>NC_064913.1:13495848-14745848 GCF_929443795.1 Astur gentilis
TGCTGAGTAGTCAGCTTTTTTCTTTTTCTTTTTTCTTTTTTTTTTTAAGTCATATGTGTAAGAGAAACTGACCTTTCAAAGTGGTATATTATTCTTCTACTGGTGCCATAAAAAAGCCGGAGAAATGTTTCCTTAACATATACTGACCAAATAATATCATGTACATGTATATCTAAATCTGCCACTAGGAGTAGTTTTTGGTGTTTACAGCTCCCTTCAGGACCTACATAAAAGCCCTGTAATAAAATGTCATAATCCCAAAATGTAGCCAAAAGCTTCATGATTTTCCCACTTGTTTGACCTCAGGAATCTGTGGTTGATGATACTTTCTCTGTTTGCAGGGATGTCTCGCTGTTTCTTGCCTTTGTAAGTGCACTGCTTATGCTTCCTTCATGGTGGAAGGAATCATTGTGGCTGCTGTGGGGACTAGTTCTGCTTGTCTATGCAGTCTTTCGAGTGTGGGGCACATGGAGGACAGCCAAGCTGCAAATGTCCCTGCGAAAATACTGTATCCAGCTGGAAGAAACAGTGGCGAATAGCCGAGCTTTTACTAATCTCGTTAGGAAAGCTCTACGACTCATTCAAGAGACTGAAGTAATTTCCAGAGGATTTACCCTGTGAGTCTATATTTCACTTTATTTAATACACAGATCCATCCAAGCCAGATGTCTTCTAAAATTGTCTTGTTACAGTCTCCCATATCAAGTGGAATTACCGAAAAACATAATAGGTAAAGCTTTTAATTTACATAAAATTGTATAGTTACCATTCATACTAAAAGTATGAATTCTAACAACTCAGTATTAAACCCCTGCATCCTGAAGGAGAATCAAGTCTCACAAAACTCCTATGCCTTTGAAATCTCCTGCTCTGCTAGCAGTGAAATACATGAAGAAATGGATTTTGAAACAATTTAGTTACTGTTTTGGAGAGTCATTTGGAGGGTTGTTTGTTTGAGGGGTTTTTGTATCTTATATTACCAAATCTATATAAATAAACTGACCTGCAAGTAAACATTCATGCTTAGAAAACAAGATGACATGAAAACCTTTCTATTTTTATTTAACAAATAACAGTCTGAAGTAATGAGAACACAGCAATCAGCAAAGACCATCAAAGGTCATTTCCCACCTCAAAAAAAGTTTACATTACTCTTTTTCCTTGCATACAATTGTTGAGATGTTTAGATTCTTAAATTATTTAGTGCTGAATTTGCCACTCGTCCACTTAAGGGATGTGAAAGTGTTCCTGGTTATTTAGCTCCTGTAGCTATTTGGTAACTTTTGCTTATTTGCTATGTGAAAGGATGTTAGAACATGTTCAGTGTACACAATGATCCCAAAGCCAACAGGCCCGCTTCTGTGCACTCTCATTGCTATGTATGCTTTTCCTTGTAACAGCCTATGGTTAGATATATACCTGTGCCAGTTAGACTTAAGGTTAAAGGAGGTTGGAAACGCCAACAGCTAAAATCCAGTTGACTTCTTTCTAAAAACAATAAAAAATTTCCTGGTGTGCACCAAGAAATTGTTTGTTCATGCCACACCAACTATTCTGTGCTGAGGCACATGTCTTCACATGCAAGCTTGAAACTGTAGACTTAACATTTTGAATTAATTTTCTAGCTTAAGATACCTTCAGTATGCTTCATTGAAGAAATGTTTCATTCTCCTTTTGGAATGCATAAGCATGTCTTCAGTCTGCCTAGCTATGTGTTTTGTTTTGATTTGATTTTTTGCTGAAGAAGCATATAGTTAAGCAATAGGCAGTCTTATCTTTGCAAACGGGTTCTTAGAAGAAATTATTGTTAGGGCTTGTCCAAATTACAGATGAGAAAAACATTTAGATTTTTTCTAAGTTTAAGCAAATGAACTTGTGGTCAATGTCTAAATTGCTTGTGCTTGTTCTTTTACTACATATCTTAGATAACAGATTAACAAAAACCAGACTGGTCTTTAAGCTGATGGTTGATCTAATAGTCTCTTTACTTAAAATTTTGGCAAGCTTTTCAAAAGACTTTGGAGTATGGATGGAGTGGGAGAAGTCTGACTGTGCCAGCGTCCTCATTGGAACAGTTGTCCAGTATGAAGAAGTCAGTGCTGTATTGGTTTTGGTTTGGTTTAGCCTGGAGGAAGTTCTAACCTCCAGAGTGTCCTCTTCTGCATCCACATATGCAAGACGTGCTTGAAATTCCAACCATGAAATTCTTTGCTTGAGATAGTGCTTCATGTATGATCCAAAAACCTAGCTACCGCTACCCCTTTTTTCTTCCAGAATTTTGCTGCGATAAACCTTAGCAGAGCAAAGTTTAGTATGTTCTCCTGTAGTAACCTTGTTGAAGTCTTAATGCTTGTTCAGAAAGAGTCACATGGCAATAGAAATGGTTGGCTCTGAAAAGTTAATTAGTATCTTCTTGTGTCATTTTACATCCTAGAAGGAATGGGATTTCAACCAGGTAGCACAGCACCTGGTAGCACAGTTCAATGATATGTATGCTGCTGTTTTAATATGCTGGTAGCTCAGCATAGTTTGGACTGTGCATTAACCATGTTGTGAATGGAAAGATGCTGAAGCTGACATTTAAATAGTACTGAGTTCAGATTTTGACTAGCTGTAATTAGCTAAAGTCTGATATGACAAGCCCAGCTC
Source organism: Astur gentilis (assembly GCF_929443795.1). NCBI lineage: Eukaryota > Metazoa > Chordata > Aves > Accipitriformes > Accipitridae > Astur > Astur gentilis. The sequence goes on from NC_064913.1 coordinate 13,498,498, forward strand.
TATAGTTTTGGCCTGAAGTTCCTTGCATTCCACTGCTGGTTTTTCTCCGCATCGCACCATCCATTGCTATGTTCTCATAGGTTACTTTACATATGCTTTGAAATATCTATGGCTTTGATTTATTCTACCCTATTTGCCCCTTGTTAATTGATGTTTGACTGTCTCTGTAAACGTTAAATTATTCTTGATGAGGTTTTGGTCAGTTGTCTGCTGGTTCACTGGTTTACTACTGTGTGGCAGTGACTGCCATATGCTTAACCAATCCAAACATCATTTTGCCTTCATTCCTTTCCCACCCAAAAACCCCACAACAGCCACTTAGAAAAGGAACTAAAAACCTGTCAGGCCTCTCTTATATTAGCTGCTCTCAAAGGCAACTGGATATTCTGATTGCAGAATGGTCTTCAGAAGTGATTAACGATGCTGTTGGCATTTCAGGTGTGTCTGCATGGTACAAGCTCTGTGATGCAGATATGGCCAAGACCTCACCAGGGTAGTTTGGATTACAGAAATTGTGTAGCCAAGGAAGGGCAGTGCTCTACGCGGGCAGAATGGCAGTATTTCTGTCTAATTGCTTCATTTGCAATTAGGCAAATGAAGCCTGATCACGGGTTGCAGCCTGGAATTTCTGATGCGTAATGAGAGCATGTCCATTGTCTTGCACATTATAAAATGAAAACTGTAGGAATACATAATGAAAGCTGCAGCAATAAGCAGCAAGTAGTTATTTCCTTGTCTTTCACTCAGATAATTAGCTTTTCTCCAAAATGCTCCCTTTCTAGTATATTTTAAACTAGAATCAAGCTCTATGAGCACATATTGGTGTATATAGCATCTTTATAGCTGCTTTCATGTTGAAGTGCAGTAATAGGATTTTATTAATGTGTCTGTACAAGTTTGTTAAAAGTTGAAAACCTATTTAAAATTTGGCTTGTGAGATTAAGAGAGAAATAAGTCACGGTTCTTTACAAGTAAAATGGGTCTGGAGCAGTAGGAAAGAGGAAATTCACCCTTAACCTTATTTTCTTCTTGCTATTTGTGGCTGATATGCCAAGCTGCTAACATTTTATAAGTCCAATTAAAATATATAGAAGATAAATGGAATATTAGGAAATTAGGTATATGGCACGTCTGGCACATGGACATTTATAGCAAGTTATACTAATTTAAGATTACTGGAATAAAGAAGAATTATTTTATAAAAAACACTGAAATAAACCTTCCCAGAAGGAAACCAACTTGTTTTGCTGAATACTGGTGATACGTGCAGTGCATGAGTTGTGCTATATTTGTTACGTATAGGAGCTGGAAATGCTTACGTTGCTGTAGCAGAACATAGATGTCTTTCTCTTTTTTACGGCAGAAAAATTTGGTCCTTTTCTTTGAGCCTGCTTCTGACAATTCACCCAGGGCTTGAGTGTACAAACTGATGTGAGAGTTCATCCATAAACACCTCCAGTTGTTACCTTCAAAATCTAGGGAAACGTTAGAGATTGGCATGTACTCCATTACATGCTGTGTTCCCTAGTGAAACGTATGGCAAGACTAGCATTTTAAATTTACGTTCAGAAATTGAAATTAACACAGTTTGGTTTTATTTTATTCAGATTCTAAAGTACTTTATGAGATGTGATATAAACCATTTTAATATCACTCACATAATTTAATATGGTACACAGATATTTTAATGTGGTATTTCGGCTAGTGTATTCAATATACTGCAGTATTTGGCATGAATCTCCTTTCGTTAATCATATTTAACATACTGACATGGGTCCAGCCTTGCTCATGGGGTGGGCTGCGTTGCTTTTCATATTTGACAGTGAAGGCACTAAGCTATTCCCCTTCCTGCTCAATGTGCAGCATGGTCCAGCTAAGCACATGCAGTAGAACTGACGTTTTTCCAGCAGGGTCAGATCTGCTGGCTTAGTCAGCTCTTCAGTCAGATGGGCTACAGAAATAGTTACCAATGGAGCAACCCACCTCAGTCTTGCCAGGTACCCTGTATGCTTTTGCTTTTTAAGTGACCGTGGACATGAAATCACCTCTTCACTGTGCCCTGGAAAGGGTGAGAGCAGAAGCAGGCTTCCAGTCCCCAAACAATTCATCAAAATTCATCATCTTGTTGCCCACACTATGCCCATTCCTGAGTTGATTCTAGTAAAAACGGTCCCAGCGAGTGAAGTGCACCTAGGCTATTTTCAGTGTCTCAGTCATAGGTTTGGCATCAGACTGTATATGAATAGATATAACTGGTTATTAATCTTTTTTTCCTTTTCTACAGCTTAATGTTACACAGACATATTTAACATTCACTCAGTTCACAATTCAGTTTATTTCCAGATGAGGCAATTTCTTACAGTTCTAAAGCCATTATGAAGTATACTCTAATAGGCAAATGGCACAGTTTCTTTTAAATGGTATATTCACCCGAATACGTGGACACCAAAATACATTTTCAAATATGCTTGTATAGTTGCTTGCATTTCATGTGTTTACTTGTCAGACTCCCACAAACACAGCTGTCATTCATTGCATGATGATAAAATCTATGTCACCACTCAAATAATATTTCTGTTGACCTAGAGAAGTTTCTGCATGGAGAAGGGTGAAAGAATATAGTGTTTTGCATGAAAAACAATATGTAGTAGCACATTTTTTTCTGCAAAAATTCTTTAAAGAACAAATTTGCATATAAAGAGGTATATGTTAAATATCTGTGCGTTGAAACTTCCAAAGCTTACAGTGGGCTTGTTATAGTTTTTTATCAGAGATAATGTTATGACCTGCCTACCCTTAGTGTGTCATTTTGGAAAACTGTGGAGAAAACAGATGTCCTCAGGAGTTTTGCCATGGCTCAGATGAGAATAGAATCAGGCTGTCTACTGAGGAATCCTGGCTGCTTATCTGAAATTTTGATTAAATATATCATTGATATGACAGATCTCTTGTTTTGCTCTCATCATTACTGAGTGGTTTGAAAAAGTTTTCTAACTAATGGAATAAGAAAACTGATGTACTGTCTTTTAAAAATACTTTAGGACATCTGTACAGTTGTATCACATTTTACTTTTCAAGTTTGCTTGACAGGGTCAGTGCCGCTTGCCCATTTAATAAAGCTGGACAGCATCCTAGTCAACATCTTATTGGTCTCCGGAAAGCCGTTTATCGATCTGTCAGAGCCAACTTTCGAGCTTCAAGACTGGCTACTCTATACATGCTGAAAAAATATCCTTTTTGTAAAAACCCACTAATTCAGATATTCCATGTTACCTACTTGTAATTGGGCCAATGTTTAGTGTTAGTACATCTAGAAACATACATAGAGTTAATATATCCAGAAACATACATATCTAAACAAGATAAAGAAAAGGTAACATACTAAATGTGGGCTTATGCTTGGTTTGGAACATTTTTAAAGTTTTTGTCTTTTTGTGCACTGTGCAGCGTGAGGTAAGGTTCTGTGCACTGAAAACATTGTCCCAGTTACTGACACCCATGCCTTTCATGTAAGTACTGATAATGTGTTTCAGAGTCCTTCAGGATTTTGTTTTATAATTCCTCTTAGCCATCTTTTTCCCTTGCACCAAAATACCCTCTTCTCTGAACAATATGGCCTTTCACTCGACATCCCCATGTTCAAAGCTAACTTGATTTCCTGTTTCAGACAAACTAGGTGAAACTGTGATTACATTAATTAGCCAAAATGCACATTTAAGAGCAAGGAGTTTCTACTCTGAATCAAATCAGAACACTTTGTTCAGATTCCATTTTGTGAAGTGTCATGTATATTTCTTCAGTGAATTGTATACTTTCTTTAATGGCATGAGCATTTCAAGGGTTTTTTCTATGTTTACTGTACTTACTGCACTATATAGGAAATAACAATGTCTTCACCCTGTTTTATAGCAAAAAATAAAACAGATATGTTCCTGATCTGAAAAAACACGTGCAGGGAAACAAAAGCTGGTGGTGATGCAAGTGTTGGAAATTGGACATGACAAATTACTTGTTCTGTCTTCCTGGAACATAATATTTGACTTAATATATTTTGCCTGGCAAACGGATGGATATATTGAGTGACAGCGTGTATACGCACAGAGGCACACACAAAGCTACAAGTGCATACATTTACTTTGAAGGAAAAAAGTATTTGCAAAATAGTAAGTTGTGTAGGGATAGGCATCCTCATTCTGGGCTCAAGACGTCACTCTTAGCTCTGAGGAATAAGGTGTATTTGCTATGTGAAAAAAAATAATCTGACTGGTTCAGACACATTGATAAAAGCAACTGATACCTAGCTTGGAAATAATCAAGAGTCACTTATAAGAACATGGGAAGAGAGATCTGAAAATAGGATCAGATAACATGGCCTTCCCAAATATCCTCCAGCATGAAGAAAGTCAGTCCAGCAGTGGTTATGACAGGTATGTAGATTGTTGCTGTGGCTGGAGAAGTTACAGATTCAAGGAATACTGGTGTTTATTAGACTGTCCACTAGTTTTGTAACTACTAAACTTAAGGAGTGGCTTTTAAATTAAGGAATGGGAAAGAAGAAAGTTTTGTTACTTTGGATAATTTGACATTTATATCTGTCTTTGAAAAATTTTTAAGATGGAAGTTCCATTATACCAAATTATCATGCAGATATCACAGCAGTAAGGGCCAGCAGAAATAAATGGCCAAAAATATATTGAAGTTGCATGTATATAGATAGGTTCTTGACAAATGGGAAGAGAACCATTATATTTGTGCAGAATGTAGTGGCAAAAACAGTGGCAGTGTGTACGCTGAGATGCAGGGTGGGCCAATTCTACAGTGCATGAAAACTGAAAGTAAGGAATTTAAATGTAAGGAGGGTGAGTAAAGGTTCCCTCCTCCCCACCAGGATAATTAAGAGCAGCTTTAAGGTAGTTCCAAGTTGCCTTATTTTGAATTTTTCCCTGTGCATCATGAATGCCTGAAAATGTTATGTGTATTACATGGGTATTGATGGCAAGGAGCATCTTTCAGATAGATTCCAGTGCCTTGTGCAATTAAATAGTACTCTTATGCTGGAGGGGGCAAAGATTCCTTCATGTCGAAAGCATTCACAGCTGCCACTTGTGACAACTTTAATGCCCTTGTCCGTCATCAAATTGCTAACACAAATCTGGCCTACAGCAAGGAGAAAGAGGAACTGGAGAGATTAAATAAAGGAGTAAGGTGATAAATTGAAGGAAAGGAATGTTGATAAATTGAAGGAAAGGAACTTCCATCCAAAGTCTCGAAATGAGATCCTAATTCTGATTTTTACAGTTCTTTTTAGTAAGTTCTGCTTTGCACAAAATCAGAAGATATTCTTGACTTTAACTCCTCTAGGTTATTTGAGTATGAATTAACGAATTGCTATTTGAAATTTGCTTTTTCTGAGCATTGTGAGAGACATGAATCCAGTAGCACTATTAGTGATTTACACTGGCAAGAGCAAAACAAAATGTTTTTATTAGAGAAAAAGATATTAGAGAAACATTCCAAATATTTTAAATTTGGATTAATATTACAAAATTACATAAAAGAACCCCAAAACCTATTTTCCCTGGTTAGTAATACTATTTAAATAAACATTTTTTGTTTTACTGGATATTGCCTCCTATTTTTGTTTCAGAGCAGATGTATCTCTGTATTTAGGCAAGTGAAAAACTGAATTATTTTTGCTTGGAACAATTTTCAATAGAAATTCAGTATGTGAAACACCTCCTAGTCTCAAGGGCAACAAAAATTGAATCTTCCCAGCTGATATACTAAATATCAAATCTTAGTTCCATTTTAACTGATGGCTGATCATTCTTTAGGGCAATTTTTCTCTTTAAAGAATAAGGAAGTATTAATTTCTTAAGAGTGTGAGCAAATACATAGGACGGGCACTGCTTTGAATGACAGAGCTTACATTTCATGGAAACATTTATGTGCAGGTGTAAATGGGAAATAAAATTCCATTCCACAATTTGCTTTCCTTGGTTGATGGTATTCAGTTGATACTGCAATGTGGGCATGATACTTGTCATTCAACAACAGTGGTGAGCCTTTGGCTCCAGAGATCCATTCTGTGTGATGTCCAGTTATCAAAATAAGGTCCTAGTCTGTGACTGGGCCTTCTGAGTGGTATACAGGCCTACAAAAGGATGATAAGGTGAAGTATGTCCTACTTTCCTTCATCCTTGTGTTTCTTACAATAATCCTGGAAATCTGAGATGGAAGTTTATAATGCAGTGAAGATAATTGTTGCCTTAAGGCTATGGTAACCATGTCTTGAACTGAGGCATGTCTATTATTAGATATAATGGTTAAAGTATTGTAGAAAAGTGGTATTAAATTTACTAATGTTGTAAAAGGTATACTTTAAGTTTTCATTTAAAATGTTCTTATATATTCAGAACGTAGTAGAAATATCTGTAGCTGAATTATTTCTCAAGCTTACTATATCAGAATATCCCTTTCAAAAATAATTTGCAACAAGATCAATTTACTCATTTATGGCTTAATAAGGACTTATAAATGCATATTTTAAAAGTAGAGAAAATTATGTGTGCTTAACAAAATCAGCCAAACAGCCTCTTGCAGGAACTGTTTTCCAAGGCTAAGTCAAAAAGTGTTCAGAAATAAGCAAAATCTATTTCAATGTGTTATTTTTTCCCAGAAAAAGTAGTTTCAGTGAATGATGTTGTACAGACATATGTTTGAGCTAAATTCTAGTGTGAATTTTCATACTTAGATTGTTTTAAATCTAGACCTTTAAAACTATACAGTAAAATAGAAAATGTTTAATTTTAAAAACATTTATAGATTTGTATCTCATTTTGTCAACAAATGCAAACTGCAAAACCTTTTGTTGCTTTATTTTACACTGTCTTGAGATATTTTTTCATTAGCAATCTTATGTAGGTTGCTAAACATATACTTTAATGTATTTGATTCTTTCTGAGATAAGTATCAAATCCAAACTTTGACTCAGTAAGACTAATCCTGTTAGAAGCCAAAGGGAAACTGCTTTGAACTTAAGCCTCTTGCTTTGTGTTATAACTTCAAGAGAGGCAAGGAGGAAAATGTATATGAGGGGCTGAGCTGGTAACTGTTGGGCTGAGTCTTAAAAATTGGCTAATCTAAGTATTAATTTTAATTGTAGACATAAATGAGTGAATAAGTAAAAAGGAATTAGTAAAAACATCTTAAATGTTAAGGGTTATGTTGATCTATGCTAATCCATTAAGTGTAGATTTTATAGCCATCAGTATTATTTCTCCTGCCAAAACACCTGTAGCAAATTATGCTTTTATGTTAATATATATCTCAAATGTGTTAGAGGGAGATCTGTCTGATGAACCTGTTACAGATAATTAAAAATCTTAGTTCACATTTTTATTCATGGCAATAAAAATTGCATAAACTTGATATGTTAATCATTACTTGCTTCAATAAAACTAGAAGTTTAGAAATATTTGCTTGTGGCTAGTGTGCCCTCTTTTAGACAGCCGCCTTCAGTGAGTAGAATAAATTAATACTGTCCTAATTAAAATTTGTTCCCATGTAATATAGAAAATATGTACAATTATACTTTAGCCTTATACCAGGTGTTTTTATCAAACTTGGTGGATGAGTAACTTAATGAGATGGAACATCATATTCCTTACATTTTATGTGAAGGGACAGTTGGGTTCCTGCAGAAAGAATTCAGCATTTTCTCATGCTGTTCTTATTGTGATTTGTTCATATTGACAAAGAGTACATCACTCAAAATCATCGAAGAAAATGTTAGAAGGGAGAAAAGAGAAGAGTATTTCTCTTTTAACCTGGAAGATAAGGGTATAGCAGGATGCAATGGCTGAAAGCTTAAACTAGAAATTAGGCATTTTGGGTTAAGTATTTACAGGATGTTGTGCAGTCACTACTAGTTCAACAAATATCTGCACTATATATACTCCGCTGAATTGTGTAATAACTCAGGCAATACTTCAGTCAGCGTGCTAGTTGCTTAATATTTTTATACGTAAGAGCCTTGTGGGTTCTGTAGCATGGGAGTCTATGGTTTATTCACTGATATAATTATATGCCAGCTGGATGGAGGAGATTTTGTAGCTTATGTTACTGGATGACGTTAATAGTCTCATCCTCAGATGGTGCAAGACGGTGTGATACTCCGTTTCCATTGAACTGTATTGATAGGTAGGACCTGGGCATTGGACCATATAAACTGAAAAAACTTTAATTTTGTTATAAGGTGTCATTCTTTGATGGCAAGGCATAAGTAGTGTTATAAAGACAGCCATTGGATAGCAGTATTTTAAATTGAATGATATCTTACCCCATTAAGGTAGAATGGAGATAAAATGCATTCTATGTCTTTGAGGTGCACTGAGCACAGGGAAGCTTGCAAATTTCCTCTAGTAACTATAGTAGAAAATTGTTCCTTCTCCTCTGTAAAAATTTAGTTATTGCATCATGAAATGCTAGAAAAACACATACCTTTTAACTTGGGAAAGAGAAAACTCACGCAAGAAGACAGTAAGCTAAACAAAAAGTAGTACCCTCTTTGGGTCATAAAAGCCTAAATCAGAAATCCAATGCTGGGAGGTCCGAGTAAAGATACTTGGGCATTTTTTTGGTGCAGTGTTTCTTCCTTGACCAGCCAGTTATCACATGCCTAGCTCATCCCTTCCCACCTGGTGAGCAGGTGAGAATTTTATAAAAGAGCAGCTTGGATTTCTCAGGGATATTGTAAGGCCCTCCCGTTAGATCTTTAGATGGGAATGTGCTTTTGAAGAACGAAGTACGAATATTAAAAATTGTTAGGTACAGGAGTACATTAATGTTCTTGCTTTTCTATAGGTAAATAAGATCGGCCTCCCAACAGAGGTTAGACATTCACTATACAGGTATTTCATTCTGGATTTAACAGGTTATTATTAAGTAGCTTTGCCTTCTTTTCTTCTAAGCTAATAAGGAATGTAAGTTAAACAGATGAATGAAGTATTTTCACAAAGACACAGAAAAATTTAACTAACCTAATGTTAGTTACTGTATTTTGGCTTTAACAGAAAACATTAGCACTAAAAATACTTGCATTTTAGAGCAAAGCGCATGAAGGAGGTGTGTTTGTGTATATGTTGGTGCGTATGTGTTTAAACTTTCTAAAGGTTTAGTCCTTAGGAAGCTAATGGGGGCATGGGATCAGTTCTCTGCTTTCATCTAGCACCTAGAAATGGGAGTGGGAGGGCTACAATAGAGGAGGGCAAGGCAGGAGATGCGGGAGTCCACTGGGAATCCCTAGCTGAGACATAATATCACTAAGTGGCTCCTTTGGTCAAACTACATATTTAGGAGGTTCCCTAGAAATTTTTTTTTAGCATGACTTAGAAATTTACGTGCCCAAACTGCTTTTTATGGTAGTCCTGCTGTTGGAAGTGTCTTCTTGCGGGCAAAGATTAACAAGGAATATAATTAGTCTCTGAGATAACTGGTCCTGAAGGGTTTTGACCTGACTTTTCAATCTCTGATGGAGTTACCATCCTCATCCCGTGTGCTCCATCTGCTGGGCATGCTGTCAGGTTAACTTGGAACAGGCACAGTGTTTATGTGAGGTAGCAGCTGGTGGCAACAATATATTGTGTTTCTGGGTGATTTGCGTTGCAGGTTTTTGTCTGCATTCATGCTTCTAGAGAACACTTAATAGGCTTCTTTCTTCCTGGACTTAGGGGAGAAATTAGGGAGAAATGTAGTTAATGTAGTTGTTTGTTTAGAGCTTGGACACTTAGTATTGCTGTTTCCTGGGCCACAGAAATTTTATTTTATGCAATGTGCTTCTACTCAAGTCGTAAAAAATTTTTTGAGCAAATCTTTATGACAAGTTTAATCCTATGAGTATTTAGTAGATGGAAAATTCGGGAGTGAAAGTGGGTGGAATTTGTAGCTTCCCCAGAAAACACATTAGTTGGACAGGAGACAGGTGCTTCTAATTGGCTTTATGTGCCCCAAGAGATGAGAGTGTTCGGTTTGTAAATCAATATAAATGAAAAACCATAGTTTACATTAAGGCCTTACTTTCATGAATGCTTCACAAATATTTTTTTTAATGTATTTCTGTGGAACAAATGTGCTTATTACCTTAAGTTGTAGATTTCTGTTCTAAATCAAATTTTACTATTTTGTGACTGGGTAACTATCCAAAATGTGCAGAAATCTTGAACTGTTCCTCCTCCCCCTTCTCCAGCATGAGGTTAGCCTGAAATTAGTGCTATTTCAAAATAAACACTGCCTAGTCTATGAATTATTTTTATCTGTCTTCTGGTATCAATTATATTGTGCTTGCTTCCTACTTTTTAAGCATTTCTGAGGACTGGAAATGTACATTTTCATACTCAGAATTTAAATGTGCTGAATAGTGTTGGTAGATAACAATTTGCCACTGTTCCTGCCAAGATCATGGTGGCTTTACAGCAATGTAATCAATAAAATTAATGGTATGACAGTTGGTGAGCTCCTGTTCTTCACGGTACTATCTGAAATGTCAAAGAGCAGTTAGTATAGAGATCTCTGAGCGGTCCCTTCACAGGCAGAACTCGCAGGGAATTCCCATCATCCTGAGTTTGGTCTATAGCATGGGCTACCTTTGAAACTTTAAATGGCATAATTGTTCTCCTCTTTCCTCTGTTAATATATGATTTATGCTTTAAGATTGCCATGAGCTACTTCTTGGAAACTTAATATTTAAAGATAAGATATTTTCCTCACTTGAAAGGGATGCAGGGATTTTTCATCAATCTGTTTTGTTTCTTTTTATGTGTTTGTATTTAGATGTAGGTGTTTGTCAGTGTCTTATCTCTCATCCTTCTAAGAGCCTTTAAAACTTGTGCTCTGAATAAGAATTGCAAAATGTTCAATTAAACAGGGTTCAGGTGGATTTGGGTGGAATGTACGTGCTTTCATACAAATTGCCAGAAACAAGAAACCTTATTAGGTGTTTTTTCCTTTTCTTTTTGTTTAACGTTTCTTGCAAAAGTTGCTTTGTTAACCACCTTAACTCCAGCTAAACCTACCCTCTGAACTCCGAGAGTGACAACGTGACCAGCTACATCTGTGTAGTCCCTTTTAAGGAGCTGGGTCTGGGACTGAGCGAGGAGCAGGTCTCTGAAGAGGAGGCACACAATCTAACCGATGGCTTCAGCTTGCCTGCACTCAAGGTAACCTCTCCTAGAAGGACCTACACATCCACACAGGCTCCTGGTGAAAGTCTCTTCCAGTTGTCATGAAGCCCTGTGGCTTGTACATACTAGCCAGGAGTAACACGGTCAGCTGAGGCAGAGATTTAATCAGTCTCATATCATGGGTTTCTACATTTATTGGCATTTAGGTGATCTCTTTTTGCATGTAGTTGAAGAGAAGTTGCACAATACAACATTAGGGGTTTTTTCTGCAAATCATATACATTCAAGTCTGTGTTTTGTAAGCAGCTTGATCAATCTCCTTCTTAAACATGATTTTTGCTCTCTGATTTCACTTGATCCCAGCTGAATAAAATAATTTCCAGATTTGTACTTACATCTTTTTTAGCTAATTTCTTGACTTGAATAAAAAGAGAGACATCAGAAGATATAAATTAGTTGTAATTGCCAAAGGGAATAGCTGCATTTAGTTACATAGGGGAGTAGAAGTCATAATCTTGGATCCCTGCTGCCATGAGCCAGTGTGGTTCTTTGATCTTTGAAAAACATTTAACTGAACTGAATGACAACCATATAATGGCCTTTTTATCTATTTTGTTTTGAGATGTTAGGTATTTTTAATTTGCATGAGTCAATGTTTACAATTGGAAAGAAGATCTAATTTGAATGCAAGTCTTCTACACTCTAGTGGTTGTCTGCCAAGGCAGTTCCCTTTTAACATTATTTTTTTTAATGGAAAATTCCATTATTATGTGACTTCTGTGTTTCTATGGGGTTGGCTCTTGTTGCATTTTATTAACTTAATTCCTAGACCTTGACTTCTTTTGTTCTGACAGTAAATGTTATCACTAATAGTGACTGCTAAGCTTTGAGGCTTTGTCTAATTAGTTGTAAGCTAAAAGCTACATCAGATGTAAGAGCTGGGGATTTTTTTCTTGCCTTTTCATTAGCTGAAGTTCTAATTGCAACCATGCAAGCCCACTTATTTACGCGCTTCTTTTTAAGCACAAGAAGCCAGTCAGAGGTGCCCAAGCTTGTTAGCTAAGTCTTTGTTTACCTGCTATTTGCAGTAATTTGACTGAAATCTGTTTTAGTTAAACTGGTTGGGATGCTTTCTGGGTACAGTTAAGCTCAAAACTAGTAAATCTCAGTTTACGTTAACTCATAACAGACAGTGATGTAGGCTGGGTGTGGTGTAGTTGAACTAAGCTAAATTAACATAAATCAGTCCTAAGCAGATTCCTGCGTAGATAATAAAATAGATATACTTCGATAACCTTGGGACATGTTTGTGTTGTGAGCCCTGGATTTACATGCAGTCCTCTTTGGGTTTTTTTCATTTGAGAGAACTTGCCTTTATATTAAAATGCAGGTAGAATATACATGTGTATCCAGGTTTGGTTAATATTTTAATTTTCATTCAAGCCCGTGTCTAGGCCATGTGTCTTTTGGCTACCTTGTCCTTGAACTAAACCAATTTAAAGAGTGAAAATGTTTGGCTTAAGAAAAAATACTGATTTGAGCTGAGGAGAGCCAGTTGGATGTTTTGGGTGAAGTTTAAGTGTCAGTAAAAATCATCAGAAGTCATTGGCAGAGCAAGCTATTTACAACCCTAATACATCTGGAATTTCCTTTTCTCTCATCATTGGGCTTTTTTTCAGGTAGGTTTTGGATTATTACTACCAATTCCTGAAGTCCACTACTTTTGTGTGCTACTCTTTCATTGCTTTTGCCTTATATGTGTGGTGGAAGGGATTGGTCGTCTTCTGTGCTTATTATAGCATGAGCTCTTGACTTTCTATCCAGAGCACCACACCTTCAGGGACACTTGGGTGATTGCTGCCCATTTGTTTGCTTTTTATTTTAGCACCCAGCCAAATCACAGTCTTGCATGTGTGCTCCAAATTAATTTCATATCATACTGTGTTCTTTCTCCTTCTAACCATCTTTTGTAAATTGAGAATTATTTTTTTCTTTTTGAATGTTTTATCAGTTTGTATCCAAGTATTTTTGATACACCCTTGGGGTATATCAGGCCACATCTATCTGAAGGCATTTAATTTTTTGTGTTACTATTCTGAACGTTTTGCTCTTGATTCTTTGCACACTGGAACAAAACTGCTACTTCTCCATAGTATTATGAGTATAAAGATGTATTATTTCAAATCTTGTAGATCCAAAATCTACAATAAATTGTTAGTCCTATTCTGTAGCTGAGGGGGGTGGAAAAAGGCATGAGATGTAATTACTTTGTCTTCCTCAGTCTGGAATGCTTGAGAACAGATTTCAGACTACATCTCATAGTCACCTCCAGTTGATCCCTTTCAATAAGGGCCAGTATTGCAGAGAAAAGTGTCATAACCTTTCCTTTTCATTTTAGAGATAGAAGATGCTACTGCTCTGTTATGGTCTACTGAGCCAACAGTCTTCTCTAAACTAAGAAAACAGTTCTTTTCATTTCATTGGAAGTTCTCAAGAAACTGAAATTGTGGGCTTCCTTGCTCCCAGATGGACTGACCTCTTTTGTACCATATATAACATTGTAATTCGATTAATTTCTTACAAGCCTTTCCCTGCTTAGTGGTATTGGTGAAATTTCTCACTTTGGCTGGGGAAAAAAAAAAAAATTAGCAGCTCAGCTTTCTTCAGATGTAGAATGTTTTTTATTGAAGGGCAGTGCAATTAGACTCATGTTTCAAGGTTGGGTGTGGGGCAATGCAGTAGTTAGTAGATCGTAGAAATGATAGCTTGGCATTATAAAGGAAAAAATGTCTTTGCTGCCACTGGAATTTTGGCTGGAGGGTATGTGGAAATTATAGCAAATCATGAAACTGCCTGATGAGAATATGAGGTTTTAGGCCTTTGACAACCTTCTGAGCATAATTGCCTATAATATCCTTCATCAAAGAATTAGCAGTCACCTAAGGTTCACAAAATCTGAACCTCCCATGGTCTGGGATAGCCTTCAAAAACACTCAGCGGATTTTTGCAGTTTTTCAGAGTTCCTGTTGCTGGCCAAGGAATGTTTTCCCATGGTGTAACTGTACATTTACTTTGGAGGCTGGCTGTCTTGGCAGGTGCACAGAGCTAACCCTATGCTGTTTTGCAGGTCCTCTTTCAGCTCTGGGTAGGGCAGAGCTCAGAATTCTTCAGGAGGCTGGTGCTGCTCCTCTCCCCAGCCAACGCATCCCCCAAGCCCTTGGTCTCCCCAGAACGGCTGCCTCATCATATCTTGTCTGATGTGACTCAAGGCCTACCTCACACACATGCTGCCTGCTTAGAGGAGCTTAAGCGAAGCTATGAGTTCTATCGGTACTTTGAAACTCAGCATCAGTCGGGTTTTGAACGGCCGACCAGAACAAAGCAGAAGTCAAGAGAGCTGAACAGTCTTCAGACAGCGGTACGCAGCTTGCAGCTTCATCTCAAGGCACTGCTCAATGAGTAAGTTTACGCATGAATTAAGAGAATATGCCTGTAGGAAGAAGGCTTCAGACTTGAGTTCTTTGGGTTGTCAGCTTGTATCTCAGATTAAAAACAAAAAAGGCAGATACATATAGTCATTGCAATCATAGGCATATCTTCACCTAGTATGGGGTCAAAGAACCTTGGTTCAGTATAGAATCCTGGTTATTCTTTAATTATCTGGTGAAAATTCAAAGCTAAGCAGTGCATTAAGATCATGCCTTGCTTTTGTCACTCCCTTGAAAAAATCTGAAAACATACTTATCTTTCATTGATTTTGCAACATACCAAATGCTTTATAAAAAAGTTCAGCCTGCGGTAACTACCTAGTCAATATTTTTAAAGATTCATCGCCGCCTTGGTGAAATAGTTGAAATTGTCCTACTCCTTTAATCTTGCATTTAAGAATTACTATAATGAATGCAGGTGAGCAATGTATCGTGATGTGGAGAAAAGGATCTGGGGCATCTCGGAGGAGTTGGCTGAGTTAGCCTCTTAAAACTTCAAGAAACTAACAGGATATTAAATGAAATACTTGAAGGAATGGTGAAGTCAAATATTTATTATTACTTATTTCTGTTCATCTACCTATCACTTAGGGTAATAATTCTTGAGGACGAACTTGAAAAACTTGTTAGCACTAAGGAGACACCTGAGTTGACAACAGAAGCCCGTCATGTTCTGGAACAAAAACTAAAGTTTATTCAGCCTCATATCCAGGCAAGCAACAGCTGCTGGGAAGAAGCCATTTCTCAGGTGGAAAAAATGAGTGGAAGAAACCCAAATAAAAAAGGTAAATGTGATAGATTAATTTAGCAACTAATGGGATATACTTTAGAGATGGAGTGGTCAAATGGATAAAGATAGCATTCAGCCCATGTATCAGAATTTTAGCTGAAGAAAGTCTTACAACCGTACAGTTTGAAAAACTATATACCTATGTCAAACGTTTTCATTGTGATGACCTTGAAGCTTTTGTTTCAGCAAAAAATGTAAACGTGTTAACTCAGTCTGTTAGGCCTGTGGATTCAGATGGTTACATTTCTGGGTGCAGACTGATAATGGCTTTTTGCCTTTGATTGGTGAATCACATGTGAAGGGGTAGGATTTTGATGTATTGTCCCTGAGATTTTCATTTATTTACTGCATAAAAATTACATAGTTAATTGAAATGACAATGTTGTTGTCATGTAACTTTCTTAACAATGACATTTCCTGGAACATTTTAAATTTTAGAGGATGTATTGAGCATATAATACCCGTTTACCTGCTCTCTCAGAGAGAGTAAGCTAATCGTCTGTGTGCTTAAAAGTCATATTGAGCAGCATATCCCAACATTTTGCCTTATGTCCCTCACCTTAGTGACCTGTACTGCCCATGCTGTTCTCCTTGTGAATCACAACTAGCTTAAATAATGGTAGTGAACTTAGGCTCTCCTGACATGGAGATGAGCCTATAATTTCTGATATTTCTTTTTTCCAGGAGCTTTTTTACTGTCCTAGGATGGCACAGCCCAGCATCTGAAAAATGCTGGTAATGGAGACTGCATTAGGAAAATTATGACTTGGGGTATCAGCAAGTTACCTACAGAAATCTAAATTTGGAGTGAGCTAAGCTCTTAATGATATATCGGTGGGATATCCAGTAGATGGACGAATATTGCTGTAGGCCTAGAGGCATGCACGCCGACCTTGTTCATGCTTACATCAGAACTGGGAGCACTTGGAGGCCTAATGCAGGCTCTGTGCAGGTCCAGGCATGGTATAACAAAATCTGTGTGTCCTTTGCCTGAAAGTCTAGTCTTACAACTTCCCTCTCAGTGCTGCATAAAACAATCTATGAGGATATTAGATGTAGTGTGATACATTTGCATCTGACAGCCTGTTGTGTTTTGTTGATGCCCTCTACAATCAGCAGTTCCGCTGATCTTTTTTTTACCCTTTCCTTAAATCTTTTTAGACTGCATGCCATAGTATTTTTAGTTATTTTAGTTTTATTTTTACTTTGCATAAAAATTTCACAGCAGGCACTTTTATTATAACTTGCTTCCTTTTAAAGTTCAGTACAAAAATAACCTAGTGTGTGATCTAAAAGAGAGGGATTGCGTGGGAAATAAAAAATAAAAAAATCCTTCACTTTCACTTTTGCCCAATGACTTTCCTGGAAATGTGCTGGGGTTGAATCTCTATTTTGCAACAAGTTTACTGAATTTTAAGTTGATTTGCCTATAATTTTACTATTTTACTTCTCTTTTTAAACTTGGATACCAAGTCTCTTTTCTGGTTTTACCAATTTTTCTTGCCATCTGCAGGTTTTCAAAGTCTATAAAAATGTTGAGATTTGTTAGTTGAAGTATTTAAAGATGAGTTTTGTCAGATCCAGCTTATATCAAAATAGCTAAGTTATTTAAGTGCTCCTCTCTAACACAGTGTTTCAACGTATTCTAAACAGCCTTCTCACTGGTTTTTTTTCGTTTGTGCCCATCCCACCTAATGACAATGCCTGGACCATGCCTGTGTGAGTTAAAAACATCACTCAACACTCAATCTTTTTCTTTTTTTTAATCCCTTTTCTTCTTTCCCCCTAAAGGCAAACTTGACGTTTCCTGTGACAACCTACAGCGTACTACAGTACCTGTAAGACAGCCAGCCATATTCATAGAAAACAAAGATCCAATCCCTGAAGAGCAGGTAAAAAAAAAAAAAATACGACAGTTTAAAATAATAATTGGGGCTTGTTTGCTGTATCCATTCCTTTTCCAGTTGCTTGTGCAGTGACCTTCCTGTCTTGCCAAGACAGATCAAGTAGGTAGCCAGTGCCATTTTGTAATTGGACTTACAGAAAAAAATTACGTATGTTCCTTTTGCTGTTCCATGGGGAGGTATTCCCCATCCTGGAAAAAAGAGCACTAGCATTCACTTCTTCTCATATATATAATTAGAAATAAGTGACAAGAGGAGAGCAGCAATACATGTCAGAGTAATATAGAAAAAAATATGAATTGCTAAAAGGTGGTATATAAAATAAAATAGAGTCCTACTTATATATTGTTAGATGAACTGACACAGCTGCAAAAGTGACAAGCTCCAGAACAAACCAGCCTGTCTTCACTTTGAGTAATCTCTGTATTTTTGGATACCTAAAACAGACTGACACTGTACAGTTTTGTGTTGTTTGGGGAACTCGTGTGTGATGGTTGGGCTGTCTTGAAGAGAGGCTGGCCTCCGCCATCCCAGAACTGAGTGGCAGATGCATTCTGAAAGCAGATTGAACACCCATGCTCTGCTCTGTCCCTCCCTCACCTTCTCCCAAGCCTACCCCACATGTATTCCCTCTAGATTTTTTTTCCATATCAAGGAGCTGGGACTAATAACTTTACTGGCTAGCTGTTATAACATAAATGGAGCTCTGTTTTTTCATGCTTGCAAGTCAATGTAGTTAAAATTGGAGGACGAGTTTGCTATTCTGAACATCCTCTTAATAAGGATTTACATAAGTTAAATTAGGAAGATGCCTGACTGAGGAAGAATTGCTTACAGTGTAAATAAATTAAAAAAAAAAAGAAATGGGCATTGCTTATTTCCACGTGTAATTATGGGGAAATGGACTTCCATTTTCAAGGCATATCACTTGATCATACTTGTGCATGAAAGCAAATCTTAGGTGACTGCAGTAATGTTAAATTCCAATGAGTAGACTCGCTCCAAAATTATACAAACATAACTGAGAGCAGTGTCAGATCCACTGGCTTTGCTCAAACAGGGCTCCATCCTATTACTATGTTTGGCTTGTGTTGTGATCACTTGATTGTGCATCAGATTGTAGGACAGGGTCTACACTGACAGTGATGATCAAAATGTTTTTTCTTTCTTTCTTTCTTTCTTTCTTTCTTTCTTTCTTTCTTTTTTTCTTTAGGAGTTGGAAGCATATGTTGATTATTCAGATACAGAGAATGAATACAAAAGGGAAGATTTTTACTGCTTTTCCCAGGAAGAAAGAGAGAGACAAGAACGAGAGAGACAGGAATCTAAGAGGGTGTTACAAGAATTAAAATCTGTACTGGGATTTAAAGCTTCAGAAATAGAACGACAGAAATGGAAACAGCTGCTATTCAGCGACCACGGTAAGCATTGCTTTTGAAAATTAATTCCTTTCTAAGAAAGGGTAGGTGTCTGTCTGCCATCAACTTCTGACTGTTAGAATTCACACAGTGCTTAGCTGTAGTACTGTCTTTGATAGAGCCGTGTGACCTTAGTTTGCTTTTCCATCTCTTTATATTACTTGTAGCAATCATTTTACTATATATTGAAAAGAATTCAGAGAAATGGGAATTCGGCTGTAAACAAAATACTGAGCTAAAGTATTAAACACACAAAATGTTAAGACAGCATAAAGAGAACTGTCAGGCTATAAACCACGCAAATGGAACTGACTTTCTTTCATAGCTTTCCAGTAAAAACGTATTTCAATCAGGGTGCATAAATAAATTACTTTTCAGAATTTAAAGAAACCATCAGAAATTATCCCAAACTTACAAAAATATATAGGTTAAAGTGAAGAGTGAGACTTTAAAATATTAAAGGCTCATGAAAGAGTAAGAATGGCTTTTGTTTCCATGAGAGACTGAGTATACAGAATATGTTTAAAAAAAACAAAACAAAACAAAACCAAAACTAACAAGAAGAGTTCTTCCAAACTAGCCTTTACTAACTCTGAGGACTGCTGGGTAGCTCCATCCACTTGCACTTGAAGGCAGGAATATGAAAATTTCTCTTGCCTCAACAAGACAGACTGTCTGTCTTCCAGAATAAGACTGGATACAACTTGATTCCTTTCACTGCTTGAGCTGTTTGATTTATTATCTTTAAAACTGGCAGTAGTTTGTCTTCCTTTTTCCTTTCTTTTTCCCACTTCCATTCCTTCCTCTTAAAGACAGGTTAGGAAAAGCCCTCTAAAAAATTTCATGTTCTATGTTATGAAAAACAACCCTGAAGTCCGGCAACATATCCAAGGATTTTGCCTCTGCCAGTCTACCAGAAAAAAAGACCATGGATTGTGTCTTTCAAAAATTTAGTGGGAACACACAGTAACAGACCATACCTATTTATGCAACGGTTTCTTTTGACATCAAACCCACAAAAATATCTGTTCTTCACAACTTTCTTCTTTATGTCCATTTAGCTACAACTATGGTAAAAGAAATCACTTGGCCATTGGTATTGACTTCTCTTCTAGCTGACTTAAAAAAACCTAGGACATCAGATTGCATCAGAGTCTGCTTAAGAGTAGGATTTCTGTGTTATCCTTCTGGCGTTAGACGTGACATCACACAACTCTTAACGTAAATCTCTTCAAGTCTTCCTTTCCTCCCTGTTGAAGGGACAGGGAAGGAATCCTACCTCCAGTTCAGGTCTTGACAGATCTAGTGACTGCTGCAGAAAGAGTTCTTGTCAGGAGAGCTTGTGTAGGAAATTTCCTTATCTAGGTTAGCAGCTGATACCTGTCCACATCAGTATATCCTCAGACTGTTTGTGGCCATAGCTGGGAAGAGCCAGCTGGCTCCTGTAGTCTTCAGTAAGTGTTCACCTGAAAGCCTTTGTGGCTCGTGTTCGTTCTTTTCTTTCCATGTATAGACACTACATTGCTTTAGGATTAGAGATTCAACGGTGGGGAGGGAGGAAAGTGTGATTTCCTCCAGCTGCCTAGAACCAATCATTGACTACTTCCATCCTGTACAAGACTGGAAAACTGGAGGGTGGTTCATGAAAGTAATTAATATTGTCTCCTTTTGGCTCACAGACTGTGTTGGTCTACTCTGAAAGACTGATGTGGACAGCAGACATAACATCTACTGGTTTTTAAGGAATTTCTTCATTATTTCTTCAAAAGAAACACAAATCAGTTAAATATGACATAATGGGCCCTGGCATATTACTGCTGCAGGCTTTAATTTATCCATACTTGTGAGTCATTCCTTAAAGAAACATTTTTGTGAACTGTGCTTTCCACATTTGTGGCTTGCTTTATCTTGAAGATTTAAACCCAGAAAGGTTCACATTCTTGTCTCCATTGGCCCAAGCCAATGGATGGCCATGATACTACACTTTTGCATAGCCCTCTGAAATTTTGCTTTTACAGGACGATCGTATTCCAGAAATCCTAACTTGTGATTACTGTGAAAAAGGATCCTGAAATATTCAAAGGCTTTAATCTGTTTGTCAAGGCACCCAGCAAGCCATTCTCATTTGTTAGGGTTTTTGGTCTGTTGAAGGAGGGGCTGGTGAGGGTTTCCACATAAAAGAGGTCAGCTCCAAACAAGTTGATGTGTCTAAAGAACACAGCATGAAGTCAACTGGAAATGATAGATTGGATTCCAGAAGAAAAACGTCATCTTAGCAGGGCACCAGACTAATTTGCCCAAGCCCCACACCCTTACAGCCTGGGCAGTAGGTTATTTATGGGAGTGTAGGTAAGCTTATATTTTTGGTCCTTTGGCCAGTAAAATGGATGTGCTTTTGAAGGGGTCTGTGAAATTGTTAGTGGCTTCATTTTCATTTGTCAAACATTGTAAAACAACTTTGTTCTGGTGCAAAATCACTTCTAGCCTTTCCCCTAACCTCTCCTCCCCAAAAAGTTTATTCTGTCAGTGGTTGCATTGTACCCAGCTGTTTCCCCTTCTCCCACCTTGTCCATATGATAGTTCTTACACAGCTGTTTCTCAGATTTGGAAAGCTACACTCTGAGAATTGACGAATTCCACCTTGCTTATTAACTAATCAACTCAGCAAATTGGCCAGCTACCAATCTGAAGTACCTATTATTTTTCAAGAAATTTTGGCTTTGGAAGTATTCTTTGGAGGAAGTAGGCAATAAGTTTGCTCCCAAACGGTAAGATTACTGTGCATATTCCTGCCTCTTCAAGCAAACGGGCAGAAATAAGCAGCAGCATGTTTTTTATGAGATGGGGAAAGAACTACCCTGTTAACAATTGAGATGAGTCTGGTGCAGTGCTCCTTTGATGTATAAGGTTTTAAAACAAACAATACAATGCAAATTTGAAGCCATAGTCTTTCACTGTGCTAATGACAATAATTATCAATGTGACAACCATAATGATGCACCTGCCGTCAGCTAGCTAAAGTAAATATTACTGAAATAGGATGCGATGGAAAAATCCTAATATCGTAAATTTTGTTTCCCGTGAAAAGTTTGTGTATTTCCCAGAGTTATTTTCATCTCTGCTTACAGGGGTAAAGTCAGAATGGAATTAGAAAGGGAAATGCTACTTGGGAATCTGCTGTTGCCGCTCTCATTTATGTTCGTGCTGCTACTCTAATGGAGCTACTGCAGTTTAGGGAATCTGTTACTTGGAAATGGACATTGTATCGTTTTCTTAAAAAGAAAGACGGCTGTTCTTCAAGAAGTGATTGTACCAAGTTATACTAACCCTTAACACTGGGAGGAGAGACTTCCTGGCAAGCATCCCGTTGCTGGCAATGGGACTCGCTGCTGCTACTAACTTCAAGAGAGGCTAAATTAAACCACACTTTATTTGTGAGGACACCTTACCTGACTGTATGAATACGTGTTGTATTTATATGTTGTGGTGTACGAGATCAGCTATTGCCGATAAGGACTTTTTCATGTACCAGCTGTCTTTATTGGATTAGGTAAACTGTTATTTAAAACGAAGACAGTTCAAATCTGTATACAGTGCAGTAATTTCACTTGGTTTTTACTTTAACATCGAATGCATCATCTGTGTTTGATGCTGGTTTTAAACGTCATCAATTTCATGCTGTCTCTTTATGTCACAGATTTTAAAGAGTAGTTACAAGTAGCTATCACATTTCACTTGAGCTTTGTGATTAGAAAACACTTTTATTTTAAGTTTTGTTTGATTGTTGGTTTTGTTTCTGTTGTTTTGGGGGTTTTTTTAAGCCATTTTGACCCTTAGAACCTTGCATCTTTTCAGACACAAAAAAATTATTTATATATAGCAGCTTGCTTTTAGTTATCATTTAATTTTTTTCCCCCTTTTTAAGCTGCAGTGAAACCCTTGTCTCCTGTAGAACCGCTGAAGCTACTAAATAATTTGGAATCACATATGAATTCAGACACAGAAAAGCAGGACTGCAGCCAAAGTTGTGATAAATCTGAAGAAAAAGACTCTAATCCAAAAGTGAACACTGCTGATAAAAGCAGGACAAAATATTTGTATGAAGATCCTGAGATGGGGGAAAACAAAGACAGTACTGCTGATGAAGGTATTTCTACAGGGGCTGAAGAAGGAATGTGTTATCAGCATGAAGGGGAAGTTGAAGAACTCAAGCCGAGCAATAAGGATGGAGTAGAGGTTTCACAGTCTCCCACTAAGGATGCATTACATGCAAAAATCAAGCATAGGCTGGCCCAGCTCCACATATCAACAGATTTAAACTTCACATCTGGTCTGGCTGCACAAGTTGCTGCCAGGTCTTTAACTTTTACTACAATGCAAGAAGAGACTTTTGGAGAGGAGGAGGAGGAGGAGGAGGAGGAAGAGAAGACACAGGAGCACGAAGGCCTTGTGGAGGACTGTGACAATGAAGATAGAGGCTCTGAAAGTGAAGGGAAAGTGTAAGTCTGAGCTGAACTTTGTTAAACCAACAGCAGGCAATTTGATGGAAAAAAAACTAAGGTGGGAGTTTGAAGATGAAAATACTGGATGGAAAAAAGGAGATCTAAATATAATACATCTTGTTTCCTAAGTCTGATACACTAAATAGGACTTCTAGGTATATTGAAAATTTGCAGGTAAGAGAAGTTTAGGCTGCATCCAAGAAATAGTTGGCTGTTCCCTTTTTAAGATCCTAGTGGTGGGTTTTAGAATTTACCTTTGTGTTTTCTATTTTATTTATTTATATTACAAGGTATTATGGGGTTTTGTTTCTAAAAAGAAGGAAAAACAATGTCTTGAATTACAACAGGCTGGTTTTTTGCTCTCTGATTCTGTTGTCATGGTATCGATGTTTGTTCCAACAAAAAAGCCAGGACATTTCTTTTGGAAGAACCTGAACTGTTCCCTGTGATCTTCCCCCACCACTTTCGTTTCACTTCTTGCGTCTGCAGCGTGTTGGCTAAGCCACCGTAGGCATTTGTGATTCTGTGGCTAGTGATGTGGCTTCCAACTGAAATGTAGAATTTTAAATAAAAAGTTGAAAGAGCTAGTATTTGATGTGTCCTGGGGTATGGGGCTGAAATAGTATAAAGTTAGTCATGCTTCATATTAAGGTTTATTTAGAATTTTATGAAGGGTTAATAAATGATTTCTAGATGTTGTAATTCATGTTACAGAAATGTGTAGTATATGTTAGGGAGGGTTATAAGCACATTGGTAGAAAGTACTATAGACAGCTAGAAGCTATCTGTTGGATTGATAATAGAAGTAAATACCTATTTATTAAAACAGCTATTAATTATTTGTTAACCTTTTGTAAAGTGAATCTTAATATAATTGCTTGATTTGATATGATTGATTGTACATTTTTGTTTATGTCCTGAAGTAATTTTCTTAAAGCAAAATTATCTGAGTGCTTAACAACATACAGTATTTTGTTTAAACAGCATACTTGCTTTGCTTAATGTTCTTTCATTTTTCCTTAGATCACAACTATATCCTGTGTGATTAAGAATCCATGAGAGAACAACAATTGTGTATTTTCTAAGGTGTATCTTGTAATTTAGTTGACACTGAAGTCTGGATGTTCAGGATGAAGTTATGTGGGTTGTTTTTTTCTCTGTGGTGGTGTTACGAGGAGCAGCAAACTGATGCTTACCTCACAGAGAAGCTGGTTAATGGCTCCACTGCCTTCTCTTCCTTTTGCCCTCTGAAACAAAATGAAGCAAAGGTCTCATGTCTCTAATAGCGAGAGAGCTGCCTCTTTGTATGGAATAGTCTGCTTGGACCCAGATACATTTCCAGTCACAAAACACCTCATCAGTTACTTAGGGTATTTGTTGTCTCTTGCCGATTCTATAGAATAAAGGGGTTTTTAGATGCAAGTGGTTCGGAGCAGTATCGTTCCTAGGATGCTGTTGTGGGAAGTGGGGAAGCTAACGAAGGTCAGCAGGTTAGGGTGGAACTCTTGAGCATATGTCAGAAAATGAGTGCTTTCTTTCAACCTCCCTCTCTTCTACTAGTGATTTTGTATGAATGCTGTTAAATATGTGGATTTTTTCACAGACCATAAAGAGGTAAATATCAATTGATAAGAGAAGGGAGTATGTGACTTACGCTGTTCTTTCACGATATAACGCCTGTCTTCTCCCTCAGACGCAGATTTTGGGAAGATGATGTTTTACCATTCTTCATTAACCAGTAACACTGTGTTCTGTGCCCTTAATTTTGTGTAAGAGACTGGAAGTTGAATGGATGATGTCTTGGGGAACTTGTAAAAGAAAAAATAGATGCTTCTCATAATGTATTCAGAAGCTAAGCCTCCTCTTAGTGGTAGAGTATATTCTTCTGTAACCCGTAAAGGTTATGCTGAGATGATGAAACACTATTTTATTTTCTCTGTGGTAAGCAATTTTTTTTATGAAGTCTAGAACAACTGCTTTGGATAAATTGTGCTTGAAGCATTGTCCATGCTTCTGAAAAAGAAGTCTTCCTCATCCTTGACTTGAGATCCTTGAGTTCACAAAGTGCCCAGATATTTTTTGTTCCTAGCTAATCGTTCTGACTGCCTAAATATATGTTCCGTTAATATTTTTCCATGAACTCATCCACCAGCATCTCATGATCTGATGTGGTGTGTCCCAGAAATGATAGTCCTGAACTTTCCCGAGGGGATCGAAATTTTAGTTTCCAATGTGTATGGCTGTGATACCAACATGGAAAAATTATCAGATTTAGGATATGAATTATCACTGTCCTCACAGTTTTGGATGAAGTCAGTAGTAGCCTGAGTGCTTTGCATTGCTACTAAAACTAGATTTCAGATCTCACATTTATAAAAGTCGCTAGCTCTTTATTCCTTTGCTGCAGTCCTTAGGAAAAGACCTGGAGAATGTACTTTGGTGGCTCACTTGGGACCTAGTTTTATAATATGCTGGTCTTGGTGATGAAACTGGCCTAAGAAACCCCATCCATCATTAGTTGCTCCTTCTCACCCATCAGCTGGGTCAACACAGGGTTTTGTGGCCATGTTATAAACCAGCTCATGAGTCCACTTGGGCCAAAAATCCTCCCTTCTTAGGGGTTACTTTTCACCATTCTTATTGCAGTGATGCAGTTTTCAGCATTTACCTCCAAACAGCTGTATCAGCACATACAGTGTTGCTGGCATGAGACTCAGGATTGCTCACGTTTACGTTACTGGCAAAGATGGTGTAGTGTGAAATTACAGCCTTGACATTAGACATGGGTATAATCAAAGGATGACTTTTTGGAGCAAGTTCTTATGCTACTTTGAACAAATAGATTTTCTACAAGCAATTTAACTGATTTCCATGGTTTTACTTAATGCAGTCTTAGAAGCTGCACATATGAACACCTGGGCTCACTTGCTTTCTCTGCCTCTCATCACATCTATATGTTACAGCCATCAGGTCATTTATTTTGATTTATATAATATTCTCTCTGCACAAAAATATGGCTAGCAGTGTACAGCACACAAAGCATGGCTTCTCTTGATTTGATAACCAGGTTCCATCTATAAATAAATAGTCTGTTATAATCCAGATTTCCTCATAATTATGTCATTTGAAAGGACTGTGCATACATGCTGTAGATTCCTTCAAGAACATGACAGATTTCTTGGCAATCGTAATTTATTGTTGCATTTAAAATAATATATATGAACACACTGAAGTGTGCATTAGCGCTAAAGAGTTGTGTTAATATATTGAGCATGTCAAGGTCTGAGTGCTGTCCTGTGTTCTTTGGCTCATTAGCCTAGAGAGGGATTTTTGTGAAAACAGAACATTTACTTCTTAGAGCTCTGCAACTTTTAGAAACATGTTAATCAGGAAATCCATACCAAATAATGGGTTATGCCAAAGGATATCAGCAGCCAGAAAAGCAGCGCTAACAATAAATGCATTTTCCCTATGCCATTTCCAATTAGCAGCTCCGTGAAGTTGTAAAGAAGCAAGTAATCATATAGGGTTAAATAATTTCTTCTCCTCCTGTCCTACCTGGAAGGCACTCCAAAGATGGTATTTGCTTCTTAGGTTGGATTGCAGTCTAGCACTACATCTTTTATGTCACTCAACTTTACAGCTAAAGACCTAGGTAGAGGCTTAAATGGGGGCAAAGACCTATGGTAAGAAGATTACTTGTCCCTTTTTTTAAGTGTATGTCTTCATGACAGAAACGAAACAGTGGTGTAATGGAAGCAAATTTTGAGACTTACAGATAATCAAGCGTCTTTCAAATGGAGTCAAATGTGCTTGTGTCAACTGTAAGCAAGATTCACGAATCTGAAGGCTTCTGCTATTGGTTGCAGTAAAGACAGTTTTACTCCCAACAGAAGATTACTAGACATCACTGAAGCTTGCACTTAGTTTTCTATATACAAGATGGAATCTGGTTAAGTAGCCAGTTTTACTGAGGTTTCAGACTTTGTCCTGAGCACACCTGTCTGTGTGTGACCTGACTGTTTTACAGTAGTGGAAATTTTATGTGTATCTGAAGTACAGAATTCACAACTGTCATATTAATTTCTTTGGTAGTAAAAAAAATCTAAATGGTGGACTGTGTAGAGTTGTTGGCCCACACTGAACTTTGTAATCTTATAGTCTATCCCTTTTTTTTTTAACAGAAACAAGGGGTCAAGTATACTAAACTGCCCTTGTTCTTTAAAGTATTTAGTGAAGGGCTGCTGTTGCTCTGCAAGTGGCTTGTTCCCAGGGCTAATTACTCTTTACAATTAACAGGTTTTCATACTGTCTCATCTGAAAAAGCAGGCAGAGTGTGAGGAAGGCAGTTGGTCAGTCTAAAGGGTCAGGCTCCTCTGGGATCTTGTCTGTGATGCTGAGGAAGAGTATGAGAAAAGGGAGATCATGTAGTGATGTTCCCCAAGCTGCTCCCCAACACTTTGTGGCTCAGGGGCTTCTTGAGCCAGTGGTGGTGGCTGTCAGCTTAACGGGTCCCGATGGAATTCTCTTCCATGAATTTGTTCAGGCCCATCTTTGGTCAATTATTACTAGTCCCAATGCCAGCATGCGGTCACCTTTATTACAATCTTTTACAAATGAAAAGATTTGTCAGTAGTGTTTTTTAATTCTTTTTTTTTTTTTAAACTGAGCAAGCCCACTTCTCTCAGTGCTTCTGCAGAGGTCATGTGTTCCACCTTTTGGTTGCTTTCCTTAGAAATCTGTCCAGTTTTTGAAGTATAATGACCAAAGTGTGGTGCAGTAGTACAGACGTAACCTCAGCAGTGCTGAGTATGGAGTAATAATCACCTCCCATAAAACACTCTACCATTCAAATATATTTGAGTCCATATAGGAAAAAAATCTTTTCAGATCTTTTACCCCTAGCTATTAGGATGACAAACGAAAACATTTGGTCTAATGGAGGAGAAATATTTATTCACTGTCAGCAGGATTTGGCTGGACAATGTTTTTCTTTGCTAACAAAACAAAAAGTTGTTAAATCAAAATGATCTTCCGAACAGCTGCCACCTGGCCTAACACAGACTAAAGATGCCAAAACCCACTTGTTTAAATTTCAGCTTGACTTTTCAGAGCTGTTCTGGTCTCTGATGAATAAGCATGTATCACAAAACATATTATCACACAAGAAATATGGCAGCGGATATATGGATATCAGAGATCAAACCGAAGGCTTCTGTGGCTAATTTGCCAAATGCTTGGAGGTATGCTTCATTCATATTCTCATGATATTTCATTCCCTCATGTATATGTTTTTATTTTACCACCTTGAATTTTAAATGCCAAAAAATAGACTTTGATTTATCTGACTTGGAAACTTGTGCAGTAATTAGATAAGTGGTAATGGTCCTGTAACTGTGATAATAGGCCGTGGTCATAGGTAGGAGTGAGACCTACCTACCGTGAACTTTGCTTTGTAGACCGATACAGTTTGAGCTACAGATCAGTATGTAGCTGTTCTTGATATTCTGCCTCACCTTTCACACTGCCGTCTCTTAAGTTTTTGGCAGGTTTGTCAGAATAAAACTTGACTCAACAGCTTGAATGCTCTGTTAGCCCACGTAACACTTCCTGAATCAAACACAGGATTCTGAAGAAGTGACTATAATTTAGTAGATGAGGAAGAAGAGTTTGTCTCTGTTACAAAGTGGCTTATTTTAGAGGGGTTGAATAGGACCAAAACTTGAATACTTTCACATGATCATCATATTTTGACCTTTATACCTTCTCAGCTTTAACTCTTAAAGGCCTCACGGACAGTTTGCTTTAGGGGATGCAGTTCTATAGCAGCTTAAACCAATCCAGGTCCAGACTGCCATGGCCATGCAATCTCAGTCCCTCCCTCAGGCTGGCTTTTGTAACCACTCAGTGGTTTTAGGACATGGATCTGGCTGATAATGCACCACTGCTTTACCTTTCAGCTGGCTCCTTCAACTAATTCATTGTGTGGTTGAAAGAGCACTAGTAGCATCTCAGAGGAGCAGGAGGGAATACATGCCTGGGTGATGAGGAGGAATGCCATAGCTGAAATTTAAATCAGTTTGAATTAATGTTCACATGCTGTGAGTTGACATCATTAGTGTCTGTATTGAAGTGAGATAAACTGAACTCCATATGTTGCTTCCTTCATCTCTCCATATTATCTGTTGATCGAGGATGATGCCATTCATTAGTTTCCTCACTCATTTTCACTCCTCCATTTTTTTTGTTCTTCAGGCCTAGGCTGCCCAAGACCTGTTGCATCTTACTCCATAGAGTCTCCAAGAGCTGTTTATTATACGGCCAGTAAAACTGAAATTATTGTGCATCTCTTTTTCTCTTTTCTGCTTATGGTTTTCACCTTTCTGCTCCCTGTGACAGCAGTGACACCCATGGTCCTCTCCCTTTACCACCACTCTTAACAGTTTCAGATTTTAAAATAAGACACAAATTCTTTTTGTGTGTGTGTAACACAGATTGATTCTTCTGTATCTTCAGCATGTGAATGACTAGATCTAGAAATGTATACTGACTGTCCCAGTTGACTTGAGAACTGAAACAGAAGGCGGACACCATAAAGGGGAGTACTAATACTGAAAACAGAAGTAATATGTATGGCAGCTCAAATTTATATGACCCTTTTGGTGTATTTTGGTTTTTAAAAGTAATTCCGGCTTACTGAAAAACACCAGTTGTGGTTTAGGAATAACTGCAATTCTAGTACACGGTCCCAAAATAAGTGTCATTAGTTAGCTTGATTTGCTTTAATATTTAAAGCCTGCTTCCCGACCTTCTCCAGCTGCATGGACGAGAACTGAAAAAATCTCAAATTTCCAAACAGAGAGTGACCAATGCTTTCTGTTACTTTGTGCTATTAATAAGAGGTCCATTCCTAAATAAACAAAAAGAGAAAAGTCAGTGCTTAATATCTTCAGTAGTCATTACTAACAGAGAATCATGCATTTGATCTCAATAGAAGCACCATAAATGACAGTTGTTTATAATGTTTGATATCTGTGTTTCAATAATTATAATAATAATAATATTTTAAATGTATTATGGGATAAAAGCCAGAAATCTATGAATTGTCCTCCAGATCTTTCATCCAAAGCTACAGCTGGTCAAATTTAAACATGTTCATGCTGTCTGTTCCTGCACCGCTCATTATGACATTGTACTCAAAGTTTTTAATGTCTTAACCTGAGTGTTCACAGACAGTCTGCATGCACCTATGTTCTCGAGGTCTGCAAAGCTTGTAGAGATCACAGAACACTGCTGAGTGAAAGAGATACAGGAGCAAGGTGCTTTGCAAGCAATTTGGGTTTATTGTCTCTGTCTTGTTCTATTGCAGCATCCATGCCATATGCAATCACACTCATAAACTTCTTCCTTCTCAGCTTTCCTTTTTATAGGCCACACAAACCAGTTGTGGAGTGGTTTTGTTTGTTTGTTTGTTTCTCACCTAGGTTACTATCCTATAATGCACCAGGTAATATATCTGCAATAGAAGCTTAAATATTAGTGGCCGTACTGCAAAAGACAGGGCCTGGGCACGCAGGGCCTAGAGAAGCTCTTCTGGTTTGACCACTTCTGGGAAGGGTTGTACTGAGGTGCTCGACTACAGGGGTGCTGAGCTAGGCTCAATGACTCTGCAGGTTATCTTTCAAAGCTCCAGTTTTTCTAGGTCCATTCTTTCCTCCGGTGGTCTCTCTCTTCCCTTTTAGCAGTCTTCAGCTCTTCTCCAGCATTCTGCTGCCAACTCTTTAGGAACTTGGCCACTTTCTCCTTTCATTTCTGACCCCCCTGTCTAAACTTAATGAAATGGCAGGTTAGATGGAATCCACACCAAGGCACTGTTGCGCATTCCCAGTCATAAACTCGTCAACAGAATGATTCTTAGGGCTGGTAACTTGTCTGTCCCAACTTTCCTTCCAGGGAGCTTTGACCTACATTTCAACATGGCCCTCCTTATTCCTTCCTGGACGTCAGAACATTCACTTCCAGAAAACTCCCTCCTTAATGATCGTAAGAGGGTAATGTCTCCTCAGCAAGACTGATCCTTGAACACGTGTTCCTCATGACATAAGCTTACCTGGGCTGCTGTGAGTGCCTGTATGCCCATCTGCCCTGTCTTAAACATGTAAACAAATACATCTTTCCCAACATTTCCTGCTTGCTAAGTCTTAGCGTTTCCCAAAACGGGGCCTAAGGGCAGCATAGATTGCCAAGGAAACCACCGGGAAGGGAAAGAAAAGGATCTTGATAAGCTGCTGTTTAATTGGTTAATAAGTGAGAGCTAAAATATAAGAGGAAATGTTTAAAAGAGCAAACTGCAAGAGACTTCTGGCAGGGCTACAGAGGGAAATCGCATGCAATACACTCTGAAGTTTGCAGACACTGGGAAGGATCCACAATTTCTCTTCACTGGGAGACAGGAAACGTTCACCAGACTGGTAGTCTTCAGCAGCTCTTAAAACCCCCTCTGTTTTATCTACATTTCGTTTCCCCAGAAAGACTCAGTCCTGCTGTGCTGGTGTATCAAGCTGTATGTAAATCAATCTCCGTATCTCTTCCTTTAAGCTCTGTATGATGTCAGCCCCTTTGCTTTGACTGCACTGAAAACCCATGTGGTTTGGCTCCACTGGGAGCCTCTTCTGCACCTACCCTGCCAGTTGCTGACGCTGCTTTAAACACAGTTGATTAGATCGGCCTCAAGCAGGTTTAGATCAGCAGGGCTTTAAAGCAGGCATGAAGCCTGGTGGCTGGCTGTGTTAAGGCTCCGAGAACTGAAGTTCTGGGTTGGATGTAGGCGGTAGTCAGCAGACATTCCTGGGTTCTGCCCTTTCTTTGTGATAGGGTTTCTTGCCTGTGATATTTTCCCAAACCCTTTTGTTTCTCTTTTTCTTACTTTCCCACTTTACCTCCTTCCTTTTTCCCATGGATATGAATCAGGACTTAAAGTCATTTCTACATATTTGATGATGTGCATCACCAGGATTATTTTTAAGCCATTTTTAAAAAAATTCGGCTGGCTTTCCCCAGTTTCAGCAGTTTTCTCAATTGTAATGCTAATCGCTTTCAAAGTCTTTTTGGTTGCTATTATTTCTTCAGCATCTCTACTAAAATTGTGCCTCACTACTGCATGTATTGCTTTTTCTCCTTATCCTGTATCCCTGACGGCTGCCTAGGCGGCATGGATGTGGCTTATCCATCCTTCAATTAGTAATGATTGAATGGAATAGGGAATGCTTTTACAGGGATGCATAAATGCTGTATCAGCACTTTGTTTGATCTTTTATACAGAAGTTTATTTATAATTCCTCTTTCATCCTGAAGATGAAATTAATTTTAAGCAATCCTGGCAATAGTTAGTTTCTGCGGTATGTTTTGCTGGCTCCTTAGTACAAGCACTTTAGTAATGAACACTGGTTATTCTTGTCTAAATAAGTGATGACTGAAGAAAGAATGTTTTTCTGTGTCATATGCTTCCAGTTGCACCTTCTTATCATCTTTCAGAGACCTGTATGCTGTGCAACCGTGTGGCAACTATTAGCAAAATCCCTTTCAGCATCACATAAATGGCTGGGTAGGTGGGGCTTTAGGAATAGAATAATGTGGCAGTGGAGGAGACTGGTAGCAGGTTGATCTTTAACCTAGGAACCAAACTTAGGTGCTCTGCAGGAGATGTCTTCTACTTATCTAGCTGTATGACTCCTAAGAAACAGAGTTTCTCTGTACACTTTGAAAGTGCCAAAATAGCGGCAACAGTACAGACTGGCTCCTTTTATCTGAAGCTTTGTGGCTCCCTCATAATGCTTAGACTTTGTTATCAGAACAAAGGCTGTGTTCTGCTGATGTTAGGAGCTGTGGCTGATGCACACCTCTTCCTGTAAACTTTCCCTGTATTGGTTTTAAGGTTAACGGCTGTTGACCGCTCTTCTCACTTAGGTCTGACTCACCCTCACCTAATTTATATCCCCAGGAAGGAAAGCTTAGAGATGACTGGGGAAGAAGGGAAATAATTTGATCTTGAAAGGCAAGGGGAAGCTTGGTGAAGCAGGAGTATTTATTCTTATGTATTGAATCTTGCTGCCTAATGGGTGCATAATTTGTTGTGCAGTACAAAAGGTCTTGCTTATTCTTTGCTGTCTCCAGGTTGGTTTGTTTGTTTTCATATGGAATACTGAACAGATCCAGTTGCTGCTGTTAGAAGGAGAAGCCTGTCTACCGAGAAGGGTCTGTAATGTTTTCCTTTACTTGGAGATTTTTTGAATGCTCAATTGCCTGTGTGTATTCTTCATAATGTACCATATGCAAATATTCTTCAGGAATTGATACTACCAATTCAGACAGTCAATATTTTCTATGTAAGAACTGTACGTTTCCTATACTGCCAAGAATGTATATATATCTATGAAGACTTAAGATTGTATCTTTTTGAGCAAGCCTCTTTCTTCAGCCATCTGAAACTTTCTTCCTGTTTCTTGAGATCTCTGCTAATTTATTAGACACTTGTGTTATATTGTGTACTTTTTTGTATCAGCTGTATTGCTGTATTTCTCCTTTCTCTCATTAAAACCTGTTCTTCTCATCCCTCTACTGTGCTGCTTCGTATTGGAAATACTTGCTCCCTGTCAGGTAACATGGTCTGGGGTAGTAGGTCTGGCGGAGATGGAGCTAGATCAGTCCTAAAAAGCCAGTCATTCAGATTTCTATTATATTGTTCCACTGATCCCAATATGTAATCAGTTTTACTGTCTTAAGCTTCCCTAGGGTTATTTTGCAGCATAGTCCATACTTGGGTAAGATAGTGAAGAAACCTAGAATGGGATACCCATGGTATAAACAAATGGCAAGAGACAAAAAATGTAGTAAGAGGTGAAGTCCATAAGTCTCACGGATGGTTGTTTCTGCTGACATATGCTAAGAAACCTGTAGTCTCCTGAGTGAAGCAAGTTTTGAAGGAGAGATTTGGAAGGAGGATCTAAAGGCACTTTTTTTCTAGAAATGTGGCCTTCAACTTAAGTTACTCAGTTCTCTATGCTGTCTCCATGCTTAACTCACCTTCCAGGTAGATGAAGAGGAAAACATGAATGCAGGGTAGGACCTGTTTGCTTACTTCCATTAGAGAAACAGCTGATTTACAAACAAGAAAATGCCATCTCCCAAGAAATTACTCCATGAACAGATAGAGAAATGATAGTGCTGCTTTTATCATCCCAGTGACAAGAAAGATTTTCAAAGTTTCACTGATGCTAAACCCTTTTTAGCAGTGCTATGCAGGAGGAAAGAGTTCAAAAGGTCCATTACAGTGGACCCAAGGTATTGAAATAAAGAAAGTGAACAGAACATGCACATGCGCCTATGTGTTGAGTATTTGGCTTTTTCTGAGGCTGGGAGATCAGCTGTAATTAGACACTTACTTAAGGATGAAATTAATCACATCTTTAGCACCACCTATGTAATTACAGTAGTGTATATGGAAATAGCTATGTCACCTAGCCTTGGTTTTCTCTCAGACTCTTCATCACCCTCTCCTTCATTCAGGCTGGTTTTGTGCCCCCAGTTGCATCTGCTCACGTGCTCACAGCCTGTGCAGGAAAGAACCCTATGGAATGTCCCAGCGGTAGCATTTAAGGATTTCTTGTCGTGGTGCTGTGGTAGCGAGGAGCACAAACACACATGTAGAATAACCGTGCTGGCTTTGACCACGTGACATTGGTTCTACTTAGATTTAAGTTAGGCAAATGCCAGTCTGTGCAACCTGCATACATTTGCTTCTAAAGTTGCATTTAGGGATGATGCCACAGTGAGAAATACTTCGGAAAATAGAGAAGAACCAGCACAGGGAATTCCGCAGGCCGATGAAGCCTTTCCAGTCACTCAGAGAAGCATTTGCAAAAGCACCCAGCCTAAAGCTCATCTGTCCTGACTGCAATCAAGAAAGCTTCCCACTTGGAGGGAAAGCACGGTAGGCCAGTAATTAATGTGTTTGAAAATGCTACTGTTAATTACCTGTCATATTTAATCCCTGACTTCTCTACTACTCCAGTAATTGTTTTGTGTACACATGTGAAGTGACAAGCTTCCTTCAGAGAAGAATGGACTACAGCTATAGTATGTGCTGTTTTTTGCTGTTGTTCAATGTAAATGAAATACATTGTTTTGTTAAGCTAAAGAGAAATACAAGAAAGGAACAGACTTCCCGTGACCTGTCAAAGTTAGCTAAGAGCAGCTCAGCAAAAGACTGCCCACTTCATTTTGGGTTCTATCCTGTGTTCTTTGCTGTCACTGCTGTCAACTGCTTCTCAGCTATTAACAATAGCTTAATAGATCATCATCATCATCATCACACCCTGCAAGATATAGTGGTTAAATCAGTAGTGGAATGCAGTGGCCTTTGCATTCATACCAGCCATTCTGAAGTTCCAGTTTGATTACTGGTTTGCAGCACCACTAAATTAAAAATAATGATGGTTGCCAAAAGCTATGTAATAAATACATTGCAATTATTTCCCCTTTCTGCCTGTCTTTGTTTCTGCTTGGAAACTTCTACAGGAGAGCTAACTGTTACAGCGTATGCTTTAGCTCCTGCACACGCTCCCTCTGGGAGCTGTATGCTCAGTATGCATCTGTGAAATATTTGACCATCTGCTGCTATTTCTCCAGGTTATGCTTCTAAAGCTTCCCTGCAACTGTTAATTAAATGAAGAAGCTACTTGCCAGAAGACACCTGACTAAAGTAATTGGTCCTTTAATTGCAATTAAACTTGTATGGATAGTGCCAAAATGTAAATATAACAGCCCATAAAACGAGTAAGTCTTAGTCAGACATGCACAAAAGAAATGGGGGATGTGCCCAGGACCTGCACCTCTGTTTTCTTCTTTCCTCCTTGCTGGTAACTGCCAGTAAAGATTCTGTAGCTCAGCCGTTAGGGTTAGACAGTCCTAACTGTTGAATGGGACAGGAGGGAATGTACAAGATGGAGAACTTGTAAACACACCAAAAAGGTGCAAATGCTTTGCTATTGAGATTTCTGTACTTGCTGCTCTGAGTCATAGTGCTTTATATTTAAGAAACTGAACAAAGAAGCCAAAGGTCTCAGAATGAAGTGATTAAAAACCATGATGATGGAAAGTACAATACCTGAACTTGAAATCACTTGGAAGACAGTAACCCATGCGATAATCACTCCTTGTCTTAGCTATTTGTTTTTGAAGGTCTTTAGCTGACTTGCTGTACCCATTGAAAATATAGTTGGCAAAGAGTAGCTTTCCTTGAATGTACATCTGCCAAAGAAGAGAACAAAAAAAATGCAGAATTTGCAAGAGCAACCTCTTATTCCAAATGAAGATGATAGGCTGAGAAACAAAGTTGTTAGGTAGGCTGACTTACAACTTTATTATGGCTTAGAGCTTTCACCTTTCATGACTTTGTTATATAAAATAAAATACCTAATTTCATTTAAGAAATTAAAAAATAAAACTCATATTTTTCTAGTCCCTCCAAGATTTCAAAACATAGCATACTGGAGTGTATAAAACAACATTTTGCATGCTGCTTCATGGACTACCAAAATCCACCAGCATCCATCCCAGTAATATTTCAGTTTAGCTGTGGCATAACGTACCATATTTGAAGACAAACACAGACAAATACATTAGGAGAAAACATTAGGAGAAACAGTGACACAGTTGGGCCAGATTCTCACTGACATGAAGGCCTGTGTCATGGTTCTGGCAGTGTAAAGGAGCCTTTGTTTAAGTGAAAATTGGCTTCATTGAATTTAAAACTATAGTAATCATTTAAGCTGATGTACTACCCAAAGCTGCTTGTGTTGTGGGATGTTCCCAGTGTTACACAATTGGAAACATCTGGCTTATTTCATGGAAGCTCTCAGCATGCAAGACTCCAAGTCAGGCCTCATTGAATACTTCAGGGTAACGCATATTCAAGTAACAATGGATGTATTCACTAGAAGGAAATCCAAAGGACCACTGAATTGTCTTCATCTTATGTACACACCAATATGTATTCATCTGTAATATAACCAGTAACGAACATGACGTAGAACACTGCTTTTGCTTGTGGGTAATTGAAAGAACCATTTTACATAATGCATTTTTCAGTTTTATAGGCAAAAGTTATTATGATAGCACTGTTTCACTCAACTCTGAAACATTTTTCTTTCACTCAGGTAGCTTGTCTCACTACTATGAAGAGCTGTATTTACCTGATTGTGAGAGGAGCACTCACAGCAGTGCAGATTTGGAAGTGATGAACAGTTTAATACACGTTACACTATGACACAGGTCCTCGTTTCTCCACTCTGTTGCTTAAATCCAATGTTGTGAGCAGTGTCAGCATCATAACAAAGGGAGTCCTGTAAGCTCTCCTTGGGGTTTTGAGTGTATGTCAGCAGGTGGAAATGACAATAACATTTGGCCTCAGCTACTGATTCTCTGCCTATATGTCTCCCCTTTATGTCTGTGTGTTTCCCCTTAAGGCAAACTCTTATTCATTTGTTCTGACTTCCCTGACTCTCTCTTGATTTTCCTATTCTCATTTCAGTTTCTTCCTCATACTTTACTTGTATGTATGTCTCTTTCCCTGCTTCTTGCTTTTTTCATAATCAGTGCCTCAACTTGCTTCCAATAACAGGTCTTACCTCCCCTTCCCTATCACATTTCTCATTACACAGATTCTTCAGATCTGACACCCAGTCTCTCACACTTCTCCTCTGTATCTCTATTATCATTCTCCCTCAGTTCTGCATGTTCTTTCCTTGCCGATGGTGGGAGCACAGAGAACAAGAGAAGAAACCTGCAGCCCAGCTTACTGCCTCCGTTCCATATGCCAGGGATTTGTGCTTTGGTTCGGTGACCACTCCCTGGTCTCTTCTAGCCTTTGGGTTCCCCGTACAGATAATCCGAATTAGTTTCCTCTTGCTGCTGCAAGCCCTTACGTGTTGTGTTGTCCAATTAAAGTGCCTTTCACTGCCACATGGATGAGGAAGCAACACATAGCACTCCTCTCACGTTGGCTTTGTTTAACCACTGGCATTGTCCTACTGCCAAAATGTGGTGGGGTGCATACCAGTTCTGTTATTTCATTTAGAGCTCTGACCCTGTTTTGGTGTGGCTAATGATGAAAAACTATTAACAAGCAGACAGGGAAGGAACCTTTTGCCACTGCCGGACTGCCTACAGAACGCTTTGGATATAACACTGCTTTTCTCCAATACGTATGTGTTCTGTAATTGTACAAAATGAAGAGGCTGATGGAAGGGGTAGATAAATCTACTCCAAAGATGATCTGATGCATGGATACACAATGCATTGAAACTTTTCTAAGTGAATATAAACAAGAAGGCTGCCTCTGGCAATCACCGTCGCTGTCAGAGGAATGTTGCCCTTTCCATTACAATTCACCTGGTTGATTCTGTGATGTTATGACATGGAGGAATTTCATTATTCCTTCCACCACAAGCAATCAATTTGTGCCTTCAAGCATAAAATTCAAGGATGCTTGAAGCTTTGCTTTGCTTGCATAATACGTAAATGTTACCAGTCAAAGTTTTCCAGTGTTTCTCAAATTCCTGTCACTCTCATTACAGCCTTCTGTAGCATGTGACTTTCACAGGCTGGCATTTTATGGCATCAGTAAGAACTTTATCTTCTACAGGGTATCTTGCTGGCTTGGTTCATTCCTAAAACACCAGGAATTTATAAAATAAGAAGGTTCATTAGCAAGCAGCTCTGAAGGTCAACTTTTCTCAGTAGGAGTAAACTGGCATAGCAAAGCTCTTTTACCCCTCCTGGGGTAAATTTAATCCGGAGTGTTTTAAAACCCAAGTCTTCAGTGAAAGCCAAGAGATAAATTTGGATGGCGGCATTTTGGAGTGGAGGGAGGTTGTTTCTCCTCTCAGAGCTAAACATAGTTCTGGCAAATGGCCTCAGACTGAAATTCTTGAGGGAGTCATAATAAGCAAGCCAGGGCAAAGAGGAATGTTTTTTCTCCCTGACTAATTCTTCCACATAAAAAGGTGAAAGGTCAAAGATGAACTTTAATACCAATGAAATTCTGAACTTCAGACCAGTAATATGTCAGAACATTAAAAAGAAGTCAAAATAAAAAATGTTTTATTATTGGCAACAGTGGGTTGGTTTTATAAGCATATATATCTCTGTCCTGGTTCCTTTTAACCTTTGGGAGAAGGGGAACTATTAGATATTAAACACTGACATTAAGCAATCCACAGTAGAGGTTTTGGAAGTTCAGCCCATACTTTTCCCCTTATGTGCCCTTCTGCATCTTTCCAGCTGACTGAAGGAGTAAAACGGGGCTGTCTTCAAGTTATCACATGTTCTCTTTCCCTAGCTTTTTTGACCGAGACGGTCATTCTTGAGGTTAATTTCCGTCTTCCTTCTGTCTAGGAATATTTCATGCAGATTAGCAAACTTCACATGTTCATATTATAGAGACAATTCTGCTGATTCAGACTGCCCCTTAGAGAAGCAACTTGGCAAATTCATGTGTATGTGTGCCTGTGCATTCAGACGTTCAAGTAAAAAAAGATTTGCTCACGCTGAAGTTCATTTAAATTTAATCACCAGAGTTCAAATACATTTAATGAAAGCTTTTTTATCTGTTTGGGTTTTGTAGTGCCACCCTTCTTGGGCTGGTAATGTACAAAGAGGATGGCTGAACTGTCCTTTTCATGTTAAGATTGTTGGTGCTGGTAATGACATACAACTTTTAATCATTGTGGGCTGTGCAAATAGGAATCTAACCTGTGAAATACAAATTATAACTTGTAAGCTCAGCAGTGCTGGAGTGGCTAAATGCATGTCAACCAGCAAGAATCTGCAGGAAAGTAAGGGGAATGACCAGAGCTCCAGAGAATATGACCTATAAAGAAAGGTTGCATAACCTGTGCTCCTTTAGTATACAGACATGAACACTGAGCGTAGGAGTATAGTCACAGGAGACAGAAGGGACATAAAAATATGACCTGCTACAGAAAGAAAGAGAACGGTCTGCTTTCCATGTCTGTAATAAACAGAGAAAGAAATAATGGGCTTTAACTGCAGGAAGAAAACTTAAATAGGAAAAGCTGTGAAGCAATATGACTATAAAGCATTCGGATATTTTTTTGTAAGGATATTGTGCCTTCTCTATCACTGAGTCTTTACGAACAGGTTAAGCAGCAAGAGTGGAATTCACCTCACCTACGGATGAATCCCACGGGAGAGAAACAGGCATTTCCAGCCTGTGATTCATTTGACCCGCTTCCATTATACATTGGATGGAGTTTAACTGCACTGTGGAAGTGCCTGTAGCTCTTTGGGGGCTGTGAAAGACTTTAGAAAACCAATTCAAGTCTAAAGGTCTGTTTTGCAGATGTCTGCAGCTCTGTCGGGACTGTACCACCTCTTGTCTCCATAATAGCACTGACATAATTGATTTTGTAGTGGTGAAAATGGTGAGGTTAGATGACCTCTTGAGGTTGTTTCTAGACTACGAAGGAAATGAAGAACCGTCATTGCAGAAGGTCTGCCTAACTAAAGGCCTAACTGAAAACAAAAGTTGCCTGTTCTGTAGCATGACAGTAACAAAAATGTATTGTTTGATGGCTGCTTGGCTGAATAACTTGGAATGCGATAATGAACAATTTAATGGTTAATAAGCAAACAAGTACATCATCACCACCCAATGAGCAAAGCGGTGTCTTAGTCAAAGAAGTCGAGAGTAGAAGAAGCACAGAGATGGATTATCCTGTAAGTTCCCGACTGTGGCTTTCCAGAACAGTTTTGTGAAACAGAAAACTGTATAAACAGTTGCTGGGTGTATTGTTAGGTTCTGTGTATAAATAGAGGATTCTACATCCTGGGCTCATTTCATAAGCATTATTTTTACTAGAGAAAAATTACTAAAACCATTGTCGTTTTGATTATCTGCAGCAGAAAATGGCAGAAACAATTTCGAATTATATTCCCAGAAGACCCCCAATCAGCTCTTGAATCTGGAGAAGTCCAAACTCCCTGAATGGCCTGAATGGCCCAAATGCCCTCCATGCTATTGATAAGCTGCAGAATCAGCTCAAAGCATTCAGCCTCTATCGTAATGAGTGCACTTAAGAAGCTGGCAAGGCTGCAAGGCAAATGCAATTATAGAACCCAGCCTTCCTTTAAAAAGTTTTGGATCTTGAGATCAGCTGGAATGAAATGGATTGCCGTGATTTTCCCTCACCCTTTTCAGGGCAGTACTCCATTTTTCAAGGGAGAAGATTCATGAAAACCTTATCTGTGGAGTTTCTCATGCTGATAGTTTAGCTTGACTTGTACAACCAGTTATAAATGTGTACTGCCCCTTATTGCTATGCTGTCTCAATATTTTCAACCTGTAGTCGTCTAGGAATGGCAATAAAAAAGTCACTAGTGGATTTAATGAAATCTTTGTTACATTTCCCATCTCAAACCCGCATGCTAGAGCTCTGGCTGCGGATGGGGAAGTTTGGGAAAGGTTAAGGTCAGACTGTGGTTTCACCTGACCTTTTCTGGAAGTCTTGTACATATTGACATCCTCGGGGGAAGAAACCGCAGATTCCCCTGCTCTTCATCCTAGGCCTTGCATCTATGCTTGGAGGGCTGATTTCTCCACAGATGTCTGTTTATAGGTGTATATGAATTTCACCACTAACACCAAATACAGCAGGTGTTACTGAGAGCAAGCTTTCTCCCCTTCCTGCTTTGTTTCCTTTTTATTTTTCCTCCTCTAGCTTCCTCGAGTATTTGGGAGACTTCTGTCTGTGTTTCACACTTAGCAGATTACCAATGGCACAAACCATACCTTCGTTGACATTTGGGAGAAACAGAGAATCTGGACTAATGGATTGAAATCTAAAGCTGCTGCTTTCCAGCTGTGACTACATGGCCACACTGCAAGTGAGAGCTAAGAAACGTAAGTAACTTTCACTGCTCATGTTGCATTCTTCAAGAGCAGGAACACATTTCTGGACCCATGGATCTGGTTTTGACCTCAGGTTGTCTTCTTTTCTCCATTGCATCACAGTGTCAGTCTGACTTGCTCCAGAAATTGGAAAATGCAATCTTTAAGAATTGTGCTGCTAGCGCATCCAGAGATACTTATAAATCTAGAAATGTAATCATTCTACGCCAAGTTTCCCTCAGCTAGCTCTCATCATATTTTACCATCATTCCATGTAGTACGGCACTGATGGATGAAAGCAAGTATATTGGCTTAAGTTCATTCTTAAACTGGAACGGCAGTGTTTGTGTACGTATGTAAGCACACCATGCTTTGCTATTGTTAGGTTCATATGTTTGTTATCCCAGTAATTTCTTCACAAATAATGTATGATTATAAATTTGTAAACTACACAGAAAAAGGCATCTACTTTGGAAAAAAGAGAAATGCAAATCCTGTGGGAAAGAAAAACAGCAGGAATGTTTGGTGTTTGGTGGTTGGCTTTTTTAACTCAGCACAAACAATGCTTTTGAAAAGCCACTTCTTGCAAATAAAATAAAAACTTTGGCTCCCTTCTGCCTCCTGCCCCTCAAACACACAGCTCCCTAACATTTTGAAGGCAGAGGAATTAAGTCCTGGCTGAAGATCTTTAGACGGGGGGCAGGGGGAGAGGGTGGGATTGTCCATATGGCAGGAAGCACATGCCATGATCAGAGAGAAGCAACTGCCCCTGGGAGCAACTGCATTACTGTAATGCTGCTGTAAAACCATTTCCTTGAGGCATCTAAAAGACTATATAGAAAGCTGTCTAAAAGCAAATGTTTAATATCATACAACATTTCCTTCTTGCCTAATACGTTCATTAAAACTTGAACTTAATTCTTTTTCTTTGAAGCCCTGAATTCCTTCTCTTAAACTCACTTGTATTTATTTAGCTGAACAATAGTTATTTTAGTAGGAAATTAAGGATGGAGGCTGTCCTTCT
Organism: Astur gentilis; assembly: GCF_929443795.1. Lineage (NCBI taxonomy): Eukaryota > Metazoa > Chordata > Aves > Accipitriformes > Accipitridae > Astur > Astur gentilis. Next base: position 13,541,774 of record NC_064913.1, read on the forward strand.
AAGTGTACCAAGGGTAGCCTTTTGATTCATTAGACACAGAGGACAGTTGTGTTTCATTTTAAAGTATTTTTCCTGATCATCTGAGGAAATTCCCAAGCACCAGAGGAAATTACTTATCTGCCTCAAGAAGAAAGCATGTAAAATCAAGTAAATTTTTAATCCTACTTTTACATAGTTTGAGAGACCTTCCCTTCCTGGGAACATTAATTTTGCTTTACTGAAGCTTTAAAAATTAAAATATATACAAAATTATTTGATATATGTAGCTGAGGATGATTTCAGAGGCAAAGAACCTTCTTCTCATGAACTTTGTGCATTTTCCCCCCTAATCCTTTTATTAAAGTTTTACCCAAATTAAAGCAACAAGCTTGCACATAGTGGTGTAAAAGCAGCTGTGCAGGATTATACCAAAGGCTAATCTAACCCATCCAGTATCCTGTCCCTGCGAGTGGCTGGTAGCTGGGGGAGGAGTGGAAGAGCATTTCTAAGAAAATCCTATTCTTTGTGACCCATGTCAGCCATAAGCACTTAACAATTCAGGGATTTCCTCAACCAAAAGCTGTGTCTGGGCCATCACATTTGATAGCTGCCAATGGAGCAAACCTTCGGGAATGTATGTAATTCCATTTCGAACACACTTATGCTTTTGGCGTCCACAACATCCTGTGGCAAAGAGTTCCACAATTTAATGATGTGCTGTGAGAAAAAGGACTTCCTTTTGGTTTTAATCTGCTGCTTATCTCTTCAGTGGTGCCTGATCATTCCTGTGTTTTAAGAAACAATGAATAATTATTTCTTATTCTTTTGCCACACCATTTTTGCTTTTCTCACATCTCCTCTTAGTCTCTTTCGTAAGCTACTCTATTTAGTCCTTCCTTATGCGAACAGCCATTCCATATTAAATCCTTTTTTGATATGTGAACACAGTCACGTGCTGTGTACCAGAATCTCAAGAATGTTTTATTTACCCTTTAACTAACATTCTGCTTGCCTTATGACCATTGCAGAGCACTGATCAGAAGTTTTCAGGGATATGTCAGCAAACGAGTCTTAGCTCTCTTACTTCAGTGTTAAGAGCTATTGTGTCTATCTTTGCATCTCTATAAATAATTAGGATTCTTTTCCCCCACGTAAATTACTCTGCACTTATCGACAGTGAATTTCATACACCAACTGATTATCAATTACTGAGCATTTCACGACGCTTCTGGAGCTCTTTGTGATCAGCTTTGAGCATTCCAGACAATCAAGTGTGACCTGGAATTTTGTCATCTCTGACACATGAGCAATTTTTTCAGAACTACAAAAAAATGAGAGTGGTATTCTACCCTAAATGTAGCGACTTCATTCTTAACAATTATTACTTCTAAACTGCAATCAGGCCAGTCCCAGTTCGTCAGCAGAGGTTGTGCTGTTATCCAACAGAAAAGAACCATAGCCTATTTTAGGTTCCGGAATTTCTGAACATTATTTATTGTTTTGCTTTTGAGCTGCTCTGGAAATGACTGTGGCCCTTTGCAATTTGTGACTTCTGGTAGAGTTGCATTTGACAGCTTCTTATCTTTCTCCTCGTCTTTGCAAGTCACTACTGTCCACAGATAACATGAGAAGGGCTGGAGCTGCTAGTGCTGGCAGGTTTCCTGGTCCCTAGAGAACGCTTGCATCCTGCGGTACGGCTTTGGTCAAGTCTTGCCCTTCAAAGCCAGTCCTGTGAAACTGTTCTGAATTGCTACTGCTCTGGGTAGATAAAGCTGTTCTGGCTGAGCATGGTGACAGCTGGGTGAGTCTGACTGGGAATTGCTTGAGGATGGGTTGAATACCTCTCTGGAAAAAAGCAGAGGCGGCTCCATCTGTACAGGATGTTTGCTGTATCCTTGGAAAGGCCGTGGGGGTTGTAACCAGGTGAAATAGGCTCATACCTTTGGGACGTTTTGTTTGCTTGGACTGATTATTTGTCAGCTGAGAGACATTAGGAGTATTGATAGGAAGGACTATTAACACATTCCTTCTAAAACCAAACTCCATTCTTTGTTAAACAATGGTTAGTTTCTTACCCAAGCAAAAGAACCAACCACCTTGCCTTCATCACTCAGTTTTTAAAAACAGTAATTAAGACCATGCTGACAGGCTCATTAGGTTTCAGGTTTTACTCCTCATGCATCTTTTGTTTATATCTCTCTGTATCTGGGTACTGACCGAAACTGAGCTTGTACTGGTGGCTAATCTTTGTAGCAGTGAATTACAGGTAAAGTGAGAAGAAAAAAAACACAAGCAAAACAAACCAAAATGCTGCACATATATCATAGAATGTCTTTAAATGGTTTTTAAAACAAAAGTAGTTTGTGAGCTGTTCTAAGGATTAATCAATTCATCAACCACAAAAAATTGCTTGTTATCCTGATTTTTCTTTCAAAAATAATAATTTCCATATGGGAATGCAAAAAGTTAACATGGAACAGAATCAAACTGCACCTCTTGTAATTGCTTACCTGAGTTCCTCAGAGCTGTTAACAATCATTTTCATCAACTGTGGGTCATTCGTACTAAAGCATGTCATCTTCATCTTTTTCTACAACAAGCCCTCAGTTCATTGTGTATTTTACGGAGTATTTTCCCACTTTGTCTCCTTCAGCTTTGTAAACTACATGTTGCGGGTCTGGAAGAAGTTTGGGGTTTTCTGTGGGTTTCCTATTTATTTGTATCACTTTGCCATCAGAGAAGAAAGAAAATGTTCTTAATATTACCAGGAAAAATCTTCTTCAGACATGTGTTCTGTGGTACTACACAGAGCTAAGCAGTGTCGGATAGGCTGCTGGTGTCACCCAGTGGACAGAGAAGTTGAGCACAGATAGGTGTCATGTAGAGAAGTTTTTCTTTCTGCAGGAATAGCTCGTTCCTAACTGACAGAAATAGCCTTAATTTTACAGTAGTTAAGATGAGACGATATGTGAAAAGTCCTCTGTTCTAACGCCACGGCCACTACTAAAAATGTACAAAGCAAACACAGGAAGCAGTACTTGTTCCTCGCTGTTATTAGGAAGTGAACAAAGAATAACCAAACAATAATCAGTGGGTGCTCTCTCCTACTGGGAGAAAGTAACTAAAATAACCAAGAAAAACAGTGTTTATGTTGGTGCTTATGGAAAGATGTGAGGATTATTAAAATCCAATTATAATGCAATTCTGTGCAATGCAAAACAAGATTGCATTTTCTTAGCCTAATAACAGCTTGCGACAGAGGTGAACAGCTTGTCAACAGAGGTGAACAAGACCCGGAGAATCTTCTCCTCACAGTGTTACAAAAATAATGTATTTCAAAGCATGCAATGTATGCTTTGCATGCAAAATTTCAATAGAATAAATCACCTATGAATTAATCTCTTCTTAGAAGAAATTATAATGCTTCCAGACCACATATGAAAACTATACAAGTACTTAAAACTATCTTCAGTGCATGTTTCATCTTAGACTTTTTCCTGATTTGCAAAGACTACTTCTCAGAATGTTGGAAAACAAAAGGTTTTTTTCTTTTTTTTAAAGACTGAAACATGCTCTTTTGTGATGTCCTTCAAGACTTTTTGCCACGATTAAGCAGAAATGGGGTGAAGTGCATATAGATGGCTAGATCTAACCCACAAGGTCCAAAGGCAGAAATCATGTTCCTTTTCTAAAGCTGTGGCAACTAGCATGTGCTTCTGCCCCTTGCAGGTGGAATGAGAATGACCTGATGTATTGTAAATCCTGAACTGCTAATAAAGAAGAGTTGGGGCTGCTGGGACAACAGTGAGTACTCCTGAAGAAGGAAGATTGGCATTCCACTCTCCTGATGGCCCAAATACTCACAACAAGAGGCGATCCCAAAGTCACTCATTAGTAACCAGATCATAGTAATGGCATTAGAAGTTAAATAACTGTAATAGTTTTAACATACCAAAACCACGCCGGGAGTTACATTATGTCTCTTTTCCAATAAGGAACCCTTACGATCTGTAAATGCATCTGCAGAAGTGATGTCATATTTGAGGAGGCGAAAGGAATCCAGACAACCCTGAAGCAACAAGGCAAGTAAAATTATATAATTAAGTAAATTTTGCCTAACCAATTAAGCTAGTAACATTCTAAACAAGTCCTTATGAACTCAACTGAGTTATCTTTCTCTTTCAGACCAGGTAGCAATGGCTTTTTACACTGTGAAGACAGAGGCTTCTAAATTTCTCAATTTCTCTTCATGGGTGTATTTCTCTCTTCTTAAAAGAAACAGCTCCTCTGATTTACAAAACGAGACTCCATAGCTGTGAGAACAGGGGTGGTAGCTAGTCACTGTGCAACCTCCTTACGGATTTGTCATAATCCTCTGGAATCCTGGCTCCCAAAAATCTTGTGTTCCTGCCATTAGGGGACAGGGGCCAACTAGAGGACCACACTGTGAGACAAGGAGGCAATACCCAAGCCTTTTTTCCACTGATTTCCCAAATACATTTTTCGGTCAGGCTTCCAGGAGGAAAGAACAATATGAAAAGTTAGGTCTGAAAACACCCTTACTTTCTTCTTCTTTTTATATAAAATGTAGATATTTAATTCAGATTTAGCCTTTGCTTCTTGGACTAAAAATCCTGCTGGTGCTGAAATGCATGGAGTTTTCCCAAAGACTTCATGAAGGCCAGAATTTGACCCCTTCTACGCTAACTTTTTCAAATGCAAATCAGAAATGATAGTTGCTGTATGACCAGTTTCTCAAGGAATGGACAAATAAGACATAGTGAAAGAAGTCATTTTAATGCCTTAATTGGTACCGAAGCTGCATCTACGCAGACTCAAATCCTCTTAAGATTTTAATTTCAGTGCAGCTCCACTAATGTCTAGTGACAAGCGTAAGATTTTGAATACAGCAATCACTGATGGTTACTGTTGTGCCCACTATGTCAAGATGATAAAAATGCCTGTTGAGTCTTTACTACCACTTCTACCGTTAGCTTTATTGAGAAATTTTCAGGTAATTAGAAGAATAGACAATGTCCGGGGGACATTGAAAGAACAAACATTCCTTGTTTTAAAGTGGTTATCATATTACTTATCTTTTGCTTTTTTGCCCTTCCAGACTTTAACTTAACTTGTATTTCCAGTCCTTCTAAATACAGACTTACACAAAGATACTTTGTGCCATGTATTTCCTTAGTACCTGGCCATGTGAATGTGAGGACAGAGTCTTGTATTAAATGATTACTCAGTAAGTTTATACTATAAGGAAAATGAGCTAGTTTGAAATTTTCTAGCAGCATGCTTCTGTGTGGAGTTTTTTTCATTCCTTTTTATTAGAAAGTGCTGATTCCTGGAAGCTAAAATGTTTCAACAAAAGAAGATGTGTTGTCACACTGCTACCAAATCACAGCTTTCTGCTCAACTGATGCAAAAGTTTATTGTGGTTACTAGTCCTTGGGGCCTGCAATGTCACATTAGCCACACACCCCCACTGCAGGGTTTCCTCATACTGTGTCACAGAGCTAGAAAGACCCCCAAAACTCAGTTCTAGGGATTTGCAATCAAGATTTGAGGTCCCTGCTCTGCAGCAAGGGATTATTCAGGGTTAATCCCTCAGCTGTTCCAGAAAAAAGAATGATGTGAGGAATTCCTCTAAGTTGGGAACAGCAATTTACTCCATCTTCAAAGATATGGATTCAAGTAATATATAGTTTTCAGAAACAGGTTTTTTGAAATGCCCTTTTTTTGTAGGAAACTCTTGCGTTTCTAAACTTATTTTTCTACTTTGGAAGTGTTTTTTTAATATTAAATTTCCTGTAGAACACATATTTGGAGTTGGTGCAGTTAGACATTTCTGGTGAGACAACTTTCTGGATATTTTAGTAACCAGATAAACAGAAAATATTAAAAAAAGACTCTTTAAAGTTTTCAACCATGTATTGGAAAAACTATCTACTGACTGATAAAACCCACCTGAGCACAAGGCATACTTCTGTTCTTGTTCTTTCTTTTATACAGCTGCTCTATCTTGTCTTCACTGGGATCCTCATTTGTTTGTGAAGAAGATGAGACACAGACCACTACAATCTGCTCCTTAAAGGACATCTGATTGTTAATGAGGTGATCATACTCCAGGTCTGACACATAGGGAATCCGATGATTACTGCACCTGCATGTCTTTCCTTCCTCCCCCATCATAATTCTTCGAAGCACAGCAGGACAAGCAGCCTGGGACGTGACCCACAGCTTGTCCCTGCCACGAGGAAGAGAAAATATAGGGAAAAGTGTTAGCAAGATAAATTGTCAAATAAGTCAAGTACAGGTTGAAGAATAATTTTAAATCTTCCCTATAAATGACAGGCCTAGGCCCAGTCATCACCTGTTATCTAAGGCATGCAGTCTTCTAAATGTTTCAGGTGTTTCTTAAGGTCTGATGCAACCATGAGTGCTGTGAAGCTCCCGGCTTCTGCCAAAACGCAGCCTCTGAAACCAAGCCGACCGCAGAAAGAGGGATGTGCTTTAACCAGATGAGCCAGCCAGGCAGGCTTCAGTAGCAGCTAAGAGCAGACTTCAAAGGCTATTCCCTAATTATTTGAAAGTCTCATAGGCACCTCTTACCTTCGACAGCTGATTGTAGTATACTCATTTTATATTCATGTGTATGTGCTATGTGTGTTGGTATTATTTGTCTCTCATGAGCGTGGTGAAGACTAATTTGAGAATTCCTTTGACATTTTGAGGGGGATTCTGTAGGTCATTTGGTCCTGTAAAGCAGGCAGCAGGAGTGCCAAGTTCCAGAGCCTTATCTTCACATCTCTAGTGAAGACATCATGTCATCAATAAGAACCTGCCACAGTTGCTCCAGGTGATAGTATCTTTTGAACAAAACTTCCTCATAATGAGAGCAAATCCCATGAAAGGTTTGGACGGTGGGGGGGGTGGGGAAGAGCGACTCTAAAGCCCGCAGGCCTCCCCTGTGGCCTTCTGAAGCTAATGGAGAGATTGTTGCTGTATCTGGGGATGTTGGATCAATCCCTAATGGCTGTGCCAAGAGAAAAGCATTAAAACAGAGAGCTGTGAGAAGCACTGTCCTGAATTAGATATCTGCTGGGGGTATATTGTGCTGGAGGGAGCCGAAGAAAAAGGAGGTAAGTCTAAAATAAATGGATCAGGGAAAGAGACCATAAGTGGCCTCACAAACAGCAGGAGAATGTCCAAAATTTTGGTTTTCAGCTTCACATGTATGTAAAACAAGATTACAATTTCAGCATACTAGGAGAAATAATGAAATACTTTAGATTTATGGTATTTTTACTTATTAGTTGAGCTACAGACTAGTCATATGAAATTAAAAGTACTTTGTTCCTTTAATTTTGCTCATTCTTAGACATTATTGAGTTTGTAAAAAAGCACTGTTGCTATTTACCCATAGGAAAGGTATCAATAAAAGCAAACATGCTTCAAAGACACAAGGAAACCTTGAGCCACCAAAAATACAGTGAGAAATCGTGTCACCTTGTCTTCCTGTTATGAGGAACTGCAGACACAGCATGAATGACAGTTGTGGATTACTTAGGTTTGAAAAGTTACTATTGCTTTGGATCCACATGCAATGCATCCTACGCAATGCTGTAACAGCTTGGAGGCATAAATGAACTACTTAACCATATCCAGAAATGAACAACTACTAAACTACTACCATCAATGTTTACACTGGAGCCATCATTGTCCAATCTTAGCTTAGATTTCCTTACCGTGAATTAATGACATACAGTACATTCCTTCTTTTATTTCCATTGAGCTGAGTCATATGCAGCTTCTCTGATTTGGTATTTAGTAAAACAGAAGCACTGTATAAGAAAATAACAGCAAGTAAGTGAAAGTTTAAAGGCAAAATAAAACAAGCATCTTGCATTAGCAGGATGTGCCATGGATGGGTGAAGTCGGGTTTCAGATAATTGCTAAGAATATTGCAAACCTCTTTGCTTTAATGGATTGCTTAAAAAGACATTTGTCTGAGACTAGCAGATAATTTGAAATCAAATAGAGACTGTCTTGTACTTGAAAAGGCAAGGACTCAGGAAAGAGGCTGAAAGCAATATTCCCTCCACTTCTCTGACTACAACTCTAAACAAACTCTTAGGAAGCAAGTCTGAAGCTCAGATTTTCTATATATTATACTTGGCAGGTGGTGGCACTTGGAAGAGCAGAGCATCATTCAAGCACATGACACACTATATAGAGAGGCATTGCTCCCAAATAGAGTTTTTTGGGTGCTACTATCATAAATGTGGCTGATAATAAGAAAAAGTTAATCTTATTTGCTGAAATAGTATTTAAAGATCTAATACGGGCATTTTTCCAAACCTTCGCAACTGCTGCTTCATTGTTGTTACTGCTTTTAGAGGATCGTTCAGGGATATATGAAGGCTCTGAGGTACTGATAATAACATCTCATGGAAAAAGAATGTAAATTCTTACTGTGTGACATAAGTAAGCAATCATAAAAGAACCATTGAGTGACTCGGGGGGAAAAGTAGTTCTTTCATCGTCTCCCCTTGTCCCCCTCATTTACCTGAGAGGATAAGAGTATGGTTCCTGCTGCATGCTGTAAGGACGAGCCGACTGCGTTTGATCTAGAAGGAGAGGAGTTTCTGACTTGGGAGCTTGGCTGTTCTCTTTCCTCTTCCCTTGTGATCTCTGCATACCTGAGGTAACTGGGAGAGCATCCGCAGACTGAATTATGCCCTTCCTTAAGGGTTGCAGAGGAAGGTCAGACGTTTTCTGAAGGCGTATGCGGTCAATTCCTGAAATACACCACCACTGCTGAAATCAGTGACAAACTAGACCCTGATTTGGTAACTGATGGTGGTTTTGCACTTACAAACGTAACTCATCTGCTATGTGATCCAAACTGGAAAATTAATAGTGAAAGTTAGTCACACAATTACAGAATCACAGAGTGGTTGAGGTTGGAAGGGACTTCTGGAGATCATCTGGTCCAACCCCCCTGCTCAAGCAGGGCCACCTAGAGCCGGTTGCCCAGGACCATGTCCCATCAGCTTTTGAATGCCTCCAAGGATGGAGACTCCACAGCCTCTCTGGGCAACCTCTGCCAGTGCTTGGTCACCCTCCCAGTGAAAAAGTGTTTCCTGATGTTCAGAGGGAACCTCCAGTTTTTCAGTTTGTGCCCCTTGCCTCTGGTCCTGTCACTGAGCACCACTGAAAAGAGCCTGGATCCATCCTCTGTGTACCCTCCTTTCGGGTATTTATGTACATTGGTGAGATCCCCCTGAGCCTTCTCTTCTCCAGGCTGAATAGTCCCATCTCTCTCAGATTCTCCTCATAGGAGAGATGCTCCCTTAATCATCTTCATGGCCCTTCACTGGACTGTCTCCAGTGTGTCCATGTCTCTCTTGTACTGCAGAGCCCAGAACTGGACACAGTACTCCAGGTACGGCCCCATTAGTGCTAAGTAGAGGGGAAGGATCACCTCCCTTGACCTGCTGAGGCCAAAGTCTTAACTCAGGTGGAAGATCTTAAATCTGATCCTCACCCTTTTATACCTCCCTCTTCCTGCCCAGAACCAGTTCTCTACTGTTGGATTAGGTGTAACAAATTGGCAGGTTGGCAGGTTTTTCTGGTGGCTAGATTATGATCCAGAGGAAAACATTATCAGTGTTGGCAATGATGTTGACAAGGCAGAAGAGGTAAAATGAATCCTGCCAAAGGAACATGGTGATGCTCAAGCTGTCTTCCCCATAAAAGGACTCCAATATATGGAACGTATCTTTTGCTAAATTAATCAGCAAAGATACAGAATTCAGGCAGTACCAATTTTCCTGAACCATGTTCAGTAAACCAGAGCATGTTCTTACAGCTTTTGTTTGTATTATCAAGGAGGCTTTTATGTATCAAGCACTGACAGAATGATTCCCGTGGCATGTAATGCACCAGCATGAGCTCTCTAAATCAATTTCATTCCATTCAAGGCTGAAATCAAGTTTATATTAGCCTTCTGCCCAGGCCTAGCTTTCATGCTGTCAGGAGTTATATGAACTCACAGTGGATTACCTTATCAGATAGTTCATTTAAATGTTATAGCTAATGCATATAGAGCAAGAGTCTTCAAAAAAGGTTTTTAGTTACGCCACGCTTTTTTCCTCCTCTTTTCCAAACCTTTCTTCCTCCGCCTCCACAGTCTCAGTCTAACAAAAGCTGCACTAAAAGGGAAGTAGGGAATCGGACAGGTCATTACCTGTCCCATTGTCCCCAGTAGTTTCCTCAGTACAGGACTGGAAGCCACTGTCTGTTCAGCCCAGATACATCTCAAGGCTCTACACAGGGTATGTCCATACCGTGCAATGTGCCTCACCGCAGCGATCCCTGACCAAGCCGATGTGCTTGGCTCAGTGCAGTACCATGCAGAGGTATTAGCCTGGCCCTGGGAACAGTTCGGTGCATTAACACCCTGCTACGTCTGCACCAAACGGCCCGGTCCCTGTAGGACTGATCAGTCCGAACGCAGCGGCACTGATGCAGCTCTACTGCTGTCAGTTGTGGAGTGGGCTTCTTCAGCGCTTGCCTGGCAATTTTAATGCCACGCTGTATGGAAACACTCAGCATGGAACTATCTGCTGACCTCAGAGGTACCACAAGTCCCAAGTACCTGCTCACCAATTTGAGTAACAGGTACCTACCCCACTGGCCTCCTCTCTAGTTCAGTGTTCAAGCCAGCAGTGTCTGCATTCTCTGACGGTCAGTCTGGGGCTGACTTTCAGAGGACTATTTAGTCTACCTAGTACCTGCGGATAGAGAAACAAGCTCATAAAACCATGTCCCCAGCTGTTTTCTGACCGTGCCTGACCTAGGGCTGTGCGATAATACCGCAGCCAGTCATCCACAATGCTCCGGATCTTCCTCTGCAAATTCCTCAGTTCTCTGGCTGCACTGATGTCATTTACATGGCTTACAGTTGCCTCTGGAACTTCATATTTCATCAACAGCTCTGTCAACTTTGGCTTTAAAAAATAACAATGGAAAAACAAATTAAAGAATTTAATGATTCCATCTGGTGCTTAATGGTGCTGACACTGGCATAACACTGTTAAATGCCTCACAGATACAAACACCTTCTGAGTACGAGTTATTGACAGAATGAGGTGTAATTTAAAAAGAAACATTTTTAGTCAACTCAACCATCACTGGAGAATAGTTGCAATAGTGAATCCTGCCCTCTTCTAGCCTGGACAAAGGGAACGGTAAATACTGAAAAGCAGAGCAGTTACTGTTAGTATTTGTCTGCTTGGCTGGGCTCATAATAACTCCAGTGGCCAAAGAAGATAGCACTTTGCACTATGCAAAAAAAAAAAAGCATGAAGCAGATATAACTGCTTGATTTTTCACTGACTCTAGAACCATTTAAATCTTTGCATTCCAAACAAATGCTCTGCCTTCAGTTTGTTCTGAACATACATAGTAACGGTGTGATACATGTAATAACATTTTACAACCAATAAATCATACATCAGTGTATGTTTGAAAGAGTCCTTGATAACTACAGAAACTTCTCGTAATGATGACCATGCCTAGTGCAGGAGAGTTCTTGGGGTGAAGAACCTTCATAAAGAGCATAGACTGACCTGAAAGTGGATGCTAATGGGACTCCAGAAAGAATGGTGTTAGTCTTAGAATCTACCACTTGAAGAATGACAAATACCCAGTATTCTTAACTGGCTTTAAAGAGAGTATTCATCACTTCTGCTATGAGGATTCACAGTTTTCATTGTGTGACATTTAAATCTTTGTTGGTTTATGAGGTTTTATGTGTAGTGTCTAATTATTTGGATTGCTGACAGCAGACAAAAAAATTAGAGCTATTTTAATTGCTATAAAAGGAGATCATTTGCTTTTCAGATGAGACAAAGATTAACAGAGAGAGATTCTTGCTGACTATAAGTAAGAAGCACTGTTTAAAATTCAGAGGAAAGATCATTTTCATTAATAAGAAACAAAGGGCAAAGTACAAAGACAAATGCTGATTTACCTCAAAGTTTAGACCATTTTTGGTGGTGTCAGTTAATCTATAATGAAATAACAGGTACAAGTATTTAAAATGCCACTAACTACAGCTGATATTCTGATGTAAGCAAATGCCACCTTCTCATACCCATTTTCAAAAATGTCTGACCTTTCAAAATAATTGGTTCTTTTGGACCAGTGGTGTTTAAAATGACATAAATCTGCTTGGAGGAGGGAGGACAATAAGATTGCAGACTACCATATACATCTGCTGTGTGTTGCCAGGGTACCTCTTAATGAGTCAATGTGGAGTCTTAGAGAGTAGAGACCCATAACCAAACTAAAATGAATCAGTAAAACCTTCTGGTCAAACCTTCTTCATAGGTTTTTACTGACACATCCTCGTGACAGTAGAATAAATGAAGACACAGATTCTTTCTGACTCAGACTTTAGCTGTCTGCCATCTATTTTCTAGAATTTTTTCCAGGTGAATTTTGCTATGTCAGCTATTTAAAGTCATATCCTCTTAAAGTCAAATTCTCCACCTCAGTGCTGTGTCAAGGAAGGCTTGGTGTGTGAAGAAGTAGGTTTGAACTGAGAATTGTATAAATTCTGAACACCTACTCAAGGGTGCGAATGAACCAAAAGACTTATTCCTGCTATACCAATTCTCCCTATTTCCTTGTAGTCCCTCAGAGCAGTGACCCTTCCAATTCCACCAGGGGAAGATATCCAATGAATTCCTCATAGTGCTTCATCTTCCCTAGTTCTACTTTGAGAGAGGCTCAAATTCTCCATTCTTCCGTAGAGAAAGCCTTGTTCTGGTGGCATTTCAGACGGCAGTCTTACTGGGACTCAGGAGTAGCTCTATTATTGTTATGGCCCAGCCATTTCCAGAATTAGAAGGAATAAGGTGTTGTTTCTCATCCCAGTATTACAGAGGGATTACAGTTTATTATGGAGGTATTAAGAGCTTCTCAATCTTCTTTAATCAAAGAACTGCCAAACTGTTTAAAAAAACTAAGGTCCAGCTTATGAAACATAGATTGAATTTTTGTTTCCATACAGATAAAAAATAGGTTAGATATTGAATATGTTAATTTACGACTTTTGTCTTCCCTCATTTAGAATGTTTCCTTGCCCACAGAAGCAGAAAGGTGTGTGAGTGAGAAGTTGGGGATTTTTTTGCTAATGATGGTGATGTTAGTTGTAGTAGTTTCACGGATCTCATTCTAACATCTAAGCCTATGAGCTACACATTGTGAAACTCTTACAAAATACCATTTAATAACTCCAACAAATTTAATTTCTCAGAAGTTCAGGAGTTAATCTAAATTTCTCTTAAAATCAATGAGACGTATACATGCCTCTTATAGACTTGCAATGTGTGCTTTCACATTTTCTAGGCTAAATGCTTTCATAAATAACAGGAACAAGGAAGTAAACTCTGAACAAACAGAATTTTGTTTTTGTTTTACTTGGATCATAGCTTTCTTCTGCTTTTCCAACAACTGTTTCATAACTATCATTTTCCTGACTCCCAAATCACACAAAAAAAATCTGTTTTATGAACAGTATATTTCAACCCAACTATAAGACAGCATTTGCCATTAAGATGTAGGGGTTTGGCTCTGGATGATTAATCTAGCTGGACAGCCAGCTTACTGCATGGAAGTGAAGGCCAGAAAGATTTGGATCAGGATTTCTTGGGGCTTCAGTCAGTACCCCCCTACCTACAGCAAAATAAATTATACCTACCTCAGAATGGGCTGTCAATGCATTTAGTATTCTATTTGGTAGACCAGAGGGTTCTAGATAAATTACAGGTAATATTTAACCGTCCTTTCTAAGCAAAAATGAAGATTCATCTGTGTTCTAGCTGAACCTACAGAGTAAACACTGGATGTAGGGTGATAGGGTCTTAATCACCAGAAGTTATGAACAGGTAATACATTAAATAATTAAGGAAATCAGCCAGAAAAAAAAAAGGCAGAAGTAGGAACCTAAGTGCATAGAAATAACTGTCCCTTTGGGCCAGACCTGTGGTAGGTGGACATTGGCATAAATCCACTGGAGTTTATGTTTAATCTCTAGAAGCTCTTACTTGATCACTCTGTGGCATTGCACTTAGCACACTTAAAAGGAAATAAACTTGGGAAGTGTATTTTATGGGAAAGCTCATCAATTCCAGAGTCTGCAGAGTGAATAATATTTTTAAAGGGCCTTCATAAAATGCAATACTGCAGCAGTTACGACATACCCATTCTTCTAACTGTGGAAGAGCCGCACCCTGCAGCGGTGACAAAGACAAGCACACACTTTCATGTTGCCACTTGTAGACCAAGCTAATTGCAAAGCGCCCTGCAATCCTCACTGTGATGTATTCATTAACCTGAAAGAGCAAAAAAGATTTACTAACTCCAGCACGTTTTCATATTTATGTTTGGATGGAAGAGGCAGACTGAAGTCTCAAAGGGTTATCCAAGACAGTTGGTCATAGGGGAGGGAATGATCGGTTACTCTAGGCTTAAGTCTACAAACAAGCTTTTGTGCTGTCACTCTCATTTGAATCCTGCAAAGTTAGCTTGTAGCATAAGAACTGTGGCCAGAGACAGCTCCCAGCCCTTTGTCTGGGTGACTCCTGCCCAAAGCAAATGTACGGAGACCGTGCATGTTTCGGAAGGTGATGCTGTATAGCAGGAAGACCTGAGAAACTCTCCTACCTCTCAAACTGCTCAGGAAAGCCCATATACTTCTGAGGCAGAGGCTGTGGAGTCAGACGTGGAGACACGTGGGAAGCTCTAGTCCTTGCTTGCCCTTTAACTACTGTTGTTGGTGAGAATGGGCAGGATTTGGACAATGTTCAGTCCCCAGTAAAAATTAGCAATTTGACACATACAAAGTACTTTCTTAAAATCACGGTCACTAAAGCCTTTAGCATTGTCTGTGTACACAGACCATGAAGAATGCCCTGCTGACACCAAGCAGGGGACTTGGAACCACGTCCATTTACTCCAAAAGCCAGTTTGCACCAGCCTTTTCCAGCTCTGACACTCCTACCCATTCAAACAAAGTAAATATTATCTAGCAAAACCTAACAGCTTTACTAAACTCATTTCCATTTTCATATGGCTCTTGAAGAATGTCAAATTAATTTGATATAGCATATAATTCACATTCTATAATCTGTAACATTCTATAATTTGTATTTGATAACCCAAACTCTTTCAGTAATTATCTGCTTTAATTTTTACAGACTTTGTAAAAACCAAAACTGCAGATCAGTGTGATATTTTGGAATTCTCAAACTCTTGCAGATTTTACAGAATAAACAAAAGCCCAACCCCATATAAGAGTATCTGCCTATATGAAACAGTCATAGCAGCTGTAAGAATTTTATTGCCATTTGTTTGAAGTTATTCCTTCATGTCAGCTGCTAGCCTGGTAGTGTGAGCCAAGTAAAGAAAACATGGTATGGGTTTGGCTACCTGTCATTCTGTCAGGGCCTTATGTATGCCCTGTAAGCCTCTGTATTAGGTAGCGAGGAATAAAAAAAAAAATCACCTGATCCAACCCCTGTAAATAATGGGTGTGTTTCAAACTCCGTGCCCAGAGGCATGCTTACTGACTTGGGTCACAAATGTTTTACCTTTGTTTCTGGTATTTTTGCAGCATGCTCGGCCCAGCTCTGGTAACCACAAAGCAGTGGGAGACATTTCCTGGACTTCAGTGGAAATTAGATCAGGCCTGACGTAAAGCAAACAACTGCCTGCTACTGAACATGCCCAAAAGAAAAATGAGGAATGGCTCGTTCATGTTCCCAAGCTCAGAAAAGACTCTTCCAAGTTGCTTCCAGCAGGGAAGATGGGCCTCTGTTTTATTGAAATCCTGTGTTACAACAGTTCCAGGCAATTTGCTTTGCCTTCTTCTCGCTAAGATGCCACATGAGTAAAACAGAGGTAACGATACCCACTCATGTAGAGGCTGTTGGGAGAGCCATTCTTTGTAAAGAATGTGTTAAAGAAGAAGAAATGTAAGCATCGTGTTCCTTGCAATTAAGACACCTCAGAGAGACCAGAAGATGTGAAATTAAAAAAAAATAAATGGTAAGAACAACTCTAAGAAAAGTAAAGCAATAAATATTACCTGTGCTATAACTGGCTGGGCAAGCTTGCCATCCCGAGGCCATTTCCATTCTCTGACCATTTCTTCATCTTTATTAGTCACCAGACCTCCTTCCTGATTAAACATCACTGTTACAGTGTTGCTGTAAACAAGCAAAAATACGAAACCTGTTTTTCCTGGTGTATCTCAGTAAAACCTAAGCAATCCAAGCAGCTCTCTTTGATCTATGAGTCTTTAATTAAAAAGCCACTTTGCATATCCACTCCTTCATTGAGCTTTTCTCATGCTACAGGCCTGTGAGGCAGGTATAAATTATTATCCCTGTGATACAGACAAAAGAATTGGGTTAAATTCCTGTTTTAATAATTCAAATAAAATAAAAAAAACTGGTGTCAAATGGTGTGATATTAATGCCATTTCCACCTACTAGTACATTTCTAGGAGATCTAAACAACTTCAAATTCTATTGTAAATTTAAAGGAAGAAACAAATAAGGTAAAATGGCATGTAGATGCCATTCATGTATGAGCCTTCATTTGACAGTTTCAGGAACGTTTTTATGTCTCTAACCTTAATATTTATTAAGAATAATATATGTTCTGATGCTTCTTTTATCTACCCATAAGCAAATAACACTTGGTGACCTGCAGAAAGATATAAATTTTGAAACACATATAAAAGGTCCACAGATCATCAAAAGTTTTTTCAAGTGGATTCTGTGTGTTGATGATCTTCCTTGGACACAGGGGACTGGAGAATTTTGGGGGTTATTGTTTAAAGTACCAGGGATAGTCCTGAGTTTGCTGGGTTTTTCTCACAACTTAACTCAATACAGAAACTGAGTCTTTAATAAAAGGTAAGTTTTTTCTTGAGTTTCCACTGGGTTTTGAAAAATAAATACATACCTATTAACAAGGACGAAACAAGAAGCATCAGGAATCCTGAGAGTTAATGCTTGCACTTTGTATTTTCTATGTATTTTTCCTTGCTTTTCCATAATGTAAGGTTGGTCAGTGTAGGTAAATTTGCTTGGTTTGATTTTATATCCTAATTAAGAATTGTTTAAAAGGTTTTTTTTAATATTTTGGACTCCTAGACTTTTTTTTTTTCTTTCCATAAACAAGGGCCAGCTCCTTCCACTAGCTATGAGGGCGCTGAACTCCTTTTAAAGTCATTTTATACAAGAGCTGAACAATCCTTCTCTGCACAACTCCAGTAAAACATATTCCTCCAATCCCAAGAGCTCATTCAGGATACTAAGCCAATGAACTTGACTTCTTTAAAAATGAAGGCAGCTGCAAGTTAATATGTTCCTCATTTTTAGCTACTATTCCTCTCTGCAGAGCCTGAAATTTTGATCCCAGATGTCTCGAGTACTCCAAAGTCACTAAAGGAGCATAAAAGAGGAAGACCAAGGAAAAGGCTGTGCTGTAAGTAGGAATCAATGATAATCTTTGTTCATATCACATAAAGGTGCAAAGAACTACACAGAGAGATATAAAGAGACAGTAACACTACCCAGAAGAGAACTGTTGATGTTCAATTTACATGCTTTGGTGGGCCTGAAACTTCAGAGGAAATCACCTGTGTGTATGCTTTCCACAAGTGGGGATCTGCTCTTTACAGCTGCATTCGAAATGGGCAGAGATGATACTGAGAACATCAGTGTTCATCCTGCAGCTTTTGTAGATAAGTTTTTAATGACAGACCAATCTATGCGCCTTTAGATAGGGGATGCACCACAAAAGGAAGTAAGCTGTACAGAAGGATAAGTATCCAAACAAATCCTTGCAACTGTTTTAACAAGATGGTGTGACACAAACCTGGGCGAATAAATGAAACCCAGTGAAAGAAATAGAATCAAGATGAAAACATAAAACCACGAGCAATACTTTTTAAAGGACTTTTCTTAAAACATGCATCTAAGATCTAGTGAAGGCAATTATAGTCTTAATTTCCATCCCTATTAAAAGCAGACTGTAGCAAAAGGAGCTGGAAGGGACTTAGAGAAGTCACTCAGACACATTTAAAGAGAGGGAGGGACCATACAACTCTGCAAATTTTTTGTGGTGGCCAGGCACAAAGATTCTTTAAGAACAAAGTTCTTTGTTGTGTGTAAATTATTCCAGATTAGGTCAGTAGCTCCAATTTCTCCATAAAGTTATGCCAATTATTTTTAATACAGAAAATCATAACGATTATTGCACAATACATAGAACAAATAGCATTTGATCAGCTTTTTTATGACCTGTATAATGCACTGCATTCTGAGGCACTAAGAAGTAGCAGGGGTGGAGGGGGGAAGAGGGTGTCTGCATTTTGTCTGTGTGGAATATCCATCTGCGGCTCATGTCATGCATTCAAGGCAGCCAGAAGGCTGGCTCCCAATTGCCTGCTGTCTCCTTTGTATGTGTAAATATTCTAGTAAACCAAAGTTCATCCTGTCCTCACAGCATTGGTTTCACAAATGGGAAATTCAAAGTGATTTCTGACTAGCTTAGCAATTTAGATAATGTGCTTTTCGTCTGCTTGAAAAAATGGTGGCATTTGACTCCTAGAGGGGACTTGTAGGTTCCTGCACCTCCAGGTGACCTGCAAACAAGATGAAAGTGGTGTTTTTCATCTTCCCGCACATGTAGATGTCAATCTCCTCCAATACCAAACTCTCCATGGACTATCAGTCTGTCTGAACAAAAGTTTGGTTGCTAAAGACTGTGCCTGGCTTTATTTTTTTGAGTGAAGAGGGTAGATGAAAATCAACCAAACCAACCAAAATAAACCACGACACATTGTTAGACATCCAACTAAGATATGACTCTAAGCTGCAGAAGAAAAACTGTGTTGCACAACCTTTCTCACGTCCATTGTGGTTTTGAACATTGTTTTCATCCTCGTATAGCTTCATGCTCTCTGCTCTAATTTGCAGCATCAAGCAAGTGCTCATAGTGCATCTACTTACCTGCTGGGAAGACAGATGCTGCCATGTCCAAAAGGGGTGAAAGTTCCAACTATAGAGTGATCTGGAGAAGGGCTAAATATGTTGGTATAGAAACCTCCACATGGGAGATTGCAGCAGCTTTGGCAAACAGCAAGACACTCAGAAGGATAGCTAAAATGAGAGTCAAGGAGTTAACTTGGTATCATTCTCCAGTTTTATGGCTTCTGTTACGTGCCCCCGCAGAGGACACGGGCACTAAAGCTCTCTATCAGCTCTGTATCCTGGGTATTGGGTCCAGGTGCATACGGGTAAGTGAAGCTACTAAGCCAGTCATGTCCTTCCTTGAACCAGAGGGTGGGGAGGGATGGAGGATGGGTTCTCAGTACAAAATCCACCCACCTGACTAAGCTAACGTGGCTGGTACAGGCCAAAAGTGACCTTCGCAGGAGCAACATATGAATCAGAAACATGTTTATGAAGCATGCTATCTTTGGTGGTTTTCCCTGTGGCAGAGCAGACTCTTCCTAATCCAGTTTGATGACTGTGACTGACAAAGCGATCTTTGTTCAAGACAAGGTTATACTCTAAATGGATTGCAGTTTGATGCCGTTAACCTGTAACTGCATTTTTCATTCTGGAATATTTCTTTCTGAGGCATGTCCATACACCTGACACATACTGGGCTTTGTTGTTACAATCTGACTACCTGGCTATAGCTCTGGTACCATATAAATACAGTCTGATAAGAAACAAACAAATGAATGATGTCTTGTTCCTTTTCATGTAGCCGAGTCTCGGAAGCTGTTCAGCTACACATTAAGTCTGAGTCTTCCCTCTGTAGAAATTCTCCCACTACCCCTCACACACTTGCTGGAATTCACATGTGCTGTGTAAACAGAAAGGATATTAAATGAAAGAAGAGCCATCATTCAGCCCGTAGTGCAGTTTTCTCTGTGCTGTGCCTGCTTTCTTGAGCACTGGGATCTGAGGTTTGCCATGTGTCAGCTCTGGTGTGACAGTCATGCCAGTCTGAACTTTCCGTGTCTTGGAGAAAGTTTCTTCTCTGTGATCACCATAATGCCGGAGAATAATTGGTTTGTCAAATCCTACTTTTTTCAGCTTGGATGTTTGCTCTTCTCTGTTTACATGAGGGAGGAAAAAAATTACACCTCTGATTAGTTCTTGCTAAGCAAAATCCTCAGGCAAGACTTCCATTAATTTAGAACGAAGCAGGACCTAAGCAGAAAAAATACCTTGATTTGCAAGTCAGCTGAGAAAGAAATGATCAAGATTACTAATTTAGCTAGGAATTCAGGCAGCCTCACAAACATCAGCAAAGCCTCACAAACATCAGCAAACAGCCCCATTGCCTGTTGAAGCTGTCACAGACATTTCAGTGCTTTGTCAATGGACTCAGCTACCCATGAGTTGCAGTAGAGAGTGGAGGTTCAGACTTCTTACTGATCAGCATGGCCAGTGTGAGTGACAGTGAAAATTTCTGGTTTAAAGTCTCAGCTATTTTACACTTACAATTATCTTAGCAAGTCACTAGGTTTATATTTTCAGCTGAGTAAAATGGCCCAAATGTTTGTTCTTCTCTAATCTCCCCCTTCCTACTTAATGCAGAAGAACCTGCTGATTTCCCAATTCCTTCCCCAAGCAATATCAGCCTGAAGTGGCAGACTTCTGTTTTGTTTCATCAATAACCTTTCATTACAACCTCTCTACAGCTAATGATATGATTTTTCTCTCTTCTAAATTGTTTTTCACTCGGGAATCCTGAGCAGCTTTGTAAACACTGGTGACAGATATTATTAAACACATTACTCTCAGATAGGAAGGGTTTAAGTTGCCCAAGATCACGTAAGCCACCTGTGGTTAAGCTGGCACTAGAACTGACTGCACCAACCCTCTACACATGTACATAGCAGAGATCCTTTGACTGTGAGGGGCAATCAGCTTTACCCCTGTTGAAAGTTTGTCTACCTGATTTTTTTTCTTCACCTTCACCATCCTGTATTCCATATGCCTATCGTGCTACTCTTCATTGCTATTGCTTACTTCATCCTTCTGAGAAAGAACAATACTTAAATATTTAAAATTTCTTTATCTAACAGCCAAATTTATATCTATTTCAGTCCCATGACTGATCTTGAGAAAGAAGCAGAGAGAGTTTGAGGCTGTCTAAATTAACCCAAACCTAGGAGACAGCTATTTAGTCCTGCCGGCCTTTGGCTGACATCCTTTTCAATTAGACATTCTATGTGTACTGTTCTACATGTATATATGAGCACATGCATCCATACTTTTCTCTCTTTGAATTTAAGCAGTTATAAAAATGTGCGGGTCATCACAGTAGTATTAGGTAAATGAAACCATTAAAGGCAAAAATGAGCACAAAAGCTGGTCAATTTTGAGGATAGCTAATTATGTAAAACATCAGCTGATAGAAATCAAAGGAATATTTTTGTCTTCAAGCCAGTATTTCTTGCTGTTTCAATTTTGCCATAAAATATTGTTCAGTATAAACTTTTTGCTGACCAGGCTAAGCATAAATATTCAAGAACACTAAGCCAACTCTGAACTGACACAAGAATGTGGTGACAGCATCAGGGTATTGCAATATGAGGAGCAGCATTTTACTTCCAACCTGATGAGCCAACAGGGTCTGCAAATCCTGCAAACGTGCTCAGGTCCTGTGAAAGGGAACACTTTGCTTGCAGGCAGATCCTATGACCCTATTTGTGGCATAAATGTTGTCTTCAATTAGATGATTAAATCAGCTGACTGCAGAGCTTTTGGGAACAGTAATATGGTAGACCCCAGAATAATTGCACCACAGACAACCACAGGTATCCACAGTGTTTGGATAAGCTCCATCCAGTCCTTAACAATTGCAGGCTGGGGTGTATCAAAACCCTGAATCCAGGAGGATAAATGAGATACATTTCAGAGTGTTCTCTAAAACAGCTAATTCTAAGACATGATGTGTCTCATGGGTGGGAAGACAACAGCACTTATTTAAATAATCAGAAATTATGATCTTTCCAGTATAAGCTTCAAATATTAAACTTTTTTTGTTGCTTTTTCTTGGCTTTGCAAACACATTATATAGCTATTGGAGAGTGACATACAGAGGCTGGTCAAACAATGCAAACTCCAGTTTTTGCTGCAGTCTCAATTCTGTTGGGCTCTGGGCTACTCAGTTCCCCCAGGAATAAAGCAGTGATAATAACCCATTCCATGAGGAATAATATGCTAGCGTACTACATTGTACATTGTAGCATATACGCTCTTACACACTGAAAACTGCTTGATTTTATCGAGCTACTAGCTGCTAAACCTATTATTATGAATGATGATTTTTCACCTAAGATACAATGCTGATTTTATTAAATCTGAATAAGTTTATAATTTTGCCAGTGTGCAGGAACTGTCAGTTAAATAGCAGGATATGTAACAGCTGAAATTCAGAAATTGTGCTGTAGATACAAAAGTATACAGGTTAACTTTAATAACTGTCCTTGTAAGTAATTAATTCTTATAATTAGTTATCAGCAAAGATTTTTTTCATTTAAACCTAGCCTGCTTTATAAATTCCCGTACTTCTTCCTCAGAGAATTGATCAGGCAGGGTAAATCTTAACTACTTCTGACACCTCCTCCATCTCTTGATACTATTGTAGCACTATAGTTGGTACTCAAAAAATGGCTAATGTATTAGGAAGCTACAATACATTTTAAACATATGGACAGTTCTCTGTGGGGAGCATCCAGGGTGCCATGTAAGAATGGAATGCTTAAGTATAAGCAGCATGAAGAAGTCTAAAGGCCTGAATCTGGCCACAGTATCTTATAGCAATCTTCTTTCAGGCCCTGGCAAGGCAACAGGCTACAGATCGCAGCAAATTACCAAAATGCAACATGGTTTTCATGGGCCATGGTTTCTTTTGCAAAAGATATTCAAACAGTTTTTCACAACTATTGGGAAGTTTATCTGCAGATTAATAATAATCAGAAAATATTGTCTCACCACTAATTCCTGAAAATGTCTCTGTTGAGATAATTCTTATCTTCCATTACATTAGCTAAAATAAAAGTATATGTTTCTCTTTCATGAATAGTGAAATGTTAAGCAGAACTTTCTAACATTTCAAAGCAATAATGCTCTCCAGACTATTGTGTTGGTTTGGTTAAGTGGTCTGCCATAATCCATATTCTACATCATGAAAACACTGACATTTATTCTAATTTTGCTTATGGAAGTAAAAAACTCAGTTCATTACATTTGTTTTTTAATTTGTTCTAGTCTCTCCAGTGTCCACGCATAAGGCAGGTTCTGGTGAATATCTTCAGAATTTGAGTCAGAATGTTGGAAAATCCAACCTAGAGAAACAGAATGAGACAATAGAATTGGATGCATAAGTAAAGACTGATTTTAATTAACGTCAGTCCTGTTCTATGGCATCTGTCAATAGAAAGTAAGGTTCATTCATATGAATAAAAATTGCTGAAGCTTTGGGAATTGCCTTCTTAAACAGATTAAACAGATCCTTTGCCTTGAAGAATACAATGGGAGAAAGAGGGAATGTGCATTGTATTCACCTTCAATTGAAAAACAGAAAATTATGTCTAGAAAGAAGGTGGGCATCCAGAAAAATTGATTATTCAGATAAATTCCAGGTTAGACCCTCATATGAAGTACCTTAACTTCCCACATCACTCACAGTCACTGTTTGATTTGTGTACAGTGCAGGATCGCTGCTGAAAAAGGATGCAGGTAATGCAGACTCTAATTATTCTCAGCAGCCATCTGGAGAAGTACTTGGAAAATTAAGCTATGCATCACTCTGAGCAGCAGGGGCACAAAGTTCTTTTAGTGTTTATTTCTGTAAGACATCTGTGGTTGCAGCTGCACTAGGGCAGGTATATTTTACTAGTTTACATGTGCAGCATTTTTGGGTTATTTCAGAAGGCCTGTGGGAGTGTGGAGGAAGAAGTTCCTTAACTTCTGGAGATTCTCAGTTATTCTCACTCAATTTTCTAAAAAGGTGAGAATGACCAAGATGAATGGTCAGGATGCAATCTCTATTCAGCCTAAACATCTTCTGTAGCAATGGTTATTATCAAGAAATCAGATTACTTGATGCGAAAGTCCAAATAAGTTAATAAAAAATGGCTACAGACACAGACTGCTAGAGAATGGGCCAAGCAATTGTTAAAAATTAATGCAGAGAAGCTCAGTTTCCCTGGATTTACTGTTTCACTATGAACAAATTGGAGCAATTTAGTCAGAATCAAGAACTCGGTGGGTAAGAACTGTGGTCACAGAAATGCATGACCTGCTGCTGGGCATTCCCTTCACCAAATAAAAAATAAACCTGTGATGACAGACCAAGCAAATGGGAGCTCCCAAGAGATAGGAAAGGGCAGGGACAGTTTAGTGGAAGCTGGTTGTCTCAACCCTTTAGACATTCATCTGTGACCACTGAGACAGAAGAATAAAGAGGCTGCCTGTAAGCACAAGAGCTAAAGGTGGAATCAATACTCTTGCAAACTTAATAGCTCAGAGACACCAAGAGCACGCAACTCCACAGCAAAGCATTTCAGAAGTGCTGTTGCTTTGTTACAACTAGAAGAAACTGGATGCCACCTTTTCAGGAAACAACAAAAGAGGGTATAATTCCCTTCAGTGCCTATATATTTGTTTACGGAGCTGTTCCTCCACGCTAAGATGCTGGGTGTCTCTGCAGCACTTTCAACCTTCACTAGACAAGGAATTTCAGTTCTGCAGTCCTGGTGGCACCTGACCAACTTCATGGCCAGGATGAGGAAGAAAATGCACAAATGCTTGCTTTTTTTTTTTCCCACATGGCAATGTTCTTAAAGAAATCCAAAAAGAGGTGCAGAGTAAGCAGTTATTCCCTTCAGATCATCAAATTTGTCCACGTTTTAGGCAGAACTGGCATAATGCCTTGTGAAGAACTTTTCAGTTAGTGCCTTAGTGCTCCCATTCAGAGCAAAAGTTATTAAGTCAAATATATGTGGTCAGAAGGTTTCCAGTAGAGAAAGACTTAAAATCCCAAAGCAGTTATTCCCCCTGTATTCTGCTAGCAAAGAGCAGTGGCTATGTAGGAAACCTGGTTGGCAGATGATCAGAGATAATCAGAGAAGGACTGGGTATTTAAAAATAGATTATATCCAAAAAGCAGGAGAGTGAGAGGGCTATTGCTTGACAATTACTCCCTCCTCATACTAATCCATATTGTAGTAAATTCAGGCATCAAGAACAGCTGTCCAGGTACTAGATAATTCTAGCCACCTCTGCTAAGCACCAGCCATCCAGCTGCTGGATGGTGCCTGCTACTCTTACCTCTTTCCCCACAAATGCTGGATGAGAGCGAGAAGCTGATTGTGATGGGTGATTGGCCAACATCATTTTGCACAACGGGAGCTAGACAGGAAGAAAGCAGAGTGCAATGCTTATGATCATACATGCAAGGGTGAGTCAGCTTTCAAAAACATAAAACCAAAGATTATTCTTTTCTTTTTTTTTTTAAGAGGAAGACTGCAGTAGCACCTGGAGAGCTGGAACAGGCTTGACCCCAACCTCTGGTTCTGCACTGAGGATTACTTGCTGAATGAAATGCTCTGGATGCAAATGATTTTTACTGGCGCAATATGTTATGACTCTATCACTCACCTTGAAAGAGGAGACTAAAAATGCTTTGATAAATGGTTTGAAACATTGCCCAGTTTCACCGGCTTTGTTCTTTTAAGTGTTTGTACCTCTTGCTTCAGCTGCAAAGCTATTTCATCATGTCCTAAAACTATATTTTGCAGAGAACTGCAGTATAACAAGCTATAAAGTGGGGCATGTTGGCCTACCCAGCCAACAGAGTATAGTCTTAACAGAAAGTGGTTTTTTCCCTTTTGCAGCTAAACATTACAACACAGCACATTTACACAGCATGACGTTACCTTTACTTCCTAGAGGCATGTTTGATGCTGTCTCAGGTTTTCTTTTTCCCTTTGTAGTATAGGCTGGTAGAGCAAAGCTTTTCTTGTGTGGTTCTTTTCTGATGGCAGTGATTTCACACTCTGTATGTCTGGACCCCAGAGCACCACTCTTAACTTCCTCTGAGGCTTGGCTTCTCCTGGATCTCACACTTTTGTACGGTAGTGACTTCTGGTGCCATTTACGGTGATCAACCCCCTCAGTGATTTCTCTCCAGGTACAGGTTAGCACATTCACAAGACCCTGAGGGAAACCAGTCTCATACCTAGCAAGGAGCTGCAACTTCTCTCCAAGTTCCTGTAACAAGTTGGCAGCTACAGACTCATTCAACATATTCAGGGGTGAGTCCTCATCTGCCTGTGGGATCAAAGATGTTTGGGAGATTTTTGGGTTTGAGTCCTCCATAGTGGTTTTACACAGGGAACGACAAGACACGTGTCGCAATACTGGATATTTTTCTTTTCTTGTTGTATCATCATTAAAGAAACCATCTTCATGTCTTTCTGTATGCTCACCTGTACAGATGGCACTCCTGCCTTCAGTTGGGCTGAGGAGAAAAAAAAGCTGTACCATTAAGTGAGGGCAGTAACAGTTAAAAGAACATAGAAAAGAGACCTGTTATCTTTGCTGCCTGGAACGTATGTGGACAGGCTGGCAGTGCTCCCTTTCACAGTTGAGACTGAGCCACATTTCCTCCCAAGGAAGACACTCCTAGATCAAGCTCAGAAATACCTGTGCAGAGCAGCACGAGGAGATTTAGTGCAGCCATTGCCAAACCAGGGAGTCTCTGCACTGACAGTGTAGGCTTTGGACTATGCCTGCTGAAGTGTAATGTAATGTAATGTAACACGCTGATTGATTTCTTCTCTCCTATGTAAAATTATTTTCTATTGCCTCAGTATAATGGTAATCAAATAAACCCAAATTTTGCTTTTGTAGATGTGACACGCAAAGGACTTTTAGGTGTAATAAAACTTTGTGTGTCTAAAGAAGTTTTCTTCAGTAGCTGCTGATTCTATATACCCTATTCTGTGTTGGGCTTTTTTTTTTTTTTCCAGTTTGGAAAATCAGATCTTCCATGGTTGTGAGAGGACCAGCTTTATTTTAAACTATAACAGTTTAATTAGAGGACTGCCAATGCGGAAAATTTATTAACAAGTTTTAGGAGTTTTAAAATCTAAAACTCAAAGAAAGTTTACCAAAAAAGTCTTAGTCCTCAGGCTTCTAAACACACACAAGCTTAGCTGTAACCACGTGGTAATCCTCCCCAGTTTCATTGGTAACTTCTTACACTCTTTAAGTTGAATGCACACAAATGTGTTCATAGACTGAAACAACCTGGAGTAAATTTCTGAAATCCAACAGCAAGTTAGGCAAAACAAGGTTTGTTCTTGGAAGAAAAATATCAGTTTAAAGCAAATGTGATGAAACCTGAGTTTAAAACCCAGTTATCCAGAGGAGTCACAGCCCAATGGAATGCTGTGAACACCGGCTCCCAGTACATTAGTCAGCAGACATGAACTTCATGAAATCCAGAGAGCTCTGCACCTAGCAATGTGGTGTTGTTCGGTCCATGCCAAAACAGTAGAACGAGGCTATTATGTGGCATTCTTTAACTAACTGCTCAAGATTTGTATGTTAAATATATTAAACTCATGAAATGCTGACAGCAGAAATGAACATTAGGTACTACACCTCAGGGAGTTAGGGTTACCTGTAGGACACTGGCACTTTCCCATTTGTCTCCTTCTGCTCACGCTGTGTGGCAGGGTGCCAGTTCTGGTCGTGTGCCTCCCCCATCTCTCTCGTTCTGCCTTGGCCACATCTACCTTGGGACTCCTTTTTGTGTCTTCCCTGAAAAACTAGTTGACAGAAACTTCCCAGCTCCCACCACCACTGGTGTCACACTGTTACCTGGGAGTAAAGCCAAGGCGAAGGTCTGTAGTTAGATAGGAGGACAGTTCTTCTGGTATCTTCTTGCCCCTCTCTTTCATTCTAGTTTTCATCTACAACAAAATGAATGTTTCCAATTTAAGATTGGAGGAGGCGTGAAGGAGAAGAGGGAAGCAGAAGAATATCCTGGATAGAAAAGAAAATACCTGGTCAAAGAAATACACAGGTCCTGCCTCCAGCGCTGCAGCTGTAAATGTTGGTTCCATTACTCCCTAGAATGAAGAAGGGGTGGAGCACCCCAGAGGAAAATAGTTATGTCAGCAGGCTGTGAGAAAGAAACTGTTTACGGGTTTTTTACACTAACATTGAAGCTGAGGAATTACTTTTTGTGTGAGGCCTTGAAAGTCCACTTCAAATAATACAGGAACCACCACTGTATGAATGGGAATACATTCATGCATCAGTGGATTAAATTATATGAAGCTGATTACAAAACTGAAGATCGAAATATCAGGTTTATATAATTCGGGTTCATACTACTCTAAACTACTGTTTTCATGAGATACGACCTACAGTTATTTCTGAGGATAGGCAATATCTCGGTTTGTTATCTGAAAAAGAAGACTGCTTGCATCTGCAGTTATGAGTCAGTGAGTACATCAATAAATATGCTTTTATTTAAAAAAAAAAAAAGGGGGTTTTATTACTCTATCATAAATATAAAAAAATTTGTCTGAAAGATACCAGTGTGGAGACCCTTGACTCTGTGCAGCCTTCCATCCCCTACCAAGACTGCACACAGGCACAGAGATCTGCTGTCAGGGAGACGCTCACTGTAGCACATCCTAACGCGCGTATCCGCATACATGCCTAACGCAATAGCTCCTTATCACAGAAATATAAGGAGTCTTTCTGAAGCACTGGTCCAGACAATGGATTGTTTTGTTCATGTGAATCTTGTCGCTTAAAAGCAATTTTAAAAATGAGCTCCAAACAAGGCAATAAACTTAACCTATTTTTTATATTTCACAGCATGCATCTATTCATGCAAACTGAAAAGCATTCTCTTTGTCCCAGTCTGAGTGCACAAACAGCAGTCTGTGCTTCTCAAGGTGACTTTCAGCAGTAAAACAGATTAAATTTTTTTCTTTTTAGGAGCACTCCTTGCACCCTTTGAAAATCTGTCCTCCAAAGGATGTTGATGTTGTGACACTAGCTGATGCAAGCCAGGATGTTTGGATTACGGCTGACAGGCTGTAATCAAACTGGTGTTTGGTAAAAAGAAAAAGAAATCGCCAAGGAATGTGGAAAGAAGTGTTAAATGTGAATTCTTTGTCTGCTTTTGTCACTTTTAACTTTGATTTAGCTACTGCATCTAGGTTTTAGGTAAAATCTTAGAGAAGGAGTGATTTCAGAATTAAGGAAGCCCTTCATCTTGCCCATGCTAAGGAAGACACTATTTGGTGACAGCTGTTATTCCCATAGTAAATGCTATGGGTGATGATGGCTGGGAAAGTACAAGTGTCCTCTGTCCTCAGCAGTTGGTGAGGGGGGGATATCTTTCCTTCTACAGTTTA
This sequence comes from Astur gentilis, assembly GCF_929443795.1. Classification (NCBI taxonomy): domain Eukaryota; kingdom Metazoa; phylum Chordata; class Aves; order Accipitriformes; family Accipitridae; genus Astur; species Astur gentilis. The sequence continues at coordinate 13,571,325 of NC_064913.1, forward strand.
TAAGACATATTTGCTCTCATGCAAGAAACATTTTCTTTGTCTACATCCAGCCTTTAGGCCCAATATTAAACCTCTAGTCATAAAAATTGTCCCATTGATTTCAGTGGATTTTTAGAGCTGAGTAAGGACTATGAGTTTTGGCCCTAAGCTAGGAAAAAGAGTATTGAAGTGTCATAAACACATAAATAATGGCATCAGTCCCAGAAATACAAACACAAACAAATATAACATCCCTCTGTTCAACTCTTCTTGGGACTGATACAGGCCACTTACTCCCTAGTCGTCCTTCCTCCCCCTCTTTCAGGATTAAACCACAGCTGTCAGAGACAGTTCCCCCACTCCATTCCACACCATTTCTTGACACAAACAGCTTGAAAAGAAAACACAAAAGAAAACACAACATACCCTGGAAGAAGTCTTTTCCTGAAGATCATAACTTCTTTTGCTAGGAAAATAGTGCAATGGGAGCTGCCTCCTTGAAAGAAAAAAGAAGAGGCGAGTCTCTGTGTTGTCTTCCAAGAAAGGGTTTCAAGTCCTGCTGCTTAGTTACCACATGTTTTGGACTGCATTCAGCCCTTCCCTTAACTGCCCAGCCACTGCCTGCCTTTGTCCGGGAGGCTGGTTAAGAAAAAGGAATAGCCACTGTGAGAAAACAAAAAACCTCACTATCTTTCTCCACCTAAAAATGGTATTCGCATGTCTCTTCTGGCCTATGGCCTGTCCTATACTGTCTTCTGATCATCCTGTCTAGTATAGCATGAAATTGGAAAATGTAGCATTTATTAATATAACGTGTATTAAATGCTAGGAACCGCTGACAGGCAATAACAGAAGGTGGCCAAAAAAATCTGTGCTGTTAAGGACATGCTACAAGATGTGGATCATTCTCTCTGCTTCTAAGAGACCAGGCCCTCTTAAAAGCAGCCAGGTGGGGAACATGGAGTCCAGTTGTCAGTCTGTTCATGTTAATATTTGCTTTGTTAATGCAGTCAGTCCAGCTTCTTACTCCCACTTTGCAATTTTTTCATTCAGCATTCCTATTTTTGCACACCGGTTATCATGCTATTATCCTGTTGGCTATCTGTATTCTTTTATATAGAGTATACCGCTAATTCTGGGGCTGGAAGCAGTGCAATCTGGAAGGTGCTTAACTTTGCTCCTTCCACCGTGCTCTCTTCTCTGCAAGCCTAATGAACACAGCTTATGGAGTGCTCCTGGGTCCAGTAACAGCACTTGGAGTGTAGCATCACTTCAAACTGTAGAGACACATTGTTAATCCTGACTCTTCTAGCTCACTGCCTGTTTTCCTTCAGTCTGCTAGGTTTTATTCATATTCTTTGTTAAGTAAAGTGTGAATCCCCGCTACAATTTATTTTCAGCCTACTTTTTTAAGGAAAGGAGGTTTATGCAAATGTCTGGTTTCAGGCAGATTTTGCAGAATAACACACCCAAAGATAATGATGCCTGGACACACTTCATGAAAATCAGCAGCTGGGTAGATGATAGAGGCCCAAGGAAGTGTCCCCACCAAAAAAAAAGGCAGGTCAAACTCTGCTGAACTGTGTAGCACCAGTCAGCTGGCCACCTGCAAATGTAGTACTAAAGAACAAGCCACCTCTCTCTTCATTGGGGTACCTCAGTGATTACAAATGGTGCTGGAGTCATTCTGGGGAGGAAAGAAAGAACCCTCTGAGAAAACTGGCTTCATTAATTCAGCTGATCACAGAAACATTTGTTCTACTTGTTGTCCCTTTTCCTCTGATGCCCTTACTTCTGGATCTCTTGTCTGCAGCTGCTGCACGAGATGTATTCTTTCCTACCTTATTTTTCCTTTATCTATCTCTGGTCAATATCTCGCCTTCTGTATTCCCTGGGCTTACCTAGACTTCATGGCCTCCGTTATCTGTGACTTCAGTTCTAGAGTCAACAAAATCCATGGTCTGGCAACTTGTCTGTTTTTGCACTTACTAGAGTGAATGGATCAGGAGCACAAGCTAGGAGCACAAGTCTCTTTTTCAAGCTGTCAAAGGCACCAAAGGGGATATATCAAGGGGTAAGAACAGTCTGGTACATGAGAGACGAATGGATTAAAATCAAACACAAAAGTAGAAACACTCTTACTGGGTTTCTTGAGACCATTACAGTGCCCAGCTACAATAAATGTACAACAGGAAGATCTAAGATGACTCAAAATGGAGAACTCGGTGAACATGACCCCTGGTGTTCCTTGTCCCCCTGCGGTCAACCACAAAAAAACCCCCCAGCTCTAATTCTACCTAATTAGAAAACCAGAATGGAAAGCAATACACCAAAAAAAAGTGTTCTAGGCAACATCAGTGCACATGCTTGTGTGCCATCCATTCTCACTATGAGAAAGAGCCGTCCCTCCACAGCTCTCTTCATCAGCTGCAGACAACATCAATTCTGACTGGCAACAAACCAGCAGGAAAATAGCAACAGAGCATTAAATGGCTCACCTCTCTATTGTGCAAGGTTTATTCCGCTTTAAGCCACCGTAATAGGACCCTCCTGGAGGTGGTCCGGTTATATTAATTGATATGGACATAGAATGACGTGGTTTAAATGGGGAACCAGCGCTACCACAGCAGCTCCCAACTGGTGGGGCCCTGACCGTGCCTCAAGCCCAGCGAAGCCAGCTTGCCGGCGCCCAGCCCGGTCCCACAAAAGGCCCAGCTGGATGTTTCCAGGTGTTCTTACAGGCAAAACCACTGGAGAACACGCCGCTGCGCAGGCCGGGATGGAGTTTGATCAGCGCTGGACGGCAGCTTTAGTCGTCTGAAGCCTCGCGCTTGCCAAGGATCGTAGCAGGCCGGGAGCGAGGGACAGGGCCCCTGGGTCTGAGCCATGGCGGGGAATAACGAAGGCAGCGGCCAGCCTCAGCAGGGCCAGGGGGGCACAATTTGTGCCTCAGGGAGGTAACAAGGCATTACCAGTTTTCCTAAGCAAAAACCGGGCTGCAGAAGCACTTAAAAACCCAACTTATGCAGGGCGAGACCCATTTATAAACTTTCTAAGCTACAAACCGCGTTGTACTATATACTATAAATACACCTCAGGCAAGAGGTGTTAAAATACACAGGTGAGGAAGAAAAAAAAAGTAGTGTTTTTAGCCAGCACGGTTACACCACCACAAAACCCGCCAGCACCCGAAGCCCTCCCCTCCTTCCTCCACCCCTCCCCGGCGGAGTCCTCCAGCCTTCCCGGCGTGCCCCGCGCTCACCATAGAGCGGAGGTCCGTCCCCGCCGCTCGCTCCCTCCCTCTCGCTCGTCCCGTGTGTGGGAGGGCGGCGCGGCCGCGGCGACATGGCGGGCGTGGGGCAGGCGGGCAGCGCGGCCGCCGAGGCGGAGAAACACCTCAACGGCGAGCTGCCGCAGGAGCCTGAGGAGAAAGACGGCGCGGAGGGAGGCGCGGCGGGGCTCGGCGCCGAGGATGGTGCCAAGAAGAAGCGCAAGAAGAAGAAGAAGGGCAAAGCGGGCCCCGCGGGTAAGGGCCGGGCCGCGTCGCGCCGGGACCCTCTGCTGACAGGCCGGTGGGGTGGGCTGAGGAGGGGGGCTGTGACCCGGCAGACCGGGCTTCGTAGGCGGTTCAGCGGGCGGCTGTGGGTGGCTAAAGGGTCCCGCCGGTGCGGGTGATGGGCGCTGCCGAGGCCGCTGTCCCGGCCCGCGGCGGCTGCGTGGGCTGTGGGGGATCCCCCCCCGCCTCCCGAGACGAGGAAGGGTCTGGCGGGTGTTGGGAGGATGCTGCTGCCGTTCAGCACCAAGGGAAGCTGGGGAGAGGGAATTCCTCCCTGCTCCGGTGCGTGCTGGAGAAGCCACCCCTTCCCTCATCCCCTCCTATGCCTTGAGGGGGGGAAAGGCGTAAGGCTGCTGCTGCTGCTGCTGTAAAAGTCATCCCGCATGATGGAGTCTCTCTGTACCCCTCCCAAGTTCTCTGAGGGAGCTGGTGCAAGTCTGGGCAAATAGCGTAAAGGAGCTACGGTTTGGGTTTGCTTTAGCAGGCTAGTAGTTAGTGATGACCGTGCTGTGCGTTTATAATTATCTACTTCACGCCCATATTATCTCACAAGAGCAGGTTGCTGCTATGGCAAGGAGAATTAGTTACCCTGGCAGAAAAAAAGTCATCAGAAGCGTCTGGATAATGCTGCCTTTATACACGAGTTTCAGCAACAGTACCTGTCACTGTAGTGCCCTATAATCTTACACCTTGGGTCAGCTTTAAAAAAAAAAACCAACAAAACAACAAACCAGCATGTGCTCTGGTATCTGTAGGATAAGTACCACATAATATTTCTATAAAGCTTTGGGGGCTATTGTTTACTAATGTGGAGCTATCTTTTACTGTAAGTCGTACTTTAATTTTGCAAGCAGGACAAGAAACAGATAAAGAAATGGAAGGTGCTCTTGATGATGTAGCAAAACAATTGGATAAACAAGCACTGGAGGAGAAGGAAAAAGATGATGATGATGAAGGCAAGTGTAACTTATTTTTTCTCTTGACACTTCAAGTTTCAGTCTTCCTAGACTCCCATTTTAACAAACCTTTTACAGATGTGTTCTGGGTTTGGTTGTGTTTTTTTTCTTGGCAGAGCTGAGATGCAACTATATATACTTTTTACTTGTTTTGGCAACAATTTAGATGTCACAATGCATGTATATAAAAAAATTAACAGGGATAACAGCTTTGTTAAAGCTTCTTGTTTTCAAGGATCTTATCACTGCAGGGAAATGTTTAGTTTAAGGTACGGTAAGCTATAAATCATTCTCACTTGCATTACCATCATCACTGTAAATTTATGGTCCAAATTATGTCACTTACTCTTGGCTTAGAACAAGAGATATATAGAAAATTTTAAGGGAGCATTTTAATTAATAGAAGGTCTTAGAGTCTTTACCAGTGACTTAACCTGTTCTTCTGTAATCTTAATTTTTCATTAAAACTGAACTGGGGAGAGATTAATACACAAGCAAGGCATACAAGTTGGCTCAGCATCCTAAAATGCTTCTTACTGTTCTGCTTAGAAATCTTAGTTGACATATAAAATTACAAATAAATTGATCTTTGATCATTATTAATCTATATATAGCATCCAGCTTTATCCAGTTACTTTCTGTAGAAGTATATTCTGATGGATTATTTGTTTTACGGTATATTTCAGGTTATAGTGTTGGAAGATAATAAATACAATATGTGCTTTGCCATCGTTGCAATGAAAGTAGGGTAGTGAAATGAGGGTAGTGAAAACTTTATAAAATGCAAAAAAAATCTCAGGAAAGTAACATCGTTAGTCGCAGATTGAGTGCTTTGTTCTTTTATGCTTTTTACAGTGTTAGCAGTTAGTATTACAGTATTAGAAAGTATTAAAAAAAAAGAAGTGGTGCTATCTCTGAAATAATAATCCTCCTTTTTTCCCACATATTAGACTTGGATGTGCTTTTAGAAAAACAGTATTTTTGCAGAAAAATAAAAATTGCTGTAAGTTTTTTTGAAGACAGCTGTGTGGTTTTGCTTGTACTGGTTCTCACCACTTGCCATCTTAATTGTGTAGTTTCAGAGGTGTTGCTGAAGACATGGTGCTGTGTTAGATTAAACCCAATAAAATATCTCCCTCTCCTTTTTTTTTTTTTTTTTTTTTTTTTTTTTTTTTTTTTTTTTTTTTTTTTTTTTTTCCCCCTTGATAAGCCTGTAACTGAGTGGCCTCAGAAATGAGACTGTATACCTTTTGAAAACTGGGAGAGATTAGGAAGTGCTCTTCAGATTTCCATTGCAGTGTTAAAACATGCTGATAGATAACATTTTTGCATGATACTAGGCTAAGTTATTAAACAGCTATACCAAAATGGCATAAGGTTGGGATTTAGTTTTGCAAAGATCTTAAATTGCTTTTCTGGTGAAAATTTTTTCGGTTACCAGCTAAATAACCTGAAGACGAACAGGTAATTGGTCAGATGTAGTAGTTTTGCTTTAGTTTTGCAAAGATCTTAAATTGCTTTTCTGGTGAAAATTTTTTCGGTTACCAGCTAAATAACCTGAAGACGAACAGGGAATTGGTCATATGCAGTAGTTTTGCTTTAGTTTTGCAAAGATCTTAAATTGCTTTTCTGGTGAAAATTTTTTTTGGTTACCAGCTAAGTAACCTGAAGACAAACAGGATATTGGTCAGATGCAGTAGTTATGTTTCTGGCAGCACAGTTAGTCTGCAGCAGTCTTCAAGGACGTGAAAGCATAGGCCTGGTTAGTTTGCCTTGCAGTTGGCAGATTCATGTGCAGTGAAGTATGAAAAAACCACAATAAGCAGGTAGCGACAGTGACATTTAAGAAATGCTGTACTTTTTTTGCAGTTTAGGCCTAGTGTTTAAAAAAAAAATAATCCAAAAATCACTTGCTGAATGAACTGGAGTCATGTCTAGTTCATTTCTTGATGAATGGTTTGAGCACAGCTCAAGGTCAAGAGAAATGTGGCAAAGTTACCACATTTTAAAGAAACTTATATGTGCTGTTAAGGATTTTTGGCTGCCTGTGAAATATGGATTGGTGGAGAATCTGGTAGGCTGGACAACATTGTAGTTACACTAGTAGTGCAAGTTATACTTGCAATTTTTTACCAAAATTTAAAATAAGATACTTAATGCCAAAATGAGCTAGGGAGGGGCAGGGGTAACACATTACTGAAATTTGTCCCAGCTGCAGGATTACAGCACTCACTACAGCATAAAAATGCGGATGACACTGACCATCATGAAGGGCTTGGAATCTAGTGACTGGAACAACTGATCAGTGTTTTTGTTTGGTTTTGTTTTTAAATAAATGAGCAAATAAAAGTTTCTGTAGAAATGCATTCAAAATGGTAGTGCTTTGACTTGATTCTAAAAGTTCTTTCAATTTTACTTTTTGCTTTAGATAAAAATAACTGTTCTAAATGTAGATGACTTGTACTTAATCCATTTTGAAATGAACTTGTGGTTAGGTCTAGAAGGTTTAGTTAGATGGTACCACATTAGATAAATACTTCATTGTATATGAAGTAACTAAGCATTAGACATAGCTAAATGTGAAGTCCATGGAGTTATTGTTGACGTGCAAATGTGACTGTAACATGGTGTGGCCAATTCTTGGTTCTTACATGCTGTGCTCTGAAAACCTCCCACTGGTACCTCCCACACGCAGTGGTTTTGCTCAGTGCTGGTTGTGACTTTCCCTGTTCTTTCCAGATTAAACTCATCTTGACCTAAGTGCTGTCATTTTTGTTTGGGCTTTTGATCTTTCCAGATGCATTAAGTTCCTTTAGCTGAAGCATCAGAAGATGGGTTTGAAGCACTAGTTCCTAGCTTTTTGTTAGATGTTGTGTCTAATACAGTTCTCTCTCACGCCCTCCCCCAACCCCAGGCATATTTTTGGGTGACTTGAGAACAGAGGAATTTGAAGGAGGACTTTCTGAAAACTCTTCCCCTGAGCTGCTTTTTTTCTCTGTTTGGTGATATGTTTAAGTCGTCAACTTTAGACAGTATTTTCTTAGGTCTGTGTTTGGCATAGGGGCTGAAAATGCTAATTGTTTGGTGGCAGCTTCTAGCTGCCATCTTTTAATCCATTAAATTCTGCTGTGAAAGAAGTGTTTCCAGATAGTCCAGATGGTTTTGTGTCTCATTCAGAATTCTTTGGTTCTTTAAGGTTATTTTATGTTCACCTGAGCACTTTCTTTCCTGTAGATGGAGAGGGTGAAGGAGATGGAGCAACGGGGAAAAAGAAGAAGAAGAAGAAAAAGAAGAAAGGACGTAGGTATCAAGCACAAAAATAAAGATAGACTGCATGAATATTTGGTGTAAGCATGTGTAAGTGCTGTTCTTGGCAGCTGAAACAAATTTTGGGGTGCAGTTTGGGATTGTAGACTAAGTCTGGCTGAGTTTTCTTCCTTCTGCTGTCCCTGAAGGCCACCTTGAGCATTGGCCACATAATATGAGGGCATTGTGATAGGATGTTGTTTTGGTAGAAGCCCAAATTCTAGTAAGGGGATCTTAAATAACTTGTACTGTTTAATTTTTATGGTTGAAATAAGACACTTATTTCCAGTGTACCATATGTAAAACTTTCTTAAATTTTACTCAACAGCTAAAGTCCAGACAGATCCACCTTCTATTCCAATATGTGATCTATTTCCCAGCAACATATTCCCGAAGGGAGAAGAATGTGAATACCCACCAACACAAGATGGGTGAGTGTTTTAAGCTTAAAAACTAAATGCTGTCATCTGCATGTGCTGAATTGCAAAACTGCTAATGTACAACTAAATGGACAAAGTGGGTTGTAACATGCTTTTTTTTTTTTTTTTTTTTTTTAACCCGGATCATCTAAGGATTTCATGAATAGAAGTCTTCAGGCCAGAAATGTTCCTCCTTCCTTGCCCTTTTAATTAAGGTATAGCCTGTATGAGCAGAATTGCCATGAGGCAGGGGACTTTGAGGCTCAGGGGACCAACAGGATTTCAATAGGCAGCTTCTAACAAAAATATAGTCTGAATTAAAATTGAGTGAAGCTTTAAAATTTAGGGAGATGAGACACTGTTATGCAGCAGTTTTGGGGGCATCTAGATGTCAATTTCTTCTTTTGTTTTTTTCTTTTTTTTTTTTTTTTGTAGATACATGTCAGTCTCAGAGTATGAGACAGTTTAATTTAAAAGCCTAAGTGGTGTATTCTGCACTTTGAAAACATAAGAGAAGCATAGGGAACTACTATTTGCTTTTGCTTTGTTAGGAACTAGGATATACCAGTTTGACTGAGTTTCCTGATTTCTCCTACATGAAGTGTTATGGAAGGTCATGTTTTACTTGAATGGGGTGGGGGGGACATGGACAGGGTGGAATCAGCTTGAATTGCATGAAAATCTGAATGAAAAGATGAAGTATTACTGAAAACTTCCCAGGAAATTTTAAATCAAAACTGAAAAAATAGTTTAAACTCACGATGGGGGTTGGAGGGGAGAGGGAGTAGATAAATATTTGTATTTCTGAAAGCATTGTTTAGTTTTCAATGACTTTTTTTTTCAGAAGGAAATTACTTTAAAGCATTTATTGGTTGTTTAAAGTCAACGTCTGTTTCTCATAGAGTGTAAGCAACATAGTTAAGAATTTCTAGTACATCCTATAAATTGTGTTCAGATATTCACAGATAATAGGGTTTCATTTTTATGAGATTAAAATTTGGTTTTGAGGAACCCTTTTCTTCTTTTTAATTACTTCAATTTGATCACAAGGTGTGCTCATATTTATTTATAAATGACTGCCTTGTTTGTATGCACAGTATTAGCATGCTAATGAAGGACTTTCCTAGGGTAGTCCTGACAGGCTGATTCAGGAGTGATTCTTTCATGCGTAAGTTAAGTGTTTGTCTGTATATGCATATGCCACATTCAGAAGGACGTGTTTTAAGCAATCCAGGAAATTAGATTATAAACATCTTAAGCATGTCATAGTGTGTCATTTGTTAATAAACTATTTTTACACCTCTGTTTCATATCCAGCTATTGAAGATTAAATGTTCTACTGTGGGTTTGCTACTATTCATTTGAAAGGAAAAAAAACCAAACAACACAAAACAACAAAACCAAACCACTTTTTCTAACAAGATTTAAGTGGGGCATCTTTTCTGTACCAAGAATGTTCTGCTGTGGAAGAAGAATATACTGTTCTAAGGATCCCGAAATAGTTTCTTTATATAATTTGCTTAAGCAAATGCATGCTTAATTTTCTCCTAATTTGAATAGTTAACTCTTAGGATGATACTTCAGCATTTCCTAACATAAGCAGCTACTTAAATTAGTAGCTGACATGAATGGTAGGATATTTTCCTATTGTGATTAATAGTTTAATTTTATATATTGGTGAAGCATTTTTGTGCCACTTCTTATTCATGCTGAGTTCAGTAGGGTTTTGTCTTTGATTTTTTTTGAAGAGTTGCACTTCTAATCTTATCTCTTGACGTCACACACTTTCTGAAGTTACCTCTCATCAACCTAGAATTGTGTATTTTGTGCAGGAAGCTGAACTAGAAGTGGGTATCATTCAATTTTCAGGGGAAAAATAGCAAAGAATTAATTCTTATAAAAATATCAAAGCTGTTGGTCTGTTGTCTAAATATCTCGGGTCTTTAGTTCTGTTTGAAGGCTTATGTTTTTTGTTGAAGACACCTGAATTTGAAATGATGTGACAGTGAGAGTGGAAAAGCTATAAGCAATATTTCATGATTCACTTATTTTATTGAAGTAGGATTAAGGGATTCTTGTCCCTGCCTGCTTGTTTCTGCCCCTGTGCTGTTACCTGGGTTAAAATAATCTGAGGGAATTATTTTCTGGAATTCTTTTTTTGATTACTAAATTCTAGTTTACAGCACAATCCTATAAAGTTTTGTACTAGTGAAAACTGGGGACTCTGAACTGGCATGAGAAGGTGGGAACAAATGGCTTGGAGCAAGAGGTGAACTTCTTAAGCTGACTTAGGTGGTAGCCAACACATTAGGAAACCATCCTCAGAAAAGCTTGTTAGCTCATATACTTGTCAGAGGACTTGATGTGTGGTTTGAGACCTTTATCTGATCAATTGATTTTTCACGTGTCCTGAAGTGCTTATGCCCAAGCAGGATTTCTTGTCGCCTCCTTTCCTGAGCTCCTAGGTGGCAGCGGTGCACCTTTGGCAGCAAAATGCTTTGGGTCTGATACAGTATTTTTAATTGTAGAGGCTATTTTGTCTCCCAGTTGTCTTGCATGGAGTGATGATATGCTGAAATACAGGACGGATTCCTGCCAGTTCACTGGAGTTTGCGCTTGAGTCCGTGACTGGTGGCATAGTGGCTGCCCAGACTCTGTCAGCAGCTCTTGCTGCCAGAGCGTGTTTCCTGCTGGAATCCAGAGCGGTCTGAAAGGATCCTCGAGTCCCTCTTCCCCGCTGTTTTTCTGCAGTACACCTTTTTTGTCTTCTTGTGCCATGACTACTGTGCTGGCAGTAGTCCAATTTCCAAGTGTAGTTGGGGGCTCAGGTGTTGCAGCCTGAAGTAAGCATGGGATTTCTCCTTTGCACTGTTGTTACTTTATCTGAAAAGGAGCAGGAGGTTCAAGGGAAACAAGCAAAAGGGTCTCAAAATATTTGGATCCTCTGGTCATCCTGAGAAAAATTGTATAGGATAGCCTGTTATCCTTCATCTTTTCAACTGTGCTTTAGGATTGCAGGTTTCTTAACACTGTATAAATACAGCAGCAAAAATGCAGCAAAATTGCAGGGCATAGTCACTTGGTTCACTCATACCTGGTTTTTGGCTGTGAAGGAAACTCTTAGAATGGAGCCAAATTGTGTGTTTATGAAATGGGTAAGTAGCTACACCTTTGGATTTCAAAAAGTAATCCTATTCAGCTGTTTGCTTAGAATCAGCCCACTTACATAAAGGTAAAATTTAATTTCTAGATTTGGAAACTTTGGCATAGTTCAGCATCTTTGGTCCATCTTGTCCATCATCCCTTTTCTTTTATGACCCACCTACCAGGATGTGCAGCTGTGTATTGTTTTTAGTAGTATTTGTCCTGCATAGCATGTATGGAGTTCTTTTGAGTTATCACCAGGGTTTTTTGCATCATTACAGGGCTTCAGCTTCACCATTTGAAGGTTATCTCTACTTTGTAGTCAGAAGAGTAGTCTTAGTTAAGCTCTGATAGTTGCTAGAGTGCTTAAATTACTTTTTTGTTTCTTTGTTTGTTTGCTTTCTTGGAACCTTAGTTGTATGGTTTCTTGCATAATAAAAAAAAAATATTCAAAATTAATCTTATATTTGCTTTCGTATTGAAAATTATTCTTGTATTTGTTTTATGAACCTACCGAAGAGCCAGAATGAATGGTATTCTCCTGGAACAAATGTTAACTCACCATCCAGCAAATTTAGAAAATAACTTCCTGGCATGTGTCGTAGTTATTATGCACTGTGATAGGTGTTACTACCTCAATATTCTGAGGGTGAGCAAAAGTAATACTGGAACTGCAAGCTCTTAAATTTTCAAGGAGGTTATTGTCTCTGTGGCAGTAACAGTTTCTAGGCCAAGTAGCTACACTACAGTGCTGAGACTCTTCTCCATACAGGAAGATCAGTGTCTGAATGAGTAACATTGTGCAAAAAATAAACTTTTTGCATGAACAGAGTGTGTTGCAGTGATTTGCCCTGCTAAACTCAAGGTAGAATTGCAGGCATTGATATGAATTTTATACACCTGTTCTGTCTTTTTGAAAAGTACTATGCATCCTTCAAGCACACTGCTTCTCTGGGCTTTGGGAGGGTTGGGAGGTAAGGCTTTTGAAAATGTGAAGGGAATAATACGGTTCGTGGTCTAACTGAATTTGATTTCTATGTATACGTGATTTTTATTTTCTTTTCTGCAGTGTTACAGCCTTTCATACGTGCTAGTCTGTGGTGCTGATAGTTTGGGGTTTGGTTTGGTTTTGGTTTTTTTAGTAGGCTTCCTTTCTGAAAATTTTGTAAATCAGGATCTTTTCTGTTGCAAAGGGGAAAGTAGACCTGACTGGTTAATAAACACTTTGCAGGCTTTAGACAGAAGTTGTAATGACTACTGTGATTACAGTAACTTTTCATGACACTCTATTTATTTTGAAGGCGAACTGCTGCTTGGAGAACAACTAGTGAAGAGAAGAAAGCACTAGACCAAGCCAGTGAGGAAATCTGGAACGATTTTCGGGAGGCTGCAGAGGCACACAGACAAGTGAGGAAATACGTTATGAGCTGGATAAAACCTGGAATGACAATGATAGAAATCTGGTGAGGACACAGGTCTTCTCAAAGACCCCTGCTGTAGATTTTTCTTCAGTTTTCAGAGGGGGAGGGATTTAGTCTCAATTCTGTGTGCTTGATTCGCTGTATCATGAGTATTGGAGGGATTTCTGTTTGAAGTACACAACCAGTATCCCCAATTATTTCCTTTAAGTTTCCTCTTATAACATACTCTTAGCTTATGCAGCTTTACAGGGCCTGGGATCATACTGATTTTCAGGCTAAGCTTTCGGTTACGTTCGCTTATTTTGAGCACATGCTTGATTTTAATGTTCAGTGCCTTGGCTAGACTTGTACATAAGTTCTGCAGCGGTGCTGAGAGAAGCATCAATAGTGGTAGTAAACATCCTGGCTTTTGCCAGAATTGTCAGTGAAAAGCTATGTGGGCGAGCAGTGCAGGTGCAGTCTGCGGCTGGGAGTAGGCAAAGAGGCGTACAAATGGCATGGCTGTGTACTCAGTCAGGGAAGGAAGGTTTTGTCTGTTTAGTCTAGCACTGACTGATGTTTCTGGAGAAACACAATGTTTCTTTGTTATTATCAACTGTTTCTCAGTTGATAAGAAGTAACTGAGCAAATGGAGCAAGATAAACATGAGTTTGATTAAGGTAAAATTTAAAGAAATGATTAGCATGGACTGAGTCTCTTGACTCTTCCAACTCTTCCACTTTCTATCCTTCAGTTTATCTAGAGTGATCCAGAACAGTTTAGCTTCCAAAATCAGGTGTTTTCAGCCTGGTATGACTGAGAACTGTGCTGACAAGAGTAGGATAGTAAGAAAGCTAATCAGAGTTGATCCCCAGGGTAGCTGTGTGAGGATAACGGAAAGAAATAATACACCATCAGGGAAAGTGGAAGGAAGACAGCTGTCTTAATAATCACTGTCTGGCTGAAACAAATCTGTCATATTGAATTACACAGTTTGACTGTTATAGTTACAAGCAATAATTTTCTTAAAACATGACTTGTCTTCCTAAAGTACCTCAGACTATGGGGACTTGCCTATTAAAATAAGCTCTCTTCTTTTTCCAGATTGCTCTGAATGAATACCTTTCTTAAATAAAATCAGAGTGTGGTGCACTGATGTGAGCTGCAGTTTACATCATTTGCTGCCACTATAGGAGTATGCGCTGGTGGACATGTATCTGTAGCTTTCCAGTAGCTAACAGCTCAAGAGTAGACAAAAAAGGAAGGACAAATGTTAGTCTCATAAATCCCAGTAATTGAAAAAATGCATTTAATTTGCCTAAACTTCAGTTGTATAACCTCTGCTGTTCAGGAAGAATGAGTTAAATGTAGCTTGTAAAGGATGGATTAGTGAAGTACTCAGTTCTGCCCAAGAAAGGGTAGAAGAAACAACACCAAGAACTGAAGACCGTTATGTTGTACTTACGTTCTCCAGTCTAGGAGAGGTCTCCTTCTAGTTAGCATACAAGTAGTTTAAGATTTCAAATGAAAACATTTGCTTGAATATTTTTCTGAGGTTTTGTTCTTGCATTGATTTATTTGAAGTCATCATAAGAAGTATTAATGAAAACTGTTATGTTCTTTTTTTTTTCTTCTCCCTCCCCTCTGCCTTTTAGTGAAAAACTAGAAGACTGCTCACGTAAGCTGATAAAGGAAAATGGTTTAAATGCAGGTCTTGCATTTCCTACGGGGTGCTCTCTGAATAATTGTGCTGCCCACTACACTCCCAATGCTGGGGATCCCACAGTCCTGCAGTACGACGATATTTGCAAAATAGATTTTGGGACACATATTAGTGGTTAGTTTTCATTTATGAATTAAAACTTTGAGAACGTTCTTCAGTGCAAAGACTATGAAGCTAATTAACTTCTGCTGATTTCAGGTCGTATTATTGACTGTGCTTTTACTGTCACATTCAATCCAAAATATGACAGACTATTACAAGCTGTAAAGGATGCCACAAATACTGGAATAAAGGTATGATCATTATGTAAGTCATTTACCAAGTCTTTTACAGTAAACTTTGCAATTATTTTCCATTTATATTTGCACTTTATTTTCAGTGTGCTGGGATAGATGTACGTCTCTGTGATGTGGGGGAGGCCATACAAGAAGTTATGGAGTCTTATGAGGTTGAAATTGATGGCAAAACATACCAAGGCAAGTTCTTTTCTTTATATAAGGATAGTTGCTCTTAAGAGTATATATGTTTGTAGAAAAATCGATTTATTTGTATGGTATTGAAAAGACCTCTGTACCAGAAGTATGGTATGAGTGACTTGCATAAATACGTGTTTCTAGCTGGCTTGCCATTCCTCTGGAGGAATGTTCTTGGCTTATCCTTCGACGTATTGTATCTTTAACAGATAAGATGCAGGCCAAACAACTGTTTCAAAATGTACCAATGATTTGATAGCTGCTGTTTGGCTTTATTAATAAATTTTTGTTACTGCTGGAGTTGCTAGTCTTTAGTAATGAAGTTTTTATGTAGCATACAAAACTAACTTGGGTCTTGGCTGGAATTTGTGCAGCATGCATGGTTAGTTTTGTGTTTAGTTCCTCTGCACTATGATGAGTCACTATTGTACTTTCAGTGTGGGCTAACAAACCGAATTGCTTTAAAGAGTTTAACATGTTAGGAAATCGCCTGTAATATTAATGTTTTCTTCAAAAGTGAAACCAATTCGCAATTTGAATGGACACTCGATTGGGCCATATAGGATACATGCTGGAAAAACGGTGCCCATTGTGAAAGGAGGAGAAGCCACAAGAATGGAGGTAAATGGAGTTCTTAGATCTTTCTCTTAAGTTTCCCCAACTGTCACTGCAAGAATAATATTTCCTATGTGGTCCTAATGTGTAGTATTTGTGATCCTGGTGGATAATAGCAGCAGAGGAAAACTTTGCTGTACTTTGTAGTGTTACTGTAAAGGAGTGATCACTCTTGTTTCATCTTGGTGGCTTCTCCATTTAGCCCTGGAGTGTTCTGGTGTCTAACACTTTCTGAAATTGAAGCCTTGGAACCCTGCTATTTAAAAACAACCAGACAAAACAAACAAACAAACAAAAGACAACCCCACCAAACAACAACCCCCTCCCCTCCTTGAAATCTGAAAGGCCTTAGTGATGCTTACGGAAACTCTTGGGTATTTATTTCTCAACGTGTATATGTTACTGTTGAAATGTTGCACTTAAGAGCAGGGAAAAGGACAAGAATTCAGATTTGGGGGTGAGCATGAGGGACCAGAGTTTTCCTGAAAGGTGTTTGGACTTGCCAGTCATTCACACTCTCTTTGTTTGTTCACTCTATAATTAAAAAGACAAAATAACAATCTTCTCTTGCTCAGGTAATTCTTGAGAAATACTTCTGTAGTGTCGTAGCTTTGGATGACTTTTTGCAAGTACAGTTAGATGTAGTATTTTTCTTGAAAAGCTTCCAGTGCATTTTTTTCTTTGCAGATACAAAATAATAAGCATATTTCTAGTTAATGTGAGAGGCTGGATGAAGGATGTTGTTTGAATAGCGTTTTGGAGCAGGGAAGAGAAACTGCTGTACATCATGTGGCAAACTAACAATTGGAAAGGCAGTATTAAAATATGTAACCTGAGAATTAGGCCCCATTTTGATGTAAGCTTGTCTTCTAACAAGATAAGAAGGCTTATTTAAAAGATTGGTAATGAGATAAGAAGCTTTTAATTTCATTCTAAGCCTGATCACTGATCAGCAATGGTCACTAGTAAGCCTATCAGAGTGAGTAAGTAAGACTTGTAAGAGCTGAATAGGAACAGTTGTGGTCTGGACAGGATTGTTTTGTGAGGTAGGCTCACTCTCATCACCCAAAACTTGTATCATAATTTTTGATCACCTCATTAATGATGTGAACAAAAAGACAAAGTTTTAACTAGCATCTTATCTATAGGAGTGTGCAAAGCAATTAAAGAGTATTGGAAAAGGAAGGCAGAAAAAGCTCGCGTGGCCTTCTCGTTTTAGCTTAGTGAATGGTTAGGTCTTGTATATCATCCATCATCGGTATATTACTAGAACAAAACTTAAGTGTTCTTCAAGCAAATCTTACTTAACGATTTCAGAGCTTTGAGATTGTTTTAATTGAATATCCAGACACTGGGGAGAAGACATTTTTTAATTTCTTCAGCTTCTGTAGGTTACTTAGGACACAATCCCACATCGTTAAAGACGGTGAGTTTTGCCAGTGAAGAATGTGGAGCATAGCCAAGCTCTTGCTGTACTGTACTAATTATAGTATCAAACTGCAATCCAATGAGTTTTTTGTGACGGAGAGAAATAGAGCCTCTGATGATACTTATTCTGAAAAAGTGGGTGTAAAGTGAATTTTTTGTGTGGCATTGTGTGTGGGGTTTTGTGTTTTGTTTTGGTTTTTTAAATGAAATCAGTTGAATATTCAGGGGAATCTTTAAGAGTTTGTCTTGAATTTGAAGCCTGTGTTACTGCTGTTCATATGGCTTCTTATTTTTGGGTTGTGACTTTCCAAGTAGCTTAAACTGAAAAACCCAGCTCCCGCTGTCTGTTAATGTTTGATGCCCTATCTTGTTAAGTCCCTTTCACAGTCCTACCATTAAGGATACGTGAATGCACTTGGCAGAAATGAGTTTATATAATGGCGTTTCAGTATGTTCTTGGCTAGAATTTTGATAATGCCCTTGCAGATATATATCACCTTCATTTCTTGAAGAAATTCATCTTGTGGAGTGGAAATGAGCAGGTTAAGGGTTTATACTAGCAGCTGTTACCAGAAAATTCTTGCAGAAATTGGGCAGAAAGTTCTTCAGTGCAGTAAGTCTCTGTAATCAACATCTATTTGCTATGTCTAAACTATACATTTCTTAGGACTTCTATCTGAATAGCAAAGGAGAATTACTTCCAGTTAGCAAATGTTTTGCAGCAGAATGTAGTTTCTTAGCTATGTTAGATGTATGCTTTGACAGTGTTTTAACTGCAATGACTTTGAGAATTTGTGACTAGAAATGTGCTGATATTTATGGCTTGAAACAAATAAAATGGTACTAACATAAATAGCTGATGATTTGGAGATATCTGTAACTTTACTGTGTGAAATCTCCGTATTGAATTTTTCTCTACATTGATTTGGTGATTGAATCTATTCACATTTAATTACTTGTATTCAGAAGTTGTTATACTGAGAATGGCCCAATGTCACTTATTTTCATACTGCAACATGTGCCCTTTTTTTTTCTCTCCTTAGGAAGGTGAAGTATATGCTATAGAAACCTTCGGTAGCACAGGAAAAGGTGTTGTTCATGATGATATGGAGTGTTCTCATTATATGAAGAACTTTGATGTTGGGCATGTGCCAATAAGGTTGGATTTTGTTGGTTTTTGTTGGTATATTGTGCTAGAGCTATCACCCCCTGAGGGTTTAAATTTGATACAATGCGGGTTCTTCACTAATTAATAAGGCTGTCAGAGGACTCAAAGGGTGGTGTTAGCATTGTTCTTGTTATGAAATACACTCTGATTGTAAGTCTGGAACAATATGGACTTATTCCAAAGAGTCTGGTAATGGAGAAAATACATTATGTCTTCAGAAATCTAGATTGTTTTTTAACAATCTTCCTAGCATTAGTAAATTTTTTTATGATTAATAATATATAGATTACGTTTGTATACTAGACTATATACTAAATGTATGGAATTTTTTAATCAACATCTATATTATGGTTGTGTGCCACAATCTTTGTCTTAGTGCTGTTTCCGGAATATATCAAGCTATTCATGTCATCTGTTTCGTTTGTATGGATATTTTGTGGGGTTTAAATTCTTGTTTCAGCATATTGCTATAAAGTGAAATAGATCATTAATTTTCAGTTTTCACTGGGATTTTATTTTGGCATTTCTAGGAGTGCAACATACTTTTCTGAAGTGAAGGCTATTATGGTTAGAAACATAGCAGGCAGACATGCTTTTCCAGATAGTTCTAGTTTGTTTCCATAGAACAATCTAGTAATATGAAAAAGGTGGTGGTGGGGTGAGAATTAGCCTAAGGGTTGGAAAGGAACTGCTTATGTTTGGAAATAAGTTTATTTCTGAGCAGATCTATACATCTTCTTCAATTTTTATGCTTACATACTGTAAGAAGTATGAATAAAAAGCTTACTGAGTATTTGACTTGCTCAGTGTTTTAAACAACCGAGCTTACGCCTAGATTGCTTCGGATTATTAACCTCTTTGGATCAGGAAGAATTCTATTTTTCTTTATAAAATGAATTGTCCTTTTTTTATTTAAGAGAAAGATTCCTGTCATTGCATTTAGTTTTGCTTGCGTAGTTAGATGCAGATACGTTCACAATCTTAACTTCCCCTATTCGAAATGGATGTCCAGGGTGTTTGGCATCATTCAGATTTGTTTGAAGTATATATTTTTGCAGGAGAAAAATGCACTTTCTTTTGTGAACAGAACACCCGATTGATGTAGAAAGATATCCCGAGACTGGGCAGTCTTAAAATACCTTGAAATCTAACCTCTTAATTTGTGTGGTTTATTTCTGTAGTGAATGCTTGCTGGTGATACCTCTTTCTTCTCAAACCTGTTCTTTTTTTTCCTCCAGGCTTCCAAGAGCAAAACACTTGCTAAATGTTATCAATGAAAACTTTGGTACTCTTGCCTTCTGCCGCAGATGGCTAGATCGCCTGGGAGAGAGTAAATACCTAATGGCATTGAAGAACCTGTGCGACTTGGGTATAGTGGATCCATATCCTCCCTTATGCGACATTAAAGGCTCATACACAGCACAGTTTGAGCATACTATACTGTTGCGCCCGACATGCAAGGAGGTTGTCAGCAGAGGAGATGACTACTAAACTCAAAGCCACCTCAGCACCTTTATATTCTAGGCTTTGTTGGAACATACTATACCAGAATTAATTTGCAACATATTGTCTGTTTTAACAGTGGACTGATGTAATACTTTCCATATTTGGAAAGGAAGGAATTTAATCAAAGGCAAGTCTTCTAATGTAACTAACCAAGGAAAAAGCTTTCAGGCCTTTAGAAATATTTCAAAAGTTACTTATTTTTTCTGTTCAGGGAAATATGTGCTATAAAGCTCAGTTTTTAGTTTGGAATGAGTTATACATTTTGTTTTGAACATTTATGATAAAAGATGCTTTTCAAATATTTATATTACCATATTCCTACTTGAATGCTTTGAATGATGACACCTGATTTCTGCGCCCAAGTCCTCTATGATATTGCCTTTTAAACTTCCTGGAATCCATTTTGTAAAAAATAAAGACAAATTTTCAGATCTAAAAATATATATACTTTTTAGAAGTCTGGTTATGATTCTGGTCAGGAGTCTGCTGGGAAACTGCTCTATTAAATATTTTACAAACTTGATTTGCCATTTCTTGTCTTGAAACTGGACCTGTCTTACCCTTAATATGAAACTTGGCCTTTCAGTGCTTATTTAAATAGTCTTGTCAGTGCTGGGATACAGGGCAAGAAGTCATCAACTCTTTGCAGGACAGAATGTGACAACTTTAGTAAAGGTGCGTGGTGCAATTTGGTTTTGAGTGTGCCAGTCTTCAATTTAGACTTCAGCTGTATTGGAACCTGTCAGACGCATTTGATGGTCTCTGTTGCTGTTAGCAGCAGCACGCAACTTCGGGCTGAAGTCACCCGTGAATATCAGTATATATCCTTACATGTTCTTTGCCATTGGCATGCCCTCTTGCATGGAGTAAAATTTTCCATCATGATTCCCAGTGTCCTTAAAGTTCATATTCAATTGGACAGGTCATGGGGACAACGAAAATAATTTTTTTTTGGAGTGTTAAAAAGTTCTTCCATACCGGCAAACTAATCTGAGTATTTGATGTTTTCTTGACATAAGAGGTCATGATCTGTCTTCCTGCTGCAGTGAATCTGACTGTTGAATCTGGTTTGTAAAGGTAAATTAAATCCCATGGCTCTTCAAGCCTAGATGCACAATGTCTTCCAGTAATGTATATTTACTTCATGACTTGCATATTAAAATTTTACATAGTTACTGGTAACAAAAATGACAGCTTCTTTAATAGGTCAACAACAGTGCCTTAAACATTACTGCTTAGGAAGCAGACACTTCACCTGCTCCTTTATAGTGACAGCCTGTGTTTATTTGTAGAGGAGTTCATACTAATTTAGAAATACCAGTTCTTTCCCCCTCTGTTTTTGGGTAAAAGCTGCATTTTTGTCCTTTAAAACCCGCGTATGTGAGCTGCAGTTTCGAGGGAAGCAATGTCATATACTGCCTACAGTTTAAAAATAATAGATATTGGTGGGGTTTTTCCCTGATTGTAAGAATTGTTTAAACTTAGTACTGTTTAAACTTGTAGAAATGGATGAAATAGGATACTGAAATGTGTATTTCTGTTGTTGCTGTTTGGGAGTCTTGGCATCCCAGCAATGAATTTTAAGTAATTTATGCAGCTGTGTGGGCATGTGTGTCGCAACTTCCAAACAAACGGTAACTAGTGTACATGCTTGTACATTGCAAAGTAAAAATTGGCACTTCTAAGAATCTGTGAGGAACAGGGTGGCTGGCTACATTAGCTGCTGCTATTTTTATTTGTGCTAACAGGACCATACTGCTGATGCACTTCTTGACATGATACGAGCAGGTTCTGGTAAAATGGATGGCTTCCAGCTCACCAGTTTTTGTAACAAGCCTGGTTACTACAGATTCTGCTAGAAACAAGTAAGACAAATTGCTTCAGTTCTCAGCCTCTTATCTGCTAATTCCAGACTTTTCTCTCTAGAAAGAGTCTGTTAGTAGCTCAGTGGCACTTGATGCTGTTCCTACAGCTTAAGCCTTTTTTATCTTCACTGACTGTTACTTCGAAAACATGGTATTGCAGAGCAGTGATTTGTTTTCCTCCCTTTGTCTTTTCTTTTACCTGAACATAATAGGAAGATCCAGACAGCAGAGCTACTTTGGACTATGGCCCATTCTTTTAACTTTTTAACTTCTGGCTGTTTGCTAATTCACATATGGAAGCTGATTATCATGCATAACAGATTGTAGAGTTAATGCCTCAGAAAAATACTTGCAGAACATGATTATTTGTTGTCATTAAATTTAATTGGGTTTGTCTGGATATGTGGTTCCTGTGCTGCTGGCCACCCTGTGTTTACACCTGTCAGTATGGAAGGCAAGCCCTATTTCCGCCTCCTCCTTGCATTTAAAAAAAATAAATTCCTTTACTGCTTTCATGCTCTGTAGACTGCCTTTTCCTATTGCTGTACGTGTAGTTATAAAGTCCTGGCCATGCTGTCTGATAACTGGACTGTGCTGTCTTGTCACTTGGACAAAATCAAAAGCTTATCAAAGACTTTTGAGCCAGATGTTGAAGTCTGTCTTCCTCAAACATCCAGAAGACAGGAATAATCTTGTTCCTTGAGTACGTGCAGCACCAGAAGTGGTAGTAGTTTTTGTAGAGAGTACATATATCAGAGGTGCCAAAGTAGAGAGCTCAGAACTTACTCTGTAGGGTTTTTCCTTCATGCAGACCTTGAGACACACGCGTCATTAGAGAATGTACAGCTGGACCTTGTATGATCTGTCCTTTTGAGGAAGGTATGGCCTAAGATTTTCCTAACCAGGAGACTAAGTTTAGACTCAAACAACAGGCTTCTCCTCTTAGATGTGGGGTTTGGGTTTGGGTTTTGGGTTTTTTTCCCCTGCTTTTTGATCACCTGCGTGACTAAGTCTTCAACCCAAGTAAGTCTTCTGTTAATTTCATGGAGCCTTGTACTAGTTTTGTGACTGTAAAACAGCAAAAGTTGCTTTGTCTTGTGTTTAACTGCATTCGCAGCACCCTGATGCAGTGCAGGCGCTCGCTGCGGGCAGCAGGCGCTGTCGGTTTGCGGCAGTCTTTACCAGGCTGTTGAAAAGTTTGAAGCCTGCCTGCTCCACCTGCACGAAAGGAGCAGGACGAGGCAGAAACTTTTGACGGCAGCTTGCAAAAGCAAAGCGAACTTGACTTTGTCCCAAAAAACCAAAAAGCTCTGTTGCGTTAAGAGTTCAGGTGAAAGCCTCTAGCAGCTGCCAAAAAAGTGACTGCCTGCAGCAAACGGCGAGCGCCGGAGCTGCCCTGGCCCTTTCCCTTAGGCAGCGTGCCCTTTGGCTGGAGCCGGGCACGGGACGCACGGCGCGGGATGCCGTTTGGAATGCCTTTTGTAGCACGGGATGGGGAAAACGGAGGGCTGGTGGATACAAACACAGCCCGCCGTGAAGTGGAAGTCTTGTGTGGAGCGATGGGTTTGGTCGTCTTTGTTTCTCAAAGCTTCTGTAGCTTGGGTACTCTGTAGAAAATAAAAAATTTTGTTAAAACTCCAGGGGCTTTCCATCTAAAGGCCAGATTCTGCTGCTTTTAGTTGAATCGAAAATGGTAGTAATATTCAGTCACAGGTCTCCTTTTTAAAACTATTTTTCTGCTTGTGTGTCAATGGTAGATTTCCCTGGAGTTTTGCACTTCACATTTTGGCTTAAAATTACCACCTTAAAAGAAAAATTAGGGTTTTCCCCTATTAGTGGCAGATTTTATTAAAAATGGAAATGAACTTGGTGCTAAGTAGCAACTGTAAGGTATATCCCTAGGGACATACTCTTCTGCTTCAGACTAGCTGGTGAAGTAACGAAGCAGTTCTAGCGGAAGGGGCCGTGTAGCAGCCTGGCTTGCCAGGGAGCAGGTATTTTAAGGGTGAGTATAACTATTAACTTTTCAAAGAGGAGGCCGAAAGAGGGCAGCTGGGGAGGGAGGAAACGTTGCTGTTACAGTGAGAAAACTGCTATTGCATCTTCCAACTTCATTGTGTCGTGTCACCTTCAGCATATCTAAATAATATCCATACTATATAACAGTACAAAACCAGAGTAAGACGGTGTCATGGAAACCTAATGATGTGATGTGTAAACATAACTGGAATTTGTACGTTTGATTTTTACAGGTGGTGTTTGAAGGTAGTGGAACTTTGCCAAATCCTACTTATTTCAAATATTTTTCTTACAGGAAGGAAGAAGAAAGTTAGGCTTTTTATAGTTAATCATTTGCCAGGATTTTGCACTTCCAACTTGTTGGTACTCGGCATTCCGTGGAACATCAATCAGCTGCCCATTAACACAGGCAGGCAGTATATCTTCTTAAGTCATTCACAAAATAATGTTCCTGCCAAATGGTTTTATGAAGGTGTGTTTAGAGATAAAGGCCATGTAACTTGAGAAAAGTATAGCATGCTTTGAAGCAGGATGTTATTTTTACATAAATTTTTTTCTAGAGAATATTTTTTTTTCTACACGAGGCAGTCCCGTTTGTATAATTTGAAATGTTTGAGTACTTTAAAGTAAAAGAAAAAATAATTAGACAACTGTGCTGTGACTCTTTCAAGATTTTTGTAGCAAAAATTGATTTGCGTGTTTGCCACAACAGCCCTGCAGTTCTTATAACTAAGGTTAAAAGTCATATAGCTTTTACCTTTGCGTTTATCCTGACGCTGACTTCTCTCTTTTGCAAATCTACAGCGCTTTAAAGAACAACAACAAACCTGTGTAGACTAGTCAGCAGTTAAAATAAAGCAAGCCTGTTGCCCGGTTGGCTTTGAGCTTTAGAGGTCTGCTTCCCTAGTTTTTGAAATTACCATTTTTTCTCAGGCCAAATCTTTGAATGCCTTATATCGGAAAGAGCTCTATAGAAGCCTTATTTACCACTAGACACGAGTGAAGATGCGTAATCCCACGGCGCGCTGCCTGGATGCGTGTATCCATTACCGCCTGGGACTGGGAAATGGTATTGTTTTTCAGTTTAAGAATGGGCCAACCTGACCTGCAGGATGTGTCCCAGCACGCTCTCAGCGACTTCGCAGATGACACGAAGCAGGGAGGAGCGGCTGGTGGACCAGGCGGGGGCACTGCCGCCCCGAGGGAGCGGGACAGGCTGGGGAAATGGGCCAACAGGAACCTCACGCAGCTCCACAAAGGGAAACGCCGAATCCCGCGCCTGGGCAGGAATAACCCCAGGCACCAGTACAGGCTGGGAAGCAGCTCCCCAGAGAAGGACCCGGGGGACGAGCCCACCACGAGCCCGCGATGCACCCCTGCAGCAAAGCAGGCCAACACAAGGCAGAGCATCGCCAGCAGGTCGAGGGAGGTGATCCTCCCCCTCTGCTCAGCCCCACGGAGACGCAGCCGGAGGGCTGGGTCCAGCGCCGCATTTATTTCCCAGTACAAGATACGGACTTACTGGAGCGAGTCCAGCAAAGGGCCAGGAAGACGATGAAAGGGCTTGGAGCATCTGACACGTGAGGAGAGGCTGAGCGAGCTGGGAGCGTTCAGCCTGGAGAAGGGGAAGCTCGGGGGGATCCTATCCAGGTGCGTAAATACTACCGGGAGGATGGTCTAGCACTGACCCAGGCTGCCCACAGAGGTTGTGGTGTCTCCATCCTCGGTGCTATTTAAAACCCAACTGCACGCAGCCCTGAGCAACCTGTTCTACTTGACCCTGTTCTGAGCAGAGTTGACTCTACGGTCTCCAGAGGCCCCTTCCACCAGCAACAATTTTGTGTGCTCCCCTCAAATGTACTTGGTAGGTGACTAGGTAAGGCACAGTACCACCTCCCTTGTGTGTCTGGGGAAAAAAATCCAGCCTGTCTTCTGAAAGGCTGAGGAAGGGAGTTGGTGAGTGATCTCAAAAATGCATGTAAAACTGTAATTACTGGAAACGTTTCTGTCTTGAGTAAGTCTGTGTGCATGTTCACACTGTGGTTGGCTGCCAAATCACTACTGAGAGTGCTACCATGTGTGTGAGGGGGTCCTGAACCTTTGATTAACAATAATTGCTGCACAATTGCTTCACAGAGTTCCTGCAAGCACCGATTGCTTGTGCAATCAGAGGAAATTCAGCAAGGGCAGCGTATGGAGCTCTAGGGAACCAGGTAGCAGGTATCTGGGCTGGAGACAGCTCTTAGCAAGGTAGCAATGGAGCTGAACCTTCAACCTGAACCTCTTTTTCTGAATGGAGATTAAAATGAAGGTGGAGAGTAGAGGAGACAAGGATTATGGCTTCTTGAGATGCTTTCATGCAAGTAACTGAGCTACCAGAACAGCTCCCTGCTGATAACGGAGGGAGCTCTGGAACCATCATCAGCCTCGTTTACCTGGGTCTTGTCTGATATAACAGACCACTCCACCTAACTATACCCCTGTCGCTGATATAGGTGCCGAGTTGCTGGAGCCTTAGCTTTGCTGCTCGGCAGAACTCCAGCCAGCGAGTTGTGGAACCCCGACCCCTGGAACAGCTGCTGCCAAAATGGATGGACGGCCTTCGATCAAGTAGCTGTCTGGTTTCCTAAGGCCTACAGCACAATATAGGCTTCTGCCTACATTGCCACCTCCTTGGCTCCAGTTAGAGTTCGATTTTAAATACTTACTAGCGTGAAGCAAGGCAGAATATAAGCACATAGCCTCATACTGTGCTTAAGCCTTACTCTAGATAAAGAATGCAGAGCTAGCTACATGAACCAGCAAGTATTAAGAACCCAAGCAGAAGCTGTTGAGAAGCACACCTGAATTAGCTCATCCTTATGCTGGACTGCAGTAATCTATGGTCCCTGCTCCTTGGATTTGGACTAGAACTGTATGTTTGAGTGTGTCCTTTCTCCTTTCCCTTGTTCTACCCAAGGCAGCACCAATGGGAAGAAAGCAGAATTTGCTTTTGCTAAGCTAATGATGTCTTTTAGAGAAAGCCTTGAGACTTAGTAACGCTTGCTGCAGTGAGAGGAAACGCAGGGGAACAGCCATAAGCACAGCCTACACAATCCTTCTAGAAAAAATGGCAGGCCAAGATTCTTTCTGTGGGACGTGGGTATATGCTTAATTGAGGGGCTAACGAACGCCTCACCCCCATTGCACTCTACGAGTCCCAGGACAGACTTTTCCATTAATGCTTGAGTCTCTTAGGTCCCCTGTGTATCTGGTTGAAATGCTCTTGGGGGAAGAAAAAGTGTCAGAATTCTGAAAGGCAGTTAGCACAACTCTTTCCCTTTCCTTTCTATTCCTCTGAACTACCTACCTATAAAGTAGAGCAGAGAAGGAAAGTATTTGAAAGACTGCACAGCCATAGCAAGTAGATTGTCAGATCATCTCACTTCAGCAGGTGGCCCTTGGCTTAAAAAAAAAAAGGGGGCCAAACTGCTTTTGCACACTTAATTAGGATGAGCACAAAGTGAAGAAAGTGTGAGATCTGAGGCCACTGTGTGCTTGCTACAATATGGCATCTTTCAGAAACATAGAGAGAAAGGGTAGGAAAAGTAATGAATAAAACCAGCTGTTAAATCAGTGACAGGTGGCCAAAGGAGTCTTACAGTTAATGCCTTAACCCATGTTTGTTAGACAAAGTTTAAAAATAATTTAAAAACAAAAGATTATAACGGTAATGTAGAAACACATGGTTTTCTGTCCACATCAAGGCATTTTATTGAGGTATACACTTTGCAGAAGATGAGGTAACAATTTGCATAAGACTTATGCAAAATAACTTCACAATTAAAATTTACTTGGCATTAACTACTGTATGTGGAGAAAGACTGATAATTCCTGCTTGTTAAGAGTCTCCTCAACGCACAGTTCTGTTAATGCTAGTGGTAGGACCGTGGAGAAGGTACAGCAGTTGTAGCTACGGAAAACCAGTCAGGTTTAAAATGCTTTCATACAAATTTTACAGCTTCTTTTCAGTGGTTTGTGTTAGAGATTACTGAAACAGACAACGCTTGTTACAATTTAAAGTAAGTGTGGCCAATGCAAGAAAGAGGGTGCTAACATTCTTGTAGCAGTGACAGTGGGGTGGGTGAGTGTGGTTTACTGGGTTTTACTAAGAAAGCTTTAAGTTACTGGAATAAAAAGCCCCTGGTTGTCAAAGTTAGTACTCTGAATTTGGCACTTGAGTTGTCAGGCTTGTTAAGGCTAAAACATGGAAGTCTTGGTAAAGACATAAATGCTCCTCTTACCCACTTATTTTCATATAAGTACATGATCTATTTCCTCAATTTCAGATTTTAAGAAATTCTGTCAATGTATCTTTAGTGTAGTCCCCTTGAAGCTTGCAAAATAATTTCACTTTAGTCATCAAGAATATACAGAAAGTTTCCTACAAAAAGTTCAGTTACTGTTTGACAGGTAAAACATTCCTTGCTGGTGAATGTTAATATTCTAAGACCTAGTAGCAATTCCTGCAGACAGTAAGAATCATGATATCATTAGGACTATACTATAAAATGTACACAAGCATATATAGAAAATTAACCAGAGAAACATCAGTTGCCCATTGAAAGCCAATTTTCTAAACCAATTCAAAAAGATTATCAAAATATAAAACCAGCTTTAAAAAAACAGCCTGAGGTAAGACTTAAATGCAAATAGCAATCTTTTTCTTAAAAAAATAGCTGTATTGAAATTCTAGGTACTTAGAAAGTTACTGTCAATAAAAACCTTTACTAACAATTGTAAAGAGTACTTTAACTAATACAAAAGTATATAAACATTGTACACAGATTCAAAGTAAAAAAGTACAATACTGTACTTTCATTTCATTTAAAAATATATAGTTATGACAATTCAAACTTTTACCATTCACACAGTTAACTGGCTTTGGATTAGCTGCTACTGTTGGCCACGGAACAGTCAGCTAATTCTGTGTGCTGCTGACTTTCAGCTGTGCTAGGACGTGGTATTTTACCACGTCCATTTGCCTGAGTAAGTCGTTGGCTGTAAAACAAAATGTAGGCTTGAGCCTTGCATACTTCTTCCATAGTGCACGTGTTGAGTTTTGAATCATTGCAGTGTACCCAAAATCCTGCAGTGAAGAAATACACCAAAAAAAAGTCATCAGGACACTGACTTGAAGTAATTGCATTATATTTAATAATTATTTAGTGTTCAGTCCCATTTAACGAGTTGTGTAGAAATAGTATACTGTTTCAGTTGATCCAGTATATTTGCCTCTACGTTTAAAAGCCCAGCTTAGCTTCCTCAGATTTACAGGAGGGTTTATAGCCAGAACACATTTAACAAGCCAATACAAAAACTGAACTGTTTTGGCCTACAGAACTGCAATTCTCATTCCGGGCAGTTCAGCTACAGGCGATTCCCATTTGCTTTTGAGAAAAGACAGTAAGCTTAACAGTTTAGAATTACAAACATCCCTTTCTCCCACACTCCTTATTTCACAGCTGATTCCTACCTCCTTCTGAATTGTAGCAGTAGGCAGTGTAGTGCCCTGAGCCAAATCCTTTCCCGTGATGCATTACCACAGCAGACAAGTCATAGATAAAGCAGTCAGGTAGGAGGGACTTGAGGGATTCTCTGCAGCAATAAGGCTCCATGTTCAGCATTTGATCAAAATTAACATGTACGCCAATCTTCTCACGATGATTGCGTCCTGACCACCTGGAAAGTTAAGTCAAAAGTAAACTTACATTTTTTCAAAGAAAGAACACAGCATTCTGAACTATGTTCTAACATAACAGATGTTATCTTCACTATTGTCTTTGTGCACAAAATAAATGCTAATATTTTTTTTTAGGCTTCCTCTTTCACTTCTGCTTTATCTCAAGGCCTTTTAGAATGTGTCTACAGTACCTACTATTCTCATCTTCTGAAATAATCCATCTTAAGACCTGTGTAATGGTGAGTGGGAAGTATTTTCCACATATTATATCTCAATTGGTATTTCTCCTTTATCTCATTTTCGGTTTCCTTTGTATTGAGGACAGACTCTGTACTAATGCGTGGACTAAGAGTTCACAGAGATGCAGTCTCCACTTCCTTCCTCTCAGGCTAATGCATTAATGTATTTGGTTGTATGAAGGTTACGGGAGACTTCCACTGAATAGAATCTTGGTTTGTACATTAGTGAATATGAGCATTTACTCTACCTCACGATAACACAAGATTAATTTTTATCGACAGAGTTCACAGCAAGGTTAGTAGGTTTTGACTGAAAAGAAGGATGAAATAATTTTGGTATTAAAGTAGCAAGTAGTTGAAATCCAAAAGGTCAATTCTCTACTTAGTGTATCTTACTGATGTTTAAATGAAACAAGAAAAAGAAATTTGTAATAACTATTTCTCATCATACTAGTAAACAGAAATTAAACTGATGCTGAAAAGCATTGATCCCAAACAATGGAAGAGCATGACTGAATTGGTCAGTTTGCAACACTGGTTGTTGTGGCACTACTTACCTAAACCGTTTAAGGTGTAATCTGAGAACCTGAGGTAGTCGACACACCATAAGCTGCTTCTGAGCTTCTGTGAGTATAACTGGTTTAGAAGAAAACTTCCTTCGTTTTGCTGAGGCCAAACACACAGTTACACAATACAAATCTCGATAACAGCCTTGTATTTCAGTTTAAGATTTATCCACCAAGTTTGTGTGGACCTAAATAGCTACTGTATGTGCCTCCTCAAAAAGGATACACTCTCAGAGCTATTTTGCAAGGATTTTATGATGTAAGTATAAAATACTTGTGGTCACTTAGGTTAGTCACCTTAATTAAAAAAGCTGATGGGTTCTTCAGCTGGGAGTATCAGAATACCCAATTAGTGTGTGATCAGACTTTATCTAAGAGAAGCATCACACTTCAAAACATTCTGGGAACAATTCCATCTTCTAGGTGATGAGCAATGACTGTTAAGTGACCACACCAGGACATAAGGAGGACTTTGTTTGCAACACACTTTTAAGGCTTTTAGTATTTTCCTTCTGCACTTTCACTGTCAGTTTACTTAATATTTTACACAGAGAATGTATGCATGAGTACATACTGCCTTTACTCACTGTTGCACTGATCACACGCATATATCTTTCCTTCCAAAGCTTCAGTTTCTGTAAACTTGGCCAGCATTTCTGTCAGCAGACATGGATACTGAGATGACATCTCCTTGCCATTGCAGTGATACCTCTCAGGAAACTCCAGGGACAGGTCCCAGAAAGGTTCTACAGTATTTGATTTATTGTCACAGGCAAGACATGTAACCTGTAAGACAATATATCACCAGTTGCTTACATTCAAAAACTTACTTTACTAAAAGTATACCATAACATAGGTCTCAAAAACCCAAAACAAAATGTTTTTTTTCCTAGAGATAACTGATGCAACCAAAGACAAGACATAGTCATTTAACAAAAGAAATTATATACCCAATTTATTTTCTCTGAAGCAGCATGTCCAGTACTGTTATCACAAATAGGTAACTGTTCTTATGTTTTACTGAGAAAGAAAAGCAGTGTCAAAATGGTCTGTCTGGGACTGTCCAAAAGAAAGCAGCTGATGGAGTCTCGGGAGTCTTTTCTCCAAAAAGAAAATGTACATAGAAGAGAAAAACTATAGTTTAGGTTAATTTAAAAAGGAAAAAAAAAAACAAAACACCAAAACCAAAACACTAACAACCCCAACAGCTGGGGATTTTAAAGTCATATCCTTCTTACTTTGTAAGTCTTCCAGGGAAGCCTGGATTAGGAAGCACACTTCTTCAAAGAAAAATTAACAGGTAAAAAGAATTTATTTCTTCTTTCAGTAAGTGGATCCATCGTCACACTAGGGAAAGGACAAGCAGTAAGACAACATAAATAAAATGTCAAGAAGTGAAGTGAGTCAACCTGGAAAATGCAGATAATACAGCAGGGGACAATTAATTTATGATAACATTCAATATTTAGGAAAGTAAGTTAAAAGCAGTAGCTCTTCTACGCTGGAATGGCAACACGTTATGTTGATTTGCAGTGCAGTCTTCTAAGAGTCAGCTCAAGCTGCTTTGTGTCACGTCATTTGAGTCTTCCTCCAAAGGACCTCCACCCTTCCACGATCCATGTGAATGAATAACTTCTATCAGCAGCTGAACCTATGCAGTGGTGAAACTCCATTTAGACTGTAACATAGTTCATAAAGGCTATAAAGAAATATCAAGTGTGTGTGTGTGAGACTAAAGATATTGAACCTTGGTATGTTCAATGCAACAAAGTACAATACAATCCTGAAGAGAAATTACTTGAGTTTTCTACAGTTGATGTATTTATCGGTTTAAAAGTTGCAGTTGACCACTAACTCAATCAGCTCTAACCTCACTGCTCTAGAAAAGATGCATTCTGAAAATAAGTTGAATTTTAATTGGGCTCAGATAGATGGCTTTCACAGAACTTCCAGAAACATCCAACATGTTCCCACCGCCTTCCCTAACAATTAAAACTTTCCCACCAAAAAGATTAAAGGAACTCAAAATTTTCATATAGGACCTATTGTCAAGATACTGTTATTTATCAGCTCACAATAACAGCCAGTTATGTTTTACAGTAAATGGAATATCAAATATCACCTTAAGTTTGCACCGCAAGGGTAAATCATTGCCAAATTAAATCTCTATAAGCATGCTTCCTGTTCAGGAAAATACCACAAGTTGTTTGGAACAACTAATACAAAGACGTAGTAATAAAAGAATGAAAATCCATGAGGGATCCAAAAATTGTGATTTCACAGGCACGCCTTTGTGTTGCTTTTCTACATAAATTCAGTGTAATTCTCTTCAGTTAGGTTAGTAAGCCTACGCAAGTGTAAAAATACACTCAGTTTTGTTCAGGAGCCCCTTTATTTTCCTCTGAAGGTTTGCTGTTACATAATGATTCACCCTGCTTTGTCTGTTATTTCATGACCATTTATATAAGGACAGATCTGTCACCTTATTGTACCTTCCTTCTAGGTGTTCTTGTGAGTAATTATTTAATGCATTCATTAGCTACAACAGCTTATACACGATCTATGCATTAGCTACCTAATGCACATGTATTCTTGTACCAGCACTGTGTTTAGCAGTGGAGTTACTTGGGAAAGTTGTTAGTTGCTTTAAGTTCTAAGAAAACGCTACTGCCTTGTTCTTAGAAAACAGAACTTTGAACTTACATGGCAGAAAAGAGGAGAATCTTCTGTTTTAATTTACACTGACAGGAGCTTCTTTTGTAAGTGCTAACATCTGGCAACGTTTCAAAGCCACGAACTATTAGTAATTCAGAGCTGAAATCTAGACTTGGAGACAAAATGATATGTTTGGCCACAGTTCAAGCTAACTCCAGCATAAACACAGAATGACTAATAGATTTCTGCTGTACAAATGGGTGATTTTGTTGGGCCAAAAGTTTATTTAATTGACGAGTTACTTAAGAATTTGTTGCACATGAATGCACACTGAAGATTAATGGGCTCAGGATAAAGTACATACATGAACTCAGTAAAGATAATTTTAACAAGTTCTGAGGTTTTAAAGTTAGAGTATCATGTTAATAATCTAGGTTATTTTAAGATCCTCTTTTCCAGCTAGTTAATAAGTACTATCCCAAAGAAAAAGAAACAAATAATTGATCCAGCTTCCAATTTTTGCCTCTCAAAAAACAAAAAAAAAAAAGATAAACTGATGCAATAGTGCTGCTTATCATCTCATCATGCAACTGTGAGCAAAGCTGATTTGTGCTGACAAATTCTTGTACTGAGAGAGAGGTGCACTTATTTCCTCAAATGCAAGACACTCCTCCTCACCATGATGCTGCAGCAGAGTTAAATTCTTAAGAGCTGTCTGGGATTTGCATACTTGCCAACAGGCAAGTAACCACATTCAGATAAGCACATGCCCAACCAAATCAGCCGCTACTACGCACCAACTGCTCCTGTATGCGCTCTCACTCAATGGTAAGTAAGAGGTAAATCAGGGCTGGAACTAAGGTTGGAAGTATTTTTCTTAGCCAGGCCTGAGCTTACAAACTGAATTACTCAACAAGTAGGAGGATCCCTACCCTTCTGTGGAATCCATCTGCACTGGCCTCTCCATCAGTACGGGCTTTACAACGCTCCCATCACCTCTCTTTCTAACCTAAGTGGGACTCCTTTATCTCACACTGCCCTACCGTTCACACAGTGCAACGCAGATTTTCTTTTTTCATGGAAAGTACTGAAATAGTATAAACTGCTCAAAAGTTGGCTGAACAAGATGTGAGGTTTTTATATAAAAACAAAACAAACCCAAACATGAACTCAAAGGGCTGGCAAAAACTTTATGCATCTGTCCAATGTAACTTTTTATGGTGTGAGTAGTCATGACAGTAATAGGGAAGCGAGTCTGCTCTAGCAATCTGATTAGTGACATGTATCTTTTTATGACTATATTTTACAAATTCAGAGTTTGACTTCACCTCCCCATTATATTCCATAATTGCTATTTTGGGAGACCTTAATGCTGTCATCTATAACAAAGCTACATGAGAAGTTTATATTAGAGCAAAGAAAGTAAATTACTGGTTTTAGCTAGTCTGAAATCTCTACCTTATGTTCTGCCCTGGCCACCCTCTCACGCCTTGAAACACTGGTACTATATACAATTGTTTGGTTAAAGCTCAGTATTCAATCATGGGCCAAAGGCCAGACTGAAAAGAGCTGGATCAAATTGCTTGATTCAAGCTAAGCATGGAGGCCACTCAGACAAGCATCATTGTGCCCACAATAATTTGATGGACAGCCACTGCCCTGGATGGCATTCAGCTTAAATGCAGCCAAAGAAAATAGTTAACATATTGCTGCAGAAAAAGCTAACTCCATCATCAAATGTTTTGCCTACAGCCCCTGCACATGCATGGAAGAAAGACAACTGTTACCATCTCTGCTCTAATTCTTTTTTGGTTTTTAAGAACAGTAAGATGTCCAGTCCCATTTTTGTGTTTTCACTACTACTTAAGTTTTCACTATATGAGACATATATACAGAGACTAATGATGAAATTTTTCCACAGCAAAGTAATCAAAGTAGAAGGGGATTTCTAGGATACTGCTATAGTATGGAATTCCATACTGTATTTCCTCAGTTATAAAAAACCCTAAACTTTGTCATGATGAGCATACAGCATCATCAAAATTATCTGTATCTCTTTAACAGAATAACATAAGCATAACCACAGCAAACCGTGGTCTGTGATTCGATGGTCTCTTATAGATTAAATATCATCTTCATCTAGTTGGAAAGCAACTTAACAACCATTTTGTGATTCAGGCTACACATAAAAGCAGAGACACTAATACCAGAGTATAGAAATCAGCATACAGGTCCTGGATTGGTTTAAGTGCAAATCCTCCTGTTACCTACCTGAAGTTCTCATGGTTTTTAATAGTCTATTCAGTGGGAGACTTAATACCCAGCACTGCACGAGTCACCATCAGCATTCTCCCCAAACCTTTAACTCGCAGCATACTACCCAAAGCTGAAGGGCTTCAAACAACCCAAAGATTGCACACTTCCCCTTCTATCAGCCCATCTGTCCTGAAATACACCAGTTGAGCAAGTATATGGAGCAAGACTTGCAAGGAGAGGCACTGCCTTTTAAAACTTTAAACAGTTTACACAGTACATTGGTTAGAACCTACTTCACTCTCTCGGTCTTGACATACTCATTTCTCTGAGCAATGCACACTGTTATTCTGCTGTGCTGAGTGGAGCCAGGGAGAGGCATTTCGCTCAGATTCCATCTTAAACATGATCAGGAAGTAATCAAACTGTGTTTTTTTAAGTGTGCCTAGAGATAACAAAAGCTAGTTTTAATAGGCATTGCTATAAAATGGTGAATTATTGGGGAAAAAAACCCACAGCCCAAGACAGGTTTGTCCTAAGAAGAAATGGTAACTAATCACAACTTTGCTGTAGAGGAAACTCACTACTAAATCAGCATAGCCAGTGCTCTTCACTTTCACTGCTACGTTTGGTGTTGCTGTAACAGAAATCTACGCAAAGAGCTTTACCTAAGGCACCAGATTCAAAAGCAGTGGAATCCTCACAAGAGGCTTTCAAAACCCACCCCAAATAGTTTCTAAAGGGTTCCTCGCCACTCCAAAAACTTGTTAAAATTACATTGGCTAGGTATTTGTTTGATAAATTACATTAAATTTTAATTTACTCAACAGTACTCTATAAAGAAATCATCAACAACTGCTTTGCAACATGCAACGTTAATTTTCTTCCTTGAATTAGGTACCCAAGCAGCTTTCACATAAATCAGCACAAACCTTATTTTTTCCCCTCCCTTACTGGGTCTTTTTTAGCTGCAGAAAATACTGATTGCCCTTCTCCTTCTACTTGCCTTGAACTGGAAGCTATCCCTGATTAAACCGTAAGAATAGAGGGAGCTGGCTGATGATGTCGCAAGGCTGTTCTTCATCTTTGAAAGGTCCTGGCAATCAGGGGAGGACAGGAAGAAAACAAAACAAGTGACATTCCCTGTCTCCAAGGAGGAGGATCTGGGGAACTACAAGCCAGTCGCCATCACCTTCATCTGTGGGAGGGCTGATGAAGCAAAACCTGGAAACCGTTTCCAAAGGCATTAAGAATAAAATGATGATTGTGAGCAGCCACCATGAATTTATGATTGGAAAATCATGCTTGACCAACCTGATAGCCTTCTTCCTACAATGAGATTACTGGTACAGATAACCAGTGGATGAGTGGAAAACAGTGGATGTTGTTTATCTTGACTTCAGTGAGGCCCTCAACTCTGTATCCCATAACATCCTCACAGAAAAAATGAAGTGCAAACTACGTAAATGGACAATAAGATGAACTGAAAAGTGAATGAGCTACCAGGTTCAATGAGTTGTGTTCAGCAGCATGAAATGCTGCTGGAGCCCAGCTGCTAGTGGTGTACCCCAGGGGTCGATACTGGAACCAATTCTTTTAAACTCTCAGCAAGTTTACAGATGACTCAAACCCAGGCTGATACACCAGAAGGTCTTGCTGCCGCCCCGAAGGGAGCGGGACAGGCTGGGGAAATGGGCCAACAGGAACCTCATGCAGCTCCACAAAGGGAAATGCCGAATCCCGCGCCTGGGCAGGAATAACCCCAGGCACCAGTACAGGCTGGGAAGCAGCTCCCCAGAGAAGGACCCGGGGGACGAGCCCACCACGAGCCCGCGATGCACCCCTGCAGCAAAGCGCCTGGCCAACACGAGGCAGAGCATCGCCAGCAGGTCGAGGGAGGTGATCCTTCCCCTCTGCTCAGCCCCACGGAGACGCAGCCGGAGGGCTGGGTCCAGCGCCGCGTTTATTTCCCAGTACAAGATACGGACTTACTGGAGCGAGTCCAGCAAAGGGCCAGGAAGACGATGAAAGGGCTT
Source organism: Astur gentilis (assembly GCF_929443795.1). Classification (NCBI taxonomy): domain Eukaryota; kingdom Metazoa; phylum Chordata; class Aves; order Accipitriformes; family Accipitridae; genus Astur; species Astur gentilis. The sequence goes on from NC_064913.1 coordinate 13,608,353, forward strand.
GGAGCATCTGACACGTGAGGAGAGGCTGAGCGAGCTGGGAGCGTTCAGCCTGGAGAAGGGGAAGCTCGGGGGGATCCTATCCAGGTGTGTAAATACTACCGGGAGGATGGTCTAGCACTGACCCAGGCTGCCCGCAGAGGTTGTGGTGTCTCCATCCTCGGTGCTATTTAAAACCCAACTGCACACAGCCCTGAGCAACCTGTTCTACTTGACCCTGTTCTGAGCAGAGTTGGTCAAGCTGATTTCCAGAGGTCCTTTCCAACCTCAACAATTCGGTGCATGCATGCGTGTATGTGCATATACACAAGTGCATGTGAACTTAACTGTCAGGAAGTTATCTTAAAAATGAAGAATGGAAGCCAAGCAGCTGAGGGAAGACAATCAATCTTTGGTAAGAAAAAGGTTTTCTAAAATGATAATTTGATCTTCAGTGACTATTTTGACAAGTTATTTTGTTATTATCAGACTCAAATATACCCTTACATCTCTTCACACACAAAATTAAGAATACTAAGAAATTCAATAATCTGAATTATTATTTTGACATTATTTAAGAGTAGGTAAAAATATTTAGAATCATCCTGCCTTGCTTACAGAAAAGTCATTTTTTTCCTGGTAATTCTAATAACAAGAGGCTTATTTTGAACTTCAGGAAGTTTTTAAGGTTTTACCAACGTAGTGGCCAAAAAGCACAAGATATATGAAACATCCAGTATCTCTTTTGCTTAGTAACTACCACTTCTTCCAGAAAGCTTCATACTATATAGGTTGAACTGGGGGACAGTTACACTGAACAATTCATTTGGGACGTATATGTGCTATACTCCAATGACAAAAGTGCCTCCAAATCAGCCTTATCAGAAACACATTTCTATTCTTTCACCATTTTTGATATCTTGATAGTGTTGACTCAGACTTTTTGTTAATATTAAAATCTTTAAAAATATGATCTAAAACGGCCTTCTATCTTTCAAGCAATCAAAACCTGTGCACTCAACATTATCCTAAGGGTAAACCAATTTAGTTAAAAAGCTTAAGTTCAAGAGGTAAAAGCTGTGTCTACACATAAGATTTTGCCAGCATAAATATCTACAAACTTCTTAAATCTGCTAGGCTAGTTTCGTAGATCAGCTAGGTTGTCTAGATCAGCTTTCACAAATACTCCATACTAGTTTCCCTGTCTCCCTCCCTCCCGGTATAAATCATCCTGACAAAAATTTTAATACTGGTATAATTACACACACCAGAGTTTCTGCTAGTATGATTTCTGTGGACATGTGGGACACAATTTTCCCAAAGCAGTGCTGAAAATATGCATTTGCTTTGGAAGCTAAAATCTGCTATTTCAATTTCTGGATTTTTAAAAATATACCTGTCCACTTCCTCACTTAATATGGATGAATTTTGAAATACAGATACTGTAAAAATTGTTGCATACTGTGCTATTTAGCTGGGACCATTTAAAAAAAAAACACAAGCCAAAAAACTCTTGAGAAAGACAGTAGCTAACCTACTTGAGCTCTTGAAGCGTACTTCAAAGATCTGTGGATCAATACGCCAGTTTAACACAGGCACATAACTTCACAGGGCAGTAGTTTCTCCTTTCCTGTTGAAGGATCGAGGACAAGAGACAGTAGGTACCTTCCACAACAGTACAAGCACTGAGGGACTGAAAATAACTGGGATTTTAACAGACATTGCGGCATCTGCTTACAGTCCCAATTGGGTTGAGGGGGGTGAGCCGCTGTTCCAGCAGATCTGCCTCTGAAGGCATGGGTTTACAGGGTACAGACTCCTTTGCCCAGTAAGTGCTATAGCACAACCTTCTCCAAGCAATCACTGGAGGAGGACTAGCATGTGAAAAAGAAAATAATAGAGGGGAAGGGTTTTGTAGCTATGTATCCTATCTTGACTTCCCTTAGATGTATTAGGTATTGAAGTTTCACAGTCTGTACTGCAGAGCAAGAATCTGCAATCCTAAAAAGGACATTGGAATTTTAAAACCAAAACAAAAAAAACCCCAAAACAAAACAAAACAAAAGTCAAAAGGCAATCCACCACCCATCCATGCCATTCCTTGAGTTACTCATTATCTAGTTTAATATTCCATAAAATACTGTAATATTTCAAGTAGTAGATGAGGAAGACTTACTTTAAATCAGCTGAAAATGTAACAAAACAAAACCAACTCACTCATATAAAAGGTGCAATTGTTTTAACATCACCTAAAGCTTTTTCTAGTTATCAAAAAGTAATCTGCATAAAATCTCACACACCCCATTTTCTCCTTTCTTAATTTTCTATTCTAAATTCAGTTGCAGTGCTGAACCAGGCAGCCATTTCAATAGCAACAGACTGATGGCAAACTCAGGATTATGACTTCCCTTCAAGTGAAAATAGAACAGCTAGAAGAAGAGGAAAATGTTTTATTGCACATGTGAAAGTAATGTGAAACCTAAGTAAACATACAGCTTATCTGCATTGTAAGTGATCCTCTGTGTACTGTTATCAAGAGTAGTTCATAGTATTCTTGAGGCTTGAAGGTCAAGAAGATTGACTTCACTCCACTTGAGTATCTCAGAGAATCAAATATCTTTAACTAATATTTTCAGTACGAAGGTACAGTAAATATAATAAATTTTTTAGTGATCCTAAACCAAAAGGCAACTGCTGCATAGAGACAAGCTTCTAGAGTTCCCCTTATTCACTGAATTAAGATGTAGTTTATATTATAACTAGACTAAAATCCCATCCTGTTTTTAATAAATGCAGCAGGCTATGGCTCCAACTATATTCTAGAGAGAAACTGTAATACTGTTACGGCTTGTAGGTAAAGTTAAGCATGCAAGGACAAAGCGTACACTCCTTGCTTTTAAGAGCTAACATTGCCAAAGATATGGTGATATAGCAAGAAGTCTTTCATATTTTTTCTGCAGCCCCGCATGGATGTTTTTGTGCCTTTTTTGTTAACTTCACTATAGCAGTTTGTGGGAGTTCTGACAAACTCCTAGCGAAATCATGATACAGGAATGTTACTGAGGAGAGGAAAGTAATTGCCTTATAAGAGTTTTTAAAGCTCATCCTTCCCTGTGCAAACACCAGGGCCTAAAACATTAAGATGACCTGAATAAATTTTATTGAGGAGAAAATTTAAATCTTCAGGGGTTACCTTTTGCTTTTAATATTTATCATGTTCAAAAGTGCTAGTGAAGACTAAACTGGAACAAAGGAGTGGCAGAAGACAAAGGGAACCATTAGGAGGTAAAGTGTTGGACACTGTCTGTGGGAACTGCCTAATGAGCCGGGGAGAAATTACTACAGCTAACAGCTTCAATACTCTTTTCCTTGTTCCTCTCACTTGATATTCTGAAGTTCATCAAGGCTGTATTCTGCACACAGACACTGACCAGCTGTAATAAAAGAGCTGTGTGTTGCAGTCACAAAAGTCACGGGATAGCTCAAAACTGTTTAATTCCCTTTCAGTCTTACTCAGTGACTGAATAAGAATTGAGTGAATTCTCACTATTCCCCTCCCTGGTTTCAGGAAGGTGGGAGGGTTTCTAGTCACAAGCATCTTCACTTAAGGAAGCTAAAAACACAACACGTAGAAGAAATGGTACAGCTGAAATAATGCTTCATGTCTTCAGAGACTTGAAAATTCTTCCAAAAAATGAGTCCTGTTAGAAGGCTTGGAATGCAACCAAGCCTTGTCAGTATACTTAAGCAATTACTTTGTTTTACTAACAACAAAGTTACTATTTTGGAGCAGGGGGAATGTGATTTTCAAACAGAAAGCTTTAATGACATAATATACTAGACACTTACGTTAGCACAGCCTGGATACAAGACATGTTAACTACCCCAAGGAAAGGAAGCATGCCAACAGAAATGTTCTTACACTGGGCCAAATGGTAGGTAGAAGATGATCTGGTTTTATTAGTAGATATACAGTTTCTAGTAGTTATGCAAAACCTAAGATGACCTAAAAACTAACATATGCTGCAAACAATCCTAATTTTAAAAGTCTTGTTATCTTACTATAAAGTTTATAGCAGTAAACAATCCTGCCTTAGCCAAAAGCCATTTGGATTTCTAGCTTCACATACTAAAACATTAAACCATCGATCAAACAGAATAATTGGAACATCCAGATTTTTGTTAATTTGTGTTAAACCTCTACTCCTTCACACAACATATCTATTAAATGCTTCTGCACTCCCTCAGTAACATGTGCATGCATACTAAAGACCAACTCCAGGGCGCCAAGACTTTCTTAGCTGCTGTTCCTGCTGCAGTGTAGTTAGTTTTTAGATTAATTCAGCAGAACCCAGCATTTGTTTTTTCAGTCAGTTCTCAGATGTTTGTACACGCACACAGTCGGGATATGTGTGATAGTAAGTAGACACATTGAAGTACTTAACAGGAAGCAGAGAAGAAAAAGAAAAAAAATGAGAGTAGTCAGGCAGAAAAAAAGGAAAACAACCGTTGCCTCCACCCCACAAATTTGGTTCCTGTGTTGACAGAGCCTTCTGTATCTTTGCGTTGTAACAGAAAAGTAGTATTCCAGCATCATGACAGGCAATTACTCTGTAATAATGAATCTCTAATTCAAGCTATTTACTGAAATAATTCCCTGCTTGGCATCCATTACCTAATCAGTTTCCACTTAGGCGAGATTAACACCTTCCTTAACACCTTTTATCTAGCATCACTACAGGAATCAATTAGGTGCTGAAAATTGTAAATTCTTTATTCCTCCAAATTAGTTGGTGCTTAATAGTGAAGTCAGATATTTCTCAGAGGTTGCAACCATGTGCTTTAAAATACCAAATTTAACACTTTTATGTTTATCAGGTGATTCTTCTATTGCAAGTTTTAGGATTACCCAAATGACCTTTCTTCTGAAATTGTGTGTATTATATCCTCCTCCCCATCCCTCCTCAGTAGTTATAAATGTATTAACCTTTGAAGTATGCCAATCACTGACCAGTATAAATCCGTAACTACAAATCATTACACACCTTAAAAAAAATAAATTATAAAACATACCTGACTTAATAGCTGTCCATGAAAAATGTTGTTAACCACATTCAAAACCTGTTTTATAAGTTTTCTTTGAGAGGCAGGGATGAGAGCTGGGTATCTGGTTCCTGTAGTCTCCAGTTCCTGCTGCACTTTATCCAAAAGTTCACAAAGAAATTCCTGAGCATCTTGTTGGGCATATCCTCTGAAGGCTGGAATTAGTCTCCACACAGAATGAAGCATGGCAAAAGGAGACACCAGCGCCCATTTGCCAGACCACATAACTTGGAACAGAGTATGCAGCTCATGACAGAGAGAAATATGCTTTGAACTGGGCTCCCTGGGCTGAATAAGTTCCATATTTCTACTTTTTGATGCTCCTCCACTTAATCCAGAGGATAAACTAGGCCGCCTCACAGAAGATGATCCCTTTACTTTCTCTTGGCTCTCATTCACATGTAATTTTGAGGCAGCTATTGACAGGTGTTTAGATGAAGATCTGGTTTTACCATTGGTTGCTGTTGCCAGCAGTTCCTGAGTTTGGTTGAGATCAAGCTTTAAAAAGCATTCTCGAAAAATAAGTAAGTGACTTAATACCTGCAGGATAGAATTCATATAGCACGTATTTCCTAGGTTTCTCAGTCCTGTTACCCCAGGAGTCACCGTGGGCCTTCGCTTAATTGGAGAGTCACTTATTTTTTTCAATCTTACTTCATCCGAGGTATACGATTTTTTCAACTCTGCCACAGACTCCATGTTCTGTGATGTCTTTTGCAGGCAGGGTGCTGATTCTGAGGACATTCTAATCTGATTTTGTAAACGACTGCTCTTTCTTGGAGGCATCTTTTCCATCTCTGCTTTCAACTCACGCTTTCGTTCTTGTCTTCTCTTCCTAGCTTTCTCCCTCCTTTCCTCTGCTTCTTCCCGACGCCTTTCTTCTTCCAAAATCTTTTTTCCAGTAGGCGTCAACTCAAGCCATGATCTGAATATTTTGCCCAGGAATGCACGTCGTCGGTGCCAGAGAGCTGTGAACATGCGATCTTCATTCCGAAGCAAGGCTTGGGCACCACCATGTGAAAGGTAAGAATCGTCACTTGTACCCATAGAACGCAAAGTCCTCCCACTTCGAGTAGTGCACTCATAGTTTTGACTCTTGATTGCACTTAACGTACTTCGCAACAGTTTTAAATCACCAGTTGCGTTGTCATTAAGAACATAATCATCGCAGAGATAACAGAAAACATACAGCTCATTTACTTCCAATGCCACTGGGTGACTGCTCTCCTGAAAGTGCTTTAGTGCATGTTCTTCAATATATCTTCCACACGCCACATGTGAGCAGCTGAGGCACGCCCACACAGATTCGGTAGTATTGCAGTCCACGCAATGCCATTTCTGAGGATTCAAAATGGAGTGATCTTGGGCCAGTCGCAGACGTCCTATGTGCTTACACTTATCCATTGTTAAAACTGAAACTGCAGAGATATGCTGGCAAAACACATAATCCAAACTATTTTCTGTCCACGATATTTCAATCTGCAACTAAAAAAAAAAAGTTGTAAGTTACAGTTCATAAATATCCAACTGTATCAATTTTTACAGGTGTCAGTATACCAAACGCATACTTGAGTTTAAGATTATGATTGCCATCCAACTAAGTCCCACCAAACACATAAAGGCAATCCGTTATGTGGACCCACAATCAACATCAGCAGCAGCAGTTCATGGTTCAGACTAAATGGTCTGAACGCCACTCTTTACACTCCTGGTACCTTCTGGCTCAGGACTGAAGCATACTAGCTACACTTTAGATTAGGCCCATTTTTGTCAAAGGAGCACTGATTTAGTTAAAAGACACTGTTGCAGAGTTTTGATACAAAACACAACTTAAAATGGGACAAGTTGCCCAAAGAAGTTGCACATGTCCTTTCCCTGGCAGTGTTCAAGGCCAGGCTGGATGGGGCTTTGAGCAACCTGATCTAGTAGAAGGTGTCCCTGCCCAGGGCAGGGGGGTTGGAAGTAGATGACCTTTACGGTCCCTTCCAACCCAAACCATTCTGTGATTCTATGATTCTAAAATGCTCCTATTAATTCTATCCCTAAGCAGACAGGTGCAGAAGTGCAAAGTTCACTTAAATTTATTATGTTTGCACAGTGCAAACAGTTCAGACAAATGAGACTTTATACAACTCAAACGCTTAATTAAACCACACCTTTAATTAAATCACTGCACCTTTGTGCTCAGGCAAGCCCATTACACCAGTGCTTTCTCCAATCATGTACCTTCAATATGTACATTTTAACATGTCATCCTAACACGTCTGAAACAAAATGAGTGACCTGGAAAAGCAGAACTTGGTCTCTTCATAAGACAGAAATACCATTAGATATCTACGTCAGTTGCAGCAAACTTTAGAAAAAACTGCATTTTGAACAGTCCTTTCTAATCCATGTCTTCAAAAAATAATTTAAAAATTTGGCTAGCACTGGCTTACATCCTTTAATAAGTTTATGTGGTAGCATTTATTTGTTCAAAGCTGCTGTATTTACTTTCTCCTATAAGGTGCATTTACCTAAAACAAACAGGCAGGCTCTGACTAACAAAAATTAAAGAGACAGTGATCCATTCTTTCTTTATGCTTTTACCATCTTTCTTTTGACTATCTCTAGTTGACAGATACCATCTAGAGACAAATGATGCGTCAGGAAGTGATTATATTTGATCTGAGGTGTTTGTGCCCATGATCTCACTGACTAGAAGGGCTAAATAGCACACAGCACCAGTATCATTATGCACAGTACTTGCCAGATGAAACAGTTAATCCATCTGAGGAGCACTAAGGGTTTGTCAAATATCCAGGCTATGCCAAGCGAGACAAATTATGCCATGACAAATGCATGCATACCGTGGACTTGGCCTAGGCTGTACAACATCAAGGTCCAGGATTCTATGTTTTACAGATAAGTAAACCATGCTACAAAAATACTGAGTGATCTAGACAACTCTGGATACAACCCAAAAAATTATATTCCAGCTATCATCCTTAAATATGCTGATATTTCTCCATTTTTACAGTTCTGAAATACACAAGAATAGGTTACTCAAGTTAGAACAGATGTCTTAGGTTAGGATAAGCATTAGATTGAGAGAACCCTAACATACAATGACATGACACCACTAAGGAATGGAAACAGGTAAAAAGTTGCAGCTGGATAGGAAAGAAGCTTTAATTTTCATCTGGTACTTAGATAAAAAAATTGTAGTAAAAAGATTTAACAAAAAATGGCTTTGCTTGGTTAATTGGCCCATGGCTAGTGCCTTTCAAAGCATTACAATACCGATACCAGCATAAGAGCTATAATAACTCTCTAAGCACATAATCAGCATTGCATGTGTTGTGTAGGTCTTATTCCACAATACAGAAAAGGTTGAGCCAGCTGCAGTGAAACTAATAACGTACGCACAGTTTTACATGCCCATACGAATAATTCTCATTCAATTTATTTAAGAGTTGTTGCCAGTTCATACTCGCTGCACTGAAGAATTTCAGACGCCATGACCTCTGGGTACCCATTCAGTAATTCCCAGATTAAGTATCAGCCATAGTGTATTACAGGTGGTGGAGATCCTTTGTGTGCTATGGTCAACAGATCACAAAAATAATGGCTTGCTGAACTTTTTCAGCTTGCTAGCATCCATAACGTTCATTCCTTCTAAAAGACAGTCTATTTGTAGGCTGCTAATGAGATTCTTTTACAAATAGACGTGCATACTAAGTTTGCTTTTTTATACTGTCTTTAAGACCACCAGTGCTATCCCATGTCTTCTCCTAGTCTGACAACCTGTTTTTCCCAACACAGCTGAGCTTTTCTAACATGGATAAAATTCACATAAATTTCAGAGTTGAACAATGTATGCTAATTCTTTCTGGACTATTAAAGTAATACCTATGTAAAGTGTGCTGCAAGAATTGAATATAATAGACAGGATTTTAAAAGACAAGACTCATCTTTGTGGTTTTGGGCTAACAGAAATAAATTCTCCTGCATAACGTAGTAGTAACAGTCCTTTCCACCAGGCCAGAAAAGAACACTGAACCCTGCCTTCCCATAGGGCTGTCACACACAGCAATGCTGTCAGTCAGGAGTCTGACAGGTCAACCCTGTCTGGTTTTGTTAAAGTCACTGTATAAACGCTGTGCCTTATTTTTCCTTCTTTTTAATATTATATGGTCAGAAAATTTGTTTTTCTCCGTTTAAAAAATATTACCATGAGTGAAACTACTTACATGCCTCAAAGTAAGCAGATACTGGACCGAGGACAAAAGTAGTCCGCTGAGTTCAGGACGACCACTGTGTAAACCATAGTTGCACAATCAAGCTCTTCATGCAAAAGCAACATGATTCTACGAAAGCACAAGATCAGCGCCTTGAAGAGAAAAACCTAAAATCTCAGCTCCCCCACCAGCAACCAAGCCAGCATGACATTTTCCCACCTACATCGATGTGTGGAGAAAGGAGACGGGGTGGAAGGGGGGAGGGGGAGGAAACATCCTGGCATGGGAGAAGTCTTTCTTTGAAGAAAACACGAAGAAATCAAAATGCAGAGTTTGGTCAAGAAGACAGAAATATCTGAAAAGACTGTGAAAAAGCTAAAAGTACAAAACTGAGACCAAGAAAAATTCAGCTGAATGTCAAGCAGCACACTGACAGCATGAATGTTTTAAGATGTGGAAAACTCAAGTACTGAGATTACATCAAGTCACAAAATTTAAAAACTTTTACCTTAGGACCAGAACTTGGCAAGACAGAATAGCTCAGAGAAAAAACAGGAGTGAAGTGACAGATAATGGTGGAAGAAAACTAAAAAGTCCTGCATACTCATTCCCATGCCTACTAGAAAGCTGCAGCTGTAATAAAATAGTACAAGCCAATGCTCCAATGTTAAAATTCCCTAAAGAAAGTTATTCAGCACTACTTTCTGCATTCTTCTCTCCGAGGTTCAGTTCTGTGCACACACACAAAGAAACTGTGAATTAGTTGACCAGCACTTCAGAGATCAAGCCCCCCTGTGTTCTTAGCACAGACCTGAGCTGAAGTAGTAAGCAAAATAACAAGTACTAACATAGAGAATAGCACTGCTGAAAGCATTAAGTTGCCTGGGAAAACAGAGATATATAAAAGTCTTTTCTTGTGCCAAAGTTTTGCAAGCTAGAAATAAAGATATACAGAATAGGATTATTTTTTTTTCATTGAACCGTATTTCAACCTTATTGACATGCTCGTTTCTTTAGTTTCACTAAAGAATGGCTGGCAAAATGTACATTTCAGGGTAACTCATGAGCTGAAGAACTACTCGATGTCAAAAAACAACTTAGAAGTCAAGGAAATAAATGTTTTTCTTCCATTTGTGTTCCATGTAAACAATGTAAACATCTTCACAGCTGATAATTTTTAAAATTGTGCTTCTAAATATAAACAAAAGTAGTGACTAAGGGAAAAAGATTTCCTTTTGTAACTAATTGCTTGGCACAGAAATGAAAAAAAACAAACAGCCCATCTTGAGCGTTAGACTAGAAATAGAGTACATAGTTTTACTAATATATATACACACATGTGTGTGTGCTGGTGTGCCCCATTAACATTCTTGCTTTTAAATCAGATGACAGTTTACCAACTGATTTTCACCAGTTTCAGAGTACCTGTTTAATATCTGAAAAAAACAGGAATCATGGGTACTTGAACAACTGAAAGTTTTCGACAAGTATGCTAACTAGAAGGCAGCTGTACTGCTTTACAGCTTTCTTAAAACGATTTTTTTTTTTAAAGAAAACAGCCCAGCAAAACGTTGATGTGCATAACTTCAAGCTGCAATACAGTCCTGCAGGCATAACAGTAAGACTTAAAAAATCAAAGCAGCACTTCAAAAGGAAATTTTGTAAATTATTTCCGATTTTTAACAGTGCAGCCTTTGACAAGAACTTCTCCCCCCCCCCTCCCCCCCCGCCTCCTTTCTTTGGAGCCATGCAGTTCCTCATTTAACTTTTTTTTTCGCCAGCTAAGGAATGTATATACAGTATGCTGCTCAGAAGTAGCCATTTACACCAGGACGCCAAACACCGGTACAGCGTGACTTTCAATGTCTCTTACTGCAAATAACCGCGCATTTCCTGCAGTTGAGAGTTCAAGGTAAACAAATAGTTCAGATTGAAGCGCTTTCACAAAAGCACGAAAAAAAACCCCCAGCAACTTCTTATTAGCCTGGATTTACACTCGACAGTTCTTTCCATTTAGGAGAAAAGAAGCATCTCTGACAGCTCCCCGGACAACGCCCGGCCCCTGTTCTGACAGCCCTTGCAAGTAAAGACACTCCAGGTTAAGTTCCCCCGCGGCTCGATGCCGTTTCGCTGAGCAGGTCCAGGCGCCCCGCGACACGGCACGACTCTTCGCCTCTCGCCGACAACAAGCCGACAACGGAGGAGACGCGAGCGGGGCTGGCCTTGGCAGCCCTGCTACCCCCGCCACCCTCTCCTCCTCCTCCTCCCCAGGGTCTCCCTCACCTCGACGCCCTTCCGAGACCCCTCCGGGACGGGTGAGGGGACCGGGCCCCACGCAGAGCCGCCCGGCCGGGCTGCCCGCCGCCACACACCGAGCGCGGCGGGGAGGCGGCAGGACGCCTCCTGCCCGCGGCCGGCGGGCGAGGGGAAGGACAAGGACGGGACGCGGCCCCGAGGGCTCCGCTCCCCCTCCGGAGAACGCTGGCACGGCCGCAGCCCCCCCTCGCTCCCTCCCCGGGCGGCTCCCCCAGTCCCACGCCGTACCCGGCTCGCCCCCCGCGGCAACCACAGCCTCCTCCTCAGGTGCCCCACCGCGGGCACCGCGCCGCCGCTGACCCGGGGGAAAGGCTGCTGCCGCCGCCGCCACCGCTGCCTTCCACCCCCCCCCCACGCCATCCGCGGGTCTCCCACCGACCGTCCCCGGCCGGCGGGTATAGCAAAGCCGTCGTCCCGCTGCCGCCGGCCGCCCCCGCACGCACCCGTCACCCGTCGCTGCCGCCATCTTGGGCGCCCCGAGCCGCAGCCTCCTCGGAGCGGCCCCTCGGCGACGTCAGCGCCGCGCAGAGGCCGCCCCCCCCCCCCTCACCTCACCTCACTCCCCACACACACCCCCGTACCCCCCCGCCGGGAGCGGGGATCCCCCGCTCTCGCCTCCCCTCAGCCGCTCACCCACGGGCGGGAAGAGGGCGTCGGGGCCGGGGGTGGGTTGGGGTGGGGGGGTAGCCGGCGCGGGGAGCGCCGCTAGGGACCCCTCACACCCACCCACGGCAGCCCCCGGGTCGGGTCGGGTCGGGCCGCCGCCGCTGCCCCGCACCTACCTGCCGAGAGCGGGGCGGGAAGGGCCGATCGCCATGTGCCGGCGGCGGGTCTGTCACCAGTTTTGTAGTGGCAACCGAAGTCCTTCCCACGTCTCCTCCCACCTCCCCCGGCCTTCCCCCCCCCTCCTCTCCCGCCGACACCGCCAAGCCGGCGGCTGGGTCAAGCGGGCCGGTCCCGCTGAGCGGGGAGCGGGAAGCCGGGCGTGCCCTCCTGTGAGGGGCTGAGGCGGGCGGGCGGGCGGGCGGCGGGGGCTGCTGCCCTCCTGTGAAGGGCTGAAGCCCGCCGCTGCCCTCCTGTGAGGGGCTGAGGCGGGCAGCGGCCCCCACCGCCCTCCTGTGAGGGGCTGAAGCCCGCCGCTGCCCTCCTGTGAGGGGCTGAGGCGGGCGGGCGGGCGTTGGGAGCCGGTTCCCCAGGCACCGAGGTGCTTCTTCTGTCCCCCGGCCTGTGCCCGCGGGGCACCTCTTTTCCCTGAGGTGGGTCTGTACCCTGTGGGGAAGAAGAGGGGCCTGGGCTCCCTCTGGCAGGACCTGACGGTCAAAGACACCCTGCGGGAGATCTCAGCCAGGGAGACTCCACACTCTTCTGGGTCTGTTGTTTGTGGAAACTTCCGCAAGGCAGCTCCGGGGAAAGAAAAAAAAAAGCTCTTATCAGGCCCCCGTTACCCATCTATCGAGTATTTTTTCAGTCTCGGGTTTCATTACAGAAACTTAAATAGGCGAAATCTTGTAAACTCACATCCTGCAGATGGCCTGTTTCATAAACTTGAACTGTCTTTACACAGGTCCTTCTACAACTACAGTTTCTGAAGTGCGGCCAGCTCTTCTTAGCTGCTTTCCAGTTCTGCTCGTCCTGAATTGAGTTAACTTACACTGGCAAACGCCTTCTGCTCTGCCCTGGGGTGTACTGGGCAGCCGAGCACAGGCTTGCCGGTGTTTTGGGGTGAGATATTTGGTGAAAACTCAACCCCCCCTGACTGGGCTGATGTCGTTTTCTGCATCCACGCTCAAGCAGGTTGGCTTTTGGTTTATATGAACCTGCCCAGAAAGATGGTGCACGGTGCTGCTAGCGACTGCAGAACGTGGTTGTGGGGAAGGTGTGCGCTGCTGCTTCGGCACGATAAAACAAGCAGTGGTGATTTGATGAGGAGCGTGAGCATTTCGGATCTCCCCCCCCCCCCCCCCCATCTCGTTTTGGATCTATTATGCGGCAGGATGTTTTCATGACGGCGTCAAAACCTCGTGACGGCATCAAAATCTCGCACATCTGTTTCTGTGTTTCTAACTGTGTCATCACAAAAAATGTGTTTCAGTTTAAAACTTGAAATCTATAGGCCCCAGTTGCCTCAGTTCTCTTCCAGTAGTGCCTTCCAGTTCTTGCTGTTTCTAATGAGACTGCTGAGACAGCGTTAGCAGGATGTGGCCAAGAGACACAGTTCAGTTTTTCTGCAGGGTCACTTTATCATGGTGCTTTCAGAAGCTCATAAAAAGAGTATATGGATAAATTAAACTCACCAGGCTCCTCTCATGATTGCAATGTGTTTCTAACTTGACATTTTAAAGTGAGGAGTACTGTTGCCTAATCAAAATATTTGTAAAAACCGCTCATGCACAGCAATTCCACGTATTTGCACATCCCTTTTAGGTCTTTTTTAAGACACCTTTCACAATTTTCAAATAACTACATTTATTTTTGTCAAGTTACTACCTCCATCTTTAAGAGCAGCAGTTTCTTCTTCAGTCATATTTGGCAAACTAACCCTCCCATAGCGATACGTCGCTGGAATCCTCTTACAATAATATTCTCACACTCAATCTCTAAATCCAGTTGTGTGTGCACGTCTGTCTGTTGATTAAATGTATGTTGGATCTGCTCTCAAGACCAGACTGACTCACCGTCCCTGGCGTAACCTCTTTCGCCTGAGCTCCTCAGCCCCTCCAAATTTCTTGAGGGGGAGAGCCCAAAATCCTGATGCCTCCACACACGCCTAGTTGAGGCTCTGGGTATTACCATTCAGGGCACTGAGAAGTAATCCCAAATCCTGGTTTTCCTAAGCATCCAGCGGAGACTTTGATCCCGGGCTGCTCAAAGGAAGGCTAGGGCCAGCAGCGCAAATGGGAAATGGTGGCTCTGGGCCATGCATATGCTTAACCGCTCCATTCAGACACAGCCTGAGTCCTTGTCACCAACCCCCTTTATGCCCTAAATGGCCACTTTTAGCAGCCATTCCCAAAGTTATTACGATCCCCCCTGACTTCTTATTTATTTAATGCTGTTTTTTATATCTTGGTAGCCTGTCACTTCTCTAATGCACAGTGCTACCCCTTCCTCTTTCACCAAACAGCGCCTATCTTTTAAACCCCTGTTCTAGCGATAACAGAGATTTGCCATGTCTCTGCTATCTCTGCAGTATCTGATTTAACACAGAATAAAGTTCCTCTTTTTTTTTTTTTTTTTTTTTTTTTTTTTTTCCTTTTGGGGGTGGGTTCCCTGTGTAAATGGACAACATTTCAGCTGGTTTTCACTAAGCATACTTCATACCCTTATTGGGTTAGGGCAGCCTTCAATCTCTGTTCCTGCCATGTTAGCTAATCATTGCAAAGTACTGATTTGGAATTGGGATTTGGCTCCGGCATAACAGGTAAATCACTGAATTGCTATGTGCTGCTCTTACCATATCCATCCTGCTTCACGTGCACCTTTAGTGACATCCCGCTTAAAATTTTTCACCTTACTTTAACCTTTCTCACAGGCGTGTATTTATTCTCCTAAATAATAGCCACATTAAAAACATTCAAGGCTGGTAAGAGAATTCCTGAGCCGTGGAGACACATATAAAACTCAGCTCCTTTCCACCATCCAGACACTACAGCTAGAATGCTTGTGATTTATTGAGACAGCCAGAAATTGATTTCCCAAATGTAATTTAATTTTAAATTCATTGGGCATTTATGAAAATGGATGCCAGATATAGAATATATTGTCAAGAAGCAAGCAAATGTAATAAATTCCTAAAAGTAATGTAACCTCATATCTTCCTATTATGTGTAAAAACATTCTCTGGAGGGGAGAACACCACCTCTGACTCAACGTTAAAACCTTTCCAATATGGCAAATAGTTTTAATGTATTTTTTAAATGGTCCCTAGCATTATATACACTGTGTGCACTTACTGCATTAATAAAACTGAAAAAATATTTACTTAGTCCATTTGATGGATGGAGGCATCATAAGCCGTTATTTTGAACAAGGCATCTAAACTTTTACAAATGTCTGAAATTCTAAATGTCTGTCAAATATAACACAAGTATAAAATAGTAATAGGTTTTGATACTCAAAACCAACAAAGAGGTAGGTTAACCATATCTTCTGAATCTATCTGAAGAGTTGATGTCTGATGATGAAGAGCATATCAATAAAGACTGGATGCATAGGCATCTTTTTCTGCACTAGCTTTGGGTCTGGTTTTGTGGTTTGAATGTTCAGAACTGGTGAAAAGGGAGAGACAAAGAGAAAGCCTTACGTAAGCTTAAGAAGCGAAAAGCGAGCTTTAAATAAATATGGAGCCACCTTTTGCTCTGGCTGATGTGAACCCTGTTACTTGTTTGCAGCACCCCAGTTAGGAGTGGTGCCCCTGTGTGCCCATGGCACTTGCAGGGTATGATGTCACCCTGGCAGCCACACTGCTCGGATGTGAGGTCACGTTTTGTCACCGCTCTGGTCTCAAGCTGCCCGCATCCACACCGCTTGGACCAGGAACTGTTTTGAATTCAAGCTGCTCCTATATGAAATTTCTCCTCCTGGAGAGCCAGCTGGCTTCCCTGAAGTGCAAGGCAATTCTGGTGATCAGGAAATTTGTTCTTTTGCTTTTATGACAGTACAGATACGTCCTGTGTAGACATAAGCAGATGGGACCGACAATTTGGAGTTAATTGCACACCTGAGGCACGGAAAATAGATGGGATGAGGAGAGCCATAATAAATCACAAAGTTGCATATACTAATATGAGTGGCTCGATGGCTTCCAGTTCAGCCCTAGATGATAAATAGAAAACTTTTTTTTTTTTTTTGTGAAACAGTGGGAGCATTTTAAAACAGCACATTAAGAAGGGGAATCTTGGAAAGCTCATCTCAAAGCTTGATACACATACATACCAGTATTTGCATGTTTTGGGGAATGTTTGTATGCTTACCTTCATGCAACATCTGCACGGGGCATTTGTTGTGTTGCCATGTTTCATGATACAAACAAAATACTTTAATTCATCTATAAACAGATTCAGGACTCAAAGAGAAATTCTGTGTGTGTGTGACCCTGAAAATAATACAGGATTTTCTCCAGTGCCCATGAAACTTCTGGGCTGCAGTTCAGTTCAAGATGAAGACATGTACACGTTTGTATCTACGTACGAGCTAGGTGTTTTAATTCCCAGTAGAGTTTGGGGGGGGTGGTCTTGCATCAGTTATATCTGAGGTTCTTCTGGTGTATGAGATGTTCAGATAGGGCTGGCCAACCTGGCACACACCCTACAGGACTATAAGTGCCCTTCTGGAGCTGCAGCTGGATACAAGATGGGGTGGCCTGTAGCCTCTCAAATGGTACTGGGTGCCAAGACAGCTGAACTGAGTGCTGGACATCTCCTGAGGTTGACCCTAAGCAGATAGCTGATGGCCAATTAAATGAATCAATGTCTAGACTCCTTTGAATACACTGACCAAGAGCTCAATCAATTCTGTGAACGTCTAATGCCACTTGAGAGGATGTCCTACCTGCTCTCGGGCTACTCTTCTGGAAACGTATCAGTTCCCATATGTCCTGTGCCGTATCTGCTAGCTCCAGAGAGATGTCTCAGACACCTTAGGGGGTCTCACATTGCCCTAGATGCCAACGTGTAGGCAACTGAATCAAGCCTTGGATCTCCATTGACTGTAACAGGAATGCAGACACGTTTAGTTGCCTAAATACAGGCTCCTGAGATGGTCGTGGGCACCAAAGGCATCCTCGGAGGCTGACTGACATGATGGAGGGTCTGCAGAAGAGCCAAACATTCCTGGAGCTGCCTGTGGGGCTGGACACCTCTCCCCAGCCCAGGTCCCTCGGTGGTGACAGATGCCTTATCCTCAGGCAATTGAATCCTGCACTTTTAGCCTGTGTGCGGATACTTAGGTTTGGGTGTTTGCCTGGTGCACTGGATCCCACCCCTACTCACTTCATTGTACTTCGACTGGGTCTGAACATAGAAGATATATTTTGCTAATACGTATTTTTCCCAAATGGGATGAAAGATTGGGAGGATTCCTGAGTCTTTAAATGACCTGCAGGTTTAAAAACAAAGCAGAAAATGTAAAGTGTACATATGACATCAAAAATCACCAGTATTTTTCCAAGAATTTCCCTACTTTTCTGCATAAGAGTAAAGAAAACAGAAAATACTCATTTTAATGCTGATTTGAGGGAAAATTGTCATTGTCAAGCTTAATGCCATGCTTATTCCACTCTTCTTCCTCCCATTTGACTTCCCTTCACTTCTCCACATTGGCTTTGCCAGGCAAATGCGAACAAACCCCTCCCCATGGCTAAAACGGTTTAACAGTAAGGAAGCATTTGGGCCCAAGGCTTTGAAGGCCTATTGACAATGTTAAATACACCAACATGCTTAATGACACTTGGGGTGTTTTTTTTTTGCTTATTATTTCTCATTTTTTAAATAGCTTGAAATAGAAGTGAAAATTTAACAAACATTTGTTTAGGCAGGTGCTATTGATTTTAACTGAACGGTGTGAGGCCCTAAGGTTCCTTTTCATTATTAGGCATTTGGCTTGCTCTCTTTGTGCTGTTGGTGAGGTTCTGAGTCCCAGCTCTACACAAATATTGTTACTAAAAATGCTCAGACAGGTCCTCTTCCTGCCAGTCTTTCATAGAAACCAACTAAACATGCATTGGAAGTGTCAAGAGACAGAATTTAATGCAACAAAAATGTATCAATCAAATCTTGCTACCGTTCCTTGTAAGGACAAGTGTAGAGTGAAAATTTTTTTCATTTTCAAACTCAGGAGTCATCCCCTATGACTCTGAATCCAACATAACCTGGTGAAAACATGCTTGTCAATATTTTCTTCCTTGACTGTACTAGGACCTGCCCTACTACTACACACAAGGGGTGCTGCGAAGGAGCATGGGACGTGACGGACATCTGATTTTGTTATACTTAGATTAGATCTGAGTCTAGACACCAGAAGGAGATTTTTAGTGATGTTGGGGTTAACAAACACAGGAACGTTGCTCTGATTAACTCTTAATCCAAGGGCAGTTTTACATTCCTATTCTGTCCACAGGAAGGAAAGAGAAGTGCCCTCTTCTGCAGGCGCCTTCATATTCTGGATCCGGCTGCCAGATGAGAGAGTGCTCAGAATCTCTCGCATTTTCTCTTTCCCTAAACCCTACATTCATTTTCTCTTTCCCTAAGCCTTCTATTCCTCTGCCTTTGCTCTGCGTGAGCCTGGAGAGCCATCGTCCCACGTCCTCCCCAGAATACAAAGCACCCTCAGTGCATGACCCCACTCCTTGGCCAAATGCTGAGTCCTTTTCTTCTGCTCTGAGAGCTTGTTCTGCATGACAGTGCTTGTGTCTTTAACACGTCTTTTGTGTGGCAAGTTCTGCCCCAAGATTTGCTATGGATCTCCCTTCGAGGTCAATGGATGTGGTAAGTATGTCTGCATAGCTCAGCCTTGCTTTACTGTAAGTGCAAAGAAAGGCGAAGTGCTCGGGTGTGATAAATGTGTCATTCTTCACCCTGGATGCTGGCTATCACAGCTACTGTAGCTCACTGCCTCCTCAGAGGGAAGAATGAGGGCACAGCTTGCTTTGCCCCCAGCCCTTCTCCTACTCTCATCCTCCCAAGCATCATATCGAGTCACACATAGAGCGGGACTGTCGCAGATGTCCTTGCTCCTCCTTCATATGGGTTTGGAGTTAAGCGATTTTAGGTCACAGAGTTTGCTCCAGCCAAGCTGAAGATTCAGCTTCGGCATATTTCAGCTCCAAGTGCCCATGTCCATGGACTTCAGTGGGAGCTGTGTCCGCGAACAGACCTGAACCTGCGAATATTCGAGCTGGCAAAAGAAACTGGACTTGATCCGGCCCCTAACACAACCTATAATTCCATTAAGGAGGCAGAAGGAGGACATGCCTGTCCCGTTTCTTTTGCTACTAGGTACTTTTTTGTTGGTTTTGTGGCCACACATTTAATGGTGCGTTGTTCCCCTTGATTTTAGCTGGTGCCTGTCTTCACTGAGCTGAGTTCGGACTGTACCCTTTAATAGGTTTTTTAAAGTTTAACAAGCTTATTAAATAAGCTTTTTGTTACTGAATATCTCAGACTTTGCTTGATACCTCAACTGAGAATCGGCTCATTGAAATACCTCTGCAAATGGAAAAAATAATACCTGCAAAAAAATTATTTGGATTTGGGGGAATTATTGCTGCCATTGCACCGCACGGTACAATGCCAGTATTTCTGCCTTCAGATGTAAATGCCTGTGCAAATGCTGCTTTTCAATTAAACTGTAGTACAATTCGTTGAAGTTTAGCCAAAGAAAGCCTGTGAATGGAAACACTTAAACGATACATTAGGATTTAGTTACGGACTTTGCATTTGTTTTCTCAACCAAATGTAAAACAATTGTGTAGTGGCCCATAGGAGAGAAGATTGTACTTGGGTTTTGTCTGAGCGTCAGTGTTAACGATCAGTGCTCAAGCGTTTTAGATTTCAATCTTAAATTAGCAATTTAAAGACAACAAAGAATGATTTTCATGCTTGTCAGTTCTGATTAATGTAACATTAACCCCTAGAGAACAGTATATTGCTCCAGTACTTTATTTCTAGTTGCAAGAGACCAGCCCTGGGAAACAATGAAAGGCTGTTTGGGGCTTTTTTTTTGCCCCCCCCCCCTTTTTTTTTTTCTTTTTTTTTTTTTTTTTTTTGAACTTGAATGGTAAAGATACCACTATCTACTGCTGCTAGTACTCTTACTTCTTGCGGGTCTTGTGGTTGTTATTTTCCAAGGTATGTGACAACGAGAGATTTCCTAAATTACACCCCTACCAAGTTAATGCCATTTCATTGCTTCCTATAGATCCCGGCGCTGATTTTGCCGCTCCCGTGTTGATCCCGAGGAGCCCCAGCTCGCTGCGGGCTAATCTGAGCTTTCAAGGGCAAAAACTGCTGAGAGCATGCACAGGAAATTTATATGCTTCTCCCCTGCTGAGTAAATTACAGAGAGAGGAAACAAAACCAGAATGTGAAAGTGGCACATAAAATAAGAGCAGTTTTGCTGTAAAAGCGGTTGCTTTTTGACAACCGCCTGTAAAAACAAAATTTGCTGTAATTTCCCTGAATGTAGAACAGCAGTTGAAATGGTTGCTGTTCCTTATCCCCGATTTGGAGACGGTGAGGTAGGTGTATAAGGAGGATGGTAGAGTTAAGGAGAGGCCACGCAATGTGGGGTGGCTTAGGGTGTGAATGGGGGCCTTCTGGTTCCCCAAGTCCCCTCCCAGAGTAGGGTCAGACAGAAATTCCGTCCGTATGAGACAGCGAGAGAGCTGCCATTCTCACAGATACTGTCCCCCAGAATGAACTGTTGGAAACCTGGTGCTATGTTTGCACTGCTGACTCTCTGCAGAAAATCTAACATCCTCGTGCGTGTTTAAATGAGGGCTTCAAGTCAGGAAAAAGAAGTTGCATTAGAAGAAAAAAAAAAAAAAAGGCCTTGGAAAGTTTCAGCTTTCCAAATTGCAGCAATTATAGAAACAGTTTTGTATACAAACTTCACAAGACTTCCAAATAATTCAAATATATCCTCTGGTGGTTGCAATCTCTCCCACCCAGCAACCCCTCTGTGGGAGAAGCAAAGACCGTAAAACCTCAGCGAGGGCAAGGAAAAAAAAGTTTCTTCCATCCCAGCTGTTTATATCTACTTGTGCGTTTCCAGGGGTTTAGGCCACATTTTGTTTTGCTTCCCTTCTATTACTGCCTAAACACTGGGAGTGGAGAGCCAACAGCTGCATCACATGAGCCCGTCATGCAGCGATGAAGGCAAAGAAATAAATATCTACTGAACAATGTGCACTTTTTGTGCTTGCTGTGCTTCCTGTGACACCAGTGGGAGCTTGAGGATCTGCAAGAACCCCAGACCTGGTCTTGAAGGATGATTTATGCTTCATATATTTATTTTTCCATGGCATTTGTGTATTTGGAAACATTCCCGGATTTGAATGGAAGATCGGTGCGTGCCCACATACCTGTACACGTATACATATGGAAGTAAGACGATATGTAATCCACCCAGCAAATAATCATGACTTTTCATTTGTACCAGACCGGCGTACCAGAACATTTATACCAGAGCCTCTGACACCAACCGTGACATGACCTGGTGTCCAAGTCTCCGCAGAAGACTCCGCAGCTACCAGCAAATCCCAGAGCGGGGGTGCCCAAAGCTGGACGGCAGGACAATTGCCAGACAGCAGGACTCACGGGTGGATGCGTAGGGTAGGTGGGGAGCTGTGGCATAACCCCGCAAGAGCATGAGGGGCAGCTCCACGGCAGAAGAACTTGAGGAAGCAGCCACATGAGTTCATTTCCCACAAGATGTGACGGGCTTACAGCAGCGTCCTGCTCCTTTAGGCATGGTACAAATGAGTAGCAAGAGGAAGTTCCTACGGTGAAGAGACTGCGTTTTAAGTTGATGATACAGACACAGGGGATAGGAGAGGATGTGTATGGTATTAATTTATTGTAGCTGTCATGCTTCTTGGGCTGCTTCACCTGCATGGAGCTAAGTACAAGTAAATTCTTCTGGGTGACAGCTGGCTTCCCAAAACTTAAGGTGCCTGTCAGAAAGCCCTTATGTAAAGAAAAAAAAGAAAAATAATGCACATCTGGAAACATGCTGGAAAGCTAATGATGTTTTCTTCCGAGGGTGGAAATTCCCTCCCCAGATGACAGGGAGGGGCCGGGGGAGCAGAGTAAAGGCTGGACTCCCCCGTGGAAAGAGCTCCGGAGTCATCCTCTTTACTGACCCAAGCCTTGGCTGGGAACAAGACAGGGGAAGAGGAAGGATGGCCGGATCCAGGAGCAGGGTTCTCCCTCAGCCCCCAGAGGCAGTCCCCGGAGGAGGGAAGTGTAATGCCTGCTCCCACTGTTTTATACATGCCTGAAAGCACACACCTTCCTGTCTGTAATAACTTTCTTTTTTAAATACATGCCTGACGCTATTTAAAGAATATTTTACATTTATGTTTTGCTTTTTGTAAACTTTCTGGAGGCTTCTCTTTTCTCCACCGTTTGTTGCTCATAGGGAAAAATGTAAAAAGAAAGCATTGACTTTTGAGCCTAACCTAGGATTTTGACATCTTCTAGTTATCCAATGCTGACATTTAGCACAGTTTACTGCACAGTCATTCAGTGCTCTTGTGGTGAAGTTTCATAAATCTGCAATTACAAAACAGGTGAGACACTGGTTTACGTAGAGGAGGTGGTGGTGTAATTTTTGTGATTCTACTGCCAAGATAGGAACCAGAGCTCGGCTGCAGATTCTGATGTGCTCTTTGTAGGCAGTGAGATGTTCAAGGTGTCACTTTAAGAAACATCAGTTGAAAGCCCAATTCTGAAAATATTTCACCTAATATGGGCAAAACTACCTCCTTGGTGTACTAGAACTTGAAGCAATTCAAGGAAATGTCTTTCCTGTTTGTTTACTTCAAAGCCTCAACAACGTTATGGTTCACTGCTTGTCTCCTTTCTCTAGCTGTTTGGGGTTTTTTTGGTGCTCCGCCACACCGGTGAGTCTTTCATGCAATAAAGGTGAGAAAATACTGCAATAAAATGGGAGGACAAGATTGTGAAACTGCTGATGGTGGCAAAGGGCATTTGGCAGGCATGGCTTTTGAAATCACTTTGATTTTTTTAATTGACTATATTTCAAAGCGATGATATCTTTATGACTCCCCAGGCTTTTCACCAAAATTAATCTGTTTGGTAGGCATCTCCTTGAAGCGTACACTGACCTGGGAATGCAGCACTGAACTAGGTCCTCCTATACACCTCATGAGCTCTATTTCAAACATCTTTCTGCTTTGGTTTTCAATGTATATTCTCTATGGGGAGTGGCTTATACAGCGTATGTACCACATTTTGTAATCTGGAAGATCACAGAACCATAGGTTACTTAATGCTGGGAGGGCTGTGAGGAGGTCTCCAGTCCAACCTCTGGCTCAAAGCAGGAGCAGCTGTGATATCAGACCAGGTTGCTCAGGATTTCATCCAGTTGGGTCTTGAAAACCTCCAGGGACGGAGACTGGACAGCCCATCCCACTGATTGAGTGTCCTCGTGGGGAGAGAATACGTACTTTATTCTGTCTGAAACTCGTATTTCACCTCATGCCCATTGCCTTTCGTCTTCCAAGCAGGCTGCGAGCAGCCTGGCTCCCTCTCCATAGCCTTCTTATTAGGGGCTGCTCTTACTTCCCCCCAAAGCTGTCTCGGCTCCTCAGCCTCTTCTCACGGGGCAGATACCTGAGACCTGTGCCTTTCTGCAGGCTGGCCTGACCAGCAGGAACTGGGGAGGTGTGATGTGGTGCTTGTCCCATGCTGCCTGCAAGGAAACAGTAGCAACAGAAAAGATGAAAACTGACCTGTTAGAATCATAGAATCATAGAATCGTTTACGTTGGAAAAGACCTTTAAGATCACCGAGTCCAACCGTCAACCCAACACCACCATGCCCACTAAACCATGTCCTGAAGTGCCACGTCTATGGGTTTTTTGAATACCTCCAGGGATGGTGACACCACCACTTCCCTGGGTAGCCTGTTTCAATGCCTAACAACCCTTTCAGTAAAGAAATTTTTCCTAACATCCAGTCTAAACCTCCCCTGGCGCAACTTGAGGATATTTCCTCTTGTTGTGGTTTAACCCCAGCCAGCAACTCAGCACCACGCAGCCGCTCACTCACTCCCCCCCCCGCAGTAGGATGGGGTAGAAAATCTGGAAAAAGAAGTAAAAATCGTGCGTTGAGCTAACAACGGTTTAGTAGAACAGCAAAGAAGAAACTAATAATGATAACACTGATAAAATGACAACAGTAATAATAAAAGGATTGGAATGTACAAATGATGCGCAGGGCAATTGCTCACCACCCGCCAACCGACACCCAGTTAGTCCCCGAGCGGCGATTCCTCGCCCCCACTCCCCCCAGTTTATATACGGGACATGACGTGACATGGACTGGAATACCCCTTTGGCCAGTTTGGGTCAGCTGCCCTGGCTGTGTCCTGTGCCAACTCCTTGTGCCCCTCCAGCCTTCTTGCTGGCTGGGCATCAGAAGCTGAAAAATCCTTGACTGGGTATAAACGCTACTGAGCAACAACTGAAAACATCAGTGTTATCGACATTCTTCTCATACTGAACCGAAACCACAACACTATACCAGCTACTAGGAAGAAAATTAACTCTATCCCAGCTGAAACCAGGACACTCTCATCCTATCACTAGTTACTTGATAGAAGAGACCAGCACCCACCTCACTACACCCTCCTTTCAGGCAGTTGTAGAGAGCGATAAGGTCTCCCCTCGGCCTCCTTTTCTCCAGACTAAACAACCCCAGTTCCCTCAGCCGCTCCTTATCAGACTTGTGCTCCAGGTCCTTCACCAGCTTGGTTGCCCTTCTTAGGAAAGGTTGAAGGAACTAGATTTACTTAAGCTGGAAATGAATGGAGTATGTGTAGAGCAGGAGTGAGGGAAATGGTAACAAAGGTCTTCTGATGGGTAGGGGTTTGTTATATTGCAGGTGGTGGTCACTTGTCCTTGGTAGCCATTGGGAGTAAGAAAATAGAAATTACGCACAATTTTCAACAGAGATGATGTAGGATATATATAGGATAAAACATTCAAGTGAAGTAAAAGAACAAGACAGCGCTAGTCTCGCACTGCAGGGCCTTGTTCTTTATGAAAAGGGCATATTTTATTTTAAAAAATCTTTTTCTAGATGTTAAACTAGGAAATAGAGGGATAACCCTTACACTACAAGGTTGCGCTCCTCTGTAGCCTATTCCTTCCATGCCACTGCAATCCGCCCATGGCCCATCAACGTGCACCGGCGGCCTCTATAGAATTCAGTTTTAATCGGCGTTACTGGCAGAGCAGATTTGCTGTGCCATGTTGGGTGGTTACTGCTTGTTCCTCAGCCTCACAGGCAGGACGCATGTTTCTAACACAGAACAATTATCTTGCCATCGCATCCATCAGGGGTTGGCGCCTCACGGTCATGGATGCTGTAATCTTAGGATGGAAAGGTGGTCCTGCCACTGAGACACTTAAGCTAAATGAAAAGCAAGGAAAAAAACCATCAGTACAGACAGGGAAGTAGGAAGAAAGATGGAGAAAATAACACTGCTCTGGCAACTCGACTAGGTTCATAATTCCTTGGGTATATCAACAGCAACTTCTCACAAGCAGCAGCAGAAAGGAAATTGTTGGTAGTGTTCACCGCAATGCCACAGGCATTTCCTGCTCTAATTATAGATGTTGTGGTGTCTTGGGCATGACACGAGGGGCATCGCACGGACTTGCCAGACTGCTGGTGTGCAGCGAATTGCAGTGTACGGGCCTTAAATGGTGTGGTCACTGGTGATATGTGCTGGGGCTTTCCAGTGGTGACCACTGTAGGTAGTTTGTGGTCGGAAGGATAGCAACCACAGCAAAGAGCTTTCAAATTGTCATTTAAAGTGAAAGGTAAAACCAGCAGAAGTCTGTGGGCATTTGCAAAGACATGCAGGCTGTTGTACGGGAAACAAAGCAGTCACTGGGGCTGCAGAAAGTGCTCGTTTGTTTTTGCCAGAGTCCTCAGTTAACAGAACTATTTTCAAAACTAAAAATACTTGTGATTTTTTTTTTTTTTTGAATGCACTGACCAACATGCTTTAGTAAGTCCTGCCTTTGCTTTTTTTTGGGTATAAACTGACCCCTATGGGTCCACAGCTGTAGCTACTGCTGCTCCTCCCTGGTATGTGCCCCAGGGCCAGATCCGTGCAGGCTCCCTCCTGGACAGCTCAAGCAGAGATTTGACCCTTACCCCTTCTGGAGAGGATGCTATCTTTCTGGTGTGTTTTCATTTGGGGCTCTCAAAACATCTAACGACTTGGATGTCTTGGATGTCAGCACGTATGAGAAAGTTGAACATACCCAGGCGTTGCTGGGTGAGACTGGGCAAAGCCACATTGGGACCTAGCCGGTCCAGAAAAGAGATTAACCTAGAGTGAAAGCAGCTCCTCATCCTCACTGTGAGCGGCAATTGCACTGCACTGAATTTGCCTGCCCTGCATTTAAGAGTTTTGTATGGGGTTTTCCTGCTTGCCCCACATCTGCTTTATGCTTGGGAGAGAACGGAGACAAAGGAATTATGGAGGCAAAGGAATTATGTCACATTTCATATTTTTGATGATTTAAAAGCCCTTTTTTTTAAACTTTCTTTACTCAGGACCCCTTGGACCCAGCTATCCCTCCCTCTCCGAATAAGCAGGCAGGCGTGGGATGCTGCCTGCCCTCCACCGAGGGCTGCCGGAGGCTCCAAGCCACTCTGTCAAGGGTGAGGGAGAAGAGACCTCGTGCTGCCTATCTGCAACCACATGTGGGGGAAAACAGCTGGGAAAAGCCAAAACACAGAGCCTGCGCCTCTGCCCGCAGGATCTCCAGGGCAGTAGTGAACCTTTTTAAAGGTTCAGAGGGGCAGCCATGCCCTGGGAGGGATGCCTGGCTCAGGGACGGGGGCAAAACCGTGGGTCCTGTGTGCAAACCATCAGGGTTTGCTGGATGTCAGGGCACCTGAGGACAAGAGCCAGGAAACAAACGCTGCTCCCAGCACCTCTGGTGGAAACAGCTGGAAGGGGAACTGCAGGAGAACCTGCAGAGCCTCCTTCGGCACCGGCACAGCCGCGCTTCGATATCTCACGTTCAAATCTACTTTTGTTTGAGGGTACGCGGTAGGGGCTGGAGTCTGGGCTTCGTGTGCTGAAGCTGGCAGCCTCGAAAATAGAGGCTTAAATGTTATATTCCCTGCAGAAGCGGAACGGAGCCCATAAAAGTCTTTGTGCTCGTGCAATCCATCATCCAAGATGAATAAGGCTATAAAAGTAATGATGATCATCTCCACTTTATACACAGGAAAGCAGATGGCTGAGGGAGAGAAATGACTTCTTCTAGGTTCCCGCAGGGAGAGCAGCCCCATTTCCCAAGGTGAGGAGTTAGCAGGTAAGCGGGTGTCTCCTGGGGGTGAGCGTTTTCACTGCAGGGGCACTTGCTCATCAGAAAGGAACCAGATCTTTCTTTATTTCCCTTCCTCATTGGTTTCATGCTTTGAATGTTGGTCTTCTGGCAACTCAGTGCTTTCTTGTTTTTATTCTTCTAATTTCAAAGGAAGGTGTTTTGCTGACATTTATACAATATAACCGTTTCTCACATCAAATCCCTAGAAAAGTTTTAAAGTTGCTGTTTGGGGGGTATAAATGGGCTCCCTCCTCACTCCATGCAGGACTGTAATGCATAAACCAGGTGTGACTCCTGGTTTAGAAATCGAAAGCCTAGCGTATTGCTTTTCCAGACTGAATATCTAAATAAAAGAGGTCATGTTGAGACTTCATAACTCAGGCAAGATAACATACACGAAGAGCTGGGAGCCAAAAGGGACTGAAAACCATGTTGATGAGTCAAGTATATGTTCGCCTTCTCTACCTACCTCTCTGTCTATAAATCAGCTGTAAGAGGAAATAACTCATTCCGGGGGGCTGTACTGTCATGCAGGCAATGTATGACCCTTCACCAGCCTGTAAGTTGTTGCAGTCAGGAGAGGACTGTACCTCAGATGGCCCGGTGCTGGTTAGGAGGATGTAAATATATCTTGGCTTAAATAAGCTCTGGCTCTGCGTGGCTGGAAATGAAAGACAGAATTTTTCTCCAAGTCACTGCTAGTACAAGTAACACTGCCACTATAGATTCCTTTCTCTATTTGGGCATTTGAGCATTTTGCAAGGGTCTGTATGCTGCAGGTAACGTCCTTGGCCTTTTTCCTGGTCACATACCTACAGAAGACCCATGGCACTGTCCTAAAAGAAACCAGTGGTGGCTTGAACTGACACCACTTTGGGGCAGAGGCTTTTTTTTGGCTTCCTTCCTGAACCAGACCTTACTACCAAAACGCCACTCCAGCTGCCAGGTCCTTGCAGTCGTGCATACAAAGTACTTTCTGCTATTTTTGATGTGTTTATGCCCGCGTGAATGCATTCGCCGTGCCCGCGTAGCTGTGATGAACGACAGCTGGCTACGTGACACCCTCCTGCTGCCGATTCGGAGGAGCTCAGGCACACTGCAAGGCCCTAACTCTGATGAAAATGCTTTAAGTCGAGACTAACAACCCTGGGAGCTGAGGGACACGAGGTGCCAGTGCCACCACCACAAAGCTCCAAGTGTGGACCGTGAAGGGAACAGCAAAAGTGCAATCTGCGGTCCCCCTCTGCCATTTGTGCAGACTGCCTGTCTGAAGTAAGTGACTGCTTACTGTTTGTTTAACAATTGTAAACTGTTTGTTTATAGCATTTGCACATTGGATGGACGTCGTGAATCCACAGATTAGATCGATTCCTCCCCAGCCCTGCTCTAAATTGGTGAGAAACTCCTTCGCGTGTGACTCTCTTCACTCACAGCCCCACTCTGGTCACCGTGTGTGGGGCAAGATGAGCTCCCTGGGGAGAAGCAGCCATGACCGAAGTGGGCAGAGAGGCTTTGGAAGGGCTGGGGAGGAGGCTAGAGATTGCCCTGTCCTCTTGCTCACTTCCATCCACGGTTGGGGTTGCTGATCTGTACGTACAGAGCCCCCCCGCCATCCACACGCTTGTCCGCAGCCAGCTGAGATGGCCTCTAGGATCATTTTGGTGGCCAGCAATTTTGCTGCCCTGGTTTTCCGGAGCTTTCTGCAGCAGGCGAGAGCTCACCTGTGGCTTCAGCAAAGCCTTGTCGGTGGCTGATGCCTGAGTTTGAGAAACTCCTCCAGTTTGCCAGGATTTGGAGACCGTCGACAGCCTTCATCCTGCGTGAAAGACACGCTTTCATGGAGTCAGGCCTTCTCTAACATATACGAAGAGCAGTGTGTGTCTGTACATACATGCACGAGCATGTTAGAAGACTTCCCAAACTCAAACACCCGGCTGGGCACACTTCTGGAGGAGGAAGGACGGGCGAGCAAAAGGTACCAGGTGGTGGCCAAGCTGCCGTCCCGGGGGTTGGTAGTGCTTGGGCATGGCGGGATGAATGGGTGACAGGACCTGTATGGGGCAGAAAGGAATCAGGCAACCATGACTTCTTTTGTCTCCTTGTTCAGTATTTTTTAGGACTAGAATTTTCAGTAACTGAACTTGCAAAACCTTTGGAAAGCCTCAGAAAACCTACAGTTTAAAATTTTGCCATAAGAGGGCAGTCTGAGATAACTGCGTAAATTATGCTGCACAGACCCTGAATTTTTCTTATTAAAAAAAAGAAGACTGGTAGGAATGTATGACTTGTCTCAAACCAAAGTTTTATATCTAACTTTAGCAGGGATTCTTGCAATTGGTGACATAGAATGCGTGTAAAAGGGGATCATTTACAGTAAATACAACTCAATTCCTGCTTTCCTGGAAGACACATAAAATAAATGAGTCCTAAACTGAGGAGTCAGAGGGCTGAGATTCAACTTTGTACAGATGTATTCTCCTACTAGGAATGCGGGTTTTGAATTTTCCTTTCAGAGGAAAAACTATGGTCTAACGTGGGAAGTGGACCACGGCAGCACACGCTCATGGTGAAAGAGCAGAGCTACCGCACGGCAGGGACGGGGCACTACAGCATCTTCAGAAAAGTGTTTATAAGGAGCTCTCAGGTCTCGCTCCCTGTTGAGGAGACTAGGTCCTGCCAAAAGGGGACTGGCAACCACGACCCTCATAGTTCCCTCTGCGTTTTTCCCAGGGCATGTAAACTCTAACGTTGAAAAGCCTGGCGCAGGGCTTCGAAAAGTTGCCTGCTGCTAGTCTGATTGCTGAGGTCTGGAAGAGAAAATCTCGTCCTCTTTAAGCCCAAACTTGTCATCTTGTGTTGCTGGCCAAAGCGCTTGTGTCCTCTAAGCATAAGCCACTGATGAATGGATGCAGGATCCTTCCCACAGCGTTGTTCACTGGCTACCTCTTGCAGAGTGCCTTAAAATGCTGCCGCTGCTCTTCCATGTCAGATACATAAAGCGCTGCCACTCCAGTCCCTGGTTTCTGTTCTTGGCCATCCCCTGGCACAAAAGGTAGGTCCAGGGGGAAAGAGGATTAGAGCTCCGGAGGCTGCTGCTTCCCAAGGTCCTGCTGAGGGACTGGTGGGGCAGCTGGGGAGAGGACAACCCCAAAGCTGGCCGTGAGCTTCGGCTCCAGAGCCGGGAGAGCTGGGGGGATGCCTCTTCTTCCCTCCTTTGCTTGGGCATCACGGTGGCTCAAAGCAAGCCCCAAACGTCTTTTTGTGAGAACATCCTTTTGCTATGCTCTTTGTCCAATACAGCGTACATTTCATGCTTTCATTAGCTCAGACAAATACATTTGCTTCATGACGCAGCTCAAGGGCAGCTGTTCAGTCAATAAAAACTGAAGGGAGAGCAAATGTTGTTTGTGTCCCAGTATCACCCTGGAGGGCAAAAATAGTCAATCTTGGCCTCTCCTGGAAGAAGAACCACAGAGGGAGACAAACACCAGTGTCGGCTGGTGACAGTGTGACGCCGGAGCACAGAAGCAGGCTCACGTTCAAACCACAGCAGGGCTCAAGAGCAGGAGACCGAACCCCTGGTCTCCAGCCGTAGAGTGTGAATTGCTTTCGTAGAAATCAAAGACCTGTGCTCTCTGGGCTGTGCTATAACAGACCATCGGACTGAGAAAGCTTCAAAAGCTATTTCTGTTGTCATTGAAGCTACCAAGCAAAGAGGTTCGAGCGTGCTCTGGGAAGATTTGTCCCCTGGTGTTGGAGAAAAATGTCTGTGCACCGAACGTACTGCAGAATCTCTTTGGGTATAGTTTAGGTTTTAAGAAAATAAAGTTCTCGTGAACCTCCCACAATCACTGCAGCCTTAGGGGTTTGCTAGACAAGTGCCTCTGCATAAATTAGATGTGCTTTAGCTGGGGCAGCAAAATCTGGCTTCGCGCATCATGAAAACCAGAAGGGAGCTTTGAGTCAGAACCGATACTAGTTTAAGTTGCTGATTCTGGGTTTGTCCTATTTTACCAATATTTGGTGATGAACCTCTGGGCTGTGTGAGTCCCCCCCTGCTCCGACAAGGGGAGAGAGTGAGGTCCTGTTGTGTTTCCCACACCAACCCTGGGCTCCGACGTCCTCAGCAGAGCCCGCTGTCCCTCTCCTGCAGCCACGAGGTGACAGAACTTGTCTTCTGGTGATGGGCCCTTAGCTTCTCCTTGTCTTGAGCTCAATTTCTCCAGTGTAGGTCAACCTAGAGCTAATTTTGCCCAAGAAAAGGTACTGATTTGTACAGGAATGGGTAGGGTTATAGCAAGCTAAAACTGGACTCTGCCATAGCTTTTGGGTGCAAAATTAGCTCTGATTTGATTTTAATAGTTCCAGTTAAAAGTTGTGTGCCTTTTTCAATGTTGTTTTTCAAGAATGGAAACCAAAAATACATAAATGATTTGCTAGTTCCTCCTCAAGTCTGCTTTTGCTGTCATGTATAATGCAATAACATAAATTGTTAAAGATAAAACATCAGATACTCAGAAATAACAGCCTGTGGAAGGAAGGAATTGAAAATTTCCCAAACTGTTCCAACCTCAATCATCTGAAAAAACCCCACAGGGGGAGGGAGATAGAAGGAATGGGATATATGACCCCCATGCTATCAGCATGGGTTTATTGTCTGTCATGGCAAAAAAAAAAAAGAAAGACTAATCCTTTTATTTTGAGCTCAAGTTCACAACATGTAATAGTGAATAAAATTGTTCTTGGGAAAATATGAGGTCAATCAAATACATACTCAGTCTTGCTGTAATTATTGTGTTAAATGCAAATAAGTGTTTAATCAGTAGTTAGAAATAGAGATGATCTTGCTTTTGATGAGCAAGAAACACATCTTCAGTGACAGTGATCCTTTGCCATCTCTGCCTACCATTTTACCTTGAAAACCGAGAGAGCAGGCAAATAGCTTTGCAGCCCAATGAGAGTTTGCAGTTTGCTATAAATGTACCCAGAGGCTTCATAAGAGCAAACTGAATTCCTCAGCTGTATACGGGCAGATTCCTTAAATCAGTGCAGTCATGCTCACAGAAGTAAAAAATGGACCTGTCCTCTCTGAGGAGTGGCTAGTCCACTGCTACGCTCCCATGGGAAAGGGAAAGGCAATTTTCCCAACTGAAGAAATTGCTCCGTAATGTGAGAGATCATTGAAATGCAAGTAACAAACCAAAACAGATGAAATATGCGCAAAGTAAATAGATCAAAGACGCTGAGATAATTAATTACCGGCGGTCCAGTTCTCAGAGAAAGACTGTCCATTCACAAAGAAGCCACTGTACCCGACACTTCCCAATATTGGTGCTACAGCACGGATTTGCTGATGTTTGTTAATGAGTAAAGACAGAATTATTATGCCAGATAACTAGCTGCCCTAAAAGTTTATGTTCTGTTATGATAATGCCTTGGCCTACAAATAAACTCCGCTACATTCATAACATTTTAGTTTAAGAAAAAAGTGCCAAGTCCATTTTTGTGTTTATTAATGTGGAAGTTTCGATCTCTATCTGCTAATAATTTGTGCATTTATGCAGCCATTTCAAAAGAAAACTCAACAATGTTTTGAACCCAAATTCTCTTAATTCTTAGTGCCTGGATACCCATCTTTTTAATCCCATTAGCACAGCGGGAATATTTCTGCTGTAAGGACAGCGAGCGTGGAAAGGATGAAGCCCTGCATTAGTGCTGGCTCTTTGTCTGCCCGCACACCGAGACGGTCTCATCCCCTAAGGAATTACTGGAATGATATAAAAAAATGGACTGAATTTATTTTGCGCTGCATGCTCTGGTCTGATGGGGAGCCGAGCACCTTGAAGGCTTATGGCCACAGGGTTATTCTGCGAGGAGAGGAGCGTGATACGAGCCAGGTGTGAACAGTAAATTTTAGTTGCTCTGAGTCTGCAAACCCAAAGGTTTGCCAGGATTTGCTGGGAGCAGGCACTAAGCTGAAAGGCACCAGGAGTGAGGAGAGAAAGACGCTGATTGCTACCTGGGGGTGGCACCAGGCACCCACCTTCTGTCAAAACCACCAAGAGCTCCATTTAGC
Organism: Astur gentilis; assembly: GCF_929443795.1. Taxonomy (NCBI): domain Eukaryota; kingdom Metazoa; phylum Chordata; class Aves; order Accipitriformes; family Accipitridae; genus Astur; species Astur gentilis. The sequence continues at coordinate 13,642,146 of NC_064913.1, forward strand.
CATTAGGTATCTAAATCTCTCTGAAGAGTGGCGTTTGAAGCATCCTGGGGAAGCTGCGTGTTTCTCAGAGAGTTCCCGAGGGATGCTGAGGGTGTTCATCCCACCCATCCCCTCCTCTGCCATGCTCTTCTGACTCCTGAACACTCCACGAGTGGCTGAGGGCACAGGGCTGGGGGTCCAGGTCCCCCTCGCTGTTGCCCTCATTCCTTAAAGGAAAGGAAACTTCTCCTGGGAAGAGGACCAGTGTAGCTCAAGGGAGTCCAGATAGTGGCAGGGAACAAGGGAGAGGCAAGGTCTCCTTAGCGATTTGGGACTTTCGACATCCTTGGGGGGAATGGAGATGGATGTGAGGGGCAAGCCTGAGCTCTGCAGAACGTGGGATGGGAACCGGGGGCTTTGGGGCAAGAAGGACGTGGGATTCAGGAGGAAGAAAGCATTGCTGGGGTGGAGTAGTCTTTCCTTGCCCTTTCCTTTCTTTAATTTCCAAAAAACACGGCAGCCCTCACCTGGATGGATGGATGGATGGATGGATAATTGGCAAGGGGTGACTGGTTCGTCCTCTTCCAGGATTACCCCCGAAACAATTACATCCCAACCAACCATGTTCAAACCCGACAGGCTTCCAAGTGTTTTCCCATGAAAATTTGTCACAGATTCTCTCTCCCTTTTAACAACATCTCAGCAACTGTAAAAACCCCCCTGAATAAAGCGCTCTCTGCCTATTTATGCGAACGAGGAGGCTGCAGCACATCAACTGTGAGACTTTGGGCTTCGTATCTGGCAAAGACCCCACCGTTGTCAGTACGTAACCACGTCTCCAGCTTTAACGCTCTCCCAGAATAGTGTTCTCCCATCAGGTTATAGAGCCTAAGCCAGGGGATTTAAGGAGCAGCAAGTGATAGGGGACAAGTGTGAAGGCTTAGTTTACTTGATTTAGCAAAGACCTTTACTTTTAGCCACTGCAAATATAATAAGGCCTTTTCTTTATTTATCTATGCAGCCGTGGGGCAGAAAGGGCAGAGGAGCTTAAAAGACTTATTCAGGCAAGCAGGGCTGCTGTGCTAAGTCCACTATTTATACACCGCGAATGTATTTCATTCACATTAATGCAGTGTGGAGGAAAATAGATGCAAATTGCACGTCTCCATCTCCACGGCAGTACAGAGGCTGAAAGTGCAGCCAGAGGCCAGCAATCTTTGTATTTTCCGTTCTGCAAGATGGAAAGCTCACCTAGGCTCAAGGGCTGAAAGGATTTTCTAAACTGCCCCAAAACAGAACAAAATTTGCTTGTGTCCTGTAGCTTGGGGACTGCTAAAAAATTTCTCTGTATCTCTCTGCCTGTTCTATTTTAAGCAGAATGATTTCCCAGCTAAGGGAAAAATAGTTCAAGTATGAGACATTATTAGCATTTTTCAAGAATTCCCGCTTCCAGTCTCTTGCTTGTGCCAGGCAATTTGGTTTTGCTGAACTTTGGCACAGTTCGTGCAGAATATCTCAAGATGTCACAGGCAGACCTTTGGGCTGTGGGTTGGTGAAACCTTGGTACAAGCACAGAAAAAAGGCAAAAACCTAAGTCATCTTTGCAAGTTGCATCCCTGAAGTGGTTTAACTGTACCCGTGCACCTTTCTCCTATCAATACCTGTAAGTCAGCAATGACCTGGGACTTTAAGGGTAGAAGTTTAAGGTAAGAAGAATTGAAAAATCAAGGCCAAAATAGCTGTTTTTCTTCCAGAAGCCTGCGGCAGAGCTCGGGGAGGAGAGGAATGCTGTGTGACAGGATGCCACCTATTTTCCAGGAGACTCCAGCAGCCAGAAGGGACACAGGGACCCAGCCCGCAGGTCATGCCCGACTGTCACCGGTCCCCCCCCAGCCCCTGGGGACACCCAGCAACTGTTGCTGAAGCTGTGACAGCAATTCAACTGCTCTTGCAGGTGCATTTGGTGCTCCCCGCAGCCAGAGAGGGTCTGCGTGGAGGCTCAGGGCAAAGCGTCCCGGCTGTCCTCGGCCACCGGCGCTGGGGACACTCGGGCCAGGACTCTGCACGGCACGTCGGATGCCACCGTGGGAGGACAAAGCGGTAAAGGACCATCACCTTTCCTGCTCCTGCACCCTGTCCAACACCAGCAACCCTTTCCTTTCAGCTCTGTCACAGCCAAAAATACACTATTAACAGCCTGCCAGTCCTACAAGATGAAGATTCCTGAAATAACACCTTTTCCCATCCCTCCCTGCCCGGAGCAGGGTTATTTGCCAGCTCTACTCAACACAAGGACTAACCTGTACCATGGGAATACCTATTTAAAGAGATACGTTTTTAGCTACTCCTTTCCATAGCCAAAGTGCCTGGAGAGAAGCCAAGAGTGATTCTCAGGCATCTCTGAGCCGCTGGATAATTCGGTGGCAGCAGAAGCACTGGGGTGTGGGGGTCAGGGTGGCAGAGGACCGGTTTTATCTGGCTCACAGCTTTACAGTCACTCTTTCCAGGAATATGTTCAGAACTACTCTGGCTCAAAAGGTGCATTTTTTTTTGCTTGGCTGTCGTTGTTTTCCAGCTGATTTTCTGATGTCTGTCCTGGCTTGAACATTTTGAAGAAGGATGCACACCAGGAAGTCACCGCTGGAAAGCTGCAGCCTTCCTTCTTGTCTCTTCCAGATTATCAACACCGCCGAGACCAGAACATGTGTTTTTTCCTACTGCATTAAACATTTTGAATGTATGCTAAAAATGTTAATACGTTATTGAAGGGACTGGAATTTTTCCTTCAGGTGCGATGCCTTTAGGCCATTTGTGCTTCACACACGAGTGCAGGTAAGGGCTTGTTACGCTGGCAGAAACATGCACTTAATGAAATGTTATTCTCCGTCTTATTAGAGTCAATAAGAGAGCTCAGCAGTCACTCAGCTTTAACGTATCCTACTTTTTCCTCAAAAGCTTTGCCCTGGAGTCAGAGCTGCAGCGAGGCTGGGGCAAGAAGGACATCTGTCCTCCAAGGAAGACCCTGAGTGGGTGCAAACACACCAGGACCCCCGTGGATGCTGTGGACACCGGGGAAAGCAGCCAGGAGATGTGCAGCGAGCAGGAGGTGTCAGCAGCAACGGGAAGGAACCCAAGAAGGAGGAGGAGAGGGCACCAAAGAGCTCTGGGAATAAAACCCCTGGAAATAGAAAAGGATGGTGGAGGAAAGGTGCCGGATTTTGCCTCCTCTTTGGCGGCATACCAGCGTGATTTCGCTGATGGCCTGACCCTCGCCAAAGCTGCACAGCCCCAGTGCCGCAGTCCAAAGCAGCAAGAAGGTTCCCTGGGAGGTCGGGGATGTCCCCGGGTGAAGCCCGGTAGCAAAACACGCAGGGGAGGGCGGACAGACTGTGGGTGTCAGGGCCACGCGTGGCAATTCTCGCCCAGGGACCTGGCCCCCCGGCAGTGAGCCGTATTCCTCACAGGGAGAGCCCTGGGGGGGATCCACTCGGTCCCTGTAGCCCAGGGGGGGTTGTGGGTCTGCTTCGCACTGGGAAAGGGTAGTGGCACAAGCCCTTGTGCTTTGGAGAAGCCTCTTATTCCTCTCGACAGCTTTGCCGAAGTTGGCTATAAGCTGGCTGTTCTGCTCTGCTCAGGTAATACCCCGATGGGGTGTCCACCTCAGGGATCCCAGGGCCCTTTTGGAGCCTTTGGCTTTCCTTTCTGGCGAGCTTTATCATCAGTTGTGGTGCGGCTCTTTCACGCTCATTACATATTATTGGTTAAAATAGTCCCATACCGGCTCATCTTTATCTTGAAGCCTCAGAGAGCCGGCAGGCTGAGTTCTCCTGAAGGTATTGATCAATACCCATGGATAAGGGCTGGAGTTTTGCAGTATAACTTGAACCAGCATCAGGTTTCATTTGGGTTTCTCAATTTGCATTTAACTTTGAGCAATTTGAAGACGTTAGGGTAGCAAAGGGCACATTCCCAGGTAGCTGCACTCGACACGGCTTTCTTGCTGGATGTTGGCAGGGTCTTGTTGCATATTCACAGGCAGCGTCTTGGGGGACAGAGTGCGTTCAGGATGTCAGAGCTGATGAAAAAAAATTCCCCGTGCAAGGAGATAGATCCATATGGCTTGGCAGAAAGGAAGGATTTTGGCGGGGATCACAGGGCTGAGCCGATCGTTCTGGACCCACGCTGTGTGCCGCAGAGCTCATTGACTTGGCTGGGAGGTGAGCGTTCTCCCTTCCCACCGCCGTCCTCACCACCTTGCAGGACCGTGCCCGTATTTTGACTCCTGAACGCGTGGCCTCAGCGTGGCCGGGCGCTGGTCCCAGCCTCTCGAGCAAGCAGAGCGTGCTGTTCCGCCTGTCTGCTCGCAGCTTTCGCCTTTCTTCCGTCCTCCTGCTATTCTATTGCTACCATAAAATGCAGTTCTGACCTTTTTGTCCTCAGCAAGCTATTCATTTAAAATACAAATGCTGTCCTCAAACAGCAGTCATTAATATGAGGCAGCAAATTCTTTTCTTTGTTCTTTTTTGTTGATTTCCTCCCATTGGGAAACTGGGTGGCAGGAGAACTGCATAGCTGCAGGAGCAGCTTGCTAATTGCATACTTTCAAATACTAATTTGTAAGGGTTTGTTTGGTTATAAAGGGAAAAAGAAACAAGCCAGGGGGTGATAAAAAAATGTCAAGGTTATAAACCCCACAGCAGCACTCTGGCCTGGAATTTTTATTAATTCTTTAAATGTAAATTGCGGCCCCACGGCCGCACATCCGTGCCTCCCGCGGAGCGCCAGGTAGCGCGGTGCAATTCGCCCTGCGGACCTTCGGCACGGCGCTCGACCCCAGGAGCTGAGCTCTGCCCTCGGCTGCCCGGGAGCAAGGCCGGCGAGATGCCAGTCAGGCCAGTGTTCCCATTGCGGGCATCGTTCCCAGCTGGCGCCCAGCTGGCTGCAGGCAGGAGCCGGCCCCTGACCCAAGCGGGGTCAGATCGTGGTGGGGGCGAAACCGTTTCTGCTTTTGGGGAGCTGTGGTTTGGAGGGCTATCGTATCAGCCTTGCGTCTGTGATGGTCTAAGGGGAGAGGTGAAAGAAGGTACGCGTCAAGGAGTGACACTTTTTACTAAATCGAGAGGGACAGTTTTAAAAAAAAGACAAGTCTTTGGGCGCCTGTGCTGAGACTGCTGCTCAGTTTCCCCTGTGCGTGTTCACCTTTCATAGCCGCCAAGGAAAGTGCTTACTAAACATGACCTGCAAGCTTTCACCGCTTCGTAACGTGACTGGATGATTTGTAATGGAAAGCAAAACAAGACTTACGGATATTCAGCTCTTTGAAGTGTTCAAGCCCTTGGGTACCAGCTCCTGCTAGGTTATTAGAGGTGGTTTTTTGAGCAGTTGTCTTTTTTGCCCACTTCCAGGGTTTTTTTGCCATACTTGATGTCTTCCTATAAGTTCTCCTTGCCACCAACCAATGCCTGCCATTTTTCTTCTCTTTTTAAAAGGATATTTTTAGACGCTCTCTTCCGAGAAGCTCACAATTCCCATGCGTGGTACTCACGCATAACGGGGGCATTTCTGCCTACAGCGATCCGCTCTGTCCCATTTGGACATTTTTATCACTTCATCTCTTTCTCTGTCTCTGTGTTTTCGCAGTCACAGGTTTGGAGAAGGGCCCCGGCACCCCGTCACCCAGCAAAAGCAGAGAATCCCGTGCTCACCCTCAGCACCAGCGCTGCTCTTGCACCCATGGGTGGGGGCTTCCAGCAGCCCCTGCTGCCCGCAGGGCTGTCCCCCAGCAGGGATGTTGCCTTGAAACCTGTGTCGAGCCGCTGCGACTGCGGCAGATGATCAGCTCTAAGTACCCGCCGCGGCGTTCCTGCGCGAAGGATGTGACGGCAGCCAGCGCCAGGAGGGACCTTCCCAAGGGAGCGAGTGTTGAAGGGATGGGCACGGCACGGGGACCTGGAATTCACCATCGTCCCGGGCAGAGCTGTCGCTGTTATCGGCAGCTAAAGTTACCGGAGGGCTCCAAGGCTGTGAATGTGAGGGAGGCACGGTCAAGGAGAAATTTTATTCACTGTGTTATATTTTGTCTGTTTGCACGGGAAGGGTAGCTATCTCTGTTTCTTCCCTCTCTTGTTGTCATATAACATGATACAGAGTCCGAATGGAGTTTTTTGTGTACCACGTGCATTAAAAAAAATAATTCTTTCCCAGTCTATACTACAATAGGCCTCTGTTGTTATTTCCCCCTCTGCTTAATAAAGTAATCATGGTTGCATGACAGCATCAAGGGAAACAAAGCACGCAGAGGCACCAGCTCTCTCAAAAATAACTTATATTGTATTTCATTGATGAGAAAAGGTCAGAGTCATTGGCCAAGTCACACAGTTCGAGTGGGTTTACAGTGCAAAGCACCGTAACCGCAGGACTGTGCGGCATCAAACCCAGTATCTAATTATAACACATACAAATACTGTGTTGGCTGGGAACTGATACCTGAAGGTTGTTTCTCAGTTTATAACGGGCAGCACAGTGGATCCCTTGACAGGAATCTTTGGGTTTTTTTTTTGAGTTATGTGATGCTCAGGATAATTGACCAATTCATTTCCTTAACTGGAAGAGAAAGGATGAGTCGGTAACCTTTCTGGCTCATTCTTAAAATAGCATTTATTCAAGGAGCAGCAAGGAGAGCAGGCTGGGTGGTAGCACACGTGCTCCCCGGGACCTGGGCTCCTGCAGCCACCCGGTGGGCTCTGTCCCTGCCCTGGGGCGTTTGCTGCTCGATGGTGGTCTGCTGGTGGGGGGACGGGCTGTCGACCCTCCGCAAAATCTGCGTCAGGACCGCGGCAAGTGAGAGTTGCGGTGGTCCCACCGCGAGAGCGCTGCTGGTCATGAAAGCCCAGCCCTGCTCTGCTCCGGAGTAATGCCAGGGAAGGAAAATAAAATCCTCCAAGCAGGACAAGGGGGACAATGCTTCTCCCCCCGAGCTCTGGTCTCCCTGGAGCCCTCAGACCCTGCAGTCTTTGGGGGAAAACCTCTTTGGGCAGCACCTAGTATAACCCAGTACCAGCCTCCACCAACAATCTGGGTGCCGTTGCTGCACCTACTGGGGAGGGAGAGTTGGGAAGACTGCGGTCCTATTAATCCCCAGCCTTTTTCCATGGATGTATCTCCATGGACTACAGATAATTAAAATGAAAATGTTTCCTCAGTATAACGAAGAAACATTCAGAAGATTTCAGAAACTATACTAAAATCATGGCAACACTCACAGTCCTTCACCAGCAAAGCAACAGGCTTTCTTCGTTGCAATTCACTGGGAAAAAAACCTCCTTAACATAACATGGAAGCAAAATCCTTGCTTCCCCAGGTGAGGGAAACTCAGGGATTAGCCATATAGGTTTATTTTTCAGGATGCCTTTGGATAAGCTAACTCAGCTAGAGGAAAAAGAGCAGTGCAGAAATTGTAGCATGAAGCAAGAAGTTATCTCGGTTGTGGATTTGAGCTTGAAGCTGGCATCCAGCTGGCGGAGACCGGATGGCTGTTAAAAATGTCAACAGCCCCAGATAAATGCCAGGATAGCCTTGTGAACAGGAACTCCTGATGGTATTTTCTCTTGTACTGTTGCTATTTTAGTTCTATTTGTTTTCTCTCTATTCTGAACATTATCTAGAGAAAAAAAAAAAAGACTCTGCACAGCTAGAGAAAAGGGAGTCCTGGAAGGAGAAAAATGAGGATGCCAGCCAGTTACTCCTTTGCTCCTGGCTAATATAACTGCTGCGTGTTTGACTTTTTCCAAATCATGGAGGGTTTAAATGACAGGTATAGTATGTCCTCGGTTTATGTCATCATCTGCCGGGTATTCAAGGATTTCTAAGGATTTAAGCTTGCCTGCTGTTTGAATACAGGATGAGCAGCAATCCCTGTTGTCTGGCATGTGTAGGGCTTCCCTGAGGGTGGAAAGGCAGACTGGAATTTAAAGTGATTCTCGTTTATTTAATATTTCCCTGTGCAAAAGCTGGGAGTTTTCCAAAGCTGACTGGAGTGCAGTCATTTGTAGAGAACAACCCGTGGCTGCTACCTGGGTTACGTCGGCATGTAACAATACCTGTCTGCTACATGAATGTCAGAAAAAGCTGTCATAAATCTTGAAGCCTGGCAGTAAAATTAATGGGAATTGCAGAGAGCAGGACCTTGTCAGCTTCAAATAGGTCTGTGGGTGGAAGAAAAATTCTCATGCTTTCCTTCAGGCATTAGGCAACCCAGCTACTGATGCTCAGTGGCCATTATCCAATTATAAGTCCTTTTTTGCTCAGAAGAATTTGGTCGTTACTGCTTTTAATGTGTCTAAGTTAAATAGTCACCAGCACGAAGCACCAGCGAGGGAGCAGACCCCACTGCAGTCTGCGGCAGAAATCCCCCGGGGTTTTCTCCTCCTCTCAGCCTTCGGTCTTCAAGCTCTTTGCAATATTGCTTGTATTTTTGTCATTTGGAATATTGCTCTGTCATTTCAGAGGTGAGCGGGACGCAGCGGGGACCCGGCCTCTTTCCTCTTCTGCCCTGTCCAGCTGATGGCTATCATCAGCCCTGGGGTGGGGTGTCCTGTTTACGTCCCAGAGCAGGACTGGGAGTGCTGGTCCGTCCCACCGGCACCACCATCGTCCCCGGTTCCCGGCGTGCTGCCGCGGGGCGTCGCGCCGAGGACCGGCTGTTTGTCCGTGCTGCGTCGCATTGTATTTACAGTGCGTTTCGGGGTTTCTGCCAGTCACCCGCCGCGACCAGGGAAATATTTTCCACCCAACCCCCCCCACCCCCCCCCCCCCGCTGCATAACTTGGCTTCTGTTTTCTTGTTGTTGTTTTTTTCCTCCTGCCTTTGTAGCTGTTGGCTGCGGCCGGGGCCAAGTCACGGGGCAGGATGTGCTGCTTCTCCGGAGGTACGGACATGCGAATAAATTACATAGTTTTCAAGAACTTTTCCAGGCACTGGAAGGTGATCATCTGTACCGCCAAGTTGTTAGCACGGCTCCTGACACAGCTCTGGCCCGTGCCACTTCGTCCCCTCCTGATCCCCCAGCTCTGGCGCTGCCGAGGGCCGGCATCCCTACCGAAATATCTGTTTCGGAGGCGTTTGACGGCACAGACGGGGGTTGTTCGCACTACAGAGCGGCTCTGGTCACCTCTAGTTTGCACACACTGCTCCGTGTGAGCGTTTTCAAACTCCTTTGGTGGCTGCTATCTCCATGTGTTGCAGTCACCAGGCTCGGGCACCCTCGAATCAACCTCCCTCTTCCAGTCACCCCAGCGGCTCTGGGGGCCTTTTTGAGGACAGGTCAAGAAATGACCCCCCCTCATTGCAGTTCTCTGGGCGAAGGGGCTGATCGGGTCTGGGTGGCCATGCCGAGCAAGGGGCGATGGCCGAGCCTTCCTCGTCTCCCACCGCCGGGGTCCCTTGTCCCTGCATTTGCCTGCATCGTGGTGATGCTCTCTGAGCTACAAAAGGACCTGTGCATCTTCTTGCCCCCTGACCTGCCCCTGTGGGGCAGTCGGGTCGTTGTAACGACCCCCTCGGGGTGCTCCTGGGTCTCTTCTGCAACCCTGATGGGACCAGGGGATCCTTGCACGACCACCGACACCTCACGTTAGGTGGGGCGAATCTCAAGTCCTTGTTTGTGTACCTGAAATAACGTTTCCTTCTCTCCTACAGGTGTTACTCAGATAAAGCCCCAGTAGAGATTATGCGGCAGGGTTGACCACCTGGAGGTTGCACAAATGCTCAAGGTCCAGACGCGAGTTGCACCTGATGCAAACAAAGGAGAGTTCCGATGAAGAGCAGGCACAGAGAGCAACTACGGTTTTTACAGGTATGTATTTTAAGGTTATAATGTTAGAAATATCACCTACGGAACCACATGGGCATGACATGTGAATCAGTCATGGGAAATACAGTGAGGAATATTCTTTACTCCAGGTAAACGTCAGCCTAATGGACGGTTGCTTGGTTTTGAAGTGGTTTTCCTGTGTTTCAGTACCTCAGCGTGTGTCCTGCACCTGGGGCTGGACCGCGTTTTGCATCTGCTAAAAGGGTGCATATCCACGTCCACAGCAAGTCAGCTCAGGGAAACTTCGCTAATGTTGGTTTTAGGAAGCAGTTTTATTCTTCTCAGCAATTTTCACACAGATCTGAGGCCTTTTGCCAGCCCTGATTTCCAGGTGACTTAAAATCCATGTCCTCTGCTCAGTAAATGTATGTAACTTCTATGTCTAAGACTAAGAGAAGAGATCAGAGAAAGAAATGCGGGCAGTGTGGGCAACCTGCCCGGTCAGGGGGAGCTCAGAGACGTGAGCGAAGAAAACACAATCTGGGAAACGAAGCGGCGAGCAGTCCCGTGGGAACGCACTTACACACACCCGCACCCACACCTATACCCTGCTTAGACCTCTCAGCACCCCAATAAACTTCTTTTACGCATCTTCTACTGCTGAGAAAGCGTCCAGGTGGAGCTTGGAGATGCCTTGAACTGCAGATTGCATTGCAGGGAACAAGGCTTGGGCATGACAAAATTTTCCCTGGGCTATGTGCGTCAGTTGGGCTTAAGCATACCCGTGAGCGCATCACATCTCTGAGCACATCACACCCATGAGCACATCACATCTGCAAGCAGCCTAGCATTATTTTTGCTCCAAAAGACCCACCAGAGTGATGGAGAAGTGAGGAGAAGGGCACAACCTGGAGCTGGGCTGGGCACAGAGAGCGGCTCTCCCGATGCCTGCCATGGCACGTTGGCCTCTCAGCCACGCTAACATTTTCGATATACCAAGAAGTTTCCCATATATAGGCTATTTCCCAGCCTGTGAGGCTTGCCGAGGCCTCACTGCCTTCCCTTGAAGCAATAAAAGGCATTCGTGATGTTTCTGTGCTGAACTGTGGGAAAAAGAGCGGCAAGAAGCTGTGACCTCTGGGCAAGGGCATGCTTTGAAAACACCGTCATCGAAAAATCAACACATCAGCCCAGAAGACCCACAGACAGCTGATCTCCTCCTGTCTTATCAGAGAGATGCCTCCTCTGGATGCTGGGGCAGCAGCCACTGGACATTTTTGAGATTTTTATTCTATTCAGTCTTGATCCTGAAGTCAATACGATAACTAAAAATAAAGATTAAAAAAACCCCCAACAACACTGCAGCTATTTGTTCCCGAGTAGTTATGTTTACCCATACCAGCCCGGCTTTCCATTTAGGCAGGCCGGTAGTACCAGATGTTCAGTCATTCTCAGCAGCATGGTCATATCCCAGAAGATTTAGCCTGCCGGAGCAACTATATTAAACACGCCTGTAATTTTCCACTGCGACTGCAAGATCACATTCCTCTGGGGCGAGCAACGGCTGGACGAATGGGCCCCACGCACGAGCAGCCGGCGCAGTCCCGAGCCCTCTCCGGGCTCTCACCGTGGCTTTTGGTCTGGGAGGTGTTGAGGATGGAGGAGGTCTCCACCAGTAGCAGCTCCTGGGAGGTGGAGGACACGCTGCTGGGTTCCACGTGCTGCCCAGTCGCCCTACGGGGCTGCGGGGAAGGATGCGGCCGGGGCTGCAGGCGACTTCTCCCCCATCCCTCCCAGCAGCCTGTAGGCATGGCTGGGGTCTGGTGAGGCGGTCCGAAGAGAAAAAAAATGCTCTTTAGCAGAATAAAACCAGATGTTTCACCAAAACGCCTCTGTCCGGTCACCTCCTGATGAATGGGGTGGGCGATGGTACCCATCCCACAGGCTGGGCGATGGTACCCATCCCACAGCTGCGGAGCTGGGGAGCGCTCACCCCCTTTGGAGATGTTTACTAGCGAGCAGTTGGGTGCGGAAGGTGACCTCTCTGAGGGACGATGTGGGACATCTCTAAGTACAGCCTCCTCCAAGCACCCGGCTTCAGGTTAGCGAAAACTAAGGGGCAGATCTGGGTGGCTCATCTTGCTTTCTTCCACAAGCAGCAGTGGTGGCAGAGGACAGTGGAGAAACCTTTGCTGGCGCAGCGGTGTTCTGTATTTGGCTTAGTGCCTCGTCCTGACCACCCTCACGGCACGGGATTTGGGCTCGGAGGGTGCAAGGAGGGACTGAAAACTTGTTGTTGGGGCTGGTGTTCCCCGCTCTGTGCCAAAGCATCTGCTGAGAGCTCATGTGCGAACCCACCAGAAAGAGAGAAAGAGGACTTCTGCGAGTGCCTTGGGGGAATACAGGTTTGGATCCTATGTCGGTACACTGGAAGGACTCTGCCACGTATACTTAGGGTCTGTGTTGTGGCGGTAGCTGGCTCCAAGACACCGCCTTTACTTCCCAAACCAAGAGCACGTCACCAGCCGAGAGTCACTCCTGCAGTGCTGACCCACAACCAGGAGCGTGGGGGCTCTGCCAGCCAGCCCCAGCCCCTATCACTGACCCCCGGCCACTGCTTACACCTAGCCTCCTGCGCTGGAAGCCGGGATGGTTGAAGACTCTACCTACCGTGCTTTCTTCAGGTCTTTATGTGCAGGTGAGGCATGAGGGATGCTCTGGGGAGAGCTGCTGCAGCTCCCGGTGCCACCATCACCGATTTGGTCCCTGAAACCCCGGCACTCACCTCTGCTCTCCTCTTGCCAGGACCAGCACAGTCCAGAAAGGGGCTGCTGGGTCTCTGGGGAGCTCCAGCATCAGCGACTCTCGTCTGTAAGGCCGGAGGGGTACGTCCGGAAGAAAAGACCCTTTTGTGGATGCTGCTGCCAACTCTGATGATGACCAGGTTGGTTTTCCTGCCACCGATTTTTGTCACACAGCTGGACTGGTCAAGGCATTGGTACTCCTGGAGTTGTCAAGCGATAAATCTCCTCCTCGGGTGGGCAGGGACAGTCATCCTATTCTCATATATGTAACAGATGGGATTAAACAGATAAACCAAGCAGGCTGCTTCCATAAACTCGCTGAGTTGCAAAGATTTACTGTCCAAACAAGCTTTTCTCACTGAGAAGGGCTTGGCTGGCCATCTCGTCACTGTGAGGTGATCTCATATGGATGGAGGGATATCCAGCTCGCCCTCTCTGTAGAGGGACATTTCTCCTTCCAGCCAAAATCCCCTCATAAAAATGTCTCATGGGCAGATTTGCCCTAGGGTAGTTAAACCCTTTCCTTTGTAAAACCATCAGTGCCCAGACCCAAGGCTACGACAGGGCTCAGACAAGGTGCCATAAGCAGCGTCTGCCGCCGGAGCCATCCCGGTTCCCTGCGGTGCTCCAGCCAGCCGGGACCGCGGACCTCTCTGCTCACACCCTCCAGCTTTCACGATGCCACGTTAATCCACGAGCCATTGCAAATGTTGTTTTAATGGCATTAAAATAAGATTAAGCTAAAAATACCTCCAGCAGGGAGAACTCTCAAGTTTTAAATCAAAACGGAGATATGGGAGGCTTTTAGTCTCCAAGTGTCTCCACGCCAGGAGCCTTTCCCTGCCCTCTCCTCCGCCGGGAGATGGGTGCTGCCACAGCGCGGTGCCCCAGCAGTCACTAATTAACCGCTTTGCCTTTACAGTTTCAAATGTAAGGAGTGAGCCTGATTTCCACCGTCCCCAGCTTGCTCTTATGGGTAACTGCTCTGCAGCTCAGCCATCAGGCCTGTGTGGATACAAGGATCTGGCCAGCCTTGAAAAGATTTAGGTACAATTCCCCTTTTTATAAGAAGAGCTTAGAAGCCTCCCAAACCAGAGGTGAAATGGGATTTCTGTGAGCCACCCACGCTACTTGGCTTTTTTACCACATGGTGAATGTTACCCTCCCAGAGAGGAAAATCTCTCCCACGGCAGCTTCTCCTCGCCCAGCGCCATCTTCGCTGCGCTCTTTAGCGCAGGCATGAAGTCTGCATTGCCAGTGGCGTAAGCAGGAACAGGAGATGAAGATGTTGAAATCATATTATATTTATTACATACATGAGATATAAAAACAAATTACCAAAATAGTAACTTTTTTTTGTGAGTCCACAGGACCTTGCAAGAAAAACCACGTACGTAAAGTGGATTGGTAGACTTGTGACTTTTCTGGTGTTGTACGTCTTCCTTTTCTTTCCCCTCACACTCATGAACAGGATACACTCTTTGCAATGTGGTTTAAAGATGCTTTACAGAAAAGATATATTTTAGTGCTGAAAACGGCAGTAAACTGCTATATTCCATACTGGTGTTAATGAGGAAGTATAATGTGTATATACTGCAAACAATAACACAGAGGAAAACAAATAAAATGTTCAGTTTTAAATACTAACATAAAAATAAAATAAACTCCAGGCCCACCCTGAAACGCTGGGTTTTGATATGCGAACGCGAGTCCTTTCCATTCTCCGCACCCACTCCTTTTCCTGCAGGCAGAGTTTTTCTCCTCTGGCAGTTGCATTTTTTATCTCAAAGTCTCTTCTTCTTCTCACGCTGTTTGCGAAGTCTCGCTGGAGTCCTGCCCACGGGGTCCAAGTGCTGGTCTGAAGCTGGGACTTCAGTGCAAAATACTTTTATCTTTCAGATTGCATCCTCAGATACTCTGAGTGGCCAGTGCCAGGCTGGCCGTTCCCTTTATACCATTAACACCGTCCAACTGGGGGGGTCTTCAGGAGTGCTTCTATTTCAGGGAGTTTTTTCATGTGCCACCTTCAACCTCTTCTTTCCCCAACACAATTAGACTTCCCGCACCGTGAAGTGGCAGGCAGTAAAGTGCTTTATACATTGAATTATTTACACTAGGGCTAGGTTCATTTTTTTAACACTTCAAGGACAAAAGCTCAGAGACGCTGCACCCTCTGGACCTGGCTCTTCTCTGCGGCATGAAGTGGGTGGACAGCCGGCCTCTGCCCTGCGTCGCGCTTGTGCCAAGGCAGAGGGATTCCGTTCGCTCCAGCAGCTCCGTCCTCGCCAGCACCAGCAGAGAATTTAGCCCCTGAAGCCCTCAACGGGGTGACCAGGTTAAAAGCAAGTGGCGTCGGGTTCTTTTGGGTGCCGTGTCCTAACCCGACGGGGTGTTTCTAAAGTTCTAGCCACGCTGCTGCCAGCATCTGCCCGCCGCCTTCCCCCCAGTATCCACTGGGAGCCTCTGGTAGTCACCCAGGATCTGCGCTGGTGGCACTGGCAGCGGTGGTTTGCTTCTCAGCTGTAGCTCATGGGCATTCTTTCCTTCTCTAGAGTGGCAATTTAGTCTGGGGCGATCGGTGGCTTCATAGGAGTTGCTCCAACATGGCCCTTCCTCTTGTTTCCCTCAACGCAATGATGAGGCGGGCTCAGGCGAGCCCCCCGGCGAGGAAGCTACAGGCGAGTGAATGAACATTGGCCAGGAAGGGTTAAATTAGACAGCGCCTACAACTCTGAATGCCTCGCTACACGTTTTGGCACTATTTTCTTACATTCCAGTTTTCATCCTAGAGGTCTTCTCTCTGTGAAGGCTGTTGCATTTTGTGCATAAAGAAGTGCCCTAGGCAGTCGCGCGCCTCTAGTTGCAGTCTCTTTTCAAAATCTCCAGGACCTTTCTTCCAAGAGCCGACTTCCACTGATGGACAAAACTTTTCATGTTGACGATGAGTCTGCCCGTTCGGATGTCCTCATGTCCTGCCACGAGGTACTCCAAGCCTGCAAACCAGCAAAGCGGTCAGGGACTGCACAGCACCATGCTTAAGAAGCCTACTGACACCGCAAAGTCAGCCTGGATACCTAGACCCATGTCAAAAAGCACTTATACAAAAAAATATTGATACATATTGATTGTCTCGTATATCTGTATATCTATACCTCTATCTACATCTCTGGAAAAATTACCCGTGGCACATCTGTCAGTGAGATGCGGTATACAAACTTTGATTTTATTAGCTTCTATATATATAATTATATATAAATATAAATGGAAGCTGAACTCTGGGGGCTGCACTACAAGTTTTTATACTTTGTTTGGCAACTGCTGTTACTTTAATTTGGCAGGCACCTGCCTCAGCCCTCCCTGAATACACCTGGGCTTGGAAATCGGTCAGTTCAACACATTCCAGTAGTGACAGTGCAGGATGACCTAGTGCTGGTGTCTTGCTCAAAATATCCAGTGCCCCCTTGCAGGCAAAGGCACACGGGGCCCTGACAAGAGGCAATACTAGATTTGCCAACGCGAGCCCCCCAGAAGAGCCCGAGGGGGTGGCAGTCACACTGAGAAGAGCTGCATTAAGTTCTGCCTCCGCCAGATGTTTTAGGGACACGACAGCCGCATCTGGCAGAGCCTCCACTGGTGTCCAGGAGCTGGGAGCATGCTTGGGATACAGCAAACACAAGACCCTCCCCCCCCCCCCCCCCCATACCCCCTTCTCCTTGAACGGGTCTGGGGAGCACCACGTGGTGGAACAAACTAGCCTGGGGGAGATGGGTCTTCTCCAGCGCTCTCGGTCGTCCCACTCCATCCTGGCTGCAGCGGGGAATCTGCTCGCGTTTTCATTTTGTAGTTCAGAATAAAGGGAGAGTGTGCCCTAGTTAAAGGTCAAGCATGTTTTTCTTTAATTCGGTACGATTTGTTATCTACTTCATCTGAGTTTTTGGGCACACGCATCCTCTCTTCTGCCAAGTAAACACAGGATGTGTGCGCGGCAGTATCGCCCTTCGCAAGACATTCATTTTGGCCACTTCAATCCTGCTGCTACAAGCACGACTTTTCAAGGGCTCCTAAATCTATCTCCCTTGAGAGAGAAATGTGGCATGCACCCTCAGAGAGCAAGGAAATATTGCTGCGGTTGCTGATTCGGTAGGGCTTTCTAGATATTCTAGATTTTCAACCTGATGTTAAAGAATTGTAAAATTAAAATGACTCGAACGATTGAGATGACACAAGCCAGGACTTCAGGCTGTGCATTTTGCCCTGCTGGGCAGAGCCGAGGAGGGGAAGGGGCTCCTGCTCCCTTGAAAACAGCAGAAACTTTTAAATCTTTCAGCTCAGTGTCCCCCAGAAGCCCAACCTGCCCCTGTGGGTGTGTGTGGAGGGGAAGGTGTGCAAGGGTAGTGAATATCCCCTCATAGGAATTTAAGCACATTTATCATCCGAAAACAGCCCGTAGAGATTTGATAAATGCTTGGAGTTTTATTTCTTGCCAGAGCCTTTAAAAGCCTGCCCTCCTTTCGGTCTCCCTTTAGCACTGTGAAACAGAATAAAAACATGTCTTTTTTTTCTTTTATTTTTATCTTTGATCTCCTCTATGTTTTTGGGAGATGTGATTTCCATTATAGCTATATGTCAGGAAATTGTTTTATGTCAGCTTGACTTTTTATCCGGCTGTTGTCAGTTTATTCATCTGGAGGTCAGAAGCTCTTACTCTGAGAGAGGGTTAAATCTGCTAATATAGTATTGCCAACCATTCAGAAATGAATGTGGTAGCTGAAGAAAATAATGAGATTTCAAAAACTACCTGGGATCCTTTTTCTTCCCCTGTGAAATGATTAGATCTTAAAGATGCACTCGATGTTTTCAAGTTCCCCATTAGTACCAAACCTCACAATTTCTTTCCAACATGAAAGCTGAGATTAATTTATACGCCTTGGACGCCACCAGCTGCATTTCAAGGCAATACCAAGCTTTGCGGTGTAAATCATGAGAGCCGGCAAGGGAGTAACACCTGATGTGTCAGACGCCCGGATTGTCCCTAAAGACAACCGCACCTCCACCCTTCCACTGGTGTTCAAGCGATCTTCATTGATTCGGTGATTCCGGCTGTCTTTTCCTCTGCCGGGGAAAAGCAGCGAAGCTCCTCTGAAGCCAGTGGGGTCACAAAGCTGGGTGTCAAGTGCGGGTGTCCAACAGCTTCCACAACATTCCTCCAGGTTCATATTAAGGCAGCGGCATCTGGGCTTTCTTGCTTGTGTTTGCATTGTTTTTCCGCAGAAAAAGAAAACAGCTGTATCTGTTTAATTACAGATTTGTGGTGTTTTACCAACATGCAAAGTCTTACTGCACTTAAACAGTAAAGTCCCGCCTAACGCTGCTGATTCATCCGACCCTTGCACCTGACAAGTCTTCCTGACCACGGCTGTGCAATTTCGGCAGCGTGCCTTCAAAGCCAAAGCCAGTCACTCCGGTGGAGGTGAAAGACGACTGCAAACACCTCATCAATGAATAATCTTTCTGGGTGATCCAGCCTTGCAGACAGCCCTTTCCCCCCAGAAGAAGTTTGCAGTGCTGCACACGTAAGGGACATCTCAGCACTGAAGTTGATGTTTCGATCGGTGATTTCCAAGCGCCTTATGGAAAAAAAAATCTCCTTTATCTGAATTGGTTGCTAACTGTTGGTTTGTCTTGGAGTTGTAAAGAAAGGTGTGTCAGCTGGAGCTTAGTTTTGCTCTATTGAAGAAAAGCTCGTGTCTGCATCTCCTCAACCCTACTGGAGACTGCATGCACTGTTTAGCCACCACTGGTTGTACTTCATTTCAGTACAAGAAGATGAGAAAAAACTGTGAAGCCAGAGGTCTCCTCGTAGATGCAAATTAGTGTTACTTTCAAAGGGACGTCTTCCCTTGAGTTTAGATTAGAACTTCAGTACAATATCATGACTCAAATTAGACTTAAATGTGCTTTTATGGATTCAAATTAGCATTAGTTTTGAAAAGATATGTCATGTAGTCGTGGCATGACGTGCACCTCCCTCCCTCCGGGAACACACTGAGACTGGTAAAGCTGTAAGAATGTTATTATGCTTCATAAAGAGAATCAGATGTTTGAAAGTCTGTAGAATGAACCCAGTTTGTCTCTACAAAACTCAAATTTGATGGAGATTGCTGTTGGAATCCAAATGATGTAACAGCTGGTAATTTTTAATCAACACCGGGCTGCAATCTCAGCTCCTTTGCATGAGGGGACAGAGGGGTGGGAATGAAATCTGTGTACACGTGGTGGGGATGTACTGCTCAGGGAGTCAAACCTACCGGGATTGAGGATGGGACAAGTGCAGCCTCTGTTAGTCCAGGATTCGGGGTAGAGGGTCCTCTTGCCCCGGAGGATCTTCAGCTTTGTAGATTTCAAGACTTTCTTGATCTTCACATTGACTTCTGCGTGGGAGCCTTTGTCATGAGCTGACAAGATCTTCGCCTTGATCACTGGGAAGACACGAATTCAAAACCAGGAATATATAAACTATTTACAGCGCTCTTTTTTTGTCTAGTGCAGGCGTCTGGGTGAAGCAGTGAGGGCAGTTACTTCGTTACAGCGGAGTTAGCCCTCATCCCACCCTGGTGACATTCCTGCTTTGCAGAACGGCCAAATCCAAACACAGCGGCGAAGGCCGAGATGTTGGTGGGGACTGAGGCAAAACATGGAAAATTTTGAGCTCACAGATACCCGCAGGCACACTGCCGCTGCCTGGTATCCCACCTGCCGAGCCCATGGATGGTGGAGGCTCAGGGCTCAGGTCCCACATGGGAGCCTCCCCACGACCGTGCCGGTGCCTGCACTGGTAGGTATCACCGGATCGTGGTGCTTTATTCAGCACTGCACACCAGGAGGCTCAGGGAAACCTCTCCTCCTACAGCACGGCCTCCTGAAGCTCGTGATGAGCCCCATAATTCATCTCTCTCTCCAGCTTAGCTGACACCTTTGCATGTTGAGTGATGAAACGGTGGGAAGCCTGAGTGCACTTTAGATAAGATTTATGAACTCCGTTTTTTTTGTGACTTTTAAAAAATTTATTTCTTATCTTTTGCAACATTAAACACAGTCACTATTGCGGCCAGGGAGCAAAGCAAAGCAGAACCAGATTTTTTCTTAATATCGCTAAGCCAGGGCTGTACTTCAACAGCTGGCGGCCACTTGAACTTCCCTTTGTGGGTTGCTCCGCAGCCTGCAGAGGTATGGGTTATCTCCCTGTGCATTTTCAACTTCAGTGTGAGATGAAACGGGTGCAAGAAACCCCTGGAAGACCGTGAAGGAAGGGAGTGCTACGCAGAGCATTCCTTGCTCTGCTGCGGTATGAAGGAGGAGGTTCACTGGCACACACCAGAGAGGTCTTGGGAAACAAAGTGCCTCCTCTCGTTCATTTAAATCCAGTAGACACGTAGACAACATACATCAACCCATTGCAACAGCTGAACTTTGTTGATAGAGGGAAGTTCCCAGCGGAATTCAGTGTAATTCAGATTTAGTGATTTCTAGACTGTGCTTGGGGCACCTGGTCTACAGACAGAGTTTCAGTGTTTGGTAACAGTGCTTTACAGCCCGTCTTGGACCTAGATAACCTCTCAGGGACACTTCCAGCTCTTGTCCTCCTGTGATTTTGGCACAAAGGTATTTTGGTAGCAAGAGAGGTGGGTAACAGAGCAAGAGGCTTCACCCACCTTGACTTGGCACCATGATATCTATACATTTTGGAAAGGTCAAAGATCTGCCCTTAGACTATGTAGCCCATGGTTACACGCTTGCATGGCCTCGCAGCACCTCCCTTTACACCCCTGACACCTCACCCGCAACTCACCGTAGGTGTACTTCATCCCGCAGAAAACCTTGCGATTTCCTAAAACTTGCTCTTTACATTCGCATTTACCTGGGGAAAGAGAAGGACGCAAACGGCTGTGCATTGGACTTAAAAGACAGGAGCATTCGCGAGCAGAGCCCGAGATCCGCCAGAGGTTTTCACGTGGTCACCAAGCCCCGTGCAAAAAAAGCCCTATTTTCAGATCCAGGCTGAATATACAATCTTAGTCCAAGGGCAATTATTCCTTGTTTACAATTTGAAGAGAAGGGAAACAAAGGCCGTATTATTTTGCCTTGGGATGCAAATAACACTGATGTCGTTCCCCATGGTATTTTCCACACCGTAGTGTACCAGACAAAATTTTAAAAGGAAACGTTGCAGAGGTTAAGGCAGATTAATGACTTCCGTGATCTTAGAACAAAGAATAACGCGATATACTTATTTACGTTTAAAATGAAGTTGCCCAGACAAATGATGGAGCTTTCCCCTCAATTAACTCAATTATTGTATCTTCGAGATTTTATCATGCCGCTTTCTGAAAAATGGAGGAAATGACGCTTGCCTGCTTGCATGCAGGGATTGCAAGGCAATTATTATTGCCTTTTTGCTCGAGACTGCGCCGTGGGGCCGACCTGCCTCGCAGCACCCTCACGCAGCACCCGCCTCCTCCAGACTGGGGGGAACTGGAGGGAAATAATTTCCCCAGCTGAAGCCGTAGCTGAAACGCTAGGCCATCTCAGATTGCATCGTGAGCTGCGATTGATGCCAAAATTGTTGTGGGTATCGGGGAAATAAATTCTATATTTCCAAAATACCTGCCAGTGAAGCGGCAAACCCCACCCTCTAAATAACGTTGCTGGTTTGTCCACCATGTAGTAGTTCTAGTGAGTACAAAGACATGTTTAAAACATGATGGCCAAGTAAAACAGGAGAGTATTCAGCCTTGAAATACACAGCTGGGACTGCAAATTCAGGCAGGCAATTCCTGCCTTACTGACGGCTGAACACCGGGTGCAGGCTTTTAGGATGGAGCATCTGCCTAAAGGGTTTGCGTGTCCTCGCGTTGACGGGACAAGCCGTAAGGCTCCTCCGGCTGGTGGAGGAGAAGGAGGTGGTCACACGGGACCTTGATGGGGGAATATCCACCTCCTCCTGCAATTGCCAGGGCACTAATTACAAGCCGGTGGAGAAGATGGTATCCGCACTGGGTGCTGGTGGGAGGGATGGGGCAGGGAAACACGGGTGAAACCACCGTCCTACCAGAGTGCCGGAGCGCCGAGAAGCCCTGCTCGTCCTCCCAGCCCCAGGTGGGCTCACTTTCGTTGAGCATCGCTTGGAAAGGAGGTGCTTCGTTGTGCCAGGTCACATCTGAGCTGTCGGGGGGGGGTGAAAGGGAGACGGTCAGCCTTTCTTCTGGAGCTCCTGAAAGCAGGGCCAATATCAACCCGTCCTCTGGGCACGACGTGGCTGCGCGTCTTAGTGACGTTGAACGCAAGGGGCGGTTTTGGAAAGTGAACGGGTTGAGGGTTGCCAGAATGGGTGGTGAATCCATTTGGGGTTTAAAATACATTATAGGGATATATATGCTCTAAATATCCCCAGTGCGGTAAAAAAAAGCAACATATAAGATCAGGACAGTGGGGTATTATTAAAGTGTGCTGTCTTCTAGAAGTCAGAGCTTGACTCTAAGTCCAACACAGGCAATGCAAGCTGAGCTGCAACAGCAACAATATTAAGCCTTTGGTCTCCTCTCGCTCAGATGTCCCTGAGGCCCATATTTTGCTCGTGGAGAGGAAAGAACTGTGAAGGCTATGGCGAGCACCCAATACATTAGCACCAGCACCCAGAGCCAATAATCCAAAATCACCGATGCCCTGCCGCGGTCAGGCGAACCGCAGCCTCACCCGCTGCTCTATCCCCAGTTCCTGACCCTACCAAACCCCAAATATTATATACGACGCCTATTTTCCAGCACAAATAGGCTCAGCGCAGCGCCTTCCCTGGGATCCCGGGGTATGGCGAGGCTGGGAAAGGGGATGGCCGGGATCCCCCCCGCAACTCACCCACTGCTGCGGCAGTCGCCGGTGCGGGGGTCGCAGGTACGGGCGCAGTCGCAGGGTCGGCAGCCGTAGGTACCGAAGCCCCAGTAGCCGGGGAGGCAGCGGTCGCAGCGGGGTCCAGCCACGCCGGGTTTGCAGGGACAGTCACCGGTGCTGGGGTCGCAGAAGGTGCGGGGACCCAAGGGGAGCGCGGCCGATCCCAGGGGGTGGCAGGAGCAAGCTGCGGGGGACACGGCGGGATGGGGGGGGGGAGAGCATCTGTGAGTGCAAAAACTCTGAAAAACTCTGGGGGATGAAGGCGAGGGAGATGCTTGTGAAACGGCCGCTCTGCCTAGGGACGGTGATGTTTCTGGGCTTTTTTTTTTTTTTCCCCTCTCGCCCATATAAATCTGACCAGAATCTCCCTTTAGAGACTATATGTCTTTAACTTCCATGAGCTTTCTTAATTAGTCAACCTAGCCTGGTTTTGTGTTATGTTTTGCCAAACAGGCCTTTATTACTTTCCTTATAGCATCTGGACTCCACTGCAGCCAAATACCCAGGGACGTGCACGGCTTACAGTGATGTTTAAGCAGCTGTGGGTTCTTCATTGCAAAAATGAATCACAGCATAATTGCTTTCTAAAGTAATAACAACTGCCTTGCATCCAGGAGGTTAAAAAAACCCCTCAGAACAGTCATTATAATTAAAGTGGAGGCTGAGCAAAAAGTAGCCCTCTGTCTCTGTCTGATTTTCTTTTAAAGCCATCATTTCAAAACATTAAAAAAAAAAGAATGAGGACAGCAACGGCTCAGAGATATGCTTTTGCATATACTCTGGGACACAGGTTAGAAACACCAGCTGCAATTTTTTCCACCCGCACAGTCCCTTGCAGCAGAATGGTGGACTGGAAACATACTGGGACGCACTGGGAGAAATGGCCATTCTCACAAATCAGAAAGGGTGCCCTAAAATAGGTGGTATGAAGTTTTCCTTGCCTACTTCTTTTGCATAAATATAATTTGTGTCTATTCCAAGACTACGATCTTTTTTCCCCCAAAGGCTTTAATCTTTTCAAAGATCAGAAATACAGTTATCAAAAGCCTCTGACCATTTGGCCTGGCCAGCAGGCAACGTGGTGCCCTGCAGGACCAGTAGCTGGGTGACTCGTGCTCTCCTTCCTTCAGGATTTGGTTCTCTGACCAGGGTGTGTTACAGTCAGCCTTGTGCATTATGGTAAAAAATTCCCTGCTGAAAGACTTTTGTCTAAAATGCCATTTATCTAAAAATCAGAATTCCCGAGAAAATTTCATTTGGAGGGAAAATTTTCACCAAATTCTAATACGAGTATTTTTATTTTGCAACTGTGAAGGCAATAAAGCAGAAAAGCCACTGCAGGCAACACAGCCTTTCTTTCTCTTAAAACACTTATTGCTGTGCACATATATTTAATTTTGCTCTGACAACATTTTTGTGGTTTCAGGGATTTGACATACCTGGAGTGTTGTTTCAAAGTATTAAAGGATAGATTAATATTGGCAGTTAACTTAGAGGCGACTACGATTCCAAAATCTTTGCCAAAGTAATCCCCAAATTTTCCCCACCCCTTCCATTCCCAAATAAATATAATTATATAAAATTAAAAGATTAGAAAGCCTCTCCACAAACTGCATAACTAGCTGCAGGCAGTGAACTCTGGTACCTTTAATAGCATAGTTTTCAACAGCGCTCACCGAGACTCGCATACCTTTCTCCTGAAGTCTGTGAAGTGTTTTACACCTGACACATGTAGCCAAATGCTCTCTTTTCCTACTAGATGTGGTGGGTATTTCTGGCATTCCTCAGCCCCTTCAGGGGAAATATTAAGCACTTAAAGCTCTTCTATTCTCCTGCAGTCAGTGAGCTAAACCCACTGCTCAGAGAGAGATTTCGTCCTGTTTCGGTCACGTTTCAGCTGAGTTTTACACCCAGCCCTATTGGGGCTGGAGCTTTTTATGTTTTAGACAATGTTTTTGCACAATTTTTTTCCTAATGGAAAATTTAATGGCAGCGGCAACACCGTGGTGAGGCAAGCATATTAAATTTACAAAGACTCTTATGAAAAATACAGCAGCAAGCTCATAGGCAATTAAAAATGAGAACGTAGCTGGCTATACTTTTTAATAAAAGCAGCAAAGAGATGTCTTGTAAAGACTGGTCATTTTTACAAGGGCTGCCCACCCATCTCCACAGATCCCGTCCCTCCTGGCTGCTCCCATACGAGCTACCAAGGTGCCGACCTGCCTTGCGTGGCCGGCCGGCGATTTGAAGGTTTTTGGTCTTGCATCTCGGGTGCAGGCCCAAGGTGACACTAAGTGGCGTTAATCTGGATGATTTTTGTGGCAAATTTACAACAGGGTAAACATCTGTGACGTGCTGCAGCAGGAATGTGCTGAGCCATAAAGTGCAGCCGCATCACTACGCACCGAGCGCAGAAATGAGACTCCAGAGCTCGGATGGGAGCGCGTTGGACCGATTTTGAAAGAAGTGCATGAAAACAGGACCAAGTGCTTCCATACTATGGCAACGGCAGGAAGAAAAGGGCTGCAGGACTAATTCTACGACGTGGGGCAGCTGCAGCTACTGCTCCCTCCTGGGCTGCTGCGCCGAGCGTTGGTTTTACACCCCATTTCCCTCCTTCCACCCAGTCTGCACCTCGTGGTAGCACAGGTAGTAGGAGATCCACCTCCAGGAAGGTGAGAGGAGCAGCCAAGCAGCAGAGAAAGCAGCTACAGACAGCGTTGGATGGCACTTCGCGGTGCGAAGGCGGGCGAGACCCTCAGTGGGAGGTTTGGGGACAGTCCCCGTCTCGTGTGCCGTGGGGTTTCCACAGCCAAGGGAGCTCCAGTGGGAGAAGGGCTGCCTGGGCACCGTGAGCCTGGGACCAAGAGAAACCTTCCACAAGCTTGATCTTTTTGCTTTCTTTTTGATTTTTGAGCAGCATCACTATAACACCAATTTACCACCCTGCACTACATGGGAATTAACAGCCGCCTGTCCCGGTGTCCCATGTGCTGATTGGGATCGAAACCCAGCGAGCGGGACTCCAGCGGAGCTGGATTTCCCTGCCCTGGACTG
Organism: Astur gentilis; assembly: GCF_929443795.1. Lineage (NCBI taxonomy): Eukaryota > Metazoa > Chordata > Aves > Accipitriformes > Accipitridae > Astur > Astur gentilis. The sequence goes on from NC_064913.1 coordinate 13,667,745, forward strand.
GTGATACTGTTGTGGTTTCTTCAGCTGCCAGCTAACCTTTGGAAATGACAAATATTTACCCTCAAAAAGCTACAGTTGAAAAGCAAAAATAAACTTGGCAATTATAAAACCTGATTTATTGTCTGCAATTATACTGTAGCTGAGGCTTCAAAATTCATGAAGGATGTAATGAAAAGGACCGATAGGTAGGGTGGGGGGGGAAAGAGTTATCAGATTGCTGTTTTAAACGGCAGAACGTCTCATTTATCGGGTACACACCTACTCCTGAGCAAATATTATATATGCTCTTCGCCTACAAAAACCTTTAAAGTATCCTTAAAGATTATGGCTTAACAACTCCTTTATTTACTTTGACCTTGGTATTTTTAAATTCTCAATACTACCCTGCGGTTGAGCAATAACCGTGCCTTGAGCCAGAAGCAAGCAGGCAACGCTATGGCTTTCCCAGAAAGAATAACAGGGCACCACGCACGTTCCTCGTTACTGCAGACCGTGGCACGGTCCTTGGAAATGTGCCAGGCATAGGCTGTAATCGGTCTTATATAATTTAATTTAACAGTCATTAGTCATTTGCTACGGCCCTGTAAGCTGCCGTGAGATGCCGGGTTCCTGGGTGCGGGGAGCAGCCCCGGCAGCAGGAGACCAGAAGGAAAATGGTGAAGGGGTCTTAGGGAGGAGAGCGTTTGTGAGGGTTTGCAAAGCCCGGAAAGAAATGATCCGTGTTTGCGGCAATAGGGTCTCTGAAAGGAAAGCACCCAGATAGCCCTGATATTTTTACGGAACGCAGTTTATGCTGGGGAAAGTTGTCTCCCTGAGATCCTTGAGTACTTCGTGTTCTGTAAATCATAAATACCAAAAAAAAAAAAAAAAAAGAGCAACGAACTAGATGTACTTAATGCAGAAGGTAAATAAATGTAGACATTCCTCACTGTACTCAAGGCTATCTTACAGTTCCTCTCAAATATATGCTACCTTTGGCCTTTAAATACCAGAGTTCATGAGTACAGAGTGGTCCATAAAGAGGCTGGACTGTTGCATTAGAGACTAACGGAAACAAATTTACAGTCTTTATGTCAGGCACACTTTTTAGGAGGGAAAAATGTGGAAAGTGGAATGCCACAGGCCAGTGATTTAGAGATGAACGCAGAAAGCCGAGGGGACTGAGCACCAGCATAAGTCAACAAAAATACCCATTAATCATCTCATCGCCACAGCTTCCTCCTGCCCAGAAAGGCTGGGAGAAACTGTTTAGTGGAGTCTCCTGGGATTTGGCTAACGTATAGCTAATGACGTGGTGTAACGCCTGACTTCATTAGCGCCGGTCTAACTTGCACACAGGCACACGCACGCTGTTGGCAGCCTTCCCTTCGAGTCGTGGCTGTTTTGCAGCGATACGTCCCGAGACCTCTGTTTCCATCTGGTTTTGCAAGGAAGGAGGTTCCGTGCTGGCCAGCCCAGGACGTGCCATTTGACTTTGTCTCCGACCCTCCGAACGGCCACAGGATTTGCACCGGGCGTTTTGGCATCAGGAGAATCCTACGACGGGTCCCCTGTGAAACTCCGTCTCCTCGATGGGCTGCATGAGATGTCACAGGAGACGGCGGCCACTCCTACCACTTCCAAGGTGAAGGGTGTTATTTTTAGGTTTCCAGAAGACTGCACTCAAATCAGTGCCAAAGCTTGACTTGGCTTCAACGGCCTTGGAAAAATGCCTGCTCTTCCCTGAGGGGAGCTGGCACGTAAAGAGCATCAGGAATTGTAATCCTAGCGAAGGTAGCGCAACCCCAGTAAAAGCACGTTGCAGGCCTTGAGAGTCCCGTACAGAATTTATTTCAGTCCTTCATCCTTTGTTATCTAGCAGGAGTCAATTAATCCAATTGTTTTTTTTAAATCAGCAAGGCTGAATCCATGAGTTAGTTAGGAAAAAACCCTCAAGCCCCCTGCTTTTGGTCTAAGCGCAAGATTTAAACCTTTCTTTTTACTAATGAGACTCCAAACCAAAAGTTCGTTGCCTAAGTTCTGACAATAATTACGGAGGAAAAGTATCTGATGTTTCAGAGAAGGAGACTTGGAACTTCGATGTACACAAGTAGCTAAAGGAACTTTAAAAAGTCATTACATTCACTGGTTAAAAAAACAAATTTGTGTACATACTACAGCAGTGAAATAATTATTTACGCAAGTAATGGAGAACTGTGGTCAATTCTTTTTTCATAAAGAGAATTAGGGCTGTAAAACAGGCAGTTCAGCTGTTGCTGCTCCTCCTTGCACTGAGTGAAAGGTGGAGAGGAGGAGAACTTCAGTGGCAGGCTGGCAGGGACGCTGGCAGTCTCACGAGGATGATGTGCAGCGAAAGAGTGGGACAAAAGCGGCAGCCAAAAATGAAACCGCACGCACCCTCCCAGCCCCGGGTGCAGCTCCCCACCCCAGAAGAGTTTCTCTTCCTTTAAACGCAGATAATTCTCCTTCGGAGGAGAGAGGTGTGCTCAGTGTCCCCTCAAATGACACAAGCAGGGTGTCTGTTGGATTTTTTTCTTCCACCCATGGAGGTTCTCCTCCAGATTGGGGTCAGTGAGGAGAAATCTGGTGAAGCCGGTGGGTGGCTGTAGGTTCAGAGCAGAAAGCATGCCTGCGCTCTATATTTAGCTGACCAGTGCAAAGTGCTCAGCGTGATTTGGGGATCCGGAGTCCCCCACGGTGAGTCACCATCCTCACAGTGGTCCCTGGGGAGCGTGGCTTTTGGATCGCTGCTTTTGCTTGGGAAATATTTAATTTCGCACGCGGCCGAGTCATTGCCTTTGGCCTGGCCTCCTTAGTGTCACACCTTCTGGAATATCACTCAACTCGTGTTCCCGTCTCTCCCTCCATGCCCACCTGCTGCTGCTGCGAACAGGCGCCGGTGGGCGATGCTACGTACCAGCTGCACCCTGCAGTTGGCTGGGGCACCCCGCTTCTGAGGTTACGGCAATCGCCAAAGAAGGAGAACAGGCAGACGTGATGCAGCTTTTACTCTCCAAAAATAGTAGGAGAAGTCAATGAATCATCTCTCTTCCCCCGCCCCCGGGCTACGGGGATCCTCGGGACAGATTTGTCAACAGCATCTGCAGGCTTTCGCCCTGCAAACCGCACCATTGCTTTTTGCTTTTTTTTGCAAAAAGGGAATTGAGAGCTCCCTGTCCTTGGCTGAAGCAAGAAGATTGCTCCAAGGAGGAGCCTCAAGATCTCACCTTTCCTTTGCCACCCTCCCACTTGAGAAGCGTTTTACCGGTAAAAGGTGGCTGACTTACGTTTGCAGGCGTCTGGGGCAGAGAAAGGCTTCCTGAGGTCGCGGTAGAAGCCCGGTTTGCAGCGCTGGCAGTGCTGCCCCTCCGTGTTGTGCTGACAGTTGTCGCAGATGCCGCCGCTGCGATTGCCCGATGCCAGCCACGCATCCATGTCAAAATGACAAGCGTCGGCATGCCCGTTACACTTGCACGCTGAGACAAAGCCAAAGGGAACAGAAAGGCTCGTCAAGGCAGTGAAAGATGTTGATACATAGAAAAGAGACACAAAAACCCAAACCATGCTTTGGAGTGGGAGACCTGGCCTATGATCCTGTTATTCATTCAAATACATGAAGTATCATCACGTTTTCATCCATGCTTCCCAACCTCTAGAGGTGACCTTTAAGAAAAAATAATTTATTTAACGCTTTTATTTCCAGTACAGGTGAGCGCAGCCCGCATAGGCAGGCTGGTGCTAACTTAAGCGTCGATAGCATCGCACCCACGGCAGGATGGCACTCGGCATGCCTGCAAACCTTCCCGGGATGCTGCGGTTAATCCTCAGCGTCCTTCTGGCTAGACTCCTAGTTACTGAAGCAGGTCGCCTTGTGATCCCTGCGGTCCCCCGCAGCCTGCATTCCTCCTGAACATCCCTCCCCGGCACCGCAGGAGTAATCCTCAAACCTTCCCACATCCCATGGTCGAGCAGAGCCCACGTCCAGCAGCAGAAAGCCATTCCTCCTGCAAACGAGTTTGTCGGCGGTTCCCATGGAGGGGACAACGCCGGCCCACTGTCGCCTCCAAGGCAGCTTGGCTGGCAGCAGCCTGCCTGCAGCAGAAGACCATCTCTCAAGGAGATGCGCTTGGGTCCCAGAGAAAGGCCAAACCGAGGGACAACACGATCTCGTGAGGATTTCCAAGTGAGGGGCTGCGCAAACAGGGACATCCCTGCCATACGAATGCCCGGTGGGCACTGGGCAGGAGCGTGGCATTGAGTCTCCGCTCTCCGAACCGCTTGGCAAGCACCTACCCACCACCCCAGTATCCGCTGCCTCTTGGAAACACGGGAGAAAGGCACCCAAGGAGGAACCGTTCCGCTCCGGCACAGGCTCTGGAAAACACTTTTCCTGGCTGGCTACTTACATTGACACTCTTTGGGTTCTCCGGTTTTGCCGTCGGCAGCCTGCCAAGGCTGGTCGTTGTAGAGCGGGGCGCAGTGCTGGCAGTGGGACCCGGCCGTGTTGTGCTTGCACATGCATTTCCCATGGACCTAGGAGGGGGAAGAGAGCAAGGATCACCCACAGCAAAGCCCAAAGAGTCTCCAGGGCACGAGCAATACCCATGTACGGGAGATGCCGCGCCAGCTACACGCTATTACGTAGACTAGAAAGAGGGCTCGCATGATGTCTGCTTTGATCCAGTTCAGTCAAAGGGAAATATTCTGTGGTTATGCTTTCAATTAGATTAGTATTTGTGGATCTGCATGTCATGGTATTGTATAATCATACCTTTTTAAATTTTTTGGAGATCTAAAAGGATCTTTAGCAGAGTTTCCAGCTGCAGCATGAATTTCCAGGAGAGATTTAAAAAAGCCAATATTCAAAGCATCCTTGGGAAACACTGTAAAACCTTTCTCTTTTTCTCCCTCCTAAACATGACTACACCTTTGCAGTACTGCAGGAATAGCACCCACAACCTGAGCACCCAGCTCTGTGTGCCCAGCCGTCACCAACATAACTAAGAACAAGAAAAAAGAAATTCAAACCCCTGAAACATAGATATCTACTCATCCTAGGCAGATTTTTTGCCCCGCAAAGGAAGAACCAAGGATAGCACAAGGACCACGAGTGACTATACTCGGATATGTTCGTGACAGATAATTTAACAGCTAGACAGCCTGGTGTAAGGGGGTAATTAGAGATGAAAAGCCAGCGTAGCACGCTTCGTGCCAGCTGCCCTCTCAGCCGCTGGCATTACTCACGCTGTTGGCAAATGCAAAGAAAACAGAACGTAGCCAGAGGGCAAGAGCAGCCCGGCAGCCCTTAGATGTGATGAAATCAAGCTCTGAAGCAGCACGGCTCTGCCGGCAAGGCTGAAGACCCTGCCTTTTCCCATGGACCGCGGCGGGCATCTACCTACCCTAGCTATTTTGGTGGCTGCCTGTGCTTACGGCTTTACTCTGCTCGATGTTTTGCTTTTAAATACGGTTTTACTAAGACCATTTCAGCTGCAAGTCTCTCCAGCTACCCGATGCATGGCCAGCCTTGAGGCACGACCGGCATCCTGCATTTGCTGAAAAACGAGCTGAGCCGTGCCTCGCCACGCTGGTGCCCCATCCTTCACCAGTCACGGGGAAAGTGATGGAGAAAGAAAAGCAATAAACTGAGCAAGGCTCGGCTTCTCCTGCTGCTCAGTAACGAGCCAGAGACCTCAGCTCGCCCTGCCAGCGAGGCCCAGCGCTCGTGCCGCAGGTTGCCATAAAACCGACGGAGCTGGGGACCCGCACCAGCCACCGGCTGCTTTCAGCATCGGGAGCGACGCAGGGCGGTCGGGATGCCTGGTGATCCGGCAACGGAGCTGGGCCACGGCTTTAACTGCTGCTGGAAAAAATGCTGCCTTCCACTCTGTTTAACTTGTGGTTTTACAAGTGTGCTGTTCCTAACTGTATGCCTCGCTGCCGAGACCTGCCACGAAAAAGGTTCCTGTGAAAAACCTGAACTTTAAACAAAACAGAAGAGGAACTTGACCATGTTGTAAACAGTTCCTGCTTGTTACGTAGGTGCACACACACACACACGGTCCCCCCCCCCCCCCCCCCCCATACACTAGTAGCTGAGGATGACTTTCTGATTTATTTATTTTTAATGAATAGATTTCAGCTGCTATCTCAGAGGGGTCGGATGTAACCGGTACAGAAACTTCAAAACTGACCTTGAAAGGCCTTAAAAGACTTTTCAGCAGCAATGCAAATAGCAAAATCTTCCAAAAACTTTTCAAAGGATACTTTCCTGCCTTATTCAAATGTCTGACTCATCAAAGCAGGAATAAGCAAAATACAGTGCAGCAACTGGACTGCGTAAGGAATGGACAGATACAGATGGAATCAGACGGAATGCGTAAGCGTCTAAGCTAAAGCACAAATACTAAGATAATATCGCTTTCTGTGCTATTTGGCCTCATCACAGGTATCAGTTGGTCTCACCGCAGATACTAGTTGGTCTGTCTGGCTTATCAGATTGAGATATGCTTAAATGTGTGCTAATGTTTGAAAAGAATGAGAAGCAAATACAGAAAAGAAACAAAACAAATTTGCAGAGGGAATATTTAGTTCTCAAAGGGCATCTTGTGTTTTCATATTTTCATTTTTGCTACCACCTACAAAACATTCTTCAAACTCTCAGATGCCTTGCTTTCCTAAATTATCACTCTTCAATAAAATTTGTCTCTCTCATATATTTTTTAGGCAAAGTCTGCACACAAACCAATGTTACAGAGCTACTTCACACACATTTAAAAGCATCCAGCTGCATGAAAACAGAAATTGATTAAACCTGTATTGGTCGCGTGGTCATCTTCTGGTGGTTTTGATGGAGCCCTAACTCTTTGATGTCATTTTTGGTAGGGCTTTCTTGCAGGCCCTTTGGCGATTGAGTGGTTAGGGCTAAACTAAACAGGTTGTAGTAGCCTGAACCACATCTGTGGCCAGAGAAATCCTTCAGCTTGTTCCTCACAGGACTGTTCCAGCTTTTAGGGTAGAGGGACCCACCAGACCTGGGATGTGCGTGATCAGGAGGGGAAGGTGACCTAAGGGAGCCAGAGGGTGCCATGGTCAAAACCAGCTGGTCCCTTGGTGCTTTGGCAATCGTGATGCCAAAGTAAGAAGGACACGGGAGAAGACTTGCAAACAGGGGTACGTCTCAGACACGGGGACTCTTGGGATTACTGTGGGGACGTGTGCTCCCCCTGCCTGTGCCCACAGCCTACAGCCTCACCCCTCAAATTCAGTGTTCCCCCTTGCCAAAGCCGCACAAAGCATCAGTGGGGACTCAATCAATCAGCCAGCAGCTGCTCAGCATTAATAATGTACGACTCTGAAACTCAGCAGCACCTAAGAAACTCTCAAAGGATTAAGCATCCCAAGACACCAACAGCGACTGAGGCAAAACTCCCTGCTGAGGAGCATTCACGGTCCCAAGGTGTAAGAGCCTGCATTTTCTGAAAGCCCGAGTACTGTATAATAGAGTGTTGCCAGAATAGGGGGAGGTGGGTGAAAATAAAACAGAAAGGATGGGTACCCAAGAACCTGACGTGCAGCCATTAATTTGGCATGCAGAGCTAGTAAGCAAACCCCTAAATAGCTGTGCATCAACTTATAAATTTTAATCTGTATGCGAATCCTAAAGGAAGAGGTTTTGTAAACTTGGAAAACTGCTGCAGCAACGGCAGGCTTGCGGGCTCTCAGATGCTGTGGCAAGGAGCGCTGCAAAAGACCCAAATTTGGAGATGGTGCAAATCGAGCCAACTGGTGTTGGATAGACCCTGAGGCAGAGCGGGACACGATGCTCCTGGTATTGATTGCTTGTGAAAGTACGATGCCCCTGGGGGGAAGGAAACGAATGGTCTGGCTGAAAAGCTTAAAAAATAACAGAACAGTGCGGTTTTGACTTCTGCGTAAAGGCGAGCGCAGGACCAGCGCAGAGGTCCGTAGGTTTGGGCTTCCCACCTGACTCGGTGGGTGCTGTCGCAGCCTGGGCCAGAAGGAACCCCGTGTTCCCAGTCCTTACCATAACGGTCCTCCTTTGCAGTCTCCTTTCCTCCAGGGTTCATCCCAACCAGCTGCATTAGTGTCTTCACCAGATGCTCTCTCCCAAGCCCAGATCCCAGTTTGGATCCTGCACCCCACCTCCGCTCACCTCGGCGTGGGCTGGGATGACTGTTCTGTAGCCCAGCCTGTCCCCCACGCTTCCCAAACCTGTGTGTCCTCGCTCGCCCGTGGGGCTCAGGACTCGGAATCCCAGCGGGATTCACATCTGGGTGAGCACCCACAGAGGTACGGGATGCAACAAGCTCCCATCTTTGGGTGCAAGCTCTGGGAAAGGCAGCAGGGTTCCCGATTCCGGCAGTGCCAAGCCTTTACAGCGGTGCCGCTCAAACGCGCTGGACCCCCAGAAAACTCTGCCTCTCCGAGGTCCCCCCAGGTCCCACGGTGGCCCTGACCCCTCTCAGCCAGGCGGAGCGGGGCACAGACCCACTAACGAACAAGCTAAACTGCTAAATGGCCGGTCTTAATCGAGCGAGAGGAGGGAAACGGGGTCTTCAATAACTTGTTTCTCAGTGTAACTATTAACTAAATACCTTCTTTCCCCGAAATGTAATGAAAGTGGGACCTAAGTGCTTCAAAAACCTTGCCTCGGGCTGATGTATTTATTCTCTTTCAATAGCATTACAATGATTACCCCCCCCCCAAAACAGCTCTGCTTTAAAAAAATCTCTCCATCCTAGCTTGATCCTATTGAAGAAAATATCTTTTTTCTTCTACGTAATTCCAGCATGACAGAAAAGATTTTTATGCGCTGCAAACAACAAAAGAAGGTGAATATTAGCAAGCCCTTTCTTGCAGCCCATAGGCAGACAGGTATTTTTTTTTTTTTTTTAGTTATGAAGAAATACCATGACAGCTGAAAATAGGAGAAAGACAGGACAAGAAGAAGGGGTAATAGAAATAAACCAGAAGTGGCAGCAGGTGAAAATCAGCCAACAGACTGTCCGCACCGGGCAAAATGAATGCCTGCAAGAGCTGTAGGAGGGCCAGATGCAAGACTGCGGTGCCCTGTAAATTCCCCGTCGTGCCATAGAGCAGCTGGGTGCTGGGGCCAAGAAACCAGCCCAGCAGCTCTGCTGGGACCCCAGGCAGAGTGGGGAAATGATGTACTCAGCCTCGGGGATTTCTCTGGCATCTCAGCACCTTTCTGAAGGCAGAATGTGACCCCCGTGCATCAACAAGGGAAAGAGGACAGTTTTTCCTCCCTTTTCATTCACCTCGACTTACATTTAACTGTAAGGCGTACCCACTTGGGTCATTCTGGAGCATCACTAAGTACACAAACACAATTCCCAGTACGTCTCACCCCTTTAAGCATTCACACGGCTCTTGACTCATTTAAGCGGCAAAGCCCTCTCATACCATTTTTCATTTTGTCACGGGGTCTTTACATCCCAGTTCACTTTCACACTGTTTCCCGTCTTCGCTCGACAGCCCCGTCGCAACGTCAGTCATTAGAGGGCACAATGCAAACAGTGTTACAAAAGTTGACTTCTGTAAGATAAATGAGCGACTGATTTCTCTATACAAAGACAGTTGCTAGGGCATGCTTCCTTCCAGGGCCTTTTGTTACTGAATTATAACCTTCCAGCGCTTCCTTTCAGATGGCAAATACATAGGGTTATTTCATCAGTCGAATCCTATAAAATACTTTTCCCCCTATTTATCATGTTCCGCAGTGAGAAAGAAATGCTGCGTTGAGGGAAAAATGCTTTCAGTCACCTGTTATGAATTGATTTATATTGCAAGAACTCACCCACTATATAGAGTCCAACACAAACACACACTAAAAGAAAATCAATGTCCCAAAGACCTGATAGCGTAAATAGGCTAAATAGCTGGGAGGAGCAACTGCTTTTAATAGAGTTTCTTTCTTGGAACTGCTAAAATTGTATTTTCTCTATTTTTTCTTTTTTTTTTTTTTTTTTTTTTTTACTTTCATGGAAAATGGGCTTGATATCAGCCTAAAGGAAAATCACGACACTCACGCTGGGTCTTTAACGATAGCTTTTAAACTGTGTTGCGTTTGAGCCCCTGTGCCAATTTTAGAAACAATGCCTACTGGCTGCTGTCAGCATGCAGGGAGGTATTCTTTCCCAAAGCACCAGACGACCAAATTTATGCATGAGAAAATTCTCATATCCTATCTTGTTCTTGTGAAAGAATACAAAGCTTGTTGTCCAGGGTGCGGGGGCTGTCTGGTGGGTTTTTTTTAATTCCTTGTACAATAGGCTTCTGTCAGTGCTGCTGGAGAAGACCTTCAGCATCTTTTGATGTCAGTAGCACGATAGCAATTTATAACAGCCGCTGGGTTGGCCACATGGGAAGGGGGAGGAATATTCACCCTGCCTGACTATACCAAAGTGCTTTAGCATGGCAGTTCAGTTTACCCGGGATCCCAACCATACTGTATCCCCCCATCCCTTCGTAACTATGGAAGGAACCTGGGGAGATCAGCTGGCTAGGTTGGGTACATCAAATGCATGCCTAAATTAGGGGAGGTATAGCTGGGGTTTGGTGCGTAATTGTCAGGCAGCTGCCAGAAATCAAGTTCAGCTGCATTCACTGATCAGGTTTTGGAGCTGGTTTGTCTGTTCGGCCTGGAAAATAAAGCACAGTTCCTGGAAAAGTCCTTGACTTACAGTGACACAGAACCTTGGACTGCTGGAGAAGTGTATAAGCGTAACTGCAGCAGTACCATTTTGGTATGGCAGCAGCACCACACCAAACCGGTTGCTTTGGGCACATATTTTAAGTCCACTGAAGATTCTTCATCCCTAAGTTCTAGTTTCCCAATTCCTTTCTTCAGAGCAAAGATAGCTGCTGTATTGTGTTATTAAAATTGTCATTAGGGGAAAAAGAGAACAAGAGGATGAACAAACCCAGATCGCTTCATTTGTTCTCATTCTCAGTGCAGGTGAAAGATGCGCAGACAGGGCTGCACTAGCGGGACTGCAGGAGGGGAAAGGAAGGGCAGAGCTGGCAACATCAGATAGTTGATAATATTGGATTATCAATGAGATAAGGAAGTGGTCAGTTGATAGTGGGATCTCATCTGATAGGGGTAAGAGCAGGAAGCCCCAGCAAGGACACAGCCCCGTAAGAGACTGGTAACTCAGGCCAACCACGAAGACCACTTAGCTGTTGGAGGGTTCTGCAGTCAGGGAGGGCCGAGGAGTCTCTGAGATGGATGAACTCCTGCCCTCACCTTGAGACAGAACTGCACAGGCCAGGTGAGGTATCTCTGGGTTTGCTTTCCCCACTTCGGAGTCCTAAATTGCAAGATCCTACTTATCTCCAGGCTGATCTCCTCTTCCACGACCTTGCCGTAGTTGCAAGCGGGCCATGGGGATGCTTTAGCTGGTAAGGGGCCGAGCATGCTCGGCAGTAGCTCCATGTGCAGAGGTATTGGCAAGGGCTGAGAAGCTCCTAAGCTACAGATCAGCGGAAAAACCAGTCTTCTCACGGCCACTGAAGATCAGGAGGGATCTCCTGTGTATGTAAACCCATTTCTCTACTCGCATTGGTGGTTCGCTATGCAACGCGGCTCACAGACCGACCCAACTGCTTCGCATGGTGTGGTGTGAGGTGCGTTTGTCCACGCACATTTTTTCCCAGGCTGTTGATGAGCTTTGGGCAGGGACCCTTTGAATAAATTTGGGAGGAGCAGGGAACAGAAGGAAGTGTATCTGTATCACCCTGACAGCTGTCCGTTCCACACAAGAGTATAACAAGGGACAGTCAGGATCACACTACCCGTGAGGAGCAGCCCTTGCTGTCCCTGTAGTCTTCCCTGCGGCTCATGGAGAGATATCCTCCCCTAGATCAGGAGCATACCTGTATATTCAGAATTCACCTAAAGGCTGACACGGCATTTCTGATGCTCAAACGAACCCAGAGCATTCCTACATCAATTCCTTTCTCCATTAGGAATTGCCAGCAAGCTTTGCTCTGTAGTACCCACACCGTGACTGCCACAGAGCGGAGCATCACGGAGAGTTTTGCAGCTGGATGATGGTGAGCACACAGAAACGAACCTCCTCTCTTATCAGGCCCTGGCTATTGCTTTTTGCTGTTGGGGGTAATGTGAAGTATTTTTTTCTCCCAGTGAATGTTTGGACTCTGTAAAGTCCACCTTTGCTGTGACTCACCTCAGAGGGATCACAAAGGAGGTTATCCCACCCCAGTGAACGGAGCTCGAGCTGCTTCTGCTGGGGTAGAAGGAGCTCCAGTTTGCCCATGGAGCCACCCTGTTGGCATCCCACCCCTACGCCCCGAGGATGTCCCAGGTCAGTATTATCTCATGGCCAAGCTGGACTTCTAGCCTCCCTTCAGCCACTCAGAATACTTAACCTTCAACACTGTCAGCTTCTTAGCACATGATGGCCCAGCCCTCGAGAAGAAAAATGCATCCGATGGGAGGAATCCCGCGACAGTGAGCTGGGACGATGTCCCAAGCTGAGCGGAGCATCCTGGCCCCCCTGGGTCAGGTCCCTGCACCAAACCTGCCCGAGCAGCAGCCACCAGCATCCCCATATCCCTGCGAGGCTTTGTCAGATCTCTGGGTGAGGTGGCCGAAAAGCTTCTGGACGCTTTGAGAGATCTGCCCGAGACCTGGTAGCTATGCCCAGTGCTGCCAGGACACCCTGGCTTACTGCCGAGAGCAGCCCAAGAGAAAAACAAATATATCACGTCCGGGTCTTCCACTGGCCAAACAGGGACTGAAACGAAGCCTGCAGTTAAGATTTTGCCTGTGGGCTAAGACCAAGTAGGGGGTTAAAAAAACTTGCACATACTTTTTTTTGGAAAAGTTTTGTTTGTTTTGTTTTGTTTTTTTAAAGGATCTTGAACTTGTTTAAATTTTGATGTTAACTCTCTAACTTGGGGGATATTCTTCAGGAGTGGTCTGGTCTAAACAAGCATAAAAACAGAGCCAGACTTTATAATCATATTGTGAAATGGTAATGTGTTTCCCAGCTTTTGCTGTCCTTGGTTTTACACTGAAGGTTCTGCTAAAACCCCATATAGGTACAGTTACATAAAGACAAGACTGAAGTCCCCATCTCACACTTGAATGACTGATAATTCTTCAGAATTAGCTTTTATGTGACTTTTTCAGATTAAATGTACAAAAATCCTCCCTCTCTGAAATCCCACTCCCTTTTCAGAAGTTTCTCTGCCTTCTCCCAGCTAAGCAGCCGCAGACCCCCTAGTCCTTCATCCCTTTTCTGTTCATTCACACACACACATCTTGCTATCATCTTGCAAATAATCCTCTTTTCCCACCTTGAAGCAATGCACTGGCAAACCCCAGCCTGGTATGCACAAGTGGGGTGCCACCGCAGTCCCCAAATCGCAGCAGCCTCGTGCCAGGCAGGAGCCTGACATGGACTGGGCTCAGCCCCAGCTGCCCTGGTCCTATGATGGAAAAAGTGGTATTGGGAGAGGAAACATCTTACCATTCCCTGACTCTCCCTGCAAACCATGGGGCTATGTCATCCCTACACCGGCACGTCCCTTATGGGACATGCAGAAAAAGCTGTAAGGCACGGTAAAATGAGTCAGCCTGACTGCAGAAAAGTCACCTTTGGGACTCCTGCCACATACACTTTTAGAACCGGAGTTGAATTTCCCATCCCCTCGGGGCTGGCGTGGGGGCTTGTTGCTATTTCTTGCTTTGGTTTTCAGTGCAATTTTGGCACTTGATTCTTTCCCACAGCACCGCCTGTTACCTGCGCACTATGGTTTCCATAGGCTATAGCCCTACTGGAGGCGTATTTGGCTTCAGGCTCTGTTACAACTCTCAAGGCACGCTCCCGTGCAATTGTATCCCACCGAAATAATCCTGGGCAAACAGCTCCTTTCAAAGACTTTTGCTCAGGGAACATCTGTGGAAAGCAGAGCAGTGCTGCTTGAAAAAGCCTTATCAATCATAGCGCTGCACGCTTTCAAATTGGTATATTTTCAAGATGTTGCAAGACGAGCTGTATTAGAAGGGAAACGTGCTGTCTGCTTCATGTCTGAGACCATAATTTAAGTGAAATGAGAGTTCCCTGAAGAGCTGGACAGATGCCAGACCTCCTTACCTCGAGTAACTGCCTTATGGGTTTTTTATGATCTTTCCCTTTCCAACATTATTCAGCGCAATATGTTTGACTGCCCCGGCTTTCCCTACTGCTCCTCCGCCAGCAAAGCCAGGATTTTCAGAGCCAGCCAAGATGGACAGAAAGGACAAGATGTCTTAGGGGCGGCGAGTGTCCCCAACGCGGCAAGGTGCAGGCATGCCGTGCCACAGGCATCCAATGTATCGGCCGCTCAAAACTGGAGCACAGGGTTTTCATCTGGAGAAGAAAGGTATTGCAAAGTGCAATAGAAAGCCTGGGCGTGAGAGCCAAGACCCAGCTCTCTGGGCCCTCGGTTCAGGACCCAACCCACTATCCAGAAGCAATGGCAATCACAAGATGCCTAGTACCTTCGGAGAAGCTCTCCTCCTTCTTCGTCATCAAGCTGCCCTGCATTTATTACCTTTTAGATATTGTGTTATTGCAAGTTAGCATTTGGGGGAAGAAGGGACTCAGCGATTTTAATTTTTTTTTAAGGATCCACCTGAAATAAATAAATAAACGACTGTGGAGCACCCTTGAAGGATGAGAGTCCTGGTGGACCAAGGCACACCAAGGCACAAGGGAAGCCCAGCACTTCAGCCCAACATGGAGACCACCTCCTTTGTAAAGACTGCTTTTGCTCACTGTGCTTGGAATTCAGGGCATCACACGTCAAATGCCGCATACTTGGATGTATACCATACTTTATACCATCCCTACTGTTGTTAAAAACTCCGCTTCCCTGCAGCGCAGATGTTTTTGGGCACGTGTACATACCACATGGAAAACTCCAGCCGCCTTGACGGGCTTGAATCCGGTGATGGGGACGCAGTGGTCAGCGTGGCCGTTGCAGAAGCAGCTGCCCTTCACGATGAAGTCGTAGATAGCGTAGTGCAGGGGTGGCGGGGGCTGCAGGGACCGGGGGGTCGGGACGGCCGGGAGGCAGGGGCAACCCTGCCGCTCCAGCAGCCGTACCCGCAGGTTGGTGATCTTCAGCTGCGCCTGGGCTTCCGCGCTGTACGGGTCTTCTGCGGCGTAAGGCGGTGACAGGGCTCGGTATATCACCTGGGCAGAGAAATGTAGCGAGGGAAGCAGAAAGAAGGATGTCAGCCAGCCCCGTGGTGGGTCGGGGTGGGGTGGGATGGCAATGGGAGCATCCCCTGGGAGCCCGCACCAGGTTCTCGTGACGCTCTTCCCCCTCCGCAAGCGGCAGGAGCAGTAAATCCACCTCCACCCTGGTGTGCACAATGTGACCCCCCCCACCGTGATCCCCTATGTCCCTTTCCACGCGAAGTCTGGACCCTATGGGTGTCAAGTGACATTTCGCCATTAACTTAAAGCAGAGGTCGGTGCCGCTGGTACGTGGCGTGGCCCGGCACAGGGACCGGCAGTCCTGCAGGGGATGCTCAGGTGGGGGACTCTTCACCCCTCCCCCAGAATAGGTGTATTTTTTAACAAATAAAGCTCAGATTTCCAAATATTTGGTTCCTATCAGTCCCAGGCTGCTTTCTAGTGGAAAAGTGATGAGGTGTGGCAATTAGTGACAGCAAGCTGATAGTCGAGAAAACTGAGATAAGAAAGAAAGAAAAGTGGGGGGCTTCTGGATTTTAAACAAATACTTATCAGTCAGTCTTTAATTTAACTCCGGTCTGATTGAATAGGTAAATATTGGCTCAAGCTGAAAATTGAGAGCACTCGATACAAATAACCAATTTTCTTGAAGAGGTTTATTTTCAAGTTGTTGGTCTAGCTGCCTACAGTG
Source organism: Astur gentilis (assembly GCF_929443795.1). NCBI lineage: Eukaryota > Metazoa > Chordata > Aves > Accipitriformes > Accipitridae > Astur > Astur gentilis. The sequence continues at coordinate 13,683,696 of NC_064913.1, forward strand.
AGGCATCAGAAACAGCATGTACTTCATGTAATTCCCACTGGCATAAAATGACACATTTATGGCACATGTATTAGTTACCGGTACATTCAACTTACAGTGACACTTTCTAAATAGTTAAATAGCTCTTCACTGCATAGCCACTGAAGGCTTGATGAACTACGGTTATTTCTAAGCCACATTTAATCAGTCACTCGCCGAGTGTTTGAGGGCGTCATGCAGCCTAATGGCTCGATGCGCTGCTCCCAGCAGCGGCTTAAAACCTCCTCAAACCACCCTGCTGCCCCACTGATGACCACCCACGCCACCCGAAACGCTGGCCAGACTCCTACAGACAGCAAGGAGGTGTGCGGCAGCGAAGGGCGACCATCGTTTCTTGCAAAAGGCGACCATCGTTTCTTGTCAGGACGCGCTGCGGGGTGCCTGGCCACATTCTGCGAGCCTGCCGGCGCCGCTTACGGAGATCACAGCCTCCTTCTCCCTAAATCCGCTCCTCCCGAAGGATGCGGCTGACACGTCCCAGCTGATGAAGGCTTCCCTTCGATTTTGCCAGGATTCACGCATCCTGGAAATAACGACCCTGCTGCTGCCAGCTCCCTGCCTGCGGGCTTTGCCTGCCAGCTGCTCCTGGCCAGGACCTGGCTTTTCTCCAGAGCTGCCAGCATCCAGCTGGAGAAAGCTTTGTCCCAGCCTAGAAGGAGATTTAGAGCTCGTTTTGGAGCTGAATGGCAGCAGTGTGCTTTGACGTGGCCCGTGTTCCTGCCAAGCACGGTCGCAACCAGCGCGCCGGTGACAGCCGTCATCCTGCAGATGCTCCCATGCAAAGGTATTCCAACATCTTCTGCCAGAAGGACATCCATAAGGGAGAAGGTTAACCGGGAGAGGTGGTCAGAGGGCAAGGCTGGTGAGCGGTACACCCCTTGTGTGGAAGTGTTGAGTCTGATGAGGGATATTAATAAATAGTAACACATTTCAAAAGGTTTGGGTTTTTTTTTTTCTCCCTCTCTTTCTGGAACATATAGAGTCTTTCTCTGCTTTCCTAAAATAAAAATATCAAGCAGATATGAACAGAAACCCAAGCGAATCCAACTATCAGGCCCTGCACCTCTCCCCAAGGCTTGCTATTTACCCAAATTTAAATCAATGCCATTCTGATTACATTTACTCGTTAGTGGCTTTGTGACCATGAGATGCTTTCAGATATGGAAACAAAATTCCCTGGGAAACATCCAAACTGGAGACATTGATTTCCTTTTAGCAGAGATGATGGAAAATGCCAGGCTGAAAATTTTCAATAAAAAACAGCATTTTGGGTTCCTTGCGATTACATAAATCACATCTCAGAGAATTCTTTGTTCATCCTGATTTGGATGAGAGCAGCAAAGGAAATACATAAATGAGAACAATCTATGCTAGATGCAGCTGCAGACTTTCTTCTCATAATTTTTAGTTCTTCTTGTTTATCTATCCCCATTTAATGCACGTGACTGATGCTTGCTGCTCTAGTAAAGACAGTCGCAGCAAGGAAATCAAAAACCCTGAGAGCCTTCACGCCAAGAGAACTAAACCTTGCCTGTGTGGAATTCAGGGGGAGTTATGCTGCTGATTTCAATGGAGCCAGTATTCCCGCTCAGGCCCTGAAATGTTACAAACATTTCTTTTTATGGCTACTTGAAAACAGTGATGCTAAACATGAGCCCTCTCTGTAATTCCCAGGGGCTGTGGGCTCTCAGCCCCCGCCTGTCCCGTATCGCTCCGGCTGTGCCCAGCAGCCCTGGCCCCGGCTCCAGATCTGTGCTGAGCCTGGTCTCAGCACCACCAAGACAGTAAACACCCTCGTCCCTCTGTCCCAGACGCTAGTAGCTCTGCTTTAATAAAATACAAACCCATCATTATAACATGTAGGACACCAAACAAATAGCAATTCTCCGCCCTGCCCCAGCAGATTGAGCTGGAGCCCCCAGCGGCTGCGTAATAAGGTCGAGGATGTGTTTCCCAGCAGGATTTCCCTGTTAACCTCGCTGATTTATCCCAGCCCGTCTCATCAGGAGTCAGCACATCACTGCCCTCATACAGCTCTTATGGGTCTGCACCCCCGTGCTGCTTAGCACCCCAGCCCCACACACACACACGCGCGTGGGTGCCAGCTTTCCTGTTTTTACCTTTCCTTGGACTTTTCAGCTCAACTGACCCACTGATAGGACCGGCCCTGGTCTGCAGCATCCCACCTATGAGCCAACCATGGTTTGCACAGCAAACCTGACCGCGTTTTCACACCTACAGTTCTGCTGGCAGCCCCCAGACACTGCAGTCAGAGGCCTCCTCAACCAAAATAGTGTTTAGTTTTAATGGTGCAGGGGAAGAATGTAGGCAGGATTTGAGAAGAACGCGCTGCTAACACACATGTGTATCTGACGATGGGGTTTTGCAAGCCCATCATGTCCCTGGTGCCAGCGGGCAGGACTTCAGTCCTGCTGCCCGGCCGGGGAGCGCCGGCTCCTCTGATGGACCCTGTTGGGCCAGTGCTCCCCAGCCACCCTGGGACGCTCACAGTGATGTGCCCAACCCACAGCCATCATTTTCTCTTCCCAACAGCTCCCCGAAGCCCGCCGGGTTTATCCTGCTAAAGCAGCATAAAAACCACGCACGCCTGGCTCAGATCGCAGGGATGGAAACTCTCCCCAGTATCGCCACCACCATGGCCGTGGTCTCGGCGGACACGGGCACATCATGTCAGCTTTTTTAGCTGTTGGGGCAGCCCCTCTGCCAGACGTGACAGGGGGATGGCAGATCCCTCCCACCCGCCGGAGAAGTCGCTGCCTGCAGAGCCATCAAGTCCATTACTCTTCCTATCCCAAATGCGCTGGAAGAAATCGTGCCCGAGGGTCCTGCCGAAGAGAGCCGTGTCGCGATTACACAAGGGAGATAAATAGCTAGATGAGGTATGGGAGAACATCCTTTTTGATAGACGATGCCATTCCTGTTTGTTTTCACAGAGCAAGTCCTCTACCAGTAGAAAACTCCACCACACGAAGGGGAACACATCCACCCCTTTGGTAAAGGAGCAATGGCCCCGAAATCTGGCCATTTGCCTGCAGCAAGCCTCACCAGAAAGCACGCCATGGTGACCAGACCTCCGGCTTTCCCACTCAAGTCTGTTTGCAAGCAGGTGTCTTACCGACAATACGTCAAACCCCAGCATTACAACGTTGGGTGGACAACACGACTTCTCCCAGTAGTGAACACCACATATGAAAGCAAAGGGTGGGAGGCTTGGATCTTTACATCAGCGGCTCTTTAGTGCATGCACTAACCCAAATTTTCAATTTTGTAGAACAAGTAGGAAGTAATAAATTGAAAACCCACAGCGCTTCTTTGCTAGACATGCCATAATATATCCTACCAGAAAGATATCTTCATTCCCAGTGTTGCTAGCTCACTATAAATCTTATGATATTTGGGATTCTTCTTAAACACAGTCCCAGGAACTGAACCTTTATCTCAGCTTCCATCTCCTTGTGCATGCCATGGAGTAAAAATATTCTGCTCTTCAGCCAGACCGCTCCGGTTGTCTGCAGTTTGGGCACATCATTACATAGACACCCTCTAACAAATTTCCACAGTGTTTGAATTTCCTTATGGCCTGTCATGAGCAACTCTTGCTCTGTAGATTACTTCACGTGGTTTTTTGTCTTAGTGGCACAAGAGGCTTCAGCTACTTGCCATTCCACAGATGCAATAATGTAGCCCTGTATATAAATAAAGCAGCCGACATGAACATGGTGCACTCAAGTAACCGCCTGCACCACAATGACCTCGATTTATAAATACATAAAAGTCCCTTTGCAAGAAGTACCCGAGTATGTTTACACACAAGAGGCAATGAAAGGACATCTTTATATATATCTCCACAGTGGGAAGGAAAATGCTAATGAATGACGCTGAGAGCAACAAAATAGGCTCTGAAGTCATAGTTGCCTGAGGAAGTCAACAAAACCAATGAAAGATTTGCCACCAGCAAAGCCTTCTCAATGAGTCACCGGCGCATCTTGGACCACTGCAGCAGCAAGGGCCCGGATCTTTGTCAAAATACAAGTGTCCACAGTGACAAAATGGGGCCCTTTAGGACACAAATGCCCAGGACGTTGAAGAGACACGTGCGATCCACAAAAAGCTTCTTCCCCACAGACCTTCAGAAATAGGCACAGCCGCAGAGGCCGTGGACAGGGACCCGCAGCACCCACGCGTGTGCCCCTTCCCCGGGTCCTTGCTCGAGGCTGGAGGTCCCACACTCCAACCGGGAGCCTGGCTGTGGCCAGAGTTTCTCCCCCCAGGTCTGGAAGGCATCAGGAGATGGTTCACAAAATGACACCACCAGTAAATTACAAACAGAGGGAATAAATGGATGGGAGACTCAAGAAGTGTGCACACATGGGAACAAGCCAACGAACGGGAATATGGCAGAAATAAAAGCAATAAACAAATATTAAAAACGTCACTAGAGTTTTATTTGGTTGTAAATGAAAGCCAAGGTGGTAATGCTGTGTGAAGTGGTCTGTGGTTTCTTTCCAAAAGAGATTAATCGACTCTGCCCTGTATCACCTGACCTGGATCGCTGAAAATGCATCTATAAGCACTCTATAATAATGACCTATCCGTATTAGTGATTCACCTATTTGGCTCGTGGGCATTTGATAAATTCAGTACTGCTTCATTTGATTTTTGCTGGTGGTTTTATTCCTTTCAATGTATTTTACAGGAACACAAGAAAAAAATAATAAGAATAGAAAGAATGTAAGGTTTGCTGTCTTCTCCGAGTAGAAAGGCAGCAAAAGCAATGGGGGACGTGCACCACCTTACAAAAGGGCGTGTGATGTCTAGGTAAGTGTTTAACAGAAAAGTTAAGGTTTGCATTAGGAGTCTGCAGTGTCTCTTGGTATGCAGGCACTAAATAAATGTGGCTAATTGGCCTGCATTATGGGGCCCTGTTGAATCTCCACGTCACTGGAAGCTCTCTGGTTTATTTAGTGCCTGGACAATGCTCGGAAAATGTAGGCAGTAAAGGCGGTGGTGGAGCTCTGCCAGCAAGTCCAGGATCTCATCCCTTTACCTCCTGAAATATTTCCCCGGAGTCTGGCAAGCAGCCGAGCTTAGGCACTGCCTGCCTGGCGCTGGGGCTGAGGCGAAGGGGAGCCCTTGTCTCCCGCCTCCCAGCTCCAGGATTTCCAGCTGTGTGCCCAACATCGCCTCACATCTGCTTGTGTCCGCAGGAGCCAGCTGTTGCTCGCAGCTGCGGCGCGAGCTGAGATGCTCCGTGCTGCCCAGTACAGCCCTGTCACCCCCAGTCACCGCGTTCCTGGGCCCTGTCCCCCCATTCCCCCCTCCACAGACAACCCAGCCCATCCAACAGTCCAGGCCCTCTCCCACAAGGACTACCCAAAAAATGGCAACTGCTTTCAGCCTTGGCTGGTCTTGTTCGGAGAAGCTTAGCTGGGAAATTTTACTGGGCCGATTAAGGTTTCCTTCTTAATAGATGTAAAAGTTAAAAGTGATAGTTTCTCTCGGTAAACATTACGGAAAGCTCACAGCGGGCAATAAGGCTGATTTGTAGAAATAAGTAATTGAAAAAATAATAATAAGGATGCAACATGTGTGTGCCCACTGGGGCCGTCTATAACGTCAACCTGCCACGGTGCCTGCTTTCAACTTCCACCCAAGAAACTGCGTTAGGAGCAATAAACTCATCACCACCACCAAAGCCTGATTAGACTTTTCTGTTTTTCACTTGCAGATGGAGTTGGAAGTTAATTTGGCTGCAGAAATCCAGAGCCAGCCAGGTGCTCCCAGTTCAAAGAGGGTGTCCTCCCACCTCTTTCGCCCGCCCCACCTTGGTCACCCTTCCATGGTACAGAGGAACCTTGGGGCTGAGACTGCTCTGTTCTCATCCCCCTGTGCCTTCCCAGGAAAGAGTAATTAAGCTTATCACCCAACAACATGTGCAAGAAAGACTGAGGTGAGACACATACTCTGTAGACAGGTTTTTCTTGTCTCCCAGTTTCAGTATTGAGAGCTCAATCCCATGTTAGCATTTACCTTCCCGATCAGTATTTTAGTTTCCAGGCATTTTCTGCATCAGTGTGGTCTTCTGCTAGGCTCTCTCCTGCTTCAAGGAGAGGAGAACTGTGCCTGCAGAGGAGTGTTTCACTTGTGAAGGCTTCCCATATTATTTTAGGTGAGCTCCCTACTGAAACAGCCCTTGTGCCATTGCACTGCATGTGTATCTATGCGTCTGTCTACCAGTCCACCCCAAAAACTTTTGAAACCACTGGCTAACTTCAACCACATTTGGGAGATATATCTTAAAGGCGTTAAGCTCCTGAAAGTTTTATGAAAACAATCTTGTTCCTTCACAAATTCAAACCCGGTGGACTCCTCGCCCTGTGAAGAAGCCTGCCAGAGCCCCAGTGCTGGTACCTTCTATTGACAAAACAGACTTATTTGATGTATTACACCACCAAGCAAAAGAGCTTTTAAGAGAGGAAACCATGCGCATCTCTGTGCTATGTTCATTGCAATGATCCTAGGCTAAAAAAAGACTTTTTGGCAGATGCTGTAAATAATTCACATGGTGTGGGAAGTTCATCGGCCTAAACTGGGCAGGTATCACCCACCAGCTCCTCTAATAAGCTTCTTTGGTTTTCTGCCTGTCCAGCCAAGTGGACTGCAGGGAACAAGAGCCTCTCTTTTTCTCACTGAGAGCTTTGATCACTCCCTGCATGTGCACATTCACGGTGCACACTTCAGCATCACCCGGGGTGAGATGAAACAGCAACAGAAGTTGGGAAACCTGCCTTGCCACTGCAGAGAGGTGACCATCAGAGACACCAAGATCACAGTGAGCAGTGGAGCCTGTCTTTTGGGCCACAGTGTGAAGCACTCTGTCCACATCCCCAAGCAATGGTGACAGAAACCCACTGTGTACCACCAACAGCAGCCCCTGAGTTCCTTGAGACGCTGGAGAAATGGCACTCCTGAAGCTGCTAAGGCTGCTTCATATATTTTGACAAAGGACGACATTTGGCCCATGCCTACAGCCCTTCTGCAATCTTTTGCAGCACATAAAACAAGACAAATAACCCCTTGTCTCACCATCCGAAAGTTACGCAATCTTGCAAAGACTTCAGGAGGAAAACCCAGGTATTTCAAATAACCAGACCTTGCGGGGGCCTTGGCAAATTAATTTATACCAAGGCAACTTTTACCTTTTGGGAAACTCAAGGCATTTTTCTGCCATTCTCAAAAGGGAAAAGCTGTATGGGAAGAGCTCCTACCCACACGCGGCAGCAGGATGGTGGGGAGTTGGAAAAGGCACAAGGAGAGCTAGGCAGGAGCCTCGGGATTTCTCCAGGATCCTTGACATCTCTGGCAATAATCAATCAGACGAGAGCCATCTTCTCAGCTTCCCTTCAACATCCTGCCACACAATTTCATTAGATGAAAATGAAAAACTGCTAGGCCAAGCCTGCCTTCATGCAGACAATGATCGCAGAAGTAACATGCTTACCAGAAAAATCTCTCTCCAGCTCGCAACAGCTCAAAACATTTGCATTTCTTCACCTCCAGTTCACAGCGCTTCTCCAAGAATTGATAGTTTATTCCACAATAGCTTTATTTTGCCTAGTCACTACTTTCACTCATCAAACAGCTAGAAATGCTCAGTTTTTTGGCTCACAAACCCCTCCAGATGCATGATATCATCAGCTATGCACTATCAAGGAAAATAATTATTGCTTTTTTTCTCATCTTCAGAATCACCACTTCCAAGGCTGCACTATCCCAGATAGGAAACTGAACCAGTGCATTTCATATGAAGAAGTCCTTTGACCCACCAGCAAGAAAGATGGTATTTAAATGCTCTTCCCTCCAGCAATTCCCCTCCTTTCCCTATCCCCACAAAGATTTATGTTCTCAGCCTTGGCCTGCCGGCAGTACCTGTTGTGCATATGGAAGACCAAGAAAACCCGGAGCTACCTCCAAAGAGCCAGACGGAGAACTGGACTTGCTTGTTTGTAGGCAGGGCTGTAAAAAGAGCTGGCTCACTCCCCAGAGCTGCAGAATAACCCCTTTAAAAGCTTCTGAGCACGCCGTACCACTGCAAAAGCCTGCAAGGCAGCAGGTTAGCGTTTCAGTAACTGCAACAGTACTAAGGATCGAGAGGATTTCTTTCAGCCTAAGAGTAACCCGATTTCATGAATATTTCTCAAGTGGCCTTGTCTATAATGAAAAGGCTTTGTGTCTATAGAACTGGCTGCTTAAACCACCCAGTTACCATGAGCTACACTTAATTTTAGGAAAAAGAACACCTGTCTGAATTATATGGAAATATGCACCGTCAAAAAGGTCATGAGAAACAGCACCCTCCTTTTAACCCATGGTTATAGTTTTTAACCACAGCGATGAGGGATGCTGCAGAGAGACTGGTGATAGAGAGTCACGGCATATGTGTCCAGTAAGTTTGTTTTTGGACATTAGCTTCTTTTCTTCCTGGAAATGTTGCCCAGGGAGAGTTTGAGGACTTCACCGTTTGTGTAGGATTTTGAACGTTGGTATACTGGATACCTCATGCGGACACTCATTGTGCCTGGCGATTAATCTCAGATTAAGTCCCCACGAGCTTTTGATCCAAAACTTCTGAGATGTGTCAATTCACTGCTTTAGGTTACACACTTCCTGTGTAACCGGTTGTATCCAGGAATCCCAAAGAGAAACATGGCAGCCCTACTTTTCAGCCAGCAGAGTGGAAGCTGAATAAGTGAGCCAGCCCTGCCTTCATGCCAAAAATGAACTGTGAAATGAAGCAGTGGGGTGCAGTGCCTGAAGAGAGGCTCTGGCTGCACCGCTAAAATCCCGTGGCACTTTTCTCAAAGGAAGCAATAGTCCCACTAACAAGGCTAGATGCCAATTTAGAGAATTAAATTCTGCCTACCCAAATTCCTTGTTTCATATGGGTACAGTGCTCTTCACTTCCTACATAAGAGGTTTGGAAAGGGTCTCCTGGAGCCCTGGGACCCATTCCCTCCTGCTGTTGGCAGCCTACAATATACCCCCTTTCACAGACTGGTCAAGCTCCCGCCGAGGAATAATTTGTTTTAGCCATAATTGGAGGCCGATCCAGAAGCCCTGATCCGCAGTCGTTAGAAACTTGCTGTTCTAAACGGGGGACTGCCGATACGCGCTGTTAAACACTGGCTATGCTCCATCCCAGAGGCAGCTGCATTTCAAGAGCTGGCCAAGCCGAGGGCCAACCTCCAAGTGCCAAAAGCACTGGGAAAGCCAGGAAGAGAAGGAGACAACGAGACCTTCCTGTGGGCTAACTGTGACAGGGGGAACCATGTGGAGGATCACCGGGCAGGTTGGAGAAGCATCTTGCTCCTCGCGTGCCCTGCTCCTCCAGAGATGCTGAGCACCCGGGAGGTCCGGCAAAGGGACACGTCGCTCCTCCGCGACTGCCCGCAGGAGAGCGGGAGGGATTTGGCACAACCTGGCCCAGAGATCTGGCGGTATCGTCCCTGGCGTTCCACGGATGGAAAAATTCAAAAGCAGGTGCCGGTGCTCAGAAAACAGCGGTTGTGTCACTCAGCCCCAGTGGTGACCGAACTCTAGAGGGAAGTGTCTTTCATGGTAAAATTCCCTGGAGACCGAAGGTTCATCTCAACATGTGCCCAGAACCGCCTTCATCTCCTGTCCTCCCTGGCACAGGTGAAAACTAAGCTCAAGTTTCCCCTTTTTCCCTGAATCCTCTTTTTGCTGCCCCGTTATTTAAAGGGAGAAGCTCCCCCCGACCCCACTATGTTAAAGCCAGCGGAAGCCACACACAGGGCTTGGGAAGATGGGCTTCCTTGCCAGGAGGGAAAGCTCGGGGGCCGAGCCAAGAGATGCACCTCGCCACAGCCATCAACAAGGTAGCCAGTGAGGAGTCGGCATCTCGCTGGTGTGCCGCTGCTGCCGTCGCTACCTCGAGAAGGGCACGCATCCCGCTCGGCTCTCACCAGCCCCCCTCGGCCACCCCGCGCTGAACGGCCAGCTGCCACAGCCTGGGATTTCTACGTCATTTCATTGACTCTGGCCTGTCTTCGTTTACTTCGTCTCATTAACTGTTCCCCTAGAGATCATTATTCTCGTGCTTATGAAATAACGGTCCCCATGTCTTGCTAAATTCACTGATATAGTGCAAAGAGCTGGGCTGGGTCTGGCCATCACCTCCATCATCCCTGGCCCCTGAACAGACTCTCCTTTACACCTGGCATTTCTGTACAAAGCCCGACAATTCGCATTTTGCCAAAGACAGAATGATCAGGAAGATGCTGCTAAAGAGGTTTTTTTCCTACAAAATGCACTTCTACAAAGCGTAGAGATGGGACTTGAAAACATACTTCCCTAGCCACGTCCCCACGTGTCCTAAGCACTGCTGAGCACCAGCCAGGATCCCTCTTTCCTTCTCGTCGGTTTGACCTTTGCTTTCTCTCTGTGCAGACATCAGTGGCACAGGACGATTAAAAAAGCCATTCGCAGCCCTGTAATGGGCTGACATCCCAGGCTGTTTTGAGGTTATTCTCGCATATTTGCCCAGGTTCTTCGTGGAGTGCCAAGTCTTGCAAGCGACTGAACTCCCGTGACCCACGAGTTCCTTGGAGGATCTCAAAGCAATGAAGATGTAGCTTCAGTTAAGGACAGAAATGATAAGCTCAAAACCCAAACTTACTCAGGCCTAAAAGTCAGGCAAAAAAATGGGCAAAAGCTTCTAGGCTGCAATAGTGTTTCCACAACCCAAAATCAGGGCTCCGAAATAAAAATCACGGAGCATCTTTAACTCCTGTTTGCGTCAGCGAGTGTTACAATTCCTCACTGTCTATCAGGGCCAAACTTGTGAGTAGCAGGACACAATTTCCTTCTCCTCTACACAGCTAATTTCAGGTAGAACCAGTAGGACTGGTGTCCAAATCCTTAAGGACCAGAGGCAGGCTGCATGCAGTAACAGTGCAAGGCAAAACATTTGAAGGTTTTTGTGCTACAGAAGGCCCATGAGATCAATGAAATGCTCAGTAAGCCACACACACCCCACAGTAAAACAGTGGTATGTGATGTTTCGAAAGTTAAAAGCACGTTAGAATTTGTTGCTGGAATATAGTCAAGCTGCAAATATGCCTCTCCTATTAATAGCAAACAGCAACAATAGCCGAGGTCTCCAAGTGATTTATTAGCAGTATTCTGAATAGATGAACACTCAAATAAGTTACTAATTTACTAAAATCTTGTCAAGGAGACTCTGCTTCAGTAAGTCCTTTTATCCTGGAGCTTGTCTAAATGGGGACACTCAGGCGAGCTAATCTGAATTGACCACAGATGGGAATGTAAAGTGAATGAGATAATTGCATTGCAGAGTGGACAGTCACTCTCGCTCACAGTTAAAGTATTAACATCTGCTAAGGGCCCCTTGTCGATGAGCCCTTAACAGTGATCTCTAGACGAGGACAATTTTAAGATTAGAGTGTAAAATAAGAAATATTAATATGATTTGAACTATGGGAGGGAAGATAGCCTTTTATGCATACTAATAAAATCGGCATTCCTGTCTGAGCATGAAGCTGAAAGAGTTTATTTCTGCATCTTGTTTACTGAGATCAGATTATGTTTGGCTGGTGAATCCAGTTCTGATTTCCCTTGCAATAATGTGGCTGAAGGGTTACACCCTGGAAAACAGTGGAAATACTCTGGATTTGTAGCACATTTGGATGACCCAGGCTAAAACTTGGCCTTAGCCTTCCTCTTAAAACACTGATCATATAAGGCCACCATTTAGAGGTTTCTGCCTCTGCTAAACAAACTGCTGCTGCGAAACAATTAATTCACTAAATGAAGCATGGGGAAAGTCTTTAGTGCCCCCCTTGTGTGCAGCTGATCTGAAAGTATTCCCTGACAGGGAAGGAGTTTCTTGTCCCCTTCACGGTGTTGCAAACCCGACCCCTCCAAGCGGCAGATGCTTGAAGCTTGCTGGAAACCTGGGTTGGTTGTACTGGGGTTTCCTCCTCCTTCCCGCTTCTCCTTCGCCCATACTTGGATGATGGGGGACAGCCTGGCCCTGGGTCTTGAACGGTGAGAGCTCCCGAGAGCAGTGCCAGCCTGTGGGGGGATTTCTGACTAGGATGGAGCGAGTGCCTGGGGATGCCGGGGCAGGAGGTGGGCACCCACCATCTGCATCTTTTCTTCTGTTCCCTACCGAGGAGGAGCTCAGTTGTTTTGTCGGGCTCCTGGATCCTTGCAGAGAAGTCATTGCTTTCCTGCCTGCTGAAAGGGTGGTTCTTCTTTGCGTGAGGCCAGACTACAGCCAGGCTGCTCTGGCATGGGGCTCGGATCGGCAAAGTCTCTGAACGTGTGCTGACCTGTGAACTCATGATTACTTCCACCGAGAAAACTTTTAAGACCAAACCCGGGGCATCAGTGCAGCGTTCCTGAGATCAGTATTGTGCCATGCAGCCTTCGACCTCTTTCCTCTCCAGTTCTGTCCAGATCTGTCCTTTCCTTCCTAATCTCATCGTTGGGCTGTCGATCCTCCAGCTCATGCTTGCTTCAGGATGGAGGACTCAGACGGACCTGAAGCAGAGAATAACTATGCCCGGTGGTTTTGCAGCATCAAGGACAGGTAGCAAAGAAGAGCGGAGACCTACCAAATCCCTGCCGAGGTGACTCTACCCATCAGTAGACCTGCCAAGTGCCACATGTGGCGTATGACATTACCTCTTCTGGCTCCCACCACCGTGGTGGCACCCAGCTTGGGTGACCGCAGCACAGTGTCACCCTCCAAGAACAGATTGCTCTCCCCATGCTCTCCACCACCCTGGTCCCACCACGGCAAAGGGAAGCCCAGAGCTGCTCTACTACAGAAGAAAGATGAAAGGCGTCTCCCAGAGCCATTTCAGCATCTCTCATTTCTCTACCAGCTCTGAGCTCTGGATCTTTGAAATGAACCCAGAGGCTCGGCAGCTTGCTTTCTGCGCTATCGTAAATCTCCTCAAGATCAACATCACGGCAAGTTGTGCTGAGGGAGGATTTTTGTCGTAAGAGTTGAGCTAGGCATCTAAGGAATGACTCATGGGGATGAGGGCAGAAGAAATGCAAAAAAGCCTGATCTTTCTTTTCAAGAAAAACTGAAGCAGATACACCTTTGCTCCAAATTAACACAGGCGATTTATTAAAAAAAGAGGCCCTAAGCCCCTGAGTACCACGAGCTTCTGCATGCTGCTGCCTTGAAACGGGGCTTGCAGGCACCGTAACGATCGGCCAAAACGCAGGTGGGTCAGCACCGCCGGCTTTTTGCTGAGGGCTAAAGCCAGAAACCACCAGCCCAACCAGCCACAGGTCTGTGCCAAGCTCCGGTGCCGTTTGGGGTGAGCCGGCATCTCCTGAAGCCTCCCCAGAAGAAAACTGGTCATCCGAGGGGACGGGTGGCAGTGACCGAGCTGCCGGCAGCGTGCAGAGACCCCACCGTCCTGCAAAATCCCGCAAGCCCTGACTCTGCGCCTGGAAACGCGCATGTGGCGTGGAAATGTTTGAAGTGGGAGAAAGTGGTATACAGAGGGAGCGATACAGGGCTTGGATCACAGGTTACAGTTGTTACATCGCAGTTAAAAAACCTCTTAAAAAAGTTTTCTCTTAAAAAAGAAATCCAGTAGCGCTCGTGGAATTTATGTTTGTGCTTTAAAGAAAGCTGCAGCAGCTGAGCTGCAATTAAATAATACCCTTCAGACTCGGACATTTCAGATGACTGCGTATTTGAAAGCACTGTTTCATGTGAAATTACTGTTTCCATATGTCTGAAATTAGGTGCCACCAAGAAGTGGGAGTAAAGCAGGACATAACTCCAAACAGAACACAAAACTCTGGTGTTTCTTTAGGTGAGATACATGTTGCTATTGGCAGTTACAAGTAATTGCTGGAATGTAGCACACTGTAATAAATTAAATGTGATATTTGCTAAGTATGCAGGCTTGCCATCTGGTCACCAGAGAGCTGCTGTTATTGCTTTGCAGGTAAAAAAGCGGTTAAGTGCAGGGAACTGAAGTGTGCCATATAAATAACATCTTATAAACTCCAGCCCTTTGGACTCACCATTTGTTTAAAACCTGGAATAATTAGATGATCTTGACTTTTATAGCTTCTCTGCAATAACAGAGGCTAATGCGATGCCAAAAGAAGAGATCCCGCAGGAGCAAGCTCGGTAAGCAGCCTGTTTTTGCAGCATGCTACCGCAGATGCATCAAACACCACCAAATTCCTTTTCTTCTTGAGATGGGCATTGGTTTCTACACACGAGAGCTCGATCCTACTGTCCCTATGCATTTCACCAACCTATAAAGGAGCCAGCCCATGGTCGGGATTTGCACAGGTCCTCGCCAGGCACAGCCCCCATCCTGGTGCGCAGGAACATCACTGGGATGACCACAGCGAAAACTCGTGCTCGCTACGCGGGATCCAGCATAAACGAGGCAAATACTGCCCCGAATGTTGCCCTGGGTTTCTCATCCCTGTGAACGATCCCTGGGAAAGCTGGAAAAGGAGAGTGCAAGTCTGAGTACCTCAGACGTGTCCTGCTGGCTGGCCCGAGAGCTATAGATTTTGGTCCTGCCCTGTATCACAGGCTGGCATAGCCTCACGCTTCAGGTGGTGGGACACAGGGGCTGGCCAAAGTGCTGAGGGCCTGGGAAATTCCCGGTGGAGTATGTCCATCCTTTCTTTTGTAGGTCTCACTTTGCATTTAGCCCTGATTCAGAACCACAGAATGGTTTGGGTTGGAAGAGTCCTTCAAAGACCATCTAGTCCAACCCCCCTGCCATGGGCAGGGACGTCTCCCACTAGACCAGGTCACTCAAAGCCCCATCCAACCTGGCCTTGAACACTTCCAAACACAGGGCATCCACAATTTCCCTAGGCAACCTGTTCCAGTGCCTCACCACCCTCATAGTGAAGAATGTCTTCCTTATATCCAGTCTAACTCAATTTCAGTTTAAAGCTGTTACCCCTTATCCTGTCAGAATAGGCCCTGGTGAAAAGTCTCTCTCCATCTTTCTTGCAAGCCCTTTTATATATTTCACTATGAAAGGAAGTTCAGGCAGCTTTTTGGCAGCACGAGCAAAGGGAGGCAGGAGATGAGAGGCAGATAGCACTTTCTTTTGCCAGCCATCTGATTTAAAAACCCTTTGCTGGGCTAATGCATTAACCATCCTCGGTCTGTCTGGCAGGTCTGGAGATCCTTGTTTCTGAGCTGACAAGAGCACGGAGCAGTTTCTCCTAGAGCAGGACATGGGCTGCCTCCCAAGACGCAGCAAAAAGAGATGCACTTTGGTGAAAAAAACAGCACTTGGTATTTCTGCAGAGAGTGGCTTCCTAGCCAGAGCATGGCTACAGGAGCAAAGGGGTCTGAACAGAGGATTTTTCTCAGCCGTGACTGCTGGTCTCCAAGGTCCAGGCTGTCACCTCAAAACCCGTTCTCAGCAGAAATGACAATGATATAACTGACCCCCCCCCCCCAATTCACTAATCAGATTTGCTCCTTTCTCTATGTTAGGTCGGAGGGGAATTTTGATTAAACTTTCAGACAAGCTCATTAAATGATGCCACTAGAGGGAGCAGCCTTTAAAGTCCAGAGGTGGTCACTGGGGACACCTTGCCAGGAGTGGGGATCCCGGAGGGCAGCCCTGCAACCGATGCTCCCAGGACAGGGTCTCCAGGGCCATGGGACAGGCTTAAGGCACCAAAGGGAAGAGTATTATTGGTAGCACCCCCAAATGCATGCTTTATTATCTGCTTTCTGATGTTGAAAACAATCTTTCCCACTTGTATTTTTCCTCTTAGCAAACATGATGTTTTTCTTCATTTCTTTTTCACGCTCATTTCACATCAGAATGAGTGTGCACAGAGAAAAAAAAGATGAGGTATAAGTTTCTTAATTACCTGGCTAATGTGGCTTACGGGGACAGTACTTAGTGTGGTCAGTGGCTATTTTGAATGGTTACACGCTTACTTCTCAGTGAAGGCGGTTGCTATTTAAAGTGAATCTGGTGACCACTAATTTTAATACAGTCGCATTTTGGTCAAAGTTGAACCAATTTGCATCAAACCTAAATCACATGACCGCAAGGACTGGAGAAGACCGTCAAAGAGCGACGTTCCCGAGGAATGAGCCTTGTTTGCAGTTGTGTGTGGGGTTTCACCGGGTGAGGGGAGAGGAGTTTTTTGGAAAAGAGGGGGATTATGAGCTCAGCAAAGTGAGGGCAGAGCAGTGCCTACATCACCTGGGAATGAACTGCATTAATTAACCCTGTGAAACAAATTTGATGACAAAGGATGACAAAGTAAAGTAGGAAGCGTAAAGGCCGGAGCTGAGATTGCAGAGGGGAAGAGGGGCTGGAGCGAGGGCTTTCTCATCCCGACCCCGGCAGACCTACCTCTCCTCCGGTGCAGGGGAAGGGACTGGAATATCTGGAAGTGCAAATGGCTCCTCTCTGACTCACGTCATCCTCCAGCCCGAAGGTGGCCGAGCAGTTAGCAGCAAAGTATTTGTAAGGCATCCACGTCTCGCCGAAGTCCTGGGAGCGCTCCAGCACCATAGCGGCCGGCCTGGGCGACTTGAAGACCAAAATCAAGTGAGTGAAGTAGAAGGCGGCTTCCAGGTCCAGCCGGATGGTTTCGCGAGAAGCATCCTGGGCCGACTGCCACCAAGTGCGGGGCAGGCGGAAAGGGGAATCGGCCATAGCTGCTGGGGGGTGAGCCAGCCCCGCGTGGGCCCCGCTGCACCGGCTGCAGGTGGGGAGCTTGCAGCGGCGTTGGGCGTCCTCGGTGTAGGCGCAGAAGAGTTCGGTGGCATGGCGCCCGCAGGCCGTCTCCGTCCGCAGCGCCCGCCCGTGGGCCAGGTTGCCCATCCGAGGGTTGCAGGCTTTTTCACAGGGGCTGCCCGTTCCCACTGCGCTGCCCAGACCTGCAAGGCAGAAAGCAAGGGTGGGGGGGGGCTGAAGCCGGCTCCCGAGGTGGGCACACTCCACCCCGTCGACACGCTTTTCAGGGATGCTGCCCCTGCTGAGACTGCATGCCGACGGAACCCACCGAGCCCTGGAGGGCTGTGGAGCTCAGCACGTCTATAAGAGCAAAACAAACCAAAAAAAGCCCCAGGGCTTCCCCGCGCTTTGGGAAAATCCCGACCAAGAGTTGCAGAGCAGAGAAGGCAGCACGGGAGGAGAGATGCCGCCACCTCACCCTCCCACCCCAGAAGGAACCTGGAGCAGGGCTGAAGCTCCGGGGGCAGTGACCGTGGCCATGCTGCCCCTGCCCTGAGGTCTCTGAGGGGATCCAGGTGGTCCTGGGAAAGGGGAGAAAAACACAAGAAAGACAGGCTGCTGGTGACACCAGGGCAGCCAAGGCACCATGCAGCGGACTGGGTGTCAGGGGTGCGAGAGCTGGTAGGAATATCTCCTGCCACCAACGACCTCAAATCTTTAACCCCTTTCCCACCCTTTCATCCCTATCCCAAGTCTCCCCACAGTCCGAAACTGCTGCTGAGGACAGGGCTGAATCGAAGCACCGCTGAAGTTTGGGAAGGCTGTCACTGGTGTGTGGAAAGGGGGAAAAAAAAAATAATAATCCTTGGTTGAAATGATGCTGGCAAGCCGCTTCACAGCTGAGGCTTTGTGGTTTTTGTTCCAAGTTCCTCTGGAAGCCTTGTTGATTTAGTAATCCACAGTTAAAGTGTCAAAGAAAAATAAAATCACCATGGGGTTTGGTGTGAAACCATCTGCAATGTAATCCTCCTGCTGCAGGAATGTTTGATTAGGGTCTCTCTCCACATCTTTATTAATAAATGTAACAGTGGGTCAAGGCTGTATTTGATGAACCATAACTGTTTAACATAATAAAAAGAAAAAAAAAGTAAGCTCTGATGACTTGGATGTGGGCAGGCCAAACCATCTGAGGTGCATAATGTCTTCTTTATCACCGGGCCAGTCATACATAGTCAGCTTTGTGCACCAATTACTATGGCTTCTTCTTGACATTTTTGTTATGTCCAAAGGTTGTTTCAGTTTAGCATCCAATAAATCCTTTATATGGGGTTTACTCAGCTTTTGTCTACAGTGTCATAGTTGCAATTAAGCTATATTACGCACTAGCAGAGGCTAAACCTTCAGAGCTTGACAGCATTCCCCACTCCTTCTGCTCCTCAAGAAACACCCTGGAAAGAAAACATTTCTACCACCGAAGGTCTATACAGGTTTTCTATACTGGTGATTCAGAACAGATGTGGACCGCCGCTTGTTATGCACCCATTACAAACCACTTCTGAATCCAGCCTCTGGATTTCACTGCCTAAGCGCTCTTGGGAAATTTTTAGTGAACAAGAAAGGCTCAGCCAAGTTAGCTTCCTACAGGGACCTGGTAAAACTGTGTCTGAGATGATCTATTATTAACTGTGCAGAATACGTTTACTCTAGAAAAGTAAACAAATACAACTGTAAGATTAATGTAATATCACTTACATCTCCTGAACATCCTTTTCAAAGCCCTGTATAAACATTAACTAACCTACGCAGCTCTCCTGAGGGGCAGGTAAGTAAGTGCTATTATCGTATTATCAGTTAGGCTTGCCACAAGTTGGCCTAATTTATGTCTTTGGCTGCTTTCCTGGATTCTTTGGCTACGTGTAACACAACGCAGCTCGCCGCTAAACAAACAGATGAACGTTTACCGCGGTTCCCTCAGCTGCGGGATTGCAAAGCAGATTTGGGAAGACGTAGGAGGAGCAGGGCTCAGCCAGCACCCTGGGACAGGTCGAGATGATTGTTTGTGTTCATCGAGTCCTTTTGTTTTTTGCGCACCACCAATTCCTGTCCCCGGGGAGGCAGCAGAGGAGGACCCGGTCGGTGGGAGGATTCCCAGTGACTGGTGACTGGTGGTGGTGGTGGCAGGGCTCGGCACGTAGCTGTGCCCGGAGCAGGGGCAAGGTATCTGCCTGAGCCCAGCCAGGAGGGGTTGGCTACCAAATTCCCACATGAGACCCCCAGAGCTGAGAGTTTTTGACTACTCCCTGCTCCTGGTGTTCTCCAGTCCCAGTCACTGAGTGGAGCTGTCTTCAGGCCAGGCATGGAGGGTCCGTCCCTTCCTCACCTGGGGCCAGATTTAGGGCCAGGGACCTTGGTTTCAGTGGGATTCGAGAAACGCTGCTGGCACGCAGACCCCACTTCCCGTCCCAGGGGTGGGAGGGGGCGGGGGGGAGAGGAAACCCCCTTTGAAAGGGTGTTTGTTTTCACTTGGGTTGGAAAGAGTTGCATGACGGATGCAGAGCACCGCAACGTTATGAAAAGTGACAGCTTTCTAGCGTACCGCTGGCTGCCACAGGAATTCAGAAAAAAGACAAATGAGAGCATAAAGATTTCCGTGCCGTCAGCCACAAGCTCGCCACTGCTGTGCCGCAGCCCCGCAAAAGGCGCTTTTCCTTACTTGCACTTCACGAATCTGCCCGAGTAAATGCTCCCATGCTCTATACTGTACATGCCACCGGACTGGGATCTTCAGCAATGAGTAAGAGCATGCAGAGAATACCATGACTCACCTGTAAAACATCCACGGAAAATCATATGCTTCCCGCACCAGCATTTTAGCGACCCTTGCCTCGTGATGTTTCGTTTACATCTGGTGCCCGATTAAATGTTTGTCCCCCCATCTGGGTGGGTTGGGGTTTGGGGTTGGGTTTGGGTTTTTTTTTCTCGTCTTTTTAAAAAAGAAAACCGGCACTCGGCTTACTGTTTATACCCAATTGTCTCCGCTGCGGGAGGCTCCGAACGCCAAGCGGTTTGTCCTGCGGAGAAAGCGAGGGGGGGGGGGGGGGGGGGATCCCAAACCCTGCCGTCCCCCCAAAAGAAACCCTCAGCCCTTTTCCTCCGCGACCGGGCACCGAGCTCTCCCCTTCCCCACTGAATCCTCCAGCAGGAAAAAAAAAACCCACAAAAAAAAAAACCAAAAAGAGCGGCTCCCCCCCCCCCCCCCCCCCGCTTCCCTCTTTGTCTGCGGCTCAGGGAAAGCCGTACCGCGGAGCAACCCCCCCCCCCCCCAAAAAAAAATAATTCCCCCGCGTGGGTGCCGCTCAGCCACCCACCTGCACCAGTAGCTCCCACCAGCAGCACCAGCACCGACGCCAACCGCATCCCGCGCCCCATGACCGAGCGCCCCGCGGCGCCGACCGGCCCCCGCCGTGGAAACCGGGGGGGCGGCAGCGTGGGGCGCGGCGGGGCGGCGGGGCGGTGTTCGATCGCCCCACGCCGCCCCGCTCGTCCCGCCGCTCCGCTCCGCTCCGCCCGGTCGGCGGGGAGGAGAAGGGAGAGCAAAGCGCTTCCCAGCGGCGAGCCCGGGGCGGGAGGATCGCCGGTGGGGGGGCTGGAAGCGAGCGGCGTGGGAAGCTGGTGGGGGGGGGGAGAAGAAAGGAGAGTCGCCAGCTCATCGCGGGTGGGACATCGGAAAGTTAAGGAGAAGGGTTGGGAGAGCACGGTCCTTCGAGGCGCGTCCTTGGCGAGACGCTCGCTTTGCTGCCCGGCGGCCCGATAAAACCCGTTCGCTCTTCCTAGAGTGGCAGAGAGAGTCGCGGAATTGTTTCGGTTGGAACAGAACAGACGTGGATGGGAATCGCAGAATCATCACGGTTGGAACAGAACAGACGTGGATGGGAATCGCGGAATCATCACGGTTGGAACAGAACAGACGTGGATGGGAATCGCGGAATCATCACGGTTGGAACAGAACAGACGTGGATGGGAATCGCGGAATCATCACGGTTGGAACAGAACAGACGTGGATGGGAATCGCGGAATCATCACGG
The DNA here is from genome assembly GCF_929443795.1 of Astur gentilis. NCBI lineage: Eukaryota > Metazoa > Chordata > Aves > Accipitriformes > Accipitridae > Astur > Astur gentilis. Next base: position 13,704,607 of record NC_064913.1, read on the forward strand.
TTGGAACAGAACAGACGTGGATGGGAATCGCGGAATCATCACGGTTGGAACAGAACAGACGTGGATGGGAATCGCGGAATCATCACGGTTGGAACAGAACAGACGTGGATGGGAGTCGCGGAATCATCACGGTTGGAACAGAACAGACGTGGATGGGAATCGCGGAATCATCACGGTTGGAACAGAACAGACGTGGATGGGAGTCGCGGAATCATCACGGTTGGAACAGAACAGACGTGGATGGGAATCGCGGAATCATCACGGTTGGAACAGAACAGACGTGGATGGGAATCGCGGAATCATCACGGTTGGAACAGAACAGACGTGGATGGGAATCGCGGAATCATCACGGTTGGAACAGAACAGACGTGGATGGGAGTCGCGGAATCATCACGGTTGGAACAGAACAGACGTGGATGGGAATCGCGGAATCATCACGGTTGGAACAGAACAGACGTGGATGGGAATTGCGGAATCATCACGGTTGGAACAGAACAGACATGGATGTTCTCCATCTCTCGAGATGTTCTTGATCCCTTGAGATCGTCCGGCCCAAGCCCACATGTGGAACTCCGCAGTTTTTCTCCTGTATTTTTATTTTTAAAAGTGAGGGAATATGTAACACGTTCAATTATCATTTTTAATTTCAGGATCTGAGATCAAACTAATTTTGAAGGATTACATCATGCTACGTACATACAATGACTTTCGATCCACAACTGCTGTGCTTAGGGTACCCTTTTCAGCCAAAAGGGCACAAAGGCCACGAAACGGTAAAGTCTGTAATTAGACACAAATAATGATTTCACATGTAACAGAATTCTTGGTCATAAGCAGCCAAAAGAGCAGTTTTTTGGTTGTTGTGAGGACAAAGTTAGCGTGAAATAATGTAACTCACTCAATTCATCAAGCTCCACATCAATCATATGAACTGAATCACAGGAGAATTCCATCAATACTATATGCAAAATGGTAATTTTGCATAGATTTGTAATATCTGTTTTACTTGTTGGAGGCCACACACTCTGCAACTCTGGTCACGGGCAGCTCAAATCCTCCCGACTCCCCTTCCTGGCTCTTGGTCATCCCGTGGGACCTGCACAAACATGCACCCACGAGGGCACCCAAGCCGGTGGCTCGGCGAATACCCCCACCACGGAGCTCTGCACGGCCACGAGCTGTGGGCATCTTCCCAGGGCAGGCTTTGCAGGACTGGGGGGAGTTCAGCAGAGGGTAGGAAGCGCACAGAGTTGTTTCGGTGCATTTTTATTTTCTTTGTCGGTCGGTGTTGCCTCTTGAGGTGCCAGAGGAGAAAATCACATAGATACGAGTGTTCACCTCTCCCCAAACTTTCTTCAGGATCCTAGGCTTTTGGGTTCATACCGTACTGCTGGTTAAGGAAGAGCAAGACTGTTTCCAGCTGTCATTCCTGCAATGTGGTTGTAGGCAGCCAGGTAGCCAGAAAGGCCCAGAAACGTGAATATCACCCGCCTTTGTCTGGTGTTTGCATTTCTCAATTACGCTTAAGAAGTCCTTAAAGAGTGATGTTCCCTGAATTTGCATGTCCCAGTAAGTTAGAGGGGAATAAGCAGTGGTGACATGGCCTCTGCCTCCTCAGAGATGCTGGGGAGGTAACCTGGAGGACGGAGCAGAGCCCGTTGCTTTGGCAGAGGTCTCCAAAGACGTGATGCCATCCCTGGGGAGAGGCAGCAGAAGCCCTTCAGCCTTTTCTGTCACGGTGAAATCCTGGCCCCTGAATCGGGTGACGAGAGAGGATCCTCCGCAAATCTCTCCCCCCAAGCCAAGGGTAGGGGTGAGCCAGGATTAACATTTTCAAGTCAGTGTGTGAAGCTAATTTTAGAAGTCAACAACGGGGGAAATACCTCACCTACTGCCCGCTCAGTCAGAGCCATCTGGCTTAGACTGTTGTCATAAAAATCTCAAAAATTCAAAAGATCAGATTTACTTTTTAACTAGACCCTTGTTCAAAGATCACCATTTTCTCTATTGGCATCCATGTAAGTATGCAGGACTCCCGTTACAGTTTAACAGGAGGCCCTTGGGGCTGATGCGGTCCTTCAGACACGCCTGACTATTTTAAGTGGTATCACATATGCCACCTTGCGCCTGCCTGTCCGCTCGCTGCTCCTCTGTGGACTGGGCATGGCCCGCTCTGTACTGGGAGGAAAGGTGGTACCCAAATGGAGCATCGCACTTTGGTGGGAAGAGATCGGAGCGCTCTCCGCTGAGCAGCGTAACTGCGGGGCAGCAATTCCAGCTCAACAATTACCTACGTGCTTTAGCTCTAGGGATGCTTATTTTTAGTTTGTTAGTTATTTCTCATTGAGGGGCCCTTTCAGGTGTCCGCTGGGCAGGACTGGAGGTATCTCACACACTGCTCAGCAGTAGGTTGCTGGTGGGAGAGTCGGGGGCAAAAGGATCCCCTCCTCTCACTGGTGCAAAGCGTGCTGTGTTGTGCAAGAAGAGCCACCACAGTCCTGTACAGAGTCCTTCCCCACGGAAGCGACACCTTCCTCCATATCGTTTTCACTGACCTGTTTTGCTTTTTCCTAATGTTTTGCTTGACCGATGTAAAATACCAAGTGATACGGTACTGGTCCTTTGCTCCACCGCCTGGGAGACGGTGATGCTACTGTCTCTACGAGGGATCTACTGGATCGGCAGAAAGTGTCCTTTTGACTTCAGAGAAAATTTGGCTGATCCCGACCTGGTGGCTGTTCTCAGGAGATGAATCACTCCTCCAGCCATGAACAGAGGTTAATGCACCGCATACAAATCTAAACGTGTTAAAAGGGCTTCGCTGAAAGGAGTAGAAATTTGTTTCAAGAAAAAATATGGTCTCGATTCAAAGTCCACTGAAGTCAATGGCACCTGACGTCCAATCAGCGGATTTTGGATGGGGTCTGAAGCCACCTCCCCCTTGTCTGTTTTGGTACCACATCTTTAATCCTTTCTATTAAAACCCGTTGTTAAGACTTGCACTTTTCCATTTTTTGTGCAAATCACTGAAAACTTTCCAACCGTCACCAAATGAGCAATGAAAATGTTTCCCTGACTCACCGTATTTTGAAACAGCTTGATTCCTAAGTTTTCTGTATGAAAATAAACCATAGGACAATCCAGAGCGATAATTACTGATTAAAGCTTCATATTTCCTTGTTTAAGTTCCTGTTAAAGCTGAGTTCTGATATAAGGCATCACCCTACAGACAACTGGAGAAAATGAGGGAACCCAACGTGCCCTTACTTTTCCCTGTAGCCAGTGATTGACTTTTTGGAGCCAAGTATTTTGCATGCCGGACCAGTGTGCATACAAGAATGGGAGCCCTTTCATGGAATTTAGTAATTGGAAGTCAAGTCACAGAAGCATTATGGCAATGATAGCGCTGCTCTTCAGAAGTCTGTAATGAGGATGGAAAGGACCCTCTTTCTGCCCACTGTGGGGAAAAATGCAAAAGGTCAGTAGGGAACCTAAAAAAGAGAAGAAGAAAAACCCTGGAGTTACTGACTAGTTCATTTTATATGGGGGCAAAGCCGAGACCATCACAGTCTTCGGGTAGACTTCTGCACCTTGCACATAACAATAAACCCCTTTATTGAGCACAGACAGACCCATTTACTACGTAGTCTGGTAAAGATTTGAATCCTTTTCCCCTCTGGTTATAGCATCGGTCCTTTTAGTGCACAAAAGCATCTCCCCGCACCACTCGAAGGGACCCCTGCGTGCCGGCAAGGGTTCATCACCTGGTCGTGAAATCAGGTATCGCTTCCACTTACAGTCCTCTCTTGGGATTCACGGGAGGGATGAGAGGGTTAAGGCTCGTTCAGGTGTCCAGGAGGTCCGATAGCTGCTACAATTCTCCGACTAACAGCACCAAAATGCCCTCTGATGGGGATTTGTTTTAGGAAAAAAGGTCAGCCCCTGAGCCCAGTGCCGCAGGGGTTGCCTGGCAGCACACAGGGCTGGGTCCAGGTGCATTAGATTCTGTGCATCCGCTGCTAAAAACCACCAACCCAAACCCCTATTTTCAACAATGCTTTTTAAAGCTTCTGCCGTCTTTCTGGAAGTAAGGGGTGAGTTCGCGTTTTATTCTCCAAACCGTAGTAGCTTGAAAACCACATCAATTATTTTTCACATGCAGCTGGTTTTTATCCGCAAGCCGTGGCTCCAGGCATTTCGAGTTTTTTTTTTTTTTTTTTACTTTCTCTCTCCCTCTCTTCTTACCACCCATTTTGGACAAGCAGGAATGAAGGGGAACCAGCTAATCTGCCCATGTTCCACTTATAGGGGATTCAGGAGGAAAAAAAGCAAAGTGAAAGAGAGAAAGAGATGGGGAGGACTTGCTAAAGAAAGAAAAGTATTGGTAGGCAGTTGGTGTAATTTTTTGCAATAAGAGCTGCGCTTGCCGGATTATTGCTGTCACTGTTTTCTTAGCTCCCACATAACCTCTGCCCCTCCTCCTTCCCTCCTTTCCTGGGCAATTGATATGCAGATATCAAGACAATGATGAAATTTAAATGCCATAGAAACTCACAGCACCGACGCTTTCTACATCGGTTCTCCTCTCCATCCTGCACGCTACAAATTATTAGGAGGATTAACCTGAATGCCACCTCTGCCAGCTTCGGCATTTAGTCACCAGGAGGCCTCCGCAACTCTCCTGGCAGCCAGGGAGAGCAGCCGGGGTGGCGAGAGGTGGCCGGGACGGCGAGACAGCCAGCCACGGCCAGCAGCGTTGGGGTTGGCAGCGGGATGAAGCCGGGCACGGACCTCCCGGGCTCTCACCGGCTCTTCGTTTCAGCCCTGGCACCCAGCCCGAAAATTGGGAGCAGGGTGCTGGGGGGCAGCCCGCAGCGGTGGGATGTGGGGCTGGGCAGAGCGAGTTGGGGAGGGGGCAGAGGGAGAAGGGTTAGGCAAGGACGTCTGCCGTCGCATCTCCGCTGCCCTCTGAGCCGTACGGGGAGATGATCCGGACGCTGCCTCGTGCTGGAAAACAACCAAGCGCAGCAGGGTCAGAGCATCTCTCGTCTCTGAGAAATGCCTGGCTGGCCACGGCGTCCTGCAGCCTGTTTCTTAGTTCCTGACGGGGGAAACGACTCTGAGCATCACTCTGCCTCACCGCTGATGTAAAGTGAACCAAAACCCCAAAGCTGGCGGTCAGAGCGACCGAGGGAGGTGTCCTCTGCCAGCTGGGGTTAATACGTGTGCGGAGACAGAAACCACCGTGCCATGCTCCCCTTCGTGCTGTCCCCAGCGGGAAAGGAGGACAAGGTGGCTGTGTTTGCTCCAGCCTCTCAACCGGGGCATCATGGGGATACAGATGTTGGCGGGGCTGTGCCACCTCCTTCGCCATCTGCTCTTTGCCTTTTGGTTCAGGCCCTGAGCGTCATCCTACCGCGATCCTCCTCGCCTCCGGGCTGCCAAGCAGTCCGGGTGCTCTGGAGACCGTCAGGGCATCCAGCTCTTCTGTGGTGACCTGAGCGATGGGAATTTGGGGCTGAAGTCCATGCATGAGCCCATTGCAGCGCAGCTTACGGAGAGGTAATTAAGCAGAGACAGCCGCAGGGACTCTCAGATGCAAACGCAGAATGAATTTAGAAAATGGGCTTAAAATGTAACTTCATAAGTCAGGAGTAGGCAATGGGTGGTCAGAGCTTCTGCCGGGACAGTGACTCGCTGCTGAACCTGCCACCCCAGCGGGACTGTTTGAGAACCACATTACATTTGAATTAAATGAGGTTTAATAGCCTTCAGTTACAATCATTACTCATGCGGAGGAAAGACAGTATTAGTAGAAAGCAAGACTGGAAAAATGTGCCTCCATCTGCCTGGTAACAGGATGAGCAATGGGAATCTGACAAACTGAGTTTAGAAATGCTCAAAGAAGCATTTGGCAGTGGTTTTACAGAAAACTTGGGGAGTGTTAGGTGGTTGTAAATTGCCCCTTTCAGGTATTACAGGTCAATTTAAATGACATTTTATCAAACATAGCAATAAAGGCAGCATTTAGGGAAAGTAGGTTCTTGTTTTGTGATCTTATTGGACTCCATTGAAGAAGAAAGAAATGACGGTCAGACAATATATGGAACAACACTGACTAAATGATTGCACTTTGATTGAATGACATTAGGAAGAACCCAAAGGAGCCGGAGCCCTGACTCAGAGGAGGACACCAGCCCTGTGACAGAAAGGTCCTTTCTTCTAATGATTGTACCTATGCCGGCGTGAAAGTCTGGCTTCTAAGAGGCCATAAGCACAGTGGATTTTGCATCCTGCCACCGTCTTTGCCAATGGCTGTTTCACGGAGGGATGCTCTGGGAATGCAGCTGGCTAGGGCTAAGTGGGGCCCCATGGGTGTCCTGCTCTGGCTGTTTCTCAGGATGTATTTGCAGGCTCACAACACGGATTTCAGGTTAATCTTGTTCAGAGGAAGCCTCCAGGCCGTTCTTCACAACCCAACCAGTGCACATCACTCGTGCCTCCCAGTATCCGCGAGGAGCAGGCATGTGGTGGACGCAACACAGAACAGCCTAAAACCTACTCCTTTGAACATGACCCTGGCATCACAGTAAGAGCAGTTATTGCACATGACTTGCTGATCTCGGCACACCAGAAACAAGCAGAAAGGTTTGACGGTGGTTGATGGTGGCACCTCGCCACCAGGGCTTTCAGTCACGCTGCAATGTCCCCATTTTCAGGCACCTAAAATGAGCACATGCAGTGTGAATACTTGCAATCTGCATGCACCCCCTTGGTGTCTCTGGTGGGGCATTCAAAAACCAGGCACTGAAAGTCAAGCTGAGCTGGAAAACCTTGGCCTTTGTCCTTGTCGACTCCTTGCCTGCTTTGCTTTTTTACTAGTGAGAACCGTGTTTATGATTTCTTTGCTTTTGAATCTCCCTTTGGGGCATCAGCTTGGTCGCACAGTCACTTTTACGAGTCCCAGTCTCGTTACCTGTGCAGTCTGGTGAGCTCCAGCATGGTGGAAGGTGCCCATTGCTAGAGGACTACCTGCTCATGCTGCTCCTTTCCATGAGACTCAAGAAAAAGCCCTGCATTACCCCCAGACACACAAAGTCTTAATTCAGTGTGGCGTAGCTTGGTCCTTTTGTCCACTCGCGAGTGAGAGCGTGTTGCTAAGAGAAAGGGAATGTGGCAGCACGGATATGGTGGAGCACCAGGCACTGGACCTGACGGTGGGCTCAGGCTATGCCTTTTGTGCTGGCGGAAGATGCAAAAAGTTTTAATTTGTCCTGCTGGGTCAACATCATCTTTTGCTCTGTTAGCTCAGGGTCCAAAATGCTGCTTTTACAGCCAGAATTTATGGATTTTCAAGGCGGAGTGGGCATACTGGGAACCAGAAAAATGCAGCCTGGAGATGTACTGGAACCTCCCGGGCACAGGGGAGGGTGCCCATGCGGGCACACAGGCACAGAGAAATCCTGGTGTGCTCTTCATGTCTCTTGTTGGGCTCAGGTAAGTCATGCTACGTATCTGAGAGCTAGAGCTCTTACGGCACAGACTGGGATGGAATTTGGCTACCCTTCTATTTCTCCCTACACAAAATTATTAACATTTGTGCAGGTAAACTGCAAAACGCAATGCATGTGTTGCAGTAGTATCATCGGTGCTTCCTATGGTCTTTATATCTGAGGGGACTTAAGCAGCCCCACCAGAAAATTAAACATCTGAGATAGCTTGTATATACTAAGGAGAGCGTGAATAATATACAGGGTAAAGAGATGACACTCTGGATCAAACCACAAGGCTGTCTTTAAAATGTGGAGCTCCAGCATGTTAGAGAGGTCTGTCTATCCCCACGGCCCTTTCCTCAGTATCAAAATCTCAGCTCAGATGTTGCTTTTGCTGTGGGGTCTTGGCAGCCCTTCCACTCGTTCTAGACATTGTTTTCCTTTCTGCTGGATGTACATACAGGGTGACATCATGGCTTTTTCTGGTCTCTGACAATAATCTCCTCTCTTTTGATAGCCAGAGGACAAAGCCATTTTATATTGACGATTCCTTGAGCCGTGTGAGACTGATGTGCAGGAAAATGTGTACAGTAAGACGTTGGGATGCAGTAGAAAGACTCGGTGTCAGAAAGAGCTTGTGCTAGTCTAGGTGCACTCATTACAGTCGGACTTCATGCTGCAGGTTACTGGGTGCGAGTATCACTGAGTGCTGGCATAATTCGTAGGAGAAAATACACCTTAAAAAGGGAATTTCTTCTCCTGTACGTCTAACACGCATCTAGCAAATTATCTGGAGTATATCATATAGTCAAATGAATTAGCTTCTTGTAAGAGGAAACGAAAGACTACTTAGTTCTTTAAACTAAAAGAGCTCCATAAATGTGGAACGTGCTGTGTCTGTACCGTTGTGGCAGCATCGTGTAGCAGAGCTACGGATTCACGCAGCTCGTGCATGTGAGTCTGCATTTAGTCTAGTCACCCTTTGGCTGCTTTCAAGCTTGGATCACTAGGGAGCTTTTAAACATAATTTTTTATAGGTAGTTAAATATGACAGCCCTGGTTGTTCAGTGTGTCCGTGGGTGTAGGACACGTATGGATTGGGAAGACAGCCAGGGAACCAGCCTAAGTAACGCTATTCCCAGCTGCCTTATTCCAGCATATGTTAAAGATGCCAGGGGCCTCATGACTTTTGCTCTCGTTGAAACTGAGCAATTAAGCTAAATTAGCCTGTATTAAGCTCCTGCTTTAAGCTAGTTTTGGTACCTCTGAACCACGCTGCAGGCAGCAGCGATGGCACGAAATATCAGCATGGCCAGAAAGAAGCCCGATCTCCTCTGAGAGAGTCCTCTGGGGGATCTCCATCCTCCTCAAAGCAGCTCAGACTTCCAGGCCCTGGTGTGTGTGCCTCTGATCCCACAACACCCAGCAGGAACATTGGGATCTGGACACATTTTGCAGCACGTACCAGTAAAATGACAGATTAAAGACGTTTCAATAGGCAAGCCTTCTTGAAGTGATTGCTTTAAACTCTGCCTGAAATCTGCAGGGTAATTTTGAGAGCTGGTGGCTGAAGACCACTTTTTGCTGGGCAACTGGCACCTCCTTCAGGTTACCACTACTTGATGCTGTGACTGTGCTTGGAAGGGGAGGAAAAAGCCCACAAAAAGGGACAGACACCAGCCAGATGCTACTTAGTTTGTACGCATGAGACCATTCTGTAAATAGCCCTGACACCCTTGCTCACAAGGGTATGTTAATTCAGTGGGGAACTAGAATGTTTTTACAGTATTTTTGAAGAAGGAGTTTGAGTTGCTATGTATGCTTTGACTGGGACGTGCCAAAAATGTGGGGTTTTCTCTCTTTTTGCTGTTGCTCTTGACTTGGTTCTCTGCCAGGTTTGCTGTTAAGCCTTAGGTGGGATCTCTGCTTGGGGTCAGCCGGCACAGCTGCCCTTTAAGGGACGATTGCTTTTGATGCTTATGTTGGGGAGATTCAGCTTGTTCATTTACTGAGACTGCTGAAGGTCGTTGGCAGACGTTACACTGTCAATGCTCATGGATTTTCGAGCTGTCTCAACGGCGGGCCCCTGAAATCACTGAGGGTCAGGGTGCTTCTGTAGCACTTCAAGGCCATGGAAGCATCGTTTTCACAAAAATCAAACCCACTACCTAGGACTGAGTCAGTAGCTGTTTTTTCAGTTCATCATCTGATCAGAAATGTGGTGGTTTTCTTCGTGGACAACCTCACATTAAACAAAAGCAACAACGCTAAGTGTACCAGTTTCTTATTCCTGAAATGAAAATCTGAACATCATTGATTCTTGAAGCACCTTTCTTTATACCCTTAGATGTTGTTACTGGCTATGGTCCCTGAAAGTTTTGCTATTTGCTATTTTCAGCACACTGAAATGCCAAGTTCCCAAAGCAGCTGAAGGAGTGAAAGATGCCCTCACCCATGAACAGTAAAGTATTGCTTTGAGTCCTGGGCAGAATTAAACCTCCTTCTCAGGAAAGCATCCTAACTAACCCACTATTGTAGGCTGAATCGTTCTCAGTGTTTTTTCTTGCTCATTTAGATTTCCTTAGCCAATTTCACAGCCTGCTGCGGCAGAGGTTGTGGATGAGAGGTTGGCTTTATCACCTGGTGCTTCGGGCCCATCTCTACAACGATATATATCCAAGCGCAAAGTAAATGTAGATGCAAAGAGGCACAGTGTCAACAGAAGCAAACGAAAGCAGCGCACTCCGAAACTCCCACCAAACCCCAGAGCAGTGTGGTAGGAGATACGGGTGCAAACATCTGCAGGTAGAGAAAGGGCTTGACCCAAGGTCTCCTGTGTCCTGAAGGATGCATCCTGGATGCACTGCTGTTTCAACTGGGATGACACCAGTAGCAGTCAGTGTTGATACCATTACTGCTTGAATTTAAACTTTTGCCTCTATCACAAATGAGTAATAAAAGTTGCTGTGGATATTATGAAAACGTTTATTCCATCATTTCCAAATCTTATATTTGTTAGAGCCAAATCTATGTGCTTAATCCACAAATATTTTCAGCTACTCCAAACTGCATCTTTCAGTGAATGAAGGCTTTGACAGGGATTTTTTTTCTCTTTGTCCTGAACTGATCAGCTGAAATACATACCATATACTTGAAGGAGAAAACATTGGGCTGGAAAATAAAAATAAATGAGCTTTCATTCCTGTTGTGTCTTTTCTTGATCTCTTCTGCTTGTTTTCTTCCTTACTGTCAGTTCCTTCTCGAGTCTCAAACTTTCTCTGCTTTTCCGTGTTGCAGCCTAGATCCATCCTTTACTTCCTGCCATCATGGTCTTTAATTCCCTCCTCTTCGCAAAACCAATCCTAACCCTGTAGCCTACACCTGATATCTGTCTTCTCATCCCTGATCTGTCATTCATACCTGCCCTCTGCATCCCCATCTCTTTCTCTTCCCTCATTCCCCTTCTGCTGGTATCTTTTTTACCAAATTAGTATAAGATTGTGAGTAAGGAATTATCCCTAAAGAATATTAGAAAATCAAATAATAAAGGAAATGCTCAAGCATGACAGACTGTACTTTTCTGGGTCATGGTAACATTCCTTACTTTGTGCTATAAAGCATGAGTCCAAAATCCAAGTGATCTGCAGAACTGAAAAATATGAGACAATCACTCTTTGGGCTTTTTGTTTTTATAAAATGAGCCTAGATCTCTTGGAAAGTATCCATTGATAGCCTTGAAACCCCTCCGTCACAGGACAAGCACAATACCGCAGTGACAAACTAACTGTTGTGCTCAGCATCTGAAAACAACCAAGTCCAGCAATGCAGTGGCACGTTTCTGCTGTTATGCCCATAAAATCTGTGAAAGACAAACATGGGAGTAGTCTGGGCGCTGCAGGAGTAGTAGTGCAGTTTGTAGATAAATTCCCTGATAATTTCCACTTATTGCTCACTGGTTGGATTCGCAGAGCCGTTCTGGCACATGGGAATGAGATTTCCTTCGAAGGCGACTAAACTGGAGGGTCTGCGCCAGGTGAGCATCAGCAGCGCTCCAGCACCCAGGGACACATATGGGATCACACAGATGACCCGTCCTTTGGGCAGCTGTAAGCCACATGCATGATAGGGTCATTACAGTTCAACAAAAAACTCTTGGATGTGCATAGAGCAGATGCTGCTTTGAGCTACTGGTCCATCTAGCATGATGAATTATCTGCTCATGCCCTGTAGTCCCATTCCTGGGCACCTAGTGCTCTCCATCCCCTTTCAGGGAGCACAGACGGCTCGCTTAGGGCAATATCGACAAGGAGGTGGCAAGATGCCTAAAAAGCAGATGACAGGATGCTCAGATTTGCAACACTTCTGTCTATTTGTGGCCCCAGTCGCAGTGGAAAATGCATTCCTACTCACTGAAGCACCGCTAAGCCTTTCAGCCCTAGTCCTTTAACTTGAGTTTTAGGATGCCGGGGGATTGGGCTCGCTGCCCAACAACAACACAGGCAACGAATTAAAGTTCGTTATGCCCTAAGACCTTTTCTGAAATAGAAAAACTCCTTAGACAGGAGCTAAAGGGCTGTTCACCACCTTGGGAACCCCACTGTTGGAAAGATGCTGACATTCTGAAGGGATTCGTACAAGAGCAGGAGGAATCAAAGCGGGAGGACAGACGTCTGCTAGATGGACAGAGAACTAAGTTTGATCTGGCTGAACAACAGCTGGAGGGAAATATTGATGGTATACTGATGGTATATGAGTCATGGTGTGGTTGTTCGAGGCCGTACAGTGCGTAGCACAGCTGAGCAAAAGAAAATCATAACTGAATGCCAGGAAAAATGAAATGAAAGAAGAAATGAAAGAAGTTTAGGGGATTTCCATATCCATTAAAAACCATAATAATAGATACTATAGGAATATCACAGCACTGAGGGAGTGAGACAGATGAGAGACTCTTTTCTATTTCCAGCTTCTGTGTCTTTACAGACCATAAAACAGAATGTGCTGACCTGCAGAGCTAAGATTTTTAAGGGAAGCAAATAAACACATACATAGTTGCATATGAATGAACAGTCTGTAGCAATAGACAGGATCAAAAACTTTTTTAAGACACAGAGCAAACACTAAACTCTGGGGAGTATCTCTAACTATGGTCAAATCATTTCATAGTTTTCCATTCTGGGCTTGCTTGGCTCTTCACCAGGTCTCAGCCATTCTCAGAGATGGGACACTGAATGACTGAATTATAACTGAGATAATGTTCTTCCTCGGTTTAAAAACAGAAAGCGGCGGAAAAACACGAAGAGAGATAAGCAGTGCTTAAGAGGAAAATTCAGAATGATCCAGGAGTTAGTAAGGCTGGGAATATTTTTTACAGCTTTGAGATTTTGGCATCGGACGAAATTCTAAATACATTCCTGACAGATGAGATCCCCAAACATCTGGAGAGATATGAGCCGATAAGAAGGCACTTCTTCACATTTCATAAAGGATAAATTTAGCCATTTCTAACAGCGGCAGTGACTGGGAGAGCTGGGCAGAGCCGTGGACGTAAACTATCAGAAGTTCAGCAGGGAAGCAGTCGGACAGCCAGGCTGGAGACCGGGGCTTCACCTCGCCGTCGGCAAGGGGAGGGTTTCCCAATGCAAGGGGGGGTAAGGAGCTCCAGCAGCCCCCTGTAACTGCAGCACTCGCAGACGAACTGGGAGGTGTTTTTGGCATCTCACTGCCCTTGCCTAAATAGGTCGGAGCTTCTGGAAACCAGGCAGGAGTGGGAACAGCACAGGACAAATGGCCCAGATTTTTAATGGGTTTAAAATAGGTTTGAAATCAAAGAAGATGAGATCCAGTGATCCGATGTCGACTGACGTTCCTGAGAGGCAGCCAAGAAAAACAAGCTGCCGTTCAGAAATCCGCCAAAGAACAAAGGAGAGAAGAAGGAGATGAAAGGGAGAATGGAAAAAAGCGTGAAGCCACCAGCTCAATACGTGTATCTAGCAGAGGACTGCCATGTCAGCACTAGTGTCTAATGAGGTCAGATGAAAAAGGATTTCTCGTTCCATAAAGACCTGTTGATGTGTTTGAAATGTCTCTGATTTTAATAAGAAAGTAATTCCTAATTTCTAAACACATTTCAAGCCATGAATTCCCTTTCCAGGTTGGATGGAAGCAGAACAAGTTTTGGGGTTTTATATGGTTTTAAGGAAATTAAAGGGGTCATTTTTCTTTCTCTACCCATCCTCCAATGTATAAAGCAATATTGCCTTCACATTTGCTGAGCTAAACTCAAGTATCTTCCTTATCTCCTTTCTAGTGTAGAAAGGCCAGAGAAAAGGAAAAAGCAAAAATGAAAGCCACTTGTTTTTTTTTATAAGGGCTTGAATAAAAAAAGGTTTATACTTGTCTGAAACCACGTTTTTTAAGCCACTTCACTAAAAATTCTGTTCTGAAGTGTTCCAGCAGAAAGTAATACTCATTTTGATCTCCTGCTTTATTTAACGTATAGCATCTTCCCCATTGCTGCAACACTACATCACTAAACCTGAGCAAATTTCACTGTTCTTTGAAAGGCAAGAAAATGTAGAACACACTATTTTTTATACGTTTTATGAACAGGAATACAGACACAATGAAAATAATCAAATTATCCCAGCCTGCAAAGGAAGGCAGAGGCAGAACCAAGAGCACAGATTCAAAACAGAGCCTGGAGAAAAGTCAACAGTGACTCATTAGATCGCAGTTGTGAAGGGTTAGTCCCCAGTCTTCATCTTCAGAGCAGTGATTTATACTTTCTATCTTGGGACAACGTTTTTTTCAGTGATTATGTGGGTTTTTCTGTGGCCTCCTACGCACAGAAGCTCTGAATTTTGTGAAAAGCAATGTCTGGTGGGATTGACACTGAACTCTCTGACAGCAGATTTTAGCGTTCAGTGAGCAGCAATGATTGCTTGTATTTTTGAAAGCAAGAACAGATATGAAACACAATTTGGGTTTCTTTTCTCTAGTTAATTTTCAAGACTATTCTAAAAAACATGACTAAAGCACAATCCCCAAAACCCAGCAACTGGTTTGCATATGTCCACATAACAACCGTAACATTCATGATGTTGCTGGGACATGCGCTGTCTTTACGGGCTCTTGGTGTAAGAATTTTAATTTATCTTAAGTTAAAAGTTTAAAGCTTGTGCTAGCTTGTTCCAAAGCCCTTTTGTAATATTAACTGATTTATGTCAAGTATTTTCTGTCAGCTATATGATTTTTCATAAATCACAAGAAATCTTGTTGTAATGTAGTTCTGAGCATTATGTCTCCAAAAAGCCCCTTTCATAACGGGAAATACTGTCTTATGTTTTTTAATGTCTTTCTTTCCTCCCTTCCCTTGGGCTGTGCTTTTTTCTTTCTTTTGTCCTTTCTAGGGAAATTAAAGCTTTCCTTTGGACTGACTGGAGAAAAATCAACCATTTAGTTAAACTCTATGTTTGTATCTCCTTTATCTTCCTATAATAGAGGCAATTTCCTTTCATCTCCACAAATATTTAATACGCTGGACTCCACATTTACCATTTGGTTTCTCCTCAGCCATTTCCCACTTGGGATCTTTTAGCAAAGATGGGCAATGAGTGAGCTTATGGAAAAGACTTCCAGATGATGGGGACGTTCAGTTCAGAGCCAAACCCACCTCTTGCAAATGACCAACATCTACAAACATCCCACCCAAAATACCAGAACCAGGTAATGCTGCCAGCTGGAGCAGATTCTCCTAACATAAAGAGATCTCCTGGATGTCACCCTCCTTCTTGTATATCCCGGGGAAGCGCAGGGCAGAAGGTGCCATCCTGCTGGCACAAGGATGCCCAGAGCAAAGGTAAGGAAGCTGAGCTGGCCCCCATCCCCATTTGTAAAGGTTTATTCCCCTGGGCAGCGCTCAGCATTAAGCCAGGGCCGCGCACTTCGGTCCCCACCACTGAAGGAGCATGTGAAACAGGAGAAAGGAGATGCTGGCACTAAAGAAACCCAGCGGAGGGCTGTCTTTGAGGACGGAACCCATCACCAGGGACTTCGATGCATTTCTGTGGCAGACCGAGAACCCTCTTTTGATCACGAAGTACCCCTGGAATGCCACGTAGCCACTCAAAAAGGCTTTGAGAAGCAATTAAGTGACAAGCAGGAGCCTAGTACCAGCCCTCTGCAGACCCCTTGGTCAGAGCCACTCAGGGCAGTCACGCAGCAGAGAGCGGGTAGTTTTGGGAAATGAGTCTGAAGCATTTGTTTTTTGGTGTTTTTAAACATTAGCTGACTATCTGGGCAAATAATTTTCCAGCTATGGGTGTCCTGCAGAATGTTGGCTGCCATGTTCCGCTAATGAACCTTTGTGACCAGGGTGCCTTGCAGGTGAGCCAGTGTGGTTTCTGACTCCCTAAGCAAACACCGATGTTCCCTAGCATAAGCAAGTTGAGTGGTGAGCAGTGACTAATGAACAGCTGGTATGAATTCTTGACACTCCTGGAATCCAGAAATATGTTGATGAATTCTGGCAGAAGCCCAAATATTTGTGAAGTAATGACTAAGGTGGTCATGGATTACAGCTGACTGGCTTATTCATGTTCAGAGGCTCAGCGGTTTATTCCAGTGTACATCCAGCGTCTCTGGCCCAGTTCTGGGTCACCTCTTCACACCTGGAAGGTGGTGGGTGCCTGGGGATGCTACAAGCAGGATGGGGACCCACAGGAGTAGTGGTGCTCAGCTGCAGCGTGCACGTGCCCCATCTCAAGGCAACTGGGACTTCTGGTTTGTGTGAGGGCTCCAAGCCCCTTCCTATCTGCAAGGCAAGATGCACAAGCAGCTCTACAAACACGGGTCTGGGGAGACTAGGTACCACAGGGAAGGAGGAAACTGAGCATCAAATTAGGAAACGTCAGTGGCCTCAACTTGTCCAAGGAGCAGCGCGGAGAAGAGTAAAGTTGATGAAGGAGATGGAGTGATTGCCAGGCTAGCAGGGACTAAAAGATTTAGGATTAGATCATTTCAGACTGGGTAGAGGATTATTCTCTGGAAATACAACTCTCAGATGAACAGCAGAAAAAGATGGGAAAAATCTATGCTAAAGAGCATTATACTGTGAATATATGTATTTACAGACGCTGATAGGCACCAGTAAATCTTGGTCTCTTCTACTGGGTCACGTCTGAAAATGGGACCTAGGGTGATTTACTTAGCATTTTTGAACACACTGCCTCCTGATGAGCCATACGCTAGGTTTATATCAATGCACTCCGCTGATTGCAATGAGGTTTCTCTTGACATGCACGAAGACAAATATGACCAAACAGGACAATCTTCCTGCAATAGCTGAGTACATACATGGCTTGTCTTCCAGCCCTCCTGCGCAAGCAGATACATTCAATATCTGTGAAGAGAGGCGTATTTCCCAGCGTGGGCCGGGAATGCCGCTCACAAATTTCCTTGGGTAGACTCAGGCAGGCATCTCAAATTAAACTAAACTCAACCCAACAAATGGCCTCACTTTCCCTTTTTTTTTGAAAGGGATTTATTCTAATGATAATGAATTTAACTGGAGGCAAAACCACAGATGGGCAAACATGACAGATTGATGTAGCCAGATGGAATCATGTTTGTTTTAATCCACAAGCAGTAGGCACAGCAGCGCCAGCCTTTTCACGCCGCTTTACAGGAATCAAGCGCTCTGAAACTTGATTGGAATGATGTCATGAGAAACAAATAGCGCAGATTGAGCCAGAGATAACAGAGGGTGCAAGGCAATGGCGGTGCAACGTTGCTTCGGGGAGGAAAAATGCATCTAGAAGTTGTCGAATGTAACAAACCCAAGGACTGAGAGGAATAAGCTGACTGTCGTGGTTTAACCCCAGCCAGCAACTCAGCACCACGCAGCCGCTCACTCACCCCCCCCCCCCCCCCCACAGTGGGATGGGGGAGAAAATCGGGAAAAGAAGTAAAACTCATGGGTTGAGCTAAGAACGGTTTAGTAGAACAGAAAAGAAGAAACTAATAATGATAACACTAATAAAATGACAACATCAATAATAAAAGGATTGGAATGTACAAATGATGCGCAGGGCAATCGCTCACCACCCGCCGATCGACACCCAGCTAGTCCCCGAGCGATGATTCCCCGCCCCCACTACCCCCAGTTTCTATACTGGGCATGCCATCACATGGACTGGAATACCCCTTTGGCCAGTTTGGGTCAGCTGCCCTGGCTGTGTCCTGTGCCAACTCCTTGTGCCCCTCCAGCCTTCTGGCTGGCTGGGCATCAGAAGCTGAAAAATCCTTGACTTTAGACTAAACATTATTAGCAACAACCAAAAACATCAGTGTTATCAACATTCTTTGCATACTGAACCCAAAACACAGCACTGTACCAGCTACTAGGAAGACTATTAACTCTATCCCAGCTGAACCCAGGACACTGACCTGGGGGGACATTTTGGCTGTCGCTGACCCCCCATCAGCCAGCAGCGAAGGTTTCCACAGCATTCACGAGTGGCAAGAAACACAGACCTGGAACAGCAAAAGCTATTTCTTGGCAAATGCCATTTTCTGCTGCTACAACTGCTGGCCTCCTCTTCCTCCTCCTGCCTCACCATCAGCACCAGATGTGGACCCCGCTGATGCCACAAGGACACGACCCCCCCCCCATCCACGGGCCGTCTCTGCTGGGGGATTTCTGCCAACACACAGGGGCTTTGCATCATCAGGGCAGGGTTTTAGCTCACGGGAACCCTTTTTTTTGGTTTGGTCACCACCAGATTTGGAAAGAGGAATCTGGACCGCTGATGAAGTTCTCCCCTGTCTCCCCGCTGGAGCCCCTGACGCTTTTGTCACGAACAAGCCATAGTTCTTAGCGCTTTCCAAGAAAAACAGCAGTGTTTTGCTAAAAATGCCGGCTGGCAGCAGGTTGGCATTGGGTTTCTTTGTTAAAAGACGACAGAGCTTACGTTTTGTGGGAGAAGGAAAAGTCTTATTGATATAATAATATCATGCCAGGCAGACAGCCCTGCTTGTGTAATCCGCTTTGAGCACAATGCCGTGTTGTGGCTCGAGTATTGTTTCCAGCTGAAAAGTGGCTGCGATTTGCCTGGTCAAGGACATTATCCTGACTGACAGGTCGACAAAAGGAGACGGCATGTGTGGCGGGCTGAGAGGCCGGCGGAGTCCACCTGAGGGGCGAGGGGATGAGGGGGACCAGGGGGTGAGGACCTTTCCGTGCGTGCATCTTCCTCCTGTGGGTTCAAAGGGTGCTGGGGGCATCCCACGGTGCTGGAGGCATCCCATGGTGATGGGCTCCTTCCCCAGAGCAGCAAGGATTCACAGCAAGGGTCATCGGATCAAACAGTTTCGACCGCAGGGCGCATGGCCAGAGCAGAGGAGAAGGAGGAAAAGTTACCCCCAAGCCCAATCTTCTTTAAGGGTGATAGTTCGATACCTTGCCAGAAACATGATGATGTCTCTGTTCGGAAAGACTGACGGTGCAGGGAACCTCCTCCAGACGAGATTGTTTTTCCTCTGCAGCAGTCAAGACATTTCTATACATGCTTTGTAAGGGGCTATTGCTGAAATCCTGGTATGCCAGGGAAATAGCAAAACTAGTTTATAACTGCAGTGACAAACTCCCAATATCACTAAGACCTTCTTCCTTTGCTTGCTTTCCCAACAGGGCTATAGAAATACTCACCTTAGACACAGAAATGGCCCTTTGCTCTCAGAGCTATGATCCCTGAGAAAGGTTGGGCATTTAAAGTGTTAACTGATCGCTGACAATCGCAAAGGCACTCAGGTTTTGCATGAGTACTTTATTACTGGAGAGAAGTAGAAATGGAAATGACAGCTAAATATTACACTACCACATCGCAGGTGGCTCTCTGTCATTACACCGCACTGCTAGCACACCCTCTTGTTCTGTCAGATGTCCTAGAAGTCACGGTAAACAATGGAAAACATGAGCAAAGCTGTGCTGATGATATACAATACTAACAAAGAAAAGAGATATTTTTTTATGTTCAAATGAAAACATATTGATAGTTTCTGCCTACCTAGAATTAGCAATTAGCTGCAAGGGGAACACTGATATTTCTAAATCCGACAGCATTATATAAACAGAATTAGACACTGTTTGCAAAAATCCTTGATTTTCACTTTGTATTTTTTGCTGTTTACTGGCTATTGAAAAGCCAAACTGATTGACAGTCTCAAAAGGTGTGATGAATATGACAATGTTTCTTAACAAGGAGTTAAAAGATAGTACCATGTTGTAGGCAGGAATCTGCCTTGGGTTTAGATCTGTAAATTGCCCCTTTAACCTTCTATCTCTTCTTGACAGTTCAGGTGAAATCAGAAGCACACCATGGCTCCAGGATGTTGATCCTGCCTTGCTTTGGACCAGACATCGATTCTGTGGCAAAGATGATGAACCTTGTGGGCATTTCTGTCACCTGACGGGCTGAGCTTTGTGTTTGCAACATAGCTAGGGAATTACCGAGTTGTTAAAACCCTGTAGCAGAAAGTCTGCTTCATTCTCCTCTTTGGAGCTTGATACCTCAAATCAACATCCTTCCCCTAGCAAAAAATATTTCAGTATTTTACTGACGATAAACGAGCATCTGCAGCAGCCCAGCCTGATTCATCAGCATTTTCATCCTGTATTCAGGGGATGGCACTGGGAGATGGTGCTGTGCAGATGGCCAGCAGACGTGTTCTGCAACATCAAAGTCCTTCTCTGTCCTCTGGATAGGAATTTGGGGATTTAAATGCCAAGTAGCCCTGTGCCGGTCTTCAAAATCAGGCCGGCTTTCCCTCTCCGCATGGAAAAACGAGTGTGAAGTGCTACGTGTGTAATTAAACCACACTCTGCTCCAGACATTCAAAACTGCCGAGCTAAGCGTGGCTGGGACAGTAGTTGATTACTGAGAGAAGTGCATCACCTGCAGCCTCTGAGACCACTCCTAGCTAAGGCAGATGATTTTCTGACAACTTTCTATCCAGTACTGACCAGGCCTGAACATGCTTAATTAGTGAGATCTGATGAGTGCTAAGCCTGAGGTCGTATTAGTCTTGCTTCTAAATTTGGACACGTGCTTTGAACTAGTAATGTGGGAGTTAAAAGCATCATGTAAACAGGATTAGACTTGGCTTGCAAAACCTTGGCTTCTTCCTTGTTTGGGGGGAAGAAGAGACGGCAAGAAAGCCTACAGCAGAGCAGATGCTTCCGACGAAAACGGCTAGTAACGCTAAAAAACGCACCTTTCAACGTCTGCCTCTGAGCACGTAAGAACACGGTATGCCTGGGGTCCCGCGACGGGCGTCAGCGCTTGCAGGTGGGATGACGGTGGTGCCTGGGAGGACAGTGGTACTCAGCACCAGCGGGGATGGGACCCTGCCCGCGGCCCCCGCCGAGCACCAGCCTGGCCGTCCCGATCAGAAATACGTGCCCATGGGACGGCGTTGCACATTTGCGGTGACCGGAGCGGCCAGTGCTATGGATCAGATTGGGAAGGTGCAGCGTTGTCCAGCCTCCCTGCTGAGAGGGAGGTCGGGAAATCCAGGACCCTTTCGGGGAGCTGGGAAAAGCCACCTGAGCAAAATTTCCAGGTGCAAAACAAAGGAAGCGTCCAGGAAAAAAATACCTGGTGAGGTTTATCCCATGGCTGCGACACAGCGCTCTGGCTGTTCCCTGGATCCAGATCTTCTATTGCTGGACTTCAGAGATCGTGGACCAGGCAACCACTGCCTCCGACCGGGGTACGGACACGAGGGAGGGAGAACTGGAGGGAATAAAATACGGGAGCTTCCACTCAGCGCTGCTGTGCAGGCATTTATCCAGGGATTTGCTGTCTCAGCAGGAGTGCACAAATACATGGAGCTTGATACGTTTGAAAATATGTCAGCACTCAAACCCATGCACTGATGGATGTACCGCAGCTTTCCATGTTTCCTCTATCTGAAGTATAGTTTCATGAGAGAAATTCAAACTTTTGGGAGGGCAGTAGCTTTCCAGGAGAGTGTCTTCGTATGTGTAAATTCAGCCCCACACGTGGGAGTCCAGATTCTGATCTGATCTCTTGACATGTCCCCATGTAAGTACTAAATGATAATTTATTGTGTCTTCTGAATGTGACCATGGAATCCCCCAGTTTTGCAGCTCTGGCTGACATGGATGCTCTTAGAAACGTATGTTCATAATGTTCCTGCCCAGTCTCCAGCATCCATCTCCCTGAGCTAGCCAGAATCCCTTCATTTGCATTTCTGTTTAAGAGAGAGTTAAATCCCCTTTTTGTGCTATTTTAACTCCTTTTCTTTTTCTCATTTATCTGCAGATGTTTTGGGACTGGAGTTGAGTGCTTAGAAAAAAATCTCCCAGCTGATGAACAAAAGACAGTATTTAATTCAGTTACTTTCAAGTAATCCAGTCAAGCCATTCAGAGATTTGTTGCCAAACAAGATCATCAGGGCTAAGAGGCTTGTATATACTATTCCTATTGTTCTGGTGAGTACTGCCTTGTACTTAGAGCAGTCTGTAAACTATTTCTCTCTATATAATGAGAAGGAATTTTACACATGTAAAGAATTCTCCATGCTTCGGTTTACAGATGTGATTTAACAGTTCTTGCTTTCAGAGAGCTTGACAGAGAAATATCTGAGGTATCTAAAATATTATAAGAGAGGTCAGAAATGGCACTGAGAACTTAGGGCTGGCCGCTTTTCTGGACTCATTCAGCCTGCTGCAGTGAAAGAAGTGCTTTGACTTTGGGAAAGAGTGTTTAACGGGCTTGGAAGGAAGCGTACAAAAGCGAAAAACATCTCCCAGAGAGTTTGAAAAACATCCTCTCTTTTTTCTTTACATGTTAGTTTTCCCATTGAAAAGTAGTTTCAGTGGAACATATTGAAACGGCTCACTGTGAAGGCTTTGCAAACATTATTAAAATACATTTTATATATAGCCTCCATACCACATAGTGGGAAGACTTATCTCCTGAAATCGTTTTTTTCCTTGTCTTGCATACTTCCATATGAACACACACCCAGAAAGTGGAGCTGTTCATACACTAGGAGGAGTAACATCAGCTCCACCCTTTGCTCAGAGGAGTATCAGATGAGTTGCGGTTTGTTGCATTCACAAAGGTGGTGGCCCTGAGCATCGGTCTCCTCTCAAGGATCCTCCTCCTCCTCTGGCGGTTCCTGCTGACTCACTTCCCTCCAGACTCCTGCATTTCACCAGACACTTTTGGCTTCAAACATTGGACTCCACCTCACTGGCGAATCTGTGCTCTGGATCACAGTGAGGGGAATGTTGGTGCAGATAGTTGCACGCAGAAATGCGTGTGCCACCGAGGGACTGGAAATGTCTCTTTTGGCCCCGTCAAGTTTTGCATTTCCTTTTTCCTTTGTCTTTTGGAGCCCATTTCAAATTCAGTGCTGAACGCGAACTCAGAAGCCAAGCACCTTTTTTCTAGTTACAACTGTTCTGTTGGAAGATGTGGCACCATCAGCTGGAGTCCATCCATGTGCAAGCGAAGCAACCACTTCCAACAGCCTTTAGCAAGAGTTCAACCACTATCAAAATTGAAGGCAATTCAAAAATACACAGTCAACTGCAAGAAGATCAGTATCTTCCACCCTAGAAGAAATTTCCACACCCAAGAAGATCATTATTTACAAAACACTTGAAGACAAATCCAACAGAATGTGCATTTTTCACAGTCGTGCAATTCTTTTTTTCTGCACGAGCAAGTTTTTAGTACTTGAAGAAAGCTTCTTTGATATTAGTTTGGTAACTTAATGTTCCTTGGAAATAGACAATAAAGCTTGTTCTGTGCTTTGTACTGTGTGCTTAAAGGCAGTTCAGGAGCACGAACCTGCTGCAGAAAACCGGACACTGGTGGCCTTGGTGAATCGCCCAGAGGGATGCTTCCAGAGAAAAGCCTCTCAGGTGTACGTACGTGGCTGCCTCCCTCCCCAGACCGCTTGACTGTGCACAAAACCCCAGCTGCGCTCCTGCCTACACCACTGATCCCAATTCCTTCTTCACAAAGTTAGAGTTTCTCCCTCTAGCAACTGAACCTTCCTGGTGGGAAGGACAAGATGCTTCTGGGGTTTATCCCAACAACAGACTCTGACTGTCCCTGTCTTTGGCAAAGGACACGTCCACGTCCACAACCATTTCATTCCTCTCCATTTGAGTCTCCCAGGAAGGACCGCCTTGTTTACTTAGCAGAATCTCACCGCAGCCTTAGACCACGTCAGCCAGCCTTTTAGTTTGGATTAATTTAGTTTCCTTCTGTCTCTTTGTACCTTTTTCCATCAATAGCTATGGTTTAGGCCAGCAGGTGATGTCACCTCGCTGTACAACTGCCGGGCCTCTATTTTTACAAGGGGTCAGTTCCTCCGGCTCTCTGGACAGACTGCATGTGTTGTGAGGAGCAATGTAAAACCTGGATCAATATATTTGGCTTCCTTTTCAAGAGTTATAGTTCCTGAAACTGAATGATTTTGTATCAATTCTGCCAGATCATTTTAATCTCCACATTTGTCTTTGAGCAATTTTTCTGCCTGCAACATGTCCAAATTTGACATTTTCTACTAATGTCATTGACGTGTTCCTCCCTTTCCAGTTCATTAATAAAGTTGTTAAAAACCTTTCGTTGGCCTTCAATATGATTTACTACGTGTTGTTGCTTCCATGACTAAGGGGCACTATTAGTGGGTCTGGAACATCTCCAGCATGCCTGGAATATCTCTGTATCTCCATACTTTAAGTCCTGCCTACAAGACAGGCTGCTTAGAAGACAGAAACAATAAAATAACACAGTTTTAGACCACTGCATATGGATTCATCCCTTCCCATTTCCCTCCCTTCTGAAACAGAAGTTGTTTCTTTGTGATTTTACATCTCCCCAACACTTTAGCAACAGCCATGAGCCTTCCCTGACCACAACACTTGAATACTTTGAGAGCTGTGGCTCAGAAAGTCTTCATTATTATTTCCAAAGCAGCTGAGCTATGGGAACAGCACACTGTGATGATTCTTTTTTATTTATTTCCTTATTTATGGCCTGGTTTTTACTTTCTTTGCTGTCAAATTCGGTCTTGCTGGCCTTTGCTTTAAAGTGACTATCTCCATTCCTGGTAGACAGCATTTCTCCTCAGTAGTGCTGAAAATTACTTATCTTTGTGAAGCCATTTCATGTTTCTGCACTAAAATTTGTAGAATTTAATGAGTATTAAATTTTCATTGCCTGCAAGTATGCAGCCAGACAAAGACCTTATAAATCAACTGTTTTGCTCTTTCTGAGTCTAATGATTAAACCTGAAAACATCAGTTAGAAGACATGCCATCCAGGGTTTCGGTTTGCATAGAAAATTCCCTCTGATATCACACAAGATATATGTGGCAAAGGTGAAGTATGCGACCTCCTTTAAGATTCCCCGTGTCTTGCTCCCGTCCCTTTAGAAGCAAGGGCATCTCTTGCCTGTAGTGACCCATCTCCTCCACGTTGCTCTCGTTGAGTTCTTTGCGTGAAGATCTCTCCTTCGCAAGCATCGCTCTCCAAGCTGGACGTAAGGTAACAACTTTCTGTGACAGCCAGAAAAAAAGATAGATCTTCACGGACAGCCCTCCTGCTGAACCAGCCCGAGGAACTTCTAGTTGGGGGTTTTCATAGACCGGTTACACCCCAAGAGCGTTTCTGCCAGACTCCAAAGTCCACCACTCCAGCGACGCAGGAGAGCGGGCAGGTTCTCACGTGTAGTTCTTGACTGGGCCAAAAAATCACAGGGTAGCTCAGTGCACCTGGGTTTTAAGAGACAAACTGCAGAGACCAGTGAAAAGCGATATATAATAGAGTCTTCCCGGTTCTTTTCTTGATTTCTTCTCCCAGAGCGATACCTTGGTCACGATGTCCTGGTGAAGCCAAAGGAGGAAGAGAGACAACACTACAGAAATCAGACCCGAGACCTCAGAACTGAACTGCTGCCTCGAGGGCGGACGATGTGCGTGCTTAAGCCGAGGGCAGCCTCCCATCCCTCCGAGCAGCTGTGGTTTCATTGTAGTATCATACGATCCCCTGCTGGCCTCATTTTTCTCCTCAGCACTTCTTGCACTGCCAATTTTTCTGGTTTTTTTCCCCCCCTCAGGTTTCTTCACGCAGCCACCCTCCCTCAGGTGCTCCTTTCTGAGGACGAAAGCAACTTTTGGGGGAAAGGATGGCCCCGTAAGGGTCCGACCGGTGTTGCCCGGCATCGTCCCGCTCCCTCTGCGGCGGTGGTGGCGATCCCTGGCAGGAACCGACCGCATCTCAGGCTAATGAGTTGTCAAAAACCCGTCGCCGTCCCTCGCCTCCCGGGCAGGTTATTATTATGAGGGCTGTCAGTGGCGGGTGAGGATGGGGCAAGCAATCCATTTCTGCAGCCAGCGGGGAGCTGCGAATCTGTTCACAGGGGATCAGCGGGGTGCTGTGGGAACCGGCCTGCCCTGCAAGCGTCCACCAAGGGCTACCATTCAAGAGAATGGGGTAGCTGGGGGTTCATGGCGAGCTGCAGCGAGTTTGCCTCTGATGTATGCCCTAATGAGTCGGCGGAGGGTGTTCTGCCTGCCTGAATGTCTTTAGTGTGGCAAAGCGGAGTGGACATTCCCATACAATAGTGGGCTTAAATTCAGCTTCTCACCGACGCCTAATTCATGGGCGGAACGGCTTTTGTAGTACCTATAGAAGAGAAGTACAGTAGGTCATTTCACCAACTAATTGGAGTTGACAATCCCGTATCTATCCATATCTCAGAGCCATTTGCACGCATTTGGAAAGGGAGGCATTTCGTCTTCCCTCACATGGTCAGCCACCGAGAAGGGGAAAATAGACGTATGGGTTTGCGCTTTAGACGGTCACAGCTTTGCGACAAAAACTAATATACCCTGGCGATGCCTTTTTCACTTCCTGAATGGCAGGTAGAGCATTAAGGGTTATCTTTCTTACCCCCATTCGCCACCTTTTAAATGCTGCTTCCTTTTCCCTGCCCATGGTTTGACATCTCTGCAGGGCACCCTCTTCGTGTTTGTTGGGTGCCCCACAGCGCAGAGCCTCTATCTTGCATAAGTCTTCTGGGTGCCATCCTAACATCAAAAAAAATAATGTGGTGATGGTCAGAATAATAAAAAAACGTCCCTGCTTTGCAAACGGGAGTTTCAGAACTTGTTGAAGGCCACTTGCTCTTTTGGGGCATAGCATGAACTTCTGCTACACTTTATCCACTGGCCAGTTCAGATACAGCAGCTGCCTTTGAGTATACACTCAGACAGTATTAATTCTTCCATTTTTATTAGGCACATAACACCTGAAAAAGAAAACTTCCCAAATTCTCTGTGGAAGCCAAACGGGAACTTTAGAGTGCTGTGCCAGCTAAAACCGGACCTTCCCCTTTCTTCAGTAGACCATTTTGTCCTCAAAAATGTCAGCCACAGAACTAAGTCTTGTCCCCAGTTATGGCAGTGCCTGGGAAGAATTAACTGTGGTTTGAGCTAACTTAGGGGAATTTATTTTTTTTTTTTTAAATAAAAGCTTTGTTTTGTCCATCTGTCATGCTAAAACCTCTGGTCTTTCTCAGTGCAACCCTCAACTCCATTAACAGTCTATGATGAAACCACATAACTAAATTAATGGCTTCTTCCCTTCATGAAATGTTTATTCCACATGGGATCTGAAATGTAGAACATGGTAAAATTGCCTGGTTGGTATGTTATGCTGGGACTGAAGGAGGCTGTAACGCCACTTGGATGGAGACAAATACATTTTATGCATCGATCCTATTGACTCAGAGGCAATTTAGTTGTTCTTGATTTGACATGGAAGTTTTCTAAGATGCTCTAGAGCTCGGAAGCAGTATAAAGCCACATAACAAACAGAACAAAGTTGAGATAAATAGCCATGGTTTTTTTTCTAAATATGTTCATTAAGGATCTTACTTTGCTTAGGATGAAAAGTTTTACTATGTTTTTGCTCTTAAAAAACAATGATCTGCTGGAAGTGTGGGAAATATGTTTTAAAAACCTCAGTAAATGGAGCACATGTCAGTAAAGACAGCTCAATTTCGTTACGGTGGTGTGATCACAAAAACATTTTCTACCATGCAACTTTTAATTAGTCTCGCAAAAAATTATTCTGCTTCACTTATACAGAGTACAGTAAATGGCTACGTAAATGCATAAGGAATGAAATAAATATGCTTTGTTCAAATGTGGTGACCTTTGGGAGACAAAGATGATAAGAGAATGAAGTTCCTTTCTGTTGCCCTTGTATTTATCATGTGGCAAGTCAATGTTCCCTCATGAAATACAGTAATTGTGATAAAAAATAAACTGAAGTGAACTTCTTCACTTCACACTTCAACAGTCTTCCAGCCATACAGACGCATTCATGCATGTATGGCTGTCATTTCCAATCCAGACAATTTTTGATAAGCTTTAGCTATTCTGAGGTGCTGCCAGTTTGAGTGACAACCTTGATACCTGCAACTAAATGGTTAATCTGTTCACCATTGTGAATGTAATCAGTGCTCTCAGACACAGCAGAATCCCACATTTTTCTGATGTCTGAAATAAAATGGTTGTTAGTAAATCATATAGAGTATATATACATATAATGTGTAGGAATAAATATATATTAATATGCATGGTATTGTCTGAACTGTTCTGTGGTATCACATGTGTATATATACACACATATGGGTGAGTATTAAACCAGAGAAAATACGGAAAATAAAACATATTTGAAAAGTATATAAAAAGGATTTGCCTTTGCTATAAATAAAAAACCCCCAAAATTAATTGATGCTTTTCATTACAACAACATTTCAGATGTACAACTCAGTCCTGAGTCATGTGTGCTCTATGACTTTTTAGCATAGTTTAGCGTCCAGTTCCCATGTAACTCAGGGGCATTCTGCCCTTGAAAGTGCAGTCATTACTTCCATCCTGCTGCTATTTAAACACACTTGGAGATGATGTGTACTTCCAAATGTGAATAAAGCAAAACCAGTAAAGGCAAAGGTTATGTAGGCAAAGGGTATTCAATTTCTTTCATTTGCTAAAGACATTACAGCTCCGATCAACATGCTTAGCTTGCACCTTTTAGCCCATTATCTGAGGCCAGAGTCAACTTGGCAACATCAAAAAAGGTTGTATTTTTCATTTGTATAAACTGTTATATACTCGTATGTTCACTCCGCATCAGAAACACTGGTCTGCAGTATTTTCCATCTATATTTAATTTACCGATGTTGACTACTCAGGGGAAAAAAAAAAATCCAGTTTCACGCAAATGAACTGTTTATTTTCAGAATAAACTCCCTGAAATCTGTCAAGTTCAGCACTGCAAGTAATGGACCCATAAAGAAAACCTAGTGTATGAATAGTGTATTAGAGGAATGGAGATCAGTTACATAGAACCTCAAAGCTACCTCACAAAATACAGATTCTTAAGTCTGGTAAGCATCGCTCCCCAAACACCACAAAAAGTAGAGCCGCATTATAAAGGTCACTGTCAACATGGCTTGTGGGTAAGTCCCTCCGCAGACCTAAATTCAGCTAATTATTAAATTGCGAGCAAGTATCATGGCAGTCAGGTTTCCAGCCCTTCTGGATAAGTGTCTGCTGGGGTTTGCTGGTGGGAACTGGTGTCCCAGTGGGGGACACTGGTGTCCCAGTGGGGGACAGAGCACTGCCACCCACCGCTGCGACCCGGCTTCTCCTCGGACAGCCCGGTTCAGCGGGGCACGGGAATTGCCATCCACTTGAGTCTGTGGTAAATTATCTTATCAACTACTTAATGTAAAGTCATACCTTCATTAAAATTCTTGGGGTCTCAACGTGATAGCACTACAAATGAAACAAGACTGTTTAGCTGTGGATTTGATGTCTGTTGATGAATAAATCTTTAACTGTATCATTTAATCCTCTAGATCTCCTTTCCCAGAGATAAAAAAATGATAAGAGCTTCTTCTTGAGCATTTAAAGCAAGAACCCACAAAACCACAGATGAGCTGAAGTGTTTTATGTCCAATTCACAGAAGCATGTAAATCCATAAAGTGTCACAGGTATGAACTAGCCCTTTTCCCCTTCTAATTACATATCTTTTACAATCTGTCAAAACAAGTAGTCACTTGCCTTATGTGAAGCGTCATATGAAAGGAACATCAATATCAGTCCATTGCAACCTACAAATGATCACACAACCTTAAGGATAATTTTAGAAATACAGCATTTGCCAGAAAATACTCAACATTGTGCATGGATATGCTAAATCTTTGTTTATTGTGTAGCAAAAAAATGGTACAACAGTTTCATATCTAAGCTAGCGTTTATTATATAAAATCCATATTAAAGCTGTTTATTAAGTGAAGTTGGCAATGCTATTGTTAAGGTTTCTCTGTTTTCCATTCTAAGCGGCTTACAACTCTTTCTCAGCAGCTTATAATTTTGGCAGCCTTTAGCTGTTTGTATAAACATTTACAGGAGGTAGATCTCTAGAAAAGCTTTCCTGGAAGCAGGAAATATCTGCACCAAGCTGATATTTTTCAAGAAAATTTCGGCCAAGAAGGTCATTTCCAAGAATGGTGCTTGGGAAAAAAATAGGTTCCTTTTCCCTTATTTAAAAAAAAATAACAATACGTTTCTTCTGGAAAAATGAAAATGAGCTTTGGAGCAAATAAATGGTCTTTGTTAAGGGTACACCTTCTGCTACGCTCGTGAACTGTGGCCACAGTCTAACCCTTGAACATACCCTAATCCTCCAAATTATTGCAGTTTGCACGTGCTGGTCGGAACGAGCCGGCTCAGACACCAGAATACGTTTGTTGGCAGAGGAGCAGGCTTTTTTCAATTGTTTTTATTACCCAGTCTAGCTTAAGTATCCCTATCCTGCATTGCAGTAAACAGTACGGTCAGAGTCCGGTCTTCTCTTCACTCGCCCGGTCAGCACCTGCCCTCGCAAGTGCGTTTGTCACTGCGTTCCTGGGCAGAAGAGTGAGCGGATCCTCTACGGACCATCTCCAGGTCCTGTTACGAGAACACGTTCCCCTTACCTGGTTGGCCCTTCCCATTACCTGCGGTGTAAATCACCGCAGAGAAGACACCGCTCTGCAGAAGGAAGGCACCGTATGGATGTAAATGCCTCTAAGACCACGTTGCGCTGCTGAGGTCACCCACGCCAAGCGCAGAGAACAACAGTGGCTGCTAGGAAAGACTGTAAAGAACAGAGAAGGACCCAAACGGAACCGTGTGGCCATGGGGCCAGGTCACCTGGGGCACGCAAGGAGCATCAGGAATTGTCGGGAGAGTTGAAATTGCTCGTTGTGGCTCTCCAGATGCTCGGTGCCCAAGCGGGAAAGCCCAAGGCACATCAGCTGCCTCCTCAGAAACACCCGCCGGGCAAAGAGAAGCCGGCTCCCACCCTCTGTGCACTTTGGGGAAAAAAAAGGGACAGTTGTATGAGCGACCTAAGAGAGTACTCGGCAAAACGATGGCAGAAATGCCAAACTAAATGACAACTTCAAGCGCTACAGAAAGCACTTGTGACAAGGGAACGCCAGCACATCTGTAGCCTCCTGGTTAGAAACGAACCAGGTCAAGCCGGTCTCCGTGAGCACTATTGCCGTTGACACAATGCAGTGGAAACTTTGCTGGCCAAAACTCCAACTTCCTAAACTCTTAAAGCATTTTGAAGAAAGGCATTTCCGTGGTGACACGCTGCACCCAGCACATACAGCTGGGCACTGCCCCAAGAAGTATGAAAGTCAGGACACTGGTAATTTGGGAACGGTTGGCATAAAACCAGCGTAAACAGCTATGGCCATGCTCTCTCTCCTGGATTTGTATCAGATGATGTGCGTTGAACCGTGGCATTTTGAGTTACTTTTGCCCCCAGCGTGCTGCAGTCTTTGTGCTGTCTGCCTTGGGCATCTGGTCCTAATTCACTGACCATCCGCACAGTTAATTCCTGGTCCCCGTAACGCTTCCTATCCCAGGTAGGCTAAGCCTGTGGGATTTATGGGGTCTGAGAAAAGCCTGCCCACATACACAAGCTTGGACACCTGCCTGGTTCAGGCAGGCAATGAGATGCTCTGAGGTTCTGGTCGCTCACCAGAAATTGGCTGGAAGAAAGCTTCTCCTCCGCTCTGCCTCTCGGGGAAGGTTGTCCACATACGTTTGACTTTACGGCAGACCCCCGCCACTCACTGGCCCTGGAGAGGCTCTCACGAAAGGACCACCAGTTTAGCAGAGAGGCAGAAGTCACTGGTCTCAGACGCAGGGCAGCGATTGCTGCCTCCCAGCTGAGATGTGGGCCCTGGGCTCAGGTTCAAGTTAAACACAAAATGCAGATATCTCCTCCGGAACATTTTCAGAGCATGGAGGGGGTGGTGGTGGGGATTTTTTCTGTCTGCAGACCCTTCCTGGAAATGAGACTTTCTGGCTCAGCTGCCCCAGGACCAGCTCTGGCTCCCCTGGGAGAGGTGGAAACAGCAAATAGCCCAGCAGACTTCGCAGAGGCTCCGACCCCAAATCACTCTTCCCTTTGGCTATCACAAGAATAGATGTATCTGGCCAAATTAATAAAATCACTGACTGCACGTTAAAGCCTCAGAGTGTAATAGAGGGACTCCAGGACGTATTTGTCCCTACAGCTGCCAGTCAGCCTTGATGACTCATGGGTTTCTCTTGGACCTAGGCTCATATTTCTCTGCCTCAACTCTGCAAGAATATTGTTTGGGCTCAGAGAGTTTTCTAACAAGCTCAGGAATCCTGGATTTAGCTCCTTTTTTTAACCCAGCAGCATTTATCGCTCTTACTTTCTCCTCTCCAGCTAGTTTCCTTCAGCTCTTTCTCTGAAATGGGGAGGGAACCTCTTGTACAACTCTCCCCCCCCCCCCCCCCCCCCCCAAGATTCACTGTTAAAAACTGCTTTCCTCTGTTTGTCAGGGTAACTGTTTGTCCAAGAGGGCTTCAGCATGAATAAAAGATCATTAAAGTTTAGGAACTATTGTTAGGTTTGTACCACCACCACTGGAATTTCACCCATGGCTGGAAGCAGGACAAGAGAAGCAGCAGAGGAGCTCTCTGTTAAAACACAACTTGCCACCTAACAGAGAGAGCCTCCAACACCAGCCAGAGTTTCTGAGCTCTGCTCAGACAGATTTCTCAAAACACCAACTCTTCAACCACTTCTGTGATTTGGAGCCAGCTATTAGTTTCCATTAAGATGTCTGTGTGAAAGCACAGTTTCCAAATTCCTTCTGCACAATGCTTGATGCCCCCCCTTTTTGACACACAGAAGAATGCCATTTTATTATTTATACAGATCACTTTGTTTTCCTCAGCACATAATTTCAATTCCAATTCATTAATGTCAAAGCATAAAAGAAACAGCAGCACATAAAGCAACAAAAGTTTGCCAAAACCAGAAGATAACAGCTGATAATTAAGGAAGTCCCATTATTTCTTGGCAAAGGAGCCTGTGTTTTCAGAGGCACATTCTTAAAGGGCCTCTCTTTAGTGTAGCTGCATAATTTCCATGAATACTATTTGCACAAATAAAGGTTTTCAATATGCATAAAAGGAGGCTTTAATGTTCCCATAATTTCTGTACAATACAAATCCTATGCCCCTTCTCGCTGGCACAGCCCAGCCTGGTCACAGGTTCACAGCAGAGCCACCCCAGCAAACCTCCGGGGTAGCAGGGGGGAGCAAAAAGGATTTGTGACTCCATCAAGATCTGGGCTTTTGTTAGCGTATACCTGCCACCCCTCAAACCTCATTTCATACCGACATGGCTCCCTGGGAAAAAGGCATCGTGTCGATCTGAAACTGCACATAAATCCTCTACCCAAGCAGAAACCCTCTGTTTCCATCATTCCAGGCTCACCTCCACCTCCCGCCCTCCGCGTCCCTCACAGCACGGTCTCGGCTCGCCGGGCAAGTCCACCCCAAACAGACTTTTGCATCTCGCTTGCGTTTTCTCACATTGGTATGCCAGCCACTGCTGGGTACGCGGGGCTGATAGCAAGTCCCTTGTTTTTTGTGGTTCCCCTGTGCCCTTCCCTTCAGCTGTTTCCAAGCGTTGTTCAGCAAGACTAAGCATCTGCTCTAGGCTACGGTCTTACACCGAGATGAAAACGTGGCAGCATGCGGAAAGAGGCACGTTAACTTGGGTCAAACCTGAAACAGGCTAGCCAGGTTTGTGGCTCCTCGCACTTGGGATTCTGTATACCCACCAGTAGCACAGCTCAGCTTCGGTTTGGTTGATGAGGATCTTGGAGAGAAATTACAGACCCCTGTTCTTCCGAAGCCTGATGTCACGACCTACTGGATCCCAGTCCTGATCCACACTTAAGGTCGGTGGTGGACAGCTATTGCCTCATTGATGGGAGATTTGATCAAAGACAGTGTTATTAAAATGACAAATTGTCAACAAAGAGAGGAAAGATGTTTTACTGGTAGAGATCTCTGTGAAAACACTGCTTGAAGAGAAACTTTTATTCTGGCAAAGCCCCAGGTGGTCAGGATTATACCTCATGTGCGGGCTGTCAGCAATCCACATATAATGCCATGGCATTTCCCAAGTCACCAAGAACTGATAGCTGACAGATTTTTTGCACATACAAAAAAATTTTATTTCTTATTGGAAAAGATTTTCAGACAAAATTTCATCAGATACTTTCTCTAGAAAATTTGTGGACAAGAGCAAATTTTTCACTACAGTATGATTTACAATGGCAAATCTTCTATTATGCCTATTGCTGAAGGAAAAATAAATTTATTTCATGGCAAGATTTGGCCTGAGTCCTAGCTCCTCTTCACATTTTAGCAGTATTGCTACAGCAGCAAAACTCTCCGAGGGTGCACACATCCCTAAAATCCTTCTAGGTCTGCAAGTGTCACCACCACTGCATCCCGAAGTAGTTAGAATAGAGAGCGTGTCAGAAACCAGCTCCTGGTCTGCACAAGGCTACTTAACCGTCTAGCTTAGACCGAGGCATCGTATCACCTAATATTTTCACAACAGACACTGCAGTTTGGGAGTCTGGCAAAGGGGGAGGAAGGAGGGTGGTACATCACCTGGGACAGGTTCGTATGGGGAGAGCAGCAGGTTCTTACACAGCTCTGTCAATTATGAACCCAACAAAATCAGAAGCCGAGGTTCATCCGTCGCCTAGCAGGGCTAACTCCGTGCTGCTACACTGCATTTATTTTGAAGCACAACTGTCCTTTGAAGGCACTGTCTCCTGGAGGAGCTTCCTTTTTGTTAACTCAGCTCTCCCCATGCTTAATTCAGGGCTGTGCCTTCACGGCTGCTTTAAGTTCTCTGATTGCAACTGGTGCTCATCTCACAGTGTCTTCGGTGTAATGGCAAAGTTGACACTGCTACTAGTCTGGCAGAAATAACCGCATGGTACCAGAAATAATGATGCCGGAGAGCAGTGCCGCAGAGCAAAATCCCATTTACACCGGCATATCGCTAGGAAAAGGCATGGGAAGGTCACTAAATGTGCAGCCCAGAAGCTGGAACATGGGACAGCTCTGAAAGTTTCCTTAAGAAATGTGTTTATGGCAGGCAGAAGGGGTTATTGCAGGGAGGTCCCGTCTCAGCGAGCTCAGCTCAATCAGGAAATACTTCCGGGCAGCTCAGCTTTCTCTCAGCGATGTGAGGGTACAGAGGCTAGCCCCCTCTGCCTGGCATTACGGTGACGTGGCGTGTTAATGATGTCAGTGAGCATTTGCACTTACACAGATAACACCATCTAATGAATCCCTCCACCAGAAATGCTGCAGCCATCGGATGTCCAGCTGCTTAATGTGTTTCCTCAGGAACAGAGTGTAGGCAGTCGTACCCTTGAGCTGTAAGGGAAAATCCTATCCATCCACCGAAGACCCAAGGTTTGGAGTAATCTATGACAAAAATTCTTTCCTGTTCATTTCCTGTTGAGCAGCAGCCTAAATACCCCGGCCCAAAGGCAGAAAAGAATGTGAACGATTACTTCCCCTATTACATGAGGACAAAAGGTGAACTTCACCCCGGTGCTGAAGGTCAGAAGACCAGCGTAAGCAAACTATCTTTGAGTCAGAATGATTCAGTCAACAAGGTAAACAGCAAATTCCTTACAGGGGGGGAAAAAAAAGCAAAAGCTATTTCATATCCTGATTAACCAAGTTATCCCGTTAACTACATCAGATGTAGTCACGCATTCTGTGCTTTCAGTACTCCTTCCTACCCTACCGCCACATAAAATTGCTGCAGACCCAGTCTACAGCTGATGAGATTACTGACGCGTGAATTCATGCACCGATTGTGAAACCAGAAGTCAGGCACTCCAGCTCTCTGACTTCTACGCTGATATCTACGACCCTGGGAAATTCTTCTGGGTTTTGATAACTTTATAACAACAGGGCTGGAATATTTACTCATCTGTCAGAGGAACAGAGTGTATTAAAAGCAGAACGTAATTGCTCCTGTATTTCTTGGTACACAAAAAGTTTTCCCAACATGAGTAGGAGACGTTGTGATCAAAATTGGTTCAATATATAAAAATAAGAAGTGCTGTTTACAAATAACATACCAAAGCTGTTATATTGCCAGTCACAGATATACAGATTTATCCTTGGCAATTGTCAGAGAAGCGCAGAAATTACTCCCACAGTATGACTTTATCCCAGACACTCTAAGCTCATTGCATTCTGCCACGTTATCACTTGAAATCAGCTATTTCAAGTGGCATGAAAAATTTTGCTATATACACACCATTTCCTGTGTGTTCACGCTTTTCCTACATAGCCTCAACACAGACTTCCTCACAGAAATCTTATAACTTAGTTACTCTTTCAGCTGGCCCACAGTTAGTCTTGCTACCAGAAAGACTCTTAGCATAATTTTGATGTTCTTGTTGCCCATCCAATACACCCTGAAAGAAAAATCACACTCATTTCTAATGATCATGGAAGCAAGTATCTGAGTGCACTTTTGATACAAACCAGTTAAAAACAATTACAATTCCAACTCTTATTCATTCCTATGCATCCACAAAGGTATCACAACCACTGTGAGTGAGGACAGTCTGGATCTGGGGAAGACAGGTTGTTGAGTCAACAGCATTAAACACTCAGCTGTAAGCAGGTGACGATGGTTTTACTTTCAACACTAAGGCACTAGACTGACCTTTGGGAGGTAAGGTGCACAAAAAAAATTGTAATAGTTCTGTTACAGAAAGGTTAGTTCCTGAATGTATGTTTTCCACATTCAGCACCCAATACATTGAAGATGAAGGGAATATGCTGTATGCAGGAACATAAATACACATTGCAGCACTTGATGACTTCAGAGATAGAGTAGTAGAGGACATTAGTGTAGATGTGACAAACCAGTAAACAGTACAAACACTGGTTCAACATATTTGCCTGTCAAATGTTGCATCACAAATTATAGCTAGAGCAGGACGGCCGTTCATGGGTGTGAACAGGCTGATTGCTCGCTACAGCCAAGAAAAGCTCTGGCAACGTCTTCACCTGGGAGCCAAATGAGCTCGAGTAGAGCACTCGCGCACTGGCAAAGACATCGCTTACGCGTCTCATAACCTCCAAGCTTTTCTATCTATGCGTGTGGAGTAACGAAAAAGTACTGGTCCGCAAATTCATTCTTAACCACGGATGGATGCCGGCAGGTAAACAGGAGGGGAGTTTGCCCGAAGCCTCCCGTGACGAGCCACCGCCACCTCGTGGAGATCGACCTGCACGGAAAGAGAAGGAAACACAAGACAGGCTTAACTGCTGCTGAGCCGGACACGGTCCTCAGAGCCGGTAAATCCCGAGGTGAAAAGTAAGCAACACCCTGGTGGGAAGGGACACGGTCCCACCCGCGCACACCCCACACCCCCCCCCCGACTGCACAGGAGCGGTGCCTCCACTCCCGGCCGGGAGGGCAGCTGCTGCTCCAGGCGTCCGACTTTCAAGGCTAAATGAGGTTGTTGCCGGCCTGGAGGGGGGGTAAAACCGGCCCCCGGGTGCCTGCGAGGAGGGAAAGGTCTGAGGTGCGCAGGGAAAGGCCTGAGGTGAGGAGAGAAACGCCGCCCGCCACAACATGGCGGCGCCCAGCAGCCCCGGCGCGCCTCAGGTCGCCGCCGATTGGTTGGTAAAGAGAGGAGGGCGCTCAACCCGACCAATGAGAGAGGCCTAGCCAATGGGGCAGCCCCGCTTCAGCCTATCACGAGTGCGGCGCGGGGTCAGAGGAGGTAGCGGCGCTCTCCCCGGAAGTGGAAGCGGACGAGCGGTCGGACCGCCCGTTTTCCCGCTGCGCGCACGAGGAGTTTCTCGCGCGGGCCGCCGCCGTCCCGTCGCCATGGTGAGGGCGGGGGGGGGAGGGGGCGTTATGGGGAGCCGTTAACGGCCCTGAGGCGGCGGTGAGGGGCGGGAAGGGTCTGACCCGTTTGTTCTCCCCCGGCAGAGCCTGCCCCTCAACCCCAAACCCTTCCTCAACGGGCTGACGGGGAAACCGGTGATGGTGAAGCTGAAGTGGGGGATGGAGTACAAGGGTTACCTCGTCTCCGTCGACGGGTACATGAACATGCAGGTGAGGTGTGAGGGGAGGGGGTAAGACCCCCGCCGGGAGGGTCTGTTGGGGGGGTTCTGAGGGGTCGGTGGAGGGAGCGGGGTCGCCGGGCCCGGCCCTGTTGCTGGGGGGGGGGGGGGTGGGCCGCGGGGTAAACCCGCCATCTGCGTTGCGAAGCGTTTGCTTTTTTTTTTGCCTTAAAATCACTCCCGAGTTGTGCCGGTTCTTCTTTTCAAGCTTGCGAACACAGAGGAGTACATAGACGGTGCGCTGTCCGGACACCTGGGTGAAGTTTTGATAAGGTAATCGAGATATTTGTGGCAGCGGCCGTAAATCTTGTCACTCACGCTGAAACTTGCGGGTTTTGTCTAACTGGGATGCTAAGTGTTGGTGTAAGTCCTGTGTGAAGGCTACTAGATCCCTTCTGAGGGGCGGAAAAATGAATTTTGAAAATGTTCGTAAAGAAGCATTAATGATCTCTTTTTCAGGTAACTAAATACCTTAGTTTTCCAGACTACTGTATATCAATCTCTTGGCACTAGTAGAGCATCTTAGTGTTTTGCTTCTGAAAGCGTTTTGCATGCTTGGAAATTAAACTTGACCATAACTGTTAACCCAAGAGTAAAGATCTCTCATACAGCCTTGTCAGCCAGTTACTGCTTTTATAAACTCGGTGTTTTTGTAGTTGTGACGAACTTTGTGGAAAGCTGTACGAGGTTAACAGCAGCAATTTTGTTATGTGGCGTTTGGCTGTTGCCAGGCTACACTCAGGGAGGAAAATGCTTAAAGTAGTGCGTATAAGGGGCGGAAAATTAAAATACTTACAGTTAAGGGAATGCTTTGTTTCTCTTTACAGGTGCAATAATGTTTTGTACATCAGAGGTGTGGAAGAAGAGGAAGAAGATGGAGAAATGAGGGAATAGGTGTTTTGTATAGCTGGAAATAAACTTTTTTTTTCTTTGTTTTGTTTTTCCATAATTTTGTAATAATGTGTTTACTTTTTTCAATTGTATTTCAATATGGGGAAAGTTAACTCTTGGAAAGGTTTCCTGTTTTTTGTTGGCATCCAAAAAAAACTAATGCTGGAGGAATAGGCAACTATTTAAATTTAAAATTGAAAATATTAGAATGAGAAGTGAATATTTAAAAACAAACACACACACCCAACTTTTAAGTATTACCAGTGTCCACGAATGCCATTACTGTCAAGGGAAATACCTGAATTCAAGTGATTCCTGGAATAAACTAGATCTTCAAAGTTGTGTACTCCAAAAGAAAATAGATGGTTCATTTGCGGGGTAGTTCAGTTTAGCATCAGTGTCAGTACTCTGCTGTCAGGTAGTTATATGGAATGCAGACTAACATATAATAGAAGGTGAGGAATGTTTTGTCACGTGTATGTGACTTTCTTGTGTCATTCTAAGCTGCATCACTGAGTAGACTGAAGGAGCTGCAGGACTTGCCTTTTCTTTCCATAACGATGATAATACGGGCTGCGGAATGAGCAGCAGAAGAACTTATAAAAAAATACCCTGGTGTGCGAACTGCAGGCTGCTGCTGATTCCGTAATGATTCCTTCAGCTCTGAATTGGTTGACTAAGAGGATGCAGCTGTAAGGCTTTGTAGCCTTCTTTCAATAGAAACCAAGTTTCACCTCTAAGTGAAAAATTAAGTCATCTTCAGTATTTGCAGGAACCTCATTCTTAGCTGTCTTTTCTGCTTTAATGGCTGAAGGCTGTGAACAAAATACCAGTTATCTTCCCATCTGAAACACAGGAAAATAGGGCAGTCTATAAAGTTTACGGTATGCATGTAGTTACTATTTAAATACACTCTATCTTCAAACCTGTTCATAAACTATTTGGAAATAGTTGTGAAGGCTTCACTGCAGGTGGGATGTGGAGATCCGCTATACCGCAGTGTCTCTAAGAAATATTTTGCTTTGGGTCACGAATCTTGGAAGTGTGGCTGTACAGTCCTTATTAAGGAAGGACAAATTTGTATTGACTTTGTAGCTAATATCTGTGCAAAGAAAAGCCTCTTGGCAGCTGTAAATGCCCATAGACTTCAATGGCATTAATAGACTGAAGACAACACACTGCAAAATGGAAGTGTACCTTCCCAGTCCCTGTCATAAAAATAAAGTCTCTCTTTGTTATCAGGCATTTGGAATGTTAAGAGTTTTGGCAGGAACACAATAACCATGTTTTCAAATGTTTACTCTTAAACACTGGGGTTAATAACTGCATGTCCCTTACCTACCAGCATTTCCTAAGATGGGCTGTTGCTTTGTCAGTGCTGCCAGTCCGAGACTCCCTGTTAGAGGCTCTGAGGGAGCCAACAATTGCTGCCCGTAAGATGTGGCGCGGAGAGGCGTGCTGCAAACCAGAACCCAGACAGCTGGAGGTACGTTTCGTGAACGTAAATTACAACTATTGTATTACTTTGCCCTTCTCTCGTCAGTGATTGCTGATACAGAAGTATTATCCCTGTTTTACGCGTGGGGAAAATAGAACTCCTCCTTTATCCTGCTGTGATCTCAATCGTGGAGCTTCACAAAAGGTAAAAGTCCCTTTGGTCCTCTGCTGTGGTCCTGGCCTGCCTTCGGCATGGTCATAGGGTGGAAAAGGGAGAGGAAGGGACCCTTCTCTGCTCTTTGCAGGCTCCAGCCCCTTCCCTGACAGGATTTGTACAGGCACATTGCACTGAAGCCTGAGATGATATGGAAAAAAAGAGGTTTTCCGGAAGCCTTGCAGCATGCCACAGGTTGTGTCATTGGCTTCCTTGGTTTGGAGAGGAGCTATGTGATGGCAAACTAATTCGGGAATAAAGCCAGCATTATCGCCAGCTTCCCATCTTAGCTTTAAATGCCTCCACAAAGCGCTGGGTATGAGCTTTGAGTAAACCACTCAAAGCGGAGGGCGACTGGGGTCCTACCACCGGCCTCCTGGCAGCACTGCAGGGAGCTCAGCGCCAGCTCCGCACCGGTCCCTTCTCTGTGCATCACCACCAGCAGCGGTTCGATGCAAAGGCTTCTGAAATAAGGTATCGACACGAAGGACACCTGCAAACTCAATCTCATACCTCAGCATATTCACAAAGGAGTTTATCTTTCAGGTTAAACAGTATTGTTTGTCACCTATAGAAAACCGTCAGTGTTTTCAGCTATTTAAAGTGGAAATCTCGGGGACAAATTGGTCATGAGTGCAATTCCACAAAAACTCAGCTAGTGCTGCTTATTTACCAGTAAAAGACCCCACAGAAATCACTGTATACAGATCTCGGCTCCGCTACCTGGCCACCAAATGTGGTAGGACCCTGTGAGCGCTCTGGCTTTCATCCATTCGTTTTCATACTAAAATTCAAGGTTTCTTTAGTAGCAGCAGACTGTAGTAGCTGTAGTGTACAGATAGGAAGAAAAAGGATAGTTTATCACAAAGTCTAGCAGTCCTTTTAAAGGTGGATATGGTTCCAACTTTTTTTTCATTGTCCCCTGAAGGACAAACTGTGGAAAGAAACAAATCTCTGCAGACTGCTGTGTTTCTAAAAGGCCCAGTAAAATCAGTAGCTTTCTGTGGAGGGGCAGCGCTCTAAATAAAGACCGTGGCCTTAAAACCTGTATCTAAATGAAAAAAATCAAAATTCTACAAAAATCTAGGCTAAGATGAATAATAGGAGAGACAAGTGGACTTATATTTTGCAAAAGCAAAAATGCTTTTTTGACAGGTACATTCATTAGACTTCAAACTCAGAAAGATGCTTGTATTTTTGCATAGCATCAGGCATCGAACACAGTGACTAAATAGTACTTTGCCGGACAACTTCATAACTAATCTTGGTTCTTACGCCGACACACTGTGAAGATGGACGCATGTTGTTTGTTTAGCTTTGCTACCACAACGTGTTCCATTCATCTCCATGGGAGAACCTGTGCAGGTGAGGTTAGACAAAGACTTACACATGTGCTTAATTCAGATTTTGGTCCTAATTGGTGTGAAAAGAATTGCAATGCAGATGAAGGTAAGGTACTCTGAACACATCAGTCTAATTGGAGCTGGTCCTTGGCTGGTGCAGAGGTAGCAACATGGATACCAACAGATTTTTTCCTTTCTTCTGGAGCAAGTCCAAACGTCAGAAGAATTGCAACCATTCTCTTACATTATGTATGTATTAAAGATATAAATAAAAGGGCTTGTGGTTTTACTTTTGAAATATAAGGTATATAAAGTAACTAAAAAAAATAAAATGCCTTCATGTGTTTAAGTTGTTCAAATGGTTTATGGGATAAAAGAAATCGGAGCCAAAGTAGTAGTACACTCCCATCAGCAAAAGATTATACCCTGCAAAACTACTTCCTAAATACGGTAAGGAGTTACAAAGTCACAAAAA
Organism: Astur gentilis; assembly: GCF_929443795.1. Taxonomy (NCBI): domain Eukaryota; kingdom Metazoa; phylum Chordata; class Aves; order Accipitriformes; family Accipitridae; genus Astur; species Astur gentilis. The sequence goes on from NC_064913.1 coordinate 13,747,101, forward strand.
AGCCGAGAAAGACACGTAGCAAGACTCGAAACACACAATGCATGTGGTTTTGAGCTTATTTTTTGTGTCACTCATTTACGTACAGGTTTGTTTGCTGTTTAGTTTTGACTTGGAAACCTTCCCATTCCTAAGAGCAGCCAAAAAAAAGTACGCGACCTAGCTGAGAAGACCCTAAATTCTTATCGTTGCTAAGAGACAACATGCTGCGAACTCTGTCTTGCACAGATCACTGACCGCAAAGAATGACGAGCTTTGGCCGTAAGGCCAGATGCTGGAGTGGTACCAGTTCCTGGGTCTGGATGTGTCCACGTCCTCGCTCCCGACGGGACAGGGGTGCACGCAAGCTCCCCGTTTTACCTCAGCGGCAGTTTTTGTCAAAAGGAAACCAAGGCGCATAGGTTGGAAAGGTGACGCTACGCTCGGAGAGAACCACTCCTGCCGAATTAGGTGCCCCAGGGCGGACTGTGGTGTTCCCCCAAAAGGTCCCCCCCATCACCGGGGGTTATGGAATTTGTGAGAGAAATTAAGACGGAACCTGGGAACAGAGGGAGGATTCTCTACTTTTGCTGTTTTGGTTTTTTTTTTTTCCTCTCTATTCTTTCTGCTACCTTACTTTGTTTAATTTTTTGGTGAAATGAGTTATTTTCCAACCCAAACTGACAAACTCAAGGAACTTAAAACACCCAGTGATAACATAAATAAAATGAGCGTAGGATATTATCCTCAAGCTGTTTTAGGAACACACACCTTTTCAGCAGGCAAAGATCGACCAGCTCTGTAAAGAGCTGGCTTTCCATTTTTTACTGTGAAAGGAGTTATCTTCTTTTGTTTGCTTTTATCAACACCTATAAAATTTTGCAGAAAAATAAATTATTATCATACTATTGAAGATACTACATTTAAAAATTATTTTCAAAAAGCACTTTCACTGAAACATTAAGGTTGGGATTTAAAGTCTCTAAGTTTAAGGAATTTAGGCAGGGTTCCTGCAGCACCCTACCGTCCTCTGTTTACAGCCAATGAATTCTGCCAACATTTTTAAAATACAACCCAACATTTAGAATCTGTACTTTTTGTATCAAACTCAAGTCTTCCCTGAGGACGCAACCTAGAAACCGCTTCTGCATTTACCTTTCTGGGCAGTATTCTTAAAAATACATCAGGCACAGCATGTCAGCAACCAGTGACTTTGCAGTGGATTGACCTTTTGCTTCACAGGCTGATCTGTTACAGAGAAAAATCTTCACAGGAAAAGAACCAGGGCATATACAACTACAGAAGCACAGCTGTATGTTTTCTGCAAGCAGAATAGAAGTCTGGGAATGAAATACACTCCTGTCTTACTAAGCACAAAATCTTCACCTATTCTGAGGATTTAAATCAGGATCTGCTGCTGGTTCTTGGAAAAAACCTAGTGCACCGAACTGATTTTTATCCTTAAGAGTGTAACAACACAGTTCTTGCAGGTGTAAAGCTTTACACAGAACTGATCTTTCCTTTTTTCCCCCCTTTTACCAAAACTAATGTTACAAGTAGCTGGAATCTGAGATTGGATCACCAGAAAGAGAGCTGCAGTATCACCTTTGCTCTTTGAAATTCTTTCTGGAATTGCTGAAAGAGACAAAAGGCAAAAAATGTGTAGATGTGAGAAACATAATCGTAAGAAGCATTCGGGCCAGTTTCTGTTGGACTTCCAGCCCTTGCTCACAGAAGCACCCGATGGCCAGGCAGGCAATTAAACGTGGGGAAGTGCAAATACGGGGGGGGGACTTTAACGTTCACTGGTGGTCCTCTCAAGGGCAGAAAGAACTGCTCATTGAACATATACACCCTAAAATATTAGTGAATACGAGGAAGATGACTTTGCGGTACTCACCCTGCTGTAAGACAGCGCTACAGCGAAGCTGTTTGTTCTAGACCTCTTTATCTGCCTGCCATCCCACCTCGCACAGAGAAACTGCGTGCGAGTGGGGGCTGCTCCCTCCTGCTCCGGCTAAATCATCTTCTCCCCGCTGCTTTTATTGGCAGGACCGCTCCGGCGAGTGCCAGGCTCCACCACGGCGTGCTGCGTTTCGTTCCTGACACAGCGGCTCTCACCCCACCGCCGCTGCTTAAGCATCCCCCCCACCATGGAGTGTCCTTCTGCCCTTGCTATCACGCTGTTGCAAGGTTCCTCTTTAATTTCTGCTTTCAAACATACCGCAATACTGCCAGGGAAAGCCAAAGTCAGCAGCAGGAACTCCTGGAAGCAGTAAAGCATCACCTATTACCTCTCCTGTCAATCTTCTGCATGCCAAGTGGGAGAGAATGTTGAGGAGGAAGATGAAGATTATGTCGTGGTGCAGTGTTGAGCCAGTGGAGCGGTATCACAAGATAACACCTGACGCTATCATAGTTTTATTCACTTTTCAGGTTTGTTATTAAGTGCAAAATACTGCATTTTACCTGCATGCCTTGCCTGATTTGCAAACGAGACTTGAGCAGAAATGCTTATTCAAAGAGCTACCTTATCCATCTGTTTCTGCTGTACAGGAATATGTATAGGCACGCAAGTGTGTTACAAGAATTTTAAATTGATCCACTTTCCAAAAGAAGAGAAGGTGTCTAAAGAAGTTTCCCACCACCAGAAAGGTGTTTGAGGGACCACTTATTTAGAAAGACACTCCATTTTCCAGCTGGGAATTACTGGAGCCCTATGCACGCTACGAATGTTTGAAGAGAGCAGAAAACCAAAAATCCACGTTTGAGAGTAAATATTTGCTCCCTGATTCTTCCTTCCTTAATTCTGTAGGGGGCAGCAGAATTGCACAAAACCATTCGATCGCCGACTTGGATAAATATCTGCCTGGATAAATTAAGGTCTGCCTGAATATCTGGTGCGGTGAGAGGTGTTACGGTCCCCGAGGGGCTGGTGCTGGGATGCTGGCGAGGTGACGGACACTGGTGAGGTGATGGATGCTGGGGAGCAGGGGGGTGAGCAGACCAATGCTCCCAGTTCAGAAGCGGCTGTTTTCTTGGCTAAAGGGAAATCTCCAGGTAGTGCAGTGCAGACAGAGGGCTCCGGGAATCCCCACCCGGCAAAACGGCTGCTTTGAAGTTTATCGTAAACCGGCGTGGTGTATGGATGTTGTCACATCACCCCGGACCTCATCAGGAACAGCGCCCTTAAAGCCCTGTATCTTTTTCAGCCCAAATTTCCCCCACGTGCCGAACGTGGCACGGGTGAGGCGGGTGGCCGTGACCATCCTCATCCCCGTCCGCCCCATCCCTGGTTTTGCCTCCCACCCCTCGTGTCTTCACCCTCCGTTGGGAATTGGCTGAGCAAAGACCAGCCCCGGGCAGGATCGGGGTTGGGATTAGGGTCAACGTCAGGCCTGGGGACTTTGACCCCAAGGGCGGCCGCTCTCCCCCCCCCTTCACCGCCCGCCATTTGCCTCGCTGCCCTCTGCCATGGCGGGCCGGCACCGTCTCCTGCTGGAGAACGCTCAGCAACTGGTGCTGGTCTGCGGCCGGGGCGAGGAGTATCTGCTACGGGACGGTGCCGCCGGTCTGACCGTGCTGAGGGACGCCAGCGTGGTGGTGGGGCTGTGAGTGAAGGGGGACGGGGTTGGGTGGGGGGGTCGCTGCTGGCATCAAAAAGGGCCCCCGTCATTTCGATAATTTCAGCTCATATAGTGGTGACGGCCTTTGTCGCGCCGCGGTCGGGCTTCCACTGCTCGTGAAGAGAAATTCCAGCCTGGTGCTGAGCACCACTGCTGCCTCTGCCGCGTTTCTAGGGGAACCGACGTGAACTAATAGCCATCCTAGGAGTAATTTCTGCAATTAACGAAACGGTCGTCAATAATGAACGTACATAATTACGCCTCTCCCATTTCTAAATGCTCCAACCGCTATTCGCTGCTTAAAAACTCAGCCGTGTAGCACAGAGGTACCTTTGGTGAGGTACCCGTGATGATTCCCGGTGACTATTCCAGTGGCTTGCAAAAAGCCGGAGAAAGACAAGGCTGAAAGGGCAGTGGTGCCGCGTGCGCCCCGGGAAGCTCCTCTCGTGGAGGTGGAGGTCCATGCGTGGTGTAGGATTCCCGGCACCATCCTTGAGCTCCACCGGGAGAAAATCACTGTTGAATGGAAGATGAGCCCCAAAGAGATTCATCCCTATGGCTTCCAAGGGTATGATTCAGGTCCGGGTAGCCGAGGCTGGCGATGACAGTTTGGGTTTGGCGAGGGGAAGAGCGACCTGCAGATACGCGTTGGAGGAATGATGTACCTCTGCTGATCCACCAGAGAAAAATAATGTTGTCTAGCAGGAGTTAGAACGAAAGAGCGCCATGGTTTCATCCTGAGGGCTCTAAGCAGAGGACGTGATGAGTGTTACGGCAAAACTTGAAACGCATGGCATTACCCTGCTGTTTTCTGCGCATCTGTCAGATTAGCTCACCACCTCCCGTGTGCATCTTCATTCCGGCCGACGGTCCCTGGTGGTGCTCCGGGAGCTCTGACGGGGACCACTTCGCTTTTCAACGGGCTCACGCTTCGTTTGTTCGTTGTCTGTCGTTTGCAGAGATGGTTGTATCAAAGCCGTGGGCCGGGCAGATGTTATTCGCAATCAGTTTTCAGGAGCAACGTTTGAAAAAGTAATTGACTGCTCCGGGAAGTGTGTGTTACCAGGTAGGTGTGTTTTTTCATAACGATACAATGCCAAATGGCAGCAAGAGCTTAGAGACGAGGTGAGCGTGTATTAAACATCCCTCCGTCCTTTTTCCCCTGAGTTCAGTACTGGTTTGACAACGTCTTGTGTTGAGGGGCAGAGCATCGTAGCTTCCTCATGGGGAGAGCTGCAAGAGGAAAATTGCAGCACTCGGGATGTTTTTTGGGGCTTCATGGTGGAGCTCTTGGTTCGTCTTACATCTGCTCCTCTGTTTCATAGATCGCAACGGTAACGTAGCTGGCCCGCCGAGTGACTTTTCAGATTCACCTCTATTTTCTGTACCGTTTCCACCCACCAGCTGCCCAGCGCGGAGCTCAGTCCCTCCGTCCTGCCCACAGCCGGTTGGAGGCGAAAGGGCAGCGCAGGATTTTAAGTCACATACTCTGCAACTTTACCTGACAAAAAAATAAACCCGGGCAAGACTATTGCGTGTTAAACTTTGCAAGTGGTGTTAGCACACGAGCTGTTAGACCTCTGTTTTGTTTGCAATGGCCTTGGGCATTCAGGAGTGTTGGTTTGACAGCGTGCAGAAAAAGTGGAGTAAATGGACTATTGCTAGAGTAAGTGCCAGCATACTAAGCCCAGCCTAAGCAGTTTGCCTTTTTTTTAAAGAACACAGACTTACGGTCTAATGAACTCTTTCAAAGTTTGTCATTTATAATTTCTTCCACGGTTTGAAAACGTCATCAAAGCAACATGAAAAAACTCAGCAACTGATGCATTTACCTAGAGACATTTTGGATAAGGAGTCACACCTAAAAAAATTGAAAGAAAATTAATAGCCTTTGAAGAAAATCCTAGATTTGTGGCTGGTTGGATTTTTCTTTTTCTCTAACCAATAGAGACTTTATAGGGGAGCTTCTGCTGCCCATTTAATCTGCTTGCACGCTCATAACCTTTTCTCTTACAGAGTGAAGTAACTCCAGTGTACATTTACTTTGTTTTCTTTAGGCCTGGTAGATGCACACACGCACCCGGTGTGGGCTGGTGATAGGGTACATGAGTTTGCAATGAAGGTAATGACATACAGAGCTGGATTTTTCTTCCTCTTTTTTATGCATAACTATTGCTACTTTCTAGCGACTCCCATTTTTCATCTGTAGAAAAATATATAATTTCTGTCAGATAATCTAACTGAGGGAGGAGGGAGGGATGATTTTTGAGTACTGGTAGGCTGAGAGAGGAGTGTAGCTGCAGCCTTTGCAGCCAGCCTTGACACATTTTTGCACTAATTGAGGCAATACAGGAGTGCTGCCTGCTATTACCACCTAAATCTTGGATTTTTCTTTCTCTTTTTCCATATAAATGAATTTTTGAGCTAGAGATAGGTTTTCCTCCTGGGCTCAGGGGGAAGCAAATCTTCAGAATAATTCTCTTTATGTTGCTTCTTATATAATTTCTTCACTTCAGTAGAGGGGAGGGAGAAGAGGAGGGGGAGGGAGGAAGAATGAATGGGGATTTTTTCCGCCTGTCCTTTTTTCTCTCACTGCAAAGAGACCTCAAGGCGCTTTCCAGAATCCCTTGGACAGAAAATGCACATTTAATGGCTAACTGTATGGCGGGGTTGGTTTTTGTTTTCTTTTTTCCCCAAGTTGGCAGGTGCGTCCTATATGGAGATCCACCAGGCTGGGGGAGGAATACATTTTACTGTGGAACACACTCGGAAGGCCACAGAAGAAGAGCTGTTCAATACTTTCAAACACCGGCTCGAACGCATGCGCAGAGCAGGATCTACGTTGGTTGAGTGCAAGAGTGGATATGGCTTAAACTTAGAAACGGAGCTTAAAATGCTCAGGGTGATCGAACGCGCTAAGCAATCGATGGATATTGGCATTTCTTCAACGTACTGCGGAGCTCATTCTGTGCCGAAGTAATATGACTTGGTTTTTCTTGCCCTTGTTAAGTATTACTGCTTTGTATAGAAATTTGGCTGCTGTTTTCAGAAAGGTTTCTTCTGCCCAGCCCTCCAAAAATAGAACATATTTGAAACAATAGCCAGTATTTACAGCAGGCTTTCCTAAATTTTAATTTGAAGGAAGACACGGAAGCATTATTTACTGGCTACTGAATACCAACATAAGCTTGCTGCTACCCTTCAAGCTTAGTCTCTGCCATGAGCTTTTAAAAATACTGTATTTAATCCTCATATACCTCAGTAAACAAAGCTTAATTATGCTTCCATGAATGAAGAACTGCATCCGTCTTATAGGTAGAGGATTAAAGTAAAGGTGCTTAATCACAACTGTTTTGATGGCTCTACTAGACTTACCATAACAAGCCAGCCTTTCTCACTTTGACATTTTTTTCTCTATGATGAAAATAACATCTTCAAGTTACTAGATTTCATTGTACGAAAGAATTAATGAGGAGTTTTAGCTAGGTGGGTGTATGTGAACCATATATTTTGACAAGACCAAGCAGCAGGCTGCTGCAAAACAAGGCGTGTAAGATGGAGGCAGGCTTAGCATCACGGGGATACTTTGGCAATCTTCAAGAGATGTTCATTAAAAAAAAAAACAAACCCCAAACTAAAAAAATCTACCTTTTCCAACATTCAAGAAAACATGACCCGAATACATTTATTTGCATTCTAATTACCCTGTATTTGGAGCAGGGTGGGAAATTATCTTTCGTTAATGTAGTTACTCAAAAAGCATCCTGGATCATCTTCAGTAACTGGAAGATGGTTAAGAAAAAAGTAACTAAAATCTGCTGAAAACACCAAATATTTCTTTCACGTAATTATACTAAAGTTTGGAGGACTTAACTGTAAAATATAATTGGAAGTTTTATGCCAAACTATATATGTTTCTTAGCCCTTCCTTTCCTCTTCCCCTAAAAAGCCTTGGGAGGATTTCAGTCAAAACCTGGTAGTCTTTCCCACTAAAATATTTCAAGCATTTCTGTAAACTAATGAAATAATTTCCAGTATTTTTACAAATATATCAAATCTTTTGTGTTGGAAAGACAGGTATACTGTCTCACTCTCTGCACAGTTCTCTCCCCACTGATGCATGTCAACCATAACAAAATACAGGGAGTGAGGATATTGTGTTTTAAATAAGGAGAAAAGGTCGATGGGGATTTGAGGAAGTTTCTTGAAGGGAATACTGAATTATCTGTATTTTCCAGTTTGGTTCTTCCTGAATCCTCTTCTCTCTTCATTCAGATGTTCACGCCTAGAATATTTTGGCTGATTTTTTTGCTACCCTTCAAATTTAGTCTCTGCCCCAGTTTTTTATTTTGACCAGGAGGAATTCTGCACTTCTTCCCTGATCCAAGGCCCGATGTTCAGAGCCTTTGGCTGGCTCCTGAACATCTGGGCCAGTAACGTGCTGAGGGAAGCATCCCGCTTTGTTGAGCTCCAATTTTAAACTCTGAATTTCCTGCAGCTTCAGTAACAGTGGAGGATCTCAAGGGGAACATGTTGTCCGCAGGCCTGGGGCTGGGAATTGCTCTTTGATATTATTTATGCAAATGTGATGATGATTTGGTGGATTCTAGAAGCTGTTAAACAGACATCTTCCAAGTCACTTAAGCTCATGCCAGTTTTCTTTCAGCATTATGTTCCATAAAACTGCATAAATCATACAAACAAAAGAGTAAGATCGATTTAACTGTTTTTATTTAAATCTTCTCGATTTATGTAGGTCTAAAAATGTAATGCACTTTTTTTTTTTGTTGTAGGTACTTAATGGCAACTCTTGACTAGATAGCCATTAGAAGTCTAATAATCTTCTGAAGGTTTTGGAATGATCATAGTCGTGCAAATTTGTTACCACCAATCTGCTAACATTGAATCAATTTAAAATCATTCTATTTAATGGGAAACAAGAAAGCAATGTTATGCTTGCTCATGGAAAACGCTGCTTAGATCCCCACGTGGCTGCTCCCGAGGAGCTTTGTGAAGTTCTTGCTAAGCCATTTGCTTGCTTCTTACACTTGGCTTAATTCACTATTGCAAGTCTGACCTCTTAGAGCAGAAGCGTCACCAGGAAGTTCATTTAATCGATAAAGGTGTCAACTCTTCCACGTTGCCAAGTCTTGCAATACGTAGCATGTCTTGTAAAGCTTCAATATGTGGAGTCTTAAGAGAAGCCTACCTCCAGACTTGCCAGCGCTGGTTATTCTTTTTTCCCACCTGGAAATTAGCTTTGGGCAGATGTTGAGAACTTGCTTCGTGTATCTGTTCATGATTCTAGGTTACAGTAATTCAGTCTGATTTTCTGCTTCCAGAAGGCACCATTGACACATGATTCACATTGACCCTGCTCTGCACCAGGGCAAGGATCAGATGAGCTCCAGAGGTCCTTACAAACACAATTATTCTGTGGGATTATGAAACAGTGCGTTGGTAATACTCAGTACTCACTGAAGTGTGTGCCAAACAGCGCAGGCTACTTTAGCCTGAGCCATCCTAGAGAAAAATAAGGTTGCTCTGTTTATAGTGATCCTTCTTCCCATCCATTGCTTTTAAAAAGTGTTTCCAGCCTTGGAACTTCCAGACTCGGAGTATGTCCAGTTCTTTAGGAATTGAACCTAAAAAGCTCACAGCAGGGAGGCAAAGAAATAACTGATCTCTTATCCCGCTAGTCAGCATTTTGAATCAAATTAATGATTTTGGGGATGTGTGATTCTAAGTTGGTTTTGTTTGGGTTTTTTTTGATTGGCAAGGATTCACTGGGCCCTTTTCATCTTTAGGAAGAATTTTCAAAGTGATTTCCTGAGCAGAAGTCTCTTACATTAAAACAACGGCAGTTTTGTATTCTTGGGCATTATGTCCCCCCCCAAATTGAAACAAAGACTTGTGTTTCCCTCTGTTTTGTCTTGGCTCTGGTCCTAATCTTTCAGCCCAAACTCCTCCGAAGGCTGCTGAGTAAGAGAAGAAAAAGGAGAAGGTTTGGCATGGTAAAAGCCTGAGCAACCCCACCCTTCGGCGAGAGGGGAACCAAAGAAGGGCCGTAACCCGGGTTCTGCGCTGCTTTATAACTGCACAGCCTGTCTGTAAATCAGAGCAGAATTTGGCTTCTTGAATTTACTGCCACAGTAAAGCTCCCAACTCACCCACCCCTGGCACTTGTATAAGGCCGGTCCGTGCGCGCCTTACAGTGCCTGAAATGAGGATTGAGATGTCACAGACGTTTAGCTGCAGTACGTCACTTATCTTTAGATCTTGAAATTGCAAAATACTAACTCAACCGCATATTTGGGGATTATTCACTCTTTCAGAGGCATTTATTGATCTCTCCTGGGTTATCTTTGTGTAATGGGGAGTTCATAAATGGTTCTGACTTTCGTAAATTGAACCTCGGGAGGCCCCTCTGATTTAGAAACAGTTTTCTAGCTGTCATTCTGAATGATATAAAAGGAGGAGAGGCAAATTTAAAATAATGATTTGTGCTTCACATCCCCTTTGAGCTTTGATACTTGCATAAAAATATTGCATTAAAACCATTCAGCATATTTAAATAATAATTTACATATTTGGAATAGTTGTGTTTTAGGATAAGGTATAAGGAGGTCAGAATATGTGAATAGGAAAGCAGAAGAATTCATTTTAAAATATCCCGTACCTTGGTTAGTATCCACAACACCAACCTTATAAAAATATATATAGTAATACAATCTAATATTCTCTGAGTGGAAAGTAACTCTTGTTTGAGAGTACATGAAGTACGGTAGTTTTAAATTTTTTAAGCTGAAGGGTTTTTAAATTATTTGTATTTGCATCATTTTCTAAATAACCTAGTAATTGCATGTATGATTTGAATGTTTGCCAGACTTCAGGGATGTTAAGCTTACAGCTCCATAACATTTTCTTTTCATTAGAGGGAAAACTGCTACTGAAGCTACAGATGACATTATCAATAACCATCTCCCTAAACTGAAAGAACTCCAACTAAGTGGTGAAATACATGTTAACAATATAGATGTGTTCTGTGAGAAGGGAGTCTTTGATCTGGAGTCTACTAGGAGAATTCTTCAAGCTGGAAAAGATATAGGGTTACAGATTAACTTTCATGGTGATGAGCTGCATCCGATGAAATCCGCTGAGGTACGTCTTTCTTAACATCCAGTTAAGCCATTTTTGCTCTTGCGAGAGCTGAATCTTTAAAAGAACTGCAGTTTTCAAAACCGAGGTTTTCTTTCCTAAGACTTTATAAAATAGACCATTCATAGACACCTGTTTCTATCAGACGGTAGAAAGCGCAGCCCTTGTGCAGCTTTGGAGTTCAGGACATGGGAGGAAGCCTTGACCTCTGGGACTAACGTGCGCTGCTTAATCAAACATTGACTTTGCTTATCTTCCGCATGGGATACAGATGGGGAAGGTGGATATCTGTGAACCTAAGAATGACAAAAACATGGTTTCTATGCGACTTGAAAAATCTTTTTTCCTTGAATGTCCTGTTAGCAGCAAGGAGTCAGATGTGATGTGAGCACACTCAGAGGGGTGGTTTAGTCAAGAATAGGCTCCCAAATATCTTGATAAAGAGAGTCACTCTGAGACCATATTTCACCATCATTTAAACATTCTTTCCTTCCTGTGGAGTCCGCTCAAGTTATTATCTGCTGTATATATATAAAAAAAACCAAAACCCCCCAAAACCCCAAAACTTGATGAATCATAAGAGCCTTTTTGGCGCTTCGCCATTGAAGGCAGCAGTTGCGCTACTAGTTCTGCAACCAGTGTCAGTTTTATCAACCATTTTCTGCCGGATACTTTGTGAACAGGAGTTGATAAAGGTTTTATCCATAGCTGTCGCATAGTTTGCATGTTAGTCTGTTAAAAACACCGCTGAAGGTACGCTTCCACTCAGTGGATGGTTACCTTTTTGTGATCAACTTTTCCTGCAGTAAATTAGGAAATATTTTGTCTCTGTATTCCGTTTGCTCTTTCAAGCTTTCTTTATGATTTTTCTGTTAGTAAATTTTACATTAGTAGTAAATTGTCTCCTCCAGGCATTTGCAAACAATATTGCTTTACTGAATTAATTGAGAACGGTGAGTAATTTTCTTGAAAATCTGCTTAGCTTGGAGCTGAACTAGGAGCCCGGGCTATCAGCCACCTGGAAGAAGTTAGCGATGAAGGTATCACGGCGATGGCAAGAGCTAAGTGCGCCGCTGTCCTTTTACCAACAACTGCCTACATGCTAAGGTAAGGGCACTAGATCGGAGGAAAACTTTTGTAACAGCAAACTCATGTTTGTGGTTTTAGGGTCTTTTAATGTAAAAGTGTAAGCTTGTATCTATGCCTTAAAGATCAGACCGGATCAGTGAAGACAATCACAAATACAAAGAGCTGAATGAGCCTCCTTATGTCTTGTTTCTGGTGGCAATCCTCAAAAATGAGGCGATAGCCTACTTCACAGAAGTCTCACAGTAGATTTGGAGTGGTTCAGTCAACACTGGAATTTAACCCTTATGACAGGCTAAGGTAATAATCAGGCATTCATTTAAGAAGAAAACCGGACTGGTTTTCTTTAATCCATTTAGACTTTGAAAACTGAGTTGGCTTCTTTTCAGGCAAATTATATCTGCAGTATATGTATTTGCTCTCTTGCAGAAGGTTTTGCTGGCAAATGGATCCTTTGGTTATCAAAAGAGCTGAAAGACTGTAGATAACATTTTAAAAATCTCATCTGATTTTACCTAGGCAACACTGAGCAGAATCTCCTTTAAGAACACTATTTTCCATATGCAGGTATTACAGATAAGCATAGATGGCTCACCTGCTTATCCCTAATACCAAAAATAAGCCAATTAATTAGATGATGAGGACCGTGACCCACTAACACCTTCCCTCCTGTGAAGAGAAGATCCTTGAGCTGATTTTGGTTTATTTTCAACAGCCTGCTTTCCGAGGCATCGAGGCTTGTGCCTTCGCCACCTGAGCTCACTTCCATGTCCGTGCTCGTGTTTCTATTTGTGGTTAGGTGTTCGTGTCCTGCGCCCGTGCTTTTGAACCGCTGGCTGATTGCAACTACATGCACTGCCAAAATACAGATCTCGGGGAGGACGTGTGGTCCAGCAAACTGATCCCAGGCAGGGAGGTAAAGGAAACAACAGAGATGCAGCCACCTCTGCAGAAGGCTGCGGCTGTAACTCACGTATTCCTCCAGAGACTCTGGGGTGGAAAGTTTATAAACTCAGGATAAGCCTAAGACGGGGATAATAACGAGCCATAGAAAATGCAGCCTTATTTGTTGCAGTGTCCGGTGCACTGTCTACTGAACACAGGCCTCCCAGTCTAAAAATGAAGAAGCCATGAATGAGATACCGGATAAAAGAGTATGAGATGTGCAATGCATGAGAAGTTCCTATGAGATGATGTGGTACATGCTGTGCTGGCCTCCCTCAGCTCCTTCCACACCCCTTACGAGAGCTCAGACCTCGGGAGGTCCTGCCCCTACGCTATCCCCTGGTTTTAAGAAACGCAGTAGTGGTTCGGGGCTTCACGTGATGACCAGAGCTGGGCTGGAGAGTTGCTTAATGGTAGGAACACTCTCATTTTGGCCTTGGCTAAGCACTGCCTGCAGTACGCTAAGGAGTCTGGCAGCAGAGCACAGCAGGGGATGCAGAGGCTGGAAAGACAAGTGAGGATGGGGAACGGCTCTTCGGACAAATCTTTTTAAACACAGTTAACTCCCGGAGCATTGTGTTGGGCACGAACAGGCGGTATTTTCTCATAAATCTGCTAAGAGGCTTCTATAGGGAGAGGATTGTCTTATATCAAATGCAAGCACTTCACTGAGATTTCATTTATTGTTCTTTTCTGTTAACTGCAGTGCTTTTAAGACTACTTTTTGAGCAGCAGTTGCTCTAATGTTTCATTTCTATTGTTACACTGGTTTATTTTTCGACACGACGTTTGGCGCTATTGGCCTTACAGCAACTATGGCTAAAACTTCTTAGAGAGTGTATTTCCTAGTGCCCACCCTTGCAAACACCTACTCAGATCAATCCAATGGCTGAACAATTCTGAAATGGCTATTCCATATATTGAAGTTATTGAAGATATTTTTTGCATTAACATCGCTGAGTGAGAAAATCCTCTAATATATAAAAATTAAATTTGCAGCCTCAACTTACTATTTCGAATTGCCAACAGAATCAGGAAGGGACTATTGCATTGCTTGTGCCACTTCTCATATTTGGGAGCCTGTCTTTGAAGCTATAAGGACCAGAAAATCACTTTTTTGAGAAATGAAGATTTTCACCTTGTAAATCCTTAAGTGGCTGAGGTCTGGGTAGATACCAGAATTTCAGTGGCCTGGAGCCTGAGGCTTGGTACTGGCTGCTGCCACATGCTGTTACTGCAAAAGCAGTGGATCACAATTCCCTTTTATGCTGTCTGTAGGTTGATAGGTAGGGAGCCAAGGGGAGAATTCGGGCTCTCGTCTCCAAAAAGGATTAGTGTAACTGAATGCATGAATGTAGCCAAACCAAGTGATGACTTTTGCTCTTGTAAATCATCATACAATAACTAAGTGAATTGTACTGACAAGTGTCTTTTTCCCACTAGACTGAAGCAACCTCAAGCTAGAAAAATGTTAGAAGAAGGAGTTATAGTTGCTCTTGGCAGTGACTTTAATCCTAATGCGTACTGTTTTTCAATGGTAAGCTATTCCCAATACTTATGACACCACAAAATTATGAAATCTCTTACTAGGACAACTTGTGTATAGATCTTGCACGCTTAAGACAGTCTTCATATCCGCAAAGAGAGCTGTATGCCCTGCTTAAACAACTGCTCGTGCTTATTTATGTGTGATGGTCGTTTTTGCCAGAAATTCTTGAAACCAGAAGGGGTTCTATTCTTCATATGCACTGAGAGGCTTATAAAATGGCTCTCAAAGTTCTTGATTTCTGAGTTCTCATTCTGGAGTTGGCAAGATTTACATTACACAGGACAACTTCTGTTGCACAAGGAGGGAGGAAAGTACTTGGGGATTTCAGGCATCAACAGCTTTGTTTGTTTTACTGGTAACTCCCATTTTCCACTTAACTTGCCTACTAGCCTATGGTGATGCATCTGGCCTGTGTAAACATGAAGATGTCAATGAATGAAGCACTGGTAGCTGCCACCATTAATGCGGCTTATGCTTTGGGAAAATCGGACACGCATGGCTCCATAGAGGCTGGCAAGCAGGGGGATCTTATTATCATAAACTCATCAAGGTTTGTTCTTCCATTGTCATTTGAAATGTGATTGAACATAAGGGACTTTGTTTTTCATCATGTTTGGACAGTGGAGAGGTTACTGAATTCCTCATGCTTTAGAAGTTATTTTCATCTGAAAAAAGGGACACTGCTAGTGTTTTAGACCTACTTTCATGCTCCTTAATCACTCCAGTGGAAAATAAAGCGTAAGGCTTTTGGGGTTAATATTACAAATGATCCTTGCCTAATTACAAATTATCTACAGATAATACCTATTTATTTTGCGGAAGGAATTCGCTACTGATTTGTACATTAACTCACTGTATTCACACAACAAGTGATCAACATGTAGACATGGTACAGTGTTTTCCCATGGTTCAAGCAAATCTTTTATAATTGCCAGGTATACTAGGTATGTGACCTGCTTTTATGCAAGTCTGGATATTCTTAAACATCTTGTAATCTTTTTAGGTGGGAGCACTTGATTTACCAGTTTGGGGGACATGAAGCATTGATCAACTACGTTATAGTGAAAGGAAAAGTCGTCTATCAAAATGAGACATGTGGGACAATGAGCAGCTACTGAGAGAAGACAGTAATTTAGGAAGCTACTATAATCAAATTAGCATGGAGTATTTCAACACAACAGACAAATCAGATTTGTATTTACCGATAAATTGTTTGCTTGCTCACCTTACGAGCCCTCTTACTCAAATAAACTTTACCAAGCGTTACCCATTTGGTGCGTCTTCATGTGTGTTGTCCGTCTCTCCACTACATGAAAATAATTCCTAATTGTATCCATTTCAAATAAGATAGTTTCCAAAAATGGTTTCCTATACAGTTTTAATCTATAAAATTATTATATTTGAAAATAACCCAGACAAACCACCAATGAATAAAGACGTTTGGATCCCAGTAAAATTTACTGGGAAGAGTGATGTTAAGTAACCTGTGATGCAGGGCCAAGGGCTCAGGCATGCACATTTGGAATGGCCCTTGGCAGTGCTGGGAGGCCACAGCATCCCGAGGCAATGTTCAGCCTCAAACTCAGCAGATACCAGGAACCACAGTCGTGGTGGGCAGCACAGTATCCTACCTCTCCAAAATACCAAATCTCCTGGTTTCTGTAGCCTTGAAACCCAGTGGGAGCCAGCAGCCAGGAGCCCAGCAAGGTGCTGCAGCCCGTCCTTCGCTGAGGATCTTGCACCTCCTTCGGGGCTGTAGGGGCACAAGGAGAAGGAGGAGAGGAAAATGCAATCAGGTGCGCCACTCGGCGGGCTGCTGAAAGTTGGAGGGCACTGTAAGTTAGAGGCTGAATCAGGCCTACCATTGGAAATTAGTGATGACAAAACCTTACGGTTTACTCTGTGAGGCAGTTAGCCCAGCGAGGTCTGGTGAGTACAGCCAACCTCTCAAAATTTCAATTGCCTTGAAATTTAAAAGGAGATCACATGCAGTGTTGTGCAGATGCTCCAAAAAAGACACGATTTCATTCATTCTAGACTGAATCTGAAATAACATCAGACATATTTGTTCATGGAAGTTTGAATGTGCTTCTGATGACAAGTTGAGTATGCGTATAATAACTCCTACTCAGAACACCGTCAAAACTTAAGATCCTGGGGTTTTTTAAAGCTCTCTTTCTTTTTTCTTTCAGCTACTATTTTTTTCTGGGGCTTGTACCATCATTTGGAGGTGTGGTATATAGATAAAAGGATAATACTGCTCTGGAGAGTTCAAGCTGTTGCAATGATTAGGCAGAGGGTCTGGGGTAGGGAGGGTCTCTGAATACACACTGACAGGCTTTTCTTCAACTTTCCAAATGGATGGTGGCTGCAGAAACAAAAGGGCTTAACTTTCTGAAGGTGAAGTCATAAAATACACCTGACAAGCATGAAGAACTTAGCACCAAAAATAATTCTTGATATAAGCAGGTGACATGACCTGTGGTACAGAGCAGAGTGCTTTAGTGAACCAGACTCCTGAGGAAGGACAACAGTCTCATTCTGATTAACAGGTATTTGAAAGCTATCACAAACATGCATGAGCTTTATTATGGCCTTCTGATTTCCCTGAGCCTTGGGCACATCTGTTAACATCCAAAATATGTAAGAGTATCTTTGTTCATGCCTTATTTGAGCCAGGCTAACCAATTAAATCAGTTTTTAAAACAATTTAATGGCATTTCTGCCACTAGATGCGTTTTCCTGCAAACAGATGTTGCACCAGATGTAAGCGTGGATATTCGTTTTTATAGAGCTTGGAAGAACATCTGAAGTATGCGATCGCACAGTCCATTCTGCCCAAGACAACCTTCATAAATAGCATTTATGCAGACAGTTGGGGAAAACTGTCAGGGTACAAGCGCAGGCATTTCTGAAACGCAGCGTGCGGCCAGCGTGGCACCTCTTGGCTTTACAGAAGTGCGGTGCAAAGCCGAGGCCACCGTGCTGCAGCGTGAGCTGGCGGTCCCTTGCTCCCAGGCAGCCAAAAGCGGAGGTGAGCGGGAAGCAATGCTTAGCAGCTCCTCTCTGAAGTGCCTAAGGCCTTTGTGAGCCCAAGATTGCATAAGAAAAACCTCAAATATTCTCATGCTGGACAGGAATAGGCATTCATGGCCTGAAACTACTGCTGTGAGGGGATTCTGCTGTCACACACAAGCGCTGACGGGAACCTCAAACCACGTGCTTGCCCGACCAGCTCAGCCAAATCCAGTAGCCATTTGGGAGCATGACCCAGGGCTATAATTAGTGGCAAGTTTGCAGTTAGAGGATGTGGTTATACTTCAGTGGGGCAGCTGGCTTAAGTGGTTCCTGACAGCCGGCTACATGGTCCTGCTGTTGCACAGTTTGCAGGGCTGTTACCGCCACGGCCGTGTAGGGAAGGCAGGAAGATTTTTTTGTTAGCTTGTTTTTAACATGGCTCATTTCAGGGATGATGTTCACTGTGCTGGCTCCTGCAGTGGCCGAGAGCAGGACGTAGGTAAGAGTACAGCAGGAACTCCTGCCCGCTTTGCTGCTGAAGGAACCGTATTGTTTAGCCATAACACGAGGCTGAAGGCAAATGTTTGGCCCTACAGGGTAGAAGCCTGGCTATTCATTCTCACACTCGATTTTAATTAAAAACCTGATTTTACACAAAATGGAACAGCTTCAAGGTGAGATCGAGATATCCCTGCTAGAGAAAGCCTCAAGCTGAAAGAGTAGGGACTGACTTGGTGCATGAGGGAGAGACAGAGGCTGGAGATACTGCAAAAAGGAGCTGAACTAGGAGCTCACCCACCATGGGTGGGTACCCTGGTTGTCAGGTCTTCTAGCCAGGTTGGGCATCTCCCTGCTAGTTTACCAACAGGCACAAGTCCTCTCCTCAGGGCACGTTTGACACGGCAGGTCTCGGACACTCAAGTGTAGCCCCACACTAGCGCTTTGACTGCCCCTTCCCAGCACAGCTAATAGCCCAGGAAGATTTCCAGCCCGTGCTGAAACTCCCATAGCCGTCAGGCCAGTAGTGCCAAGGCTGGTGGTTGTTAACCAGCCTTAACAGGTCAGATTTCACATCACGGTGCAGTGACAAGTCCTGACTCGTCCTTTGCAAAACAAAGCCTGAGCCAGAGGTCAGTGTTGTAACACCGAGCAGGCTGCAACACAAGCCCCTCTGCGGGGACAGGCAGATACCCGAGGAGTCATGGGAGTGTAGATCTTGGTGTTACTGCTTCAGCAGTGGTTCCTCCTCCTTCTCCCCCTTTCCTGGCCCCTGTTCCACCTATCCTCCTTATTTCCAAATTAAGCGTTTGCTTTATATTTTCATCATCACACATGACAGGAAAATAGATTGTTACAGCCATACGTGAAGCCTCAGTTTATTTATTGCAGGTGTGAGCCCACAGCTCTTGGAAAGCTGCACTAAGTGTAGTCCATCACCAGAATACAATATATTTGTTCTGGAGCAATGATCTCCATAGCACATTTTTATGCACACAGCTTTTCTGATTTGTGAAGCACCTGCTCCAAAGATGCTTTTGTTCTACAAGAACCTGTACACCTCACATATGATCTGCAAAAGAGAGGAGAATTAAGAGTAAAGATAATTTTGCCTGTGGCAGAATGAAGGGGACCACAGCAGTTACCCAAAGGAAAAAAACAAGTGAGAATGTCAAACCTAGGCTGTTTGGTATCATTGGCAAAAATGAAGAGGAAACAAGTGAAGAGCTGACAAAACAAATCCAGGAGGCCCTGTATAAAATATTCAGTGGTTTCACAGCAGGAGTCTGAATGTTTTGTGTTCAGAAGCTCAGGTAATTGAGTCAAAACCACACTATCATGACAAAGCTGTCTTTCACACATGAGGAAATATTTCTCTACTATCTGTATGTGCTCCTGAGCTAGATGGTCAGGTCCTTTGGGTCACCTGGAGAACCCACATTGAGTTCGAGTAGAATGGCCACCTCCAGGCAAGGTCCTGGAAAGGATCTGCTCTCTGCCAGAGGACTGCAACTTTTAAAGTTCATCCTGATGCCTGTGGTCATGACTAACATCCGTACTCATTTCCAGCGATCCCAGGGAGAAAGCTGTTGGTGAAATGGGTCTCGATTCAGGGATGTGTTCCCTCCTGTACTTTTCAATGTAAGGTTTAGCAACTTCCCACACCTGTGAAACAAGAAAGCAAAACAGCAGGGTCAGAGGCAAAACAAAAGGTCAGTTAAGACATCAACGCACCAGTTCAGGAAACTCTGTAGAAGAGTTATTGGGATGGAGGTGAGAATTACAGACCTACGTAGATACGCTGTATGCAATCAGCGGAGCCAGAGAGACAGCCAGAGTAAGGTTTAGGGAAAAGCATGTGGATGGAGTTGACAGGGGACAGGAAAAGATACAGCTCCAGGGGGGCAAGGTGAAAGGATTCAAGGAGAAAACATCGCATCTTGTCTTGTTACCAGGTTAATACTCTGTGTGCAATAGTTAGGAGAGGATCGCTGCCACTTGCTACAAAACCACTTGGTCATGAAAGGGACGGGGAAGCAAAATGGCTTCTGGCACAGTCAAAGAAGGGAAGGGATGGTGGCTGGGGTTTAAGGCAGAAAAGGAAAATGTTCTACAGTCTCCTTTGTCTTTCCTCCTGTCAGAGCTGCAAGGCAAAAAAAAAAAGGGGGGGGGGGGATTTTTTCTTCTCCTTTGCTCACTCTCCTCAGTTCTTATGTTACTTACATTTTACAAACAAATAAAATAGATAGATCCCATAGCTGTACAAGTGCTTGGCCCAGGTTAGCACATTTCACCACTGCTATTCCCTCATCCATATCCCCTTATTGCTTCCAGACCATGCCCAAGGGCCTCAAGGCTGGGGAACGATCACCGCCCCAGGAATGAGGATCACTATCTGGAGAGACTGCCGATTTCTCTGGACATCTGTGGCGTTATAGGACCCTGCCCTCAAATGATTCAAAGCTGGACCTATGTCTGGACCCTGCCAGATTTAATAACATAAGCTACTTAGTGCATAGGGCAAGTTTAAGAACTGATTTCTAAATCCATCCCGCTAAAACTAAAGAAAACCAAATCTCAGAAAATCTGGTGGGTTCGCCCCAGGCAGAGGAGTGCTTTCAGCGAGACCATCTGTTGAACGCACGGAGGGCTATTTCCAAAGCAGAGCTGCAGTGTGCTCCTCAGGAGGGTCCTACTGCCCGTGCCGAAAAGTCAACACTCACCTTCTGCTCCACAAGCAGCCTGTGAGCTGCTTCGATGTCTGGGGCCATGAAGCGATCCTTCATCCAAGGCCTGTAGCGAGACACGTTGCAAACATTGGCCAAACATTAACCACTGCCACCAGCCTCCAGACGGGTAACCTCTGGCGGGGAGGCATTTATCTGATGTTACCTCACAACGGAGCGCACAAGGTCGTAGACCTTCTCCAATGGCGTTGTCGTTCTCAGAGGGCGTAGGAATTCAATGCCTTGGCAGGCCGCGAGCAGCTCAATAGCCAGAACTAGGAAATCAGAACAGCGAAAGGGATTTTCGGCAGGTACAGCTCCAGGCAAGGTTTCCCTTATAAAGCCATACCCGGCCTTTGTTCTGGCTTATACGATATTGTTTCAGGCAACGTGAAAAGACCAGTGGATTCACACACCCCAGAGAGGCAGCCCAGCAGCAGGGTTGATCGTTTTATGGATGGTACTGGGGCTAGTATCCAGCATTTTAGCAAGCAGATTTTGGGTGCTCTGCCATACAGGCCTTTCAGTGTGCCAGGAACTCCTGGTCACCACAGTCTTAAATCCATAGGAATCCCTTCCAGGGTATCTGGAATACTTAAATTAATGGCCCTCATAAATCAGAAAACCTCTTTAGGACTGAGAAGAAAGGAGCCTGAACTATAAAAGAAAGTTCTGCTTGTGAAGGATGCAAGAGCCCATGTGAAAGCACCAGTAAAATTACAGAGCTCTGGAGGAGAATAGTCTGTCTGGGGAAGTCTGCACTGTATCTGCCCACCTCACACCTGATCATTATTGGCATTAGTTCCTCATTTTCACGAGCCAATTCACCCAAGGAACTGAGTGAAACAACTGGGTCTAGGACACGCTGTTTCTCAGCACGCTGTTGAAACACGTGGTTTCTCAAACTTAGTTCTACAGAAATACATTTTTTATATGCAGAGAAATAAGTCTTCAGAGCACTCATATGTATAAACTTAAGTGGGCAAGTGAGTTCAGTATCTGTGTGCTGTGTATTGCTCTGCTCTCCCGCTAACAGCTGACATCTGTATCTAAGCACACCATCTGCCAAATAAATAAATAAAAAGCAAGAGAGCAATCTGTCTTCGTAAGCAAGTGAGGAAAGTTTTGCTGAGTGTCCCAAGTAGCTTTTCACAAGAAATACTTAGTCCTAGATTTACCTCATTTCTGTTAGAAAGATCCAAATGCTTGTAAAATTATGCATTTAATATAATATTTTTTAGATAGTTCTTTCAGATGCATTAGCTCCTTTTTTCTTAAAATAGATCTAAAAAGAATGGCACTAATGTCTTCACCTAGTTGCATACGTAAGGTCTGTCTGGAAATCAGCATTTTAATTTTACCTTGTTCCACATGTTCAATAACTCTCAAAGCTTTTCTTGCAGCCCATCCTCCCATGGACACGTGATCCTCCGTAGCAGCACTGGTTGAGAGAGAATCCACAGAAGAGGGGTGGCACAAGGCTTTGTTCTCAGAAACTGCAAAAATCCAGCGCAATGAATGTAGGACAGAGTGGGCACGAGACAGCAGAGTAATGGCTAACCTGGAGCAAAGAGCCCGTCCACCACCTCAGGTCCAACTATTGCTCCTCTTTTGAGAACACTTCGATGTTTTAGCCGGACTGAGGAATTTGTAATAAACACCTTGAAAACTACCATCGCCTCTGAAAACAGTAACCAATATCAGCCTTTAGATGCAAATATTAACCAAATATAGAAAGACTGCTCACTCCTCCCTCATCTCTGGGGTTGAATTGCTCTGGCTCAAAGGCCCAGTGGAAACTGAAGAAAAAGAGAACATAACTGAAATACAAGCCTGATCTTGCCTGTTACGTCAAGACAACTCTTTGTAAAAAGCATTGGTTCCCTCTGTTTTCAGTCACAGATACTGCCCCTACCCTGGTTTCAAGAAGAGAGCTAGAGGTCAGCATCTTGTCTCTTCTCATCGGAGCTGAGGCACTTGCAGAACTTGCTCCGTGATGCTGTGGGAGCATGGCACATACCCTCTCCCACCCTCCTTGCCTCTCTACAAGGCTGCCCACGTCCCTGCTCTGGGCACACGCACCCCTGAGGGTGGGAGCACTCTGGCTTTGAAAGCTGGGTGTGAGGCCTGGAGTAAGTCTCTCAAGCTGCACCCAAAAGCGAGGGGAATTTGGCTGCCAGAAGGGTTGTAGGCACCATCTGATGACAATTTGGAGGTTGCGAATTGCTCTTTAGAAGAGAAGAAACCAAGCCTGCATTCACAGTGCTCTGGCTGCACACAGACCTCCTCTTTCTAAAGCCTCACAGGACGCTGCATAACGTCCTCACCAAATTAGGGGCTTCAGAAAAGCAACAAGAGCAACAGAGGGGTGGTGACACCAATTGCAAATAGGCTGGAGTGACACAGTCCAGGGCCAGAGCCCAGCTGGCACATTCAGGCAGGCAACAGCAGATCCCAGAGAGGCTGCATGTGGCTACAGCAAACAGTTGGGTCTGGCAGGCACAGTGCTACAAGAGAGGAAGGCAGAGACACATCCAGGGGCATTGCAAAACATCTGCAAATTTTTTGCAGCTTTATCTATTAGCCCTAGGAGTGAACAACATTAGCTGGTACACAAACACCTTCGAAACTGGCAGAGCAACTTTAAAAACATTAGTAATATCTTGTTTAAAAACAACAACAAAAAAAGAGAGCTCAAACTTCACTTTCAGATAAATTCCTGGCTATTGTGACTAGGGGAAGATGGTTTTAACCCATGGATTCCTGCTGTCAGTGCAAAAATGAGTTAGGAGGCAGGGCTGTCATTTTCATTCCCTGCAGCAGAGACCATGAACATCCCAGAATCTCTCGCTCCAGATTGCAGAACTGAGCTGCGAAACCTGAAGCCAAGCAACAGCTAAGGCCTGGAGGCATCCTAAACTCTGCCCAGCCAAAATGAAAAGTTTCCAGCCTTCGAACACGAGAACAAACACTTCAGCTCCTTTTCCAGCCCCAATTCCCAGAATGGCCTCTAGGCAAGGTTCCTTTATTACATCAATTTAGTTCATTGACTTTTTTTTTTCCTGCAGGATGTTTATCTACACATTTACCCGACAGCCTCTGTTCCTTTGTCTGTTTGCATCTCTTATAATTTACTCTCTACTCATAGCATATTTATCTTTATATTGGCTCATGCTTTCCTGAACCTATGAACTGTAATATCCCAGGGGCCAGCAGGCTTCTTGTTGCCTTAGTCATGAGTACTAGAGGAAAAATGTATAATGCTAATTTTCAGTGTGCTCCTCCAATAACCAGCCCCAGGAACACCAGTTTCCTGAGGACTGTGGAGTCTGATATTGATGTAGAGACCTGGCCATCAAATGGAGACACCGAGTACTAAGGGTATCGGGCTCAGCTTTGAGACAAGCGGTGTCCCTGTGCTAGTGAGAAGTAAAGAATAGAGGCATCCCTTGCTTACAGACCGTAACTATTCAAGCAGAGGTCCTAGGTTCAGCAGAGTGGCTCAGACAGATGTATGTTTGTTGCCTGCAGTGTTTGCTGTTAATTACAGCCCTGTCTGAGCTGATTTACAGGCTCCCGGGTACAGAGCTGTCACTGATTTCAACCAGAGCTCTTGTGTTGGTGACTAAATCAGAGTGCTCCCTGCCAATCCCATAAAGATGCAAACAGGCAAGCATTCCCACCAAAGTCCACCTGAGGGTTTGCATGCTCTGAATGCTAAACAAGCCCATAGATCAGTGCAGAATATAGAATGCCGAGCTGAAATAACTGCAGCTGTGCTCAACACTCAAGCTTTGCACCCAGAGAGCACAAAGCACATGGAAAAGAGATGGAAAACAAGAGTGAGATCCCTTTGTATCTACTACCAAATTACAACTGCCTTGATATAAATTGGTCTTTCTAGCTTGCTCTCTTGATGATATTGCTCAAGCACTCACCCAGGGCAGCTGCTGTACAGTGTGCAATCATGAAGCCAGAGTTCAGACCTCCTTCCGTGACTAAAAATGCAGGCAGTTCACTGAGCGAGGGGTTGCAGAGCCTCTCAATTCTTCTTTCACTTATTGCAGCGAGTTCGTGCACCCCAATTGCCAAATAGTCTAGAGCCTAAAAAAAAAGATCTCATTAAACCAGATGACAGAAACAAACAAAACAGGAACTACAAGGCTTTTTTTCTTTCTCCAGATGCTTAATTACCTTTGCAGGATATTCACCATGAAAATTTCCTCCAGAAATGGTCTCTGCTCTTTCAGCAAACACCATCTTTAAGGAGAAGTTAGGGAGCAAACATGAGTGAAATACGTGTCAGATATCTGTTAGTAATCAGAATATCTTAACTGAAGGAATGTTTGCGCTAATAGGCTTTTATTTGGAAGCACATTATATTACATCCGCATGTTCACTTTTCAGAAAATGAAGACCCAGTCTCAGTTCTCCCACTTTTTCAAATAGGCTACATAAAATGAGGTCTTTGATCAGGGGCAGGGAGGGGTGCAAAGAAACACATGTATTCGGATCCTAGCATAGTTTCTCAGTTCCTTGGTAGATTCTCTCCATGGCAGAAACAATTTTAGACAGGTTACAACCTGTAACTCTTATCAGCTATGGATGCGATGTCATGTATAGCATCATTATACTGCTGAGGGGAATCCAGGCTTGCTCAGCACCAGTGCAGGAACTGTGCCCAGAGTTTACCAGGTTGAGCCATGAGGAGGTTTACCGGCCACACGTGTTTTGGCTGCCTTCCCTGACTGAGTGCAAATCTTGCTCCATAGTGCAGGTTTCACTCATGCTGCACCAACAGATGTGTCATACAAGTCACCATCTGTCTATGTCCATTTGGCTGCCAGGTCCCATCTATCCACATATTCAATATAAGTGTATAGATTCTCATCTAGGAAACATTTAACATGCACTAAACTTTATACGCACGTGGTTTCCTTGCCCCAACGCACACTTGCAGGCACCAGTGCCGATGCGGAGAAAGGAAGAGAGGTTGCTGTTGCAACCAATGGTAGTTATTGGCTGAAGCCAGTTACGACTTTTCTGCCTCCTATGCAAATAACTGTATAGAAGGATAAAAAAGGCCAAGCAACTTTTTACATAGAAATAAAGTCATCAAAAAGATACAGGGTTGTCCGTGGCACTATTGATTTCAGTTGTCATGATGTCCTTCACAAAAGCAATTGTATCATTTACAACTCCGTGGACCTAGAACGAAAGACATTAGCACCTGAGCTTAGTATCTACACTTAGTTCATCTTCAGGTTGCTAACCAAGCTGCAGGCACCCTCTTTCCCATCATCCTAGTCTCTACATCCACACATGAAGATGGTCTTGTATTTGCTCTTAAAATCAGGAGCATCACTATGGGACACTACACATCCTAGACACCTGAAAGACTCTGTTTACTATTATTTTGACAGTATTGCTAAAAGGGTAATCCGAATACGTTATTCTTTACTTGTTTGGGTTGGTTTACCCTAAATGGAAGATAAGACACTTTTTCAGAGGCCAAGGTGTTATTAGGAGAGACATAACCTTACAAAGCCCCTATAGAAAACAAAAACTCTCATTAATTAACTTTCATTAATTCCACTGATTTAATAGCTTTGCTCATGTTAAAACTGACAGGGTTGAGTTCTTCAGTGTGTTAGAGATACTATAGGTTGAGGAACAACCTATCACTCTGGCTGCTTCCAGAAACACCTTTCCCCAGTTCATGGTCTTAGCATCAATGCAGAATAAATGCCCTAAAAAGCCTGCAAGAGTAGAAACCAGCACCTTCCCCTGCTTCCGACACTCGGCCACTTTCAGATCTGAACACAGCTTTGCTAGACGCTGCCTGATGGGTGCATGCATAGGATTAATTCATACTAACTTTGAAGTGAGGGAGAAGCAAAATAAAACCACTTCCTCTAATGGAGTCAGACAATGCACAGTTGACAGTATTTGTGGTGGGGGAACTTCACCATCATTTATCTAGTGCTATGAAAGGAAATAAAAGTCAGTTTTTACCTGAGGGCAGCAGCGCATCGTGTATGCGTCCTGAACTCTGTCACAGAATCTATGGCTCTCTAGAAGGAAGAAGGGAGGAGAAAACCAAATATTCCTCATACAAAAGCATATGGGCTACTGCCAAAAGATCCGGCTAGACCTGTGTAAGGGTGAAGGTTAAGATTGTTCACCTGCTATTTCTGATGGATGATGGTCAGAATCTAGAAGGGACCTGAATCGAAATGCTACTTCAGCCTGCCCTCGATGTGGGCGAACTGCGTGGATATCTAGTAAAACAAGTTAGACTGTTAGGTTTTGTTTCTCTTCTCAACGGCTGTTAAGCAAACAGACAGGAAAGGCCCAGTACCCACCAGTGTCAAAGGCCCTTGTTGTACCCTTCAAGACTTCAAGTGTAAGGGCAGCTATTATGTCAGCTTGTCTAGCAATAGCACCAGCTCTTTCAACTGCTTCGCATCCCAGCGAGGTGATCATTTGTGTCCCATTGATGAGAGCCAGACCCTTCAAAGAGAGAGCAGATGTTAAGCAAATTCATTGCAGCTATTCCACAGACTGTGGTAATTTCCCATCTCTGTGATAATTCTCCTTCTCATATGTGTGAGTTAAAAGACCTTTGCTCAGCTTCCTGGATCATTCTGAAATCATAAAATGCACAGCTGGACTGGGCATCTTTGCTACATAAATTGTCAATGGTCATGACCCTACTAAGTCAGCTCCAGTAGTTCCAAGCAAGAGGTTTATTTCATGTTATTTCAAGCTTAAGCAAGAAAAGTACAGGAAATCTGTATTCTTTTCCAGTTCTTGGGAAATTGAATGCTATTTTTATTAATTTCTTAAGTTATTCGTTAAACCAAAGAAGTTATGAGCATGAGGGGGTGCGAAAACCAATCATAATAAGGAAGTGGAAAATTAAAACAGCATTAGAAGTTATAACTGCTTTAAAAGATTTGTTGAGTTCAGTTAGAACTAGCTTCAGGTTTGTTCTAAAACATGAGACCCATGGGAGCCTTCCATTTGCCTTTAGGAGACACTGGATTTGGCTTCTTGCTCCTGGTGCTGTTTGGCAGCTACTGGGGCCCCTTACCAGAGAGCTCCACAGCCTCCAATCTGTTGTGTTCCCACATAAAATTTAATACTTGGAGTGAGATTCATCTCACCTAGTTTTAATGATCTCGGAGTCGGATAGCTGGCTCAAGTCAGTCATCTGAGCTCCTGTTATGGTCAAAGGGCAGATGGGTACCTTGAGAGGGCTTCTTAGCTGCTTCAGGATGATGTAGTGTGTTTTCTGAAGATGCCCATCTCTTTCCACTGACCACAGGGCCAATCTGCACATCAAGCTTGGGTCTGACATCTCAAGTCAAGCAAGGTGACACTAGGAGAGGTGGATCCCACTCCTGATAATACTTCATTAATATCATTCTGAAGCTTGGTTTAAAATGACTGTTAATTCATTTCAGGCTGAAATTATTAAGTATAAAGCAACTAGTGATTGACTATGATTGTTTTTCATCAGCTGGCATCATTATACTTTATTACCTCTTTTGGTTTCAAAGTAATTGGTCTCAGACCATGGGCTTCCAGGACCTGTGAAGGATTTTAATGACAATGTAATTAATGAAAAATGTTTTTTAGTAATTCAGCCACCAAAACTTTTAAATAATGAATGTTTCCATAAATAAAAATATTAGTAAATTCCTTAAGTGAAGGGAGAAAAAAAAAAAAGCTTTATATCACAAACATTTAAAATATTTTTTTCTGCTGGGCTAAATAAAAGACAGCATTTTGGGGCTTCCAAGCTAGCACCTCATTTCCCAGTGCCAGTAAAAGAAGGTAATACGAACGCTGAAGTGAGATACTGTCACAGCCCATTAACATCTACCACGTATTAGCTGATGGGAAAGAGTAATAGGAGAGAAGGCTGGAAACATCTTGGGGATGTAGTTCAGCCTATGCTGTGCCTCATAGCAGGTTTGGCTTGCATAAACTATTCCTTCTTCATAAAATGATTCCCTAACCCTTTCTACAGAAAATCTCCAATGACAGGAAGAGTCCCGATCAGTTTATTCTATACACATCTATTCCATAGGGCAATCGCTCTCGTGGGAAATGGGGGAAAAGGTTTAACTTTGATTCTGATTAGAGTCCTTTCAACCTTTCCAACTGAAGAGGTAACACATCTCAGAGGGTACAACGGTAACTTCTGGTCCCGAAGGTCCACAACACCCTGGCCTGCTTCTTCCCTACTCCTCTCCCTGTGTAGTTCTCAGTATTTCTCCAGTCTACAGTGATGGTACAGCTATCAATCCATGAATAAATTTGGTGTTCAAATATTCATGGACAGAAGTGATAGGTGTAGCAGAGCAAACTAGCATGAAAGACTCCAGAGGCGCCAGACTTGGAGATATTCAACACTAGATCAATCTGCTGATGTGTTAATTAAAAATTAATTCCATTGTAAAGCTTCCATCTTGTAAAGGAAGATGCTATAAAGGTTCCCTGTAACTCTAGTTAATCTATCAAAAATGAAATGTCTAAACCTGTGTATTCACTTAAAGCCATTATAAAATCAGTAGAAATTTTACTGATAAGTTTCTGCCTCCAGTAAATCTTCAGTCACTCTCAGCGTCTAAAGTTTTGAATTTGAGAGGTAATCTTGGGTTTGTTGGAACAGTGTTGATGTTTATGGAGCTGAAAATGTAGAAATAGTTCTTTCAACGCTGATATCGCATCCTGTCCCTCTCTCCAGGTCCTAACTGATGTCACTGCAGTGTCCTGTATTGCTATACTATGGCATGGTATTTCTTTAAGGACTTAATAATAACATGCTATATATTCTATCTGCTCCAGTGACAGGCGAGTCAGCTATTCCATTCTCATGGACCCACCTTCCTCAAGGTAGAGGCAACCTAGTCCCAGTCCAAACTGGTACAAAAAATCCAAAGGTTTTTACCTGTTCCTAATCTGAGCAAAATCTCGCTCACTCTCAAAGTGACAGGCAATTTGGCAAATGAGCCAGCAAGCAGGAAAAAAAAAAGCAATCAGCTGCACGAGTCTTACATATTTAGCATCAGCCCAGCCACTCTTTGGGGACCACATCTTTCCCTCTCCAATTAATCCCAGAGCAAGATGAGAGAGGGGGGCCAAGTCTCCACTGGCTCCAACTGTCCCTTTCTCAGGGATATAAGGAAGGCAGGATGCTGGAAAGAAAACAAAAACAACTCCTGTTAGAGCTTTCCCTCGATACACTCCTTAGAAAACAGAGAAGCCAGCACATCAGTGTGGTCACGGTGTGGTAACATCTTGCAATCATGGTCAATGGCACCAACAGGACTACTCTCATTACAGACTAGGATTTGCCCCTGCTTGAAGGCTAGCTGCAGTTTGTAAAGAAATCGATTCTCTTCTGCACTTGGTTTTGGAGTGGGGGGACCACAGCCCAGAGTGATTGCATCTGCAGCCAGGCAGGTAAAACAATTTCTCAACAATTCGTCACTGACCACCTGGTGCAGACAAAGCTACCTCTTCATTCCTCACTCCACTAAACATTGGGTAACTCCTACAAGCCATCTGTGAGCCCTCTTCCACCTACCCCAGCCCTCTGAGCACTGAACATGTAGAAATGAAGAAACAGAGCCCACGGAAATGCGGAAAAAACAGGGAAGGGAACAGTCTGTTTCTTTTCTTTTTCAGAGTTAAACACTGAATTGCAGCTCTTTCATCCGCTGCAGGAGGAGGAGACAGCAACAGAGAGGAACACTGCACAGAGAAAAAAAACAAACACAAAACTAGGTGCTGCTCAAAGGGGTCTGTTCGACAAACACCAACACGTAAAGTTTTCTATGTGGTAACAACCCCACCCAAAAATCCTGGCGTCCCAAAAAATGGTGGCACATGCAACAGGACAAAAGTTAGAGACTTGAGCCTTTGTAGAAGAGCTTGCCCAGAGTCAGAGTCATGCTCTCAGTCAAGCTTAGTCTTGAATTACTTGACCTCTTAGAGGTTCATTTCCCAAACTTCTACCTGTTGCATCCCTTTCAGCCTTTTGTGTCACTTTGGCTCACATCCCATGTTCTTCAACAGAGGAGCGGTCTCTAGCCATGACCTTCTACAGGACTGGTCACAGCCAAGCTTTGGTTCTGGTCTCTAACAACTACCAAGTCAAAAGACCAACATCCATAGCTTGATCCACTGAGCTACACCCTTTAATGAAACAGTTAAAAGAAGAAAAAAAAAAGGGGGAAAGGGGGATTTTCTTTAAATATCTTTTTACCATTAAATGCTTCAATAACTTGCTGGAGGGTTTCTAGGGATATTCCACTGTATCCTTTTGCTAGGACATTGATCCTCAGCGCCAACAGCATGCGAGATCTCTCTGGGCTCAAAGGTTTCCCCACACCTGAAACAGTAACCCTCTTGGTAATTAACCCACTACCAACAGTGCCAGAAAAGGGAAAAACACCAAGCGATTTCTTATTACCTGCAGAATGCGAACGAACCAAGTTCACTTGAAGCTCCCTGTGGAAAAATAATAATATGTAAAAACCCAAGTAAGTCTTGTCAGGTTCTATTTTGCACAAAGCAAAGGGAAATACTGAAGCAGCCCTCTCACCTAGCCACAGAGTATATGCGTACAGGGTCAAACTGCTCCCTTGTCTCCCTTTCCTGAAAAGAAAGGACGGAGAAAGCCCCACACATCACTTACCTCAGCTTATTGTTTGGGATGACAGTCCTCGCAAACTTCCCAAAGCCTGTGGTGATTCCATAAACAACTGCAAGAAACGTACACTGCTGGTTAAGGAAGGAACCTGATGAAGTTTTCTAAACACTTAATAATTAGAGGTAAAAATATTTACCTGTCTGTTCCTTTACAATCCTTTCAATCACTTCTCGTGATTGTTTGACTCTAGCTTCAGCTTCAGGTGTGAGCTAAAACAGTTTAAATATAAGTTCATCTATCATTATTTAAGTTTAATTGTAGAAAGATAAACAAGTAATTTTTAGCTGCATTTGTTCAGGATCTTTACCTTTATCTTGTAGAGCCCCTTTCCTAAACTGACCAGGTCCTCTGTTGTTAAGCTGTTGCCATCTAAAAAAATATACTACACCAAAGAAGCACCTTTTAGTTTCGGATACATACAAAGTTGCTTAATAATCAGAATAAAAGAAAAAAATAGAGTCCAAACTCAGCAATGACAGGAAGCTCACTCACACTCATTTGTGAGATAGGAGCTCGTTAACAAAAACATAATAAACTCATTATAATTTAGATTCCTAGACCCAGCCAATCTAACAGCCCCTGCTCTCGTGAATGCTGCAGTGGCTGAACTCTCAGCACCCGCTGGCGAATAGCAGGATTTGTTACCAAGTTGCAAAATCATTGGCGATTAGTACCTGTTCTGGTTCTCGGTATTTGCTGTATCTGAAAGTTCTGTAAAGGAAAATGAAGGGCAGACAGGATTTCACAGGCAGTGACCATTTGATTACAGCTGTCAATGTGTTTTAAGAATGAAGGAACACTAAAAATCCAGGGAAATCTAGGGAATTATAAAACTGGAATTATAAAAAAGTTCACATAATGCTCAAAAAAGGATACAAATGAACTCCTTCTGGCTGAGATGGTATGAAATCTGGAGACATTATATCTCCTTCTATAACTAGAAGAAATGGGCAAATAAACATGAACAGGATTAAATTGTATTCTTCTTATAAATGAACTTGTTATTCCTTGCAATACACACCAGTAAGAATTCCAATTCGCAGTTATCAGCCCCAAATATATTTGTATGCTTCTAGGAAAATAGCAAGGGATTATGTAGTTTATTTAAGGTACTCTAAAGGCAA
This sequence comes from Astur gentilis, assembly GCF_929443795.1. Taxonomy (NCBI): domain Eukaryota; kingdom Metazoa; phylum Chordata; class Aves; order Accipitriformes; family Accipitridae; genus Astur; species Astur gentilis. Next base: position 13,779,536 of record NC_064913.1, read on the forward strand.
AAGAGCTGCCCAACCCTCCGACATATGCTCCATATCCCATACAATCATATAGCATATATGATACCATACACAAATGATGTATATAGAATCCTGTAGCTTCTATACCTATAGTTCTATACTTAAAAACACAGTGCATTTTGATATTTTTCCATAAAAATCGTAGAGGCTCTCTCAGACGCAAATTTAGATAAACTAAAGGACAGTTTGCTGACTCAGATGCCAATGTGGTCACTCTGCGATGCGTTGCTTAAGGTTTTGCTTACCAACTTCAACAAATTCATTGTCCTCCAGAGCATCCTCCACTGTATCATCAAGATCCAGCAAGCCAAGTCCCTTGCACCTTCGAATGTAAAATTTTACTTCTTCCACCGAAGCAAATCCCCCGTTGTCAGGTTTGTTCTTCATGTACCGTCTCACAGCTTCCTTTCCTAGCCACCCAACTGTGTTTGTGGAGTTTAGGCACGGCACTGCCAGCCATTCTCCTCGGACGTGCACCGTGTATCTCGGCATGCTTTCTCTCCAAAGTTGTCCCTTGACCGAGAATGGCTGCAGCGTGCAGCAGCCTTACATTTACCACATGACAGCCTGAAAAGCAGTGGAGTCCAGTGTTGCAATCAGATAGAGGCAAAAAGCCACTCCCAAAATCCCTACCTTTGTAAATAAGCGAGATCAATGTACCCACCTGCCCTCAGCCAATCAAACCAAACCCAGGGAGCACACCCTTTTTATGGAAAGGCAAACCACCCCCCCCATTACCACAGAAATTTTTTTCCAAAGATCACATCAGGAATATAGAAATGAAAATCTAGGTGCTAGATTATGTAGCGAGAATAGATAAATCAATCAGCATAAGCTGGAATGCAACTGTTCTAAAAACTTCAGGGTTTAACAGAAGTTAACGGAGTTGTCACCTGGCAGTAGATGACACTAATGAAAACCTCCGTGAGGGAGAGGGCTGGAAGACAGTCACCCCATTATGGGTGGGTCACGGCTGCTAGGATTGCAAGGGGACTGGATTATACCCATACCTCTCCATCTAGAGCAGGATGAGAGCAGACCGTGTAGGAAGCAAGCCTGCTTTGCTCCGTCCAAGCTGAAGTTAGCAAATGTAGTTTCGTATCCCAGGGGAGGAGAAGATTAACGAGTTTCCCTCTGTTACCTGCTCACTCATGCTCTGGAAGATGTTGCTAGAACACATAGCACAAATATTGGGCCACACCTGCCACTACCGGGACCGGTGCTGCTATACCACGCCTCTTTTGCAGGCAGATGCATGGCAGAATAGATGTGGAGAAATACCTCTTAAGATGGCCAAAATAGCATTTAGCAATTACCATGTCCACACAGAAACTGAAAATACCTTTGTTTTTAGAGGCAAAACAACACTCATAGCCCATGCTACCCACAATAGTGTTCTCCGACAAAGGGACTACTATAAAGTGCACTTACCTGGGGTGAATTATTGTAGGGAATTTTAACTTGAGACCCATCGGCAGGAGTCTCCACGTGGGAGACATTGCCCCAGCAGAGCAGGACGCTAGCGAAAGCCACACCAGCCACTATTTTTTCTTCCTAGCTCTGACAGCAAGAAGCCAGGATAAGCTGGCAGTATGAACTCCAACTGCCAAATCACTATATATGATATATTGGCTTTTATGACAAAATGTTACCCCAAAACTAGTAGCATAAAACATTTCTAACACAAAGAGCAGGAGTTTGCATTGTGATCCAACAGCTTGACCCAGAACCTGTGAACACCAGATACCCCCTAACAGAGCCTTGCCCGAGAGAATCCCCGTTCATTCGGGTAATGCTGTAGCAGAAGCCTAATTAGACTCTGGGAGTAAATGAAAGGAACGGGGTAAATTTCTAATCTGAAACCTAGAAAAATTCTTTTCAGTGAGTTTTCTAGCAGAAGTTCTCACTTGTTCAGAGGAGTAGCAAGAAGAGAACAAATGGCTCATTACATCCTTACCACAAGAAAGCCTGTAAGTTCTTCACACGCAAGGAAGTTAACACTACTTTAGTTGCAAAAGTGCCAGTATGTTATTGCGTTTATTAAAAGCTGAGTGGCACAACATTCATAGAAAGAATTTAAACTGATTTTTGAGCCTCGGTCATCTACAAATAAATTTGTCTATCACTTTTATTTAAACTGCTTAGACATACATAGGTTGAAGTTGAATGGAAGAACTCAGGATGCCTTGAACCAAGAAAACCTAACAAGGTATGCTCATGCCTTAATTTATATTAGAGCTGCCAGCATGAAAAGATGAATCTCCTGGTAAAGTACGTAACTTCATCTGCTTGAAAGCTTATACTGATCAAAACTTAGAACAGAAATAAATCGACTGATAGGCTCTCCACTCCCACCCTAAGTGCCATTATTAAGCCCAAGCCTTTTGCCACGACCTATAATTTGGTATTTCCTCCTCTAACACAGCACTTTTTTTTTTGTTACTCCTTGATAGGGGGCTGCCTCTATGTCAGATTTAATTTACGCTAACCAATCATCTCCAGGAAAAGCAGTTCTTCCCAAATTCACTTCAAAAAACAATCTATAGATGGCAGTATTCACAACGGTGTAAACCTAAACCATCGACTGGAACTGAAGTGCTGTAACAATTATACAAAAAACAGCCCTCCAATTGTTTTTAAACTTATCTCTAAACTGTTGTATTAGCATAAAGGGTAGTGCCCAGAACTGGTTAAAAAAGTGAAAATATTAAAAAACCTCAAAACAGGGAAAGAAAGACTTGGGCTTTAGTCCCCGTCACAACTGTTAGAAGTTTTGAAAATATATAGTGGGTTGAAATAACTTAAATAAGTTACTAAAAGCATAGTAAGGTATTAAATCCAAAATCTAGTATAAATCCCAGGTTTGCTAAAAAAAAAGAGAACAAGGAGGTATTTCAGACAACTATTAGTGCATAGCACAGGATCCAACAGGAATAAGTAAAACCATCATATTCTGATTAACATGATGAATTGATTAACGTAACAAAGCCATGACAAACAGGGCTAGATGGAAATTCTGCTCTAACACTAGAATGCTGTGATCCATTTAGGTCTTCAAAGTCCTCTCAGACCCAGAATAAAAATTTCTTCCACAACAGAGTAAAGAAAACAAAACTATCATTTCAAAACTTTTTGTACAGATCAATACACAGACAAGCAGACAATGAAAAGATTTATTTTTTAGGCTTCAGATACTTGAAGTTTCAATCACATTGCTATGAAAAAGAAAGCTGTGGACAAAGAGCCATACCATCCACCAATTAATTTTCCATGTTTTTAAATTCCATGACTGACAAACGACTACATCTCAGAACAGCTTTTCTGTGCGTTCTAAATATTGCTTGTAACAAAACCATTCTCCCAATTCCAGAGATTTAGCAATTTTGCTGTTTTACTTGGAAATGCAAAATAGAAAGTAGTGAACTTGATTTGGAAGGTTCATTTTAAGCTAAATTAGTACCAAAGCAGCAGAGCATTTTATGGCATAATCAAGCACACATATCAACAGTTTGTGGAATCAGTCTCTTCTTTCAGCAACAGGAAAATTTCAAAGATATCAGTAAATTTGTCACTGATCCTGTTTCAAGTCTTTGCCCACAAGCATTGAAGTGACTGGGTGCATAGAGGCTCTATGCTCCAGAAACGTCTTGACAGCCAGATCTCGACACTTGTCAAAACCGTAAAGGTCCCTGTAAAAGGAGAAGGGGGGGGGGGGGGGAAGCACTATTACAAAAGTCTATGAAAACAGTACAATGGGGATTTTTCTCAAGGTTTTACTTTTCCCTTGAAAGCCTCACATTAAGGTGCATACTGGGAGCCTAGGCTTTCTTCTATTAAAAAAAGTCAGCAAGTGGAAAGTAATTTTGAAGATAAGCTTGTTCATAGCACAAAAAATTCTGTATTATACCACTTCAAAGCATAACAAATATACGTACCATGTCAAGTATTATACATGCCATTATACTAAAAATGCCAACAGCATAAGCTCCTACAACTTGGAGATTACTTTTACCTGAACAAGGGCCGAGTAAACTTCAACCTGCCCTGATCTGTTGCCATTTTTAGAGCCAGAGGAATAGCTTCTTCCCATTTGGACTTGATGCAGAGGCGCAGCCACCTGGGTGGGGAAGGGGGGGGGTAAAAAAAAGAAAATTTACACTTATTTTCATTTGCAGTGGTTAGTTATCTTATGATTCTGTTCCCATAAACAGTCTGGGTAGTGCTGTGTCATCATGGGAATGAGATTCTAGCTAACTTCAACCTAAAATATTTAGTCTCTGACTAGCACTTTACAAAAGTGGACTTTTCTATAAAATAAGAAAAAATTACTTCAAAGTTTCTCCAAAATGGTTTGATTATTTTCTGCAGCTATGTGTTTCTTTTATGTTACAGCAGTGTCCAGTTGCATCACTCATCATTAGAGCTGAATTATATAGCACTTGTCATTTGACCAAGTGATTATAAAAACCCAACAAAAATCCAAACAAAACATTACCAGCAACTGGCATATGCTTGTTTTGTTTTAAAAATAAAAAGAAATTGATCTTGTTACAAGACGTAGAAACTACACTGTATATTTAAAATACTTCCGTTTTTTTAATAAGAAACAAAGTATTCTAAGTTAGTTAAGGCAGAATAACCATCGCTACTGCAAATGTATCCAAGTATGAACAATAGCAGAATATGCTATTACAAGATACTCTCAAATCCTTATCCTCAACAATACCTTTTTTAACAAGTGATGTGTAAATACAAAACAGAAGAAATTAGGATGGCACAAGACTCAAGCCATTTAGCTAGAAGCATTTCCTACTTGTTTAGAAACTTCCTTTGATATTTACTTTTTTTTGGTGAGACAAAAGCTTTGTGACAGTGAGCGCTAAAATGGGACAAAAGTTTCCAAATTGTGTCAAAAAAACCCCACTGGCACATCAGCAGAAGGACTGTCAGGTAAGTCCCGAAGATGTGGTCCTGACTAAATATTGGAAAGATTTTTCAGGCATCTTTGAGTCAAAGAGAGGCTCACTACTGTATTATCCAATACTACAACCCAAAATAAGTTATCAGGTCATCAGGTTCCTTTGCTAGCATGACAGATGAAAATAGAGCACAGCTAATCCGCTGCTCACTTCCAGTTCTTCTACTAGACTATACTTATCGAATTCACAAGTAACTGAATACCACTCTGGTAAGCTTAGTTGCACATGTACTTACAAAAAAAAAATCCAACAACAAAAAAACCTGCAAAACCCCTGCACCAGTTCTGTACAACAGTATGTCTCAGACCATTTATGAAGCAGGACACTTTGTTTTATGAAAGTATTTAATATTAGAAAAATGCCCATACTAGAACAAACCTGAATCTTATTTCAGAATTGTTTATAGCATTGAAGTCATATACTTGCTGCATACGTTGGACATGGGACACTGGAAGAGGAGCCTGAAAAAGGAAATTGTATAGTCAGAATAAGCCAGGGGCACACTTCAAGCCACATACTTAAAAAATAAACAAGCTCATTCAGGAAGATTGATGCTATGAAGGAATTAAAACCTTACCATGACAAATATTTGTATTTGTTCTTTTTACATTCTCATAGTATTAGGGAAAAGAAATAAACGTTACCAAATTCCCACATCCAGTACTACTGAAACATTCAAAACAAAGTATTTTCATCCCATTTTATTTATAGATTATTTGCTTAACATCAAATACAGACAAATTCAAGGATCTTGTAGTTTTGTTTTTACCCTTCAATCCAAAATACTCTGTAGGTTGCTCATTAGCTGAAGAGCCAGACATAATCAGGGAGGCACGGCTGAAGGTTTTAGTAACTATGTATGGCGAGAGCAGGTTATTTTAGCAAAACTTAAAAGAAATTCCAAAAGCACGCTTGGGCTTCTGTGTCTGCTTTTGTGATACAAGAATCAAGTTACCCCAGGCATGACTTTACCTCCAGAAGCAACAGTGCCAGGAACTCAATCAACTGATGAGATGACATTTCCTTCAGGTCTGCTGAGCTGAATGAGCCCAAATCACTCTCTTTTGCCTAAAAGAGAATGGTTACTTAAGTTTTTAATAGGTATTTCAAAGCACAATCAGGTGTAATTTTTTGTTTGGACATCTACATTTACTATTGAGCCATTCCACATAAAAAAGATTCTGATTTGTATTTGTGCAGGATGTCACAAGAAAGGGAAGGGAGGGACATAAGCTACTGTCTGATGTTTGGCATTCTTCACTTCAATTTTCACTTTTTTCTCCACTGATCTTTTTATCTCCACTGTCCTTCTGTTAAAGTTAAGTGAAAAAATCAAATACTTTTTATAGAAAAAGTAACACTGAGAAGAAGAAAGTTAAAGATAACATACAAGTACAGTGAACAGCCACAGAGCCAACAAAAGGAAGGTATGCCAAATTCTCTATATGAGTTTAATGGTTAAAATTATAAGAAAATTGTACGGTATTAGTTATTATGATTTACATATTTCAGTTTTTGATGAGAAATGCACTCTAGGTCCAGTATAATGTAGGAGAATTCTTGCTAATACAATACAATCACTAATGTAGAGTGATTTGGCATTTGTTTTTAAATCGAGCCACAATATCAGGGTTTCAAAAAGAATATTCTCAGTTTGGTTACTACATACATATAACAAAGCTGGCTGTGTGCCTTGTTAAAATATGTACTGTGCTTCACATACAGAAGTCACCGCAAATCCACAGACTCTATGATGAAAGGCTAGTCTACAAAATGCAAAATCCCTGGCAGCCATACTATCACCATAAATACACTCTCTCTCAGCAAACAATAGATTTCAAAAGAGAATGGCTCACTTTGTATAAAGAGAACTAGCTTTTCAAGATACAGACACCTCACCGTTCTTTAACCACTCACTTTGATCCATCTTTGGCTCAAGGCAACACAAGCATTTGCTAGTGTCATATCATACCTGTCAAAATAATAAAAACAATGGATCACACTTTGGAAACACAAAAGGCTCCTGTAATATTTTTTACAAGAATGCTTGGAAATTATTTTGAAATGGCTCCACATTTGTTTGTTGTAGGCTCCAAACCAGTATTGCAACACAATTTACATCTATTATAATGAAATATTTCAGTTTTAGTTAGAAGCATTTTGTGCATAGGTGACACTATCCCTTGATCCCATACACTCCTAAAGTGATAAATGCTTGGGAGCATATATGCTCATACATATATTATAGCTTATAGCTGAAAAGAGAAGATTGTTGTAATGAACTGTCAGAAGAACAGAATCTTTCCTGGCAACTTTCAAAGCAAAATGAGCTTCCACCAGAATAAAAAAGTTGAAAATATTAACAGCAACATTTTTTTTCTCCTATATAGACCTGTATCAATTTCTACATAGTATTAGGACATTTTCTAATAAGAGGTTTGTGGGAAGACTTTCACCCTGTTTACAGACTGCTTCATGACCATTTAGAAAATCATGTGCAACCTGGACATGGAAAAGATGAACTATAAAACATCGCAGCTTACGTAGGCTTCACTGGTGGCATTCCTGGAGCATGAAACCATGAGTTCCAATCAACTTTATCAAGAACATCTACCTACAAAGCAACACAAATCCTTATTCAATTTTAAATGTTATTTTTAGAGAAAAGCATACCCTACAAAAACTAGTTTCAATCTTTTGCTTTGTTTGTTTTTTTTTAACAGCGCTCCAATTACCCTGGAGAATCCTATTACAGATTACTTCAAAACAGACTATTTCCTTCTAGGAAAAAAAAAAAGGCATCATAACGCAAACCCATCTTTGTAAGATGCCACACTACATCATATTAAGTTCTTGAGATAAAGAAGAGAAAGATAAAGACCTGGTCCTTAAAGAAGGTAATTCCTGATCTATGCCATAGTTTCATATAATTAAAAGGTTTAAAACAATCAGATTTGATTACTACCCAACCTTATCCTTGAAGTAGGAGTACAAGAACTTCTTCCAGTCCTCCGTTACTATGCTCTTATAAGCAAACTGCTGAATGTAAGCCTTCAGGAAGCCAATGAAGACATCTGACAGGTAAAAACCAAACTGTTTCAGTGTTTGAAATTAAAATGGGAAACAATTATATATAAAGTCTGACTAACATTTACCTGGTCCTCCAAGAAGTTGTTCAAGGTAAAAAAGCAAAGCAAAGCCTTTCTCATACGGAACAGATGAATAGGCAACATCAGGATCTATTTCACTCAAATTAGGGACGAGATTAGTTACAGGATTTTTATCTCCAAGAGTATTTATCTGTGACAATGACACAAGAAAATACACTCATCTAGGAAAAGCAGCACTTTTGCAAATCACTACTAATCCTATTTACAAAGGTATAATCCATCCAAAACTAAGATGGCTTCATTTCAAAGCATTCTTTCTTAATTCTTTTTCCTGAAGTTCTGAATCTGCACAAAACAGTTTACTAAACTTTTCTCATTTTATCAGTGTCTGATCATGTGTCAAACAAAGATGTTAGGATCAATCACCCTGTGCTCAAGCTGTCTCAAAGCAGTTAATTACTGTCTTGTCTGTCATAATCACAAGCACCTAGTAAACTATCTATATTTATCCCTTTATTAACAAACTATTTAAACTTCTTGAATTCAATGGGTGGTATAAAGAATAAAATATGAGGAAATATTCTTAGTAAGTCAGGTAAACTGCATCACCAAGCTGAATGAGAGGGCTGGAAATATCACAGGCTGGAAATCTGATAACTAAAGTTTAACTATGCTACCCAAACACAAAAATAAACCACCCTCCTAGACAGTTACAGATCAGGAATGTGCTCAATTATAACACAGTACACAAGAAAAAAAGAAATCAGTTACTTGCATGAGGCATTGGAAATCAATGGTCATGCTTGCAGATAATTTTGACAAGCTTTCAGCTGCTTACCGGTATGCTAACAGGTAATATTGCAATTTAGCCATACCCAGAACAACCAAGAGAGTCTGTAAAGATGCTCATCCTTACAGGAAAGCTGACTAGACAAGTCTTATTTGTGGGAAACACATGAAATCAGCTTTATTTTATTTAGGTATATACTTAAACATAAATTTATCATAACTTTAAAAATATTTACCGTATTCTGCAGTTCCCTCCAACCTCCTAGGGCTTGAAAGTGCCTGAACTGCTCACCAAACAACTGACCACCAATCCTGCGTTCCAGGTATACAGTATGTCCCTCATTCAGCCTGGAAATATATTGATACAGTCAACACTGGTAGGATGGCAAAATGAATTTAGTTGGTCTCTTTACAGATTAATTTTATAATATGACTTGCATTGCACTGAACATCAGACCTACCAAAAATGCTCCCATGTTTTGTTTGTTACCAAGTTTCCTGTCCAGCTGTGAGAGATTTCATGAGCAATAACCTAAAACACAGAAAAAAAATGACAGATCTACTGTTTAGACTCCTCTGGAAAATGAACATCAAATCCCAACAGAAAAAAAAAATCCTAATGGGACCTCATTTACGGCACTACATTCCCAGAGCCAGTTAGCATTCACAGCTCTGTAAACTTATCCATATAAATTTTATTTAGAGGACTAACACTATCCTACAGAACCTTCTCCAGAAATAATTTTGAATGTGCAGCCTGCAAGTCACAGAGCCACACTGATCAACAAAAATAATTCCCCTAGTAGCACAGTGTAGGTACTTGTTTATGAAATCACATTTCAGGATACTGGATCCATGCCAACTAATGGACTAGTACTACTTTCCCACCTAAGCAACTTCTGCAGTGCTGGGATGTTCTAAAATATCAAACAGGAAGAAAACACTCACCCCTAGAAGGATAACGATGCATGATACATTAAAAAGTATCCATGTCAAATATTTCAGTATTCTTGGGATAAGACAATCGTATTTTTTTAGCAGTCTTTCAGTCTAGTAAAGACATTTGTATGTCTTTCAGCCTCCAGAGTATTCAACTTTCCAGAAAAAAAAATAGAATTTACTCAAATTGTACTCATGATTTCCAGTTCAAAAGAGAACTGTGCACAGTGCGACTTCTAGTACATAGACAGACACAGAGAGGAAGAAGTTCCCTACAAACAATTTCAGTGAGATCAATGCAATTATTTTTTTAAACATATCTGTACAGAGGACAGGGAAAGAGCTACTGAGCAGCTAAATGCTGTCATCCCCTTTGCACACAAGCACCCATGTTATTTTCATCTGTTCATTATACAAAATAGATATGTCTCCAGTTTTTCTAGAGTTTACTTGGGACTAAAACTCACTCTGCAAGACTTCAAGTTATTGCCTTAACTTTTAATTCCCCCAATGAACACGAGACCAAGTTTTCAGGCGTCTATTACAAAGGAAGCTAAGATGGAACTTCAGGTTGTGTTCTACTTGAAGACATGAACCTATTTTGCACTTACATTTGATAGAGATCGATCACCTGCCTAAAAAAAAAAAAGAAGCAGTTGTTAGTTCAAGTAAACCTCAGCAGTTTCACGTATGATCCCTAACTCGAAAGGAGGCAGGAACATTTACAGTTCTTTCTAAGGGGAAGATGAATCAATTTGTGGATTAATATAAGCAAGCCCTAAGGAAAATCTGACTTTTGTCAGTGTTGCACTTACCAATAATGTTGGAGTTACAAAAGTAAGACAAGGATTCTCCATACCACCATAAGGAAAAGAAGGTGGTAAGACTAACAAATCATACTGTCCCCATACATAGGGTCCTGATAAATCTTCTGCTGTTTTCAGCATAGCTTCAGCCTGAAACAAGAATTCACATTAGTTTCTAACATAACTTCTGACTACAAACACTGAACAAGTTATAAGCTATTGATCCCACACTTCATTCTCTTTCACCTTGGGATTTCCCCCACACAAAATGAGTACAAGACTGTATCAATATTTATGTTCAGTAGCAGTTTTGTGTTGTGATAGAAGAACAGCATTTTTTGGGGTGGGAGGTAGAGAAAGGAAAGCTACAGATGATAAAAATACTGAACTACAGCCCGTTCCTTTTCCAAAACTACGTGAAACAGTTAGTTTACAAAACATTTTTTGTTAATTACTCACCTCAGCAAATTCATAGGCCGATTTATCCACTAGCTCCTTTTCAGCCCACACCAGTGTCCTTGGGCCAATCTTTCTGTTGAAAGTAAAAATGCTATGAAGACACCATGAACTGGAAATAATTCTATGGGAAACTAATTCAGAGAGCATACATTTAAATGTGCTTATGAGTAACCCGTGTTGCTGAAGAAACTCAGAGAGTCTTCCTGTCTTTTTCCTCTCCACTGCTACAGGAACACTAGAAAAAGCTTTAGAAAACAAATCACACACATCTATTGTTCAGGACAAATAAATAGGAAACACATTTACAGATTTTTAAATGCTGTGAAGTCCTAATATAAAAGCATTATTATGAGCTAGATTAACACATGCTTGTGCAGATAAGAAGCTGAAGCTATCACTTTCTGCCTTTTGTACCTGACATGGCTTATGTGTTACTAGAGGAAAAAGATACTATTCCCTGAGCTAGAAAAAGCCCTTAGTGGTTCCAATCAATTCCAAACTCTTCATGGTATTTCTTTAACTTACAGCAAAAGTATATTCTATAAAAAAAATAAAAATGCAAGAGTGAATCAAGATACATGCAGTTTGATACAAATAAACAGGCTTGTTGAATCTCTAAGACCTATTAAAACTAGAAACAAGACCCAGTAACAAACAAAAAAGGTAACTGGAGATTCATTATGATTATTAATATTTATACTTTGTGCAGATTCACTCACCTGCTTTCTAAAGCTCCAACCACTAAAGCAATCAAGTAGCAAGGTATGGGAACCTAATGGATAATGTGAGAAAAAAAGAAATCTTATTTGTAATGTGAGCTATCACCACCACCGATTCAAAGAAAAACAAAGGTATGTAAGCAAAGTGCACATTTCCTCCATAGTTTCCTGCCTTATGTTATAATAAAGGCATTGTTTTTTCTTCCCAAATGATACTCCTCTATCTACAAGGAATACTTGTTTCCTTTGTTTCATGCAAAGGCCAAAAAACTGCAGTATCATCTCTGTTTGAAAAAATTCTGCATATATAAGAGCACATAAAAATGCCACTGGTTTGGTTACTGTTCAAAAGAAAGTTAGTTTTCCATATTCATTTTAGTTCCATTAGATTTTATGGAAGGAGAAGTTAAGAGACACTGCTCAGATAACAGACAGTTGTATCACACAAAAAGATGCAGGAAAAGCTTTAATGAATTCAAGTAAACAAAGAATATTTATGGATAAATAAGATTCAGCAACATCAAAATGTATATCTTTGATTTTCATGTTTGTAATTGAAATAAATTCTAAATATTTGTTATTTTAATGAAAGAAATTCCAAAGCTACAGTATCTTTATGGAGAAATTCTTTCTCCCAGTGCTCTGGACACAAAAGGGGATAATACAGCCTTTCCTGACAAAATTGCATTTTATCTGACTAAACACTGTTAAATAAGTAAGACTTCAAATCATAATTACTTGGCAACAACGTTTCGGAAAAGTTTATTCCACCATTTATTATTCCCAAACCATTTCAATATCATTTATTAAAATATCCATATCACCTCGTGTTTTTTAATTTTGCATATTAACCCACAGAATATATTCTTGACAAGATTGAAGTCCATTGACTTGTGTTATAGACGGGTTATTAAAAGATTGTGAATATATCCCTACATTTTGATGCCCAGTTTGCTAATCTGAAATTTTAAAATTACTTCAAATCTCAATGGCTGTTGGGTAATAAATTCATTTTTACAGAGGCTGCTCTCCACTACATTTCTTACCAGTCTGGCCATGCAAGGGCAAAAAAAAGTAGTTTTAGGTAAGGTCAGCACACATACATATCCAAGAGTTTGATGCATTTGTCTTTTTCGTTTAATGAAACACATGCCTTTTCTAACAAATTAATCTAATGGTTTTCTGTATTAGAAAGTGTAGTATAATTTCAATTACTAAATGCCATTCTTTGTACAGGTCCAGCAAACTTATCAACAGTGTATTTCTAGATAACATACAGCTCTGAATAACATACAACATAGAAGCCTTATGCTCTAGACCAAGAGTGGCAAATGTTTTGCCTCCACAGAGAAGGCAGAACACTGCATATTAAAGAGCTCACAGAGCTGACAATTTTTTTTCTCTCTCTCCTCTTGCCTCTCTTGGGTTTCACATAGCAGCCAAATCAACCCAACAGCTGTTGCAGTTCAGAGTAGGCTCCCCTCCTCTCCTCCGGTCACATAAATCCATCCCTCCTTGCACTCATTCAGTCCCTCAGCAGCCCAGATCAGCTTACTAAAACAATTTCTTTTTTAAACTTCTGTTCATTTTTATCTGCTTGTTCAGCAGAATGAACTAGGCTCACCAAGAGATCCCATAAACATCAGAACTATAACCTAAAAAGCTGTGAGAACAAAAAAGCCAGGAGAGTAAATTGAGACTGCTACTTAGGTGCAGTGGAATCATTAAACTAGCTGCACCACTTAATAAAACTTCATCCTTAGGAGTAATCTTTAATTAGCGGGAGACACTTTCCATAAAGGCCAAATTTTTCACCTTTAAAAAAAATCTCTGTTGTCAGAATTTGCTTCCCTTAAAGTTGAAATTGGTTCCAATGCTCAGCTTCACTGCTAAGATCTTGGTAAGCTTAAAATTTGTAGGATCTGTTTTTCAAAACGCACTCCTGTGTTATTCAAGTCCACACAGTATTTCCCAAGAATCAGTGCAGACAGAAAGGGTTTTGACAGTACTAGCTTTGTGTATACTAAGCATTTTCAAAACTTTACAGGCTTTTCTGGGAATGCCAAAATGACAAGTAAACATCACCAGCACCTACTGACTTTTTGGAACTGGAAATTCATAATACCCCATATTTTTATAGTGGCAAAGAAGCACTGCCAGTCACGTGATTGAGCTGTGGTGAATGGGGTTAAATCCAGCTGGTGGCTGGTCACAAGTCATGCTCCCCAGGGCTCAGTATTGGGTCCAGTTCTGTTTAATATCTTTATCAATGATCTGGACAAGGGGATCAAGTGCACCCTCAGTAAGTTTGCATACCACACCAAGTTGGATGGGAGTGTTGACCTGCTCCAGGGTAGGAAGGCTCTACAGAGGGGTCTGGACAGGCTGCATTGATGGGCCAAGGCCAGTTGTATGAGGTTTAACACGGCCAAGTGCCAGGCCCTGCACTTCAGTCACAACAACCTCATGCAACGCTGCAGGCTTGGGGAAGAGTGGCTGGAAAGCTGCCCAGCAGAAAAGGACCTGGCTGAATGTCAGCCAGTGGTGTGCCCAGGTGGCCAAGGCAGCAAACGGCGTCCTGGCCTGTATCAGAAACAGTGTGGCCAGCAGGAGCAGGGAGGTGATTGTCCCCCTGTACTCGGCACTGGTGAGGCCACACCTCGAGTCCCGTGTTCAGTTTTGGGCCCCTCGCTACTGGAAAGACATGGAGGTGCTGGAGCGTGTCCACAGAAGGGCAACCAAGCTAGTGAAGGACCTGGAGCACAAGTCTGATGAGGAGCAGCTGAGGGAACTGGGGTTGTTTAGTCTGGAGAAAAGGAGGCTGAGGGGAGACCTTATCGCTCTCTACAACTACCTGAAAGGGGGTTGTAGTGAGGTGGGTGCTGGTCTCTTCTATCAAGTAATTAGTGATAGGACGAGAAGAAGTATCCTCAAGTTGCACCAGGGGAGGTTTAGATTGCATATTAGGAAAAATTTCTTGACTGAAAGGGTTGTCAGGCATTGGAACAGGCTGCCCAGGGAAGTGGTTGAATCACCATCCCTGGAGGTATTTAGAAGACATGTAGACGTGGTGCTTAAGGACACGGTTTAGTGGTGGACTCGGCAGTGTTAGGTTAACGGTTGGACTCAATGATCTTAAGGGTCTTTTCAAACCTAGATGATTCTATGATTCACTGATGATATCAAAACCATATCTGAAATGACTGTGAACTGCATGAGTTAGGAGTAAGACCTTAGGCATCTGTTTACTAGCCTGTAGCACTTACGTTCTGACTGAAACAGTATATCTTCCGACTGCTGTCCTCTGGGTCAGGCATCTCTCCATCACGATTAGCACTCATAAGAGCCACCAACTCTTTAGGAACGGATATCTGAAAGAAGGTTATCCAACTATGAGGAACTCAGTTGGCACACAGGATTATACAATATCCTAGAACCAGCGATAGCAAAAAGAGTAGTGCGGATTCATTCTGTTGTTAAGTCCTCCCCATCAAGTAGAACATAAGACATATAGAAAATTTCATCTTAAAGGCTGGCAATATTTGATAAACCAAAAGGACTACCTTTGACAGAAGTTAAAAGTTTCTTCAGACTACTGAACTGTAATATCACATTGGGCATCTCGCTTTTTGCTTCCTTAAACCAATCAGACTACTTGTGCCAGCACTGCACAGATCCCCCAGCTATGTACCAGAGCATATTACTTAAGGCATATATGAGAGCCATTTCAAGTATTTTTACTTTATGGCACTCTTTGTTGTTTTACTGTCAGCTTTTCCTGATTTAAGAATGTATTTCTTTTCTACTACAGCACTTTTTTTTCCCTTTTGGAAATAAAGATACATGTGAATGAAAAAAGAGATGACATATATAAAAGAAAATGGTAAATCCAGAGGATTGCCACAAGGAAGATGAGCAGCTTTTGGTTCTTACATTAAGCTAAAAGTCAATATTCTCTGGTTTTGTTTTAGGCCACATGCCGGCAGGTACAAAAATAAAAATAAAAATTCACCCATTGTAGTAGTTGTCTTTATTTAGATACACATGACTTAGGTTCACCTACTTCTGCATAGTATGTTAGTTTCACAGCAGGTGTGTCTTGGCATGGAAGGATGGCTCTGCAGTGGGTGGCCTGGAGAGGAAGGGGAAAAAAAGCAAGCTAAAACATAACAATCCTTGTAATGCAGAGGACTAGAAATAAATCAGACTACTACATTATACTGGAAATCTATACAGCTCCTCCAGAGAATTCATTATCTACAAACCAGCACTTCCTATTCCTTATAGCTTACAGTAGTTTTCATAGTTAAGGCTTTTCTCAAAGAAATAATGGTAGGGAAGACAGATCAATAGCCCCATATATTGATTGTAAAGGACTGCATGTTCTTCAACAAGAATACTGGAGAGGGTAAAGCAGTTCTGGAATTATTAAACTGCAAACATATAATAAAATCTCAGCAATGCCCTGACTTATCAAATGTTATCATTTAGGATCTCTGACATACACAATTAGAAGTTATGGGCTACTGTACTTTCCCCTACTAGCCTTCCTCTCCAACTCTTTGGAAACCAAGGGGAATTACAGGGGTATGTAAACAAGTTTAAAAAACAAATTAATGCACTCAACCTGACACTGGCTGAAGAGAAATGGGTGTTTCTTTCCAGAAGTTTGCTCTGGAGTAAACCATTGGAGAGCTGAAGACTTTGGAGAGCTTTCAAAAGAGATTTCGACTATTGCTTCTTGTCCCCTGTGTAATAAAGAATATAGTCAGACTGTTTTGACACAACTCCCGATCACTAGTGAAATTCCTCTACAAAGATTTCTGGAAAATAGGTCTGCAGCACTGTCTCAAAAGCATTGAAAGAACAAGTAGCATATTAAAAACAACTTTTCCCTTTCAATTATGATAGTAAAAATTAGCTAGTTTACTTCAATTTTAACGTCCCAAGACACTTCTACTAGACACCTCTACTATTGTCTTTACTAACCAGAAACTTTTCTGCTCCTCTCTTCAAGGAGGACATGGACTTTTTCTTTAAACCATTTGGACCAGCTACATACATACAGTTTTGTTGCAACTATCTAACATTGTACACATAAGTAGAAAAAACCCACCACAGTAAGCAAACAAAAAAGTATATAAAGCCTATATAAGAACATACATACTTTAATAAAATAGGATTTGTATATCCTGTAAATAAAAAATTTCAGGTTTTGCAGCTGATGTTATGTTCTGTATGATCCTTAAGCAGAAAAAAAATTACTGAAAATAGGAATTACTGGAAAACCCTATTAAAAGTAGGGTTAACCAGAAAAAATGAAAAATGTTCAAATTTTATTCAGGATTTCAGAACTGGTGTAAAGTAAAAACTAACACAGGGGACAGGTCCCAGCTTGCTAACAAGACAACACACACAAACCTGAGACATTCATGCTCTTGTTTTTAAAAAACATATCATAACCATCACTGACACCAAAAGTACACAGAAGTACTTGCTTCCGTTATTGGAAAGTTCCAGGTTATACATGCAACATTCTGGAATTAACAATCCAACCATAAATTAGAACAAACTTCAGCTAATCAGAGGAGTTGGACACTAGATAAGCTGACCAGGTACACGTATCTGGTTTATAACGAGTGTTCCAAAGTACATATTTGACAAGAGAAAATAATTTGTATTACCATAAGATATGTTGCTTACTGAACAGTCAGACTTTTGTATGTAACTCTTTTCCTATCACTGTTTTATTGATACTTGTATACAGGACTACATTTCACACAAGATTATAAAATCTTACGATCATGACTCATAACTCCCTCTTTGTAGCTTTTTTTTCTTACAAGGAAATCTAGTAATGAAAAAAAAAGCTGAAAATCAAACAAAAGACATAAGCCTATGTTTCTGCTGTGGCCTGTTTAACTTGTTCAGTTTCATATCAGATAATAAATGTCTCCCCAGAAGGGACAGCTATTGTATGACATTTCTTTCTCTTCCACATTATGTGTGTTTGTAATTGCACTAATTCAGAGAACAGGACAAAAAAAAAAGGTTAGAAACCAGACACTAGTTTGTAGAGCTAATAACCAGTTTTAAAAACAAAACAGTAAGAAGCAACTTAGTATACAATTTTATTCAAACAAGGTAACCTTCCTATACAGTCACAGCTTTCAGCCTTGGCATGTGAGATACCATGGAGTTACAACATACAAAGTAAACTGCCAAAAAAAGTATTGTAATTTGGCAACAACTTCTTATTTCATGCAACTTAAGAGGTAGATTATGGTTAGTTCATTCCCCATCATGCTGCCAAAACTCAAGTTCCAGTTTTTAGGGACTTGGGCTACAATAAAAATTTTATTCTTTGAAGACATGTTTCTAGCTAATCATAGTGGTAACCTGCAGTTCTACAGAAATGCAGGATCAGCCCTTATATAAAAGAAAGGAAAACAGGGTCTGTAACTCCATATGTGCCATGCTGTAGCAATTCTGAACACGACAAAATTCAGGTAGTTGAAGTAGAAAGAATATTACTGATAAGAAACATTGGAAAAATTGTGATACATTACACATCATTTCGCTACTTAGTTTGGCAAGTAATTTTGTACATAAGACCTGGAAACGGTACAAAGACTCCCAAAGTTTTGGCTGTCTAATGAAAGCCAAATATTAAATTCATCTACAAGACCATATACCAAATAAATGCAACACCCCAATTTACAAGTCCCTTTGCAAGCTTTACACAACGACCCCACAGGGAGATAAGCAGCTTATACAGTATGTTTTGGAAACTACCTAAAGGGACAGGCAAAAGTGTGTACCTGCTTAATTCAAAAGGAAGTGTGATTTCCAGGGGGGTCCCCTTGAAACTGTGCTTTTCTCCAAAAACAAATTTTGCATCCTGTCCATTTACAGTCACTTTAAATACCTGTAGGTCTTTTGTATCCAAGACCTGTAATGAAACAAATATTACACACTTGTTAGATAGTGTAATAATTAACATAGCACCCATAAAATCTTAAACACAAGTCTCTTTGAAGGAAAAAGTATTTACTAAGTAAAACCAGAAAAATCGAGTAACTATGTCGAGTACTGGGAACCAGCTTTTTGAGAGCGCAGCACTGAACTTACAAAACTGGAGGGGTAGGAGGAAGGAAACCACCTTCTGACCATGAAAGTGGAAAACGAGTAGTTTACCAAGTAAACTACAGAGGTAAGAGACTTCACAGTGCTGCTATGAAATGAGAATGATAGTAAAGCCCCTGCCAAGGCTTTCCTCCTGGAACCAGCCACTATGAATCAAGACTTTCATGCAAGAGAAGATGAATTAAATAAGGCAGCGCTCCCATATGTGGCGCGAGTGAAGTTTTACTCTTTACCAGGATGGATTTTTTTTCTCCTAATCACAAAAGGATTTTATGGAGCTAGCAGAAAGATCCCGCAACCCCCAAACTTCATTTCGCATACAGCGTAACGCTGAAGAAGTTTACGTGTTTATCCCCACAGCTAGCTGAGAAAGCAGCTAGGGTAATAAAACACACGCGAAAAAGCCACGAACGCAGTTTTCCGATATCCCCATCTTTTCGGCAACGGGCTCCTCGCCATTTTAAGGGGAAAACCCCACACATTTCCACCCTTCCCTCGCACGAGGCGCCGGCTCTAGGCTCCACAAGCGGGAAACCTGAGCCCCCCCCAAAGGCGTCGTTAGCCCAGGGGCGACCAAGTGGAGACGAAGCCCGACGGGCGCCGAGGCGAGCAGGGACGGGGAGGGGGGAAGGCACGACCGAGGGGAGACGACGCCGAGGCGGGAGGAGACGGCGGGAGGAGACGAGGGGGACCCCGAGGACGGCTCCCGGCACCCCCGGTCCCCCTCAGACCTGGGCTCGGGGGTCTCCCCTCAGCACCGCGGGGGTCTCCCCTCAGGTACCGCGGGGGTCTCCACACACACCCACACTCTCCCCCCCCCCCCCCCCCCCCCCCCGCCTCACCCCGCCGTTACCAGGCAACGCAGCGGCCCGCGCTCGGCGCGCGCGGTGAAGGCCGCCGTGCCCCGCAGCGCCCGCGCACCGAAGTCCACGCGGCAGCGCAAGTGGAGGTGCCGCGTGAGGCAGCGGGAAGGGGCAGCGAAGGAGCAGGGGTCCTCCGCCGCCATCGCTCGCGCGCGCACGCCCGCTACCGTTGACACCGACCCCGCCTCTGATTTCCCCTCTCGACCCCGCCCCCACCGCGGGGAGGGGAAGGGAGGGGAGGGTGGGCCCGCCCCGCCCATCCCTGGGAGCTGTAGTTCCTACCTCGGCGGGAAAAGCGGGAGGCGGTGCCCAAGGGGAACGACAACTCCCGTGGTGCATTGCGGGAGGAGGCGGAGCGAGGAGGAGGAGGAGGAGGCGGGGCGGGAAACATGAGTTGGCTGCGAGGGGCGGGGCCGGCGCGTGGCCCCGTTGCCAGCCCCTAGAAACCATCTGACGGCTGCTGGGAAAACTGTCCTCGTGCAGTTCCTCGTTAGTATAGTGGTAAGTATCCCCGCCTGTCACGCGGGAGACCGGGGTTCGATTCCCCGACGGGGAGGCACGAAACTTTTCATTTTTTTTAAATTCCCCACCCCCCCTTAGCAGATGTGGCCTCTACCCTAGAGGCTACAAAAAGCAATTCTTTGGGAAATCAAAGCTGCTGCCAGGCAGCCGTTGGAAGAGTTACTGCGAGTTTAAAACGAGAAACAGCCAGGTCCTGGCTGCCTACCTGCTGCAGGCCTGAGGGGGACAGCGGGGCGGCTGCAGGCTTTTACCAGCTCAGCTGCTTACCTGAGAGAACGTGTGGGGAAAGTATTTTCGTATTTAAATGGCTCAAACAGCTGAACATGAGGGTTAATTAAGCCTTCCAAAACCAGTCCCCTTTCTTCTTGAAACAAGATGGGGGAGAAAAAACCCCCCAGTGTCACCAAAACCCATGAGGTAGAAACAGTGGGAAGAAGGACAGGCCAAGCGGACATGGCAGAAGAGGGAAGGCAGGAGGCCAAAGGCCATCTCTTGGCCTGCGGTAACGCAGGCCCTCGTTTTAACCCTCAAAGTGAGAACTTTGGAGACCAGGAATCCCCAGCCCGTACTTCCAGCCAGCGGGCCGCTGCCATCTGCTGCACTAGCCAAAAGAACATTGGAAAACAACTGCGGGACTCCAGCATCCCTGCTGGCGTTTACTTATTATCGTCAGAAATGCTTTTTTTAGGCAACCCCTGACCCCTTCTTTTTTTAAATCCTTCTGCTCAAATGCAATATTTGTTTACTGACATTTTAGCTCAAGGGTACTAAAAGAGATCTCCTCCCTTCTGTTGGTGGTCAGCAGGTGCCAAGCAGTAAATGCGATCGCCCCAATTTCTCTTTCTCCAAGTCAGGAAAGAGGACCGTGGCCGATCACGCGTATAAGGGGTAAGGAATTAGGACCCGAGACAAGAGGCCGAGGCAGCTGGCTGCAAGGGGTGCGGGCTGCGTGTGCTGGCGTTCAGCGTGGGGGGCATGGAGGGCCCAGCTCTGGCCCCGGCTTTGTGTATTCAAGACAGTTTTGACAACACGAATTTGATGCCAGGACCCGGGCATTGAAAGCAAATTATTCTGTACCACAAATGACCTTGCATCAACCACACAAACACAGCAGCAAGCACCGAAGTGAGGACACGCACAAGAAAAATTATCTCTGTGCAGGAAGAGGTAAGATCAAATTTAACAGCAAAGTTTGGCAACAAAGAGCGATTACTCTTGACAAAACATTGCTGGAAGCCATGGATGTATAATGCCAAATGCAGAACCTAACCTTTTTTACCTTTAGAAATCAGTTCCCAGAAGGGCACATCTTCAGCCCCTGTGCACACAGGTGCAGGAGCAGCACACCAGGAGCTGCGGGTTGCTGCAGGCACAGGAGGGAGGCAAGGCTTGAGGCACAGGGCAAGACCAAAAGGTGCTTTCTGTGGGCTCACCAGCTGGTGGCAAAGCCCATGGGCCTCCCAAGAGCATCCCACTGCCCCAGCTGTCCCATCTGGATGTGACCCTGGGATGGGAATGTGAGAAGCACATGAAGAAGAGGGGATGTGGCATGGACCATCGTCCATAGGGACACCCTGGAGCTTTGTATAAACCAGCTGGACTAGAGCCACATGCAGACAAGTCCAGATAGACCCAGACAGGAGGGGGGGTTTCAGTAGGTCTATTGTCACGTGTATTATAGAAGGAAGAAAGAATACCCCCAACATTTTTCCTTTTGCAATTTCTGAATTTCCTCCCAAACCCACTTCCCTTTCTGAAAATCCACATGTATATGTCATCAGAAACAAAAGGAAACTGATTTTGTTTAGTAGGCAGTTTATTTCAAAATAGAGAGGGGACCATAAAATAAGATGTAAGAACCATTTAGTAGTTCATATGTGTTGGCATCCAGTCAGGCAATTTCAGCTGTCATAAAACAATAACGGATTAGAAAAGCAATTCATTCAAAACAGAAATACGCTGACAGTGCTTTGCAGGCATAAAAAAGAGTCTTGCAAGCAACTCCATACCTGCTTAGTTGGAGTTCCTGTTTTCAGATTAAGCTTTCACGGCGCACAAGCAAACAACAAAAGAGGCAAAGTTTTGCCATAGATATGTGGCTTTTAGAGTCCCGGGAAGACATTCTCATTTGCACGTGGGCAAAGGTAAAAGGAAGAGGAGCAAGGAGCTCAGGGTGTTGAGCAGGGTTTTTCAAGGTCAGCCTTTCTCCCCCTGTGGGGTACTTTGTTCTCACCTAAGTCTCCCCCAGGTCAGCTCAACCACTTTCCCCTCTCCTGTGGTACCGAATCCTTCCCACACACACACCCCCCCCCCGGTGCTGTCGCAGCCCACCCAGCAGCATGGAGCCAGCATCACTGGAATGCCAGCGGCAATACTGGCAAGCCCGGCCACATCTGCCTGCACCACCTCGGACAGAACGCCGGTGTGGTCCAAGATGGGTTGCCTGTGAGCAAAGTCCACAGGAGGCATGAGGCGAGGGAGCACTGGCAGAAAGCCTCCTGCAGTGTTTGCAGAAGGAAAGTTTGAGTGAGGGCCGGCACTAATGAAATCTGGAGGAGCAAACACTGCTGTATGGCTAGTAGAAATCTTGCCCTGATTTCTTCTTCAAACGCCTATTAAATTATCCACGTACGGCTTTCATCTGCATCTCTTTTGATGCTTCTAGTCATCCCATTCAGCTTGCCATCCCCTGTGTGTTTTATTATCCTCACCTTATCAAAAGCTCAGAGAGAGCTGGTATCAGCCTTGCGGCTAGGAGAGAAAGCTGTGGCCAAACCATCAAGACAAGAGCAGGCTGGAAATTAAACTACCGCTTGCAGCCTTGCTGATCACACAGCGTGGTAGCAAAGCAGTGCCAAGGGGAGGTCTGGGCTGGACGTTAACCTGAGCATGTTAACAGCACCTTGTTAAAGCATCTTGTTTCAGCATGCTCAGGCCCTGGGTAGTGTGTAACTCTGTGTATTCTGTCCTCTGTGTGTTGTATCCATATGTGTATTTAACTAAGTGTGTTTAACTCTGCCAAACGTTTTAATTAACCTTTGGCAAAAAGATTTTTGGAAGGGAAAAGATTGCTCGCAAATGTTGGAAACTGCTTTATGTCATTAGTAATGATGAAACACAAACTTTTAAGCACTGAGAATCTTGGAGGTTTTATGTTGGTTACTCTAAGGGCAAGGAGAGACCCCCTTCTTAATAACTATAGCTATAAATTCATGTTTTAAGCCTAGTTAAGTTCTTGGCAATTGTTCTAGGCAGTCCCAATGGGGAAACCTAAACAGAAGCAGCTACCAAAAATATGCTAATTGTGTTCTCACTTAGAAGGAAACTAATCAATAAATAGGGAGATCAGGTAAAGCAAAGTAAAATATGTTGCTATAAGTGCTCAGCAAGGGCTAATACCAGGAGAAGACAATGGCAAAATGTTCACAAGCTTTCTTGCAGGTCAGGACATCCAACGTAAGCATGATGAACTGACAGTTTAGGAGGATACAAACCCTCCACTCCACCTTGATTCTTCTACAGAGACTCCTGGTGCTAAACGTTTTGGCTGTTAAGAGGAGAGGGGAACATGGTTGCACTTCAGAAGCTGCTGAAACAAGCTGCACCAGTAGCTGCTGTATGCTTCTGATCCCTACACATGGTGAACCAGCTGATCATATAAATAAAAAAAGCATCCTGGAAGAACTTAATCTTCGTTCGAAAAGTTCTAGCCTGTCATTGTCAGTATCCTCTGACTGTCAGCCCTGAGGATGCCAATGAGCTCTGCAGTCTTCTCCCTGCACTGAGGAGTCCGGCTGCTGGTGCCCCCCCGACCGGCTCTGTGATGGTGCCAGCTCCCGGGAAAAGAGCTCCGTGAGAATGACCGCTGGGCCGTGGCTGTCCCTGGTTGCTGACACCATCCCTGCCCTGCTCGCCTGGTGCTGGTGCTGCCAGGCTGTGCCCTGGTCAGTGGCAGCATGGTCCCGCCAGCTCCCAAGGAGCAGCCGGCTCCCACAGCTCCCTGGCACACCAACTGTCGCAGAGTAGGATGCGTGTCCATGAGCACAGCGTGCCACCGAGGAGCTGGTGGCGGAGTCCTTTCATTGAAAATTTCCAATCTCTTTACGCAGATCTGGGTCTTCAGGTGCTGCACGTTGCTGCAGCCGCACTTGGGTCAGTGGAGCAACGCTAATCTAAGCCAGATGGGACGCCGACCTACCCGCCAATTAAAAAATACCCAGGCCACCATCAGGCATTCGATCCCAATGCGTGCTGTGGTTTTATTACTTCTCCAGACTAGCCTGGCATCTTTCCACGTTAGCTTATAATAAGGGTAAATTAGACGTCCACTTTTTTCTCCAGTAGCTCTTAACATATTGAGCACTTAGTACTCGAGCATAATGATTTACAAGGAACTGTTCAGTTTTGTACATGAACAACCAGTAATAGATCTGGTTTTCTGGGACAGATAGGGTGGAAAATATTTAAAAGCAATATCTTGTTAATAGTTTATCCTGCATGTGTTTTTGAGCAGCTTTAGGGCATCTATTCTGTTTCTGTTTTTTCTGAGGAAGACAGTTTCTCAGTCCTGTCTTCCCTGCAGAAGCCAAAAACCATTTCATACAGCTGTACTTCTACATGTTGGATGGTCTGTTAAATATAATTTCCATGACTCTTCTTTTCATTTGGAGGGAATCTGTTTTGTAATATTTTCAGTTCCTCCTTTCTTCCAATTTTTAAAATACTTTTGCATGGTCAGTCATCTTTTTTTTTAAACTTCCATGTTGCTAGACATGCACACAGCTTGCACCACCAGAATGATTAGCCTCAGCTTTGAGGTGCTCTGTTTAAGGTATCATAGAAACCTGGTGTTCAGAGTCACTCATATTATTTCAAAACTAAAACACCCCCAAATCATAATACCCATTTGAAAATGTTAACTTACAACTTTGGGATACACTATTAAGTAACAAACATTAAAATTGCCACTTGAACTGCCTGTATTTGCATTTCTACACAGTTATGACATGATTCATTTTTACCACTTCAGGGCGTGCAGTGTGTCTTCTTCTCCAGAGGATGTTATCTAGCTATACGCAGAGATCTGGCAGCCTCAAGGTGTCATCATGACAGGCTCAGGTAAGGACAATTCCTGCCTCAAAAACAATAATCCAGGTGATACACAGTTAACTCTTCTGTTAATTTGATGCTAAATGTCTGTTACACCACTTAGCCCGCTCAACATTTTGTTTTTCCTCAGATATTTTCTTTGATAAAGCTTTTGAAATCTCCTGGATGGCAACACTTCCTCTTTCTAGTCATGTTATTTGCATTTACCAACAGTGGGTTGCAGCATCCTTCTCCACCTGAGTACCCTAGAGCACACAAGACTTTATTACACAGGCACAATTGCAGTGTATGAAGAAATAATCTATGTTTTCTATGTATCTATAGCTACTATTAGCTTCATAATCTTCTCAATTATTGATTTGAGGAACATCTGCTTCTGGGTGATTGGGTCCTTTCTGTTCCATGAGGTACCAAACAAACAAGCTCATACTAAATTTTAAGCATCCAAGAATTGGCATTGAAACAAAAGGGGTAGTATATGTGTGTCACACAAAGCAGTTCATAATAAAGCACTTTGCTTGAATAGGACACAGATGATCATCTTCTTGCAGAATAAACTCCGTGATCACAAAGGGATTTTTATTTCTCTTGTTTAATATCTAAATGTTTCCAAGATGAGGTTTCCTGTTTGTTTTCATACAGTTCAGCTTCAAGTGACCTTTCCCCCGAGATCAATACAAGCTGACCTCTGGATAAACTCGGGGTGTTGTTTTAGGGGTAGGAGTGCTACTGACTTGCACTTAGATCTGGTGCTGACTTTCACCAACTGATGCACAGAAATACATGTGTCACCTCCCGCTTCCACACGAGGCAATGACTTCTGGTCAGTGTAACATGCCCTAATTAAACTGCTTTTGAGCTCATTGTCAGGCCAGTAGTCTACACCTGTAGATCAGTAGGCTGGATTTCCCTTAGATTTGGTTTTCTTTTTAGTAAGATTTGCTTCTTTGAGCCTTTTTTTTGATTCTTCAGGGAGATGGTGCAGAGCTTTTGCGTGTAATTACCTGGATATTTGTCCGTCATGTACAAGTTCAGAGTAGGAATGCAAACCAGAGCAAGAACACAAGTAGAAATGAAACAATTGTGCAGGAAAATACCATATTACCCAAAGGCTTCAGCAAAAAGCAGAAGTCTCATACTTCTCAACTACAGATGTCTTTACTCAGGAATGGGAGCAGAGGAGAAATATTTACTAAACAGCAAAAGCTTCTGTTATAGTCTTGGAAGCAAAACTTAGTCATGTGCTTTCCTCTTTTCAGTCACCGTGACCGTATCTCTCTATAATTTTTGAGGTTGCAGAGGGCTTGCTTATTTCTTCTGCCTGGTTTACTACATTCACATCATCATCTGCAGCGTTCTGCTGTTAACGCAGCGCCAACCGATTGAAATTTTCACAAACCATTTGATTTCAAATTTCTGCCCCCTCTTATGTGTAGACTTGGAGTGTGATCTGAAGACTTGGCATTAGAGGAATGTTTATATTACTACACATACTTACATGGTGTTGCCAGTCCCTCCAAATTTCAAAGGTTTTGTGTCTGGCACAGAGGAATCTGATGTTTTTAAATCCGTATTTGCCTCTGTGACCCTTCTGCTAGGCTTTGGCGTAAGCACTGGCTTCAACTTGTAGAGGTTAAGCTGGGAAAATGGAGTTCTTCCATGCCAGTACTTAACAAACTGCTTTTTCATAATAAGCAATGAAAGAAGTTTAATCAAACAGTAGTTTATTATAGAGGAGAAAAAAAAGAGAAAGGAAGCAAAAGAATTCTCAAAAGAGCCAAAGAGAAATGCTTTCTCCAAAATCACTGGGTGATAATGTGAGTCTTCATCACTTCTCAGTCAAGGACTGTGATGGTGTGAACAGCAACCGCTTGTTCACAGTTTTTGTCCTCTATTTCTCAAACCCAGGTGTGCCTTCGCTTATCCTCATTTAGGCTACTGGTTAATAAGTCCCACCATTTACTCTGCAGTAATGAGCTGCTCCCTGCAATGGTCTTCATTAGTAATCTCTGTTTGCTATTCCTTTGCCCCAGAGATCTCAGCTCCTTTGCAGGAATACCCACAAAGTCCACACACCATTCCTGCCCTAAAGAGATGTACTAGCAGACTTCTCCCTTTGTCTGTAATGGGGATACCTCAGGCCTGAGAACAACTGGAGACGGTTACCACAGACATAGTCAGCTTTTCACAACACAGGCAGTAACTTTCATATTTCTCTCCTAGTTGTTTTTTGGCATGGCTATTTCATAAGGCAGAAATGCCTTCCTGCCTCTCCCCCAACTTATTGCATTACATGCAACGTAATGTGCAAACTGATAAAGTCTGCTGTTCAGGTGGCACTCTCTTCACTAAAAGCCTGTGGAGCACCCCATACATCCAGGTTTCCATGCCTGTGGTGCTCTCAGCAGAGGGATTGATCTTCTCCTCTTGGCCACCATGCATCATCTTAGCCAAGTGACGTTGCTACACCAGGATGCCTGTAGCCCTGCCTGTTCTGTGCAGCATAGCTCCAAAACCATGAAGCAGGACCTTCTTGGGAAAAGCCATGCACCCAGTGGAAAGGGCTCCTGTGCAGGTTTGTGCAGAGCCATTCTGGGCCATGAACTGCAGACCTTTCCCCCTCTACCCCTTGGTTTCCCTGCTGAAACAGATGGGGGACATCCCCAGCCCAAGGGAAAACCTTGGTGCTGCATCCTTACTGCCCAAGTGTGGTTGAGTTCAGATGACCAAGGGGTGACTGAGATGATTTTTCATTGTACTCAGCATATGACCTGAAGGAAGGTCTTTGCTGAGTTGTCTAGGACCATCTTCAGCAGAGAAAAAGGTTCAAGAAAGATCAGAGCTGAAAACTCCGGCTGAACAAGAATAACATTGAGGTCCAGGCAGGCCCATAGGTTTGTTAAGAAATACTGCTTGTAACTGGTGGGACTCCTCTGAAGAGTGGGATTCTCTCATCCTGAGCACTCACTGGGATGCTTGGGCAGACGCTGCACAGCCTGGACTGAAGAAATAGCATAGATGGCTCTCTTTAGCAGAAGCTGGTGTCATTTTGGCTCAAATGGTCTCACGAAGGGGAAATAACAAGTTTGAGAGACCTCTTCAGAAGGCAGAATCAAATACATTTATTTTGTAAGTGCCTGACTTCTGCAGGTCTCTGGCCAAAGTCCCGGGCAGCCCGTTCAGCTGTCTGGGATCTGGTTTTAGGCACTCCAGGGTGGCCAAGGGGGCTGCGTCCCCTCCATAGCTCTGGGAATTGCGATGTGTCAGGACCAGCAGTGAGACCTTCCTTCACCTGCACCCTCTGCGAGCCAGGAGAGCAAACAGTCAGCAGTGACGGATTTGGGCTTGTGTGAGGAATACGGCACGCACCCCAGCTCCGGACCAATGCGTGGGCTGCCAGAGGGAGGCTAAAAGTCTACCAAACACCTCAAAGAAATGAACAAACAAGCAGGCATAGACATGCTGGGCAGCCTCTGTTTCCTCTGGGGCAGCAAGGCATGTCTTATCAAAAGGAAATCCTGCGTATGACCTTTCACACTGCACAGCCTCACTCCCAAAATTTATTAGGAGCAAGCAGCTACACCCAGTTTTGACTTCAGCTTGCATTTAATGTATAATTGCGCCCCATGCCTATTCCCAGCTGGCAGCAAACCTCAAACCACAGGGCGAATCCCTGTGCACACAAAGAGGCGATGGAAGTTAAATTGCCCTTCTGGGACGCGCGCCCACCAGCAAGTGAGATTTTCCAGCCGTCAGTCCAGCTCTCAGGGCACGCAGCGCTTGCCCTTCTTACACTGCCAATATCCAGCAGGATTTCTCCCCGATTTTCCTCCAGTTAAGGTCTGGAGCACTCTGAGTATCTGAGACAGTCCAATAAGGGAGTATGCACGCAGTCTTGCTTTTAAATAAATACTTCCTACCAAACGCTAAAAAGGAGGAAGCAATATTGCCAGACAAATACACAAAACAATGCAAGAGTCTTGGCTGCACGTATTTACTTTTGTTGCTAAAATATGTAGCTGGACAACAGCCATGGCAGGCTTCAACCCAAGTAATATGAAACAGGTTGTATGTTGATGTGAAGACATTGATAAAAGCTTAGGGAGTGTATTTTTAAATATTTTTTAATATAGTTGTCTGTAAAATCACAAGTGGTCTGGAGAAGATGAACTGGGAATGGTTATTTATTGTTCCTCATAAAAGGAGAACTAGGAGGCACCCAATGAAATTTTTGGCAAGCAAAAGAAAGCACTTTTTCATGCAGTTAAATGAGTTAAATGCAGCCATGTAAACTATGAAATTCATTGTCACAGGATGTTGTGGACACTGGGAGAGTAGAAACAGGTTCAAAAGAGTTAAACAGTCATGAAGCCTAGATCTGACAGTGCCTTTAAAACATTTTTGAGTGGATGCAGCTTCCAACTCCTGAAATCTATAAAGTGCGGATTTCTATAACCTGGGAGATTATACCAGGGGAAAAATCACTCTGTACTTCATCTTTTTTATGCTGATCTCCTTAAACAGGGAGAAGATACTGAATGAGGTGGGGCCTTGGTTTGGTCTGCTTCTGGAGGCTCTTAATCAATTATGTTCTTAATTAGATACATTGGTTTTGTCCCTGGCAGGCCATATGTCCTACAGGGTGCTCGTTCGGACTCAGAAGTGTAGTGTCTGAATGGAAGGACACAGGGGTGCTCAGCATGAGTCTTGTCACAGACACCAGTTGGGATTTCGGAGAACGTTGTGCACATCCAGGCTCTGCCACAGACTCCTTGTGTGACTCGTTTAGAAATTTTTGCTAAACGAGAGTAGTTTCCCCTTTGTCTATCTTGTGATTTTTGACTACAAAGCTTTGTGGGGAAGGTGTATGGACTATATGCAGAACCTAGCATTGTGGAGCCCCTGCAGCCTCTTTAGATACAACTAATTTAAGAAGCAAGAGAACATTGAAAGGAAAGAAACCACTCTAGCTTCCTCCCCTGATGGGAGGAGGGTGGAAGGTAGGAAGAGAAGACTATTACCATGGGGCCCTCACACTTCGTTAGGTCACTGTTACTTTCCCAACAGTACAGAAGAGGTTGACACATCAGAGAAACAAGTCTACACAGTCTCAGGCCAAAATGAGCTCGCTGGCAGCAGTTAGCGTGACAGAGCGGTTGCCCATCAGCAAAAATTACAGATTTTTTTAATTCCACATTGTGACTCATGTTCTGTCTTTCAGTCCCTTGTTTATGTTGCTAAGTAAATATCAGTTACAAGAGGAAATTTTTACCTTGAATTTCCAAAGAATTCTTGGTTCTTTTCAGGTATTGAATTAATTGGAAAGTCATTGCCGGTTGCAGTCTGGCAATTCATCCCCCTGCCCCGGCCACTGTGCTCGGGGGGCTGCAGCTCTCCCAGCCTTTGGGGAGTGCGATCAGGCAGCGGTGCCAGGAGCCAAAACCTTACAGGGTTTGCTTGAGGTTTTGTTAGGAAGCCAAGCTTGTGCAGATCTAATCTGGCTGATCTAGACATTTTGGCCATTGTTTCCAGTTTATGATGAAAACTTCCGTGTAAAGAGTTATTTAACTCCATGGAAATTGCAGTGGGGATTACCGGTCGTCCCCATAATGGTGACCAGTTAACAAATATCGCTGTGATTTCCAAAATCTGTTTTGCCAAGCAGATGACATTTGCTTTTCCCAACAGTGGTTTTGTAACAGCGTTCAACTCCTTGTAGTACAGTCCGATCTCATGGAGAAGCTGTAGAGCGTTATGGTACATGAGACAGAGAAGAGGGAACACAATTTCAGTTATCTTTTCCCCGTGAAACAAAACCAGCCGTGTTAACCCCACTCATTTTGGGCCCTGTGAATCCACAACTAGACTAGCGGTCTGTCGGAGAAGCGCGGATGACGTGAAGCCAAGTTGTGCGGCGTGCAGGCTGGTCGCCTGTCGGGGCCAGCAGCAAAGGCTCGGTCCCAGCCACGAGTGGAGGACGAGCCAAGCAGCAAGGCGAGCGAGGCACCCTGAAAGCCAGGCGAGAACCTTCTTTTGCAGTGTTGAAGCTGAACGTACCCAGAAGTTAAACCTCAATATTAAGAGCCTGAAACCAAACCATTCCAGAAGTGGCAGAGGCTTTTGGGATCTGGCCAGTCTCTCCCAGTACCACGCTGTTTGTCCGCTGCAGTAGCTTAGCTCATTACCCAGGAAGATCCTTTTGTAGGAGTAGCCTGGGAACCCTTAAGAAAGAAATACTGCATTTGCAATATTAGACCAGACTTTCTAGACTTATCTCCTCAGAAATCTACTGCTGTGGAGTGGTGACACCTAATGGTAGGGACACAATGCAAGACACGGATACAGCAGTGGTGCAAATGAGCTAAAAGAACTGTGTCACTCTTCATGGATATGAAGTAAATGCCGGGATATCTTACATGACTTACACCTCCAACTATGCAGAATTCTAATGCAATGTCTCCTTTCCAGTCTTTGCTACCTCGCTGTAATGTATTATTAAGATTTTCTCATGGACACTTCATTTCATGTTCTGATATTATCCTAGCCCTTTCCCCCTCCTGTGTTATCCTCTGCTCTGCTGACTCTGGCCTACCCTTTTTATTAAACCCTGCAATTTGTAGCTTGTCTCAGAGCATCTTGTTCAGATTAGACTTGCCTAGGGGCTAGTTTAAATTGATCACATGACTTCTCGTAAGAAACATTACACACATGTTAAATTCATGAGCCAAAGTAGGCTTGTGCGTGGAGCGCTCTCCATTTCCCTTTGCCCTTTCCAGGTGGCTTTTTCCTCATCTCCCCACACCTTTCCCACATTCCTCCTTTGCCTCCCTCCCACCCCCCTTCCACCCCTTTGTATGGAAACAAAGAGAATCTCATCTCTGTATAATGAGATACAGCGATCTGGTCTATTTAAATATTCAGAATTGGAATCTGTCACTATAAAACCTGTTTGTAGATAATTGTAATACAGTATGCAAACATAGCTGAAATGTGGAAAGAGAGCAGAGGGAGCCATTCACATATCCAGTACGTTAATACACGAAAGAGGCATTTTTGCTCTGGTTCTGGAAAGCACAAAGCAAGAGTGGTTGTTCCTGGTTAAATTTTGTTTCAGATTGCCCTGTATTGCTCTCAGTGCAGAGAAAAGCAATTTTCTGCAGTCCTCCTCTTGGTACGACTCCAACATGTCTTCCAGGGCTGAGACCAGGACTCGGCTGCTTTGATTACTGGGGTATCTTTCATGCAAAGAGCATCCCTGGAGGGTCACAAATATCCACTTATGGCTCTGTTACTCTGCTATGTCAGGAATACAGCCTTCTTCTAACAAACTTTGGCTTCTTCCAGCGCTTTGCTGGAAGGCTAGCAGGTGGTCAGGATGCTGGTGCGGGCAGACAGGTTGGTTTGGCTTGGAGGTGAGCATCTACAAACCAAAATCACACTCGGTATGTCTGAGACTAGTCACAAGTAGGGGTGTAACAACCAGCTGTGCTTAGCCCAACTATGGTGAGCTGAAGAAATGATGCTCGGTAAAGTTAAATTAAAATAAGTAACTGGGAAGGGAAGAGAAATCCTACTAGCGCCTGTACTGAGGGGAAGGCTGTGACATTTCACCCTCTTTAGGCATCATGGAGGAAAGCCATTAGGAACCATTTCTTCCCAACAAGAAGAAAATCATCTGCTAGAGTTCACACCTCCTTAGATGCCAGACAGTTCAAATGTGAGACGCTACCAGGCCTTCCTAGTTCCACCTTACACAAAACTGCCCCTCCTGCTTCTAGTTACTTAACAGACGGTGGCTATTGCAAATACAAGTGGCAATATGGCAATGCAATTAAGCCAGTCATCCATTCCAGCTAGCAGAGCATGGGCAGAGCATGTTTCCATGGTGGGGAGAACTGGCTGAAGGAATGACACAGCCACACCGTTTTCCCATCTGGATGCAATCTGAGCTGTTAGTGCTACGTGAAACTGGATGGTAAATGGTTTAGAGGCTGGTCTTGAAGGACCATGTCTTCCTCCACAGACCTCCATGGAAACTCAGGTAATTGGAGGCATTTTTCCTGAAAGTTTATAAATGTCCACCCAGGACATGAGTCCTTTTCAGCAGGACCTCAGCTGTGCAGCACCCTCCTCCCAGCAGCCTGCTGGACCTTACTGGTCTGCGGTAACGCTTACCTAGCTGATATCATGCCTTTTGATTCCCCGTCTGAATCAGCTGCCCTAAGCAGGCTAGGAAGCAGCTTTTGTGCTTTTTGGTCCTTTGGTCTAAAGCTCTTCCAAAGTTAAAATTCAGCTATGGGGAGCTCCTCTCCTGGGAACCTTCCTGCCCTATTCCCAGGACTGGAAGACCTCTGCCAGCCTCACACCTAGACCCCAAACCCGCCAGCCCCCCTGTACCCTGTACTCTCCTGCTCTTCCAGCTTCGTTGCTGACCCAGGGTATTTCCCCAGCACTTCAAGAAATGTAGTCCAAAAGAAATCCCCATCCTTCCTACAAGAGACTGCCGGCTGTGCGGCGCAGAACTGCAGGCTGCTTGCCCTCGCTCCACATCTCTTTTCGTTCCTCCACTGACTTCCCTGTGAGCTTTTCTGTAACCCCATCGGGGCCAAATGCTTCCCTTCACTGAGCTGTGGAGAAACCTCCACCTGTTCTGAAAACTGTTCCCCTAAATGACCATATTAAATGACTATTCACTCCCCTGGCACCCCCACTCCCATTGCTTTCCACTTTAATGAGTGTCTCCTTTTAAATTAATTCCTGGGAATTACAGAAAGTTCTTTTTCATACAACCAGCAAAGGACAAACCTATCCCAAAACAACTTGCTATCACAGACCGGGCCCTCTTGATTCAGGGCAGCAAAGGTTCTTCCTACAAATTTTTCATTGCTTGGTTACACAGTTTAAAACAGTAACGTCACAAGAGCTTTCCTTAGAAAATACATCATGTCGTCGGACAATGAGGACCCAGGTACGCACCTAATTGCTGACAGTAAATACCTACTTACCGTTAGTGTGCCCCAAAAATATGTAGGTATTTGCTTTGCCTGCACACCCATTGGGGGTCCTGGGGTGCTTAGCCACAGCAGCAACAGCAGAGCAGTGGATTGGAGCAACTGCATAGTAGGCAGAGAGCTACTCATACTAAAGCAGGGTAGCTTAACTTCTTCAAGGAAGAGAGTTCAATTTAAGGCTGATATAATTTTAATCAAACCCATACAAACCATATTCGCCTGGAATGGGACATTATTTATTAGTGAATAAGAGTAAACAATAACTTAATGCAGCCGAGGCAGTAGAGCACACGCTTTCCTTGGTCGTATGCTTGGTTGTAAAAGCAATCATCTGGTGTGTTGCATTGCAATGTACTCAGAAATGTCTTTATTATTTATTGTTGTACTAGTGATTCTTTATTTGGACTACAGAAAGCTACTACACAAAACTGTACAGAGAGGACCAAATTGTCTGCTAATATAAATCATGCTAGAAGGAGGTCATTTCCATCAACTGACACACTGCCCAGTCCCGCCTCAACCAAGACTTCCTGACGGTGGCCAAATGACACCACGTAGATGTGGTACTTTCTGGCTATATTTGGTGTTAGTTGAATATTTCATAGACAATTGTGACTGCATTTGCAAAGTGTCAGAAAGAACTTTTTAGGAATTTAGATTTCCAGGTTATACACAAAAGCTGACTGAGAATTCATAAATATAGTCGGCATCTATGTGGAAAGAAGACAGTCTTCAATGAGCCATACAACTTTTACTGAAGTAAGGCAAAAATATTCTTAATGTCCTTACAGTGTTATTATTAGATGCCCTGTTAATTCACGTTCATGAATATGGGCGATGCAAGTTATTTTCTTCAGATTTTTTATTTACTGCATGACTATTGCACAAATTACAGGAAAAGAAACCCCATTCTTTTCCTTATGGATGTCTCTCTGGCAAGACATGCTATTATAATTTCCAATTCAGTACATATTGTTGTGTACATCCAAAAGATTTATATCCTAGTCACGTTTTTATTGGATGTACTGACTTTTTTGGCTTTGATGCTGTGTTCTCCATAAAAAAGAATTTTATATTTTGATGTCCTGATGGTGGCGGTAGGAGGTTTTACAACAGAGTTTGCAGAAATCAATGATCCAGCAGTAAACAGCCTCATTATGTCTTCAAGAAGAAAAGCTGCCTAACGCATCGTACCATCTTTTATTTTGCGCTCTCCGTTCGCATACAACCTGAGTGACACATTGTCATTTACACACATCAGATAAATAACCAGGAATCATGAACTCTTCAAGAAGCACTGATAGAAGCGAGCTATTGCCTGAAACACAGAAATTTCCCTCCATAAAGTTTTCTTAAGAGGAGAACGGAAGGAGCGTAAAGGAAGAGGAAAGCTGCAGAGAGAGGACCCCTACCCGAGCCCTTCGGACAGCAGAATACACCACGCACCACCCATCTCCAGGAGCACTTCGCCGCCCATGTCAGGGTATTCGTCCCGTCCTTCCCTGGGGAACGAAGGGAGGTGATATCCGTGATGATCAGAGGCTGTCTGTCGGTGACAGCAGGCGAGCTGTCACCACACGGGATTTGTGTAGGAGGCAGGAGGAAACCTGCTGTGTTGCAGACATCCAGCACCGAGCCTGTGCTCTCCCAATGTTCTCACCTGCCTCGCAGCTTGCTGCAGCCAGGCGGTGTGAAAACAAGACCTTTTTTACCCTCTGTCTCCTCTTGCTGTGTGCTCTGTGCTCCGGCACCGTATCTAACTGACCCCCTGTCCATCGGGGACATGAGATGGCTGGGACATCTGTAGCCTGGACTGGGTAAGACCCAGTGCCCAGGCTGGGCATCCCCAGCAGCACCAACCCTGCTTGGAGATGGGAGAGGAGAGATACTGGGTCCTCCGCCACCCAGGAGGGGCAACGAGGGTGGCTCTGAGCTGTGCTGGTCACCGTGGCGGTGTGAGGATCACGGATAGCAAGGGGCACCACAGCTGGCCATGGTGGGAGCCTGGGGTCCCGACACGCCACCAGCAGAGACAAAGACTGTCTTGGTCCTGCGGACCTTATGGTGCCGATGTATCCGTGACGCAGTTGGGGAAGGATTAAAAAGACAAAAAAGCAGTGAAGCACAGGTACAAACATGCCACGAAGGGAGACGAGTGGGTAGATGCACGGTCCCTGTCTCTGCTGTCCTCTCCTTCATTCGGCTTGGGGCTGACACAGCAGCCGTGTTAATTAGGAGCAATTAACCAGCAACTTAAGCAACTCAACAAGTCGGGCAGATTTTTTTTTGTCCTTAAAAATTAAACAGCAGTAATTAAAAGTGGTAATAGGGCTTTAAGAGCGATTAGAAAGAAAAAAAAAATCTCCTTCCACTGAACTGCCAGAGACTCCTTAAAAATTATGTTACAGGAAATGAATGCCTGGAAGTGGAGCAGAATGGATATATTCACTACCCATATCGCAGAGGCAGACTCTGCTGCACAGATCCTTGGGAAGAGAAGTTGCAAATGCCGATAGCCTGATCCTTATCCTGCACTTACCCTGGTGTAAAGGAGGAGCAGCTTCACAGGGAGCTTAAGGAGTTAAACCCACTCTAAAAGTGATTAGCGCAAGACCCGAATCACCTCATCTTGTGCCCAACCCAGAACGGTGAGCTGAGATTGATAAAACTGTTGCCATGGCTCTTGTTAAAAAAGTGACCTCGAAAAAACCCGAGATACTGCTGAAAATTAAACAAAAAAAAGGTAGTAGGGCCTTAATAACTGGGAACACGCGCCGGCTATTGTTTCACAGACTGAAATCGTAAACCTGTATTAAGGCTATCAGAAAATGAATTTTAAGCATTAAAAATTTATAAAGCCTTTTGAGTCCCTAGAAAGATCATTACTAGGCAACGTATTGCTGTAGTTCCCGTCACAAGGCTCTGAGACGGTACAGACCCGGCTTCGTATCAGCCCAGCTCCCTCCACCCTCGCGGTGCAGAAGAGGGAGCCTACCGAATGCTCCAGTGCCATAAAGTGCCTTTTTGGGAGAAGATCTTTGCTGCTGTGAGGAGCATCGAGTCAGCGGGAGTCTGCTGAGGCACACGGGGCGGGAGGACTGCGGTCCGCAGTTATCATCACCCCCTGGGTTGAACCATAGACAGCCTAGTTATTTCCCACATTTGCTAATCAGTGTAGCTTTGACCTTTCCCTCAATGCGAGTTAGCACTTTTTCCCTCTATTTAGCAGGTTGAATCTGACTCAAAATGCCCCACGGGAAATACTTCAAATTAACAGGTTTCATAAAAATTCTTTGACTCTAAAATGGCTTAGTATTTCATAGGTGCCGTTACTGACTTCATTCAGTGTGACTACCCTTTTTATGGTGCATGCAGTTTTCTCATTTACTGCTGGGTGGTTTTGTGGCAAAAGCACTCAAGGGGCTCGCAGTCTCCTCAAGGCTCTGCCTTTCTCTTTCAGCCATAACACTGAATGTGGCACTTTCTCTGCAATAGCTTCTCTAGTTTTGAATAGTGAAAATAATACACCGCCTCTCAGAAGTATTAAAAACCTCTGTGCCTCCTATTTATGAAGTGCTTTCACTTTTCGAGAGAAGTCGCAATGTGCTGTAAATGCAAATTATTAGTAGTTATTACTCATGTAAGGAAAAGAGAATTTTTATTTGGCAGGTCTCAGATGAAGTGGAACAGTCACGTCAAATATGGGCCGCGTTAGTAACAGATGGGTGAAAGGAAAACCAAGACCCCAAACTGTCGGGATTCCTATCGAATCTACACACAAATGTATTGGCAGAGGTCAGCGTCAGGTCTAAGGCTCTGCTAAATGTTAGACAGGATTTACTAGGCTGTTGCTCCCTCAACAAGGTTTATCGCCAAAAGGCTGTTTTATTTCTTATGTCCTTATATCCATTGCTTTATATTGTGTCAGTCGTTTAAATATTTGTGTGCATTCGGGAGCAGCAATTTCATCTCTCTAACAGAAAAATGTTGCAGCTGGCAGTGGCTCTGGGCCAATAATACACAGGATGTTAGAGCAGCCCTGTGTTCAGTGTTCCTCTGCCCCAGCAATCTGGATTATGTTTTTGTAAATTTATTTGATCATGGCACTCATAAAAATTAAAATTAACATCAGTAAGTAGGAGCTGACATGGTCTCAGTGTATCTTGCGTAATCTTTGCCACAGCAGTTCTGCACAGCTCAGTCCCGACCTGCTGCGCTCCTTCCTTTCTCCAGGTTACGCTCCTTTCAAGACTGGTGGTGCACCACAGAAACTACAGATGCTGAGAGAAACGAAGGAGGACGACAAACTGTGCAACTTCAGACTAGCACGAAACCCAGTCAAGTTCCCTATAATGAGAGGGTTATGAAATCGTAATACTTCAGTGTTACAGTAACTGACCAACAATCAAGATTTTCATTAAAGCCTTGAGCATTTAAGAATACATTTAGCTACGTTGCAATGCATTCCTATGTTAGTTTAAGCTCCCTTGTTTGCACAAACCTATTGATTGTTTGTGCTTTAAGTGAATAGTTACTCTTGAATGTAAGATTTGGTCCTTAGGTGAAGAGAGAATTAGTGATTGAAGACTGGTACAAGGTGGCAAAATGACGCTATTTAAGCCTGCAGCACTAATTACACACACACACATATCACATCAATCTTTGGTTTTGAACCACTTTAAAAAGTGACTCACTTCTGCACTGGGAAAAATATTAGTCATCGTCATGGATTTTGGCCATAGTGAAAGAAAAGAACAACAAAAATTTAGCATCACATAGCAAGCTATCCACACTCTACATTCACCACGATGACATCCCAAATATGCCCCAGGAGGGAGGCAGGGAAACGTGAAGTTGCCTCAGTGAAGCCATTCACACGAGCAAATCATTACCTCACGGTGTGCAAGTCCAGATGACGCTCATGTAACTAACCTGAGGAAAACAGTCACTCGTCTGCTGAAGAGCTGTTCAGTAGGTTAGAGCAAGAGAGATCAATAGAATCAGCTTTCGCCTGTGCTTTCGTCGTGAGAGCTTACAGGAAATTAAATGGAATATAATGTAACACTGTAATACCATACTGCCATTTAATTGCATGGAAATATATCACGTAAAGCATTCCCCAAAGTTTAGGTTGTTAGTTCATTTGGTTAATTGAACATTTAGCACTTCCTCCCGTCTCCCTACCCTCTGTTGCCTCCTCTCCGAAAGAAAAATTGAGTGATTCATTTATTATTGGCTCCTGCTGCAGAATAATTCGCTCTCCTTTCCAGTGTCAGTATCCAAGTGTCCTTATCTGTTTGAAAAAAATAATAATAAGAGGGTGAAAGAGAGAGAGAGATTTCTAGAAGAAATCACAAGCTAAAACCTGTCACACTCGCAGAGACCAGCGCCCTTCAAATTTTAACATTAGTCTCCACTTCTGCGACAAGCTAAACAAATCCATCACATCCGAGCATCCCCGCGCTCGGAGCTCAGGCTCGCCTTCGCTCTGCAATTACCGTTCCAGTGGTTTTAACGGTCCGGCCACTCGACTTAATCACATCCACCTTCCCAGCAGCCGGGGAGGAAGGCAGCCTGCCAGCGCGCTCCCAGCGCGGGTCTCTCGCTGCCTTCCCCTGCCGAGGTGCGAGCCCGCTCGGCGGCGTGCCCGAGCCGCGGGTGCCGGCCCGCGTCCCACCTCTGTGCTCCTGCCGACGTACCAGGGAGCAGCTTTAAACCCCTTCAACCCAATCCTGAGAAGTCAGCAGGCTGACTAGGTGCTCTACTCCGGAGCTGGACGTTTGAAAATGAAAATTTTAGCAAAGTCCGGCTCACTGGTTTTTTATTAGAAAAGCAGAAACATTAGGAGGAATGAGGATTCATACAGCTGCATTTCCCCAGACACTTGCCTCTTCTGCTCAGAAATTATGCCCAAACAAATTTTGAGGCTTTTTCACGCTGATCGCAGATTTCCAGGTGTTTGATAGCTATAACTGATTGTACAGCGCTATCTCAGAGCTGGGACTTGGCCCTCGCTATTACAAAATCTGACCATACTGTGGCAAGGTGCAGTCTCACCATCTGATGGGGATGAGACTTGCTGCTTTGCAGCGTGTGGTTCTCTTGGACTCGGTCCCATCAACGTCACTACCTGGGAAAAGTCACATCGGGGGATTCGGAGAGCAGGATAATTCCCTGCACGGTTCTGTACTGCACACTGCTGCTAGAGATCAGTGCTTCCCAGCCCTTACCTCTGAACCCTTGTAAAGGCAGCCAGATGGGAATCAGGTGGAAAACAGAATACCTTGCAAAAATTAACGCAACACCATCATAAGTTTTGCAAATTGTTAAAGAACGTAAGCCCTGTCACCAACGTCCACTACTTTTTTGCAACTCAAAATGCTCAGCTAGCATAGACAGTAGACCCTGGAGTTGCAGATAAGATATTTCTAAAATGGGATCTGGGATTTTGCCTCTAATTTCTGCCTGCACAGCATTAGAAGTCTCAGAAAATGACAGAAAGTAGAGGACTCTATGCAGAGGAACCATAACCAAAGCTGGTGGAGTGCTTGCTGCAGGTGGCAAGATGGGATAGTTGTGCAAGCTTCACAGAGCACAATGTGCAAGCTGTCTCATTTCATGTGAGAGCACTGGTCCGGTTAGCAAGTAAACACAGGCTGGTTTACGAAAAAGACATTGCCATGTTGCTCCAGTGGCGGCTCGAGCTGTAAACAGCAACGCTGGTTTTTCTTTTCCTTGAAAGACCACAATATGTCCTTGCTGAAATGTAGAAATCTGTTGTAGCTTAGTTTTGGCCTCTCTTGGGAGCCTACAAACAAGACAAATATGACTACTCTGTCCACACAAGGCAGAGCAAAAACATGCAATTGAAAAGTTGGAAGCTGTTCTTCCTGACCTCGGAGAGGAAACACCAAGCTCTTTTTACGCTGCTTTTCAGTTTTCACAGGAGGTTGTTCCCATCACAAAGTCCTCCTGTGGGAAACCCATCCAGCCGTGACCCATTCCAGGCAGCTCCAGCGAGGGGCGAGGAAGCAGTCAGCATCCTCATCGCAGAAACGGCTGATGGAGGAGCCTGTGACACCAGGTCCAGGAAAGCGTCCCCAGAATTAGGCAGGAGGAACAGCAGCCTCAGAAAGAAAGTCTGTCTGTCTTTCTCCTCCCTTGACCAATATGACTAAACCTGGGAACAGGCAAAGAGGTATTATCGCGGGAGACCCAGTGTGTATGCACGAAGAGCTACTTAAGAAATGCTGAGTTGAAGAAATGAGATTTGCCTTTGGCTTTCACTCACAAAGCCTGCAGTCATTCCTGTCTCTTATGTGAGTAAGGGGTATGGTTTAATCTAGTCCTGTTGATTTCCTCCTATTGGTAATAATGTTGCTGCTCCAAGAGAATGCAAATGTTCAAGCAAGGTGCTGTCACGGACAGACAGGAGTGACCTGTCTCATGAAGGACTTTCCCGTCTGGAGAGCTGGAGCTGGACTTTGCATTTGTTGGTGACTGGTGCTGAGACGAGCATCAGCGTGATGCGGCTGTCTTGCCTCAGTCAGCAAGTGGAGATCCGAGCAAGCGAAACTTGTACTGAAGGGAGCTTTTTCGCAGTATACAAGTACGGGTACACCTACAACAAATTGCAGCTACTGGATGAATGGCTGATGCTAAAGATGCTCTGACTCTGCAGCCAGCAGTCCAGCTTGCAGGTTATTACAGGGTTGCAATTTTCTCAACAACTGCAAAAAGAAGATGAAGTTTTAGCTGTCTTGAATATTAGGGTTATTCAGAAGCATCCAGGAGTCTAAACAGGTCTAAACTCAATAAATACTTAGGTCATATACACAATATTTATCAAGATGGCAACAGTGAGGACAGGCATTATCGAGAACTGGGAGATAAGG
This sequence comes from Astur gentilis, assembly GCF_929443795.1. NCBI lineage: Eukaryota > Metazoa > Chordata > Aves > Accipitriformes > Accipitridae > Astur > Astur gentilis. The sequence goes on from NC_064913.1 coordinate 13,821,901, forward strand.
TTGAATTTTTGTGCTGCGTATTCCAGTTCAGGATTGTCAGTGTTGATACATTGAGTTCAGTCTAAGCTGGGCAATTGCTACCATTTCTTCTCACCCTGGAGCCTCTTGAAGAAGACCTGTACTGAACACCCTGGAGACTTTCTGCAGGATGGGGCTGGATGGAGATGACCTGGAAAAAGACACTCACCAGCATTACAAGCGCTGCCTCTCCACCATGACCTGGCTGGTAGAAGTCCAGCAGTGAGCAAAACGTGCTGGAGCCCGGGTTTCGCTACTGGCAGACCTCTTGATGGCAAAGCCCTTTCACAGGCAATTTTAAACCAGAAAGGCAAGAGATTTTAGTTGCCTCTAAGGAGAGGGCATTTCATGCTCTTATTCTGTCTAAGTCCTTTTATCTGTGCAAATAGTGTATTTTTTCCAATAGGCAGAGATAAAATCTAATCAGAAGTGGCCTATTGCTATCTTCGTTATCTTGTTGGAATAAAATTTAGACCTCCAGAAGGTAATAGCCAATAAATATCATTATCTCTTTCACAGGAGTAAAGTACTGAGAAGTAAGAGGAAGAAATATGTAGACTAAACTGAAGCTGATGACTGGAAGCAAAGAAACATTAAAAAGACAGAGCATACCAGTGTTCAGATGTGTTGGCTCATTTGTCAGAACCAGTGGTTCTCTGATATGAAAATGTCAGATTGAAGGCTTTGTAAATCACTGTTTAAAGGGTCTGTTTCTTCCATGCTGTGATGAACAGAACACTGTGTAAACACCACCTCGTGTCAAAAGATTAAAATATGCAGCCACTGGAAAAGCTATATTATTTCTGTGTATCAGCATCATAGGAGCGATAAAAGGAAGAGATGTAGGAGTACAGGTGGATAGAAAAGAAAATGCAGCGGAATGATTTAGATGTGTTAAAGAAAGACTGACAAACAAACAATGGGCAAATGCTGAGAAGTGATCAGACCAGGAGTTGCGCAGACGGAACTGCCTTGCCACTTGAGATGAGGATCCAGCCGTAGGGTGGACAGAGATGCTAACACGGCTTCTACCCTCACCAAACTAGCTTAGTGACTCAAGAAAAAGTTTCAGTTACCTTCAGCTGGCTCACCTGCCAGGAGGCTACACTGCCGCAGGCACTCACACACACAAATATAATGTGTGGAACAGAAAAAAATGCTTGTTGAAAACAGCACTTACTGAATTTGACACGTTGGCTGAGGCAGTTGTTCTGCTACTGTAAGGAGGTGAATTCCTTGCATGCTAGGTTATTATTTTTTATGTTCTGCAGGAGGTGAATTATTCGGGATTAGAAAACATAAGCTACTGAGAATTGTGCAGGTCTGAGTGCCTCTTCACAGTTATAACGTCCTAATTGTTCTTCGAAATATACTGTAGGGAGGGTATCACCCACTGAATACTGTGCCTAATCTAAAATGGCCCACGCTAACATTTCCTGTAGCTTGAAAACAAAATAAGGAGGAAAAAAAAAAAAAGAAAAGAAAAAGAAGACCAAGAGGAGAAACAAGGGAGAAGGAAAAAAACACAGAAGAAATGTTATTGTATTGTTAATCAACTTTTCAATTGCTGCTTTTGATGATCACTTTTTGAGAAAAAAGTAAAATGGGGAAATGAGAGAGATTCTCTCGTGCCTATTTCTAACATGTCTTACTGTCCCAGAAACCTATGCTGAGGATTCAGACATCTGTTCTGCAGGACAGATGTGCCATAAAATACAGATGATAATGTCTTTGTGGCAGAAGAGGTTAAGCCAAAGCCTATTAAAGTCAATAAAAAAATCCTGGTGTTTTCAATGGGCTTTGGATCAGGTGCAAAGTAAGTGATGGGGAACTATAGGGTCTCTGCTCCCTGCCCAGCTCTACCACAGGGTTCCCAAGTGACCCCACCAACTAATTTATGTTTTATGCCCCAGTTTCCCTACTTTTCTGAGTCTTCTAAAAGCCTAATCAGGCTTAATGGCTCATAAGGTGATTGAAAAATCATAGAAAGTGCTACCGGACTGCAAGGTATTCCTGGTACCCGGCAAATGTTTTCTTTTATGGCTGGTTAAACACTTAATGTTTAAGATACGAGGGGCTGGTGAACACAAGTGTTAATAACAGGTTCCCATAGATGAGGTTTTTCTCTTGTGGGTCTACTTTGAACTTCGTTCCCGTGTTTATTTAGCTGTGCGTATGTGTGTGCGTGGCCCCGCATGTCGCAAAGGGCCAGAAGGACCGAGCCCCTCCCTGAGGAAGCTCTTACAGAGGATCTGTGCAAATGTGCTTCCTCTTCCTTTCACTCCCCAACCTTAAGGTCAGAGGATCTGGAAAATCCTCCTCCACCCTGTGACTTGATCTGACGATTGTAAGAGAACCGCGGTTCCCCCCGCGCCTTCCGCTCCCCACCCTTCCCTCTCGCAGCCCGATAACCCTTTAAAGCCTTCTCCAGATTGATGCGTATCGATCCTGGGCTCCGAGGAGGGATGTTGGGGGGGTTGGATGCTTGTATTTTTACAGACTGAACAGCCCTGGGCATCCCAGGTGGTAGCCTGTTTCTGTGACGCCCCACGGGCCAAAGCAACACGTGAAAACGGTGTCTCAAAGGATTTTTTTCAGGGGCAGTGCTTCCTGCTCCCAGGCAGACAAGACGCAAGCCTGGAAAATGCATCAATTATTAACTCAGTTGAAAAGAGTTAACTGCTTTTTAATTTTTTTTATTTATTTTTTTTTTTCATTCTTAATCTCAGATATTTGGATTCAGGTCAGCCGAGTCAGGAATTCCTGCCTTTGGCTTCCAGCTCTGCTGCGGCGTGAGGGGCCCCTGCGGCGGCCGCAGTGCGGATGGCAGTATCAGGGCTGCGAGGACGCTGTTTCGGGGGTCCTGATTTGCGTGCAGCTCTCCCATCGCGGCGCTTTCCCCCAGATGCTGGCACTGCCCTTAAACAACTGCTTTGAGGAATCTTAAAAAAGCCTTCGGGGACACTCAGGTGGAAATCACAGGAAAAAAGGGACAGTCGGCCAGAGGAACGTCTCCATCCCCAAACGTGCGTCTGTAGATGGACGCCAGGCAAAACCACGAGCAACCTCTGCTCCGAGCATCCCTCGGCCCTGACGAGGCAGCACTTCATTTTCCATGGAAGGCGCGATTTCCACCAAGGAGAGCCCAAGCGCTGTGACAAACACGCCAGCCCCAGGCAGACAGCAAAAGGAGGGCCTGCACTGTGGTTCAAGATGGAGGCGGTCTCCCTCGAAGAGGGTCCGTGCGTTTTGCTGAGGAGATCGAGGATCACCCACGGCCCAGCATGTCCTTTCCTGCTACGCCAAGCCAAGCGCTTTTGGGTGCCGTGGGGGCTTTTGGGTTGCAAATACGCCAGCCCTTGGCCTTGGCCGCCATTTGTAACGTAGCTCCAGTCAAACGAGGCGCCCGGCTTCCTGGCGGAGGGGAGGCAGCGGCCCCGCTCCCACCAGAGCCCACAGGGCCCTCCTCGCTCCTGGCCTCTGGAGGAGCGAGGAGGAGACCGTGGCAGCGGCGACGTGGTCATCGGCTGCTGGTTCAGCTCAGCGGTTCACCCCATCAGCCAGCTGGGGTGGCTTTTCCTGCACAACTGCCCTTGCAGGAGCCGGGCATGATGGAGACGGGATGGCTTGGCGTGTCTCCGACGGCAGCCTTCGTGGCTCCTCGGGTCATTTCAGGGAGGGAAGGACCGGTCCCCTCCAGGATGGGACAAGGAAGGTGGCAGCGTCCCACCCTCTGCCCCCAATTGTGTGTGGACAGTCAACCCAACACTTTCCAGAGATGCTAAACGCACTCCCAAGCTCTAAAAGTACGCCTGCAAACCTATTATTTCGTATTAATCTAAATGATTTTTAAGGAACCATCTATTAGCATTTGTTGCTTTTATACGCAGTCTGACATTTCTGGTGTCCTGTGTAGACTTTGCCTCCTTAAAAGCAGCAGAAGGTACTCCCCAAAGAGCAAATTCAACGTGTGCCTCCATTTCTCCACTCGGTCTAGACTGAGCGAACTTTTTAGGTTCTATCAGTGTTTGTGGTCTGCAGTTAAAAAAGCCGAGACAGATACAGGTTAGTCTAGTTCTTCTGTAGAGTGATTTATTATGGACACGCAGGCCAGGGACTGCACACTGCAGCAATACGTCTGACCCACAGAATAAGTACTTTCTAATATTAGCATTGACCCAGGCGAATTACACAGAGATGCCTGCGTAATTATGCCTCTTTGAAAGGCCTTTCAGTAAACATATATGTGTATAAAGTGTCTTTCATTTAAAGAACACAAAGTGTTTTGGGTCTTATTCCGCTCCATTTACACTAAGGCACTATTACCCTTCCGTGGAGGTGAAACTATACTGGGCTTCAGCCCGAGGAAAACCACAGGTGTTTGTGTGCTGCAACAAACATTTCTGGGTGCCTACACTAGCATTTGTAGAGGTAATCACAAAATGAGTTACCATGGGGCCACAAACTTGCCTATAAATATATGCACAAATTTCACGTTTCCTGAAGCAGGAACTGCTATTTATTGTGTACAGCACCTGACACAATGCCATCTTGACCTGGTTAGGGTTCCTCTGCTGTCCTAAAGTGAAATGGTAAATAAAATAGCAATAACGACATTTTCTCCTTTCCTTCTGCATGGTGTTATCGCTGGGGTGTTTTGGTTTAGTGGTTCTAATTAGCAAATTTGCAGAGCTGCTACTGAACGAAAAGGATTTGGAAGAAGGCATGTTTTGCAATTTGTGAATCCCATCTACTTTAAAACAGGGCATGGGTTTCTTGAAATTTTGTAAGAAACAAACCCATGGTTTTTACAATAGTAATGAATTCTGTGCAGTGCAAAAGGTCATACAAAAAGCAGCAGGAGGACAGGATGCTGGGATGAAACACTGAGCAGATTTACTTCCGAAATTAACATTTTTTTCTCTTTTTTTTACTCTCCCTGGGACTTTGTGGAATAACAGCATCTTGTGCTAGACAAAGGAAATGGAAGAACATTAAGTACAGGTATACTGCAAACACAGTAGGCAAAATACTGGGGCATTTCTAAAGAAAACCAACTAAAGGACCCAACAAGGAATGCAGATTTAAGTGGAAACATGCAATTCGGCTTATCAGTGACTTTACATTTTATTCATTGTCAGCTGTATTGGGAAGATATTAAGTGGACAAGTATATGTAAAAGCTGTCAAATATGATCAACAAGAATGAGGTCATTGAATTTATGAGAAACGCATGTGTATCTACCCATGCAAGTATGAAGTAGGGTTATTGTACCTGGCTACATATTCCCTGATTCTGAAGAGACTGGACCAAATTCATCTCTACCACAATTTCATCACAGTCTTCAGACATTTATTAAACTCATATTTGTTTGGTGTAAGTGCCTCAAAACGTAAGCTCCAATAACAGTTCAATCCAACAGATGTATGAAAGTTTAGTTTGATAAATGTTAAGGGTCGCAAATTCAAACGTCTGAGACGTTCGGAAGAAGTTGTAATTAAAGACAAGTTTAGCTCATTGCAGCAGTTAATGATTTGCTTGTACGAGGTGTTTGACTCACCAAGAAAAACCTACAGCAAGGCATAAAATGTCATGACATAGACTCTGAAAACCTTGCTGAGTTTACAAGAAAGGCCCGTACGCATTTGTCCCTTTCCTTTACCAGCTGGGCCCTTCTGCCTGCTCCGAGCTCTCAGGAGGACTCTGCGCTCAGCTGCCCCAGGCCAGGAGGAGCACTGGTACACACGCTGGCACTGGGAATTCCTCCCCAGGTCCTCGTCCGCTTGGCCGATGCGAGAAGGCCATACCTTCTGGGCAATGCAAGAGGGAGGCAGCGGCATTCCTGGCCTTTCCCTGTCCTTCTGCATGCCAAGAAGTATAAAGCACCGTCCTGACATCTCTGCCCATTCTTCTCTTCCAGCCTCCTCCTTCACGGGACTGTTTCTAATTTCTTGCCTTGCTGTCACACTTGCTGGGCACACCCATTCATCCTCAGGTTCCTGTGGGATAAAAGGAGGATTAAGTTACCTGTTTTCTATTTTGGGCAAGAGTTTCAGAGCCCTTTCCTGTCCCAGGTCTCCAGGATCCTGCAGGACTCTCCAAGGATAAGCTCTTGCAGAAGAGAGGAAGCAGGGAAGACTCCCATAGCAACAGCTCTCCTTCCTCCTATCTCTGCATCTCTCTGTGTGCATCCTCTGGATTTTCATTTGCAGAATGGGAAAAGATAAACTTTGCCCCATTTTCCTTTCCAACAGGCACTGGGAGATTACCAAGAGGGCTGGGAGGTCTAAAAAGGATAAACATAAATATTAAGGAAAAAGAGAAAAAGCTGCAAAATAGAGAAGTATATAAGTGAAAGGAAGAAAATGATGAAATGAGAAAGAGTGAAGAAGAGGAAGGTGCAGAAAAGAAACCATGATGCCAAGTATCTGTGTAGCTGAGGTTTCCACTTCCATGGTAATGTGCACTTCCTAGACTGACATAACTGTTCAGGAGCATTTTGTGCTCAGAAACACTAATTTCACACAGAACCTGTTGAAAGGATCACAGAAACCCAGTCTTTTATGGAATGTGCTAGAATAGCTATACCCAAGTTACAGTTCCTGGGGACAGGGAGAAAAAGTCAATACAGCGTGGTGGACTACAACATGCTTCCACATTCTGCCTGGGATTGCTCCCCAAACACCTCCTCCTGGGATAATTCAAAACTTTGAAGATCTAGGACCAGTGCACACAGATCGTATCCTCCTTTGCTTTTTATCATCTTCCTCCCAACCTTCCTCTTAGTTCTTTGGGTCAAAAGGGCATAGCTTCCTGTCTGCCTCCTAAAACCATAGTCTTTTTTATTTTGAAACAAGAATGAGCTGAAAATGAATTTTATTTTGCAGATAGCTGAACATGAAAACATTTGCAATAAATAGGAACAGAATTTGAGTGCTTTTATAAAGGGAAAAAAATGCAAGCAAAGTGATTCCCTCAGAATACTTGCAAAAAAGAAACAGATGTGAAAAAAATCTAAATGTGAATATAAAATAAAATCCAGACCTGTAAAACCTATTTTTTTGGCAAAGAAAGCCAGATTTATTGATATATCCTCAAAATATGGAAACAACATATTTGAAAAAGTGAAAAATAAGGTGAAAATACAGCATCATAGGCCTGAAAAAATAAATGAAAAGAACAAAGTGAGTGAGGATTTGCAGAAGCCAAATAAATGCTGACATGACTTGAAGAGAGCAAATAAAATAGTCCTAGCTAGCAAAAGGAAGTCTCTGCAGCATAGCTGAAAAAAAAAATTTGGGAGAGATGACACTTCGAAAGATGATCTGTTATCTTCATCAAGAATTTCCTTGCTAAATTCTGACACTAATGAGGCTGTAGTCTAAGATTTCTGCAGCTGATCATTATGCTACTTAAAAGGAAGTTTTTTTATTTTTTATAAATCGGAGACTAAGGCTACTTTGAAGTTTCCAGATATTAACATCACATACACTCCACTGCAGTGTGTGGGTTGTTTCTAGGCTGAAAGGTTTAGAAAAATGTACAACTGATCTGCAAAGCATAGAGTTCATCCCAATGAGATCTAGAAGTTAACCACTTTAACATACATACCATAAACTGGTTTTTTCCTCACTATTTTGAGGAAGAACATAATAAAAGCCACACCTGAAAACCCACAAAGAAAAAAATGTGTGGTTAGAGGCTTCATACCTTATCTGTTGAACACTTAGCACACACAGCTACAGTCCTTATTCCCACTAGCAAATGAATCCTCATTCTCAGTGAACTTTGATGTTCAAAATACAGGCTCACTCAAAAAATCCCAAGTATGTATCTGACTAAAATCAGGGATTTGGTTGTTACCTGATTTTCTTCTTTGTAATATTAAGACATGTAAGATGTTACACACACAGGTACAGACTCTAATTCTTTGACGCATTTGGCTTACAATATGCAAGAATTCAGCTTCCAAAATATTGGAAAGTAAATGTGACAGCAGTTTTGATTTTTTGGGGCAGAGATTTCATTGGTGTCATTGACCAAAAAAAAAGTGAGTTCTTTAATTAGGACATCAGTACAAGGTCTTTCTGAAACTTCTTAACCAATGATGACAGCCCAAAGCAGCCACTTCTAAACTTTCTTCAGTTCATATTTTACAGACCAATAATTTTCTGCAGCCCTAATGTTGGACCCAGTAGTGTACTGTATCTCATAGAGTAGCACAATCAGTACAGAGCAACCCTGTACATAAGCATTAATATTAGTAAACACATAGACTTTCTCTTGGGTGTATAAGCCCACGAACAGCTACATTTGAGGGTAAGCTGTTAGGTATAGCTGAACACAGTTTAAATCCTTTCTCTTCTCTCTTCACTTCACTTCTATCTTCTTATATAGAATGTGCTGCTTGCTTTACGGCTCTTCAGAGTAGACCTTTTTCATGCTGCATACAAGGAAGTTGGAGATATTAGATTAAATGGCTTTTGTATACTTTCCATCTTTGATATTTTCTCTTTTATACCGTGGAAGAATCCCATTCTCACCTCACAGACAGATGACTCCTTGTCATCTCCAGACAGATGACTCAGTGTAAGTCTTGCTTGAAGCCACACAATTAGCATATACCTGTTACAGAGTGACAGGGTGGTTGATATCTTGCCAGCAGAGATTGCTGTCCCCTCTCTAAGCAATTTAATTGAACAGGTTAGCAGACAATGCCAGAAGCCCTAGCTTAGAGACCCGGGGCTCCACCTCCTCCTCATGTAAGTACAAATACATATTTTCCAGGCAGATGACCTCCCTTTTTCTCCAGACCCGAGAAGGGTGACAATACAGTAATTTGCAAATCACTGCAAGATAATATTCCCTTAAAGATATAAAATATTCTCAGAGTTCAGCAAAGATCTTGAAACAGCTAAGTTCTCCATTCCTGAAGCAAAGGACCACTATCAATAACTGCTCATCACTTCCCGGCACCCTTGCCACGAGACCCAGAACATCTCAGTTCTCTGTTCCACCCCACTCACAGTTACGCAGAACTTTGAAGAGGGGTGATGAAACAACATGCATCTCGGAAAACAGGCACCGACTCTATTTTGGTAGAGCTCTACGGAAATTAAGCAGTTTTGTGAGCAGAAGAACTCATTAAAAAGGACTGAAATGCTACAATTCCAGATTTTCTTTGTGCCTAGAGGTCTCTAAACTGGCAGACCTACCTTAAAAGAAGCTGGCAAAGCTCCAGTGAGGCAAGACAGAGGTGATTCTTGCTGGGAGAAAGACAAGCATGATAGAAGTTGCTGTTTCCTCTACTATACCACACATCCTCAAGGGCATCTGTTTCTAGGTTATTAAATTAATCTTTAGCCTGTGACTCATTTTTGTTTCTTCACAAACATAAAATCCCTTGACAGCTGTCCTGCTCGACTGAGGAAAGTATCAGGCCCCAAAGGAAGGTTTTTGCATATGGGAGAGAAATGGAAGTGGAGACTGTGGAACCTGCAGGGGCAGATGCAGCCCTGCTCTAAATATGACTTACAGCCATGACCTAGCGATGGGGCTCTTGAGTGCATGGAGGTCTCACAGACCACACTAATTGGGGAAGTATGGGGAAGAGGAAGGAAACCCTTTCAGCATCATGGTAAATGCCCAACTTTGTTACGTCCCACGGGAGACGCAAGTCATGATTCTGGCTTCGCTGTTTTCAGAATTACACAGAGGACTCATCTTTTTGATGTGTCTTTACCTCAATAAAATCCTCATAGAAACACACACATAGATCTTTTTAAAAATTTAATTGAACTATGAAACTGTTTTTCTGGGGTGAAGAAATAATTGTTTGGAGCTGCTTGTAATGATGTTTAAGCAAACCAAGCAACCTGAAAATGCAGGCTCTGAAATAGTTGCTAAAGAGGCTGTTCTTTACTTTCAGTAAGAAGTCTTTTTACTAGAGCATCCCCTGTCCACTTCCACGGAGCTCAGGTTCCCCTTGTGACACCACAATAACTTAGTGATAAAAATGTGCTAACACAAGCATCACATGAAACCAACCACCTATATGTCTCATAACTCCACTTTTACTAATGCTGGTTTGGGTACGTAAAGGTTTCCACTCGTCCTAGAGGAAGCAGTGAGTTTACAGCCCTAGGCATGTAGGTAATTGGGGAAACTAGTTCAGAAAGCCACTGGTTCAAACTGACTGTCTGGCTGTGCAACAAGAGAACCCTCTGGAGACTGAAGCAAGCTGTTCACCAAGCTACTTGTCTGTATTTTTCTTCCTCTGTAAAACTCAGCTGAGACCGTCTTATCTAATATAGCTGATCAGAAGTGTAACTGATAAATTAGGGTAAAATACACATCTCTCTTGTTTTCGCTGAGTTTTCACCTTGTTTTTAATAAATGTTGTTATTGTTAAGATCACTAGCACATGTGTAATTTTACACGGATGCCCTCAAGGAAAGAAGACTCCTGCAACCTCTGGGGGAAGGTATTGAACAGTTTGCACTGCTTTTGAGGTTAATCCAGAGAGCAGAATAGAGTTATCTATACCTTCTGAAGTGTGGTTTCATGAGGCTCTGATAAGCAAACCAAGATTATTGTGAGAACCAGAAAGACCAAAGAGGAAAGATATAACAAAGGAGAAGCAGGTTGAAGACTGTTAAGTAATCTACGTTTAACTGGCATAACACTGGCCCCAAGAGAGTCCAGTCTTTCCTAGCAGTCTTTTGTGTGTGTTGGATGGGAAGCGAAGAATTTGTATCTCTGTGGAGCTGTGCAAAAAAACAAGTTGTTCCAGAAAGGAAGAGATAATGAAGTCTGGCTTCATATGGCTTTACCTATTTTGACCGGGTTTTTTGGTGCCTAATAAGTGCAAGCTCCAATTGACTCTAATCACATGATTAAGGCATTTACAACACATCATCATGGGGACTCACTGGTGTCTGTGACTTGCTGAGTTCAGTTACGCTTCCTCCTGATGCCACATTAACAGGGTCTTCTTTCCAAGAGCTAATTTTCACAGAATTTTCATAGAACTTGAAGTAATGTTGGTTGGACCTTTGAGAGTATTTCTGTCAATTTGGCTGAAATGGGAAAGCTGGGTTACCTGTTATGGGGGAGAACTGGCAGACACCATGCAAATACATCACAGTGTGCAAATCTACAGTCACACAGATGTAGGTTCCCTCACCTGCATTTACATGGTGTGTGATCACAAAAGACTCATTTCTTTAAAAAAAAAGGGCTATAGTAATTTCTGTCCCTTTGGGATTGGGAAGCCAATATTTATTTCTGAAACACCAACAAGGGTCTGAAATTGTTCATAATTAGCCCAATGAAAATTCAGAGTAATACCAATAATTTCAGTACAGTTCTGTTAATTTAGACATGAGGGAGCCTGAGCAGAACAGGAATTGGAGTCAAATCTATTAACCACAAAAGCAAATGCTCTAACACAATCATAAATGTTTGCCACATGCAAAAGTACAGTTCCCACTGCTAACTGCCATCTTGTGATTTACTTAGAAAAAAACCACTCTCATCAATTTACAGTGTCATTTTATCAGTTTTAAACACAGGAGGGTTTTCAGGGACCATTCCTTGACATATGTTAGCCTTGTGCTAAATTACTTATTATTAAAGAAATAATTTTTACAGAAATAAAGGTCAGGCAAGAACATTATAATATAAATAGGTATGATAAATAAAATACAGGTTAAATTGATATATATACTTCTTAATCAGTTTGGTAATCAGCAAAACTTTAAATGACAAATTTTGCTGGCTACATCCTTATTTTGTTCTTCATACTATTAATTTCCTACAAGTAAAAACATTTCCCCTTATTCTGTTTGCCTGTTCTATTTAGCACAAAAAGAAAGATTAAACAAGCTAATAAGATATATACATGATCAGAAAAGGTGGAGGGGAAAATAAAAGATGGATAACTATAAGAAACTTTTAACTCAGCAGATCTCAACCATGCAGAGGGAGGAGTTTTGTTCTGTATTATTTTAAAGGTAAATTTTAAAACATCTACTTCCCATTTGCTATGTATTTCAACAAATTGTCTGAAGCCTCTGCATATTTTTAAAAGTCTCTGCCTTTTTACATTATTTTAATTTGGTAGCCCAGTGTATCAATCATTATTTTGCATACATGAATATCACTTGAAACAAATAATCAGTTTGTTTTCTGATCTTCTCTCTCTACCAGACTACAGAAAAATTCTCTTCCGTCTTGATCACCATCATGCCTCATTGCTATTGCTAGGGAAGAACTGCTAAATGGTCTAAATGAGAAACATACATATATACATCTGCATTTATATGTGTGTACGGTTATAAAACAGGCTTCCAACATGCAGAGGAACAGTACAATGGTAAAAGCCTACACTGACTGCTCAGGAACATGGTGCATTAACATTAACTAAGCTTTTAAAGTCCTGTTCCTTTATTTTATTGTAAGTATTGACTTTTAGAATGAATTAAGACTGGAACTCAGATCAAAGGCCCTTACTAATTTCCTTATTTATTACTGGGAGTTAAGAAATTCCCATGCAATTCCCACAAGGATGCAGACAGAGTCTGGACAGACAGACAAGTGAAAAGTGGGAGCTAATGAATGTTGCTCTAGTGTCAGACAGGTAAAGCACTCCCCCCTTCCTGTTAATTCAGTCGAAACAATGAAGAGAAAAACCCAACCCACCCTTGTCTTGTTTGGCTTAGACATGAACCCTTGATAAGACTCTGGAAAACAAGAAACTTTGTAATAGATTTTAGCTACCTTTGGCTGAGAAACTGGTATGTCATAAAAATGTAAAAATAGTGGTGCAACCAATGTACACTCAGCTTGATATGTTGTAGATAACAGAAAGTGACTGAGATAAAGAATAATATAACATTTTTACTCGAATATTACATACTTTACATTTCTCTACAGAAAGGATATCCCAGCAGGAAGGAGAAAGGTGGAGCACAATCCCTGTAGCATTTCTTGTTCTGCATTGTACAAAACTTTGTAGGGACACAGGAAGAGGATACGGAAGTTTCTACAGGAAAACAGAGAAAAGTTCAAACATAAACAGCATCCAAAAAATTTACCAACAGTTTGTAACATTTCCTTTTTCTCTTTAAATGTTACTTATATTACAGCATAGTTTACTACACATTTCTATGTGTATATGTATTTTTGCAATTTCTCTCACAATAATATCTCAAAGCAATTTTTAACATGAATTATGTGAGCTATATTGCATGGAGTAATGTAAGCAATAATCCATTTATTATAGCATCCTCCTTTTAACAGAACGAGCACGTGCTGGACTAACAAGTTTATACTACGATCTGTATAGGATTTTGAAGAAACTTGGTATTTAACCAAAGTCCCCCTGAAGACCACTTCCACAATAAACCCCTGACTGAAACGCACCTAAGTCAAAAGAAACTTGCCATAACCTCAACGCCTCTTACACAAGGATGTAAGATCTTGCTTCAGCAAAGCTTAAGAACGTGCTTAAATCTGGTGTTGCATGCAGCTGAAATGTGGATGAGAGGGGTATAGCTGAGGACCTGTCCCCTCACCTGGAGCAGCCATGCTGGTGCTGGTGCCAATGGTGGGATAAAGCCATGTTAGCTGTTCCCGTAGGTTTGTGGTTGCTTGACTTTATTTTGTGTTAGGCACAACATAAGAGCACATGGTTAACTCTTACGAACTTGTGTAGTAAGTATGGACTGAGACTTGTGTTTATGGTGTTTTGCCAAGTCTGGTTATGAAGGAGCCTACAGTTTGTATCAGAAAAGCTTTCCGTGTAAATGTGGCATCTCTTGATAACACCCAGACAAGAGCGCACAACCACAGCCAAGGCAATATTCATATAACTGTAGTTTTGGCTGCACATCAGCAATCTTCTTAGAACTGTAACTATCACTAGCATGTGATAAAAGGGTATCAGATGGGCAAACGGGTATCAGCTTTTCAACGTGTGTATTTAAGGCAGGACAGCAGTCCTGATCTAAAACAGAGCAAACCAGTAGATGAAAGATGTACGAACTGGGAATTTTTTGGAGGAACAAGATCAAGTTTACACTGCAAGCCTGCATTACTTGAGTTTTTAGAAGAATCAGAATGCTGTCACTTTCAAATGACTTAGATGCGAGTATGTCTACACCAAAAGCTTTTCGTACTTGTCGTTCAAATGTATAACAAAAATCCTCTGAATAAATTCCTCTCACAGACAGCTGAAAAGTGATTCCACATTTCAGCTGTACTGAAGGCAAAATATGAATTTAAGGGATATTTATGTCTTCTAACTCTAAGCATCTAATTTGGGTGGTTGAGTTAGCTGGGGAGGCTTCCCAGGATCTCTGCATGGTCATCAGAGAGAAGCAGGCACCTCCGGATCACTCATGGAAGGGTCCTAACTTACACGCTTTGAATTGTTTTCTGAAGTCTCTCTCTGTTACCATTCATCAAGAAAAATGAGTGCTTATGCACATGTAAAGTAAAGGTAGTAAGATACATTCATTTTTTAACTTTCTTGTGTAATGTGACTTAGAAAAAGGATTTTCTAGCAAGCAAAAGGCAGCTATAATTTGCGAGTAGCACTCATTTCCCATAAGAAACACATAATGCATGTACTTTATGGTCTGCACCAATGACTGGTTAAGGAGTAGTTTTGACTTTAAAAACACAAAGATATTTTGAAGATTTATTTGCTTTTCCAAAGTGTCTTTTATATGAGGTTTATAATTATGGCTATGGAGTATGAAAACAGAGAAGGCTTTAAGAAAACATTGATTATTTTATTAGAAAATGCATATCACCAAGAACATGCATAATTAACTTTGTAACTACAAACACGGTAATACAATCATTGGAACATCATAATAAAATACACAGTAAGTAGAAGAGAAAAAAATATTGTCATTCGCACCTAACTGAAAATGGCTAAGTAGAAATGTCTCCCAAACATGTGTGTCATACTGGGAAACATAAAAGCTACAAGGTCACGTATTGAAGATAAAATCTGCACAATTTCATTCATCATCTAAAAATCTTAGAATTAGTGTGGGTTGAAGAGAAGCGGCAGTGAGTTGTGCTCCATTTGACCAAAAGCTTTTGAGAACAGTAAAAGCAGTTTAATTATATTCAGATGCTATGGTGATATTGGCAGTAGAAATACCTTGGTTAAGTTATATTTAGAGATTAGGTTAGACTAAACTAGACAGATGGGAGATAGGGAGGGGGTGGGAAAGAGACCGATAAAATGCAAGTAAGTTCTAGCTCAGAACTTTAATTAATTAGCCTGGAAAAGAAATTGCAGTAGAACAGATTGAAAGATTTAAGAGAAGCACGGTGACCTCTGAAACAGTTAATCTTTGCAGTTAGATTAGACCTCATGGTTATTCAAAGATTCTTGGAATCCTCTTCCCTGTTTTCATGGGTTCTTCATTTAGGTGCTATAAGCTCCTTCAACACACAGAGACAGGACATTCCTTAAATGACAAAAAATCATAGGCAATTACACTGCACACAGGAGGTAATTCCTTATAAATCTTTCACTAAGAAGGCAAACCTAATGAAACTGTACACGCAAGTGATGCTTTTACTCGAAACGTGTTGGGTCATGTGCTCTCTTCCACAACAACACACAGGGAAAGCAAAACATTCAGGAAAGCAAAAATGTGCCAGAGGAAGAGGAGTGTAAAACCAGTAATTTCCCCCAAACACTCCTTCCTGATCAAGCACCACAGCCTTCCGGGGGGTGGTAGTGGTGGTGGTGGGTGGGCAGGGGACAAGAGGAAAACCTCGGGGTCTCTAAAACATCATTCCCTTAAGACTGAAGGCAGACTTCTAATTGCAACCCAGCAGCAATTTTCACTCACAGCCTCTGTCATGAGGGACTGGAACATGTTCCCCGAGGGAAAAAGAAGTCCCTGGGAGGATGGAAGAGGCTCCCGCTTTCTTGCCGAGGTCCCACCATCCGCACAATATACTTGTTTCATGGTGTGAAGAAGCACTTAGCCCTTCTCCTGCCTCTGGCAGGAAACATTTTAGGTTAAAACTTGCAGAATTTCTTTGTTCCAGAAAATGCGGCATGATGTTTTGAACCTTTTGATGATGACATGCAATTGTTTTTCCCACTAATCTAACTTTGAACAAGAGGTTTCTTAACAGAGAACACAGTTCTGTTGATGCCTGCCATCTAAAACCTTTTCTAAAGCTCACAATTTTACCCTAGATAGCTCAGCAGAAAGCCCAGGAAGAAATAATGCTTGCCAGGGAACAACGTGCAGTCCAATCTCTTGAGTTTCCATGGGTTTGGAGTCAGCGTTACACCCTGGAGGTAGCACTGTACAGTATTGCAGGCAGCACTTTTCTTGCCAGTGAAGCTGCCTGTGAGATGAGATAAAACTGAGGACCTGACCACTTTGTGAGTGGTATGGATCCCCCGGGACTTTTTGCAATAATGAAGTTGTTGGCTCTGAAGCCCGTGTTTGTCCAGCTACAGGAAAGTGTGAAAGAGAAAAGCCAAACCTGCTAGAGGAACATTCATCAATATTGATGCAACATTTGCAAGGCATTTAAATAGTATGTTGTGAAGGGCAACGAAGAATCCTACATGAATTAGGCTGTCGTTCCAACTCAGGTAAGTAGTTTCTGTATACCCCCTTTCCAAAATCCCCTGGAAATCCCCCTGTAACCTGGCCAGTGGTTATTCAAGGTAGAATTACCAGAAAATAGGAGAGAAGAACGGTTACGAGTGATTCTCCCACAGAACATACAGTGTTAGTTGTCATAAAGGCAGTCACAAATTTGAAGCCTCTTCACTACAGAGCCTGTAATCTGGAAAGAAATACAAAATGTTTAGAGAGGGTTAAGCAATGTATACATTCATTAAATACATTCACAGTTAAAATATTAAATGAAACGACAATTATTTCCAACTGCTTTCAACTTTGTTCTTGATAATTACACACGACTGTAAGCATCTATGCACATTTAAGGAAAATTGCGTACCGCAAAGTGACATTCCAATTATTTAATTTAATTTAATAATTTAATTACAGTGGGAGTCAAGGCTCGGAGTGAAATTACACCAGAACCTAGACCAACAAAGATACGAGCCTCAGCCTGAAGAGCTTAAACAGACACCTGAAGCACAGCAAATCTACCTTTATTTTTTTGTTTCCTTCTTTTAGATTGGTTAGTTACAGCAGCACATGAGATTTATGAACAGTTTAAAAATATGGTAGAAACAATCTGAAAGGACAGACAAAGCCTGGCTTCTTAATTAATGTAATCTAATAAAAATGAGGCAGAATTATAGTCACTATACGTAGGAATGCTTTGGGACAATTTTTTCAACAGAAGGACAGGTTTATAAACACAAGCTCTTCTACAAACTGCACTCTCCCTAGATAAACAGGACACAGAGACGTCCTGGGTGCATATGTTTGTTCAAGGATCGCCTGAACCCATCAGATTAGGACTTTCAGCAGCAGGAACCTGCCTTACTGGCCGAAGGAGAGCTGTCTCTAGTTACACTTAGTCCTCTATGAATGCGACAGCTGTTGTCTGGACCAGCTCCGAGCAAGGAACAACAATTTCCAGAGCTAAAACCCCAAATCTTCACAGCTTGAGGACAGGATTCAGTCTTATAATTAACAGTTGTAATGATAATATATGCTGATGAATGGATGTGAATCGAGACACAGAAGTTGTCTAGTGACTCTACTGAAAACATAACTAGCATTTTTATGATTACGTTAATAGGTTTTCTGAGTGGAATTGCTTATGCAGAAGAAAAAGGCTCCTACACAATACAAACCTGCAATTTTCCTCATTCATCGTCCTTTATTTTTGCATCAGATAATCCTTAAGGATAAATGTAAGTCTAGATTACTTTAGCCAGGCAGATATCACAGATGAGAGAGCTTCGGCAACCACTCTGTAAAGCAGTGTTTTTATCAAGCACATAGATGTAGTTTCCAAAAATATTTTCCCGATGACATCCATAGGGCTAGAATCAGTAACCCTGGCCAAATGCTCCCATTTTCTTCCACTTCCAGCACAGCTTTCTGAATTCCTCATGTTTCCAACATATCCTGGTGGCTTTATTCCATTAAACAAGTTCTGCACTTTCGTCTCCAGCATTCATAGGGCAATATGAAGAGCTCTCATCCACTGGCCATCCAACCTCCAGTGTGGCAGATTTATTTAGGTTTCTACTTCATGATCTAGACAAAAAAAGGACTGGTGCTGTAAAAAAAATTCTAGTGCCATCAACCAAGTTACAGCATAATAAATAAAAGAAACATCTTAATTTTTAAACTTTTTTTTTAAAGACATAGTGTTATTTACTTTTTGTAAAAGAAAATAAGTTATACTGGTTTTGAGAGTTTCTTCTCTCAGATCTCTGCACCAATAACTGGTCAAGGCAACTCTGGAATATCTCTGCTTCATCTCTTGTTCACAAAATCAGTGAAAGATAAATGTAGAAGATGAATGCTGGTACCCCCAGCTGTCAGCCCAGCATTGCATATTGGTACCATAAAAGCTACTCTGGCTGCTCTGGTTTTGCAGACCCGGGTCTTCAGTTGTAGTTCCCAAAGAAAGATTGATTCCTGCATCCTAATGACTTAAACTAACGCTCACGGCAAGGACTTCATCCACTGCGCGTTTTAATCTAGGAAATATACTATCTCAAGTTAAACATTTTACTGCTTCTTCATTTGGGAACCACAAAACGAGGATTTAGCTGACCTCACATCTGTACTCTAAAATTCAGGAGGACTTCTAAAAGGGCATTATTTAAGGAAAATAACAAAGTTACATAATTTGGTGTTCCAGTACCGTGTTATTCTTGCTCCCCCATGGCATGTTAGAGGACGAGAAGGAAGAAACCTGATGGACTTCCCCAAGAGACTCGCAATTTGCTCACCGCCAGCTGTTCGGATGCTATTGACTAATGCTTAGTGGCCAACTGTGACGAACCTTTTAATTCCATCAAAGCATACTTTTGTTCCCAGCGACATCGTAAGCAACAACCCAACAGAGTGATAAAAAATAATCATAGCTTCTGTGTCACTGCACATCAAGAACATTCTGAACTGCAGTTCTTGTGCTGGAACGATAAATCTCGTGACCGTTAAAAGAAATAGCAGCGCAGCATTGATTTTAAAATAGTATGCATTGAACAGCACTGATGCACTGGGCAGATGGACGATAATGTCAGTCACTCTCAGAATTTCCAAATAAAGTTAGAAATAGTAAAATGCAGATATATGAGACGCGAGAAAAGACATAGAGGATGTAAACTCCAAATACTGGAAATGTGTGCCTTTTAATAAATCCAAACCAACAGTTTGGATCTGAGGTCTACAGCTTGACGGTCAAAACCTAATCGGCAAACTACCACTGCTCTGTCCCTGAGGTATGATGTGGAGCTGGAAGACCCAGCTCCGCTTCAACGACCCAGGCGCCCCTCAACTTTTAAGTTGCCGTTCCCCTCAACTGAGGACGCTGCACCATTTCTGTCCTTTGCCATCTAACGCCAGGTCCATCTCGGGAAGGCAAACCAGCGCACCCAGCGATCTATCACTCCCCACTGACCCCTCAGCCTCCAACCGACCCCTCAAACTCCACTGACCCCTCAACCTCCAACCGACCCCTCAAACTCCACCAAGCACTCAACCTCCACCAAGCCCTCAACCTCCCCTCAACCTCCAACCAACCTCTCAACCTCCACCGACCCCTCAACCTCCAACTGACCCCTCAACCTCCAACTGACCCCTCAACCTCCACCAACCCCTCAACCTCAACCAACCCCTCAACCTCCACCAACCCCTCAACCTCCAACTGACACCTCAACCTCCAACTGACACCTCAACCTCCAACTGACACCTCAACCTCCAGCATCCCTCAACCTCCAACTGACCCATCAACCTCCAACCGACCCCTCAACCTCCAACCGACCCCTCAACCTCCACCGACCCCTCAACCTCAACCAACCCCTCAACCTCCACCAACCCCTCAACCTCCAACCGACCCCTCAACCTCCACCAACCCCTCAACCTCCACCAACCCCTCAACCTCCAACCGATCCCTCAACCTCCACCATCCCTCAACCTCCACCATTCCTCAACCTCCACCATCCCTCAACCTCCAACCGACCCCTCAACCTCCAACCGACCCCTCAACCTCCACCAACCCCTCAACCTCCACCGACCCCTCAACCTCCACCGACCCAAATCGGAGACAACCCAACGCTCGGCCGACCGTCGACCAGACGAGGCCGGCTGCCTCTTCACCCCAAGGCCCCCCCTCTCCCCTCCCGTCCTGAGGCGTCCCTCTGTAAAACGCTTCCTCAGCGCCTCACGACTGTCACCCCCGAGGAAAACAAACAAACAAACAAACAACCCAAACCCCAACGGGGTGCGTGTTTTTCCCCGAGCCACCTCAGAGCCCGGCGGCAGCGGTGGGCCAAGCGCTGGGTTGGCGGGAAGCTCCTCCCCAGGGGTGTAGCACAGGAAGAGGTGGAGGTCGGGGGAGCTCCCTGCGAGCCGGCGGAGTTACCGTTAACCCGTTTTACTACGTGTGTGTCTTATATTACAGCCATGCTGCACATCAGTGGCCAGAGAGAGGGGAGAGGGGAGGAAAAGCCTGTTTACACAGACTGCAAACCGCCTGGGGAATAATGCAGGAAAGGAAGTGAGCCGGCTCTCTGTCTGACTGCTCTGACTTCCTGCTCGCTCTCTCTCTCTCTCACACACACACACACACACACCCCGGCCGAAAAAAAAAAAAAAAAAAAAGAAAGAGGGGAGAAAAAAAAAAAAATATCAGGATCTCGTTACAAGAGCAACAGAGCGTTCGCAGAAGACTGTCAGCATGGAGAACCGGGGGATTTTACTCAGCTCCCTCTAAACTACCAGGAGAGAGCGGAAAAGTCCCTCAGGCTCTGGGTAGGTACAAGTGCTGTTCGCGCCCGCCCCGGCTCCTGCGAAGTTTTGGGGGGTTTCGGGAGGGGGGCCGGCGGTTGCTGCTGGGGTTGGCGTGTGTGTGTCGTGTCCCCCACACCCCTCACTGGTGGGGCAGCGGGGGGCAAACGGCGGGCTGGAGGTGAGGAGCGCCGGGGGGTGGGGGGGACACGGACACGACGACTCGGAGCCCCACACGGGGCCGGGGGTCCTGCCCCGGGGTCGGGCCCGGCCAGCGCGGCGGTAATGAGGGTAGGGGGGCGGCGGGTGGAGGGCAAAGGGGGGCTGTGTGTGTGGTGGGGGGGGGGCTGTGGGGGGAGGTTGTGTGTGTCCCGCCGCCTCAGGGGCCCCCGGGGGGGGGGGGGGGGAGCCCGCCGCCGCCACCCCCGGGAGCTGCGGGTGTAGGTGAGGGGACGGAGCGTGTGAGGAGAGGCGGAGGGGGGGACACACGCACAACACACGGTGCGTGACAGGGCGCAGAGGGTCGGGGGGAGCCCTGGGACCCCCCTCAATACCGGTCGTATCCCGGTGTGTGTGTGTGTCCCTTCCCCCGGCGGTGTCCGGCTGCCGGGGCCGCCCCGTACCAGCAGCATCACGATAACGGCGTTTGGGGCGGCGGGGGCCGCCCGGTCGCCTGTCACGACGGGGGGGGGGGGGGGGGGGGGCGAGGGGTCCCCGGCGCTGCTGCGAGGCCGAGAGGGGCCGGGTTTTTTGGGTGTTTTTTTTTTTGGTGTGTGTGGGGGAAGGCTCCTGCAGAAACTGCAGAAGGGGCTTTAAAAAAAGAGGAAAAAAAAAAAAAAAAAGTGTCGGGAGAGTTTCTGGCTTGTCTGGAAACAGCAAGACTAATTGCCATGCGCTTCCGGTTTGAAACTGGCAGCAGACAACATCTTGAAAATGAGTCACTGCAGCTCACAAAGAAACTCTGTGGTTTTCTCCCTCAGGTTTATATATTTGCTCCTTTTTACAGTTTCCTTTGTAGTCATCTGCCTTCTCCCCGGCCCTCCCCCTCCCCGCTTTTCTTAGCCACCCCCTGCCCCAAGACCCCTTGGCCGACGTGGATAGTTTCCACGACCAACCGAAAAAAACACTAAAAATGTTTGTAAGGGAAGGGGAAAAAAAAAAAAGGAGAGAGAGGGAGAGAGAGAAAGGGAGAGAAAGTGGAGAGTTGTTTTTGGATCTGGCTTTGCTGAAGGTTAGAGGGACTCTGATGCTGCAGGGGGAAAAAGTTCCCTGAATTTTCCACTGGCTGCAGGAAGAGAGCCCATTTAGTCATGGCTAAGTAATGTCTGCACACACACCAACTAATCTCATTAGGAGTTTCCGTTCCCTAACACAGGAGGGTTTTGTGAAGCCCTGTCAGCCTTTCTAACATTGCAGTTGAAAGGGAGGCAAGTTACATCTTTATTTACTTAGGGGTGTAGTGCTAAGACAAGTTTATACAATGCAGCATCTTTCTGGTCATGAGGACTCCAACTTCAGAAGTCAACGGTTTCATTTAATTTCAAGCAGAAAGTCATGGCTCATCTCCTATTTTCCTCATACAGGCTTTTCGATTATTTCAGATTAAATGTAATTTATGCATAAATAGTTTTGTAGGGTGAGGTACAGAAATGGGGTACACAGAAGGCTGTGTTATGATAAGCACGTTCTGTGCATCTTTGACAACTGTATGTAATTGCGTGGTTAAAAGAGTCTTGTACCAAGATACTGAGGTGATGGGCATGTTTGAAAAGTATATTCACTCACATAATGCTTACGTATCTAAATCTTCGAGTGATTTTGTACATAGCACTTTGGACTTAGTGGTTTGTGTAATTATTTCGTGATGATTTATTTTCATAGCAGTCATGAAAGAAGTCTGTGTTCAGAATTAGAAAGACTTTTGCCATGCCCCACTGATGGTTAATTTAAATTAGAAATTAACAACTTTTTGCAAAAAAAAATGTTTGGGGCAAACAAAGAAAATGGAGTCTTGCTTGCAAGTGGGTTTTAACTTAAGGAAATGTCAAAAAATGTGAATAAAATTGCATGTAATAGGAAATAGCAGCTAATTACTTGAACTGTCATGTGATAGCATTAAAGTAGCAAATATTGTGCAAAAAAGTAGTACTTGGATGGAGGACTAATTGCAGTGTACCACGTGTTTACCTTTGAGAATCTTCAGTGTTTCCTGTACTTCCTATGTCCAAGCTGCACAGAAAAGTTCTTCATTAACATCACTTTACAGAGGACTTTTATCAATGGATTAGTGACACGATCTCCAGACACAGATGCCTCTTGATTTCCTAGTTGGGCACAGAAGAATTTTTAGAATAGTATGTAAAATAGAAAATGCCCAATCTCTGTTTCAATCAAATGCAGTCATCAGGTAGTCGGAGCTATTTTCGGTTTTGGAATTTTCTTTCTTTTGTAAAATTCTAAATTTGAGAGAGAGAGGTGCATTACTGTGCATAACGTTAAAAAAATCTGTTGATTATGTTATGGAAGAGTTAGTGTGGTGTACAACACCAAAACTCTTACTGAAGTGCATTCCCTAGCTCTTACTATCTCTCTTTGAAATATGGACATTAAATTGGCTGCTTACTGCATTAAATATTGCTGGATTTTCAGTGTGCCATCTACTGAATCAGTGTAGATGAAGCACACACATTCATACATACAGATATATATAAATATGTAGTCTATCTACACTATATACGTTTCATGTGTTGTATTCACTCAGTGTAAGTAAAAACATCTTGATGTCCTCGTAGAAAAACAGATGTAGTAGTAGTGTACTGGTTGTGTGTTCTATATGGTAGAAAGAGTGAATGAGAAGTAATCCACAGATGTGTTAAAAATACAACAGTTCTGTTTGGAACAGAAAAAAAAACCCAAATATCAAATAGTGCATGATGGTTTCCACTCAAATAATGAAAATGCCTGTAACTGAGATTTTATGCTTTACGTGTTTTAATTTACAAAACATGAAAGTGTGTGAGAAGAATATATACTGTCTGCTAAGGGCTGAGATATTATCATAATTGCTTATATCTCGATTTTCCAAATCACCTCCATCAGTTGTTCCTAAAAAGAAAAAAAACACAGGCTTATATCTTTTTGGTATCACCAACTCCACCTAGACACAGCAGCTGAAATAAGCAACATGGTCTCAGGGGAAAAAACTCAGCTACAGCCTTCCTTGTAACTGTGTTTATAAACCACTGTGCACATGGATGCTTTTATATGTGGAAACAAAAATCATCTATTTTGTTTTATTCATTACCAGTTCTCACTGCTTACTGATTCACAGTGGTTCTTTGCTCCTATTACTTAATATTATTTCATTAAACTTAAATTATGAAAACAAAACAGGTATCTCACTCCAAAGACCGAAGTATTCCCCTTTGCTGTGCGTGAAGTCCAAGCATGTAAATTTACCTTCTCATTGTAATGCCCTTCTTGGGATGAAGGCATTCTTATGATAGAGGTATTCTTGAGGGAAGGTGTTATGGCTCAAGTGACTTAACTATAACTGAAGCTGAAATCTACCTTAGTTTAAAAACCTGTTCTGGAGGACTTAGCACAGAATGAAAGTCATTTTGCAGGTTCACCAGGGTGCACGGAGCTTGTTGCTTGCTCTGAGGATCATAGGTTTACACATAGGAAGGTAGGTGTACATGACAGGGACATGGAGGTCCATCAGCTGTATGGAAAACACAAACGTTAGCCTTGGGAATGCAACCACATGACAACACGTTGCTTCAGAAGAAACAAATAGATGCCAAAATAAACAGACATTTGGCTACTACAGATAAGGGAGAGTGGGATAAGGCTGGGAGAACCAACACACAGAGTTACTTGTGATGCATGTATTTATAAAAATTTATTTTAGCGAGTGTGTTTTGGTGACCTCATATAAAATTTGTATGCTCATGTAGTTACCGTTACCTCTGCGAGTGGTTCTCTGTCAAGTACTAAATAATCCAAGATAGCAAAGAACCGGTAAATTAGCTAGTACTTCCCACAAAGATATGGCAGGTTGGACTCTTTTGTGCAATTCAGACTATTTATCAGTCCACGGTTTTCTTCTGGTGGTGGCGGCTCGGACGTGCAGCATGCCTGGATGCTGCTGCTTGAATCCGTCTTAGAGCTGTGACGCTGATTATAGGACACGTGTTAGCCTGGGCCAGTTTCAAAGAGTACTGTTGGTTTTGAGCTGCTGTGTGTCTTTCGTGACCGCACCCAATGGTTCATGCAACAGGCTGTCACTTAGGGGCCTTTGAAAATCATATTGTGCTGTGTATCCCTGGATTGATTCACCATGGCTTTCTCCTTGGTGTTTCCCACAATAGGGAATCTCACAGTCTTGAATCATTAGACAGATGTTTACTTCATCTGTGGCTTGTTAAATGAATCAGCTAATATTCTGGAGGCTGTTGAGAGCTCTTGAAAGACTGAATATGCCTGTTGTCATGTTGAAGTATTTTGTTGAATAATGAATGATTAAAGAATTAGTCACGATTTTGAGGAGAATGTCAAGGTGTAGGCACAGGAAGTCCAGCTCGCTGCACTGCAAAATACAAAGCTGCATGCATGTATGGAAACAAAGCAGATGAAGCACGAAGTACCTCTTATCTGTGCACTTCACAAAAAGAAAATGCATCTTCATCCTTAAAACTTTCTTTAACCCATTGTGGTTATATAGGCCAGTAATTGTATCAGAATTCGAATTGTTAAGGGTTTGCTGTGAAGAGTGGATTTTCATTCAAAGCTCTTCGAAGGAAGCTTGCTGCATTTCTAAAAGCAAAACCTGAAGAAAATACCTGCCATAAGCATTGAGATGAAAGTACCGCTACGGCACTACCTGCCAGATAATTCAATGCCAATTAATAACTGTATAGTCATTCTGCATTTTTAATTTTGTATGAATACTGCAGTAGTTTTTTGCAGTACCAAAAAGTACCCTGGAATTGTTGATCTGCTTAATCAGTGTAATTCATGGTCAGTATCTCACAGCGTACTGAATAACTAAGTATTTAAGTAATTATTTTAAAGTTATATTACAGTTAAGAACATCGGAGGCAAAATTTTGCCATGTCCTAAGCAGATACAACTCAGCTGAGAATTATACTTTTTTACTCATATGGCGATGGCGTTACAGTTACCAACAACTGTGTCTGATTTTGGCCTGCTTGCTCAAGTAGCATTGCCTGACTATCTAGAGCAGTGGGGTTTGTCCTTTTTGTGTCTGTGGATCCATAATTATTTTTGAGCAGTTGTGCAGATGCCTATGTTGCAGTTGAGCCTACTGTAGTAGTACTGGGGTAATTTTGCCTCTCCTTCAGGAGGAATCCATTGACCCCTGCATGCATGGAGCACATGTTGAAAACTGCTCACCTAGCTGACGACACCTACGAACTTTTAAGATAAGTATCAATCAACCATGTAAAGAAAGGCTTCTAAAGATGATACAATGTGCTCTGTCTACATCTGAGCGGTTAGATACAGCTGAGGGTCTTCAGGAGAAGAATTTCTGTCGGAAGCCAGAAACTTAGTTGTGTTGATCTTTTAAAGCACTTAGGGATGTATTTGTTTTTGAGTGTGTCAGCACTTCTGTTAATGCACTGAGACTCATGTTGCAAACATTTGAACACTAGCATAGGCCTTGAATGTAACTAAGGCATTGGAGTGGCTCTTGTGCTCTGTCCAAGTGTCCTCCTCGTCTTCCATAGCTTTGCGCTAAATTTTGCAGTGTCAGGATGTACTGAGTGTGTGAAGGACACTGCCCACTCCACGGCTTTCCCCAGACCCACTTCAGGGAGTCATTTCAGTCACGTCTGTGTCTCTGCTTGCCAACGGGCTACTCAGTATTTGAAGATTCAGAATATAGCTTGGATAACTTTTGCAAATACCGATTACTACCTGTTAATGTATTTTGGCTGTCTTGCAAACAACCATGTCTTGGTTTCTTCAGCTTTAAAGTATACATTTTTTTTATCTTGTGGATCCTAACTTGAAGATTGTTTGAGGTACGAGGAGAGGAAAACTTGTATCTTACATGTTGTCTTCTAGTTTTAGCTGTTGGTGAATTATGGAATGAGTCATTTGGTTGTCATTTTTATGATTCTTATCAATCATTTAAAATTGGTAAAACCTTTCTAAGCACTAACCTCAGCAGTAAGTCCTGTTCATATAATTTTACAAGATGGGTCTTTCTCTGAAATTATTAGTGAACAAAGAAGTTTGTGTAAAATACGCTTTTGCAGTTGTACAAAAAAAGAGTAGACTTTGATTATATACTTCATCTAAAGAATCTAAATGTTTTTAATCAAATGTCCTCCTATAAGTTTCCCATTCTCATTTTGCAAAACAGCTGACAGTTATCTGGAAAACAGATTTCTATTATGCATCCATTTGCCTCTAATGTGGTGACAGCACCTCTTTACTGTATCAGTATATTTCTTCATCTTTCCTTTTTTTTTTTTCTTTTATATTAAGAAAATTGATCAGATGTATTTCAGTTTAAGCTTTTTGGGAAGGATGCTAATGAGTCTTATTGTTTTGAAATGTTTATAGTGTGGTAATGTTGAGTGGCCTCTGTTCTATCAAGTCACAATACAGCAAAAACAAAAAGTTTATAGACTCAAGTACCACTATTATCTCTTCCCAGCAATTAACAGTAATTCATGAGAAGAAACAATATCTAAAAAGCATTTAGAAAGTAAGAACAAATTCCTATTGCAGCTCTGTTAGTGAAATCTGGAGAAAGTTGACTACCTTCAGAGACTTTCTTCCATGCTATACTAATATAGCTGAGATGGGAATGTGGGTTTAGATTCTAGATATAGACCTCTGTGAAGTCTGGTGACTCAGAGCAGACTCAGAGCAACTGGCGTGTGTGGTTAGTTTAGCAAACTGCGAGCGTGGAATAGGGCTGGTATAGAAACTATGACTGCAGCACTCCTTCAGTGCTGCTGCTTCAGTACTGAAGCTCTGCAATGCAAATGCTTCCAAAACACAGCAGCATCAAAGCTGGATTGACTCCCTGGGAGTAGGGTACAATAAAAGTGACTGTGCAGTCTCATCCAAGTTGAGGAGAGGGGATAGAGTCTTTACATTTTATTTAAACGTGGAATCTTACCCAGGATTCAGCGTACAAATCAGAAGAGTGGCTGTTATATATCCTGAGCAGCAGAGACACTAACAAACCAGTTGGTGTATTGATGTCACCTCTAAGCATAGGCAATCTAAGCACTTTGTATACAGCAAAGTTTGCTGTCATCATTGAAATAGTGTCCCATTTGTCTCTCCTTCATAGTTCACAGCAGCCATGAGAATTTAAGTACCCAGGACACAGACAGTACAGGAGAGTAACAACCAGATCTTCTGGTGGCTGAAATCTCGTGTATTTTATGATGCATTCTGTTGGGTATTCCAGTGTTTAATGATCGATGTTAGGGGAAATGTGTAGGTGTGACCTTCAGGTTCTTGTTGGTGTAGTAGACAAGTGAATAATGTCAGGAGATAAGAATCTTTTAATTGGGTTTCAGTTTAGTTTAGTGCATGATAAACATGCATAGCAGAACTTTGATTAGCATGGAGAAAGAAGGAGAACAGCAGATTTTTGAGATTTTGACATGTAAGAGTGATTCTTAATTTAGGTGTTTACTCTGAGACCGTTGCACACAGAAATAACAGCATTTAAAGTGAGAAATGTGGACCTTGACTAGTGCTGTGACTCGCTGCTCATTTTTTATGACTAAGGAACTTAGACCCTGGCTTGTGCTCCAAGAACTATTGCAATAGCGCTAACATTTTGGGAAGAAATTGTCCAGGTACAACATCTCTATATGTATGTAGGTTACCATCTGCTGAATTGTGGTACACTGTTTTCAGTATAATGCGATGACTGAGTCCCCTTGCAACGTGAGAGTATACAGGTAACCCTATGTGTTATTTAATAGTTTAATGGCTCATTTTGCTAATCCAGCAAATTCTGAAAATTCAGTGCGTATAGGAAGGCGAGCTCTGACTGCCAGTGTAAGCTGCAGTGATCTTGCTGTGCTTCAGGTCTTGCGGAAATTGCCAGCCACCTCGGTTTGCCTGAACAGAACTCCCAGGACTGCGTTTCCTGTCCTTTTGGCCAGGTTCCTCTCTGCTCACAGTATTAAAAAGACCTGCTTGTTTATCTGAGTTTCTAGTCTAGGAAAAGTTAGTCGAGAGGGGAAGGTTAGCTTAAAAATTGGAATACAAAATGTATTAAAAGCGACATTTGAGATAGTTGATAGTATTAATACACCATTTAAAATATTAGAGCCACTAGCATAAGTTACAGAGCATTCGGTCTGCTGCCACAAAATTGGAAATTTTAATACTTCAGTTTAAGAAGGAGGTACAGATAAGGAAAAAGCATTTACATTTGGGAGTAATCATGGCTTGATACATCAAGTAAACTTTCAGAATAGCCACTGTTCCTGGAGGCTGTATCCTCTGCCCTCTTTAGCTATTTATTTTTTTTTATTTTTTTTTGGTGCGTATTTTCTCTGAATTTATCAAAGGGAGTATCAGAAATTTTATATAGGACAGTCAAATAATCCTGATCTGTGTCCTACTGATGCTGACAAAAATGTAAAAGAAAGTCATATGGGAAAAATAAACATATAGGGCTGGCTTTGAAAGCAGAAGTCCCTCGGATTGCAGTGTAGCGTATTGCCAGCATGCCACAGATGTGCACCACATGAGCAGACAGAAAGCAGTGTGAGGAGTCTGCATTCATTTTACGTCTGTCCCAAGGTGAACGGTTGGAGCCATTATGGATTTATGTAGTTTTGTTTACAGCTAGCTTTAGAAATAGTTGAGCAGGTTATTTTTTTAAGCCTTTCACAGGGAGGCAACTAGCCATATTCCCTCCTGCTTAGGGCTTTTACTCCAGTTGGATTAAACCTGTTTCTTGAACTACATCCTTATGGAGAATCTGAAAGCACTTGTGTTTTAGAGGCGGTGTCATCACACCTCTGCTTGGCAGGCGACCAGTCCTTTGTTGTATTAATTTGGAGGTTGCAGAACTTTCTTCCTTTGGACATCTGCCTCAGCCTTTCTTTGACTTAGTTAAAATAATTAAAAACTGCAAACATTGTATTACCAAATGTACCTACTGGAAGCATTACTGGACATGTGTGTGAATGCTTTCTTTTCTGCAGTGGAACTTGATGTTATCCTATAATATTTTGCTAGATCTTGCTGCTGTCTCTTTTGTGTTGCTCTTAACCACAAGAGTCTGTTTATTTTTTTTAAATGTGCTGGGCCAGAACAGTGCATATTCATGCTTAAGAAAGAAACCTTGTAAATTATTACTGTAAATAATCTTTTACATTAGAATATGAAGAGGAGACTATTACACAGGAGTGGCAGAGTAGGCATACATACCTCATGTGACTCATGTTAAGTACATCGGCCAGCAAAACCCTCTGTGTTTTTCTGGCACATCCTTAAACCAGTCTGGGTTTGTGTGGCAATATTACTGTAGTTTTGCAGCAAATTGGAACTTGTGTGCTTGGGCACTCTGTAACTTTTTCTAGTGTTTCCACTGGGTGGTGCTGCAGGAATTCCTATTTCTTTTTTTTTTTTTTCACTTGAATCTGCATTTCCCAGAAAGACGCCTCTAAAATATAATAGGAGGAAGTCCTGATTTAGAAAGTTTTTGCAGTTTCAACACAATGGAAGAACTCGGAGGATGCTCTGGCAGGAAATGTCCTGGTTGCTGGATGTGGAAAAATTACCAGCATTCTGTATCATACACATAGTTCCCTAAAGTGCCCTGGGTATGGATTGCACCATTAGTTTGATTTATTACCTTTAACAGAGAAAGTTCTGCATCAAGTTAAAACAGGTACATTTACACACTTAGTTGCAAGCTTATTTTTTCAAGGCCAATTAAATTAGCAGTAAGATCTCCTTTGATGAGTATTTGAAAACTTTCTGAGTAAACAAATCGATATTTGTTTTTCTTCCTTTCTGGAAGAATCACTAACTTTTCACCAACCACATCCTATTTATCACCCTTGAAGCATCTCTGTTGAGAAATAAAGTGTGAGGACTGACTCAGACTTTTGCCTTGTTCTTTCAAATGTTTCTGAGCAAACATTTGGGCAGATTTGGCAGTTGTCTTTTAACCTCTCATGATATACTCGTTGTACAGATGAATTTTCAGTGGAGTATGTTACGGCTGACTGATTTTTTTATTACTCTGGAAAAGTTTCTTTTCTGGATGAGCAGCACCCTTTTCCTTCTGTAATCAAATGCAAAACAAGTGTGCTTCAATTTTTTATAGAAACTAAAATGTAAAAGAGAAAAATTGGCCTAAGGGATTTGTAAGCTGTTCAACTTTCCATACAGACATTTGCTCTAGAATTATGTTAAAAATATATAGCTGAAACAGCTAGAGACTGCCTTATTCCATATTTTTCTCGAAATACACTCTTTGATATTTGTCATTATGGAATGGAATTGTTTTGGTAGTTTCCAGCAAAAGTTTTTTAAAACTCAGATAACTTTTTATTTTATAAATATTAAAATACTTTAGAAATGAGTATGGTTTAGCCAAATCTCAAATTTTAGTCTTGAGAAATGGTGGTTAAAAAAAACAATGACAAAACAGTCATGTTCTTTAACATGTTATTGCAGCAGTCATCTCAAGGGTTAAAATGAACCTGAGACACTTAGAAAAATAAAACCAGAGCTGCTATTACAAACTGGGACAGATGTAGGAGGCCAGGTTTCCTGTGGCCCATTTTCCAGTTTCCTGGCTGCAACCTGCAGAAATAAAGGAAGCCGAATGCTAACGTGAATGAGAAGCTAACAATGCCCCACGTCACGCTGCTCAGAGAAACGTGCTGTGGGCCAGAATTAGGATACAAAAGCAGTAAATGGATGTACAAAAAATATACACACGTTTTCCAGAGTAGTCGAAAGGGGAAAAAAAAAAAAAAAAAAAAAAAAAGGCATCTGTTACAGAGAAACGCTGTGTGCTTGCAAAAGCACACACTTGCCTGTAAGGGAAATGTAAGTGGAGGTGTGTGCCTGCTGTGGTGGGGTATACAAAAAGGAGCTGAATCTTTTGCAGCTGCTTTGGCTGGAGAAGGAATCAGCAGTTTCTTCATACACTAAGGGAAATGAATTTCCCTGCCCTGACTCTGCCTCTTAATCCTTTTCATGTACGTGTCTGATCACCATCTCTCTATGACTACCTACAGTGCATAATGTTGGCTAACGTGGCTTTTATGTCTTCCTGATTTAATTGATCTCCAGCTGTTTTTTTCAGCCTCTGGGCTCCCCAGCCAGTCTATCCCACTCAGCTGTCCCTCCTCTGCCCCAAGTCCCACGACCTGGTTTATAGCTGAGTCCCAGATGTTCCTCTGCAGATCCTCTAAAGCAACAAAGCGCTCGTTTTGATCCTCATGCCTGGAGGGATTCCTGGTTTTAGCCTTCAGAACTTGTTCATGTTGATTGTACAGGATCAGCAGTATATCTCTTTATTTTAGAAAGGCTGTGGGGAAGCTAACATAGAATGGGGAGAAAGAATCCAGGTAGGAAACCTGGAGTATGTGGGAGAATGGAAGACTGGAACACGGCTGTAACATGGTTGTATGGAAGCTAAGGACCTCTGCAGAGGTCCTGAATGCTGCAGAGCTGCTTTCCAGCTTTCTGCCTTTTTCTTCCAGCTTTTCCTATGCAAGAGTCCTGCAAAACTTAGTGCCCCAAAGAGTATCCTACTTATCTCACAGTTCATGCCATAAATCTTTCTGATACTGAGCTTTTTATTTAGCTGGCTTTGTCTCTGAGCCTCCTGGTTTTCTACTGCCTGGGTTTAAGATGGCTTGCTTATTTGTTTTGTTTTGTCCAGCAAGTTAATGACTTTTTTTTTTTTTTTTTTTTTTTACCTTAATGCCACTTTACTGACATTTTGTCATACAGAATTTTGTATGTATGGTCTTGGTCAGAAAAAATGGTAATGCAGCTCGTCAGCACGTGTATTCATGCATCTTAACCCTTTCTAGTGTAACTTGCATAATGTTTTCATAATGCTTGCTCATGTTGGTAGAAGTCAGTCTCCACACACTAAGGGGAGAGGCAGTGTTTGGCATTTGAGCCCCTCACCTAAGTGAGGAATTTGGGCACGCCCTTTACAGGAAAATCATCTCTTAGATGGGATGCTTTGTCCTGTGGATGTCTCTGTCCTTTTCTATTATTCTCTTCAGGGAGGCTTATGGTGTTGACTTTGCTGTTGCTCCAAATTTAGGCATTTCCGTTAGTCCCTGAATTTGGTTGAAATGAATAAGGGCAGTATTATCAGCACAGATATTCTGAGTTACCTCCTTCCCAAATCAGTCCTGAACTTAAAATTTGATATGTGGAGATCACATTGTATCACACTGATTGTGCAGTTGGTAGGCTTTGTATGGGGGGGCACACATCTGAAAGAATGTAAATTGGTAATGCAGAGGGTGTTAGTGTGGTTACCTGTCACAGCTGCCTGAGGAATGGACTTTAAGAAAACTCGGTCCTGAAATATCCTTTTGCTGTCTAATGCAGCATTTCCAAGTATAATTCCTTCTAGCTATGCCAGTGATTATTTGCATCAGCAGTAGTGGAACTGATCACAAAGTAAAATTACTAGGCTATTTAGGTCAGGCCAACCTGGCAAACTTTGTTTCATGGCTTAGAAAATATCTTTGACTGTCAAATGCATTGTATAAATATTTAAAATATGGTAAGATGGCAAACCCCCATGTATTAATAGATGAAAAAAATAATTGACTCTTTTGTCTATATGAATTTTGATTAGGCTTTCCATGACACAGAATATATTTCTTACATAAGTTGCCTGTTTCATTCTGTACCATAAATGGATGTCACTATCTAAATAAGTGATTTTTAAAAAACTATTTTTCTTCTATTCCATGTAATTCAGTATGTGGTTCCATGTATTATTTATTGCCTAGCATTCAAATCCTGTACTGAGCACAGAAGTAACAGGAATATTTATTATTACTATTTAATATTAATAAAGACTTGAATGAAATGTAAAATACATGCCCTGTAGGAAGTGACCATATCCTAACACCCGTTTCTGTCAAATTAAGGCAAGATGCTGAATTCCCTTTGAGTCAGTAAAAATTCAAAAGAATTAGAAAACACATAAATGAAATACAGTGTTTTCTGAAGATTTCTGACTCCTCCCAGTCATAATATAATAACTTTTAATAGTGCTAGCACATTTGTGGTTAAATGACATGTCTTGTAATACATCTGTCGTGATTCTTTTGCTCCACCACTCAAATGAGAGACCAGTTAAGGCTTAGTACACTGTGTGGCCACGTTGTCCTCCCAAGAGGATAGTTAATACTTTGTGGAATCCTAAAATGGTGCCCATAGAGAAAGGCAGGTTAATACTTCTGTTGACTGGATTGGAAATGAAATATTTTGCATCAGTTTAAAAATCCTGTCACTGCAGGATCTTGGATTTCCCCTGCAAATCACATTTTAGAGAATGGAAATGAGGTGCAAAGATTAATACCAGTTTACCAAATTAAAGGTATTTAAGATTTTACATCACCATATATGCTGAGTGCAAAGCTTCTGTTAAAGGTAGTTACAGCTGTGAATATTCAATGCAACTCAGACCTGAACGCCTCAAGTTGGGTGCTTAGAAAAAAAAGGACCATACAATTAATGATAAGTTGAAAATGTAATTTGCATGATTTCCCTCATGTAGGAATCATATAGATACAGTTGTTACAGAAGCAGTATGGGAAGCTTTACACAGAAGCTCTGTGGCAGATGAACATGGAGTACAATGCAGCACTGGGCTGTTATAATCTCATTTCTGTATGAGCAGACTTTGGTCCTATCCAGTAGGAGATTTATGCACGTACCAATTAACCACATCGATGCTGAATTCTGAGGTGCAGGGGTCCTTTCTAAAGCCTGTTCAGAGCTGCACACTTGGAGAGATGATGGTAAGGTAAGCAGGGTGGCGAGGAGCTGCCTAAATCTAATCCCACCACAGCCAGCTGCCCTGGGTCCAGCACCTGAAGTGTCCCCCAGAGATTATGTGAGTATCTCAGCTGGTTGAAGAACTGATCACCAAGAACTGAACCACTTTGGAAAAGGTGGCAGTAACCTTTTCTATAATAACCTGATGGAAGTCACCTCTCCTTAGTCACTGGGACAGATAGTGTGGAGTGGGTGCTCCTGTAGGATGTCCTCACCCACGTCCATGCATTTTACGTTACGCCTGTGGCTGAGTCACCGTGAGGCCCACA
The DNA here is from genome assembly GCF_929443795.1 of Astur gentilis. NCBI lineage: Eukaryota > Metazoa > Chordata > Aves > Accipitriformes > Accipitridae > Astur > Astur gentilis. Next base: position 13,857,203 of record NC_064913.1, read on the forward strand.
CTCAGTAGATAAAGTGGAATCCAAATAATTTTACAAACAACAAGCATCAGAAAACTGGTTCATAATGGAAAGCGTAGTGCAACTTTAGCTGTAGGTTACCCTCTGAGTGGTCTTGGGCAGAGGTGAATGGGGATGGAGGAGATGGCAGCAAAATGCGTGTCACTGTGAGTTCAGTTCCACCTAAACTCTGAAGACGCATGACTGCTGATGATCTGAAGGAAGATATAATTTAAGGTCTGGATAAGAGAATTGCACCTCTGAGGTATTGTACTGTTTTGGCAAGTGGCATGGTGGTGGAGTTTGGTTTAGTGCTTCTATAACTCTCTTCCGTCTTTAATTTCCTCAGCTGAAGTTCTACTGACAGGTCTTTGTAGCATGGGACACCTGTAGACATTTTAATACAATTTTGAAGAAAGAAATTTATAAGTTACTTCTAATTTACAGAGCAAAAAAGGTTCTGTTTGTGATTTCTTGTTCAGAAGAGTTGTAAGATACAAGCTGAAATCATGCAGAGTATTGCTGTATAGTATGTGATGTACAGAAACTAAGATTATTTTAAAGTAGTATGGCTGTCTATACCTACACATGTTTAGTGAAGTTACAAAATTTATAAATATTAATTGAAAAGTATGTATATATGATGCCAGATTAATAGGGATGCTCTATTAGTTATGATGTTACAGATAAATATTAAAGACGTTCATACTTGCACAGATGCTGTAGTTTAAAGGAACTTCTAAAGACTAAAGCGAGTATATAACTTTCAGGTGTATTTAATTCTAGCTATACATTTTTTTCTTGCCTTACGCTATGTGGAAAAGGATTTGAGTAAAGTGATAAAGAAATGCAGTGAAGCAAATGCAAACCTTTGAAAGTGCCAAATCATCTGTCCATATAGGCAGTTCGGTTTCAAGGATACCTGGCAGTCCTGGGAGCCTCTGCCATCTCTTGAAGGTGCTCTGTAGTTACTGTGTTACACAGCTGGGTGTCAGGGATAGGTGTTTTTGTCCTTGTCATTCAGACTGGGTTCTCAGTTAATTAGAGAAATGAGGCTTTTGCAGGGGGAAGAAAACCGTCCTTAATTCTGCAAACCCTTGTTTGGCCAGTGTACTTAGAAATTACTTGGACCAAAATAGAGCTCCAAATACTGTTTTTCTGTAAAACTATCGACACCATCCTCTGGTATCTTTAACTTGTGCTTTTAAGCTAGTGAAGCTTATGCAACCCGATTTCCCTAGTGCTGGAGCAGGCTTGGAGAGGCAGATCTCCTGCCGCTCCGGGTGGCAGATAGCTGGAGGTCTTGTGCCCTCTCGTGGTCACTGCACCAAGGGAGACGTCAGGCGGTAAGCCTGGCATGTTCTGGCCATGCAATAATCTATTGGGATGCAAACAGTAATATATTAGGAGGCAAAATGAGCAAGGAAGTTAAAAATCATGAGCTTGTTTAGATAAAGACAAAAATATCCACTGTATATCCATGTACAAAGATAAGTCAGGTAATAATTAGCCCCATTAGCAACATAGTCCGTTAACCCAGTACTACCAGCATCTTTAAATCTGCCTTAGTTAGACATAACATGTCCAAATTAAGTATCAGAAGAGGCCAAGAAAAAATGGTTTGATATAGTGTTGACGTGCTAAGGCTGGCAATGTTGTTGAAAGCAGGAGAAAATCTCATTTTGTAGTTCTGTAGTTTAAAAGGTCAGTTTTAGCTACATCTTCATTACAATAATAAATTGTCTTCAGTGGTAATGTTCCCAAGTTTTAAGCTGTGTATGTGCCTGTGCTGAGTTGGAATATAGTCATCCTTAAGTTTATCCCTCTGTTGCAGTCCCTGAAAAAAGTTTATTCTAGGGAGGGCTCAGGCAGTTAGAGAAAAAAATGTTCAGGCAACCTTAAAAGTGAGACTTAGGCACTGTTAAAAATATTCCTAGTTCTCAGTCATACATGTGATAATGAAAGATCCCTGTTAGAGAAAGGTGCAGGGTAAACTTCACTTACTTTACTGTGCTTAACTGTACTGAACTTTCAGCATTTCTGCAAGATAGATAATATCTTTTGAGCTATTTGACTTGACAAACAGAAGCAGCAAGAGCCATTTCAGGCCCTGGAAGAAACAAAATGCGTAAAGGCTGTATGACACAGGGAAGGGTGCGTGTGGTGGGAGGGTGAAAGAATGTGGTTTCTCATCCTCTAACCAAAGGCAACGGCTCTGGTCTTCCCTTTTCCTCCCCTTCTTCACAGTGACATATCCGAGCAACTTCAATATACTTCTCAGGACAGTAAACAGCAGGTTTTTGGCTCATTTCAGTGGACGGTTACATCAAGTCCTTTTTTGCCCCCTGTATGTTCCTTTGAAGGGTGGTTGCATACACTGAATTAAAGACACCAAGTGGAGAGGACCCTGTACCATGTGAACTATGCGGGCAATGCTTTTCTAAGTACTCACTCTATTTTATGTGTCCCTTCAGAAAATAGCTGTGGAAAAAGTACTCAAACGGGAATGCAAGACCTGTAGGTCTTGTGGATGTTTGGTTCTAAACGATATAGTAGCTTCCTTTGCTCAGTTACGTAGGATGACTCCTACACAGAGCTTATTGCTGAAATGAGCATTGGGTGGAACACCTGCTCCCAAATGTTTTTCACACTGTTGCTCTCCTTTGTCCCTTGTAGGTATGGAGAGTGCAATCACACTGTGGCAGTTCCTTTTGCAGTTGCTGCTAGACCAGAAACATGAGCACCTGATTTGCTGGACGTCTAATGATGGCGAATTCAAGCTACTCAAGGCAGAAGAAGTGGCTAAGCTGTGGGGACTCAGAAAAAACAAAACTAATATGAATTATGACAAGCTGAGCCGCGCGCTCAGATACTATTATGACAAGGTAAATTTTGTTATTCTCGTGCAGACTAAGAAAATAGAAACACTACCATTTAATATTTCACCTCTATGTGGAAGCTATTCAAAAGTTCCTCTAACTAATTTTTACAACAGACAACAGTACTGAAGGCAATCACAGTGGAGGTAAGAGGGCAGCTAAAAGATGCAAAGGAAAACACTGCACATCCCATTTCCTGAGGAGGGGAGGTTTTGATCTAGGTTTACACTTACTGATGCTTTCATGTGTTTATGCGTTTGGCTACCCAATATTTTCTGTAGCTTTTGACAACAATAAAATAACTGTTGATAACGGAGAACTGTTTGATTATTACAGCCTGCATAGGATCATCTGGAATGCAGGGAGGTGGTAGAAAGCAGTGATTCTGCGATGCAGCAGGCAGAGTGGCAGCTTTACCAGCAGGTATCACCCGTGTCAGAACAAGGAAAAGACAAACAAAGAACCCAACAGCATAGAGGGTGGGGTTGAGTTTCCACTGGGAAAGTCCACTGAGTTTTCGTGGGATGCATAGATCCTGTTGGCCAATGTTTTACCTAGTCTTGCCTGAGCTTTCTGGTAAAACTTTTCTACAATTGTATTGGGTCCTAATTTATTAGCTGGAAATACACTGCTGAAATGCTTCTACAGTTATGACAGTGCAGTATTACCTCACAAGGATCTCACTGTAACTATTCGTTTGTTTAATGCTCAGTGTTTGTAAGACTTTGGAAATTTTCCACTATGTCATTTTAGGACAAAATCTGCGTTATCTTCAACGGTAGTCTAGATTATGTGTTGCTATCATTTAATTACCAGCAATATATATGAGAGAGCACTAATGTGATGCCTTACTGGATGAAAGTGCAGAATAAGAGTAGCAAACAGAGGCAGAAGCGCTGGTCAGATGGTGGGTGTCAGAGCAGGGGTATGTTTGGGTCTATTTGTCAAGGTAGTAGTGTCATGCTGAGCTCATCTCAGGTGAAGACTGTATTTCCTGTAGAATGTTAAATTTACTCCCACTTGGGAACTTACCTTCTGGGTATCTCAAGTCAAAATAGTGGAACATGTGGTTTGGCAGGGGATTCTTCATCCAATTTTTCTGCCCTTGCAAGACCTACTGAATTTTGCCCCTCCTTCACAGATACATTTATTGAGGTTTGATAAAACTAATAATACCCAAGGAGTCAGCACAATTTAGGCAGCAACCTTACAACTGGCAAGCTGTGGTTATTTGCACACTCTCAGAAGCTGGTTACAGGCAGGTAGTGTAGGCGTACACTTAGGGCAGAACTGTTGGCTGTTGAAAGCTCCACTTTCAACCTCTTCATTTAAAACTGTAATCTGAAATAATAACATATTGAACATAGTAATCTGGAATTATTTAGATCACTTAATTTGCTTCTGATTTTCAGACATTGTGAGCATGCCCACAATCTAGAAGAGGCCAGTAGAGGTTGCTGGTAGCTAACACCTCTGAAAATAAAACTTCTGCCCTATAGTGGGAGTTCATAAGATCACTGTCACTCTCGTGAAACCATCCTTCACTTTGACATTTAGTCCTTAATCTTATTCTTCAGCATGAAGCAAGGTGGCAACAGTACAGCAGAGAATGCAAAAATGAGAACAGGGAGTAACCAGGATGTGTATTAGATTGCTATAATAGAAGGATATTTGAAGGGAATCTCTCAGATGTGTCAAGATACTGAAAGGAAAAAATTGTAGAACACAAATATGGAGATGCTAAAATATCTTTCATATTCACCTTTCTCAATTTCAGACTCCAGCAAATTCAAGGAATTTCCAAATTGTTTCTCCAGCCTTTTTTAGATTAACATTATATTGTTTTCACCAATTAATATTAAATCTTTTCAGGATTACTTCCCCTTAAATAGATTTTTTTTTAAATAATATGTCTAGATTCATACGTTTACTATTTCCTATATTTTTGAAGATTAAATATTAAAAAGAAGGACTGTTAGAGATTGTGGATATGAAAAAGGAAAACTTCATAGCCATGCTTACTGGTCTGTTGTCATATTGATTTTCAGAAAAGGCAGTGAGATGAGATTACACAGTGAGTAACACCAGTGTTCAGCACAGTTATGGCATGCTTGCTGCCTGCACAAGGCAGAGGAAACTAGATATTGTTGCTGAACTGAGCTCAGAGTACTGTTGTCATGTATTATTTGTAGTGCACTAATTCTTGAAGGGCACAGTGGGGCTGGACACTATGCAGCTGGTCTAACACAACAATCAAAAAACAGGCTGACTGAAAATTAACTGTGCGCAATTTGATGATCACTTTTCATTACTTACATTGGAATTTGAAAGGACTCCTCCTTCTCCTGTAAGAGTTTTTTAGAGCTGTAAGTTCTGCAATGAAATGTTTTTAGTATTTTGTCCACCAGAAGTCAGATTTTTCCACTTAACGTGTTTCAAAGGTGGCCTGACTGAGAAGGCACAAAAGGATTCTGAGAGGACAGTGCAGCGGCTGTTCCAAGCAGTTGGTGTGGTGAATTCCCCTTCACTAAGTGCTAAAAAGGCTTCTGCTCAGCATGGGGAAGCTCGCTTCATTATATGACTCCAACCCCTCTGATTATAAACTTGACTAGCATCAGTGGACACAGAGTGCCTGCTGGTGAATGAACAGCATATCCAGGCAGAGCCCAAATACACACAGTGACTGAACAGACATTGCTTAAACAAGGGATGAGGTATTTGTACCGCTTTTCCTTTGAGACGTCTCTGATCTCTTCAAATCAATAGAATATAATGGCTCCTCACTCGAGGCTCCTTTTCTTCTTTTATCCCTTAACCTTTTTTTTTACCCTTGTACTGTCGTCCCCCACCCGACACCCACACCTTTGTCATCTGTTTCGTCTCTGCTCATGCAGCATCTGCCAGAGGAGTGGCTCTGCAGTTTCTTCTCTAGGGCTCTGGCTGAGGTGATTTCTTGCTGTTCTTACAGCTGCTTTCTTGGACTCTGTGCTCTCTTCTGTCTGCAGATTTTATCTAGGTGTGGCACAAGGATTTTGGCCATTTTTCTAGGAGTTCTGCAGCCCAATGGAGGTCGTAGCTCCTAGATGGAAAGAAGGATGAGTTCTTTCTTCCCCATATATTGTGATCAGGGTTTGAACCCCAAACCAAAACCACGGCTATTGCTATTTAAATTGAAGGAGTAACTCCTTTAGCAGAAAACAGTGGGAGCTCCTCACTCGCTGTGTGGGTATGGTGTGTGGTATCCTGTTGGTTCCCAGGCAGTGGAAAAAGGCAGGTTATCAGGAGAGTCCAGAGGGACAGGGGATCTTGCTGCAGATTTTGAGGTGTGAGAGATATTGGCTTAAGGTAGCAGACAATGAATCCTAGTAGGCTGGCAGGGAGTGCTCAGCAGTGGGTTCAGTCCTAAACGCTTCTTCTGCCTTCAGTTCAGTCTCTGCTGCATAGCACAGAAAGGGAAGAAGTCGAGGAGGGAAGGAAAGGCTCCTTGGCATTCTTCTTTCCCTTCTGCAAAACAAAAGGGGAAGGGCTGGTGAGGTGGAAGAGCCTTTCTTGGACTTTTGCATTCCTCTCCTCTGGACCATTCACCAATTTGCGGGATAAACCAAGAGCCGTCTCGACCCTGAGGTGGCCTTAAGGAGCCTTCTGAGATCCTTGTCCCCTCCCTTGCTGTTGGCAGTGAGGGATGTGTTGGCAGCTGGATGTGCTGGGATGCACACTGAGGAAATGGGATAAACGTTGTGCTGCAGGCTGGGGAGCGGCAGCAGGAAAGGCAAGAGGCAGAACTCTGGGCTAGACTTTGTTTGGGTTGTGGAATTATCAGCAGGGACTTCTCTACCTACAACCCAAATGATCTGGCAGCATGTGAGTTTGAGGCAAAGGGCAGTGATTTTTTAGAAATGATGGTGGCACATGGGATGGGCCTTCCTTTTTTGGGCTGCCCTCTGCTGCTACTGCATACAGCTGATAGTAACTGAGCTACTGCTTCATGGTTTGTCTTTGAAATTATTCACCGTGGAGAAATAAAAACTGATCACTGGATAAATGGAGGTTTATGAGCTCTGCCATTTTGCTTGGGGGGAACGCTGGCTTGTTAAAATTCATCATCTGATTCATCTGAACTTAAAAGTAAATTAATTCCAGTACTGGAGAAAATAACACAATTAGGACAAGTTCCTTAGCCTGGCTTTGAAAGCAAGCATGATGTGCTGTTGAAGCTGATGGCTAGATTTATGTTAAATTCACATATAAAGCACCCCAGGAAACGTAGAGTGTGGCATGTCCTGATTATAATTTGCTGCCATGATTCTGGTTGCTAAAGGTTTGTAGATAATCTGAAGACTTTCCATTTTCTGTTTGATTTGTTACCTGAATTCCCCTCCCCCCTTTTTTATTTAGTGCATTTCCCCTGTTGCCTCAACAGAGCAGCAGAACAGATGACAGATAGCGCTGAGGAAAGGCATCCTGCACTCTCTCTACCTGCAGCTTGAGCAGCATGTCCATCATGTCACACACTTCTGCTGGTCAGAAGTCTCTTGTAATGCTTTCAGGCAAGGAAACCCTTCACGTCTCTTCCCACACAGAGCACTTTAGCTTGATGTGTAGAACCGAGATATCTTTATAAGTAGGACTAGCAGGTTTCTTTTTGTTGAAGTTGCCAAGTTACTTTGTTTTTTCTGATAGCTGTAATGATAGACACCTTTTGGAAGTCTCTAGAGGTTTCAGGACTACTAAAGGTCCCTGTAAATACTTCGAGATGACACAAAAGGGAAGCTAGTGAGTTTTCCCCATGAGGTTTTTTTTGAGGGAAGGAGGGCAAATCCAGGAAATTACACGCAGATACCGACATTAATAGGATCTAACAGTTGTGGAAGTCAAGCCCTCAGAAGTTAGGAAATGCAAGAGTCACAGTTCCCTGGGTAACCTTAATGTTTGCATGAGTTATGCTGCATCTTTAATTACACAGTCACATGCTGTTGCGATGAGCAGCTATTCAATATTTTTGCATCCTCTCTGAACAGTATGTGGCCCCAGGCTTTACTCAGTGAGTGCTATTCAATCTGTCTTCTAAAGACAGAATAAATCATTTTAGTTTCAGTTAATGGCTGCCCGCTTGTTTAGATGGGTTGGCAGTATGATGTATAGTATACAAATAATACGGGCTTCTTTGTGCTTGTTGCAGTGCAGGGGACAGAGCTTCTCAGGTGGTCTTAGGATTCAGAGGTGCCCATGGCATTCCCTCCCCTCCCGTAACAGGTCAGACCCGGTAGCCTGGTTACTAGTTCCTATTTTTAGTGCCAAAGTGTGGGTGGCAGCATGGAAGAATTGCTTTGGGAAGAGGGTCCCTTGCTTGGTCTGCTTACAGAACTTCAGTATATAAAGTGATAATGGATACTTATTATTTTACTTTTGGCAAGGTCTTCTCTTGAGTTACCTCAGGGGAAATAGAATATTACAGTGAAACAACAGCAGTATGATGGTGCTAGAGTACCAGCTATACGTTTTGTAGTGGTACAGATAAGAGGTCTTAGAAGGAAATACTTGAAGGAGCATTAGAGAATTGGAAGGAGCTTCTTTCAGGAGTGATGTGTGGAAGTCAAGAATGTGCTTGTCTGAAATGGCATAAAAGTGGTTATTGAGTGCTGTTCTTATGGAAAGATGCGAGTAATGAATTTGATGTGCAGTAAGAGGTGATGGGTAGAGGAGAAGACCCAAGAACCCCCCCCAAAAGAAGTGACAAATAGTTCATGTTTGATGTGAGAGGAAAGGGACGCCCAGTAAACTGCAGCAGAGAGAGCAGAGAACCTGGCCAAAGGTGCCAGCCAGAGGAATGGCCTTTGCCTTCCAGATGGAGGTGGGTGAGGAGAGACTGAAATCTGGCTAAATGAGAGCCTTGTGCTTCCAAAGGTCAGTACGGGTGCATGCTCTAGTAGCACCTGTGCCTCCACCAAAAATTTCACAAAATCTAGCTTCTACACACAGTATAATAAGCATAAGCACATAAAGTATGATGTTAACACAATCTGCCTGCCTGTGCATGCTGATGTGGGTACACACCCTGCTTTTTTGGAGCAAACCATGCAGCCACAGGTACCTCCTGCCAGCTTACGTACTTCAAGCACTGGAGGGTGAGCAGCCCTCTCTCTGGGTAGGGTTCCCAATAGCTGGAGGCAGCCCAGCTCCCTCCTCATAGAGTCCTCTGAGGAATTCATAGCCTAAGTGTCCCTATACGTGTTGCATCCCTTGGTAGTCTTGGAGCCAGGGAATTTGCAGCACATCCAAATGGGAGTTAAGTGCAGCAGCTACAGCTCTGATCCTTCTCCTTCTTTCCCAAACAGGGACGTTTAGTACCTACAGACAAGTTCATCCTGTTCTGCCATAAGTTTTGAGATCCTACACACCCCAATTAGAGGTCACTTCCTGGGAAGAGGAAAAAAAGTCCCGATCTGGTCATCCCGCCCCTGAGGCCCCTCATGAGTCTGAATTTCAACTAGGAACTGGCTCCCATTTCCCAGCTCAGTCTCCTGAGTGGCTCCTGCAGCCAGCAAACTTGCTAGCTAACAGGTTTGAGCCAAGCCACTAAAATCCTTGTGTCACACTGGTAATATAGTTACAGCTTTGCTCTAAATGGCTCAAACAGGGAGTAAGAGTCAGAGCTGATGGAAATAAAGCACAAACACATGATAGAAGAAATGAAGTCTGAGTTGCACCAATGCACAGGAAAACTTCTGGGAGGAAAGAAAAAAAATGGAAAGAAACCCAGAGGTCATGCACTCTTGAGATGGGCAAACAGCTCTTGTGTAATTCACGAGGGCTTCCAAAAGTAGTAGTGCTTATGCGTAGTTGACAGAAAAAAAACCCCAACCACATTACAGCCTGCTTTAAGCTGCAGGGGGAACCAGGCCACCGAGCCTTTGGCATCTAGCTCAGCTAGCTGGTCTGTGGAGCAGGACAGGGGGAGAGACCCATCCCTCCAGCTGGTGATTCAGAGCACTTGGGTAACGCTGGTTTTGGAGATGCTCGTAGAGTGTCTGAAGTGATGGGGTGTGAATAAGCCTGAGCTCCCTAACACGGCTGATGTGCTAGAGCAGACGTCAGGCAGTGCCGTACCTGGTTTGTATCAGCAGCTTTCAAACCACTTTGCGATGGGGGCTGGTGACGTTTGCTGTAGTCACTGTTTTACAGACTGGGGACAGAGGAGGGAAAGTGTGAAGTGTAAAATGTTCAAGTGAGGAACAGTCAAGAAGCCAACAGAAGAGGGGCATTCCCAACACCCTGCCCTCTTTCTAAATGTCAAAGTGTTGTCTCTTGATAAGATTTTTTTTTTTTTTTTAAGCTGTTTGAGTGAAGCCCCTGCTCCTGGCGGGGTTGCCCAGTTCTCCTCCCCAGCAGCTGCACTGGCCCAGCGGCCGCCTTCCCCAGCAGCACAGCCCCAGAGCTTCCTGCAGCCTGGCTGGCAGCTGCTAGCACTGATGGCAAGCCTGCTCATGAGGGAATTTACCTAGAAAATTCAAACGACAAAATAAAAGGGCTAAATGTGCATGTACAGTTACTGTCCTGGTACCGAGAAAGTGGTCTAATCTCCCTCCAAATGCAGTCCTTAATATACGGAAGCCTTCTTTGCCCTTTCAAACTGAGGGTGGAAAACCCCCACTTGTTATGATGCCTGTCACTGTCTTCTGTGGTTTGAACCATCGTCCACAGCTCAGAATAATTCTGACAGGTCACCGAGGTGATGGTAAAAGTAAGCTGCTTTTTACCTGCACTTCAAATATTTGTCAAAAAAATTTAGAAAAGTCAGTGGCATTTCAGAGGCACTTAATTAATTTGCGTCCTTATTTTCTCTTACATGCTGATGGAGATTTCCTCAGGCTCCGTGTTTAAGAGAAGCCTGCAAAGTGCTTGAGGGATCTGCACTTAAATCCTTTTCATCTCCAGCCATCGTTAAGTGGGCCTTTGCTGCAGACTAATGGAGTCAGAGGAGCCGCACTGAGAGACCTTCTTAAAATATAACTATATTTAATAACGACAGAGGAAGTATAAACTCACCAGCCTGTTCGGTTGCTTTTTATAGCAATGTTCCCCTGTTTTAAGCCTGCACCAGTGTAAAAGTGCCACTTTATATATATGTAATCTTTTTCTGCTGGGAGTCACATTTTCCAAGTAGGATCTCAGTTGCTAGTGATTGATGTAACAGTAACTCAAAGCTGCCAGGAGCTGAGGGGAGGTATTATTTTAAATTAAAAAATAGATTTTAAAAAAAGAAAACAAAATCCAGTTGGGGTGTTCCTTTTAATGAGTAGTTTGCAGGTTTTGCCTTTTTAAAGAAGAACGTAATATTGAGAGTGCAGAAAAAGTACGTCCATCCAACATTTCACCTAATTAGCACCAAAAAAAAAATAATCTAGACCAAGCCCAAAGCCGTTGGGAATTAAAGCTCATGCAGACTGAGATCCTCTGGGCTAACTAGATGTCCTGAACTTTTGGAGGGCAAAAATAGGCATTGCAGGATCCGCCAGGTGGGTAGACATGTGTACAGTTCGGCATAGAAGAGAGCAGCTTTGTGCCTTTGGTCTGAGCTTGCTGAATTTAATTCTTCTTGCTACAGATCCCTGTTACCAACTTGGGAAACAACTTTCTCCATTTGTGCCATAGCTCCTGACCTGTGAAGCAAAGCAACATCCCAGGGCTCTTTGTAAGATTAATTTTGTATTCAAGAAGGTGCCTGAATGAAATGCCAGGACATTCAGATAGTTGAATTACAGAGTGCAGTAGCTCAGCTGAAAGACAGAAGAGGTTCTGATATCCAAGGGCAGACTCTTCTTTCCCAAAATGAGCCTTGCTTTTGTGACAAAAAAAGGTGTAGTGCAGGCACTGCAAGCACCCAGCACTAGGTACTGTCCATATATAAATTGGGATGATGCTTGTATTCCTTTTTCTTTTTTTTTTTCATTTTCAGTCACTTCAACAGATGTTTCCTCTACTGGTCTCGGAATCTGTGGTAGAATGAAAAACAAATTAGATTTTTAGGAATATTGTAAATATTTACATTCCCATATGCACAGCAAAGCAAATGTCTGTTTGCAGAGGATCAGCTGGAGGTGCAGCAGATTTGTGCTGCACTAAAGGGAAGCTTCTTGGAAAAGGTTTTTCAGAGGTGACTTAAACTCTCCACTGGGGGCTTCAGAAGAGAGAAATCACTATGGAAATCTCAGGAAATACTGCTTCTTGTCTTCCACAGCACTTGGCTTAGGGTGGTCAATGTTCCAGTCCTTTTCCTAGGCCAGGCCAGCACCTGGTGCCATAAAGTGCCTCTGCAGAGGAGCTCACACTGTGTCCCTGGGGATGCCGTGCATTGTGTTGGAGCAGGCAGCGTACCGGGGTTTGGAGGAAGAGAACTAGGACTGGAAACAGGACCCTCATGAAACATTCCGACTTCAAAGGGAATTGGTTCTTTCCATAAAGGCAACACTTTTGTTATGGCAAATAGGAAGAAAAAAATAAATAGTTCTACAAACCTTTAAGAGGTTTGGGATTTTTTAAAATAATTAATTTCAGTAGCCAGTTTAGACTGATGAAAACCTTCTGCCTGCACCAGCGAGCGTCCTGAGGCTAACACAAACCCCAAGATAGCACAGGGGCCACAGCAGGACACAAGTACTTTTCCAACCCATCCAAGTGATTGCATTTGTCGCAGACGTAGTTCATGACTGTTGAAAGAAGGACAGTCACCATGTTCAATCCTTCTGGACGTGGTTGGGAAGAGAGTGTAAATGACTGGAGTGGGGGGTTGAGGTGGTTTTGTCCCTTGCAGACATTCAAGAGTATTTCATACTCAGGGTAGTTGGTGTCAGTTTTGGGAGGCATAAATGAAGGAGTTTGCCTTTGTTGTGAAATGGAAATGGTGGCACAGCTCGAGTCTGCAAGGCGGCGGAATTGTTTTTACTAGAAAGAACATATTCCCAAGCTACCTCAGAGGAAGCGGGAAAACAGTCCACCAGTAGGTCTTTATCACCTAGTAATGATGATTTTGCTAGGCACCATGAGAAGCAGGGGGTGGTCTCCCTGGCTGAGCAGAGTTCCCTGAATGAAGCAGGGATGAGCAGCGGTAGGAACCCCACTGAAATCACCTGCTCAGCTTGAGGAGGGAGCAGTGCCCCCCTACCCTTGTGAATCCCTTTATGTTTGCTGTACTCGGTGCCTCTGAAACGCTGATCTTTCTAGCATCTGCTTTTGTATTTGCAGAACATCATCAAGAAAGTGATCGGACAAAAATTTGTGTACAAGTTTGTCTCCTTTCCTGAGATTTTAAAAATGGATCCACATGCTGTGGAAATCAGCAGAGAGAGCCTTTTGCTGCAGGACAGCGACTGTAAGGTGCCTTCTGAGAGCAGGGATCAGCACAAGCACAGCTTGTCAGCACTGAAAAGCACAAGCCGTAATGAATATATCCACTCTGGCCTGTACTCCTCTTTCACTATCAACTCTCTGCAGAACCAACCAGACCCTTACAAGCCAATCAAAACAGAAAAACTGGAGGAGAAGTCAGAAGGAAACACACCAGTCGAAGAAGTTCGGACTGTTATAAGATTTGTGACAAACAAAACAGACAAACAAGTTATGAGGCCCATCGTGTCGTTGCCTTCCACTTCTGAAACAGCAGCTGCCTCTGCTTTTCTCAGCTCTTCAGTATCAGCTAAAATATCTTCCTTAATGCTACCCAACAGCGCCAGCATTTCATCTCCATCATCATCTTCCTCCAGGTCGCCGTCTCTGTCTCCCACCTCACCCCTCCCTACAGAACACAGGAGCCTCTTCCTTGAGTCTAGCTGCCACGACTCAGATTCCCTTGAGCCTCTGAACCTCTCCTCAGGCTCCAAGGCAAAATCTCCATCTCTTCCCCCAAAGGCTAAAAAACCCAAAGGCTTGGAAATCTCCGCCCCACCCATGGTTCTCTCCAGCACCGACATCGGTTCCATCGCCCTCAACAGCCCCGCGCTTCCTTCGGGATCCCTGACTCCAGCTTTCTTCACTGCACAGGTGAGACCTGCCTGTCTCCTGTACTCTTGCTTTAGCCAGGTATTCCCTCCGTGTGGCCAAGAGTGTTAGCTCTATATGCTATTATCCGATGGGAAAAACATACGGGGAAGAGGGAAACATAGCAGAGGTCTGAACAAAGGGTGGAAAGCAGGTTCCTCCTGGGGTTCCTTACGTGAGTGTGGGAAAAGCCATCACAGTTCATAGACTGCCTGGAAGGATAACGAGATGGGCAGCCGTTAGTTAACGTGAATGAATGGCTTATCAGTTCAAACCAACTTCCAGGTCTACAAAACAAGCAGGAAAGAGCCAACAAGAAAAACACAGGGTTTTTGTAGGTCACGACCTCAGCATGTGCATTGTGGGATGTTAGATTTCTCTACTAGATGTTGTATCCATTCAAACAGTGCGACCTTTTAATTAGTTTTTGAATATGGAGCAAATTAAGTGGTTTCTAAGACAAGACTCTTAAGCCAGTGTCTTTTTCAAAGTTTTACAGATCCACAGAGTATTTGCCAGAGCTTCCTTTCAGTGCAGACCTACTGAATAACCACTAGGTTATTCTGTTCTTTTAAATCACGTATTTGTGGTAATGTCAATGGTGAGTTCTCATTTTCAAGCAAGTCTATGAAAAAAATCTAGCAGTTCAGAGGAGAAGAGGAAAATCACATAGATAATGACCTGACCAGGTGTGTTCATCAGTGAGTTTTGTCTTACACTACCACTGCAAAATTAGACAAAAAAATCCAAGAGCAAAATTATCCCAATGGGGAACAGCCCCTAACACACACACCACCCCCACCCCCCCCCCACCCCCCCCCCCAAAATAAAAGTTGATGCAAATACTGGCATTGAATTAAACTAACTGAACGGTAAATAAATAAATACAAAGGTGTGCATTACAAGCTCTTGTTTACTTCGGGCTGTCTAGGGGTCCCATTGTATCCAGAATCCCCTTCCCTCTTCCCTGTCGGAAGAGGTTTTGCGTGGATGATGCCTGCAGTGCAGCAAGGCCTGGCAGAGGTGAGAGCGTCGGCAAGTCCTCTCGGCCAGCACTTGCTCTTACTGAGCTTTTCAGCCAGCACAAATTTGTGCAAAGCCACTGCAGTTCAGACACACCTGTAAGCCACCGAGATGTGAAGTTATGTCGCAAAGAAAGAAGATTTTGTGGGCTGTTATCTGTCATTTTTGACATTGTAAAGCCTTTAAATGAAGTTATGTTTGGCAGGAAGAACAGAAGTGTGGCAAACCAAAATTGAGGTGCATTGACAGACTCTTACAACCTCTAACTGTGGTATAACCACAGTAAGTATTTGGCTTGTAGGGAGTAAATCTGACAAATAAATCATATCAGATGCCAACCAGACACAATGACAACATGAGTTATTACAAGCTTGCTTTAATCTACTGCTGCCCCAAAACTCAGTATGAACAGAGATTTCTTTTCTCATTTTGTAATTATTTCTTTGAACATTTAATATCCTCATTCATTTATAAACCGGTGTACGTACTGCCCCTGAAAGACGTAGAAGGGAATTAGATAGATGATTGTGGCCCTCCTTTAGCGAGATGGCTAGCTAAGGCCATAATTTTAGGCTGGAAATCCGCAGGTCATCCCATTATCCTAGAAAGAGCGTGCATCACATCTCAAACGATCTCTGATTTATCAGATCCCAGTGGTAGACAGGATGTCAGACACTAGTTCCTGCTCAGGAGTGATGTAGGTTTGGAGAAGGTCCTGCTGCCTGAGAAGGTATTTCAGATGGCTTTCCACTGTACCTGCTGGTCATGAGAAATAGCCTTGGGTGAAGCCCTGTGAAAGGGCATATGATATGCCCAACCAATTTCAGAAGAGAAAAATGGGTTTGAAGATGACAGTGCATACAGTACCATACTTTGGTAGAGAAATGTCAGCTTTCCATTCAGTTAGCTTCGAAGAGAGATATTTAGATTTTGTTCAGTACTTGCTTTTTTTACAGATTACTTATGCCTGTTATTTTTGTTGGCTCTCCCTTGGCTAATGTGGATATATAATTTTGACTCACTCTTTTTCTTCAGGCCTCTATTTTAGCATTTGTAACATTTACAACATGCTGTTTCCTTATGGACAAAGTAGTGTGCCTGCAGCCAGCATGTGCGTGGTCTGTATTGTATCCACATACACCGTTCAGGCTCCAGCACGTGCCTAATGACCTGGGAAGTAATGTATGTGTGACAGCACTTGTCTGTTATCTGACAGCTAGAAGTGACAAGAAAGATTGTACTTAGATGCATTCTTTGTCAGAGAAGTCAGGAGCCATGAGCATCGTTGCTTAACATAAACCTAACTGTGCAATGCATTATTTCTATTTAAACTGTTCCTATGCTTAGATTACAATGCCGTTTTTTAAGTAGGAACTTCCCACTGGGTTCCACATCTACTACCAGATGTATAGCTGCGTGAGGGCAGAAAATGAAGTGACACATCAATTTCCGCATGTAATTTAAGGATAGCCTGTGCTGTGGTGGTGTTTACACTCACGTTTCCTCTAGTGGTTTTGACGCTTGGCTGATGGTGATACTGAGAACAAGCCTGGGAGGCCCTGTGCTCTTTTTGCATTAAATATTAACAGGTTTGGAGGCTTGCTTGGGCTGGCTCTTGGCTCTGGCAGAACTTGCAGACATTAGTGCTCTGATCATCAGAGGACACGAGCTTTTGCTTAGCGCTGTTGTTGGGCATGTTAACATGCTTCCAGAGATGAATGGAGGACGGCTCAGTTTCAAACCTCCTCTCTCTCTGAAGACTTGCTCTGGCTGTATCTAGGTAGGAATAAACACCTCCAAGTTTTCTTCATTATTTTCAAAAGATCCTCTCAAGAACTGCATTTTCAGTTCTGGATATCTGCAGCTCCTTAGAGAAAAAAACAAAGAACCGAGGCGTAGCTTATTGGAGCTCTTAGTACAGTTGGCACAATACTGTGTCCTTAGTCAAATGTTGTCGTGTCTTGCTGCTTACATCTTTGGTTTTAAGGTTAGTAGGCTCTTCTCTAAGTAAATCTCTGAGTATTTATCCTGACCTAATTTGTTGTGTTCTTTGTCAGTCTTGTAAATCCCCATCCATAGCCGCCTGCCCATGGAGCATCCGCTTGCAAGGCGGCACAGGAAAGGTGCTCTCACTGGTACTGCTGTTTTCCTGCGCCATGAAAGCATCGTGGTCCTGGGAAGAGGGTGTTTGTGAAGGAGCCATTCACAAGTGCCTGCTTGTCAAGTGTTTTTTCTCAGGTATCTTGACAAGAGCTGTCACTTGACAAGATCAAGACAGAATTTTTCTCCTTGCCAGGCCTCCACCCACTCTTTGCCCCTTTTGTTGTCACCCGAATATATCCAAACCCTGACCTCATGGGTACTCCTGTGACCCTCATACCTGCTGTTTCAATGCATCAACACCTTTTGCTTTCCCAGCAATATCACATGTTTATTACTCTTTGGGAGGTAACTGTGGTTTCTTCCACGGGGTTTGGTGTTTCTGATCCACCACCTTCAGCACAAGGGAGATGGCAGCATCCTTTCCCTTTGCATTACTCCATGAAGCCCGCTTCTTTTGAGATTCCTTTTAGAAATCGTCCCCTTCAAGAGCAGCCAAGCTCTTTGTATTAAACAGCCTTTCAGACACCTTGGGACGGACTCACCGGGAGGACTTTAATGTTTGCTGCACCTTGTCTCTCCCATCTCTTCTGCTGGTGTTAAACTAATTGTTTGACCCTGTTGCGAACTCTAGCACAAGCACGTCAGAGCAGGTCTGTATTCCTGTGCATTTGCACAGAGCCTCAAACACCGCAGCCAGTCCCTCAGGCACTGCTTTGCAAATAGTACGTCCGTCACTCGAAAATCTCCATGACCTGTGGTACCTGCCTTTCTGAGCCTGCTCGCCGCAGAGTCCTGGCAACGGGATGCGACAGCCTGTGGCGTAAGCAGTTGTTAAGTGAGACTCCTGGTTGCAATTGCCGTATGTGGGAGTTTGTATTTCTGGCCTGGTGGGAAGCTAGCAGGTACCAGAATGCATGATGTGCTGGTTACTAGGGGGAGGAGATAACTCCTTATCTTCTGTCTTCTCTTTACATATTTTAAACTCTGGACAAACTGATGGCCCAGTTCAGCAGAGCACTGAGGCACTTGTCCTACACAGCGAAACGTGTACTTACTTGCTAAGTGTGCACTCAAATTGCATTAAGTGCTTTGCTAAATAGCACTGATTTTGATAATTGGCATCAAGATTACTGGTGAGATTAACTCATTATGCCAAATACTTTGTTCAAAACTGTCACATCACTTTCATGTTCTTTTTTTGGAAAGATAAAAGTTATTCTGGATACAGAACAATTAATGTGATTCTTCCTTTGAATGGAGATTTGCATGTGCTTTAACTCTGCCTCCACTCCAATTGTGCTTTAGAAGTGCTAAGAGCATTCCCAGCAATCTGTGTGCACCATGGCCCTGGAAGGAGCCATCTCCGAGTTGGGAAAAGCCTTGGATTCTTGGTTCTTGCCACTTTGGTTCTTTTCAAACAATTAGCTGTGCTCTTTGCCGTCCCTCCGGGCACCCAACCCCTACACCTGCCTCTTGCTGCATCAGCCTGTGCACTGCCAGGTTCTTGAAACTTCTTCCATTTTGAACAGGCACCATCAGAGGAGTAAACTTCAAAGACCAGCAGTGGCTCTTTTGGCTCCACAGGCAATTGCATTAATGCTTTAAAAGCTGCAGTCAGTTCAAGCAATTGCTGCCCTTCAAAAGGTAGAAAATTATGCTGAAGGAGACGAGGCTGTGTTTGCAGACATTGGGGCATGCATGGTATTTTATATAGTCGCATGAGCGTGGTTCAAATAAACAATAACTGTGCTTTTCCTTAAGCAAATTGTGATAGAAATGAAATCAGTTTGTGTATGAAGGAATATTAAATGTGCAGGTATCCAGTACTGACAGGATGCAGGGCTGGATGGGCAGTTGCTGCTGGCCGGTATACTCGGCATGCTCTATGTCTGAATTCACGGGAAAAAAGAGCCAGAAGGCGAAGTGTAAAACTTCAGGGATTGTGAGTACTGTATGGAGCTGTAACTCCCAAGGCATGCATCATGGGGTGTTTTTTTGTCTTGCAGACCCCAAATGGATTATTGCTGACCCCAAGCCCGCTGCTGTCTAGCATTCATTTCTGGAGCAGCCTCAGTCCTGTTGCTCCTCTGAGTCCTGCCAGGCTGCAGGGACCAAACACTCTGTTCCAGGTAGGTCTTTCCAATGCACAGGTTTCATTTCCAAAAGTGTACATGTGGAAGAGACAGCAAGGGAGCATCTCCTGGTCTTTTCAAATAGTTTAAGAAAATACTGGAGTTAACAGGCACTTTTAAAGAGCAGCGTATTTATTTGTACCCTCTTCAAAGCCTTGGCAGCACAGTCCGAACCTACAGGACAGTGTCTACCGCAGCAAGCACACACATATCGTACGAAGGAAACAGAAATAAATGCTGGACTCCAGTAGGAATAGGTAACTGAGCTCTCAGAGCTTCGGGAGGAGAGTACAGACCAGTCGGGGACCAACCAGGAGAGTGGTGGAACATGGACTCTGGGAAAACCAAGACCAGTTTGGGTCTCATCCAGTAAGGTGGGTGTAGGTTTATCCTTCTGTTTTAATGGGCTGCTTCTCACTCAGAAAGAGAGGGCATAGTTGTGTTTACAATAAGCGCGCTCTGAACCTCAAGGCTCCATTTCCAGTTCTCCTGCAAATTATCCATGTGTCCTCAACCAAGTTACTTCATACCTCTGAGCACAACCTCTCTGTATGTAACAGGAGAAAGGCAGCATTGTCCCCTCTCTCATGGGTACTGGGAGACTAAAAATCTCAAAGTTTGAGAGAGATGTGGTAAATACAAAAGTTAAGTAAGCCACAGTGGCCACAGCATTTGCTCAAGACTTAGGAAGAGGATGGTGGGGATGGAATTAGCAGCTCCAGGTGTAGCTGCTGCAGAACAGCCAATTCAGTAGGTCACAGAAGAAATTATGCTGATTGGCAAGAAGCACAAGAAGCTGATGGTCACCTGAGCAGCTGAAGAATGCAGGGACACCCCTGGAATGAACTCCCCAATGAACTCCCCGACTGCTGGGCCAACACGAAGAGAGGAGGTGGACCCTGTGCTAGCCTCTGAACCTTCGCGGGGACTGGACTGCCCGACTCCGCGGCTGGGCTTCTCAGGTACAGTCCTCACTGGGGTAGTAAGTCCTTCTACCTCTAGTGGCACAGCTGAGCATGGAGCCCTGGGGCTCCTTATTTGTGACTCAGCTAAACTCATTTATCCCTATTAGGTCTTTCTTTTGCACCCGTGGTTAAAAGCAGCCAGACATTTCGTCTGAGAGAAGGGACGGCACCATGGCCTGGAATGAGCTTGTACGGACCTACAGTGGCCAGCCCCTGCGGGAACTGGAAGTGAAGAGTGGCCTTGGCTCTCCCTTCTGAGAAACCCAAAGGGCCTTCCTTGTAAACGGTGTTCGAGTCAGGCAAAGGCCACAATGACAAGTCTGCAGAGCACGAAGCTTTACTTTAACAGCAGATAGGAAACGACAACCACAGCTGAAGCCCAGCCAACCCCACCGAGAACTGCTGGTCATCCCACGTAGGTGTCGGGGCAGGGCTCGCCCTCCACGCAGCTAGTCAGGGAATGGAGGAAGGAGCTGGAGCTGCTTCACAAGTTGCTTTTGCTTTCACCTGGTCATTCGCGCTGGGACTTGAAAGAACATTTGGTCATTGTTGAAGGAGTCAACAGCCTGCCAGCAGCTAGAGGCCAGGGCAGCTCTGCGGCTGCCTGCCTCTGCAGCCTTGCCTGCTGGCGTGCATGGAGGAGAGATCGGGTTCCCTTATTTTTTTCTTTCAGGTGTGTGCTGCTTTTCACAATAGCACTGTGCTTGGCACTGCCTGCAGTGCTTTAGTACCAGTCTTGGTGTAGTACGAGGACCAGGACGGGAGCCATCCACCTCCGTGGTCCTTCTAAGCCCAGAACAAGCCTATGGGAAAGCACGGTTCCTCCTTTAACGAACAAGGAGGAGCCTGTTCTGGCAGTGCTGGACACAACTACGTGCATACTCCCTCACAGAGCATGTAGATGCTTATTAACTGGTAAAAAACTCTCCTTCGATGTTTATAAAGTGAAAGCAACTCCCATACACCTACGCCTATACACCCTTACAGCCTATGTAGAGCATCACCGAAATCTGCAGTCTCCTTCCGCACAATTGACTGTGATATATTGACCTACCTGGAAAGCCTTTCCTTTGAAGCCGCACTGCTGTGTAATTAAACTTCTTTTGATGTGTCATCATTAGTTTGAAATTACCACATAACTGGAACAGCAAGAGACTTGCACAGAATTGGTTAATTCAAGAAAATGCAGCCAAACTTAAGGACTACCAGATTAGCTTGAATTAAGTGCCAACTAAATTCAGTATATTTTCTTTGTTACTCCTGTATAGACAGTAGCACCGAGAGGGCATAGTCAAGTCCCAGATCCCCACTGCATGGAGGCGTGTGAACAAAGAGCATTGTCCCGGTCCCAGAGACGACAGGAAGAAGAAGAAGAAGGAGAGAGCTGGGTTGGGCTGGAAACCAGGGGAAGGATGAAATCGTGACATCGGCGTCGCTGGCATCCCGGGCCATAGTGCCAGCATGCCACCCGCCTCGACGGACACCAGAGATCACACAACCCTCTTTTTGTCAGCTTTAGAAGAAACACACTTCAGAAACCTAGGCTAGAAAAGCAAGAGCTTGTAATCCAAGTTCTGTGTTTTAATTAGTCTTGGCAGAAGTGACGGCAACAGTTCCTGAGCTTTGGTTAAAATAGAGGTATCGGCCAGTCCTGGCCGCAGCAGGAGCGCGGTGCCAGCCCCCCCGCACGCTGCTGAGCCTGCACTGCTTGGAACGATTTTCAACTGAACCTTGGAAGACGGATATCATGGACTAACATCCTAGTGGAAGAGTAATCCTGTTACAAGCAGATTATATGCACGTGTAGAGGTTGATTACACCACAGATGGCTGTTGGAGGACTGATCTGATAAGGGGTAAAAATAAACCAGACACTTGAAGTCAGGAGCTCTGTTATCCAGCTCTGCCTCTCTCACGCCAACAGAAACCCAGCGCCTCGAGGCCAGATCGGTATCTACCGCTGGGATAATTCCCGCCTCATGCTGCAGCAAGTTTATTCCACCTACTTGCCTTGCTTTTTCTCAGGTCAGATGTTAAGAACTAGCCAATACACATCCCTGCAGGCAAGTTACAGGCAGGATGCTGTCATGAACCAGGAATATGCAGTTTATGTTTTGAGTAAGTATTTTTTGCACAGTATTTCAGAAGGAGGAGGTTAATACTAGATGACAATGTATTCTGCTTCACATACTGAATGATCTGGCGTAGCTAGTTTATGGGTTCTTAGTCAATACAGAGAGAAACTGTAATTACTCGAGAGTAATTTTCCCCATGCTTTGTATTCACAATTGTACTTTTTCTGCCCTAAAACTACATCTCGACTTTCACTTTTGCAAAGCTCGCTCCTGCTTAGCTTTTATGAAGGGCAGACAAAAAGGATGTATTTTAATTAGCATTTTGTAGACTGAAAAACATTCTGGAAGCAGAATGGATGGCAAAGATTTCTCTACAGCATTCGCTTTCCCAGGGTGATGATAAATGTATTGTTATGTGAACTTCTGTCTAAAATATAGCCAACGATAGATTTATACATCCCCACGCATTTACAAGGTATTCAGGTTTCATCTTCTATTTTACATTCCTCATGGCTGAGGCAGGCACTTGGTATGTATCTTACTGTACAGAAATGACAAGTCTTGGAAACATCTGGAGTCGTTTGCTAATGCTAAATGCATGTGCTTCTGGGCTGAATGCTTTGAGATAAAGAGTAATTTTTACCTTTTGGCCTCTTACAGTTTCCAACTTTGCTAAATGGTCACATACCAGTGCCACTCCCCAGTCTGGACGGAGCCTCTTCTCCAGTACTGCTTTCTCCAAATGCTCAGAAATCCTGATGACGCCTCATCACGCCAAGGACTTATTGGTGGATTTAACACTTCATTCCTATGGGCTAGTTTTTCCTGTGTCATGAGAAGGACATTGTGAAACCCTCTATTACTTTGGTTTGCACTTTTCATTACATGGATAATCTACTTTTATTATGTTAGCATTTTTAAACAGTGTTTATATATAAAAGTATATATAAATCTGTTTTGCATTAAATGAATTATAATTTTTTTTATATCATAGCTCTCAAGTGTTGAACACTTCTGTTGTTGATGAAGTACTTTTCTTAATGGTTTGCAACAATGTATCTAAATAAGGATGTGAAGCTTCTTTTTAATCCCTTTTCCTGCATATTATGCATTGTGCTTGTGTAAACTATAACCGGCTGTGCCTTCTTTTGCATAATGTCATGTAAATGATTTATATATTTTCTAGTATTAAGATAAAAAGTTGAAAGAAAAAACTAGTATTGAACAGCCCTATGGTAGTATTTCAGTATTTTCTCCACGGATAGGCCATATGATGCAATGTATTCATGTAACTTTGTATTAAGTGCTTTCAAATTGTATAAAAATAGCCTTATAATTTTTCTTTGCTGAAGTGAAAAACGTAATCAACATTACAGTCAGGAGATGCATTTAGGAGTAACAAAGCCACGTTTACGCCCACGTTCTTCTGTTGACTTGCAACAGGGAGGAACGGGGCTGTGTAGAGTCGTGAGATTTCCAGCATTTGAGGATACTTCTGTAGAAAAGGAGACCTTGCTCAGAATTTATTTGGCGTATATTTCTTACGAACTGTCAACAGTACAGCTGGAAAGACTGCAGGTAATCTCTGGCCTCCCAGGGAATGAGGATCATTCCCGATAAGAGAATTTCCAGGTGCTTTGTTCAGTCGTGCCAAGTGCCTTCTACTATTTCCCTAGAAAGATTATTCTAGCTACTAAAGCTCAGAAGGTCGCATTTCCCCTTCCCCCAAAGCTGGAGAAGTTACAGGACTGTAAACTAATGCCTGGTGCTTGTGAAGAGGCATACTGTACATGTGGGATGTTTATGTATAAACATCTGAATTCTGGATTAAAAAACAGCACTGTGTTACTATATACTTGCAACTTGAATTTACTGGGTATGTCCTCTACCTTGAGGTGATGGCTTAGTCATCTAAATGTCAGGTTAGGATTAGGCTAGACTCCCTGGCACCACAGATTCTAATCTTGGCAAGGCCGATGCAAATCTTCAGTTTTCTGAGGCAGCTGAAGTGGGTTGAATGCAGCTTTACCATGTAGGTTTTTCAGATGAGACCTTCAAAAACCAAACCAAAATCAGAATCCTGTTGGCTACAGGTCATGAAAAGCTTCTACTTTCCTTTCTGGCCAAGCGGCTGGCCAAAAGTCTGTTCTTTTTGAAATTTATGCAGTGAGTTGTCTGCTGATGTTCTGCTTGGATGCATTTCAGTGATGATGTGTGTAGTTAATTGTAAAGTGCTTTTGGATCCTTCAACCTGAAAGGTGCTAAATAAACATTTTATTAATGCAGTTCTGATGTTGAACAGCCATTTTTGGGGCAGAGGTAGTCTGACAAAAGACAGCAGGAATTTTCCTCAGGCTCCTGAGTTGCACAACCAAAAATGACTCCTCTGTTTCACTTGCAGTAATTAACGGGATAAAAAGCTGCGGTATCTCTATGAAGTACCAGTGCTGATAAACAGAGCAATTAGATGCAAGATGTAAGGAAAGAGAATGAAACGTATGGGAAGTCATTCGCTTGATTCAGCGTCTTAAGAGCAACAAGAGATACCACCCCACGGAGTCAAAGCCAGAAGATGGACCTACACAAAAATTACGAGTGCAGGGTAATTTTATATGAAGTAAAATCAGAACAGGTTGGAAGGCAGCATGTAACTGCTGGGATGGACTACCCTCGTAGAGATAAATCACAAGGGCTTGCAGATGAAACATTTTGCTTTCAAGGGATTCCTCCCAGGTACATGGAATATTTTTCAGTAACCATGTTACAGAGAGGCAATTATTTGTACTCTAGAGGCAACTCTCTTTTTTTAAAAAAGCATGAATGCCTACTTCAGTAGTCTCGCCTGGTACACTCCAGTATAGCTAATGGGAGAACAAGGCATAGAGATGAAGTGTCTCTCACTAGGAATTTAAAAAGTCAAGAGAGATACTCAAGAAAATTTGGTCTTCAACTTAATAAGTATTGAATACCACACTGCAAAAAAACCAGATGAACACAAGAGGTGGGAGTGTGTGACGGAGAACAGATTCTTAAAAGGAAAAGCATCCAGATGCTCATGATTTTGTTTCTTCCACGGTCTTACTATTAATAAGGCAGATTTTTTTCTTTTCAAAAGGCTCACCACACCTCGGTACACACACCCACGCCTCCCCTCCCACCCTCCTGCCCCTTGAGTGACTTTGTTTTTCTTTTAAAGATAGCAGAAAATAGCAATTCTGGGACAAAAAAAAACCACACCAAAACCTCTCTCTCAACAAATGACTGTAAAGGATCTGAGAGAATCCAATAAAACTTAACACACCCAGAAACAGTACAGTAGTGCTGTCTTCTCATCTTTGAGAGAATAAAAAATCACAATAGAACACATCATCTTCTGCTAGTTGACTTTTCAATAAAAAAAAAAAAAAAAAAAGGTTGTCAAAATGAAATCTGCCTTCCACAGCGGTCAGTACTGTGGAACAAAAATTACTCCTACTGGGAAGGATTTACACAAATAAAGTCCAGCCTCTCAAGTCCAACACTTAACCTAAAACACTAGACTGTTTGCCTTATGCTTCAAAGAAAACATTCTATTGGTAATTTTCTATTGAATTTTATTAACAGATATCTTTTTAACTGTAGAGAAAAAAAAATCAAATAAATGTTTTTAAAATAAATACTGCGAAAGCGTCAATATTTCTGGCATGGAACGCTCCAAGCCAACAATCCTGGGGAACAAAACAGGAGTTACTCTCTTCAATATTCTTGGTAGTAATTGCGATTTGATCATACTTGAGGGATTTTTTTGGATAGATTGACGCTTTATTCACGATTCAGCAATACACAAAAAGCTTTCAATATTATATAGGCTGGGTGCATGATCAGGCTATTGTTGGCTTACCTTTACATTGTTTTTTCAGAAAAATAAATATCCACCAGTAGGGCCACAGCTACTGGGTAGCTTTGCCAAGAGATTGCACACATCTGCCCTGGCACAGTTTAAGTGGCTTCAGTTCTAAAGAAAACCATCAAGGTGAGGAAAAGAGTGATGGGTGATAACAAGCTACATAAAAGGAAAGATTTGACATGCGTCCATGACATCAACAAAGAACAATTTGTTCTGTCTGAATAGGAGATGGTCCCTGAAAACAGACTAGAGCATTTAATTTTAACAGAACAAGTCTCTCTACAGTAAGAGGCTGTATGGTCTCGTGCCTACAGGAAGCATCTTCAGAAGCCATCATGAGCACCAAAACGAATTTAGAAAAGGCACGGTAAGTACAGGCAGTCTTTTACATAAGGACATCGCTGTTCCCTTCTTGTGACTGTGTCTATATCCTGTAGGATAAACAAACGCAGGTCACTCAGATTTAAGAATACCTCTACGAAGTCATCAGAAAACTACAACTTTTGAAATCCCTTTTGGCCCCAAACTGTAACTGCTTTTACCAATTAATATGTGAGTATTCTGCCTACACAGATGGAGTACAAACCTATTTCTTGAGGGCAGAGAGATTGACAGCATTAGTGAGGAGGAGTATAAATTTATTTCAATGAAAAAAGGAGAATGAACCTCAAGCAAGGACTCTGGAGCAATCAGCATCATGGCCTGCCTCGGGTGGGTGGGTGAGATATTTGTAGAAAGGCATCCTAGAAGAGAGGATGGTAGGATATGTTGGGTTTTTTTCTTGAAAGATTCCCATCAGTTCACGTTCACTCCGCAAGAAGTGTGAATGGATAAACGTAACCTTAATTATTCCTAACATGGCTCCAGGCCAGCTGCCGCCTCCTGCAAATTAAGGAGAAGGACGTGGAAGAGGGGAAAGAAATGTCTTTGAAAAAACAAGCTCAGGGCATGAAAGAGGAGGAGCAGGCGATGCTGCCGCTGCCGCTGGGGGCTTGGAGGGAGCTGCTCCGCAAGAGCACGCTGGAGAGGGGACAGGGACCAGGAATTCTCCCGGTCTGCAATCCGCAGCGATGGCAATTCCATCCGCAAGAAGATCGCGCTGCAGCGAACGAAGAAACTTCACAGCTCTCCGGGGAAAAATCTGTTTCAAGGTATGGCATGGCATCTGAGCTGAACAACACTCGTATTTCATTAGGAGGACCATAAAAGCAATCTGCTCAGGCAGGCCTGCTTCTTAAGTGATTTTGGAGGATGCAGCCAGGACAATAAATTAAGCAGTTATTTACAACAGTAAGTATGTGCATATGCGTGCATTCACAGTTTAAGTTGGCTCAAATATTACAGAACTCATGTGAGTTATGGGATTTTAGAAAACGTGAAAATAATGGAAAATTGTCATGTACACGTTTTTCCACTGACAATCTTTTCTTTCAGTTAGAGAGAGAGGCACAGTGAAACTCACATATAAAAGATTTAAAAAAAATAATCTAGAATAGCTAAATTCTAATCCCAGTTCTGACAACACGGGGCCTGAAACAAGAGTGTGATTTCTGTGCAGCTGAACTCCACAGATGAAAAGGCTGTATGGTATGAATTACAAAGCCCAGGCATCCACTTGGCTTTTGTATTTTTCAGAATCGTCCCACCTGTACAGCCAGAGCTTACTTTCCAACACACCAATTAGCTAAACACTTGTACAGTGCTTCCTTTATGTTCTATAATTTATACTTGTTATCTTGTCAATCTCTCAAATTGGTCTGACATGGATGTTGGCGAGATACATGGATGTTGCTGACCCACACATAGGCCAAACAGTAGCACTAAATCTCTAGCAGCCCAGCCTCCAAAACGAAAAAATAAAAATAATCTGTAAAAAGTCAGCATTCAAGTCCCCCCTCCCCCCCAAATTAAGAAATTTCATAGAAATGTTGCATTTGTTTCAAAGCCAAACTTTACTAAGGGAAAAAAGGTATTGAAACGTGCTAACAAGGTGCACAAATTATTTCAACTCTGTCCGTTAGTGACCAGACAAAACGATCACACACCTGTGACCACACATAGTCACAGACAAGGTAAATTCTAATTTTTTTCCGTGTCACTATGTGCTATAGCTATGCATTTCCATGCCGTAATTTGTTTGGATTTCTTTCAACCCTGACCTTAATTCCATGTATTTCCTGGGTTTATAATACTTGGCTTGGGGATATTTACAACATACCTTTTCACATATTTTGTCCTCAATAGCTGAATGTATTCTTAACCTTAATTCCATCTTCACATTGCAAAACAGAAACAACATACCTTTATTACATTGAAAAACTCGTGCGCAAACAACAAGCAAGCAGCCCAGAGAACGCTACCTTGCACTTTTTTCAAATGATTTACAAATACAAAGTATGTAGATTCTTTAATAATTGTTTATTTTAACTTTTATTGCCCAATTCAGGGATACACTCTGGCTACTCAACGCTGTGGTAAAGCAGCACAAAAATAACAGAGCTGTGTTGAGATGCAGGTTCCGCTAGAGCATTGCCGACCAGCCGGTCTGCCCCTTCGCTCTCCCTGTCCATCCTGTCCCGTAAATCGTCGTCCCCCACCTGCCCGCGCTCCCCTTCGTCCTTCACCTGCGTGTGCAACACAACCTCACCCCCACCTGCCTCTTCCCTGTCTTCAAGCCCACCTCACTCCAACACGCGCCTATACACGCACCTTGGCGTTCCTACCCCGGGGTCGATGGGATACGCCGGGGATCTTCTAAAAAGAATTACTTCATCAGCAACAACTTGCAGGCCATTTCTCGTTAACCGATCGTTCATCTTCAAGCAAAGGCTCTCGTACCGAATCGTCAAAGTCATCCATTTTTAGTGACTATCTGCTTTTTTTTCGCCACGGTTGAGGTCTTCTCCCCGAAAGGCCGACACTGCCTACGGTTCTCAGGGACCTGATGCTGTCGGAGAGGAGGCAGAATGCTGAACTGCGCAAAAAAATGTCAGAGAAATAAATGCCCAGCGACTTCAGACTCGCTGTCTACTGCCCCAAGCAGGCAGCTGCCACAGAACTGTCTCTGCTGATGCAGGAATTTCAATTACAGACAATTAAAAGAAAGAAAGAAACCGGCTCGACCACAGATGCCAAGTTTCTCAAGAAAAACATTCTTTAAAGCTACCTCCTAATGAAGCAAACCGATTCACTTGCAGGTGCTTAGAAAAATTTCTTTATAAACAGAGCGCTTCAATTTTATGGAAGATCTTTTCATCTGTAACAAAAAAGCTGAATTCCTACTTAAAATAGAAACCTCCTTTTGTTAGCTGCAGCTGATCCCTTTTATAAATTTGTTAATGCACTTCATTTTACCAGTTAAACCTTTAAGTCCTTTACTCATTAGCGTCACATTATTACTGTTCTTTTATGACCTATAAAGTATTACTGTTCTAGAAATGCTAAATCCCACATTTATCCACAGTGAACACTTACTCTATATCTTCACTACTTTTGTAAAAAAAGGAGATGTTTTTCTGATACTTCTTTCTTCAACACCATCACGTCTACAACGCTTTCCTACAAAGTTAATCAGTATAAAATCTAGATCAGATCCGTAGCAACTATAAAAAAATATATAACAACTATTTCAGGACAAAGGTTTTTCCATCAGTGCCAAATCTGCCTCCGACACACACACACAACGCTCCCGCTGCTATCAGTGGAGACCCACGCACAAATCCGAGAGACGTTATTACGCTCCTAGACCTAGGCAAGACTTCTGATACCGTGTGACACGCAGGACTTGCTTGCCAATAATTAGACTGTGGACCACGTTTACGATAAGATCCTGAGCGGCCTCCGTCGCGGCCGAGTCACGTTACTTTTCACTGCCACTACTCCCGCGTTGCATGAACTAACGAGTGGCCAAAGTTAAAACCTCCCACAACACGCAGATCTAACTAAACATTTCCAACAATGCCCCGAGAACCGCAAGTTCACTTAGTCTGTATTTTTAACAACACAGGGCCTTTGTTATTATAAATTTCAAAACAAAACCAAAGAATTCCACATAATATTTATACTTTCAAAAGTACAATATTAATACAGGTCGGTCAGTTAGAAATAACAGCAGTTTGTTAGGTCTACAAGATTTAACGTAAAACCGGTTTACAAATGCTGAAAAGCAGTAGTGGTCCAACAGTCACTGTTACACGTGAATTTCTCTCTTCCAGAAAAAAAAAAAAAAAAGAAAAAAAAACCAATTCAAATTTACCAGTATCAATGAAATATTAATAAAACACCCCCAAACATGCCACAATCACTATTCACAAATAAAGTTAAAATGAAATATACAAAAATTCACTTAATACTGTTAAATAACAATAAACTACAAGATTTCCTGAACAGAAATGGTAGGACCCCTGAATGTTTTACAGTGAATGTCAGGAAAAATTAAGTTACCTATGACTATTTTCATGATATACCAGCCAAAGATTTACATGACCATTTCAAAATATACCAATAAAGATTTACAGTCTCTTTAAGATGCACTAAACAAATAGGTTCATAAAGGTGAACACAAATGCTTAAAAATACTGTAACCATCACCAAGGGTGTACTTATGATACTCACTGAGATGCATAAGCATAGTAGTAACATGTTTACTATCTCTGGTAAACAGATAACATCTAAGATCTGAAAAACTCTCTAAGTTCCCATTGTAAAAGCTCTGTAGTATAGTGAGTTCTTATCAAGTACAAACTTGCATCTTTCCAGTTGATTTCAAGTGAATAATGCACAAATCGGAGAGCAACAAGGTGGGAAAAGTGTGACATCATTCCCATGTTCTTGTAATTAGTTGTCCTGTTCCTCTGTAATGAAATTCTAAATTTCAAAAGCCAGGGTCCAATGTATTATGAATCACCTTTTTACTATTTGCATTTCTAAGTTAAAAACAAGGTAAAAAAGTCATTGCTTCTGCAAGTCATTGCTTCTGCAGGCCCCATATGCACAATAATGTGCAAATATCTTACGCTGGAGTAAGCCTGACAAAATTTATCATCCCGTCTCCATGCTCTGATTTATCAATAAGTAACATAGGATCCGAGAGCAAATAATAGTTACTGTTCACTTGTTTGAATCAACTTTCACACCATGTGCTTTTCAAAAACATAATATGCATTATAATTTTTCAACTATTTCAACACATACTTCCAATGTTAAATAAGGAATTAAGTGCCATGAACTTAGAGCATTAAAGATGGTTCACCTATAGCCAAGCAAAGCTATGTTTACATTCCAGAAAACACTGCAGTTTAAGAAATACAAAAAAACCCCGCAGCAGTAGAACATTTTATGAAGAGAAACAGATGCATTCACATATTATAAAGCCATTGCAACTTCTTCAGGCATGGAACTGTTGTGTTAACTATACAGACAGTAGTTATTTAGCAGCAATGATTCCGCAATAAATAATGCACTGTGTTTCTCAGTCCTGCACAAAAATTGCAGCTACAGTTACATCAACAGCTGTAACCTACTGGCTCTAGTGGCAGAGGAGACCTTAAAACCAACTGTACAAAAAATTGTCACACTGTGACAACAAATATAAAAACATAATCTGCAGGTTGGAAATAAAAAGACTCCACTGTGAAGAGGACAGTGTAGACAAACTGCGATTCCAAGTCCACCAACAGAGAGCACTGCCTTCAGGTCCGAGTCCTTGATCGATAGGATAGGCTTGGGCTTGACTCTGCATCGCCCACTTTAAAAAAGCATGCTCTGCCTTCTGTTCTTCCCATGTCCTACAACAGAACACGGACCACGGTAAGAAACTGAAGTATTCGCACAACAGAATATTCAGTTATTACCTGTATCTTCTGTCTTTCTATTTCGCGAGAATATCCTTTGTGCTTAAACCAGCATCAGCATCTTTCTTTCAACTGCACTTACTGCAATTTTTTCCACTTTGCTACCATTCAACACCCACACAGTAATGGTTTGAAACACCACGATGTTCTCGTATTAATAGTCCCTCTGCCCATTCTAGTAAAACTTACCTCCTTCTGTGCATTTAACTTCTATGTCTCTACAGGAATCTGAGCAAGTAATTCCTGATATTTGTTTCAGTACATTCACACAGACCAATTTAACAGAGTATTTTTCAGTTCCAAATGTCTCTGGCACAGCATTCCATTTGCAGATACGAGAAAATACTGAGCTTTCCATACCTGTCTCTGGGTAAGTGGAATTTCGAAAGCCAGGGTCTTTTTGCAATTGAATCTCTTTTAGACTGAATATTGAAACACCTGGAATGTAACAAAAAAATTCATTCATACCCAAACATAACTATGCTTTATTGAACAAAGTTCTATTCTTAATCATACAGTTTAGATAAAAAAATGTTTCCTATTCCCAAATATTTAAGTCAGTATATACCAGACTTCTTTAATAGATTAGATCTGAGGGTTTTTCCTTAAGCAATGTACTTAGCTTTAATGTACTACCTTAACAATACTCTGCTACTTTACTACTGCTCTTACTTTCAGGCAAAGTGTGTATTCTTGTTCCAAGACTTCTGAAGTATGCATGTTTCATGGCCTCTTCTGCTGAAATTCTCTTCTTCGATTCATACTATTAACATAAAAGGATAAAAGTGAGCTGTTTTTATAAAAATCTCTTTGCATCAAGTGATTTCGTCAAAAGGAGAAACAGAGTTCTACTTGCTCAATATTTCTCACCAGCTCACTAGGACAAACTTATTTTCATTACTTTTATCTCACACATGAAAATCTAACATATGCTATCTAAATCAGTATTAACAACATATAACAAGATTGCTGAAATAGTCAAAATAACTGCTGTAAATGGATGCAAGTCAAAAATATACTTAATCTTTATTTATAGACGTAACAATGATTAGATGACAGACTTCCGTCTACATTATGTTCTAATATTAAATTGCAATGAAATGCTACTACATGAGATCGAAAAAATTTTCTAATTCGATGGCCTACGCTGCAGCATTCTGCATAAAATGGAACTTCAGACAACATGGTCTTCCATCTGTGCTCAAACGTCTCCTGCTTGGCATATGTGCACATTTGGACAAAGATGCCGACATTTAAAAAGCTGTATACAAATAAGAACAAAGTCCAAACAAGGACTGCAAGTACTGTTCTGACACAATGTGTAAATAGATGAAGACCTGATGTAGAATTTAAATCATACTGCACTCTACCTTACGTACTAAGAATTTTTAACACTGAAGTTACAGTGCTTCTGCATCTACCCGAAGACTTAAGAGTTGGCCTTCCATCTTGCTTCCCCTCTTCTTGCTTCTGGCTCATTTTTAATACAGATTAAAAGATTAAACCCGCATACCACTTTACCTTTTGAATACACTTTGCAAGATCAAAGGGTAATATTACACCTTGGTAACTGCTTCTCTAGTAGTAAGCTAAGTTCATCGTTACAGAAATTTAATATTTGTCTTTAAAAGTTCTGCTTTAATACAATATTTCACAAGAGATTTAGTTTTTTCAGGGAATTGCTAACATAGAATCAATTCTATTTTTTACAAAAAGTAGTGAGAGAAGAAATAATTTTTGGGGAAAAAAAAATTAAACATCAGGTTTTAAATTCTTACAGTACATAGGCTTCCCAAAACTGTCATGCTTCCTAAATCTGTCATCCACGACAGATTCAGCTGCATATTCCACTTTGAGATAGATCTAACAGATACTATAGCTTCTAATACATTTTGTAAATAGTATATTAAAACTCTAAACTTGCACTTTTTATAAAGTATAGCCACAAAACACATCTTACTTGAAGGAACTTCGCTATCAATTCAATTCCTTCTGTGTCTAACCTAAAAAGAAAGATATTTTAAAAAATTAAAACGGTTATTGAACTATATTTACAAAAGCAAATCTGCAAAGAAACTGATTTCACTAAATGATATCAAACCTAATTAAACATGGAAATACTTTCACCTAAGCAACTTTTCTGCATGTTAATGTATATACATACAAGTACCAACACCTCAGAACAAGACTATTTGGAAAACGCCAGGGACAGACAAATCCTGAGCTTTAGATTGTGATTTACTAGATTGAAGTGGATAATCTATTTCAGCAAAAAAGCTTTTTTTTTTTTTAAAGCCTAACACTACTCATTTACTAGAAGGACACAATGTTAGATCTTTTTCTTCAGAGTCAATAAAAAATGTTGTAGTCTTTGTTATAAAGTTTATTTATAATAACTGTGCAGACCCTTCAAATTCCTCATAATGGTTTTAGAATGATTTCAAGAGACTGCTCAAGGAAACCTTGCCATTTTAACAATGGGCCTATTATATAACAGAAGAGAATTTGGGTTATTTAGGAAGTGCTGTGTGAGTACTCCTACTAGGCAGGCATTATTAATTGGAGTTTAAAGTTCTATAGTTCATTAAGGAGCTGAGGTACCTTAAATGACACTAGACAAAGTAATTGCATATTATGCGATAACCAGGATTATGCTTTGCATTACTGTCTGCTCACAATAACACAACTCGTGTGTAGTTTTCCAGCATTCGGTAGCATACCGTAGTTGGAAACATGTTCACATTTACAAATATGCAAAGCCACAGGGATGCATATTTTCTATCAACAAAACACAAAGTACCTTGGTGCATGGTTGATGAGGGGTTGTGGTTTATACTTAGGGAAGTTGTAGTTTCTAAATTCATCACTGGAAGAAATGCCTGGCCATGTTTCTTGACATGGGGTTCCTGCATTTAAAAAAAAAGCAAAAAATTCAACTTAAAAAAATGTAAAGAAACAACTTTGACATAAATAAGCATTTAATCCTGTAATTTAAACAGGAAAGAAAGAAAGAAAAAAATCAATGAGTCTTATGTTGTACAAACTCAGGTGTGCACTCAGCTCAATCATTCATCATCAGGAGTACACTCATTCACCTTAATTATAATGCAATATAAAATATCATTATTTATAGATAAAGACCTACAGTTCTTGTGGAAAAAGTGCTTAGAAGAACAAACATGTAGCACTAACATTACTGCTAAAAGTATCCATTTACCCAGAAGTCTGAAAATTAAGTGCAGTTCATCTTCAACAGTCGAACCAGGAAAAAGAGGCCTTCCTGATGCCATTTCAAAAAATATGCATCCAACGCCCCTTTATAAAAACAGAGAAAAAGATAGATCAGAAACAGTCCAACAATTTAAGCTTTCAGCTCTTAAAGACTTTTGTGATTTCTCTTCAACTAAAACAAACTTAAATTAGTTGTTAGCCACATGCTGCTATTAAAAATAGTTTTCAAAGATACGTAACAACAAAAGAACTAAGAAAGACTAAAGAAAACCTATGTCATAGCTGTATTACATGCTCTTCCTTCAGATGTCAAGTTTATCAATTGTATTAAAGTTCATAGTAAAATGCCACGTTATCACATCATTAGGAGAACATGTTTGGGTTTTTTTGCTGACACTGTGGGCCTAATGCCTGCTTACTCTAAGCAATAAAAAGGTATTCTGCATTTTCAGCGAGAAATAATAGCATCTTCCCTGTCTGCCAATCCTTCCTCTAAAAAGCTAACTCAGTTGTAGCCTTCAAAAATTCAAAGGATGAGTATTGGAATGCTACTATATAGTCAAAAAGAGCTGACATTTTTTCAACTTGACTGAAAACAAAAATTTAAATTAGACAAAGCTATACAAACCACATGTCAATTTGAGTTGAATACTCTGAAGATCCAAGGAGAACATCAGGTGGTCTGTACCATAACGTGACAACTTCATTGGAATAGGTCTTTGTAGGAACAGACTTCGCTCTAGCCAATCCTTGATAAAAAGGGAAATAAAGAGTCAAGTGCAGCTTGCTCCTATAAATTTCATTAAACAACAAAGCATTAGATCAATATGACTCCTCCCCCCATGAAAACCCTTCCACACTATTTCTGTTTGAGAATTATGTTGCAAAAGGCAGAAGGCAACAAATGAATAATCAAACGGTGGGAACAGACCACATCAGTGTAGGATGAACAGGGGTTTTCCATCCTAACACTGTCAGTTTGTCAGTAATATCTTCAATAAAATTTAGGTCTATCATGTTAGATGCAATCTTCTGAGTAACTTTCATCCACGCACAAGGGGAAAACACAGCAGTAGCACAACTTTCAAAGGACCTTCCTGAGATAGAAGATAATGGGAAACTGTGAATGCCCCACTCGGAATCCCAAAGGAACCTGGTGTATCAGTGATGGAGTAACACCTGACAATTTAGTACATGGACAGACCCCTTCTCTCTCCCATCATGGTTACTCTGCTTTGGAGTGACTGTGGAGCGTTAGGAAAAGCAACTTGAGCTCCACCTCAAGGATCTGACTAAGCGTCAAATTCAAAGGAAGCTGTAAGAATAGTTGCAAACCACAAGTCAAGCCACAATATTACCTATACGCTTATTACTTTGATTACTAATATCACGTAAAAGGCTGACTCATTTTCCATCTGAGAATGCACAAATTCACTACACACCCAATGTTCTCATCTTTCCTTTAAGAAGAAAGATATCTCTCTTTTGCCAAGTGAAGAAAATATTACAGAATAATTTCAGGCCATACCAAAGTCTGCAAGCTTCAGTTCTCCTTTCTCATTAATTAGTAGATTTTGTGGCTTCAAATCTCGATGTAATACCTTTCTCCTATGACAGTATGCCAAACCACGAAGAATCTGGTATAAAAATAGCTACAAAAGAGAACATTTATATAAATTAGACTAAAAATGTTAATCCATAGATTACATGACTATAACAGCCCATTTGGGCGCCGCAGAGTTAAGTCTCTGTACTGTAAGCAGGACAAAAATACTTCTCAAAAAGTTATTTTTCCATATGAACACATTCTGAACATCTTCACTATTGTTTAGAGAGTTAAAATCCCTTTATGCTAATGCACTCCTTTAACACCATACTTTACAACAAAGATTTTAAGAGCAGTTTGTTCTGCTTAACTGAAGAGAACCACAGGGCTGTTTATTTTTACGTAAGCATTTACCAGTCCTCTTCCCCACACTAATGTCTTTAAAGGTAAGTGAGTATACAAGTTCCCTTCTGCCACAGAATCCCTTCTGAAAACGGAGCTCTGCATCCTTTCTATCCAATTGTGCAAAAATATGTAAAGAACGTTTTAGCGTGCTATTGGAAAAATACACTTGGATTCACAAGCTCACAAAACATGCAGAAATGGGGAAATGAGGATACTAAAACAGCCCAACTGCCTGTGGCATTTATATTCACCCCCTCACTTTGACACACACAGGTTTATTTTAGTCCTTTGGAACAGCAAGCCGAGCAAGCAACTTCAGTCATGCATATTAATGCTGCACATATATAGACACAGAAGTAGAAAGGGATGAAGCAAGGTTTAGCAGAGGGCAGCCAAATAAGTTTACTATATCACTGCATTAAGAACTACTATTTTGCAGTTTCTGTATCTATAAAGGGCCTGATCTTAAACATGGCACTTCTGGGTAGCTGTTGCTGGCATTTACCCCACAACAGTCCTCAGTCAGTACAGGCGATCAAACGTAGAAATAAAAAATGTAAGCGTTACAGAAAGCAATGTTTACCAATGTGACAAATACAGCATGTAATAGGACTTCTGAGGAGAAACACTAGAATGTTTTTATATGACCATGTTCTAACACATCAGTTTATTTTTGTACCAGGTGACACCACCAAATTCTTTTTCCTAAACTGGACAAATACACAGCAGGCGTGGTTTACATCCAGCTGTTCTCAGTCTGCTTACGTGGGATATATCTGTTCTAGAAAAAAAGGAATTGGGATGAAGTTTTTTCTTTCCTTCTTTCTTTGTCAAAGAGCAGAATGAGAAGCAACAAGTTTTGTTTCATCTACTCATGTCCATACGGTTACAGGGGTAGTCAGTCCCAAGTAATATTAACAGGACTGCTGTGGAAATCGATAGCCATTTTAGCGTGCACTGGTACTGCAAGGATTAGTCAAGAAGGCAAAGCAGACTGTTCTACAGAAATTGTGCATCTTCACCACAGTTGGCAGGGATCCTTTTGGAAATGCACAGGATGACATGTATTAGATCAAAATTTTGTTTGAAACGGCAATACCTGCAGACATCTCACGCACCTTTACATTATACGTCTTCATTTTGTTAAAACTCAAAAAACCTAGGCTTACCTGAGGAATGTGAGGAGACTGATGACAGTGAGGTCTCTCAAACGTTAACAATGACCCAACCCCCAGTTATTCTAAGGTAAGCGCCGACAGCTACTCTGTTAAGCAGCTCCTCTGGCTTCCCAGTGCCAAAGGTACTGACTGTATAAATCTGCTCTTAGAGCACAGCTTAAATCATAGGCAAACAGGGAAAAACACTTCCTCTGCTTAGCTGAGATTACCACAAGCAGATTCTGCTTGTTCTCTAACTGCACTTATTACAGGAGTCAGTTTCCCACTTACAGCTTTTCTTCATTTTTTTTTAAGCTTAAAGCACTACTTATTAACTTGCAGTTAATTAAAAACACAAGCGTAATTATGTTTTTTGTTGTCTCTCTGCGGTAGATACAAATTACAGAATTTCCCTTTGTAGACTCTCAAAGGAAACAAAAAGAGTAGGTTAAGGGCAGGTGTCCTTCCCTAGAGATACTTACTGCAACGTGACAACAGAACAGAAGAAAAAGCTATCCAACCAGTAACCAACATCTAAGACTGAATCCCATACACAATTCAACTAAGAACAGATTTCTCAACATGCAACTAAGCCAAAACCAAGGATGACAGCTCTACTGGAATGCACACAAAACTCATCACTTCACAGTATTTAGTACATTGTGTTGTCAACCACATTTGCGCCATGTGCTGCTGTATAAGAATAAAAGTAATTTTCCCACCATTCGTGCACACTCATGGTTTTGCTCTTTAGGATCACAGCTTAAAGTTAATTTTTTTCCGGATGAGTTTCTCAAACACATCTACCATACAAATAACATCCCTTATATGAATTACATATGGCTTAATGAAGAGGTTTTGAAGGTACAGTCCAGCACAGGCCGCAACACAGCAGGGCGCTACTGGTAACCCAGCCTCCTTGGACAACTTCACTCATTTCAAGGTATTACTGTCCTCTCTTTGGAATCTTGTTTGTAAAGCCGTAAGTACTAAAGAATATAAACAGTTATTCCAGTTTTCCAAATCAAAACCTGCTTGTTACAAGAGGTAACACTTGAACCTGAGTTAGTTTCAGCAGGCCAGCTTGGAAATTCAGTCACTTGACCTGGCCACAGCCATAGTTAAAAGCAACACACAATTAAACCTTAAAGAAAATAATTTCTATTGCATTACTAATAGAAAGATGAGCATCACTCATTCTTAAATAGGTATTATTAATTCCTTACTTGTGTGGTAGGCAGTGGCATCCAAACCCACATTCATGATTGAGGCTACATTTTCCTCAGTGTGTATATATAAATTTTATTTGAGGATATACCAAACTACAGACTTGACTTAATACATGAGTATAAAATAATGGAAGGACATGAAGAGGTCAAAATACTTATGAATGTATTGGTTTTTTAGGAAGTTTTCAATTTTTAATATGTAACTTCAAAGAGAATGAAAACATATAAAGTTACATAATCTCCTGTTTTCAGTGCTTTAAACACTTAAAAGTCATCAAAACCAAAAAGAAAGACTCCATCTGATGTCAAGTGTAGTAAAGCCAGGCCCAAAGGTCAAAAAGGAAATTAAATTTCTTAATTATTTTTTTTTAAAAGCGCTAAACCATATAGCTTCTCATCATTAAGTTCTCTGAAATTCTTCGAGCAGAGAAAGCTGAAAGACAGCCACTGTCATTGAAAACACTCACCTTTACATTGTGCATGCTCATGATGTTACCACAGTCATCCATGTACTGCTTCAGATCCTTATCCT
Source organism: Astur gentilis (assembly GCF_929443795.1). Taxonomy (NCBI): domain Eukaryota; kingdom Metazoa; phylum Chordata; class Aves; order Accipitriformes; family Accipitridae; genus Astur; species Astur gentilis. The sequence continues at coordinate 13,897,248 of NC_064913.1, forward strand.
GTCAAAACACCATCATCATTGTTCAGTAAAATTGAGGAGAACAGATTAGGTGAATGTTATTTATTGTTAGAACGGAAATAGTTCACCAGAAAACTGAGTTTTCTGCAAAAGATGTTCAATGACAAAAAAACCTATAAGCCTGAACATGCAAAAATCTCAGGCTTTCCAGAGGCTATAAATACCCGTTTTCCAGTAAGCTGCATCATCTCAGACAACATTATTTGTTACTGCCTTCTCCTTCATCTTGTGTGTGCCACAGTATTTTATGGAATTGCTACAGTCTCCACTTACGCTGGAAATAATGAGGTTTTTTCATCCCTCTTATTATGCTTATATATTCCAGCATATTATACAAAATATATAATTAGGTAAAGCTTCAGTGAGAAAGCGAAAAGTCTACAATGGAAGAGGGGAGAAAGTGAGGTATGCAATTGTGCACACGTGCTTGAAAAGGTTGTTACAAAAAGATGGAATGTATTGTTTGCTTCAAAGTATGCTTTTTCCCTTAGCTAACTTGCGAGAGTTGCATCATAACAGAAAAGTATCATTTGAATAATAGTGCGATTATCCTTTTTTACAGTGAATGATTTCGGTACAAGTAGATGGTTTGCTCAGGTAGATCACCACTAACTGCTATTAATGAAACTCTGAAATGATTGGAACAGTATTTACTAATTTACAGCAATTTAAGAACTGAATACACTGTTCTCATTTTGCAGCTGAATGATTCTAGATGCAGGAGAAAACTGTAACAGTCCCAGTATTTTTAAAAAAGGTACAGAATTTTGTTATGTCTGTGTTACTTAGAAACAATAAACCGAATGTAAAGCTCGCTAGCTGTTTAAGCACTTACCAGATATTCGAAAACAAGAGTCAAAGACTTGTCTGTGTGTACAATATCATGTAATGTAACAATATTTGCATGCTTCAGATCTTTTAATAATGACACTGCAAAAGAGAATTGTAAGTATAAAATAAAGAAATGCAAAACACAGGAGCAGTACATGCATTTCTAGCACGTTCATAGATATAAGCTACTTTTTAATTAAAAAGCTATTTTTAAGAACATAATACTCATATAGATTAAGTTAATAAGATAGGTATTTAATCAAAACACCAAACAGACATTGGAGTAACAAACTGTAAATATTTCCTAAACCATATATTTCAGACAGAAGTAGTCATTTGTTAAAATGTATTCTGAATCCCTGAAAATTACTCACTATTAATAGTCCAATATAAAATCATCCATTTATAACACTGCATTTGAGAACACAACCACTAACCATAAAGTAAATAAATTTGAAACACTAACTCTTAATATGTCTAGACCAAAATTTTCCCTCACCAAAACTAATACCAATTTCATTAATCTCCCATGCAGCCTGTTTTTCCATGTACCAACAGTACTTTGGTCAAAAAAACCCCTAGAAGCATGTGAAATTCTAAGTAGTAAAAAAAAAAAAAAGAAAGAAAAGAAAAGCTATCACCTTCTCTTATGGCAGTGCATGGTGCTCCCTCTTCATGTTCCAGGCGGATTTCTTTCAGAGCTACCAGGTTCTCTGTCAATTTACTTCTCCCCTTATACACTGTTGCGTAAGTACCCTACAAAATGGAAAAAGAAGAAAACTCTTACAAATCGTTCCTTCATTGAATGATAAGTTAAAAAAGAAAATATAAACTTCTGAGGTTCTAATAGGTTTTATTTTGGATATGAATAGTTTTTACATTGTCTTCTTTTGATATATGTAAAACTACAAAAATACTTTCTAAGCACAGGTCTGAACACACAGAAGACACAAGGGATGCGTATACTTAACAGCTCTGAAAATTACACGGAAATCTATACACCATATGGCTACCGAAGAAGTCAGATCAGGTAGCGTTATGTTCGCTGCTGGGATCATTTACCCTTTTGCAAGTCTCTATTTGATTAAAACTAGCTCAGGTATCTCTACACTACACTGCAGTTATGTTTCTGAAAGTATCTCTACACTATGCTGCAGTTATGTTTTGCTTATTATATATGCATAGATCACTTGTGTGGTGCTGACATTGTTATACATGATGAATATGTTTGGTTTACTGAAAAGATAAATTCAATGGGTATTTTGAGGGATATGGTGATTTTCAGTTAACATTTACATAAAATTTTACATAACACATTATCAAAGCAGTAATCAGTTCAAAAGAAAGCTACACATACCTCTCCAAGCTTTTCTAACTTGATATAGGTTTCCATTTTTCCAAATCCAATTTCTGACTGCAATGAAAAGAAATGGAAAATCAATCACTAAGACTCAAGACTTTATACATCATTTAATCAGCAAGCTAAACTTTGTTTCAGAAAAATACCTGATAGTACTTGACCAAACACTGCACAATTCTGCCATTTTAAGAACAATTTAGCATATTATGATATAAATGCATCCCAGCATCCAAGCCTAATGCTCAGCTTGTTCACCAGCCTACTGTGTATCCTGGAAGGACTATGTACTGAGTTACACTCGGCCCAAAACCCCACTTGACCCTACCTCCTACTTAGGTCTCCTCCACTCTTCTGATCTGATCACTGCTAATGAGGTTGTTATAGCTTAAAGCACAGAAGTAATCTCAAACTATTCCATCCTTTCTCTTGCTCAGCCTAACCACTTGCTGCTGCTTCTTTCTAAACAACTTATTTGCTACGTTCAAGATCTCAGCTCCAGGTTCTGACCTCTCAATGCTTTTCAGTCTAAAACTCTGCCAGTAAAACCCCTAAACGTCATTTCTCCACAAGCTTCGGCTTTGTCTCAACAATTTACGTTTTGTGGCTCCTAACTTCAAGTTTTTGTGTATTTTACTTGAACCTATTCACCCTCTCTTTTTTTCGCCACCAACTTGGCTCTGCAATGCAAGCCAGGAGGGTTGGCCTGCCTCCATAACACTGTTTTCTGAAGACTGCAAGATCATTACTCTTTTCCTGTTCAAATCCACTGCTACTCTCATATTGAATACAGTCATCTCTTATAGTTATTTTTATGTAAGACCACTGTCAATTCCAGCAAAGCTTTATATTGTTCTTACAGCGTAAAGAATGCTGAAAGCAGACACGTAAAACACGTCAATTTGTAAACCAATTTACAGAGTGCGTATAGCTTGTATCCTGTCAAACCCCCAAATCCATAAGCTTCATGGGGTTTTGCTTTACTGACAACTGAACATACACTAAGACCAAAAAGCCAGGTTGTCCTCCCTACCATCACCACATCCTTCCACTTCCAAAATAGCTCTCCACTTGCTCTTTCTTCGTATCGAACAATACTGTGTCCCTAGACTGGCTTCAGCACCTATGTCCACAAGTCAGAATATGTTGATTTGCTCCTAAAATCTGATGGATATTGAAATTGTATGTTATTTCATGGTAACACAGTCTAACATAAACACTGCTGACTGTATTCAGTTTGGCAACAATATAATATGAAGGTATACTAAAACCAGTTGGATTAATACTTAATTTTCAGAACACATGCATGAAAACACATCTGAAGTAAGTAAACACATCTGTAAGATCTTGCCTGTAAACAATTTAACATACCTAAGAGAAAAAATAGGCACATAATGATGTTAACATAGTATTAAGAGTAGCTCTGCTTTATTAATTTAGTGTTAGAATTGAAATGTTTTAAAACTGCGTAAGGATACTGTAGCATGAAGCATGTTTAGGAGCTTGTTGAAACCAAGCTGTTTACGCTGAAATACAAGCAAAGTTGATATTTGACAAGTCTTATAACTCCAGTGAGATTTTAAACATACCACTGATATAGATACAATGTTAGTAAAATAAATATTTATGTTTCCAAAGTGCATTTTGGCCTACTTAAACAAACACATCTTGAAGTGAGCATTAGATTAGAGAATTAAGAAGATAGGCTGCTTAGTTTACAGGAGAAACCAAAGGAGAACTCATAGCCATTGGCCTTGCTATTGCCAGACAGTCTGGAATACAACTTTAAAGTCCGATTTCTAAGAAATGTCATTGTTGTTCATCAAGACTAATAAACTCGGTATCTTCTTTAGACAATAAAATCATACAGTATTTCCTATATACAGAGGACAGATATTCTTCATGACCTGCCTTTCAATGTGTTTAATTTTTTAATCACATTTTGGTTGCCTACCACTCATAAGAAAAACTAATTTTTACATTCCTCAAAGTAAGATCAATTTCATTTTTTCTTCAAAATAATTTCTGAACTACTTAAATTTTTTTCTGCAATACACATCTGTATCCTGACTTATACAGAGATACTGATGCACCATATTTATGGTCTCTTACTTCTAATGGCTGGTGCATAGGAGTTCCACCTATGCTACTGTGCATGCAAAACTGCACACGTACACACAAAATACAATTACCGTAAAAGCTAATTTTTTTCTTGTATTTCAAAGAAAACCACCAGACCTAAAGTAGAACAAGTCCTCACTTGATACTTTTTATAGCCTTCTTCCTTCAGTTCCTACTAAGCCTTGAAGAGAGACATGCCTTTGAAGCAGAGCACAATATTCATATATTGTAATTAACAGTCTGCTAGAAAGCTTTCAATGACAATCTCAGAATAACGAGTCCTTGAATATTTTTTTTTAAGGGTTACTCTGAAATCATGAAAGGACAATACAGCAGATGTGTGCCTGCATACCACCACACTGCTCACAGGTTTCATTTTGGACTTTTAAAAACACTTTCAGGGCTTAAAAGGCAAAACAAAACAACCTTGTCACAGGAAGCTGATTCCATACACACGCCATATTCATTAGAGGGCACTGTTTTTCTGTCTGTCTTCTAGAAGGTAAAGAGGACAGAACTTCAGCTGCCCTCAGGGCTCAATGTTAAATGAGCAAGGGGATTTAGATATACAAGAAAATCCCCCCAGCCCTCAAATACTGTATTCCACCAAAAAGGTTCTACTGCAAAAGGACTTCACCAGCATCTGAAAAGAGAGGGTTTGGGGAAGTCTGTTCCTCAGTTCAGTGCTACATCAGTAACTACGTGGTTAATGAGCTACAAAATTCTGGCACAAATATTTAAGCTTGCTACATTATTATTACTTCCAGTGCTTTGATCCAATCTTTTTCTTCTTTTAATACTGTTCTTGTAAAAGGCAACACACAGATCACAGCTTTAGTCTAGCACACTAAATTGAATTTTTCAGGGGAAAAATACATGATGAAACTCAACCATTGCTTTGTTATAGACATTATTTTATTGTTTGTGAATTAACAAAGGTATTTCACAGTTAATAAAACTAATTCACTACATGTACTTTCATATTTATTTTTCAGCAAAAGAGCTATTAAATCAAGAAAACAAAGAACAAAGTGGATTTCATAAACCTATCCAGTTTTTCTCTGTAAAGAATTTCTCACCAATTAATTTGCTCAGAAAGTCAGTAATGGCCTAGCAATTCTTTAAGACTTTGATTAAGAAAGCTAATAGATCAAATTATGATTGAAATGTAGCAATTTCTGTAAAAATAAGATAATAATGGTTTTTTGGACTATTCAGGGATGTGCATGTTTTATATGAGTATCCAAGATTTCTAGCATTTATAACTACAGTATAGGAATCCTCATTCTGCCTTGTCCAAGGAAAAGACTGTCTTTAAAATAACCCAATAATGTAAAAAGGAATACGTGAATTTATTCATTCATTCTCTTAGGAATTCACGTATGCTTTAAAAAAAAAAACCCACACAAACAACCAAAAACCAAACCCAACTATCATCTCAACAGCAATTTTGAGAAGGAAAATTTGTTATCGTATACAAAAAGAACAGTGAGGAGGACCTGTCTTCATATTATGCTGCTTTAGGGCCTTCCTGCTATATCATATGAGAGCCCCAGCCTTGACCTAAGACTATGGGGCCAATTTGCTCGAACAGATCATTGCTGCTCTAAAAAGCAAAACGATTTAAGTAGGCACTTTGGGAGTTGAGTTTAGCCACTGATTTCAATGGGTCAAGACCTTCACTGAGAAATGATATAGCCACGTTTGCAGAAGAAAAGTGAAAGAAAGGGTGAAATTCTTTAGTGGATTTTGACAGGTGCACACTGAAGTTCAGGACGTGAAGGCCAAGGTATAAATGAAGCTAAATCATACCTATGGTATACAGACATCTGCATTAAATGGAATCTGAAGATCCAAGAGGTTGTTTTAGCAAGGCAGATACATTACACTTACTAGTGATGCTCTACGAGAACGTCGACTCATTGGCTGATCAAACGGCGGGCTGTTAATCTGCAACTTTTCAAGATAGCCATCGGGTATCCTGATGTCAGCAGGCAGGGACAAGCGCTTGTTCAAATCCTGCAGTAAATAATGTTAAAAAGAGAAGGGTCAAGTATAAGTCAGAATTTCCTGTAACATCTTTTAATACTTGTAGTGTTACTGTTTTTACAGTGTTACTATTTAAAACTGAAATATTTATATGAACAAAAAATAAGTAATCTCACAGAAATTGTTTTAAAGGCATATTCTCTTCTAATAATAGTTCAAATTGCTTAGGTTAAATATAGTAATTGCTTTACGAAATCATTACTCTAACAAAAGGAACAAAATATTAAAATGCAATTAATTACATTGTGGATAAATGTATTGAGTTTACTTGAATACTTACACATGCCTGGAATACCAGACACTGAGAATTCAGAGGCTGGTAAATACGTTTCTTTTCACATAGTAATTACATTAGAATAACAAGAGATCTTCACGATTCAAAATACTTCATCCTCTCCTTCTCTGACTACTAAAAGTTATAAACTTGCTTCAATTTCCCTTTTTCCAGCCTTACAAAACAGAATCACTTCATTATTAGAGCTGAACTATTACAAATGTTAATACATTTTTCTATTTCAAACTCTTTACTACAGGATCTTTAGAAAACCAAAGTGCCATTATGCAAAAGCAGTTTTCCCTACATCAGATTCTGTTTTTCACCAAGAAGGTTTTCCAACAACATGTATTATTTCTAATATAAGGGGGAAACAAAATTACTTCACCTTTCAGCAACTGGGGGGGGGGGGGGGGGGGGGGCGCGATTTTTTTGGGGGACAACTGCACATTCTTACCATTTTAATTTTTAGTTTGGCTTTAAAATCAAACGTGCCAGAAAATGAAATATCAGATATTCTCTTTAAGTGGCCAGTCACCACCACAGAGATGAAAGGGCAACATATCCAGACTCACCAAAAAAATGGGAAGTAATTTCCAAAACAGCAGGAACTATTTTTCAGTAAAGGTAATCTATCCAAGTAAAGAAAATCATGCTCAGCATCAAACTGCACAATACACCCCCACAGATTCTACCCTGAAGTTAAGAGGACATCTCTGAAACTGCCGCTGTTTTCATACTTCTCTCCAGCAGAAGAGGGAAACTCCAGATTTCTGCTGGCGGACCTCAGATGTAATCAATACTGACCTGAGGGCAGTAAGCTCTTCTTGATGTTGCCCTCTTCTATCTCACCCATCACCTCCAGCTTTGAATTCTGGGCATCCCAAGCTAACCTGAGCGCTGGCAGCTTCATCCCCATTCGGTTCCCCTCGGGCTTGGCCATGTGTTTCTACTCGTGTCTTTGCAGCAGCTTTGAACTATTTCAGCACGCTAAATCATCGAGAAACTATCCCAGGCGAAGTACAGAGCTTCCTGCCAGCTTTGTGCTCCAAACAGGTTCAGTGTAAGGTCAGACAAGCTCACAGCCTGAACACAGGGCAAGAGAAGCAGCAGGGCAAGCCCGGGAAGCCGGCAGCTAAATTGGCGTAGGCTGCCAAAGAACTGGATCATTACACTTTTCAGGACTTGAGATCTTGGTGGAAAACTTGCTAAGTTTTCAGTGTTGATAACGTATTTGAACCATGTATATGCGTGATCCGTACATGCATCTGGAGCAACAGCTGAGCAAATAAATATCAGTTAAAAATATGTATTAAAAAAAAAAGTAATTTGGCAATTAGTTGAATTTCAGGTAGGACTGAAGTGCTAATATACATCCCCCAGATGACTGATCTCCATACGCTATTCACTGTGGCCACTGGATACAGGCGGAAATTTTTGGAGAGACGCCAACAAAGCTTTAACTTCTGGCAGCTGACCCTGTTTTCCTTTTGCTCCTCACACCTCCTCAGGTACAGAGCACAAAGTCTGCTAGCTTCTACACTGCTGCCCTACATCAGCTTCTTTGCCCGAGTGGAAAAAGCAGCGTCTGCCTTTCTTATTTTGTGCAGAATTTCTAAATTGTCTTTAAACAAAAGAAGTACTGTTCACATAATGGCAGCTTTGACCAACATTTTGAAGTTCAATTAAAAGAAAACAAAAGGATGCCTCAGTTTTGGCAGCTTCCAATTTCTTTACTAATTTTCAACTTTGGTATTTCAGATTTTGCAAAACATCGGCAATTTTAAAACTGCTCGTGTGGTTTTTGGGAGACTGGAGGAGCTAATTAATTATAACAGGAGCTAGCAGTAATCCCTACAGAAAAACAGTATTTTCCACTAAAGAATTTTTCTTCTTTTTTGAGAGGCTCTGCTAATGCCATTTTTGTAACAGGCAACTCAAATTCAGTGAGGTTAGAGTCATCTGAAGAGCAAAATGTTTCTCCCCTACTGAAGAGGGCTTCAGATTATTAAAAAAACATAAATAAAGTCACCCTATAATTTATTGCATTCTTCAGAAAATTCAGGTAGCTCATCAAAACAGATGAGCCCAAAGGAAGAGCTCCATGTTGCTTTAAAGAAAGCAGCTGGATCATCTCCCTGCAGCAGGAAACCATGGAACTGCTGGAACAAGATGGGGATGGCAGGAAGAGGACCAGCATCCAGCCTCTACCCCACCTTCCCATTGTAATCCCAGATCTACAGGAGAGCAACTTCCTGATTTTCTTTCTCCCGTTGCTCAAGAACATAAAATAAAGCAGAAATTAGACAAATTCCAAGTCAGCAGAAAAGAGCAGCACCGGGCTGATATTTTCAATATAACTTCCTGAACGCAGTAGATATCATCATTATCCTATATACCCTGTGGCAAAATAGCTTTCTCCTACTCCTATCTATTAACTCTACGGCATTGAAACCTGCTGTAGTGCTCTCTTCTTATTGTCCCATAGTGCTTGTTTCACAGTAAGTATTTTAACAGAGTCTGTTTATAGGTAGACTGAAATCACGGACTACAACTCAAAGGCTTTATGAAATACTGTCGATTACACCCCAAAGCTCTCCATCTCTATGTTCTCTCCTCCCACAGCACTCATCCTTGGGGCAGCCAAAGTGGTGCTTCACACCTAGCTCCACAGCCTCGAAGAAGCATTTCCAAGAGTACAAATTTGATGGGTATGTAGGAAGGAGGAAGCAAAACCAGCCTTTAAGCTGTGATAGCAATTTGAAAATTATGCCATTAACTGTGCACAGCGCCTGCCATCGATAAACACGTACCTCTTTGAAATGGAGAGGAAGAGAAACAGAACAAGTCTAAGATGCTTTACAGCTACTAAGGGTTCATTACTTTGGAGTCCAGCTACTGTAAAAACTGGAGATAACAATATTTAAGGTACCAGAAAATATTATAATGGGAGCTGGTTGTAATTCTATTAGAGAATTCCCCTTCCTTCATCCTGAAAAGCCCTGCCTATGCCATTTTTGCAAGAGGCAATTACAACCCTCCCGTGACTTACTTCAGAGATCCATGTGACATCCTCAGTTCTAAACTGAGCCTAAGCTGTAAACTTACATGTGGTGCTCCACGGTGCATAATACAGATAGATACTGTCTGAAGTAACTACGTACTGATGCAAAGGCCAAAATCTATTCCCGTTTCAGGAAAAAACCCACAAACAATAGTCTACTTTAATTATACAACAACAACAAGCTTCCCCCTCTCACTCCAATGTCTGTCTTAAAAAAAACCCCAAACCCACACCCTGCCCAACCCCCCTCCCCCCCCCAAACCCACAACACAACCCGAGGGGAAAAGTAGGGAGCAAATTTTTTTCAGGCTTGTAGTATCTGTTTTTAATATAATTTCTCTACTTACATTCCTAATATAATGGACAATACCTGACAGTAATCATTCTCTCTTCTCCCCTCCAAAAATAAGTATTTAGTGCTAATTTAGATGCCTAAATTTTTGTCATGTTGTAAATAAAACCAAAACACTATCCATTTCCTTAGAGCTGAAGAAAGTTTCTTTTCTGAGAGGGAAACATAATGATTTCATGGAAACTGCAGCAGGTACTTTACAGATTTTTTCCTTCTAACGATCTACACTACTACTGTACTTGAAATACTCATGCATATTTGGCTGTGTTGAAATGTCAATTGAGCCAAGACTTCTTTTTTAAAACTATATATTAAAATTGTTACCTACTAGTCAGAAGCCTTTTATAACACAAATATTTGAAAGATTATATATAAAGTTACATATATAAAGTCACATATATAAAGTCTTCTTTGTATTATAATTATCCTTTACCTAACTGCCTAAAATAGGCAAAATTCAAGGAAGTCACTTAGACTACAACTCCAAATACCTAAAAGACAGGAATTACTATGTTTTGTTTGCCTCTACCACCTCAATTCCTCCCAGTTTTTGCAGTAACTGAAGCAACCACCTCTTGGGAAAAGAAAGCAATCGTAATTAAATGCTATACAGCAACATGAAAGGGGACTGACTAGATGTGCATGAGAGAAATAAGCACAACATTACCTAGTGGCTAAACAGAAAAAACTGGAAGCTAAAATTACCCGAGTCTGATACAGTTGAAAACACAGTTGACTTAACTGAGACGACGTTAAAAAGAAAAGCAAGAACCCTACCAACACACCAACCCATTTTGAGCGTTGAAGACCAGGCAGTCTGCCGACACTTAAGCAAACCCGTTCAGCCGACGGCAGCAAGAGACTCGTTCCCCCGCTGCGGGCTGATCCCGGCGAAGAGCCAAGCCCGCTCCCAGCCGAGCGACGGAAGGATGCCACAGCCACAAACGTCCCCCTTTCTTCTTCGTTCTTTCCCCCCAGCTTCTACCGCCGAGCACCACGTCAGATGGCACGGAATAGCCCTTTGGGCCAGTTTGGGTCGGCCGTCGAGCCCGGGGGAAGCAACCCGTTTCCCGGCTGGCCTTAGCGTACGAATCCCAGCGTTGGGTTAGTCTAGACGCGGCTGCCATCTCCGCTCCCTCGTGCTGCTGGTGCGGCCAGCCCGCTGCAGTCTCGCTCGCGCCGCTTTAGCGGTCGCAAAACCTGCTCTACCGAACCCCGCGGCTTGCTGCTGTCTCGGCGCGACGCCAGGCTGGAGTGCAAGCCACAGTAGGAAACAGTGATTTTTTAAGAATTTCTAATTCTCTTAAAACCTCTGTGGAATTCCGTGAAACAATGGAAACGACACACTCTGGACAGAGGACTTTGTCCACGCTAATTTCAATGACCAAGTGAATCTAATGACGTGTTAGCATTTCTCAGAAAAAAGAAAATAAAAAACTCAAACCAAGGAAAATGACTAAAACCAAGAAACCTTTTATAATGGAAACTATTAGCAGGCTGTTAAAAATGCAGGCTGTTACAAGATCCTGCTACAATGCTGTTTAAAGGAAGCAAGTAAAATTAAGGGCAGGACTGAATTTTCCCTACGTTCTTTAATTTTTGATACTTAGTATTTTGGGCTTGTCAAAACTACAGAGTTTCATGTCCATTTTTAACACTAATTAATTTTGCACCCCTTTATGAATATTTTAAATTTTTGTTTCATTTTTCTAAAGGTCGTAAATTAGAGTAACTCCCTATGTTATCTTACATATGCTTTTTTAAACATAACCTGTATAAGTGGTGTACACAGACCCTCAGCTATGCAAAGGGAATCTGGGTGCATTCCTTTGTCACTCTTAACAAGCGAAGGACTACTGGAATGCAAAACCTTAGCTTTCAGGGACAACAAAGTACTTCAGGTTAAAGAAACTACCTTTTAGAAAATTAAAATTATAGTATTTTCTCGTATGTCACTGAAGATTTATTTTTCCAAATGAGGTCTGATTTATGAAAAAGCTCTTGTCAATTCATAACATTTTCTAGTTTGATTCTTTTATGGTTATCTTTAGGGTCAACTTACAACAACATGTATCAGTGTTCAGTAAACGCTCAGTACTGTTAAATGCTCAAATGCCTACAGTTAACTGTATGTTGCTTAATGAGCTCTTTTTTGATCCAGTTCCAGAATACATTCTGGAGAATATATTCAGGCAGCATTTGCTTTGCTAGGGTAACCAGAATGCTTGTGGCATTTTCCCCCTCCTTCTACAACTCAAAACCACATTTTCTATCCCTATGTGCAATGCTTGTTCTCAGTCTTGCTTTATTACTGCTATTACTGGCAGAGAAATGCATACTATTTTTATAATTTGCCTGAAATGAGAATCACATTTGTCCTACTCTGCTTGATGGCAGATAAACATTTAAGCACTTGTGACACTAATATCACTTTGTTTTCTGTGGAGATAAACTACCACAACTTGTGCTTATCTTTACCCTCCATTTCTAACCTTAGCTACAGCAAATGCTCTGAGAAGAGCTACACTTTGTCGAGCCTTTTCTTTCATCTGGCTAGTATCCAACCCTGTTGCTGTAACTTGATGGGGATGTTCCGTCTACCACCGACTACTTATGCTTGGGCACAAGAAAAGGAGGCAGGTGTTTCAACTTAAATCCTGCAGGTCCTGTGAGCTCAGTAATTTAACATTATATGTAAACAAATCTGTCCTCCAAATAAAAAAAAAAAAGCCTACCCAAAATACCTCCTGCTTCTCACACATACTTGGAAATAAAAAAAAAAAAAACCCACAACATTTTTTATTTCTTTACTTCTGGTCCCCTTTTAGATAGCCCAAAATACTGTTGCAAATATCAGCTTCTTGACTTGCCACCCACAGTAAGCCATTCAGAAGAGTAATACTAGAATTTTGTTACCACATTCTGTTTTTCACATCTGCCTCTCAAACAACTCTATTCCTTTACTATCTATCCTTTTCTCATCTCCTATTCTCCATAACACAAACTCACCAGCTATTCCTCTCTCTAATTGCTTGACTTGGCCCATATAATATTCTTTAGTGCCACAGAGTGACAGTTTTCAGAAAGTCTCATTCCTGGTCAACAGATCAATTTTCACTTCTCTTAAACCCTGTCAAAAAAAGTACATTTTTCCATAGAATGAACCTATTCTTATTTGTGAAAGCAACACTGTTAATTTTTTTGCACTTTTAAATCAGATATTAAAATCAACAACTTCTGTTTTTCCTTACCTCACCACTTATTTTTTGCCAAGATGCACTACAGGCTTCAGTAAATTTCACTGAAGTGAAATAAAGATGATTCTAACTCAGGATATAGAATGTTTGAACTCTACATGTTAAAACTGCTCTAAAAAGAACCAATTTGAAATACACTTTTTAGTCTGTATTCTGATGACTCAAGTCATCATGTCTTTGATCTGTATCGCACATTCAGACAATAAACACCAATATTTTTCACAAAACAGAGTAACAATTATCAAAAATAAGAAAAAAATAACCAGAAAACTGCCCCAGGGAAGTATTTGTTGAGGTCTTACTGAGTCCAATTCTCACTACGCTACAAAAGCGGAAAAAGAAAAACTGAGACTACTTTTATTTTTATCCTTTAAACAAGTGTGCCAATTCACAGTTTGTTTCTTTCTTGCTGCAGTAGCAACAATAAATCTTTCTCAAATCTATCGGGCTACAAATGCCATCGATCTTTCAACTGCTAGGCTGTTTCAGGCTGCTACTGCACTCACAACTGCAGCAAGAGAAGAAAGATTCGGGCTTCTGCCAGTGAAGCAGTAGGAGGCAAAATTAAGGGCAATCCTGTAGCACCAAACGACTCGCCAGCAAAACTGCAAGGGAAAACCACGATAGCATCAGCATGACAGCATCAGCCTCAGTTCACTATTCCCTGAATGTTTTTATTTAGCTAATATAACAGCTGACTACCTCCCAACCTGGCGTTTCACTGCCTGTGGCCAGATGTTCCCATCGCTTTTTGGAGGAGAACAGGCTCTAAGCTAATGACCCAGCTATGTGGTGTAAGAAAGTCCACTGGCAGAAAACTACCCCTTCAAAACAGAGGGAGCAATTATCTGAGGACGCAAGTTTAGGCGCCAAGAGGAGAAGGAAGCTGGCTCTGTCAGGAGCAGGTAGTCAGTGGACGACACAAACTATACTACCAAGCTGCATCTTTATATTCCAATCCTTACTGCTTTGGTTCTTCAGTTTATTGGTAAGTTACATTTCCAGCTAGACCATTACTTAAGTTACATACTTACTATATGGCAGCAGACAAGCTCTTCACCTCTCCCTGAAATTTTAGCTTATTTTTTAAGAATTAATATTGTTAAATCCCATCAATAAAATTGTTACAGCCTCACAAAGAAAAAGAATTGTTCTTCTAAGTCTACAGACATAGGTCTGACAGCCCAAACAATCCACTATAGATAAATGAAAATGCTTTGCTCTCTTGTGTAAGCATCGGTCTGAATTAGCCTTCTCACCAGTTTTAGCGAGCACCAGTGAGACATGTCAGCTGCAACCACAAGCTGTTCACTAATAAGTCACAGTGCTTTTGTTCACTGGAGAATGCTTAATGAGATCTAAAAAGCCACATCATATAACTTCATGACATGCTTTTTGTGTAAAAAAAGTATCCACTTTTTATAGTAGTCTTTCCTTGCATATTTTAAATAAAAATGTGTATGATGTGCTACTTTGAGATACACAAAGCAAACAAATTAATTGAAAAACATTTGCTTATGCCAACGAGAATTTAAACATTCTAATACACAACCTCATATGCATGTACTTTCTGTACCATTTTAGTATCAAATATCATGTGGAGTTTTTTCTGAAGGTTGCCTTACCAAATTTTAATGCATTTTTATCAAGTGACAGATAAGCACAGTCAAAGCCAACTGGATCCTCTACAGAATTATGACATACAACAAGACTGCTAGAGGCAAAAGCAAACAGAAAAGAACCCAACCCCAAATCAGAGAATATATTTATAGAGAATTTTGTTCTTTAGTTACAGCCCTGTAGACCTCCAAGGTCTTGAAGCAAAACACCAGCATACACATCCATCAAAAGAAACCTATAGCATCCTTGCAGCATGCTATTTTAATACCTTTATAAATAAGCCTCGATTACTGTAAACAAAAAGACTATTTTAACAGCTGGGATGAGTAATCTATACCGGTTTTCCTTACAGGTATATAAAACCATCATTGTTTCCCCCACTCAACTGACAGGTGTAACTATAATTTCATTGTGACGCAGAAAGTGTTTTTCTGCCTTCTGCAGAATGGTTTACACCCAAATACTCCATTTCTCCTTTATACTTGAATGCTGTAGTTACTTTACTGAAAACACTCAATCACAATTGATCAACTACTATTCTGTTAAATTTGAGGAAAGGGCCATCAAAGAAATTTTTCTTCTGTCAGAAGCAATAACGAAAATCTTAAGTCCTATCCACAAAGGATCACTGCTACCTCTCACTCCCTAAGTCCACGCTGATTTTCAGCCAGACTACTAAAATGCAAAACAATTTAAGAAAGCATCAATTTTGAGCACTGAATCGGGTGGCTTTTTGTATTTGGAACAGAAATGACCCAAACTATGGAATTCATTCATCAATTAAATCAAGAGGGTTTTTCCAATATGCTAATCAGATAAGTACACAAAGTATTTCAGGGATTTTATCGTGAGATTGAGTCCACAGGCTGTTTCAGACCCAGAAGAAATACCAATGACCACAGATACTGCATGTTCTCTGCCCCCTCCCCAACATAAACATAGTTTGTCAGATTTGAGATGTTGAAATGCTAGGAAAAGACAAGGAGCCAAGTACAATCAGCAAAATATTGATATTATTAAGAATTCTAAGGTTTAATCTCTATTTTGGGACTAGGAGTCACATTTTCCCAGCACGTCTGCTACCATCAATCAACAAACCAAGGACTTTACTGCTAGTAGGTTCAAGAAAGTTATCGCCAATATTTACAGTAGCTATGGCCACTCAAATAAAAATATAAAATTTTTTTAAAAGCACAGATACCAGAATTACAATCAGATAGCTTTGCTTTTATTTAATTTATTGCAATGAAAAACTTATGAAATTTCTAAGTAATGTTTCAGTGATGTTTGTAACAATTAGTATTTTTGAAACCACAAAATTAGAATTATAGGTCAATAGGATTTTTTTCATGTAAGCCATCAAAAATATGAATTCTGAACAATTTCTTCTTCAAAATACTTTTAACAAGAATTTCATGGATATGTTCTTAGACTCTGGACTAGCTGAATAAAGATTGCTCTTTCATTCTTTTTTCAGAAGAACGCAGGCAGTTTTTTTATTTACTTCATATATCCCAGAAGTTTTAAGGTGAAAGGCTGAAACTTTTTCAGCACAAATACAGTATTCAGAAACTGCATTCCAAGAGCTTCTATTCACAACCAATGAAACCGAAACAAAACAAATACATGTGACACAACACCAGTTTTGAAAAATCTGAGAAAGGAGAAATGAAACTCAAATGTGAAATATTATTTTCTTTTCATCAAGTGCATAAATACACAGGAAATTTGTGACAGATTATGCCAGAAATACTTCAAAATTCTTCTTGCATGTTTTTTTTGTTTTGTTATTATTTTACTGCATCTCAGAGAGCTTGTAAAGAAGTGAACTTAGAGACTATAAAGAATAAGAAAAATAATAATAACCATAAAAAGACAGTGTCTGATTTTGTTTGTCTGGCTAAATTATCACCTAACAAGATACCACGCTGTGGCATTAGTTTCAACATAAACCCTGCTGAAATCCAGGGTCTGATGGCTGACTCAGTGGTAAGTGCTGGGCTGTAACAGATGCTAATAAAGCAAGCTCTGCCTCATTTACTGCTACACCTTCCTAATTTTTAAACAGAGGTTTCTGTATGTTTTCATCAGTTTCTGTAACAGAGTAGTAGGAGAAAGTACCCAAAGAAAAACGTAGCAAAAGTTTATCAGCTTACAAGAAGAACGGGGTGGAGGGGAAGGGAACTGGAAAAAACACCACGGGAAACAAAACAGAACATATCACTGCAAAAACGCAAACTTGGACCCTTAACACAGTTCTGTGTAACGTTAATTACTAACACAAACCATTCACGCCAACACAAAGCTGCAAGTTCCAAAGGGAAAGGCCCATGAAGAAACTGGCTAATTAAAAATAAACCAACTTCTTGAATATGGAAACTGGAAATCTGACCTTCCTGGGCAGGATAACAAGGCTGGAGTGCAGGGTATGAAACTGCACCCAGGTACTGACTTCTCATCTACTGAATTCCAGTGATTACTAGAGATGTGTTTTGTAGGTGGCTGAACACATCCAATATGATAGCAGACTACTCTTAAATGGAACTTAAAATGCAAGCCAAGTTATGAAAAAGCAAAACCAAAAAAGCAGATATTCCATCTTTATAGAAAGGGTACTGCGTAGTGCAGTAACTTTTCTAAGGGAAGTAGCATTTGCAAGTGGAATGCATGAACTTTAGCATCAGGATTACAAAGGTTCCCAACAGAAGAGCAAAAAAAGCATCAACTGCTGATAACAGACAGTTACCCCTAGAAAATCTAGTAAAAGGCAGGTTAAACAAGCCTGTCTGTTACCCAAGCTGAAATTATTTTTCTTGTTGCAATGTCAGTTTTCTTCTGCAGAGGAAATGAAAGTCTGCTAATCAAATCGATAAAAAGGAGGTCCATCAGTTTCATCAGAACCATACTAGTAATTTAGAACATGCACTTGTGTTTTTAGAAGAGGGATTTCGAAAACATCAAGCTTCATGTGAACTTGAAAGCAGGAGTTTACAAAAATAATAAGGCGCTGTGTACTAATGCCTGCCGGGGATCCACAGGAGCCTCTCGAGTGGCAAGAGACGTAGGGCTGAATGCTCAGGCTGTCTTTGATATAGTGCTTCCTGCTTCCAAAACTAATGACAGGACAAAATACCAAAAAGACCCAAAGCCTGGGTCAGTACTGCCAGCCAGTCTGCTGTTCCAGAATTTAAACAATTGAACGGAGCCATGAGTGCCCTAATTGCACATGTGAATGCGGACCTACGAACCACAGCGTAATCTGAAGCCTACAGAAAAATCTTAGCACTACGTCAGCTGAAAAACATCAGCGAATTCTGTGTGTTTTTCTCTGGAGAAGGTGCGTTTGCCCAGCTGGACCAAGAGTAGATCAAGTTACTCAGGCTGCGTCAAGACCCTTGAGCCAGTCACGCCCCTGGTAAAGGGGTAGAGATCACCAAAAACTTACTTCTCATCGACGTTCTTTCTTTCGGAAGGTGACCAGCACAACACACGCATGGCTACAGGATAACTTCATAGCCTTTGTATTTCACTCTGTTCAGCTAAAAGCACTAACCCTGCAGCTAATCCTCCCAGGAGAGAATTACACCCTATAGCAGTGTGGTAGGAGCAGCCTGATCTGGAACACGCTTCTGTCACTAATGTGACAGTCGGACGGATAAGAACTGTTTCTCAGGATAAAATATCTGGGAAACAGGCTGGCGAACAGTGGGTTATGGCCCTCCGCCAGTTCACATGCGAAGATAACTGACAGACCTTGGACTTCTGGGAAAGGGAAACAGATGTTTCAATTTGCACAGGCTGTTTCGCCCTATTTTTTATCCACCACAGTTAATAATGAAGCATTCACTATCCAGTACAGGGGCACAGGGCCCCCAGTGAACACTTAAGGCTTGAAACATGAATTTATAGTAATGCGTTACTGCCCGTGTCTTCTTTTCCAGCACATCAAAGTGAAAATGCTTTAAGCTGTAACTCCACGATCTGGAGAAGCGTTTCTGATTACATGATGAAAGCACCTATGCTTAAAATACAGACACACATGCATTCATTCTTAGGCTGTATTGCTTCTGCTGCTTGAAAAAAAATGATTCCATACATCTGTTTTGATAAACAGTTTTACTGATTTACTAAGTAATCATTAATATTAGCATGAGATTAGTAGACATTTTAATTAAAACCTAACAGCTGTTTGAAGCCAAATACCTCACACAATAGATGCTTGCATCTACTGACAGCATGGTTCCCGAATGAGGAGAAGGAATGAGAAAAAAAAAAATTTAAAAAAGCAACTGCTTTATGGACCATTTGTAGCCTGCGGATTACAGGCAAAATAAACTTTATCTAGGCAACACAATGGGATTCTGGTACGTTCTCTTTGTTTTCTAAGCACACGATAACAATGAACAATCATTTAAAAAAAATAAATCTAGTCCCACAACCACAGTGTTGTCGAATTCAGAAGCAAATGCATATCATCTCCCTGTCTGCAACAGTCATGCTGGCCCGAGTTTTATGTCATTTGGGGGGGATGACAGATTGAAAGCTGGTATCTCCATGGCTACTACTGAGGATGCAAAGTTTTCACCCCAGCAGATTTTTCATTGTGGAGCAGGATTCTTTCTCATTGAAGTATCACCACTTCATACCTAAAATGCTTCATATTTAGGTTACACTGCAGTGTGAGGATTTCCTATCTAAACCAGGTCAACTTAAGGTTATGAAATTTTAGCTTTCTATTTCTATGGAGATTTTGCTACAACAAACACATTTTCTAGTTGCATCTCTATTGTCTGTTTTGCACTTGTCTATTTTCCAGGATATCTCCGTATAAAAAAATTTTAGAAAGATCAGGTTTTCTTTCCCAACAAAGTCTTTCATAGACTCTGGACAAGAGAATCTGTCTGCTCTTCAACAACATTACAATTTTATTTGTAGCTCTGAATTATTTAACAATTACAGAGAAAGCAGCTTTATTATGCGCTTCACTGCAGAGGGGATGGACACCACGCATCAAAATGTATATTCTGATGTACAAAACATCCCAGGAATACTCAGTATTGGTAATCAGCACTTTGATTATAGTATGCATGTTTCTAGCAAGCATTTTCAAAAAAAAAATTGGGGTTTTTTTGATGGGCTGCTAATTTTCAGAGGAAGTTCAAGCTGAGCATGAAAAGTTTGATACACAAAGTTCTTAGAAGTAAAAAGGACTGCTCCAAGGTTTCAGCTTTACCCAATTAGTTACCTTCAAAACAAATCAGGACTTCTGTCAATTCAGCAGAGAGAAACAAACGTATATAACCAAGAATTTATGTACAAAAATACTACATATACTGTGAATATCGGCCAACCTAAACACAAAAAAGGACACAGTCATAATGTGACAGGTACATTCATCTTACTGTGGAAGAACAAGGAATATTGCTTTATTGAGTTTATCCAACTAGGTATATTTAATCTAATACATTCTACAATGGATTTCAAGTGCGACTAATGACTTCAGCAGACTACAGCAAAAACACACTATCACACATGTACTAATTTACTCCAACCTGTATGTATAGCATACAGCTATAACTCATCCTCAGCAACTATAAAGGCCTCAGGCTACCCAATGCCTAGAGATGACAGATGTCCACAAACCAGCAAAAAAAACCTGAAATAATAGAAACTTACATCACAAGAAAGATTGTTTCTCTCTCTTTACATAATCAAATTACTACTATTGAACCAGCCAGCTCCATGGCACAAATTACCCAAGGCATGAAGGCAAGATTTGGTACAAATTTGGTTCCCTCAAAGGCCGAGGAAGCAAGTAATCCCATTCCAAGAACAGTAAAACCTGGTTGTCTATGGATGTACGTCTTAAGACTCAACTCACATGTGGATACTGTAGTGTTTAATAAAGGTTCCATCTTTCCTAGCAGTGGATGCATTAGCAATCTCTCCCGATGCAGAGCTTTTTTCACAGAAATTAATACAAAATTAGCATCTGAGATTTCTATCCATCTGTCAAAACTGACAGAAAATGACCCATGGGAAAAATAGGAGGAGGGAAGGACTGGCAGATGATGTAATCACTTAAGGCCTTTTCGCTTAGGAAACAAGAAAGTTAACTGAAAAGATTATGATTAGAAAGGTATCTTAACGAAAGCTACAAGGATTGTTATCGTTTTTTTCCTGTGGAATGCACAAACATGTAAAACCCCCACCTACTCTGCTACAAAGCCCTTCTAAAAAGTAAAATTAAGTCAACCAAAAACATCACTCAATGACAGCATTCTTAAAATTCAGAAGTGAGAATGTCCACAGACATTAGGTTGAAACCTTATTGGAAAAGTCACCATATCAATACTGAAGTGATTTGGGGAAAACATTACAGTTCTCACAGAATGTACATGAGTAGCTGCCAAAAATTAGTGCTTTCATTGACTTAGCCAGTTAATGAAGAAATAATGTTAATTTCAACAATCAGAAACAGGCATTTGGAATTTGGAGAAAAATGAGAAAATTAGCATTGGATAAACAAAACTTATATAAAAGCTTCTGAAAGCCTCTTAAACAGTAATACTAGAATGATTTCACAATTAAAGAGGCCAATGGAAAGATGCTTTTATTTGACACCTTCTGAAAAATTACACAGGAATTTCCTGAACTTTAATGACGATCACCAAGTTCTTTTCTAATTTCTTTTAGAGCATCTTGAATTCTAGTCTAAAAGAGAATCCTTTAATAGTTCTTAGCCCTCTCTGGAAGACGACACATTTCCATTTCAGTTTAATTTCATTATGTATCATTAATTTCCGTATTTCTTTCCTGTTCTAAATGTGCATTTCAAAATGCAGAGGAAATGGACAATGAACAAAAAGTAAATAATCCTTTCAAATAATTTCCTTGATTATTAGTTTCTCCGGCATACATTCTCATGTGCAAGTTTTCACAATTAATTTTTTTCCTTAATTTAAGCATCCTGCATAAATCAATAGACCCACGTTAGTTCTCCCAAGTAAATGGTTTAACAGTCTTTAGATGAAACCTGAGATTAACATACAAATTTAGGAATTTGAAGACAAAATCTCCCAGGTGCAAGAAACGATATAAATAATTAATACAGCTAATTCACAAGTTCTTGGAATCATATCAGCATTACATTCTTGGAGTCTTGGAATTCCAAGCATAACAGAACGCCTCACAAATAAAAAATTTTTGGCACCTACACCCTACTGTAACTTAACCAGATCTGTTTCCCCATTTGAGATAAGGCTTTGAACTAAGATTTAAAATCTTACAAACTATGCACATTGGTACATATGCTATAAAGCAGCAACTAAAAAATTTTGCATGCTTCGGTAACAAAGGCATCATTATAACTGTAACTTTTATACACTCAAGAAACAGGGAAGTGTTCTGTTTTTCTTCGCCAAGGGAAATGACAACAAAGCAAGCTCAAGGGTGGCTAGTATTCATAATGAGACTCATAAATAAAGGAAATTATGTGCACAGTTATTCATAAGGTACTTTTCCTCCTTTTGTTTACCATCCTGTAAAGTTCCGTTCATTAAAAAACAGGAAGAGAGGGAAAGGCTGAAGCAGTCAGGACCATCGCTGCTGTAGCATTAGTTTTACGAAGATTAGAAAACAGTCTTAAGTAAAAAATGTCTAAACAGTGTATCTTCTTGAACATACTCAGTGAATTGCACAGAATATGACAAAAAGATAATCAAAGTCTACTTAACTGATTCTTCCCCAAAATCAAAGTTTCAAAATACATTTAGATTTTCAAAATCAACAGCTCATAAACAATGCAAGATAACCATCTGATTTCTGCGTGACGAATGAAGACAGAAATTTAAGTGATATTAAAATTATGCTCTCTGCATGAAATGTATGTCAGAATGGTTACAGTTAATCAAGAAGACAACCAGTTATAACAAACAATTAAAGCAACCCCCAACTCTCTTGTCAATTTAAATGATCCTTAAATGAAAAGTAAATTACCTCCATTGAGATTCGTCTGTGTATCCGGTTTCTGAGACAAACACCTGTGGGAGACTGAACTTCATCAGACGATGTTCCAGAAGCTTGGTCACTTTCACCATCTGACCCCATTTTCAGATTTTCATGAACAATATCTTAAAAATAATCCAGAGAATTGAAAACAGTTAATCAGTATTCCACCAAATATCTCCCTTGTACAGATGGAAAATAACTGTATCATTACTGTGCGCTGGGTTATATGGCAAAGTCAGACTCATCACACTCATGGTAGTCTTGGTATACTTCTTATGGCTCAGGAAACACAAAGTGAACGTCATAGGACTTCTGCACAGACTTTATCGTTATTTTTTTCTTCTTTGGTTTGCAGCAGAACTCAATTTTCCAAAACAAAAGGTAGACAGTCCAGTCCCAGTTTTAATTCCTATAAGCCACCTTCCCCCTCACAGCTTCAGTTCCTGAACTCCCTCACTACCTCTTCTATTTGCTTTTGGATATAAAACATTACTGAGAATATTTAATGTTTTCAAATCAGACTACCTGATGTTAGCAACCTAAATGTTATCTTCAGAAAGCTTAAAAAAACCTGAGAGGTATAGGTACTGTTTTCAGGAATGCCAAATACGGACACTTGAGATATAAAAACCACTGGTGTGTGTGTATGTATGGAGGAAGAGGATGTAAACTGAGCATCTAAATAGAGGCCTACAATGTACAAGTGGATTCAGCAGAGGACCTGATAGTAAGGAGCAATTAAATGAAATCTGTGACGTTATGGAGGAATTTAGGTAACAAACTATGTGATGTTGCAGGACCTTCATGTCAACGGAAACTGGTACTTTTAACACAATCCTCTAGGTTCATCCACACAAAAGAGTTTAAGTATATACATATTCATTACTTTTAAGCACCATAGGATCTTCCAGACTTCGGAAGACAAACATGGTAATGAATGAAGAGAAGATCAAGATGGTGTCATTAATAGCATTAAGAGCCAAATGTCTTGCAAAGGACACACAATGGGAAATTGGTGATACAAGCAATTCACTAGGAGTAATGCTCCGTCATCACCTCTGAAATATTTGAACTCCAAATTACTAGAAAGATTAAATACTTACACATATAAAGGAGGTGCTTCAAAAGACACCAATTTTCCTGCCCTCTCCTGATCCTTGGTATTAAGCATTATCTTGTACAGAGGAACAACTAAAGAGTCTCAGAACTCTACCCCTAAAAAAATGCTAGTATTAGCAAAAAACACAGAGCTCAGTTCAGCCTTACCACCAACATGCCTAAAAATATTTAACATTTGCACAGCATTACAGCAGTAACAAAACCAAAAGAGAAAATGCAAGTTTAATCACTATCAACAAGCAAGAAAGCTGGATTTTCTAGAAAAAAAAACCCTTCAGGCTAATGTTTGGTTATCAGCACATCTTCTAAAATGTTTGTCGAGCTTGGCTAACATAGAATCACGTAGACTTCAAAGGATCAAATTCTTCCTCAGTACAAAGAATTTCCTTTTACAGAAAACAGAATGGATACAAAAAGATTAACTCCTAAGTTATTGGCCCCATGTTTTTTAACTCAAAGTACTGTAATTAAACACACAAGCATGCATCTCATGCACAAAGCAAATTTTCCAGCAGCAATGAGGATCAAAATTGAGTTTCAATTAAAAATCCTCGTTGCATCAGAATCTTCCCCGCAAATCATGCTCAGATTTGGACTGAATAAGAAAAAAATAAGCCGCATTCCTTGCATAATAAGAAGCAATCTTCTGGTTTCAAACAAGGTAAATACTCATCCGTCCTTCTAAAGGCATCGTAGTTTGAACCAGAGAAGATTTTCAGAAAGTGGTCCCTAAAGATCAGCCTTACCCTTAATATAAGCAGACAAAATATGACTCTCTTCTGCCTAGACTCTAAGAAATCTTTCACTCTTTGTAGTCACTTGATGGCTCTCTTTTTAAATATACCTAACAAACTGTAGGAAATTATTTTTCGTAATGTAAAAGCGTTATTGAAAACACTACTCACAGCAAAGCTGTGGTGCTAGCATTGCTGTATCTGGCAAACAGCACATTCACTGTATCAGTTCTTCAATAAAAATCCTCTTTTAACGTACTTTTCTGAGAGGTCACGTAATCCATTTTAGCAATTAGAGCTCTCAAGATTCTGTTTGTAAAATTAAGTGTAACAGCTACTGACAATTGCTCCCCAATCTATTTATCCTCATGTTAGTACAAGCCCATTGATTGGGCCCCAAAGTCTATTTTCTTTAGAGAAACTAGACAAAGAGACAGTTATCTGGGCAACCTCACAAAATAAGACTGACGAAGTTAAAAAAGTACTGTATTTTAAGCCATGGAGCAATTACATAATTTCTTTCTAAAAAAAGACTGACACTTACTAAAGTAATCATGTGATTGATACTGTCATACTTTTTATCTTAAAATACAAAGTTCAATTCACAAAAGCATATGTATTATGAAATTATTATTAAAAAAATGACACTTTGAAATGCAACTCTCAGAACTACAACGAGCATCCTAGTTGACAAAGATAATTCTTCTACTAAGATGACCACCTATGCAGTAATACACAGCTAAGGACTATTTCAAGAACTAGTAACACAAACCCATACATTTAGGGCAGATAACATAACTGCAGGGAGATTTTGCTCTTTATAAATCAGTAATGTAAAGACAAAGTGGGTCTGTACCACTCAAGTTAAAAACTCAGTATATCAGACTTAAATAAGATGATGGTCAATCTATTTTGAATACTGCTGCGATGTGATTAATTCTGGTAAGTTTGGATAAGCTACATACCCATAACCAAAAGGCTTTAAGCAGGATACTGGCTGCAGCATCCAAAAATCTATCATTAAGCACATGCCTAAATTTCTGATGGGCTAAATACCCAACTGCTCCTATCTATAAGGGTTTGCAGATGTTTTAATCATATTCTAAATAGGGATACTTTTAAGTTTTTAAAAAATATCTTGACTGTGTTATCATCTAATATAAATGTGTCCTTTTATTTTATTCAGTTAAAAAGACATTAGCAGAGCCTTATGTTCATTATTTCAACAGCATAAACCCAGGAATAAGGCATTAGCTTAGTAATTTTAATCATTTTACAGAGGTGCATGATGATAATATTTGATTAAGAAATGATGAAAATCATGCAAATATTTCCTTAATTTCACTAAGCTTTTCTATAGGCAAGTTTACCTGCACCAAAGCCAGCTTGCATGGTCTTCAGAGGTTTTAATAGTTCAGGAATTTACTGAATTGCTTTCACTGAATATGCAAGCTGTTCTCTCACACAGGCGTTTATGTTAATGTACTCTACATATCTAATTAAATATCCGGTATAGCCATGTAATGAAAAGCTGTAGATGACTACAGTGTAACAGGAAAACTATGGAAGTACATTTAAAAGAAAAGGCTGTCCTCATTTCAGCCGGGAGGAATGCACCCCAGAAGAAATTCATACAGGAAACCTACAGTGCAGCAAATGAAAACTCCTCCAAGTGAGCTAAAGTAATATCCACTAATTAGTCAGTAGTGAGTCAGACTGCATGATCTTTCCATCTTATTTCAAATGATTACAAAAATAATCACATGACCTGCGTATTGGAGTCCTTCCAAGGTGTACTCTTCCAAAGCTTATTTTTATATGAAGTGGCTACAGTTTATGATTAGATTCAGTAATAACAATCCAAATTGAGGAAGGCCACAGTGAAAAATTGCCTTCGCTGTTAACATTACCAAAGCATGAAAGCTGTATGGACACATCATTCCTTTCAATTTCAGTATTTACGACAAAGAAACAGAACTTCTCTATAACTCTATCAACGCAACAGGCAAAAGCAGGATAAGCTCTCCCCTGGTTGCTACGGAGGTGCACCAGAAGGATCAGCGTCAGTTGGCTTTGCACATTCCAAGCGCCTCTCCAGCGTTCCCAGTAATATAAATAATGGAACCAGGACAACTAAGTTGGCTCTGCATTCAGCCAGGTCAGGTCCAAAAAGGGTTTATTAGCTCTGGCTCTACGATGGACTGCAGCAGTTAAATGTTTCTGGAGGTGCAAGACTTTAGAAGCTGTATAGATATATGTGAGCTAAAAAAAAACTCAGCTAGACCTTCATTTGCATCAGTGGCATGGCTGATTCACAATTTGGCTTGAGAATGATCTACGTTATTTAAAATCATCAAGATAACTGAATACTAAATTTAAAATGACTACAAAATTTTAAACAAAGGCACACTTGTTAGAGATCGGTTCAGAATTTTTGTCTTTACAAAACCTTTTACAAAACCTAAAGCTAACAGAGATGTTTCCAAGTAGAAATTCTTTTAAAAATATTTTTGGATTTTACACGTTACCAAAACAGCAGGAACTCATGTTCAGTGCTCAGAAAGCAAACAACCAAAACAGCAGGAACTCATCATGTTCAGTGCTCAGAAAGCAAACGAAACTCCAAAATCCTCCCAGGCTTCTCAACCAATTTTTATATTGATAATCTCATTCAAAAGCAAGCAGCATGAAGATGTACCTGTGGCGGGTCTTGTTTTAGTCTGTTTCTTAACCAAATAACCATCCTTAACTGCCATGATTTTGTGATATTTCAAGGATATCTCTCAGATAGCATTTTTCCACCATTAGAATAGAGGGAAAAGTGGAAAGAAAAGAGGATGAATGAAGAAAGCAAAGAAAAAAAAGTCTCACGTAGTATAGCATATTTGACCGTTTCATTTCTGATGTCATCCCAATAGAGAAAACCTCAGCATCCTGCTGAGTAATAACCATTCTCATATGGCAGGAACAAAAGCAGGAAAGATGTGAAGAAGGAGCAGAAAGAACATTAGTAATTATGCTTGTATATGCTTGTACTTGCGCTATCTACCACTAGATAACATGTAAAAGTAGCTTAAATTTGCATCAAATGAGTGGGGGAAAAAACCGCACCAACATTAATGGCATCATTGCATCCAAAGCAAAAAGCGAGATTTAATATATACATACCTACACTCAGTAAATCTATTCCAGACTACTTCAACAAAATTACAAATTCTACAGGAATCTATGGCTATTTAAAACATGTTATTATAGCACTTCCTACAGACTAACATATTAAAATTGTGAGTACTATTTAAACACCTGATCACCTATAAAACTCGATCACCTGAGAAAAATAAAACTGATGGCATTCCTCTGCAATACTTAATATGTAAGTATTTTTTTGACATGAAAAATAAAGCTTTGACAAAACTGAAAAATCATTAGAAGAAACCAAAAACTGTTTATGAATTTTCCTTTTGCAAGGCTGATTTGAAGTTCATAGTGAAATTTTGAAGAGGATTAAGTTACTGGTAGATTACATTTAAAAATGCTATAGACTGTTTCTAAAGGCAACACACAAGAACCAGAGTGCAGAAGTATGCAACTCTGCTGTTCCTGTGGATAGTTTGTATACATCTGATTTGGAAAGTAATCCATCCAAGACTAAATCCTAACCAGAGATTTCTTTAAGTACACAATTGTTTGTTTGGTTGGGTTTTTTTAAGCTTTGTCTTCTCGTTAGATCCTTGGCAACTTAAGCAAAGCTTGGCTAGGCAAAGCAGAAAAGAAATAATGTGTGTAGGACTTGAGTGAAATCAGAAATTGATATGGTAGTCAAACTGTACACACTAAAACCTGTTTTCTTCTGTGGTAACAACAGCTGCAA
Source organism: Astur gentilis (assembly GCF_929443795.1). NCBI lineage: Eukaryota > Metazoa > Chordata > Aves > Accipitriformes > Accipitridae > Astur > Astur gentilis. Next base: position 13,925,925 of record NC_064913.1, read on the forward strand.
AAGTCCATTCAAGAGGACAGAATTCTTTTTTCAGTTTGAATGGTAGCACAAACAGTAAAAAGGCAAGGTTTGGAGCATAATGAGTAATATTACAGCAGAGAAGGATATAAGTGGTTTGGCTACTATCTTGAAGACTCATAGTTTAATCTTGAAGATCAGTTTATCACACACTTCTAAAGGAGGACAGAAGATTGAAAAACTCATAAAATTCTAATTAAATTATGACTTGCTCTCATTTTCTAGTATCAATTAATTAAGCACAATTTAAAATAACATAAAAGCAGGGTAAAACATTAATGGTGACTGGAGGCAGCAACATGACAAATTACTTGAAGGAGAAGAAAAAAGAATTTGTAACTTATTCGCCCCACAGAACCACCAATATAGCTCGGGACCACAACAAAAAAAGATAATTATAGTTGAGTCGCCTTCATTTATCACTGAAAAAACCAATTCTTTTTCTTATAATAATGAGAAGTCTAAATAATATACCAGTTCTTTTTAAATTCCACATGTAGGATGACTATTCCCTGTTTTTATCATATTTAATTCATTGTAGTTCTCACCAATGCTTAACTGAGACAGACACACAGGTTTCTTGCAATGTATTAAGAAAGAATATTTCGTAACTTTTGTAACTTTGCAACTTGTCAAAAATTCATGGGTCACCGCGTGTTCTTGCAACTGCTTTCTTCCTGAAAACCTTAAAGAGAAATTCAGTACCTTAAAAACAAGTTTCTCCAAGAACTCCCGAAAAAGATTACCACATTCCCAGAGATTTATTAAAGCATTAGAATAACCATATCTCTCGCTAAGAATCAATACAGACATTATTCTTCATAGAAAAAGGAACTTAAACAAGGCAGTAAATTACCTAATCTGCTCCCATTTCTGGGCATTGCCATGAAGGAGCCGAGGCTTCCCCCTATGACGCTATGTGGTCTCCGTAAAGGGGGCTTCTTGAAGGATCCTGTGTACTGGTGGAGAAAGGAGTGCATGCTGTGAGACGTTGGAGGCCTGCCATTCTTCACAATTGGCTCTACAATTCACAAGGATGAAATATTCATTCCCACAAGCAAGTAGGAGTGTCAGGAACATGCCAGAAGAAAAAAAAAAAAAAAAAAAAAAAAGAAAAAAACAGTTACTAGACAGGAAATCACCACTCTGGTAAGATTCTCTTTCATACTAACAGTAGACCATCATACTACTGCCATTTCTCTATTAACAAATTAATACAAAACATGGTATTTACTCTTACCCAAATTTAATTTTACTAAATTCTGTCACTCTGCTGCTGGATCAGTAAATGACCTGAATATACAGTCTAAAAATGTGAATAAAACTCAAACATAGCTTTTAATATCAGTAAAGTTATTTTATTCTGAATTAATGATTTGTCTTATTGCACAATGTTTCATCTTTACCATAATTTAAACAGACCAGCTGGTAGATCAATTCACATGATGAGCAAATTCAACCACAAGCCTTTGGAAATATTTTCCCTCTCAAAATTCTTGAGGGTCACTAGCAGAAAGTGGAAGTCCTTACAAGGAAACATACCTGTCTATACCCACCAGAGCTGTCATGCCATAATTAAAGGTTACTAACTTAAAGGATATCAGAATAATTAAGTATTCAATGAGTTATTCTTGGCTTTCTATTGGACTGTGTCTCAAACAGTTCACTGTACTTAGACTTAAACCCAGGATTGTCAGATTTTTTAAAAAAAATTATTATTGATAAGCCCTTTCTAAAAAAGATGAAACATTAAAAATTTTAAAATCTTATATACAAATGCGCACAGAAATTCAGTGTTAGCGTTTTCTCAGCAACCTGACTCTGCACACACGGACTAGCACTCAAGGATTGCCATGGTACTAGAAGCAGTCTAACTCTAAAAACACAGAGGATTTTTTACCCCAACAAGAAGCAGAATAGATGTCAGCTTGTATTGACTGTCACAAAACTGCACTTCTCAGAACCACTGAGGAAGTCATTCATACAAGAAATTAAAGAAGAAATACTCTTACTACAGAAAAGGTACCCAGAGGATGTGCCAGAACACTTTAGATTCAAGCAATTTTATTTTTCTATCATTCGATTCTTACTACCACTACAGATACGTGTTGTTTGGTATTATTTGGAAGACAGAAAAGGCATCAACCACGCATTGAGCAACTGCAGCGCGAGTGCTACTGAACCGAGTGGCACCTCCCGAGTGTTCCTGGAGCCGCTGGTCCCAGGGCGTAAGGCAGCTGGATCTGCTCAGAGCTTCACTCACGCCTGCTGCAACAGGGAGCACTCTGGGATGCTACTTCATCACCCCGACTTATATTCTCACATGCAGGGACCCCAAAATCTTGCCTTCCCTTCCAAAATAAGATAGGAAGAATAATATAGCTAGGAGAAGTTATTTTATGAAAAGCAGAATTTCAATGGTGAAGGAAAAACCCAGCAACAAATACCTAATAAGCCAAGGAAAGCAGGATCCTGAAGGGAACCTCCCTCCTTCCCCAGATGTACCAAACCTTTTGGATATATTGTTATGATTGGTCTGACAGAACTACCCAAGGACAGGCCAGTGACTTTATATGCAAAAATTTCTTGCATAATTATTTTTTAAACATAATACAGTAAGACAAAAAAACTTTTTAACTCAGCTGCTGCAGGGAAAAAAATAAAAGCCAAAAAACCCCAACACGTCAGGCAGAAAACAGTATTTGAAAGGACACATCAGCACTGTTACGAACCTGCCTGCATCTTTCAGTTAGGATCCTTCATAAATGCAGCTTCAACACGGGTGAACGTAAGGAAAAATACACCATACGTCTGTGTATAATGTTCATGAAGTACGATCAGCGTCTTCACCTTCAAAACTCTGCACATCTCCGTCCCAAATCCTTATTTCTGTTTCTAAAACATTGCATCAAGCCTTTTGATTTAAGGGTGGCATCAGCTTCCTTGTTGTGTAACTTCAACAGCAGATTTATCCTAGGGCAGCAGGCAGCAAATTCCTCATCAATTCTTGCATAGAATCTATTACTACTTCCACATGACAGGAAACAGGATACAGCACAACTACTGCTTTTGGTTTTTATATATTTTTATATATTAAAATCTGCTTTTTGCTTTCCAACTTTCTTACTAATCTTTGATTTGATCTAGTTTCTAGACTACAGACATCACACTGAGTTTAGACTCAGTGCTGAACAAATGAATGGTAGCACTGAAAATCCAAATACCCGATGAGTACATCGTTTGTTCTGTTGAGACAGTCATCACCGGTTATAACTATGATGCCTGGTGGGTTTTAGTGGCTAGTTTGCATAATTTTAAAGTTACTACTTCATTTGTATTCCATATATAAGCAATAAATAATATATATTAAACATGTAATTCTACTGCATTTTAATCATTGTTTCTAAAACTAAGTTTTTTATGAAAAAAAGAGAGCCAACTCAAAGAGATGGTTTTTCTGGGAAAGTCTGGGAAGTAAAACTCTCCTCCCTTTGACCAGGCCCTGCTACACCAAGCAAAGCAAAAGCCCCTCAGTTTTTTGTTTTGTTTTGAAGCCCTAATAATAAAGCTAGGAAGAAAGTTCTCAGATTTTTGTTGTTGTTGTTGTTAATACGGAAATACACTGCTAAAAATCACTCAAACATTTTTTAGCTCTGCCACTGGTGTCAATAGCCTTACACTTTGAAGGGTAACTTAAACCCTGAGCAAAGTGCGGAGACAGACTGATACTTGGTAACTGCAAATGCATCTCCCATGGTAAGACAAGTCTCTCGTGCACGTGCAAATTCTGCATCAAAACAAACGCTACTTTTCTCATCCTAGTGAGAAACTGAAGATGCCAGAGTACATCTCAACCAAGGTCGAGAAGCACCAAAGGCAGCACAGTGACGGGACAGGGCCGTACGGCTGGAAGCAGAACTCTGCCCAAAAGCGTGACAGTACACGCCACGGCCACCCATACCCACCTCCATACATCCGCGGCCGCTGAGGATGCCGGCACCCCTAGCCACGCTGGAGCGTAGGCACACATGTGGACTACAGCTGCATTCACAGAGCACAGAGTTGATCACTGCCCTTGTATGTTACGGCTTTTGTCTACTTGCGATAAAACTAATCTGCCTCCATGAGCTGCGGAGTGTGTAAAGAAGGCCTAAGTTCATGACTACACTAAGCAGAGATTGAGTTTTATGTTCAGTACTAACATGACAGTGTGATGAACAGAGATGACTGTTTAAAAAATTTGTTTTCCTCACGGCACTGGTAGGTTTGCACGTATTTTACAGTGTAAAAGAAAATTCCTAAAATATCCCCAAATATGAAAAGTGCAGCTCAAATATAAGGGTAAACACAGACCACATTAATAAGCAAACAGCAAATTTATACAAAAATGAAAGACAAACTGTTGACATAATAAGATACAATTATACAGAAATAACTTTTGCCATCATAAGCAACTATTACCTTCCTATACTATCACAAGTATTGCTCTTAATTATGGGGCACATTATAAAATTTAGCTACAATAATTTAGGTCATCTCCTAGGACAGGCATAACTACCGACAAAAAAATGAAGGTTACAAAAACTCTCAGATTACTAGTATACTTCTGACTAAGTGAAATATTAATAGCACTTGCTTACAAATGTTTTTTAGAACTCCAGTACACATTAATTTACAAAAAAGAGGTATCATATGGCATTTTATGATCATATAACATACAGGCTTATGGTCTGGAAAAATATTGTTGTTATATACAGTTAAGTTTGCACTGTTGTATGCTAGAAACTTTTAAAGAAACATTCACATGAATTCTGCACTGTGTGCTGCCTCCTCCCTGCAAACATGACAGTAACGGCTAAAAGCTGGAACAAATATTGAAAAGCAAGCAAACTCTTGCTGGAAATGAATTTACAAGACTGTTTATTATTATTTTTGTGCATTTATGAGATACAAGATTTAAAGAAAGTGCTTTTTAAAAAAGTATTTAACTCCCTCTGCCCAAAGAGGTCCCAGTAATTCTTCCTAAGTTACAATTCATTTAATTCACATGAATTCTTTTTTCTGCGTTATTAATATGTTGAATCACTACATTTAAAGGGTAACATTGCAGTTTTTAAGATGTGAATTTAGTGCAACTGCTTGGTCTTGAATAAGATGAGTCAAAACTGTAAAAGTTAAATGCCTTTACTACAAACATCTATAAACTGCTTCTTATAATTTCATCTCTTTGATTATAGGTTTGGTTTGTCTCTAAAAAAAATGTTTCCCTATATAAAACTCACAAACATTCCTTAGGTTAGTGTCGCTGTACTTGGTAAATATAACCCAGTAACCGCTCAAAGGCTTAGCTGACATGATGGAGGTGTTTCCAGTACCACAGGAGGTATTTTCATGGTGCTATTGGTTTAATATTCAGCCACAGCCAAAATAAATGCTAGAAGTTAAGAGGGGAGTAGAAAACCACCAGAAAAATCACTGTGCCGCTCTGCAAGTGGATGGATCTGCTGCATTTTGAATATCACACACAGTTCTGGTCTTCCTCTCTCAACTAGATTAAGACTGCAGAAGTATGATACAACCCACCGCCCTGCAGGAAGGCTGAAGAGGGCACCCAGGAATCAGTGGCACCCACCATCACCCCCCCCAGCACAAAAGCGAGTTGTTCACTAAAAAGCCAGCCGTGGCAGGCTGCATATGGCACACGGAATCGGTTCTTCACGCCACGCCGTCTGTGGAAACTCCTCGCCACAGGATGTTACGCGACGATCAGACGCTTGCAAGACTCAAGGGGAGACCGACCAAGAAATCTGCTCGGGGTTGCTAACTGCGCAGAGACTTGCCTAGTTCATGAAGTCTCTGCACTAGAAACTGGTACGGTACTCTGGGGAAATAGCGTTACATTTTGGGCTCTAATCTTAGACCTGCCCTCAAATGTCATCCACGAGAGACTGGAGAACAGACAGGCACAACTCCAGCCGTCCTTACGGCGCAAGATTTCTGCGGCACCCGGGCAGTTCGCTCGTGTTGGCTCATGCTGGCACAACATTCCAGCAAGAGCCTTATTAATCATTTATCTCTAGCTCTCTTTCCTCACCCTGCTCTGTAATCTGTAATTCCAAAGTGATAAAATTTACAAATGCAGAAAGCGAGCCGAAAGAGAGGCTTCACAGTGGTTCTTTTTTAATTGTTTTTGGTCAGCTGTTATTATATTCTCTTCTTATTTTGGCTAGAAAATAACTTCATCTTTGACTCATCTTTCAAGGAATGTCATTTCAATTCTTACGTTTCTTATGCAACCTAAGCTATCACGCAAATCTAGTCTTTAAATGTGAAAGAAGTTACAAGTCAAACATTCTGAATGAGAATGTTTATAAATACTACACTGGTGTACAGGATGAACACATGGTTTCCTTTTCAATGCCTCTGAACACTTACTGAAATATGAATGTGTCCTGCTTTTTAAAAATTTTATATATAAATATAGATACACACAAACACACACATATAATATACACACATACTTTTTTTTAATGCCACATCCACGTTATCTTGCTTAAGAGTGCATCTTCAGCAAGGTTTAAAATTGGGCAACGCATGGTGACTGTGCACTGTTGTATTACTTGATTTTCAAGTTTGGCAAATGCTGAGCTGCCGTTTTATTTAATTTGGATCATTTTCTTGTATTTCTCGCATCCTACCATTCCAACTTCCGTTATTATTGGCATAATACAAAATAACTACAACAGCACTATTCAAAGAAAATACTGTTTAAAATACAACCAGCCTGGCTAATAAAGTTAAGAGTTGCTAGACTATGTTGCTGATCTGTTTTAGAATACACACATATATTTTACGAATATACAGTGCCCAGTAAGGTACCACTGCTTTGATAAGTTTGAAATAATGCCAACACCAATGCTAACAAACATACAACGACAGAAAATAACTCAAATGAGCCGCTGAAATCTTTCAATTGTGAAGTGACAGAAATTTATACTTGAACATAAGTGGAACTGATTTTTTTATTTCATAATTATGAGAACTGCCAGAGTCAAGTAGAACAATAGTGTATATAACCACGAAGCTTGTCTGTGGAATTAGTTAAAACCAACTATTTTATGAGCTTATAAAGAGGTCTCCTCTTTTTCCTTTAACTGCAATTTAAATTAATCATAAACTCTGACCTGAAATTACTTCCAAATTAAGTAATTTTTCAATAAATCCCCAATATTTCTTTTCCTTGTCCATCTATCTTAACAAAGAGCCACACCATCACTTTCTTTCCTGTGCTGGATTTACTTAACTGGATTTACTTAATCTGAGCTCCAGAGAGCCTGCAGAATTGCCTGGCATGTCTATGCAAGGCCTTAGCAACTGACATACTGTCACATGTCAGTCAGCTGGTGGATTAAAGAAAAGTGTTTTCATTAGGAGTGTACATGCATTTTAAAACACATTTTATGAATATATAATACCACATATTCAAGTACCACTTTTTCTTTTTTTATGTCCCATGAGCATCTCTATTACGTGACAAAAAGACCAAGCCAGCTTTCAGATTTCACTGCCTGAATTTTGGAATGAAATCTGCTTCAGCTAGCTTTAATAAAGAATCAAAATCACCTGTCATACATGGTGACATTTTCCCTTAAATCAAGCATCTCTGATAGAGCTGAATAAGTCTGCAAGAAAATGTATTATTTAGTAATCACTATCAATTCTGGACATGGAAACCACATCATAAATATGTATTTTTATTTCCCACAAATAAGGTACACAAGATGATTTTTTTCTAATCAAAATAAGAGAGATATTGGAGACACTTATGATCTCTGATTTGGGTACGTAGTGGGGATTGAACCCAGGCGTGCTCCATGTTCTAAGTACAGATGAACTTTTGTGTGACAGCAAGCCTGCCACAATTCACTGCTGCTACCAAAAAGGTGGCTCAAGGTCCTCCCCCACCAAAAAAGAAGTGTAATTTTGATTTAGGTTTTTGAACTAGATCATCACTGGGCATGCAGAGCACGGGTGCTGACAGAAGGGTGGAGGCAGAACCTCACTTGCCACTTCTAGCTGCAGCTTGACTTTGGACCAGCTCAACTGGAACAAAATCTCACTAAATGTCCTGACAATCAGCTACCCTTTTTTATAGGGCAGGACTCTACGCAGTTTCTTTTCCACCCACCTTGACCTCACCCTTGCTCCAGAAAAATTCCAACGTTGGTTGGTTGTTTTTTTCTTTTCCATTTTGATAGAGAATGGGCAAGTGTCAGAACTCCACATATGTGAAACTAAATATTCATTCCCTAAACTGCCTTGTATTCATGAAGCTTGCAATGCATAATAACAACCTTTCAAAATTATTAGTATCGACTGTCTCAAATGCTACTGTCATATAGCTTAATCATATTTTGGCATCATCTACTACAAATTCATTTAACTAATCTGAATGTATGCTCTATTAATGATTACACAATTTTTACATGTCTATTGGCAATAAAGGCTGGGTTTTTTTGGACTTGCAATACAAAATAGTTTGAACAAACTGCTTTCCTGAAGAAGCTGCTGTCAAGAAGCCCTTTATTTCTTCAGAAATTGTAGAATGTAAGCATGTGAATTTCTGACATCTTACGAGTTGGTATGCTGCACCGTACAGTATTTATTACACTGCTGTAAGGTTGTCAGACCCACTCAGAAAAATTAGTTGATTGCAGGTGATAGCTCTCACAGAAGAATAACCCAAGGCAGCTATATGTTTGCTATATCTGTACTCTCAGGGAGCTGCATGAGGAGCACTGTATAAAATACTGCATATTTATACACTATTTTATGGGGTTGCTTCCTTGGACTCCATTATGTGATACACAGGAAAACATTAAGTCATTGTAAAAACAGAGCAACCACTTAATACCACTTAAAACTGTATTCATTCATTAAATAATAAGATGAAACCTTCATACTATTGACTATTATAATATTAAAAGCTTCGCAGAACCTCAAGGGATTCCTCCCATTGCTCAAAATTAATCCATTTGAGTACAGCAGTCATGTCCAGACCAAACATTCTTCACTTGGAAGACATAGGGCAAAAAATATCGGTAGCACCTTTGAAGAAATATGCTGACAGAAACCTAAAGAAACACAGTCTTCAAGTTTATCCCAGAAATGAAGTATCTCAATGATTAAAATGGCACTGCAATGTCCTGTCAAGTTTTTTTGTTTCTTTTTTTTAATTTGGGGCAAAAAGGACAGGAATTTTTCCAAAGAGTCTGCTTAAACTACAAAACCAAGAGATAATACACAAGGCAAAAAATGAGATCACGACATGTAAAAAACACTACAAAAAGGCATTTCAAAGTTGACTTCACATACCACGAGGTTTTGCCTTCAGTCTAGGTATGAAGACAAAGAAGATCACAATTAAATTAAATATATTCAAAGCCAAAAACCTGCCTTTGAGATTTATGTATTTCATACTGATAAAAGATAATTCTCAAGATAGTACTTTTGGTCATCAGAACACGTATTGGAACATAAGCATGGCAGTCCCATACCTCCAATCATATATGCAAGACACACCATCACCAGTTACTAATCTTCCCTTTAAAAAGCATAACTGCAGAAGGCATCACACTACACTAAATCCTTCAGTACGCTCTTTCAGGTACAATTTACATCAATGTGAGTCAGTGTCGTAGCCAAGATACAAGTATCCCTGGCCTCCATCCTTGCGGCCCCACACACAACTACCCTGTAGCTCCCAACGCAAACATCTGTGAAACAACACTGCCAACCAAATCAGGAAACAGAGGATATGGCTCCTTTTTGCCCTACTTTCAGAAATAACTGTGTGTTGGCCAGTTACGTGTATTTTACTTTTCTGTACTTAACAAGTCCATCTGCATGCCGTTTGAGAAGAAATCTCTACATATCCATCAGTAAGTCTATGCTAGCAGAAATTTGGTGTATTTAGAGAGTCCACTTCTGCATCTAAGCATCATGTTCTCCTGCTAAACCTGCGTTCTGCTTGAGAAGGAAAACACTTAAGAGCGGACTTATGAGAGACTACGGGTCTCTGCAGCATGCTTTCAGACACTGAATTTTTATGCTCATTTCACTTTATAAGCACTTCCACACATGAATAGAGCCTCCAGGTTCTGTGGGAAGAAGCAAATTAAAACAGAAGGGAAGAAAGAACACTATGTCGTGCAGTGTATGGGGGATGGAGAAACTATACTGAACAGTAGTAACAAAAATTGATGTATGCCACAGCACAGAAGTGTACATACAGACTATAATAAAAACATCGTCAGTACGGTGGTAAGGGACAGTACAAGGTTCAATATTTAACTGTGAAAACTGCCAGTTATTTGCATTAATCTGCAGCTGCAGAATGAGCTCTAGCACTTCTGGGCATTCTATTCCCCCCCCCCCCCCCCCCCCCATTTTTATATTGATAGTTTCCTTCAAAATCAACAGAGAAGTTTTATTGATTTATTACCAGTAAGTATTTCTGTGCTCATATTTTCAATTCAAGAACATTGTCTTGAAAATATGTTGCAACACACTGTTTTCCTTCCATACTCAAGGAATCACACATAGCAGATGGAATGGGAGTTTCTCAGCTGTACTGAAGATGATATGAAATGACTACAACTACAAAGACATTTGGATGTTCTGAGACAGTATTGCAATGTGTCGATTTTTATAAACATTCATTCTTCTTATCAGAGTATTAACTAGTCATTAAGGCCTTAAACCTAAAAAACACTTACGCACTTTACTGTAGCTGATCCTTCCATTATTACTCACACCTGTAAAATTACAAAAAAATTATGCAAGTGTTTGAGAGACTGGATCCTACGATCACATCGCTGAGCTAAAACAGACCAAATGAAGATAAATATTATTCTAGAAATTCATGATGCCATTTCTATGAGAACCTCACTTGTTTTGGTTTAGTATGTATGTGTGCACATATCTATATATAAAAATAAAAACTGGCAACATAGAATGGCTTTCCAAGTTACTTAATATATTAATGCAAGAGCTGTGGACATATTTTTGAAGATATTTTGAAATTATTCGTAAAAGCATGCTTGGGGTTTGTGATAATGTCATAATATTAGACAATAAGGCCACATTTTTCGCTTTCATTAGAGAGCATATTCATACATATTTCAAGTATTTGCATAAATTTTACAGTTAATTGGGCTTTAAATATGCATGATTTGGATGTTACTTCTAGCCAAATTTCATTAGTATGTCAATGGCAAGGAAAAATTTCAGGAGCAAATTTAGTTGTCAACTGCTAGAAATTACCATTTAGTGTTTTTAATATTAATCTGAATACATATATTAAGATAGAACCTAGAATTAAAAAAGCGAGCTGGCACGTTGTTAGTGTGCTTGAAGCAAGACAGAATGAAAAAGAAACAACAAATCCAACTAATTGGTTTCCTATGTTGAAACATTAGAGACCATGAAAAGCTTCTGTACTTAGATAAAAGAATAGCCCAAAGTATACTTCATACAGTCCACAGTTCATAAGGCTTCAGATTTATATTAGGCATTTCACTGGTCCCTCTATTTTTATGGTTTATGCATCTGGCGTTATGTTTGGCGATGCTTCCTCACCCAGAAGCCAATTATGACGAACATAATTTTTAAGGCAGATTTAATTACATATAGGTTTCTGGTCACTAAATAATTTGATGGTGTTCCAAAAAAACCTAAACCAAAACTGTCTGTTATTCTATATTCAGTGCAATAGCTCTGTGCTACTGCATCGAACAATATGGGTTGATCCCTGCTAATCCCATTTTGCTGCTGATGGATGAGTGCTGCATACTGAGATTGTACCGACATCACGCAATAAAGGAGGCTGTATATGAAATGAGATTGCATACAAAAGGTTAGCTGATTCAGTGGTATCAATGCACTGCAAAGAAATCAAAAGTTATATATCTATTTTTAAGTCTGTGAACTACAAACAGGACAATTTGTTCTGCATTAGGAATACTGTTCTTTAAATCTTCAAATAACCCACTCAAAGCTGGAGCTAGCGACGAGGTGGGTCTCTGGAGAGGAGCAGTGGTTATTTGAAATCAGAGGCAACTGTTCTGGGAGAGGAAACATTTGGTGGGGGCTGAATAAGACAGGTTATTGCAGAAGGGTAACCATGAGGAAAGGTTCCTGGTACTATGTACATGTGATGTACATCTGGAATCACAGTGCTGAACTGGAACTTTATTATAAAGATTTTACAGGACATGTCTGTGAAAATCAGGTAGAGATGAGCATGGATCCTAGGTCAGCACAGATGTGGTTTTCTACAGATGTAGCCCCTACAACCTCTCCAGCCCAGTAATACAGTCATCTTCCAAAAAGTAAAAAAGCCAGCGTGTATAAAATTATATCCTTCAGTGAACCCAGCCGTCAGAATGGAATGACAGGAGACAAGACGGGTGATTTGTCAGGAAGAAAAAAATAAAACAAAACACAGTTGGACAACAACAACGGAAGAAAATTCTGCTGTAAAGGCCTTCAGTGTTCAGGGTCTATCCTTGCCTTCTGGTGTGAGAAGAACAGTTGCAATGCCCTTCGACTCTCCTTTCTCAAGTTCATGATGTAATAATGGTTGAAAATAAATCACCTAAAAACCACTTTCTGAAGACTGACTGTATCCCTGACTTTGATTCTCTGTAGATCAAGATACTGGCTTGCCTTTGATTTACTAGACTGTGCTTTTTAAGTTCCTTTAAGAACAGATCCAAAGCCTACAAACTGGGCACATCTGTGCTTCTCTGTTCCACAGGGTAAAGGAGCTGGTTATTCTTCTTAAAAGCAAAACTAGGGAGATGGTTACTCCTGCCTTCCGAGATCAGCACCATCGCAGTAAAAGATGCACTTTCAAGACCTTAATGCAACTATCACTTTCTATTCTTCAAGAGACTACACCCTCTCATGTGTCCCAGGTGGATATTTACAGTTAGTACAGGCTTCTTAGCCTCTGATTTTGTAAGATGCCGAGGCAAACCTCTCTCATTTAAGCACTTGTCTGTAAGAAATTTTTTAAAATAATGTCTATGGAAGGATTTTTTTCCAGGCTATGTTCTCTACCAAATTGTCTTTCACCAAAATAGAGATCGTGTTTCCTGACTGCTTTTTCCAGCAATTGTTGTTGCCCAAACCCCAATTCCTACGGTCTGTCTGAAAAATACTCCTTCCAAAATATCATTATCTGTGGGAAAGTTAGAGCTTCGTTTAGAAAAGCAGGACTAGCTGGTGTAGCAAGCATTTTCCAATTCTACTTTCTAAGAAAAGTAGGGTTGGAAAGGAAAAGAAAAACAAAGGAAAACAAAAATCCACAAAGTAGTAACCTGTTCATCTCTGCAAGATCAAAGGTAGGACTAATATCTGCATTCTAGAACTAAGAGAAAAAAGGAAGCAAATGTCAGTAAAACTTTTTAAAATTACATAAGATGATGAGTTAAAGATTATGCATAGCAAAAGTACAATTTATATTTATTATTCTTCCTCCCTTCAAGAGGATCAACAACACTTCAGTGTATCCAAAGATACTCTACTAAGGCATTAACGACATTTTGCAGTTGTAAGCATAGCATGTATTGTATCACACAATATTAGCATATAAGCTTCCTTTTGGCCAATGAAATAACGTGGAAAGCAAAATAAAAGGAGCACTAAAGGCTAAATAATGAATTTGTAATTAGAAACATTTTCTTGAATTGTATTTTTATCACTTTAAATATCTACTGAGAAGTTATGTTTGTCCAAGTTTGGTGACAAACATGCAGAAGACATCTAAGTATTGCTGTTTGAGATTAATTCTCAAGATAAATATTACAAACTGCAAATAGATTCATACACGGTTTAAGATGGCATAAGCTCATGCTTCTAGAAACAAGTTATTGTGTCCTCTGTCCCTTGAAGTGGCACCCACAACATGGTCCAGTTTAGAGTAAAATCTTTTTATTCTTCCTGGATCCAGCTTTCAACTGAATCAATTCAGCAACCCAGTTCACTACATTCACTGATGCTGGTGACAATTTTTCATGCTCGTTTCCCAGCGTAAAAGTAATATTCTCAGCACTTACTTACATAATGAAATCAATCTGTCAAGTATATACAGGTCTGAACAAAATATACATCAGTAACAAAGGCTAATACAAGTGAAACCATGTGGGACAACTGCTCAGTGTGTCAGAAAGTACAGTGCAAAAATACTACAAATCTTGTTTCAGAGTAGACCTGTTGTGTCAACGCATAAGAAGTTGTAATAAACATCATCTTCCAAACTACTGGGCATGGCCCATGATGAAGACAGGACAATAGCAATGAATATACAAGGGATTAAGGGTAAAAATGAAAAACATGAATAGCTTTGTTTTGCCAAAGGTAAATTCAACTTTCAAAAGCTTGGTATGCAACAGATCTTGGACGGGGTTTTAGAAGTCTGCAGGGCAAATTCCACTACATCTACTTCTGCTCAAGTTTCCCAGCCCTCCCTGTCAGTTTTCAGCGGGAAAATTCAGAATAATTTATTGGCGTGAAGGGGGGTGGGGTGGGGAGATTCAGATCACTTGATACTTGAGAAAAATCTTAGATGACAGCAGAGCAAGAAATAACACTAATCAGCATAGAAGATGAAATATGACTTAAATGCTGCAGCCCAGGAAACAGAGCAAAGCAACAAAATCTCTTCCAGTCATTATTACTGCAAATTGCATTCAAAAGCGGTATCATCATAAATGTGGACTTTACAGCAGCCAGTATGTTTATGGGATCAGCCAAAGACTCGTGTAAGAATATACAGGGAAGCTGGTTACCCTGAGTGTTTCTAGTCGCCTTCACATTGCTGAAGAGAAGTACTATTCAGAGACATGAAGAGGTGACAGAATTCTCAGACTAGTGCACTGCATCACCAATGATAAGGTAAACAGTTTTATTTATAATATTTAAGCAATTACTATCAATCATATTACTGAATAATGATTTTGAGAAAAAACTAGATTTGAAGCCATATGAAGTTGATGTGAGACCCACTAAATTCATACAACAATGGGTTTATTTACTGAAAGAGCATCTATGATCCTTAATGCACACCACATTAAAATATCAACTCAGGTAGCTTTGGATAATTAGCTGTGTAACAGTTCAATATCAAAGCAAACCAAACCAATATGTAAGAACATATCAACCTGTTAAAAGAACTAGGGGTCGTCAAATGTAAAGTTAAACCAAAAGAAAAGGTTAGTGAGGAAGTCCATGCAATTGTGAAAACTGAAATAAAAACCAACCTGACAAAATTCCTAAATTTTCTGGAAAGTGAAAGGTACGCTTACCGTTATCTTTGCTGCTATTTTCTTCAATTGTCATTTGTTCTGCTAGCTCAGACAGTGATTCATCAATGGTCTGGCTTCCACGCAAGGTTAAGGAAAGTCTCCTCTTAAACTTTTTCATTCTATCGATATTAAGTCTGGCTTAAGGAAGCCTGAAAAAAAAAATAATTAAAAAGCAAAAAGTGAGAAAAAATTAGTTCATCAGAAAACAAAATTTAATTACCTCACATTAAAATGCTGCAAGGCTAACAGAAAATTTAGTCAATATGCAAGTTATCCTTAGAACAATATCCTTAAAGCAAGATTCCTCTACTGGACTGAAAAAGAATGTCTTGAGAGGTAGGTGCCCATACATTTCTGCATTTTTTATTTCTGTTAGGGAAAATGAGGATCTTCGTTTTTTAAAAAAAACAAAACAAAGCAGCTGATTTGATCACTGATTTTACAATCCAGTAATAAAACAAACAATCATCTGAAAACTTGATGATATGCGCTCTGTTGCCTCCTCCGCAGCTTCTTTCACCAAACCCACTGAGGAGGAGGCAGCGGCTGGAACCTTCTCTCTCTTTCAGCCCGTTTGTTTACGGATGAGAAGTTACTGAACTTCTCTATATTTTGCCCTTTTCACAAAAGGAGGAAGGGAACAACACTAAAAGCCTTAAGCACAAAAGCAATTCTCAAACCCGATCCCACCTAGGGAAATAGATAGCCTGGGCCTGATAACGATGGCTAGAATGGACGTTTCTCTACAGTCAGGCAGTAAGACTAAACTGGGAACAAAGCAGGAGGTACTTTCGCCATGGAAAGAGGGAAGCAAACAAGCAATAATAACAAAGGTCCACCCTGACAAACATGTTGCCACAAGCCTAAGTTAAGTGAACTTTGCAGTGTGCCATATGTTTGCCCTTACATGACAAGAAGCACAATTCTGTCCTTCGTTACTCCGTATGGACAATTCACCCTAGAAGTTATTTCACAAGATCTTGTTCATCTGCTCACAGCCTCCAAGAATCACATAAGCAGTATCAAACACAAGCACAGCATACTTTTTAGTCCGAGGTGCTCATACGCTTTTTTTCCTGCATCAGCCTCTTTGCACTCCAAAACACCTAATTCACATACAAAATTCTAAAAAAATTTTTCCTCAATGTTCTCCTTTAAACAGAGAAATTCAAGAAGTAGTATGCTAAAGATCTACATCATAACAGACTGTGAATATGGTTAGTTTTATGTTGACATCCGCCCTTCAAGTATACACATTTCAACTGCATAGCTTACTCTTTACATGCTACATAATAAAAAGGAGAACAAATCCATGGAACAAGTTGGAAGTGTTTCTTGGTGGTAGGAGAATGCATACATATACTAAACTGTCACAAGACTAGATTGCCCAGGACAGTAAGTAACACATAAGGATGGATAAAAGATGACTTTTGGAATTTGAGTCCCAAAGTCTGAGATGAACAGTGCAATCACTGCATCCAAGGGGAAAGAGGTAGATTACAAAACAAGGTAACATCTTAGACAACCACAGCTACTATAGGCAGAAATTGTCAGGCACTGGGTACAGATATGTAGGAAATAAAAATATATCTGCTGGAGATACAGTTAATGTAGCAGTTTCAAAACTGCCCTTGTAACGCTTTGTTGTATGTGCAATAAAGCCACACCTTAGTATGAATAATTTTGCTCGCTCTCTCTCAAAAGCAGGATATTCTTATTGTTAAGAAACTGCATTCAGAGAACATTCCAAGGGGAACACTTACTCTTCCTGTTCAGGACCTGCTTTAAAGACCTTACTTGAAACTGCTTTATTTCTGCATTTATTTTAACTTTTCCAAAACAATGACCTATGTTTCTCCTAAAGACCTAGTTTAAAAAAAAAAATAAAAATGGAAGGACACATCCTTTATATGTGGTTTTACTCAATTCTCCTATAGTGTTCAATGAAACCTGCATCTTCCTATGTGTATTATTCTCAAAAAGGATATGTGCAATTTTTAGCTATGTAATGCCCTAATGCTACCTGACAGCACAACAATTTCTTTCCAATTTTCCACTTGGGCAGTAACTGAAAAAAACAGATGCCTTTATATGGAAACAGGCTATTCCTGGCTTTTGATCTTGCAAATATTTAAGCCTACACAATTTTTCAATTAAAAAAAAATAATCTGCTGCTGAAGAACATTACATATAAATTAACAGACACATGGATTAGAAAATCCAAGAGACATTCTAATCTCAAACTAATATAAAAGCAAGCATTTTGCTAACTACAGTTACAAAATTTCTCCTGTTAAAGAATGGTTTCATGGAGTGCTGAAGCACCATTTTTACTAAGATACTGTATTAAGTTAGGGCTTGATTTTGAAAGAATTTAACAGTAAAAAGGAATCAGGAGTGGGAATCCATGTGTAAGTGAATGCTTCCTTTGACTGAAATGTAATTTAGTCTTTTTAAAGGAAAAGATGCTCACTGATATGAAACCAAATTTTCCTCCCTTAAAGCACAAGCATTCTCTTCCCGACTTCTTTATTCACACTTCTGGCCAAAGTTGCAGAGCCTGCTAAATCTTGGTAGTTTGAGGTAAGGTCTCAGTGAAGAGAGCTTTGAAAATATGATCTATACAAGCCAAAGCTAGCATTGGTTCTCTAAAATGACAGCAATTTCACAGAAAACTCAATTTGAATTCAGTTTAACAAAATTAAAGGGAAATTATCTGATACTCATTTTCACCAATTTGTAATAGATACATACTTATTTTCTCCATTTAACAGTAAATCTAATTTAAATCCAAAATGGTGTTACTTAATTAGTAATATACATCTAGTGGCTATGATTAGATGGAATAAGACTTCTGATGTTCCCCCAAGTTCTTACCAATTTTGCGAGGAGCCTGCATTGTCATTTTTATTTTTGAGCTTTAGACTAGAGCCCAGGGCTTGACTATTCTAATTTGTAAATTTATCTACTCTGAATAAGCTGTACCCAGATCAAATATTTTAGATGTCACGGCAGATAGATGCATACACTTGAATGCAACTAATGCGAATTCTAGTCTTCTGCAGACAGAATGAGGACAAGCAATCTGATACGGAACTATCTGATACAACCCAGAAAAGCTGGCAGAAACATACTTGTTCAATCCTTATATTGATATGAAATGAAGGAAGCAACAACGTATTAACAGAACTGCTGCTTCTTACAAACCATCTCCAGCCCTAACCCTGGAAAGTTGGTATTTTTGTCTTTAAAAGCAACACCAGGTAATCCTTGAAAACTGTGCTAAAATTTACCTTTCATACACATTTTTCTCCTTAAAACCTGTAGAAGTCTTTTCCAACATTTGTTGTCATTAACTCGGTTTGTTTCAGTAGTCTTAAACTCCCGCTTTGCTTTCAATGTCATTTAAAAGTGATCTCTGTAACACCGTTCTGAAAACAAACTCCACAGTTTTTAAATCATCCAGGTAAAATCAGATTATAACAGGTGGGTTCTGGCTTCCTTCCTTTATATCAGACCAATCCTTCCCACAACGCTTGTAGTAGACCACTTCTCATTTAGCAAACACAGATGTCCACAACACCCTAGATATACAGCACAGAGATTAAAGCATTTTGATTCCAAAGTAATAACTCAACTAGATTCCGCACTCATCTCTTCACCAAAAATCAGAGGCCTTGTAATGCTGAGAGCTAAAATTCTCCAAAAACCCACCATTCCCTTCAAGGTCCCAGACCCCTGGTACCTTTAAAGTGAAAAAAGTAATGCATAAGATCTTTACACACAATTAGCATATGTTGTATGCTTAATCATTGCAAGTTCAAACAAATTCAGCTAAAATTTTCAGAAGTTATTTAACAGCTTAAATTTTAGTCAGTTTATTTCAGGAGGGTCACAAATAGCAAAAGCTCTCTAAGACTTTGCTGATTCAAAGCCCTGTGAAGTCAATGGGAACCTGTCCTTCAACTTCAATAAGCTTTGGATCAGACCATGTGCTGACTCTTCCGTTTCCAGATGTTATATTGCATTAAGATGCACCTACATAGGGATTAAGCATTTTACAATTACTTTTCCACTTAGATACACACTGAAGTTGCTATTTGACTGTTTTTACAAGCTGCTTTACAGTGTCATAGGTGTTTTCCAAACATCTATGGGCAGTTCTTGTTCTGAAAAACTCATTATCTGAAGACGACTGCTAAAGCAGGAGCAAAGGACAGGAACCAAAACCCTACGTAACAGCAGCACTTGAGCAACAGCGTGGACACAGCATGGCCCTTAAGGATGGGTTAAACAAACTAAAGCCACAGGCGTAAGACATGGAAGCAAGCAGATAACAGCACTCCATATGAACTCCTAGGACAGGACGAGGTGCAAAAACACGTGGGACACTCAACCTGGTTTCATAAAATCGCTACAACCAAATGGGTACATTTACCCAGCAGTGGACCAAACTGCTTAAAGATAGTTACAAATGCAAAAAGGTGTACAGTGGCAGAGCTTTGAAGGGATCTGAAGATTCTGTCAAGTGACTTACAGTTTTTATGATCCAAGACGGAAAATCAAGTAAGCTATTACCGACTGAAGAGTAAAAACAGTCCCCAAAATTAGAAACAAGAATCATTACATTCTCTCTCATATGGTCCTCAGCATTATAGTTGTTTGATTCTCAAAATCCATGGTGTCATTCACTGTATCATTCAAATCTGAACAGATAATAACTTAACCTTTCACTAGCATTTTAATTACACCAGTTACAGGTCTGTTAAATATTTTCAAGCACATAATAAACTATGCATCATTCATTTGTCTGGCTACATTAATAATTTTAGATACATCTAACTTAAGAGTAAGTATTTCTGAAGGTGATAATCCAAGCTTATGTCAGAAAGAGAAGTCTGGAAACCTTAGAGTACTGCAAAAAATATTAATTAAAAACAGAAACAGGAAACACCTGTGAAGGATATTGTACCCTTAATCTAAAAAGAAAACCAGCTTTCCATGGTGTTTATATTTATTAAACTGTTTTCAATCTACCCAAATTAAGCAAAAAAAAAGCTATTGATCACATAAGCATGTTGCACATCAAATACAGAGCAAACTATTAATTACAATAATGAGAAATATATGGATAATTTATCTATGATTATATATCACCAGTTTGAATACTCATAAAGTTATCATCTAATACAGATGCACTTCCATACAATCACAATTCTACTTGACAAGAATGGATTACAAATATGGCATCTTACTCATTACATCTGTTCTTCGTATTTGTCTGAACTCACATTTGTTCACACTGGTGAAAAAAAATTTCTACTGCATTTTTCCACACTCAGGTCTTCAGAAACAACATGACTCTGGCCAACTAGACTCTCTTGTCAGGAACAGAGCTACTAAAAAATTCATTACCTTTTATGCTGCATTAGGTCAAAGAACTAACATTGTACAGATGTGACATCTGACAAACAAGACCTTTGTTACTGATGAAAGAAAAATAATTGTGAAGTCAAATATCACAGCCTAGTTGGACCTCCCAGTGAAAAAAGGGCAAAAGGACCCTCACAGCCTTTTCCTTATGAATAAAACAATATTCAATACAGAATTAAACTTTTGAGGCAAAGCCCCTTTTTACATATTTATAGAATCACAGCCAAACAATTACTGAAAACTGGAGGTAGAAAGGTATTCACGAAGGTTAACTTCTTATCTGAGGCTAGTTTTCCTAGTTAATATAGGCAAAGAGGCTCCTCCCAAAGTGAGTAAGAGCATCTATATTCAGCTCCTGATCTAGATCATCAACTGGAAGAATCTCTGTGAACAAATATATGGAAATTAGCCTGTCCTAATTTAATTGAGATTGTTAATACTTTTCCTTATCTTCACCTCCCTCCCCCATCCCTTTGCCTTTAAAAAGTAATGAAGGACAGAAATCAAAAGAAAGTTGTTTTTTTAAAAAAAATAATCCTTTAACTTGAAAAATATGTTGAACATTACTACAGGCATATTTAACTATACTACTGGTACAGAATTTAAAAGAAAGAAAAATCCCTAATCTGCCAAAACAGTCAGATCTTGCAGTCCTTTTTTCATACCCTGTGCTTATCTTCTTTCTCTTGGACTCAAGTTTCACTCACGTAATGACAGCAAGTTTACATTCTTTAAAATGTACACACGTATTCTCCCCCATATAGATATAAGCAATATCAAATAGCAACGTCAATAGAGACATTCTATTTGATAGATAGAATCATAGACCTATTTGATACATCTCCCTAAATTAGATAGATTGTACTGATTAATAGATCCACCTTAATTATCAAAGGTTTTGTTCTCTCAACAGCCAAGTGAAAAAACACAGTGTGAGTCTGGTTAAATTGGCTGACATTTAAGCCAACAAAGCAAATGAGCTAAGTAGCAAAGCTTCTTGCATTTGCTGTCAGATCTATAAACTGAAAGTCTTTTTTTCTCTTGAAGGGGAAGGCAAAAAACAGAAGGTTACATTAATGCAGCATATATACTTCCAATGAGCCACAGAACTTTCCATCTCAAAAGATACGATAAGCACTGGAAACCAAACCCAATGTCTGTAATTTTACTAGCTTTGATTAATAAGCATAAAGCCTTAAGATAGTTTTCAGAAGGAAAAAAAAAAAACTTATAAAAATACCCAAGCTTGCTGCTCCCTAATACCAAGATTATTTTAGTGACAGATTTACAACGTTAAAGTCACCACTTCTGGGACCATCTTCCTCATTCTTGCAAACGAGCCAGTCTTTGGAAGAAAACTGAGTGGAAAACCTCTTCTAGGCTCAAGAAAACAACATTAGTTCTAAGACTGAAAAGCATCTGCAATCTTTTGAAAGCCTGAGCAATTCTCTCAATAAAAGGTATGGATTTTCAAAAACTAAAAGGCTTGCTCCCCCCCCCGATTCAGGCACCAAATCAAAGATCTCATACTGAAGAACCTTCTCTCACCCTCCAGTAGCTCTCAGCCTAGCGTCAACTGTCCTGTAAGCATCTGAACTTCCATGACCAGAGTCTTCAACCTTTGCTTCTTGTTGTGCTCACAAAAGTTACATTTACAGCCCAAGATCTGAGGCAATGAAAAGGTTTTAACTAATTTCAATATTCTTGAATCAAGCACTAAGAGACACAATAAATACACCATAGCAATATAAGCTAAGATAAAAACTAAAGACACTCCTGATTTGAATAAACAAAGACCAGTGGTACAAGTTTCTAAACAAAATAAAAAAAGGTTTTGGCCTTTTTCTCTTAAAACAGAAATTAATTATACTGAGGAAGCTGTTGAAGAACCTTATCATGGCCTGCCTGGAAATTAACCACCAAGTGAGAACTGTAACAGAGTTCATCCCAAGAAAAAAAGCTTTGTAATTATTGAAACTGAAGACAAAATGAAGACCATCATAAAAAATTAATTTTCTATGGTTAATTGGTACAACTGCTGTACATTTACAGCTCAGAACTTTTCCTCCACGTGTCAAATTTTTGGGTTCATTACTTGTTGAACCTCAATACACATTCTGTATAGTGTGAACACAAAAACCCCCGCCAAACAACTCAGATGGAAAGGTCTTACGTTAAAACCTATAAGGCAAAAGTAAAACCAAACCTTTCCATAATTATTGTATGCATACATGTCTGTGCATATGTGTAATATCAAAGACTCAGGAACGGTTTAAAAACAGACAGCTTTGGATGCATTCCTCTTACACTTCTATGTGCGTGCAGAAGACAAAAAAAAAGGCAAGAGAAACAAAGCTGTTTCACAGTAATTGAGGGTTTTGTTTTGTTGGGTTTTTTTGGAAGCAAGCACAACATAGCAACACAGGGAGAATTTTCAATTGGCAAATAAAAGCCACCGTAAGCAGCATGGTCTAGATCACGATCTACAGTACTGACAACATACATGCATATTTTTCCTATGAATACCAAGGCACATTTAAGATCTGATGCACTAAAGGCATTATATTGAGACACAAAACAAGACATTAAGAAAAAACTGCTATGATAAAACAGACTCTCTGGAGACTTACTTAATGCATAAGATTTAACAGTGTCCTCTGTATTCTGTATTTTTTCTAGAGATTTCTGACAATAATAAGCTGTGGTACTATTACTATTTCTGAAACAATAGAGAGATGGAATACCTTGGT
The DNA here is from genome assembly GCF_929443795.1 of Astur gentilis. Taxonomy (NCBI): domain Eukaryota; kingdom Metazoa; phylum Chordata; class Aves; order Accipitriformes; family Accipitridae; genus Astur; species Astur gentilis. The sequence continues at coordinate 13,949,497 of NC_064913.1, forward strand.
TACAACTAAAAACGTAACTACTGACTGAAACAACAGCCTAAACAAGTTTCTCAGAGTCAGGCTCAGTACTTGTAATACTCCTACTGAGATTTTTTAAAGACAATTCCAAAGGGGCAGTAAACAAACTTGTTCTTGAAATGAAGAATCTTTGAACTATGGTTCAAAAACTTGTTTGAATTAATGAACGTCTTTCACCTAAACATAAATTACTCTGATTTGGTATTTTTTAAAAACTCACAAATTATTGTCTTTTCTTCCCTTCTTCAATCCTGTAACTGGGTACAACTTCAGAGATTCCTCACTAACAGAAAACCTCTGAACAATGAGTCAATTACCATTTTTTCTGCTGTATTAATTTTTACACAGCAGTCAAGACGTCCCAGCATGGGACCAATTTGTTCTGTTACAACGTTCAGACAAATGTTGCTACATCCATCCGAAGTGTTCATGCTGCCATTTAATGGTCAACTGGATATGCACACATGGATCATTTCAGTATCCATTGCCAAGGATACTAAACACATAAGAAAGACACTATTCCTAAAGCAAATTATTACCTAGCTGACAACCTGGGAAAGAAAGAATAGTTTTGACATATGTTTGCCAAGTGGCTTTACAAATAGTTATGTTGGCTACAAAAAGGTGGTGGCAACATGCCCTACAAAGCAGAGAAGAAAGCAAGACCTTGCTTAAGCCAATTTAATACCTCCACGTCAGTATAACACTGATCACTAGTGCACATCAAATCCAAGGTAAGACTGTCCTCACTGGGAGCAGTGTAATGTAACTGTTGTGTACCAGAAAAGAAGCCTGAAAAACTGTGGAGTTTTGCCTTAAGCTTGTTTAGCCTAGCTATTCAAAAACAGAGATCTGAAATAAATGCAATCTGTGAACAAAATAAAGGACAACAGCAAATGCTGTTAAGGCAAGATGACACAGGAAAACAAGAACCAATGGATCTGAAATAAAGTAAAAGCATTCAGCACAAGTGCCTTTATCCTCTGCAATAGGTTCAGGCCATTATGATTCCCACCGCACAACAGCCACATGCGGATTCTTCTTTTTCTGACTCTGCTTCTCCTGCAGCAACATCCCACTCCCCAATTAAGTTGTCCTGCCAAGTCTCACAAAAGGTATTTTTCAGGGTACTTCCAAGGAGCGGGGGAGGGCAGGAACAAAAAAAAAAGGTACAGCTTCATTTAAACATACAAAATAAGGCAATTGCCATGCATCAAGCTGTCACAACTGTCACTGTTGGCTCAAAACCAAGAACCCTACATGGAGACTAACAGATTTGGAGACTGAAGATAGTTCTGTATCACTGGATGTTCCTTTTCTTTGCCTGAGCAGGTTATTCTCCCCTGCTTGTCTTTTACACACAATCTTATATATTGCTCTTCCTCCAGGTAACTGAGGCTGTCCAAGGGTTCCCAAATTCTGAAACTAAGCAGAACTAAATTACAAATACATAATTTGGGCGAGACTGGTTAATCAGTTTGAGAGGCCACCTCCCTCCCAGACTAAGCAAACAACCTAGCACATCAAAGGACACTACTGAAACTTTACATTACCTTCCCCCAGTGTAACCAATTCTCTACCTGAAGGTATCCAAGCAAGTTTACTGGACCTTGGACAGAGACCAGTGGAAGATTAAGAAACAACAACAAAAAAGGTTATACGGAACTGAAACAGTGACAAGATGTGAGCTAGACTCAGTGAAGAAGAGAAAAATGGCAACCAGTAAAAGTCAAAAAATAGGTATCTGTAAGGACAGATCAGTAAGGCAGCATTAGTACACAGGAAACCTGGGAAAGTAACAACTATTAGTGTCAGTCAATAACATTAAACCAGACATGAATAATTAGCAAACAAAACCTGAAAGACAAGTGGTCTCCAGAATTTTTTTTTAACAGAATAAAAAAGGTAAAATAACTGTGACTAATACCAGGCAAGCAACACCGATACTGTCAACAAAAGCAGGTGCACACACACATGGCAAAGCGGAATTTCTCTAGGATCCTGCAAGCTACAGCTTAAAGGCAGAGTAAGGACAACTGGGTATTTTATTATGAAATCGCTGTAAAGCAGCAGCAAAAGGATCACACAGTATGTACAGAGCACTGTTCCCAAATACATATTAGTACTGGGCAGACCCATTTGCTCTCTTTTGTTTCTCTGGCAGAATAAAGAAGTGAAATTTTATGTTTGTCTTCCAAATAATTTCTTCTGAAGTACAAACACTATCATTCTTCTGCTGTTAGAGCCCAACACTTATGCAGTCTCATCCTGCCAAGGGCTAACAGTGGGCCAATCCCTTCCACAGCAAACTAATGCCCATTCTGGATCTTAATCATGTTGCAGAGGCTGATATTGCTACTGCTGTCAGTGACCTGGATAAATCTGCCAAACTGTAAGATATGTCTCACAGACAGTGTTTTATGAAAAGGTGAATTTAAATCACTGACTCTACAGAGACTCAATGTTCCCTAAAGAATCTTCAGCAACATTTAGTATCATAGTCTGATATAGATCTGTACTGAAAATAAGTTTTTCACTTAGAAGTACTGAAGCAGTTTTGCTGTAAAACTCCAGGGGAGAAAAAAAGAGCCCTAACTGCTATTATAATGTCAACAGATGAGATAACCCTCAAACCAGTCCAGTACCATGAGAATCGTAGAATGGGTTGGAAGGGACCTTTAAAGGTCAACCAGTCCATGCTCCCTGCAACGAGCAGGGACATCTTCTACTAGATCAGGTTGCTCAAAGCCCTGTCCAACCTGACCTTGAATGGTTTCAGGGATGGGGCATCTACCACCTCTCTGGGCAACCCGTGCCAGTGTTTCACCACCCTCATCGTAAAAAAATCCTTCTATCTAGTCTGAATCTACCTTCTTTCAGTTTAAAACCATTACACCTTGTCCTATTGCTACAGGCAAAACTGAGTTGCTCAAGGACATGTGGGACCCCTAGTTCTCTACAGCAAAAGAGCCATCCAAGCTCCTCTAATTCCCTCCTCCCTCCCCCATTACATTCTTTCAGTTACTTGGTTTCCATAATGTTTTTTTTTTTATTTCTGGAATCTATGTGCTGGGATGAAGATACACATATCAGAAAATTCAGGTTAAAGCACCATGAACATTCAAAATTAGTATGCAAAGGCCTGGTTATAGCAAGCTTTAAAGGCAACAGATGTTATCTTAGTAATTAATTTGGATATATTATTTATTTATTCCTCACTAGCTACTTGGATCTTTGTTCCTTAACCTTCGGAAAACCCTGCTCTAGTACACTGTCTTTCAACCTTTGAGATACAAAGTCCAATTGATGTCATCTGTCATCTCTAAGAGTGACAGACAGCATTTTGATTGCAATAACATAAGGCCTATTTCTTTAAAACTTTAGGATATGCTATTCTTTCACCAAACTACTGTTTCTATGTCAAGTACTTGAGCTGTTCTTGAATTACCCAGTTCAACAGCCTTGGGAAACAGCATCCTTTTCCCAAAATCTTGTTTAAAATAAATTTATCTGCATTCTAATGGAAGTTTGCATCTGTTTTACCACCAAGTATGCTACTATTCAACATACCCAAGTATGCTGACAAGTGACCAGAAGAATCCTCCCACTGCAGTTTACTTCCTTTCGATAACTAGGATTCTTAAGCTTGAAATTCAACAGTCCAAGAAGCTTCCAGTTTTCACTTGCAGCACTTGTAATTTAGATCTATAGCTTGGCTTTCTTTAAAATTAGTCTACATTTCTGTTTAATAAAAGGGAACCCAAGAGCAAGTCTTCAAAAGGGCTAGTCATCTATGCCTCATTAGTGATTTGTAAAAGCACAAAACAATCAAGTAGCATCATACTGAAATTTAAGTCGTGCATCTTGAATGCAGTTTCAGGACACCTGGTAACCAGATCTATCTGTGAAGAAAATAAAACGAGCTCTTAAATTATTTTTATTATGAAAACTGAACTACTTTTGCTTTTAAAGAAGTTTTTTTTTTAAATTAAGTAACTTAAAAAATCTCCTTTAAGATTCTCCATACACAATTATTGCACTCTTACATTCTGGTGAAAACTTCAGAAAAAAAATCTGCCAGACTGTTGCCATGAAGTGAGCCTTTATTTTTTATATCCCTGGACTCTTATGTTTTCAGTACACCTTTATAACAAGACTTGAGGCTGAAAATTCTCATCAGCTGAACAGTAAATCAGAATGGCAGAGACTTTCACTATTACTATTTACTGCAGTAAACTATAGGTTTACTTCCCATAGAGACAAGATACACATACAAAATTAAGACAACTTTACGTTTGTGTGCAATAACAATAAGCAAACTTTGCTAGTGACAAAGAAACTGTAGTTTTAATGAAGGCCTGGTTATAGCAACCACACAACAAGGAAATAGAGAAGTGATTTATTTCTGCCTACTGAACTGTGCATGCTTCCTTCAGCTGAACTGTTCAGAAGCATTCTTGTTCCTGCCATTTCTGATTTTAATTATATGAAAGAAACGGTTGGATTGCAGTCCAGCTGATAACCCACCTAAAGATATACTGTATACTTACACAGCATAATAAACCCTCACCTTTTTCTTCCCAACATGGTACATATAATATAGGTGCGATCTCTAACAGTAATCCTGTAAGCATTACCATTTCTTGCATCAGAATGAGTCACTGGGACAAGCCATACCCTTTGACTAAATGTACTGGAATTGGGAGGAAATTTGAGGTTCTATTTCCAGATCCTGTTGCTTTATAAAGTATTAAACTAAGATATTTCACTTAAAAAAATACTACAGTCAGGTATCAGTTGACTGGATTAATCTCATGGACTCTTTTTTTTTTTTTTTTAATTGTCATTTCAAACAGTTGGGACCATCTCACTGCTCCAACAGCCTTTTGGGATATTCGTATCTTCTATTCCCTACAGCAGGTGAAACTTAATACACCACTCCTCCACTGTCCATCTCTGATGCAGGTATGTCCCTAGTAGAGGTGATCAGGAACACTTTTTGAAGGGATTTTTACCAGGGTATTTAAATAAGCACTTCTGACATAATCTGGGGGTTTCCTACCTCTTCTAGATGATCTTCATTGCCTCAGCAGTTTACTAATTCAGGTTCTTCTGTCACCGTACCGCTATGGTGACTATAAACTGTAAGATTCCCTGCCAAAGGAGGACTATAGGTTGACACTCTCCTCTTTCCTTTATTTGGTCAGGCATGCATAAACTTGCCTTCTGCATAATAAAGAACCACCTTTTTTTTTTTTTTTTTTTTTTTTTTTTAAATTTCCTTCTTTCCTCTACAGCAGTCAGTAACTCCTCAGCTTGGAACTTCTCAGGACACCTTACCTTATTTTTTCTGCTGCCCACAAAACACAAGTGAGCCAATTTCAAGAGCTCTAAGGAGGTACACAGATACTATAGTCAGTTCTATTAATTCTGAAGACTATCCCAACAACTATACTTTCCACCTCTATGAATGTATTCTTATTGGAGAGGTTCCAACAGCATGCAGATGAAGAGCTCAGGACATCAACTGGATTATGAAAACCTAAAAGGAGAGTATAGAATCCACTACAGAACTAAACTAATGACATAATATAGTTAGATGATGAATGTTTACAAAATTGTTGCAGAAATCAAGAGAGCTTTGGTTCTTCACAACTTAGCTATCTTTGCTGTTGGAAGCAGGGTCCAAAATGTAGTTACTGACCACAAAGAAAGAAAAAACACATACAAATTGTTATGGGATTATGAAATATTTCCCTTCTGAATTCATTAACTTTCTTGAGAAAAGAGCTGTAGGAGAAACTTGATGATGGCAGCAAATATGGTAGGCATGAAGTGCCTTCTGTCTGACTAAAATTGCAGCAGAAGCACATTCACTTTTGCTTTACACAAAAATAGAAAACATACTCAAGTTAATGAAAGCAAAGGTGGTTTCCAAGAATCAAGACTGAATTTGCTAAATTAAAGAGGCGTTGCTAAAAAAGTACATTTCAATTTTCAGAGAAGTAACAAGAAAAAAAAAATACTGTTACTGAAACCAAACAAACATAAAAGAAACTGATCCTGAAATCTCATACAGAAATCTCTGAAGGTGGCAAGCAACCAAATAAACATAGAGGAACTTCACAGGTTATAAAGATCAAGGCACAACTCTAACCTCATTGTGATGATTATTGTTTAACAGCTCAGCCTGTACTTTGCTGTCCACATTATAATTTATATGAAAGCTACTTCGATTGTCTGTTCAGCTTATCAGTCTTCAATTACATTAAAGCACATGAGCTACTGAAGAGAAATTAAGTTCTATGACCATGCAGTCCTAGGGGAAAAAAAAAAAAAGTATCAGCTATTTTCATTGCTAGTATCCTACCAGTATTTAAACGTCTACTAAAAAAGACTGTTAGCAAATTAGATGTCAGAAGCAGTACATACAAGCTTGCTCTTGTTAGGGAAGTTACTCCAGAATCTACAATTTTAAAGGCCAAAAATACATTCATGTTTCCATGATAAAGCTACTAGAGCCACTGGAAAATGAAGCTTGAGCAAGGAACTGCAATGGGCAATGAATGACAGATGCAAACTATGAAATGTCAAGAGAGGAGAAGCTGAAGTACAGAGGAGACTCACAAGGTACTGAAAAGAAGTGAGAGAAAGGACTGGAGTAAGCTGTGCACAACAACTTCTCTCACGAATAAAAAGAGAAAACAAAGACAGAGATTCGATCTACATCTCAAGACAGTAACCTGGGTATTAGGCTGCCTAACACTAGATCAAAAACCCACACATTCACATGATGCAAAGAACCAGAGCTCTCCAGCTTCTCTGTACAAATCTGTTCAAAACTCTTTGTAAGTGTAATTCTGTTCCAAACCTACGCTGAACAGAGGATCAGCTGTCCTACCACAGCTACCACAAAGCTGAAAAGCAGCATTGTTGCATGTTCTGATCAAGTCAACAGAAGTGTTATTATTTGCTTACGCTTGATCTGGATCAAGTTTGTACTGATGGGTGATCCCACAGTGAGAGTAATGAATGAACCCGCTATTGCTAGAGGTGAAGCTCCAATCCGAGGTACAGGAGCCCACATCGAACTAGCTGTACAGACAGCGTTCCAGAGTAAAACAGCAACCAAAAAACCCTCTGGCCCCCTAAACAATCTTATTCCAGGCATCAAAGAAACAACTGTTTTCAAGAAGTCCAACTACAGGTTAGTTTGTATTTTGTTTAAAGAAATCTTTCCATCATGACTTGATTCAGTAAGTTTTGTTTGTGGTTTTTTTTGTTTGTTTGTTTGTTTTTTTAATTTCTATCATTGACGGAATTACTCTCCCACTGAAGACATTAAAAATCCCATCAACTCCCAGGAGAACCATCAGGCCAATGTAAGACACCTCAGAGACTAAAAGGCTTGCTTTAAATTTCATTTGTGAATGCAAGTTTTCATAGTAAAATATGAAATTGTCTACTTTCCAAACTTCCATTTTCCCAGTTCTCAAGTGTTTTCAAGAAAGAAAAGTTTAAGAACCACGTCTGTTATTCCACAGGACCATCTTGAAACTGAGGCTTTGTCTTGCAAAGGAGCAAGAATTGAAGCATTCAGTCAAGACACCATTCTCCTCTTTACTCAATGCCATGATTATTACTTCTTACTTAACTTTGCAAAATTAGTCAGATATCTATGAAGTGTCTAGTCTCAAGGGGTTGTTCCTTCAGAAATTACTCCTAAGGACACAGAAGAGTAAAGGACAAAGTTTGGGCTAGTTTGTAGTTGTGAAGTCTTCTTATAAACATAATACAAGAAAGGTTGAAGATTTATCATCAGTTTTGCTCTATCACAAAACATGCTAATGACTTGCCACATCCAGTTTAGTGAACGTTTAAGTGCCTATGGCAGGTTTTAATCTTTAAAAGGGAATGAGACACAAGATCTCCAGAGCTTCAAAGATCTCTGCTTTCCTTTACTGTACACAAAGGAAGCCTTAAGTCAATGTAGTGTTACTATCTAAAAACCATTTGAACAATTAGTCAAAGGAATGATGCCTACTGATACCACAGAAATTGGTCTAATTCCTCAGAGACACAAATATACTATGCAAGTTTATTTTGTTCCTCTCTTCACTTATCCCATCCTCAAAGAAAGTGAAAAGACCAAAAGTGCGATGAAAACAGAAGTCAGCCCATGGGAAACTGCAGTAAAGAATAAAGTCTAAGAACAAATTTATCAAAAGCCCTCAAAACCCAAAAAGTAATTTTGTTCTATTCAGAAACAAGACAATATTCAAAATGGCTCCTTAACAGAATTAATTGTAACTCATCCCCTGCAGGTAGAACAACAATTTCTTTCCTTTTCAGAAACAGCAAGACACATGCCATGATTTACGTGAGGATGCTAGCACAAAAACAAATGACAACTCTTACACAGAATAAGAAACAGAACAGTACGCAAACTTCTTTCTTACATGGCCTAGCTAACATTTTCAGTTTGTGCTGCAAGAAAATTTACTATTTTTATTAAATCAGATATAACTTAAAGCAAAGGCAAACCACTTAAGTTTTAATATCATCTATTCTACTGCTCTTAAACAGCTTGCTCTAAAAAATTTTGAATTGTTCTAGTCTATGTTTTTAAAACTGTATTTCCTTGCCTGTAAAATCAGAGTAGTCCTTTCAAGTAGGAAGTAGATCACTTTCCTCTGCCACCTGTGTTCAGCCCCTTAGCCTAGATGGCCAATTTAAATTTCATGCAGCTGAAACTATTCAAGTAAAAATACTGAAGTGTGCTATTATTTCTAATTATCTTGCACCCTGCATAGGACTTTCTTAAACTTGAAATAGCTTAAAAAAAAGTGTTGAAAGAAATATGTGACTCAGCCAATTTGACAGGAAGGTTTGATATTTTACATAATTCAGAGTTGTCACAATGCATATTTCTATGTGGTTTTGAAGCAATTACAACTAAAATTTCCAATACAATAAACTACTAACCTGCAACAATTTTCTTTTAAAACCCTTAAAATAAGATAAATACACTAACAGCTGTACAATAACACAGTCCTTAAGCCTAAATATTAACAACAGAATTGACTTCGTGGGAGCAAAAAAGATTCCTCTTTACTATGAAAAGCAATACGCTGGAGTTAAAGGTTATATGGTGATCAGTGTTGATTCTTCTGTTTTGTCAATGCTTAACTTTTTTTTTTTTTTTTACTATTTTAGCTTCAGTGAACAGCAAGAGACAAAACAAAACTGCTTGGAAATAAATGTATTATTACTGAAGGTACAGTTATTTAAAACATTTGCAGTATTTGACTATATATAAAATTAGGTATGGCTGAACAATAGATATGTAAAAGAATGGAAATAATATATAGCAATACAGACACTTACATTAACCATCTACTCGATGCTTTCATCCCTGAAGGTGGATAGTCTCACCATTTTGCCTCAAATGGATAAATTTAACAAGAAAAATATTAACATGAAAAAAATCATAACTTCCGTCATTGTATTTGCATGGCTACTGTTGAAAAGTATGCAATCAAACCAGTACTTCTGGAAAGAAAATAATGTAAACAGTATACTCATATACTAATCTTCAAAGAAGGATTTGCTCAGGACAAATGTATGTGGCAATCTCCAGTTCTCTGTAGGGATCATTTAAGTCATGCAGTAGACAAACTGGGATTCAATGCTGGCATGAAAAGTTTTCAAGGAGTTGAAACATGAAACACGTTCAGAATAGTTAGGCATCAAAAAAGTAACAGTATAAAGTGGTCAGTAAGTCAACACTACAGAAACATACCCATTTTTTCCTGACAATTTTCAGGACAGTTTACCTTGCTAGTGATTCAAAGCGTAACATGTGACTGTGGTTTTAGAATCCGTTTTTCCATCTTTTTCCCCATTACCTACTCTATGATTATTTTATCTTATGTAATAGTATAATCAAATATTAAAGCCATATTTAGAAGTTCACATCTTGCTATTCTAACAATAGAAGGAAGTAAATGCATTTTACAGTTGCTTCTGGTCTGATCCAGATTCCATTATGATGGACACCGCTCAGAAAAGCATTTTCAGAATCTTGAGTATGCCTTAGAGGTAGTGGGATTTTTTGTGTGTGTTTATCTTTCTCCTTTTTTTTTTTATAAAAGCATTAAAAAAGGAAAATGTGAAAGCTCTTGCAAACTGCATGCAAGTTGAATCTGGCTCTGAAGTAAAAACAACAACAAAAAACCCCAGTAAATAACCCTCAAACCTTTGAAGCAAAATAAGAAAAAGCACTGACAATGGGTTTAGTCTCTCAGCCCTCCATGATCTCTACAGAATCAAGTCTCGTGCTCAAGATAAGACCATCTTAGTTTTTAACTGCATGTGTTTACAAGACCATATGAGAGTGCCTTTACAAAATCCACATCGCTAAGCCAGCATAGTTCAAAAATATTCTCCTTATGTAAGTGTACTTTAATATGCATTTCTGCTCTTTAGTTTACTCTTCCTTGTGTGTCACAGCTTATTCTTGATTGCACTAGATACATGAGACATTAAGTTCTCCCGCTCTGCCTAAGGTAACCTTTCTACGTGTAAATAAATACACACAGCCAAATAAGCAAAGCTACAATGAAGATATGAAATCTAAAGAACAAAATAGTAATTTGTGACTGAGGCTTCTACTGAAAGCATCAGAAATTACCTACTATAAGGCAGAAATCTTTACAAATACTTTTAGTACTGATTTTTTCTTCTTCTAGCATTGATTTTAAAAATTTCCACTTTCAAGCTAGGCTAAAGTTTGTTTAAACACTGGCTACAATTTGTATTTGAAATGAAAATATCCAATGTTGCACATTTACAATGAGAAATTGCCAAAAAATTGAAAGAATTTCACAGATCTATTTTTAATCTTGAGAGATGCTGAGTGAATTACGTAGGAAATCCTATCCGTTTCAGGATACGTAAGAAACATGTAAGAAATCATATCATTTTTCTGAAGTTCCCAAACTTAAGTAAGTTATTGTAAAGAAAAGCTGAAGAAATGAACAGGGATCATAGCAAAGATAAACACAATTAAGTCATTTGAAAAATAAAGACCACATTTGCTTTAGCTTTTCTGGCTATACTCTGTAATTTGCACATCAGTTGTGAATCTGAAATATTGAATCGAATCAATTTCTTTGTCAACCATCAAAATTTTCACCCCAAGTACTCATCCCCAAGAATCAATACTGATCTATCATATAGAATGGAGAATCAACACAAATGTATTCATGTTACGTCTTAACCTTAAAAATCTTAGGAGTCATCTGAATCTAAGCAAACAAACTTCATAGTCTTCACATTTAAAATGCATTACTTTTTCTTCCCTCTCTATTTTTGATGAATATTATTTGTCTTTTCCATATGAACTTATACCTCAATCTTGCCATTAGACTGCCAATATGAAAGTCAATTAATGCTAATGGTCATCCTGCTTGTGGACACCTGTCATCTAGGGAAGAGGCAAAATAATTAAGCTATTAAAGAAATAAAGAAGAAAAAAGGCAGAAGTGACTTCCTAAAAACCAATTACCTGACTTTCCAGATGTGGAAAAAAAAAAGAAGGCTTGGTCTAAAGGCAAGAAGTTGCAAGCAATTTTCTAGTTCACTAGAATAAAGTGTCAGTAATGCCACACAACCTGTTTTATAACATAACTCTTACTGATGATTCAAACAGAGATCGTGGCCGCTTAAGCTCATACACGTCTCTGAACACAGTTATAAGCTGTCTACCCCCACAAGAAAAAAAGAAAAAACCTACTAGCATGACAACAGCAGAGGGAAAGGAATATTACAAGGATTGTAAAATATTATTTCCCATAAAACATTTTGTTATACTGTATTTCAGTACTGACAGAGGAATACTTTTACTTTAGTTTTGAAAACTCATAACGTGACAACAGGTGATGACAACCCAACAAAACACAGTTTCCAAACAAGGTCTTGCTTCACACAGCCTCAGCAAACACCTCAACTTCAGCACATCATAGACTATTTTTATTCTCCACATTTAGATTGTATTTTCAAATTGTATAGCAAATTCCTGGGGTGAAGGGGAAATAAACATTCACTGATCACTTGAATTCACAAACCAAGAAACAGATTAACTGTTGAAAAAACAATTAGTCCAGTTGCCGAACACTGAAGTTAAACAGAACGTGGAAAAGTTTTTAAGCTGCAGGGAATAAAAAGCTTCAAGTCTCAGAGGTGACTGGAAAACTTCAGAGAAAGTTTTATAACATTTTTCACAACTAATTCCAACAAACTGTTGCTGTTGGTAGCAGTATGCAAACCAATTACTTTATAGCCAGCTCAAGTATCGCTGCTGCTGTAACTGCAGTGCAGAGAGAAGCCGAGATAATGAAAAAGATATGCAAAGCCAACACATTAGAGTTGTGACAAACTATTTCCGCTCATGGTTTTGTTTCAAGTTTTGCTACCTACACTGTCCTCACAATATGCCAAAGCACAAACAGAATTATAAGCTTTCAGTTTAGGTTTTTACTAAGTTTTGCAAGTGCCTTGGCCTCTTGCTGCAAGGCAACCAGGGTATCAGGTGCAACTGCTTCTGAATTGCAGGTAGCTTTCCACCTAGAAATGCCTTAATCAAATGTGTAACATCAATACATGCTAGCTAGTCCAATTACAAGCAGATGACCTACGTGGAAATATTCTCTGCCTAGCAACATCGGTGTTGCCCAGTCCCCTAACAGTACCACTATCAAGAAACGAATTATTTTTTTCACCTAAAATCTAAAGAAAAAATTGCTCTCAAAGAATTAGAGATTAACCTGGCCTATTTCTTCTCAAATTTCTTTTAATTTTAGCCTCTATCACTACCTAATTTTCTCTTTCTTTTTTTTTTTTCCTGGGTGTAGGAGGCAATCCTACCCCCCTCAGGCAAAAGACATGGTAGGAGGTAGCAATTACTAACGAACTAGCAAGTCAAGCTCTTCATTATAAAGCAAGATTTTAAGAGAAACTGAATAAGGAGAGAAATACCCCCACTTTCCTTCGGCGGCAATAAGGATGAAAATACATTTTGGACTCCCCAAGAGCTCTAACTACAATCCCAGAATGCTTCTGCCGTCACATATCTCAGAGGCTGGAAGGCTGGATAAGAAAGTACAAATGCTTGTACGTGTATTCAGAGCATGTTTTCCAGACTCATACCAATTAGTTCCTTCCCTTCTGTTTCCTATCACTTGAATAAAAACATTGGGAAAGAGCCAAATAATGACATTTTGACAGCAAAAAAGCAAAAGCATTCAAATATTACCAAGGCAAATTCGAAATAAACCAAGCATGGAGGTACCTCTTTTCCCAGCACGTAATTCCCCATGATGTGCTTCCATGAACTCCAATCAGCTCCGTAACAAACATCACACACCTCCCACATGCAACATAAACTATGTCGGTATGGATCAACTACCTTCCCAAGAATCAGTCTGTACCTGGAATAAGCTTGAAGAACTTTACAAAGTGTCAAGAGACTAGGAAAAAAAACACTGAACATGCAAACATAATTATATGCAGCTTGCATGCCTACACACATACAGATCTTAAGACTCATGTAGAGAACAGGACTCATGCCGATACATTTATACGGTACCTGATAAAGTGATGCGTGAAGAGCACCTTCTCCCTTTAACAGGGAACAATTAACATATTCGCACATTTAACTTCCGAGCTGAGGCAACTAAATATACAAGTACCTGACAATCTGCTAGAAAAAGCTCTAAATTTCAAATTTGAAAGATTTAAAAATTAACATGAAATTTACTACTTGTCCCACATTAGACATCAGAGGGCAAAAAATGCCGAGTTCACATGCTGGATGTCAGACACATACATACAGTCAGGATGCCCTAGGGATGAGACTGACTGATCTACACGAGCTGTCCTTTTTCCCCACATCCACCTTCCTCACTTCTTGATGACTCCAACAAGACTCCACAATAAAAACCTCTCTCATCCCATTAAAGAATATCCTATCTACAGGGTTAATAAAATTAACATTGATTTGTTTTTCAAATATATATTTGCCATTAAATTTGTATGTTAAACATTCAAATCTGATTTACAAAGCAAAGAAAGGTTGGGACCAATGCTTTTTAAGCCTATTCTTGCTACACATACTCTCTGCATGTTGCATAAATCTATTACAACAGAGTTACATAAACCAGCTATCCTGCTTCTTTCCAGACTAGGTTAGCTCTTGCTTACCATTCAAACAAGACAGTGTAAGAGACAAGTAAGAAAGCCAAGCAGAAGAGACTTCTAGTTGATTAGAAATTCCAACATAAAGAAAATCAACCTTTTAAAGGCTCATGTGTATCCCATCAAGATGATGTAAAACATCAAAATATAGTAGGTCAAACTAAACTCTTATTTGGTAGAGGGAACACAGCTTTTTGAGAGAAAAACCAAACTGAAATCTAAAGACTATTAAACTAAGCTACATACACATGGCATCCCAAGGCAGCTGGTAAAAGCAGAGGCCAAGTACACTTTTTAAGCCAAATCTGATTATTTCTGAGCACTTGAAATATACTCTACACCTTGTATCATCTCTTTAAAATACACATTACTGCATTTTCTTCACAGTAATACAGAGCAAAGTGAACATCAAAAAAATAAGGGGAAGCAAAGAATTGAAACATAGATACTGCCTTTCATACTAGCAAGAAGCCTTGCTAAACTTTGTATTCTCAGGCATAGCAAAACCACATCTAGTTTTAAGTACCATGCTGAACCCCTTGTACTCAGTTTTCACAATAAAATAAAAGCAAGAATAAGGATCAAAGTCTTTCTACTACTACCAAAACAGTATTACTCTATCTATTGCTCAACAAACGTATACTGCAGCTCACATTTTGCAAACCACCAGCAAAAATTCTTATTGAATCTATTTCCTCAAGACAGCCCAGTAAGCCAAAAAGCAGCTTGTTTTCTTATGACTTACAGGATTGACATCATTTGTTTCACAGTTTATTATGGTACTTGAGAAATTGTTCAAAATGTTTTAATTATGTATTATCCTAACTGACATTTAGTAAAACACAATGAGGATGCGAGGGGTAGGTGCAGAACAAATGTTTCTCGTTAATTAGGCTTGTAACAAACAGGTTTTATGTGATCATTTATGACCAGTGTTAAAGTATCCTCTGTGAGAATTACCTAATTTAGTCACCAAGTCAACTGAAAGACCTAACCATCTCCCTTCATTATGTAAACACTACATACACATGCTTTGCAGAACAACTTAGAGGACAAATTGAAAATATGCAATTTTTTGGAACGTACATGTTTGATGAACAGCAGTTCAACACATTAATGCTTAGGTCAACAAACATATACAGCAGATAGCTTCGCAGCAAATCACTGACATAGGAGAAAGAGATGACTAATCATGAACTCTTCTAAAGGCATTCAATTAAGCTACCACCCAGAGAGAAAAGCACTGCGTATTTACCACGCTGTTGGCAGCCCTATTGTGGGAATCCTCCTTTGGTGAAGTCTGCAGAGGAGGAAAGCTGCCCTGGAGCACCAGGCGATGAAAAAGGCCATCTTTCTTCTACTCCAGCCTCATGACCACCACACTGCACGGAAAACACAGCGTGGGGGGGACAAGGCTAAAGCAAACGGAGTTAGTGTTATGCATGGCTATTGCCAGTTTACTTTTTAAAAAGTCTACCGTTATTTTCAACCTCGTGTACAGTACAACAGGGGAAAAAAAGAAATTACTCAAGTTGGTTCAGCTTCAGAACAGCCTGGTACTGAACACACACAGATCTATCCAGACTTCATACATGAAGACATTTAGCAGTGCTACCACACCTGACTTACAATCAGTTTTTCCACTGGATCTGTTCAATAGCAGGGGATAATGCCAGGCACAAACACTCAGTTCAAGAATCCTTTTTAGAGTACCAAAGCAAAGTTTTTGTTTGTGCCTCATCTTACAACTTCATGAACTAAAAATACATGTCAGAACAACACACAGATTTAATAGCTTTTATATGGACAGCTAGAGTTAACTAAGGAAATATCTTACCACAAAAGGATCCCATCCATATTGGTATATTACCTAGTCAGTAATGACTTTCAGAGGTGACAGTAAATACATATTCACTTCAAAGCTCTTTTAAACCGCAATTTCTTTTTATCCTTAAAACAGACACGGTACAAACAGGTGAAATATGAATGTTCATTCCCCCGTAGCTCACAATATTGTCAACCTGATCTCTTCCCTAGAGCTACGTACCAACATTAAGTTTTTATAGCATACATCTGCCGACCAGGAAAACCAAATGACCACGTTAGTGAGAATATAGACAGGAACAGGAACACAGGAATTCACCAAATACTGCTCTTAGAAAGAAGAGGATTAATGCAGCAATTTAACATGCTTTTCTGAGCTTTGAGGTAGTAAGCTAGTTTTATCATTAAAGAATGTACCTGCTAGAGCCACCAGAAGGGGAGCGATGGTGGCCACAGCACTCCCTGGCACAGCCAGGCTACAAAGAGCCTGGTACCCAACATGCCCTGACCCCCATCAGCCTTACACCCCGGGGACAGCTATGCCACTCCAGATACCTGTACTACTAGACAGGCACAACCTTCTGTAAAAGTGCCTCAAACTTTGTTTTTAATTCAGATTATTTATGTTGATCTGATTACATAAATAAAATCACCTTGAAGATACTGCTGTTTTCATTGAAAGATCCTAAATGACAGTGCATCATTTTGATAAGCAGTACATCACATGCTACAGATCAGGTTAATTTTAACATTGTACACCATTTCATACAATGGAAGTTCACTTCACCCTTTCAAATAAACAATTAACTTTGAATAATTACAAAGAGCTGTTAAAAAGCAACTTTCTCTTTAAACCCTACTAAATGATTAATACTGGTGTTTTGAGACAGTTTCACTATCAAAAAAGATCAGTATTTTTAACTGATTTAGTGCTTGTATTAAACTTCTACTTTAGCATGACAAAGGCTTGAACATTTTTTATTCACACAGTGGATTATTTTAAAAAGTGGTCCATGTACGGCCCATGCAGTTGAGAATATAAACACATAGATATTGCTGGTGACAGCACTTAGGTCTTAAGAGAATTCATTTACTCTCTCAAGTGCTGCTACGCAATTCTGTGTAATGAGCAGTGAAAATACTGAATAAAGTATTTATGATTTCTGATATGCCAGACGTGCATTTATAACGTGCCCAGTGTACATTAACTAATCATGAGGTGCACAACAGAAGTAACTGCAGAAATTGCTTACAGAACATGCCTTTGCATGTGTGAAGAAAATGTGGTTGCATTTCTTTACATCTCATTTGCTATATACAAATTTCACCCAGCCATAAAATCGCATTTTTAATCTCCTCCTCTCAATATATGCGAGTGTTTCACTAAAGAAATATCACATCACAAGCAGGACTTTCACTAGTCCAAAAGACAAACGAAATCTAAAAACATGTCACATTTATTAAAGTTACTTCCAGATCTCCTAAACAAAATGTACAAAGGCCTATGGTACAGAAAGCCTACTAATGCTTATTATAATCCTAAATACCTTCTGTTTCCAACAAGGTCATAATGTCCTTCTACCCATCAGCTGCCTTTCTATTTTTTATTAATTTAATTAACATTTAATATAGATGATGTTTTCTCTTTTTATTTGTTTGAATTTAGAGTCAGATTGCTGTCCTGGTTTCAGCTGGGGGTTAAACCACAACAACTGCACACCACTTTTAAAACAAAATTCAACATTTAAAAAACCTTCAGTGTAATAGATAGGCTGTCTCTAAGTAGTGTCTCAAAATGACACAGAATTAAATCATTCTACAGGCCAATCTTCCACTGTTTTCAAACATAGCTTCTCCACTCTAAGAAATTACACAAGGTGGAAGAAATACACAATCAATTATAAACTTAGTTTAAAATACATAATTTTCCGATGAAGACTCTAGCCCTAAATATTGTATTACTGTATACTGAAACATCAGTATCCTTTTAAAATGAATGTTTTAAAATAAATCAAACCAAAAATTAAGCCAGCAAAGTAACAGATCAGAAGCTACAAGTTTCAATCTTTATTATAGTAATACAAATTCTTACAACTGATCTCATGGAATTATTTGACTAAATAAATTTCTGCACCACATATGTAGGAAAGACAGAAAAAGCAAGGAAAACCTGGGCTGAGAATAAGATTCTATGGCTAACTTTGCCACTCAGTGATCTTGGACGCGTGAAATAACACCAACCATCAGCTTTGCCATCTAATGAGCAAGGCAGATAAAGATTATTCTAAAGGGCTCTTAAAAAAAAATCTAAATTTAAAAATACAAAATTCAAATATTAATAATCTCTAGTAGTATCCAAATTACTAAAAAAGACAAGGACAAAAAATAGATAAGCTGCAAAGACAAACATATAAAAACGTCCAACAACAATGTAGCATGCCTCTTGTGATGTTCCCTACTGACATTTTTTAGGAAACACAGCACTTCCAAAAATATTGATGGACAAAAAAGATAACAAAACTATATTGGAAATTAAGGAGAAAGGCTGGGTTTTGCCTTTAGGAAGTTTAAACCTTATTACTGGAATTCCCAATATTTAACTTTCATACACTTGAAGCTTCAAGGTATTTAAAAAAAAGTGGTACAAAGCATTTCATAGCTTTCATAATTCTGAGACCAGTACTCTGTTCATGGGTACAGAGGCACGGAAGTGAAGAGTGCTCTACTGAAGGCCTGGTCAATGAAAAATTGCATCGCAACCACAGATAAGATTAAACTAGTATCACTACAAGACAACATGTCAGGACATCCAAAGTATTTCTTAGCTTCAATTCAATCCCCTCTGTCATAAAACTTTTGATGCTGCAGAGCATGTGTTTGAGAGCAATGAACAGCACCATCCAGTAATCACCTCTAGCTTTTCTACAACATTATATTATGCAATCTACAGTGTTTCATGACTGGAATTTAAAAAAACCTGGATACCTGAATACATCCCTATGGTCTACTAAAGTTCAAAACATTTAATTATCCTTAGAACACAAAATCAGCATGTATCATGAATAATACTGTAAGCATATCCTCTCAAAGAAAACCTGCAGTACAGGGATCTAAGAGCAGATTTACATACGCTGTGTTTCACTACATAAACACAGATGTCTGACTTTTGAGATCAAAATATTGTTGACGGCATACATAGCAAAGCCCTAAACAACCTCTAGGCCTTCCTCTGGCTTAAAACCAAAACCAAACAAAAGCCCCACCAGGTTCCCAATATTTCATGAGAACACACTCCAGCAATATCCGATTCTGGATGCAGCGTGCCAGAATGCCGGGCCCTACCTGGAATGGTCTCCTTTTGTCCTAGCTAGGCACTCCTCCTCTCACTTCTGACACCTGAATTCATCCCCTTTGCTACCCAACAAAACCACTGCTAACCCTAAGGTTTGGTTCAAAAATACAGCAAAGCTACTCACCCAAGGAAGGAAAGGGACATTATTAAAAATAGAAGTTCACCTCTATGCGGTAAAAGAGCGAAGCTTCTCTGTATTTCAGACTGCTTAATCAAAAAGCTTCCTAAACTTTATGATAAAGAGCCATGATAACTCAATCCAACTGGAATAATATTACTACCTAGCAGAAAAAGCAAGGCTTGTGCACACTGTGAAAGGAGCTTTGTCAGGAGTTAAACAAGATGAAAGAACCATCATAAACATCTCCCACTTTTGCACAAAACAGAACATGTTATTTTTCCAAAGCCTCTTACAATCACAGACAGACAAATATTTTTTAAATTAACCTAACACAAATAACGTGGCAACTACCACAAATAACTTCGAAAGGATGTTAACCCACTTACCCACTTATTTTCTTTATCGCTTTTAAACCTCTGAATACAAGTGAAAAAAATACTATTATGTCACTAGGATCTACTAACAGTTAAATATATTACCTTTGGGGTGTGGCTGTTCTCATAAAAGTGACTATACAGAAGAGGAATTTTTCTCTGTCAACAATTTTGCTTCCTGTGCTTTATCAGAGAATTAAGGTTTTCTTCCTTCTTAGGCGACAAAGATTTTTTTTTATTTTTTTTTAAATAGTCTACTACTGGAAGCTCTATATACACAATATAGTTGAGAGAGAATATTCCCTGTAGAAGACAGTCAACAGGACTGCTTTCCAAGTCTGTGTTTCAGGCCCGTCTGGAAGCAGTGAGGTTACGTATGTGTTAGTTCTGTCTGACATACAACTGGAAAGACACCAGTGCAATTACCTAGACTGAAATGTAAAGCATTAATGTAGGTTAAATAGTCCAGGATAGATTAATTTACATTGGTGTAAAAAGACAGAGAGCAAGATACCACTTAGCCATAGAAAAGGGAAACCTAGCCTACTGTGTTAATGTAGAGCTGGCTTACCAGTATCTTAAAAGATCCATCTTTGCTTCTCCTCCAGTTGTTTCTTAGAAATGCTTACCAGAATCTATACCACTAGGTTTTCAGACAGTGTCAGGGTATTATTTCTGTTGACGTGTCTCTGCAGCCAACTGTTAAGGCTGATTTTCAAAATGTCCTCAGCACTTACACCCTGAAGATTAGTATCTTAAAGAAGCCTGAAGTTAACCAATCAAAAATTGACATAATCCATCCCTACATACTTCTTTAGCTAGTGATGCATTACTTTCCATGAAAACCAGCCAAGGACACTACACAAAACCTGTTGCAGTTATATCCTAAAATAACATCTTCAACAGGTTATCTAAACTAGCATAAAACTTGACAAATAATGTCAACCAACCCAAGGAAATAATTCTCAATATACAAGTAAAATGGAGATTTCACATCCTATCTTCCAAGAAAAAACAAAAAACAAACTCTGAATTAAGATACAATTTCAGTTACCAAAAGCAGATATGACAATCCAATCAAAGATGTAAATTTACAACTAACTTAATGGAGTGTAATGTCATTATAAAGTCAAAAATGAACATCAACTGCAGGTGTAGTATATGTTCAAATCTTCACTAGGCTTATTTTATGATGGAGCATATATATTCTAAGAACCAGGTTCTCGTAAGACAAAAAAACAGACAATTTTTATTTGTCCTTGCAACCCTAGTTTCTGAAATTGCCATGAGACATAAAATGAAAACAGATCATTCAGAAACCTATTTCAACATTAAAATGTACTATCACTACTACTCACGTGACTGGAATTTTAATTCATGCTAAGCACCTGCAAGCAGAAAAGTGGAGAATAAAGAAAAATCTGCACGTTTTCTTGCTTACATATTAAAGACCCATTTGCATAAATTGCAGGGGGTATTCACACTATTCATCTTTAGGCACCTGAGGCACTTAGGAGAAAGTTTCATACCAGTTCTGGGTTCAGTTCACAGTTTACCACCACCAGTAAGAAAATACTTGAATTCATCTCCCAGCCACCCTCTCCTCCTTCTTCACCATCAATCGTGTAATTCCTGCCCTCTCTCTTCCTCCAGTACCTTCCAGATAGTAGTGGAAACTTATTCAGCTTACTGATGCAGCAAAAATTATTCTGAAACAAGCACTTAATTCAGCTTAAACTGTAATGTTGTAATACAAAAACAATGACTGTGATGGGCTCCCTCCAAGGTAAACGTGGAAAGAGAGGCAGCTCTATATGAAGATCTTTGGATTACCCTCTGAACCTGTTTCTCTCTACTGATTATAGAGATGAACATTTTAACAAAACAAAACAAAAAACAGCCAAAAAACCAAACACCAAATCAGGCAATTTAGCACAATTAGTATTTTAGATGTGAATAAATTATTTGCTGAAAAAAAATCCAGGTTTCACTGTTTCACTTACCCACTCCTAGAAACAGATGATTAAAAACAATACAGGTATTTTGTTAAGACATAGCTAGAGGTGCAAATCATCACTGGCTATCTATTCATCCCCAAAATAACTTTTAACAATGACAAAACTTATGTCTTAAATCCTTCAAGTAATGTCTACCTCTTCCACTACTAGCAATATTCACAAATACCAGGAAACCAAAACTTCTATTATGTAAGACATCCCCCCCCCCGCCCAACAAAAAAAGGAGCCCAGTTTAAAGGAAGCAGGTTCAGAACACTGTTAAAAACACTCAACACTTTGCATTTTATACACAAACTAAAACCAAACTTGTTTTAAAATGCAGTAACTAAGCTTACAACCAAAGCATATCAAATCCATACCTTCAGAATGCATAACCTACTTCGTATTGCTCCTAAAATACTAAAACTGCATAATACAAGAAAAGCATATACCTACTGAGCAAACTAATTACTATACACGATCATGCTGTTTTTCCTGTGCTGCCCAGAAAAAAAAGAGTATGCTTAATAACAAAAGGCCTTCTGCCTAAACACACTTTAAAGCTATTTTTTTTTGCTTATGGATCAAACATTTTGCTTTTGAGAATTATATTGAGATGTATCAGAAACAAGCCACAATAAAACATTTAGGTTAACTGCATTCCCTGATAAACAACCCAGAATTACAAGCAGCAGGTTTAAAAATACTGTGACTTGTGCAAATGGAACACTGTAAGCTGTTTATCTTGTTTAATCCTGAAGGTAAATAGCATAAGCTTTAAAATATTTTGCTTCTTTGCCACAACCTACTGAATCATACTGACAAAGGTAATGAAATACTATGGAGAATCTTAAACTTTTGGAATTGCCTCTGAAATTGCTTTATCCGAATATTGTACAGGACATTATTCTCAAGAACACTTAGTGTAAATTTCAGTGATTTAAATCCAAACTGCAGCTTCAATGAAGCCAAAGATCTCATCTTGTCTCTCTCCTGAGGTGATCGCTTCTTCAGAAAACACAAGGACCCTGCAAAACTCCCCTACTGGGCCCCTTTAAAATATGACCACTATAGTTATTAACAGATTTTTTTTTTGTCACTGTTGCCTATTCCAGAATTTTTTTGAACTCCTACCCTAGCTCAATTTCAGCTTATGTAGTTCAGTTTTAAAATATTATATTCAAGAAAAAAATATCATTTTCAGTTTCCTTAGTTTTCTTTCCTCCAACACTAACAATTTCCACACCAAAATTCCTATTTCCTTTCATAACTCCCACCTCAAAGAGGTACTCATATTTAAAACTAGGAATACATTTTGTAAGATTTATCAGTAATTACTTCCCCACTGTCCCTTCTTCTTCAGTACCAAAATAAGTCTCTGAGCTGCTGTTTTACACATCATTTTTAAAAGACTTCAGTAGAGCATATATGTTTGATATATTTAGCAGTTGAGGACCACCTTTCCTCTCTGTACAATAGGAAGTTTCCCCTCCCATCTGCTCAGGATATTTAAAAAAATAAATATTTCGTTATTCCATCAGTTCTGCAGAAAGTGACCATTATTTATGTGTAAAAACAAAAGTAAAGTTGAACCCAAATGCCTATTATAACCTCCATCGGTTCCCTGATACAGTCAAATGGTCACAAGACACCTGCTAGTACAAAGGCAGGAGCACGGGGATGACAGCAGCAGCCAGCAAAAGGGAAACTAACCAAAGCTGTAAGCAACAGGGCCAAAGTTATGCCAGTTTAAACTGTTTGGGGAGCCACAAAGTTATTCACAGGCAGCACCAGCCCAAGCTTAGTCTCCCACAGTCCTACAGGAAGACTTAAGTTTTGTATTTTATTTTCAGAGCAAACATAAATAAGGCCAATTATAAAACAGTTTCACATTTTACAAGCAGACACTTATACAATTTAGTAAGATATTTATGATATTATGACAGAGCTTTAAGACTGAATAGTACTTAAGAAGGAAACAAGTCCCCTGCATATATAAATACTCTACTGCTGTTTATGACAACCAGACCTTGACGAAGAGGGAAAGAACAGAGGAAGCTGCTCTTGCAATAAACTAAGGACAGACTAAAAAAAAAAGGCTTTTCATTTTCCCCGGTTGAACATATATACGACCACAACTATTTTGGCCTACACAGCATGTTTACGAATTCTGCATTTAGAACTTCAACTTTGCTTCAAGATACACAGAAAACTGGTGGAAATATAATAAAATTTAACCTATTATTTCATAACTGATTATCCTCCTCTTGTATATTATTAATGAATTATTAATTATATTATTACTACCTTTTAAAAATAAAAGCTTTCCCTAAAACCCACATACTGAATGCAGATCAACACTTAATATCTGTTCTGCATTATACATGAGAAACTATTCCAAAGCTTTATAAAATAAATTCCCAACTAAAAGCTAATAATAGCTGGTCATATTTGTGTTAATTACAAAATATCACTAGCTTATTTATAAAGTTAATAGACTGTATTCAATCTTTTAAAGCCTGATATAAAACGCCACACCAAGTAAACAATCAGGAAACTGCCATTTTTCCAAGCATCCACCCTGCGCTAATGACCCGTTCTGCAGTACCTCTATGTTTTCCCAGTTTTCTGCGTGCTACAACAACGATCAGCAATTTTCACTGGCTTTCACTTCATTAGTGGCAATGCCCAACAGCAGGCACGGAGCAGGTTTCCCAGTGCTCCTTCATGAACGTACTTGGTCGATGAGAAGCCCTCATCACACGCAGTTACGTAACGGCAACTATTTATAGTTAACCACTTGATTCACATTATCCGCCAGGTTTTAAACCATTTCATATGTAGACACTTGATCTATCATTTTAGTTCCTTAATCAAAACATTACGTAACAGCCAAGCAAAAGGTTTCAGAGAAGCCTGTTTGCAACATCAACAAAATTATACCACACAAAGTCTTTAATCAAGAGAACCAGAAGTTAATTCCACAAGATCAGTCTTCTATAAACATATGCTGAACAACAGTTATTTCCTGTACTTAAACTCCTGCTCTGTCAGTAACCATTATTATGCATATTACTTTTAAAACCACTGAAAGAAACCTTAAGTTGTGCTAAACTACATAATTTCTCAGTGTTCCAAGACACATTGAAAAACACCATCAGCATTAACGCTCCAGAAAGCGCCCTATCAGCTTTTACAATTCCTACCATACAACTTCAGTGGCAGCTGTTTAACACCCTCAGGTTCTCTTAGGAAGTGTCTCAGAGCATCACGTAGAACTATCATCTGGTTTCTGTCTGAATATAGCAGTATTTAATAAACATTGACCTCTTCTGAAGATCATCAAATGCTAACGTTTTCTTTAGCATATGTAACAGGCTAATGACTTTGTTAGAATTCATTTTCCTCCTGAAACACACTTTGTCTTATCATCACAGTCCATGACAGCATGGGTTTTCCTCATCGCAGGCTTCAGCTTCCCTTGTGAATCAGATGCACTTAACTTCAGCTTCTTTACGCTGCTGTGAACTGGCTTCTCTACTACAGGCCACTCTTTTTGTAAGCCAAACAGTTTTTGAATTACAGGGCAATGGGTTTACCGGTAAGTAATATTCTTTGATAATTCTCAGTAATCCATACTTCCCAAAGATCTTTATTTTAGTGAGCACCCATTAGCACCCATTACTGTAAACCTCATTAAATGTTACCTTTAATGACTGCTGTATAAAAACATCTTGCACATTCCTGAACAAAATGCAAACAAATCAAGATAATTCCATATCAGTAAGGTAAGAGTAGGAAGTCCGAAATACTTGGAAAGAGACATTTCTGAAAGATGACTATGCAGGTTATGGCAGTTCACTACAATATAAGCATATCAGTACAGCTACATGCCTGCAAAGTGCCCTAGTCCACTGAGCACAGAAGAGAAAGTCACGATCCTGCCAACTTTAACACAAACTGAAGGCATGCAAGTATCTTTAGTGAAGCTGACAAAATGCAGATGCTAAAAATCAGAGACCATCGTGCAACTCTACCAAGCCTTGAAAACAGCAGCAGTCAGAGAAAGGCGTACGATTACAAGGTATAGATTATAATTAAATTAAATATGATTAGAAGGCACAGAGTAACCTTCACTTATGCAAGATACCTAGCAAGTCCAACCTAAAATACAAAGACAGGCAAGAACTGTAGCTAACAGTATAAATGAAAGACATGTCGTTTCTTTGTTCTGGTATAATAACGCAGCCGTGTTCATTGTAATATATGCAAAACTAGTTGTTCCAGAAAAGATAAATAAAAAAATATGGAAAAAAAAAGGTCATAATCAAAACCTAGGATAAAACTGTTCTTCAGCTTACTGTATTTTCAAGGTATTACAGAAATAAGCAAGCAGAAAATTGCCCTGAAATTCAGAGAAGCCTTCAAGTGTTTATTTAAAATGTTACAAAGTTGGTATTTTCCCTTTTCTTAAAACCATTATGCCTAATTCTGCCCCACCACATGAAAAATTAAAATGTGATTTGACATTCATTTCTTTTGCTGCTGCATTTTTTAATGATGCTACTCACACATTTCTTTTTTCTCTAACATTTGTGCTTAAGCATCGCACCCCTGGTAACCTGATGTTCCCTATTAAAAGAAATTTCTAATCCTTTAAAAACAGGCACTAGATCACTAAAGCCCAAATATGCCAGTGAAGCACAGAGTTACAATGATTTCCAGTATCAGTGTGTCTATGGTATTTTATAATACAGTCAGATATAGGGTATAATGATCTCCAAGGAAGTGGCAAAAGCCTTATTATCCAAGGACTGACGTATCAAAAGCTGGTCTGATGCAAATTACCTGATCTATGCATCCACTAAGGTTACTGTTTTCCATACAACCGGATCACAGAACTAAAGGAGAACTCTTTTCTATTCTTTTTAAGTTCTTGTGCTCCAAGTTCGCAAACTAGCTCAAGTTCCAGTTTTGTTTATTCCTTGTGACTGTCAACATCAGTGGTTGTACGTTCAAGTTTTAAACCGCTGTTTGTTGATGTTCTAATTAGCCAGTTCTACTGAACTCTGCAGTTGACATCTCCACTAAAAGGAGTTCAGGAAATCAACAACTCTGGAGGAATTGCCAATCCATCAGGTTAGTTAAGAGCGCACACGTATGGATTTGTATTCAACACAGAATTATAAATAGTCATTTGTCTAAACAAACATTATCTCTCACTCTTCAGAGAAACATTGTCAAAAGTGTGTCACAACTCTTCACAAAATACGCAGGAAAAAGAAAACATCCCACACTATTAGTGGGCATTTCTGGGAATCCAGTATTTCCAGAGGAAGCAGTATCTGCTCTTCCCTGCTCTTCCCTGCTTCATGGAGGAAAACATTACTAGGCCCCAAAAGGTATACACAGCAGTAAGTTTATTAAAAAGCCCCCTAGTCTTAGACTTTTTAAAGTTTTTAAAAAGTAAATCAGAATTACTGCCTAGCGATCAAAATATTTAAATATAAAATGCTTTTACTTCTAACATCCAATTAAGGTGCCTCTACATCAGCATGTGAACAGGCACAAAAAAAATTTCCCGGTTCTTATGCTCAGAAGGAAAAAGTCATTGCTGTAATTATGTGCATCGCAAAAAAGACAATGATCAACAGCAATACACTGGTTTGGTTTGTTCTTTGGATGTGAAGCATAACTGTCGAGCAAACATTTGGCATTTTAAAAGCATTTTTACATGCTAGAGTTGTGGAATAGTGTTTTATATCAAATTCTGAAGTGCCACTGATTACAGTGGTGTCCAGCTGCCTCAGCAGATACATATCCAAAGCTTGCTGCAAAAATAAAAAAGCAAGCATGAAAAAGCATGCAGCTAAGAACTTAAGATACCTGTAATTTAAGAATTAATTTAAGTAACATCTAGTAAGTTTACGCTAGAAAAGCTTTATTAATATTGATTTTTAGACATGATCTTGTCTATTTTCACACGGCACCAGATCACACATTCAATAAGGACACAACTAGTATATATGCCTTTTTAAAATACAGCTGATCAGCTTTCTTGGCCAACAAATAAAAGCTGATCAGTACACAAAATATCAACAGCTTCCATTTAATGTGAAAAGAGGGTGAAAAGCAAACTCCTGGAAAGGTTTTAATGCAGACTCTTCATTGAATCAGTCTCCAACGAAGCCCTTCCTGATTACACTTTTTAGGTGCAGTTACTCAAATACACTGTACTGAACCAAAACTTATTAAGATAAGTGAAACATTCTTTTTTTTTCTTCTAGCAGCAGGTAGTCATTTAACAAATTAGAAGACTTTGTATATTAGTAACCCATTCAAAAAATTCTGCATAGTTTTACTGTAAGAGCTCCACATTATAACAATAACACAGGCATACGGAACATCTTAACATCCATGTCATAAGCTATATCATATTTTCACAGTGCAGCGTTAGGCAGAAATTGAAGCCAGAGCCATTCAGGGGAAAAAACACAGCCCTGTTCTGGTTTTCAGTTATTCTCAATCTAATTATATGCGGAATTATAAATCAAGTATTTCACTACACATTAGTGGCATTTTACATATTAAAAAGATCAATTAATGACTACATCCTTAGCCAAGCTTAAAATAAATGACTCGCCACTTTCAAACTATAATTTGCTTCAGACAACACAGGCTCCAATTTGCAAACTCTTCGATATGGATGTAGGCAGACCCCACCTACTGATTTGTGTAGAGCTCAATCCCAGGTAAACACAGGGCTACACCACAGAATATGCAAATACATGGTATGAACTTCACTGCGTTACCCTTCCTAAAGATTTCTGTAAGCCAGACTCATTATTGTCAAAGCACTATTTAAATAACACCATCAAAAAATATGCTTTCATCTTTCAAATTTAAGTGTCCCTTTTAATGCCAAGTTAACATTATAATGGTTTCTCTATGTTGGAGAAGAAAATTCAGTTTGTTCTTTCAAGTAGAGATAACTTTTAAGGAAATTTTTTCACTATGCATTTCAAACATATGATTTCACGTTTTCATATCGGTTACTTTTGTGTTAATTATTCAAAACAAGTCTCTCACACCACTCATTGAAGTGCAGACATAAATAACAAGAGCTGCGTATGAGTATACAGAATTCCTACAACAAAGCAATATGGTGATCTATTTAACATCATAAGTTCATAAAATACCAGATCACTGACTTCACTTTTTAAGAAAACAAACCTGAATTTGGTGCTAAGTCTAATTTCATAAATGTTTTCTTCTGCCCCTCATCTTCTGAGTATTTAAGCTTTGGTCATCTCGTTTCCAGTTCAATTAATACAACTAAAAAAGGAGAGGTAGGGGTGGGAATGGAAAAATGTCAAACCAGGCTTCCTCTCCTCCTATCTATGCCACGACAGCTACAAGAAAGTTGCTATTGATCTTTTGTTAAATTACAAAAAGAAAAAACCGCATATATTCACCGAAATTAAAATTTTTTAGTTTGGATTACGATATACCTCAGCCCTGTTTCCCTCACAACACCCATAATACTGTTAACCACCATTAGCAAAGTGCCAAAGACAGCAATGAGTTTAAAACAATTCCAGCCAGCTACCGAAATTGTTGCAGAAGAGACAAAGGGGATCAAGGTCAGCATTCTTCTAACGCAGCAGCTAGTCCACTCCTATGAACACCGTCCTGGAACCGGCGGGTGTAGTACGTTGCCACGAAATGCAAAATATACCTAACGCCACCTCATTTCCCCCATCCTTGCGAGACAAGAACCATTTTGCTCTCCCCGGGCTCAAGCCATTACCTATCTGAGAGGAAGGGGAGGGAGGAGTTCACAGAAGTTCAGGGTCAGCAAATGTTCACGTATCCTGTCATCTACGAACTCAAAGCTCAAGGCACAACAACTCTTAAGCCACGAACAGAAGCCTACACATATTTTGGGTGTGCGGGGGGTGGGGGACGGGGGACAGACCTGCAATAGGAGCGAATGTGTCATACGTGCGGAGGCTGCGAGGAGAAGAGCTGTCAGGAGAAAGCAGCCTCGCTTGAAGGAGAGGAGGCGGTGAGGAAAGGACGGTTAACAACGCAGGATCACCCCCCAAAAAACCCCGCGGTGCTCACCAGCTGCAATCCTCGCCTCAACCCTCAGGCCCGGCTTCCCTCGGCTTCCACCCCCCCCCCCCCCCGTTCCCCGCCGCAGACGGGGCTCAGCCGCCCCTCCGGGGCTGCCCCGGCCCCCGCGGAACCGCTCCCAGCCGCCACCGGGCAGCGGAAATCCCCCACGGCCCGGCCCGGCCCGGCCCTGCCCGGGGGCGCAGAGCGGCCCTTGCCGGCCCCGGCCCCCCCCCTTCCTTCCCTTCCCCGAGCAGCCCCTCGGCCCTCTCAAGGGGCACCCCCGCCCCAGCTCCCATCACCTTCCTCCGGGGCCGCGTTTTTACCTCACACACACACACACACAGAGCCCGCTCCGCGACCGTCCCACGCAGACGCAGGCCGAGGGCCCCCCGCGGGCCCGGGCTCCAACCCCGCGGGTCGGACCCGCACCCCGACTCCGGGAGACAATGAACAGCCACAACTCACCAGCAGCGCCGGAGCTTCGTGGGTCCGGGAGGCGGTTCCTCTCCCCCTTCTTCTCCCTTCTTCTCCTCCTCCTCCTCCGCCCGGGAGCGGTATCCGGCCGCCGGGAGCCGAGCTGCCCCCCCCGCCCCGCTCCCTTCCCCTCGCTGCCCCGAGAGCCGCCGCCTCCGCCGGGCCGCCGGCCGCGCTCCCTCCCCGAGGAAAGTCACTTTATTCCCCGCTCCAACATGGCTGCTCCCCCCGCCGCCGCCGCCGCCGCAGCCTTCGCCTTGCCGCGGCTCCCCGCCGCCGAAGAGCGGCCGCAGGCCGTGCTCGGGAACCGCCCGCCGGGTCGCTGGCGGTACCGAGAACGGCCCGAAATGGGCCTCACGTTAACGTGGGCCGCGGGGAAAGGGACGAGCCGAGCCGGGCTTCGCGTCTCCTCTGCGGGCTGACGCCTCCGCCTCCGCCCGTTTCGCAGCGCTGAGGCTCGTACTGAGGCAGCCCCGCCGGCAGCCGGAGAGCGCAGGAGGGGCCGCGGGGGAGGCCCGGACGCCGGTGACACCTAGCGGCAGCGGCGGTCCCCGGCGCCGGTTGAGCCGGTGACCGAGCGGGGAGCGGCCCGGCGGGGGTGGGGGCTGAGGGCGGAGCGCGGGGTGGGGGGGGTTTAGGGGGCAGCGCTGTGGGGAATGCCCCGGGCGGCGGCGGGGCGGGAGCCCGCCAAAGCGGGCTGGGTCGAGGCGGGAGTCGCTGCTCGCTCTCTCTCTCCTCAGGCGGCCCTGCCCTGCGCTGTCTTTCCTTCTCCCGCGGGAGGAAGCGGGATCTGCCCGGCAGGGGCTCCCGCGGCACCGCAGGCCGCCCGCCGGTGGTCGTCTGGGGGGGGGGGGGAGATCTCCCCGGGGAGCGCAGTGTGGGAAGGGGCGTGTGGTCTCCTCATGTTCCCCGGCTGCCGGCGGTGTTCCCGCTTGGGTTTGGGGGGGGGGGGGGGGATTGAGCTCATCTCTGAGGTAAAAGGCATCCCCTCCTGCTCCCCCCACCGCCGGCTGAGGAGTCGGTAGCTGAAGTTAAGGGAAGCCATGTGGGTTTTAGATCGATTTCTAACTCATCCTTTCCCTATTTATTCTTGTGCTATTTTCTTTCCTTTGTCTCCTGCACTGGCGGTGCCTGTACCATCGCTCTTGTCTTCCTCACGACCGCTCTGCCAGCACCGACTGCGCTTCCTTCCTGTGCCTAGAATCCTTTTCCCCTCAGTGATCCAGCTTGCATTCCCTCACTTCTCAGCCCTTTCCAAACCCCTAAATTTCTTAGGCTTTGAACAAGACCCAAAAGCTAAAAACTGTTGCTTTCATATTTCCACCACACAAAGAACAACATATAGCAGGAAGGCTAAATCTTAAGTGATTTTAGCGACACGGGTATGAACTTCAAGTACCAGGTCATAGGTACACTTGGGGCAGAATTTGGCAAATTGTTTTGTGTTTTTTTTTCCTTTTGGACATCTGCTAATCCTCACTGCCTGCCTGCTTACTCTCTGTCAGCTGAAGGTCAGTGTCACGACCGACGACAGGGCCTCCTCTCAAAACGGGTTTCCCGACATCGTGCGGACCACAGGGTTCCTGAGACTGACTGTGTCAGGCCACGTCACGGGCTCCTGAAGAGGAACTAACTCACGGGTCTTCCGAGTCTTCGCTTCGCCACGCTCCTGTATACGCTGAGGGAGGCCAAAGCTCCGTCGCTCTGCAGGCAGGTCTGCGCTATGCTGTGTCTAGGTGGAGAACAGAGCGTATTTTAACTTGCAGCAGCAGCAGCAAGCCCCTGATCTTGAGGATCTCCACGTGCAGCTCATTCTAGCCAGTCCTTCTCCACAGTAAGGCCAAGTGGGAGCTGTCTTCGCAGGAGCAGTGCCAGCTGAAAATTCCCCTGCTTCCAGCTCCGTTGCACTCTTCCAGCAGCACAAGCAAACCAGAACGCAGACAAGTATGTTTCCCAGTAAACAGAAGTCACTTGCTCTTGCCTAAAAAAGGAGTGCAAGTAGGAAATGACTTCTTACATGCACAGAAATTCACGTTGCTCATGCTGATGTAGACTTTTGGTGAAATCAGTTTAGGATAAAAAGAAGTAAATATGACTCAGAAACAAACTTGATGTTTATAGAGACAAAACATAATTACTGAGGTCTTTTTTAATGTTTTCAAGGCGTTGGATAGCTACCTTCCCTTTGCAAACCTTGTGGGATTGTTAATAACACAGAGAAAGCAGACATTCAAGCTTTGAACTTCCTGGTAATGCAAAGATAGCCCTTATGGATCTCCTTTAAAGCTCAGTACCTACCAGTTCTTGCTAGACCTGCCAGTTCTACTGATCTTTGAATGCTAACAAGATGATGTGTGTTTTATCTTATTCAATTTGAAGGCTATTTGGGGTAAGTAATATCATTGTAAATGATTGTGTGCAAGTTTGTTATTATATACGTGATGTGTAAAACAGGTTCTTGAGACAGCGCAGCAGTGAGTGCATTTATTGCAGCACATCCAAGTAAATTATGTTCCACAAACGCAGTACGGGGAGAAGGTGGGTTGGAAGTTTATGAAGGCATGGTTTTGTTTTCAGGTATTAAAAATATCAGTAAAATATGCTTGCTTTACTTTATACATATCCATGTCTGCCATTGATACTTCTGTTATGACAGGAAAAACAATTTTATGACAAACAAAAGAAGAAACTAAAAAATGAGCAGTTAGGATGAGTCACCCAAGAAATAAGGGGTCAACACTGATTGCAGTGCAATGAGAGTATTTTAAGGTTTTCCACTTGTAATGAAGAGAATAATGAGTTGTTAAGAGGGAAGAGTCTGTAACAGTGTAACACTTGATATCCATTTGGCCTTTGTATCTACCACTACTCGGTACCCTCAGAGAAAGATTTTCACATCTGGGCAAAAGACAGTACAGAAGGAAGACTGAGTGACAGACGTACGTTTGAAACGTAGGCACTGATTTTGATTAATTTATCCCTTGAGTCTGGTTTTATAACTATAGCTATTGATTTGTTTTATTATTTAGTGGAATATGTAGCAATCAATCATATTTCCATCTAGCTAACCATGATTATTAATATTTTAAACTAGTTTTAAGATGGATTGGCTGATGAGTGCAATGGGTCTGCTCTCTAAGCCAGCAAGAACAGAGTATGCCCAGGTTACATGGAATGAATTATTGCCACTGGACAATCTGATGAAATCTACATCAGCCATAAGAATATAAATCCAGCAGTAGGAATACAGTGCTGTCAGGGGACCAAGATTTCCTGCTTTGAATATGAATACACTGGCTTTGCCTCTGCATTTATTGAACAGAAGGCCGTAGTTATTTTGTGACAGTAAAAGTACAGGAGATAAATCGGTGAAGTTCACATAATGGTAGATGGAAAACTTACAGCAGCATATGTATTTTTAACACAACGTATGTGGAAAGCCGTTACCTTCCTGCCAAGAGCAAAGTTCAGGATTTGGTGTCGCAGCAGCAGGAGTCAGCAACCTCACAACCAGACAGCAGTGTGGGAAAGCATTGTGCTCAACTACAAGGGATGTGTTCATTTGCAGGGGAAAGACTGAAAGTCTTGGCAGGTAATTAAAAGGGGAAATGATTTTCAAATACAATATTTTGTTTTGAAATGCAATTGTTTTTGTCTATTGGATGCCAAAAATTTCTGAAGAAAGCAATATCCTCTAACTAATTGTATCTGTGCTCTGAGGGAAGAAACAGAGCTATTGTTCTGCTCACAGCATGAGCTATTTATATATTAGTCTGTGTTGCACTCCTTTCTGTAATGATCGTCTTCCACCTAAGCAAATCTCCAATCCATTTAAAATAATCAAATGAAGATCATTTCTTGTTTTCTTATACCAAGCTGGTATTCATATAAAGCATCGTCCAGGTTACTTGGATTTAGTACGAAGTAATACTTGCAGGCCTCTAGGCTAAAAAATCCTCACAATTCTGTAACGTCACTGAAAGACCAAACCCCTTCCTCTTTGAATGAATGGAAGCAGGAAGAAGCAACAAGAAGGTGGTCACCCTTGCAAGAAACAAAAAGCGATATGCTACTTCTGCTAACAAGAACTGTAGCCATTTCTGCCATGATTTGAGTAACTGATAACTGGTCATTGACTTAGTTGCACTGTACATTTCAGACAGAAACAAGGAAAGCCACTATTTGTTCTTGTAAACCTTGCTTGTTGGGCAAGCAGGAAAGAATTCCCAACGTGCAAATAATGGGGTGTTCAGCATCTACACTTGAGATTTGCATTTGTGTAGCTATGCTGGTCTTTGGAGACTGACCAACTGCTGGAGAAATTACCATTACTGGAAGGTCTGTGTCACCCTGTGCTTGTCCCTTACCTCTTTATTTTGTCATTTTATAGCCTATAAATACTTATTACATATGACATGACATATAGATATGACATACTATTGTCAATCTTTTCTTCCTATTCCTTTATGTTGCTTAACCTTTCAGTTCCCATATGTAACTTCACATCCTATCAAAATGCTACTTAAATACTATTTCTCATTTCCTTACACATCATATCACTAAATTTGAAGATTATTTATCATTCATATAGATAATGATTTATGCCTTTACAATATCTGAGTTGATGCTTTTATTTATATCTGGCATTTCTGGGACTTGGACTTATAAAGTATCTACCGGTTGTGCATATTTTTGGAATATGGGGCATTGCTTTAGTAGAAAATCTAGTTTCATTGCTTGATTTTTCTTGATTTGTTTTTCCGTAGTTGGAGATTGCTCCAACTAGTATAAATGAAGTCTTTCCACTGACTTCAGCAAGAGTCAGGTTAATCCTTTTAGAAGGAAGTTAATAGCAGGGAGAGAGACTCTGTATATTTCTGCCCAGGTTTGCAAACAAATGGCTAGACACTCCTTTATTTCTCTGCTGCTGCTCTGAAAGGCAGGACATCCTGCTTTTCAAAACCAAAGGTATTAGGCCTACCCCAACCCAGTACAATTATCATACTCAGATAGGAAATGGTGAGGTTTTTTCTGTAGATTGTCTAAAAATGAGGTTTCTGCAGTAAAACATAGGTCACTGTGAAACACTAGCCTCGTGAAAGAAAGATTTTTTTTTTTTTATATTTCATTTATACTTTGTGATGGAGACTAAAACCAGTGAAAAGAATTTCAGCAAAACAATGAAGATCTGCAGGTAATGAAAGCTGGTCACTTGTGTATGCACACCTCTGCTGCTGCTCCTTTTCAAGTACCATTCAGGGATTAACTTCTCCCTTTATGAGACAGAAATCTGAAATGGCAGGGGAAGAGCCTTCTATTCTTCTCCTCTGTTTCTTTCATGCAAGTTCAGTGTCTTGGACAGAATAGCAAGCATCTCTTCTTCATTGCAAGTAAATTGCTTCATAGAAATTTGCAGTCATTACTCACTGAATTGATTAGAAATGCCATCAGTGTGTCTCAGAACATTTGTACTGTTGCCAATTCAAAGTACTTAGTGGCTTTGAAAATAAAGCACAAAATACACAGAGACTCCTGCAGCTACAAGATTATAGGTGTCAAAGTTCTGATTTTTTCCTTATTGTAATGGTTGCTCTCTCCAGAGAGTTTTAGGACTTAAGTGAAATTGCTTTCAGTCATGACACCTGGTTACTTTCCTATAATCCTGTTACATAAAAATGAAGTTTGTTCTAGCAAAGATGGTATCTATTCCAGTGAAGATGAAACCAGATCATTCTCAAATTTATGTTTTTAAGCCTGGACAGGAGGGTGTGGAGAGACATGGGAATAAAAGAAGTGGGACTGGAACAAAAATGTGATGTAGAGAATATGAAGAGTATGAGAAAAGGCACACGAAAATAGAACCAGTATACATAGTGGATGTTGGAGATAAAATTAAGTACAGGAAATCTGGGGAGAGAGTGAAGTGGGTTGAGGGAAACATAGGCTTCTGTAGGGAGGAGCGAGTACTGCGCACATTCTTCTGTGCACCGCAAGTCAAGGCTACACGACAGTTGTGTTGTTGATGTGCGGAGAATTCCTTATATAATCTAGAGATCCCTGTGCATGCTCACAGCAACTATTTTTTGGAGGTTTTTGTGCGCTGGCAGCTGGCTGTCAGGACTGCTTTCAAGTTTATAATGGCAGCTTTTGAGATGTCAGTGGCAGATTGTCTATGCAAAACAAGCACTAAGGTAAGAGAAGGGGGGCAGGATGGAT
This sequence comes from Astur gentilis, assembly GCF_929443795.1. Taxonomy (NCBI): domain Eukaryota; kingdom Metazoa; phylum Chordata; class Aves; order Accipitriformes; family Accipitridae; genus Astur; species Astur gentilis. The sequence continues at coordinate 13,986,250 of NC_064913.1, forward strand.
GAAAGAGAATGCAAGAGAAAAGATACAGAAAAAGAATGCAGGAAATTAGGAGGTAAGTAGATGTAGGGCTTTATCTGGCAGTCTAGGCCAAAGGCTTTTACTCTCTTATAATCTTAGCAACGCTAACTATGCAGGGTAGATAGTTAGAATTGAGACGTTACTTTTTAATGCATTACTGCCCCAGCTAGTTGCCCTTCCCTTCTGCTGGAAGTTGTTACACCCTGAGGGAGAGGAGATGGGAACCATACCTGTTTCCCTCTATAGCATGGCAATTAGCTTTAACCACTAGTGAGGGCAGTGAGGCAGGTGAGTCAGATGCCTATAGTTTCTTCTGCCACACCTCCTACAAGGACGGTACCCTCTGGCACATGGGAGGGACAACACGGTGTAGTCTGTAATTTTTTTTAAATCAGCACAGCCAGATCAGTCAGGCTTCTCTTCACTAATTTTTACTGTCCTATGAATTGTCCTGCTTTAAGGCAGCCGTGTGTATATTCTTATGTTGGTGCTAGATTTGGAAGGCTGCAACCAAGTGAGAGAGAAAAAAGGGTGGCATAGAAATGGAAGGGTATAGGTGGCAGCTTCTGCCTGCTCATGGAAAGAAAAGCTTTCTCTTAGGTGCCAGTGAGAAACTTTACATTTCCGCATGTGCATTTAAGGTTGAATTTTGATCCTGGGCTGGCTTTCTTATGGAGAACCAAAAAAAAAGAGACAATTGATTAAACTAGTATGTAACATACGGAATATTTCTGACACCAAGAAGATCAAAGTGCACCATCAAATGAGATGAATAATTTTGACAGATGTAAAGATTAAAAAAAAAAGAGGCCACTCATAAATTCCAATTGGTTTAATCATGGAATTCCTCACTGATTTCTTTTTGTGTAGCTTCTTGTTACTTACTTTGCCAAATCGTTGATTGATCAACTAAACTGTTCTCTAAGTCAAGCACAGCATTTTTTAAGGTCTGTTTCAGCACAGTATAAAATAATTAGAGCTATAAACAAGAAAGAAGCAGGAATGCCACAAACCCCCACATATCTATTACTTGTCATCTGTAGAGTCTAGCTGTTACCACAGAAGCATGTTAAAATTAAATGCTGAGCTTTATTTAACATACTTATTTGTTCTCTCCTTCTTTGCCTTTACCATTCTTGTTTCAAAGCTCTTTTGTTCACTTCACAACATGGCATATTCATGGTCATGTAGATACTTATAATCTACAATAAAATGCTGTACAGTTATACTTAGCTTTTAAAAACAAGCAAATGTTCAGCTGGAGCTTTTGTAGCCACTACATAGATGGCTGTTACGGTTCGTGAAGTATTTTGCAGGACAGATATTAATTTCCAGCAGTTTGTAGACCATACAGAATTTAGGATAAATGTCTACTAGAAATTAAAAAGAAAAATAATAAAAAAGAGGAGGGAAGTATGTAATTGAAATTCAATATTAGCGTGACTTCGTGTCATTAGCATTGTCATGCAATATTTTGTTTTAAAAATTAATTTACCTTTTTTATAATTCATCAAAACAGTTTATTTTGCCCACCAATAAGCTCTCCATAGAAACAGTCGTATCTTAGTAACATACCAAGAATAGAGTTCAGGGAATACACTGCATCTGTGTATACTACCCTTAAAGAGACATTTGTAGTTGTTAAAGGGAATAAAGGGAAAGTTAAAAGGGAAGGTTGTCTTTCCGCAATTGTAGTGGGCACAGCGCTGCAACGCAACATGTCTCGGTGCTTCCTAGATTGATCTCCTTACTGGTGAGATACAGGTCACTTCTAGCTGTGTTATTCCTTGGCCTTTGTGGGAGCATATCAGCAAAGATGTCAAACTGCTGTCCGTTACAGCTAAGGTTTTATTTTTTGGTTTTGTTTTAATCAGATACTAGCGAATGAACTACACAGACACTCTTTGCTTTTGGCCATTGTCAGCTGAATTCAAAACTGTTTTGGCTGCTGCCTGATTTTTTTCCTAGTCTTTCTACATAGAAAAATCTTGAAAATCTTATCACTGGTGTCACCCCGTGCAGATCTGTAGTTGCTCTGTTGGGCACTACTTTTCCACCCTGTCAGAGTCCAGCTGGACGACTCCAGATGACCCTCGCTTTACCAGCTCTCTTACTGTTTTGCCTCTCTCCTTTTTGCTCTCCCATGGTTGCTGTAGGGCCCCTGTTTGTCGTCTGGCACCTAACTTTGTTCTCTCTGTTCCTTCCCCGCGCAGCGTGCTCTCTGAACTGATCCAGGGCAACGATTACAATGACATTTGAGCTTCTCTGCAGCACCGCGTCGATATTTACACTGAGCTGATTATTAGCAAGTTAAGCATATGACTACACTGTAAAACCTACTTAGTTTAACCGGTGCGTCAGGGGAAAAGAAGCAGGTGCAATGAAGAGAATGCAAGAAGCAAAGAATGGTGCAGGGGCTATGTGTACCTTATGTGTTTGACCTGGGCCTTAGCCCCAGATCGGGTGGGAGCCCTGCTATTATTTCGTCCAGTTAGAAAGGGACAAGACATGTTTTTCAGCTGATTCTTAGACCGCTTTTTAGTTTATTAATTGCTGCATCCCAGCCGAGAGTAATGTCTGCCTTGGCTGGTATTCTTCTCTGATTCAGTATAACCCAGGCCATTTAACACTACTGTAGAGGAGAGGGTGTCCTAATCACGGCCCTCCACAGAGGCTTTTAAGATGTCAAGCAACAGAATATCCTACCTCAGGTTTTGATTAAGGGAAAGAGTAGTTATCAGTTTTGGTTTCAGGCCCAGACTAACTGAGGGAATGAAGACAGAGTCAAGATATCTCTTGTCTCAGCATGCAGTTATTAAAAGAACGTGTCTGGAGGCAAAGAAGAGGCCTAGGAACCAGGAGAAACCAGACCGATTTAAAAAGAAACTCTCTTTCCCTCTCTGTGGGGAGAATGAGGCAGAGAGGAAGCATCTGCTGAAGCATGGTTTTAAAAATTCTGTATTTGTGTAGTTAATCAAAATTTGCAGCACTGGCAGGCGAGCTATTTCAGAATAAGAAATGGGGACACTGGGAGGGGTCTTTTTTTTTGTAACAGGGGGATGTTAGGGTACTATGAACCGCCGCTGATGTTTTAGGAGGCTGAGGTGTGAAAAGAAAGCAGAAGAGTTTTAGAAGCCATGGGAGCTTTTACACCCTTCTCTCACAACCTATGTTTGCCCACCCCAGCCTAGAGATGCTCTTCCCTCAGTTCTCTTTGGCTATGGCATCTGCATGCCCAGGTCTTCTGCAGTTGTCAGTCCTCGCTCTATAGCCTGCATCATCTTTCAGCAGCCACAGTTTGCTTCCTTTACCTTCCACACGGATGGTAATGGGGCAGACAAGGGATCTTTTCCTGGTGGTGAGCATGGATGTGGGAAAGTGAAGAAGACAGAGCACTGACAGGAGAGCAGGAAGGCCCGCAGCGATATTGAAAGGTGGTCTATATGGAGGGAAGAGATTCAGCCTAAAACAGCTGGTCTCCTCTCCTAGGCCCTTAGCGGAATTGGCAGATTGCTGCCCTCAGCAGCTGTCAAAGGCTGTGTCTACATTAGCGATTTGTCTCAAAGCAATAGTGCAGTTTGGAGGAAAATCCTGTCATTGTCCCCATTTACCAGGTGGTGTGTCAGTTCTCAGAGTGGTTTTGGTGCATACAAACTAAACTCCTTAAGGAGGAAATTAAAACAGAAGCTCTGCTTCAAATCTGCTCCACATGCACCCTAGTGCTAATGGGAACAGTAGGTTCCAAAATAGTGTGTGAGCTGCACAGTCACAAGGTCCTCCAGCACATGCCTAACACTTCTTCTCCTCCGAAAGCTTTGAAACACATGTGTAGCGGAGGTGTTTGGCTCCAGGGACCAGCCTAAATATAATCCAGAATAAGCCCCCAAAACACATATCATGGAAAAATGAGGTGCCTCGGTATCAACTGTTTCATTCTACTGATCCACTCCTAATGTGCTGAATTACTTTCTCACGAAAATACTGCCTATTTTGCCTGTACCTTGAGCTGGCTTTGGGATATAGGAAATCTAACATAAACATGTACCTAGAATGTTTCTTGTATCTGGTAGGGGGGATGTGCACCAAGTTTCATTATATATGTTAGCTTTTAAGAAAGTGCTTTCATCACTATTAATGTTGCTCATCATAAATTGAATGGAAGAGATATAGGAAAATCTGCCAGCAATCACAGTAGTAGGCATGCTGGTACCGTAGCCGAGCATACAGGGAGAGCTGTGGAATTGTACCCCAAGATGGGTAAAGGCACATGGACTGAAAGCTGCATTTAGTAAGATGCCTATCCGCCAAGAAAAAAAAAAAAAAAAAAGACAGGCATTGCTGCGTAAATAACTGTGACAATATAATTGTCTCCTAAATGGAAGCTACTACATGCCTGCTACAAGAGTAGAAGAAACCAAACAATGTTTAAGCCAGAATGATGAATAGATGTAGCAGTCAATACTTACTAATATAATTACAAAATGATATAAATTCTTAACTGTTGTATTGTCTTCTTTTTTCACTTTTCCTATGATTTCCATTTATTTATGAGCTTCCTTATTTGCATAGCTCAGTGACAACACTGATCTAAGCTCCTGCAAGTACTGTGTGCTCTGTGCTGCTACTGTCACAGTCAAGGTTTAGTTGTAGCTACTCCTAGGAGCCATAATGTGCCCCCCATCCCTCACATACCCTACTGTGAATTGAAAACATGTTCTAACAAAATGTTATGAAAGAGCATGCAAGATTACAAAGACATTTTTTGGTATGGAAAATTCTCGTGTTCTTTAGGAAGCTGTGATTTGTACAGTTTAATCTTTTTTTCTTACCATGTCAGATAAACCTAGACATTCTGCTCTCAGATGATAGCATGTTTGGAGATCTGAGAGAAACAGGGAGCTGCTGGAACATATTGCAGAAGCCTAAAGCACTTAGCAACAGAGAGAGTGTGGGATGCAGCGACAGAAGCCAGAATGTGGAAACAAGTGACATCGAGGCGGCTGTTTGGGAAAGAAGAGCTTTTACTTTGTGTATAATTTCAGTAATTCTAAAGAACTTCACAGTGTGGGAGGTCACTGTGGTCTCTGACTCTGCATACATTCTTCTCTGTGTGACTGTTTTTCAAGCTCCTATGATAATTATTACCCAAGAGTGCTGGATGTATTAATTTTCTTTTGTATTTCCTGTTTCTCTCAAAACCCAGAGAAGGAAAATTAAGATACTTGTTTTGCTTCAATTTATCCTGTTAAAACATACTCAAGTGACATGAGCTATGAAGAGATGCGTATCAGGAAATAGCTTGATTGCAGAGCTTGATTCTCCACATACTAATATAACTCTCTTTCTGCATACAGTGAAGCAGCATTCTTATTTTGTAGTAGGTCCAGTCTTTAAAATCATAATGTGTTCTGGAGTGATACAAGCATTCACCATGATGACTTTTAGTGCTTTGTACTAGAACATCCTGGTAGTGTACGCTAATGATGGATGTCAAATAACTAGTAAGGAGAAGATGGCTGAGGTGCTGACCAGGGTACACAGGGTTGAGATAAAGAAAAATGTCTCTGACATCACAGGGAGTTTTAGAAGGGGATTCAGAAATCAGACTGTTTCTAAGCTCTGCAGGTCCCACTGAGGTAGAAATGATCTGTAGAACTGGAATTTTACTCAGCAATTGCTGGAAACTATTTTACTGAATGCATATGCATCTGCATCTGCATCTGCAAAACCCTCCCTTCCTCTGAACAGTTATTGTGCACTTTAAATTAAGGGGTTGCACAGCTGTAGGGTTGAAACAAAGGCCATAGGCTATACAGGATGCTTAAGGAATTCGGAAACCTTACCATAAATGTTACATTTTGTATTTAATGAGGGTTGAACTAGCCATTAGCTTGTATTTTCTTTTTCCTCTCTTTAAATCTCTCTTGTGGTTTGCATTATTCAGTAACCTAATTGTGTCCACTTTTTAGGTATTCTCTATTGAAAATAATAGTCAAAGGAAATTATAGAGATGTACTAAATTGTGAGAATAACAGAGGTGCTACAGAAGTGCATAGAACAGAAACAAGATGAATAAATTCATATATAATAATGATGCCCGAGCAACTATTAGTATTGAAAGCTAACAAATTTATCTACTCATTGAACAGTCCAGAGTAGGATAGTTTCAGAGTACCGTTGATATTCTTTAACCCCACATATGACCTGTCATTGGGTAACCAGCCTTTTAAAGGGAACTGGATTCAGCCTAAATAGTGATCAACTGTTTAGTTCCAAAATGCTGCAGTAACTTCAGTTATTAAAATGCAGTAATCACCTTACACTAAGTGGCAAAATGAAAAAAGTAAAATAAAATTAAATTAAATAAAAAAGGAGACAAAATGAAGTCACTAGATCAAAGCTGGGTAAGAAATGTATTACCAAGACAATTAATAAATTACAGAGACATCCCTAGACTGTAAGGGAAGTGTAGCGTAGGCAAGGCATTATCAAATCATTCAGGCCACAACAGGGTGAACCTGAAAAGTCATCCTATGACACTTACGAACAGCGATCTGTTCAAGCCTTCCAAAACACACTGGAACCTCTTACAGCTCATTAATGAAGAGAAGATGATCTTGGCCTGAACCTCCCTAGCTCCCTTTGCTTAGGAACAACGCTGAAGAAATGCTCCGCCATTTATACCCTCAGGGCAAAACACTTTCCTTGAGGAAGTTTCCCACAGGTCCCTGTCTGCAAACTTCTCAGGGACTAAGCGCCAGACTGTGTCTCTACATTTTAATGTCTCTTTTCCATATTAATAGCTGCTACAGAGCCCCAGAGAGGAAGTATCACCTGTTGAAGAGGTTTAAAGACCTGAAATTCCAGCACCATTGCTAAAACATATGCCTTGACCGACTCCCACTTCATCTTTTTCCTTTCTTCTTACTTTCCTCTTCTATTGCTCTCAGCTACTGCTTTTCGCTTCTTCTAAGGAAGACCATTATCTCATTATCTCAGATCTCTGCTGTACCCGGCATACATAATTGCCACTGTCAACCCTGAATTCTCTGACTCAGAAAAAGTAAGTCAGAGGCTTGAGGGAGATCCACCGGCTCTGTGGAGATCTGCCGACCCCCTCACCTTCCCATTCAGCACTCCCACTCTCTGTCTTCTATTCCAACTGCTTCTCCAAAAAACATCTTAAACAATGGAAATTGTAGGAGCAGTAACATTAGCCCCCACCTCTGCCTCTGCTGAAAATCTTCATTTTTATTTTTAAATGGTGCAAAAGCTTTTCCAAAGACAAAAAAGAAACATTTCAGGATGCTACCGATACCATATTCTTTGCGATAATAAATAAAGACCCTTTTCCCTAGAAAACGAGCCTGGAACCTGCCTTCTAATGTGTAAAGGCAGCCAGCATCACCATCACACAGGGAGCTGGTGCTAGATGCTCATCAGGGTTGCTGTTATCAAAGGAAAGTTTGCCCAGTTTTAGATCTGAGAAACAGGCCTAGGGTCTGCCACAGCTAACTTAATTTTGTTGCTTGCCCCAAAACCCAAACCGCAACAAGCACGCATATGAAAGTGAAAGTATCTCTTTTAGGAAGAATTCTAAACAAGGTATTATTATTTCTTTTACATGTATTTGCCTCTTCTGTCCAGACTGTCTCTCACAGTTCTCCTGAGCAGCCTCTGGGGCTGTACGTGAGAGACCCACTCCCATCAGTGTTCAAGGCGTGATTTCTTTTCTCTTAAGGGAAGACCCCCCTCCTGAGACCCTACTCTTAAAACATCACAGGCACTGAAGGTGCTGCAGCCCACTTTCCTTTCTTTTCCTCTGATGTTCCTTGTGACTTCTCCCCTTCACCCCTTTGTTCTGTCTTTGCCTCCTTGCCCAGTGCTTTCTGTGGATTCCTATATTCTCTCTGGGCTCCCTCCTCTTCTCCCCCCCAAAAAAGAATACCACTTGCATGCTTTTTTCCACCCAGTACAACTACAACAGAAGTTGTACTATCAGCTACTACAGTTCCTTCTCCCTGTATGCCAGATGCCGCATCTTACAGCCCTTGAGCTTTCCAAGGCGAATCGCAGTCTCTTACTGCATCCCACTAGCAACAGTCTCTCCCATCTTGTCATCTTCGTATTTTTATGTTCCCAGATCCTTTACTTTGTGCACCTGTGGGACTATGAATACTGGCCATTAAATGTGCACCCACACTATGCAAAGTAGTACCTTATCAGAAATACACAACATGATCCCAGATACACTGACTTCAGAGACAGACTGTTCTGGTACGTCCTTCTGCTGTAATTACATTGTTTTCGTATTTCCACACAGCACAGCGCTATGCCAAGTGGCTAAGCCTGTTTAGAGCTGGCTCAGATGCTGCATCTGATGTCAGATCAGGCAACAGAGTCATCTGACCTCTCACTGAAATTGGGATTAGGCTTTATAGCACTGGTCAACTCATTTCCTTTTCTTTTTACACTTCCCTGAAAACACACCAATTTGCACTCTCCCTGAACTATCAGGCTCTTGTGAACTATAGATCATATAGGTGCTGAAAAGCCAGAGAGGAGAAGCACATTCTTTGGAGCATGCAAGTTGCTGAGTGGCGGGTAGGTGGGTATTGCTGGGATATCTGAAAGAACAGCAGGAGCAGTATTACAGTAGGATAGACATTATTCTCAGACATTCTTCAATATATATTTTAAGAAATTATTATGGGTTCTCTGGAGCAACCTTGCACATCTGCAGCACAGATAAGGGCAGGCTCTCTATTCTCTCAGTCCCTGCGAATGATTGTAGGAAAACAGTGTGAACAGAGACGTCACACTGCATCTTCCCGTCTGTGACTGATCTGCTGCCTACCAACCGAGCTGCCCAGACAAGTGCTCTCTGGGCTAGGGTCAGCATTTACATGTAGATGGTCTATGGAGAGTAGCCTGGAATAAATGGAGGCTCCTAGGAAAAGACCTGATGCATTAAGTTTGTTATTTTAAGAAAATAAATGAAAGAACTAAAGAAAAGGACACTGTAATTCCAGAGCTGAAGAACACTTTTTGTAGCAGAGCTTCATGATGTGGTCCTTTTTTCTTCACTAAATCATGAGACAAACCACAAACAAGGGGCATAGGCCCTATTCATAAACTTTAACCTTGAAACAGATACGACACCATATGCAACGCACTGGTATGTTTTGTTAGGTATTTGTAATCCCTGCAGTTTTTGTCATCTATGTTAACGGCACTGAGGAGACACTGAAAATCTTCTCTTTAGCTCTTTGAGACAGACAGAAGATGTAGTTCTGTGACAAGTAAGAAATGTTTAATTTGTGGCATAAAGTTTGTAAGCAATTCCTCTCTCCTCTCTCTGCAAAGAAAAGTGGAGGTAGCAGTGGTGTCTTTGAAGGCTTTTTCAAGTATAGATATTTTTAAAAGCAGCTCTCCAGAAATGGCATAGTTCTTTTTCATATCGCTTCAAAAAATTTTGCTTCCTAATTAGCAAAGTAGGCTATGGCTATATTAACAAGGAAAGCAGTGCAATTGGAGCAGATCTGTACTGTCCCAGGGACCAAATGTTCACATAATGCACATTTTGGGGGTTTTACTTTGAACTTGTTCTAGTCTGTTCCTAGAAACTGAATCTCCAGTACCAGTTGGAGGATGTCAGGTGTGCTCGTGGAGCGCACATTTCAGCTGAGTTCCATTCAGAGGGAGTTCAGCCCATGCACTCAAGATCACTCCGTAAGATGAAACAAGTGCAGGAGCTGGGGATGCTTCAAAAGTGCACTCTTGATCACAACCAAATTGCTAATGTAGATGCACCCATAATCTCAAATCTACAAATTAGCTTGGGATTTTTTAATTCATGTTTGATACCTGGTGATTATGTTTCTGATAACTAAATTATATTTAAGTTACCTTTGTGCTAACTCAGATGGATGTATAATGCTTTAGTTCAGTGAAGTTGCATCTACCTTCTCTAAGGAATCACTCTGTCAGTCTTGTAATGGAATTATACAGGTACAACATAAAAAAATTTGCTCCTTTAAGGATAATTTATTAAGCAACTCTATTGCTAACAATACAGAAGAAGGAATAAAGTCTAGCTCACTTACTTTGATTCTACAAAGGTAAATACCATGCCTTTGTCTCTAAATGTAATAGATATGCCAGAGTATATAAAGTAGATCCACTGAGTAAAAAATAGCCATTTTAATATATCCATATCTAATAGATGAAACGCCATATGTTCACATGAAAGCATTTTAGCAAAATTTGGTAGCAAGCAAAACTTGCTACCAAAATTTCATCTACATTTGTGTGGCTAAGGTCTACACGCCTTTTACTACTGCGTCAATTAAACATGGTAAAGTGCTGATAGCAATTTCTGGTTTTCCTAAAGTGCCATCATATGGAGAAAAGGCAATAGTTTGATCTTTCTAATTTGGAATTCTGAGGTAGAAAAGGGTAAAGATTACAATTTTATTTAGAGTATCTCTTGGATGAAAATAAAAAATGTAAAGAACAGACTCATAGTATACTGACCAGAAATGCATGTAGTTGTATCTATAATGTATATAATTGTCTTTTGTGTTTTATAAAATGGCAATACAAATTGCTGTGTTAAAGGAATGGATGGTACTATTAGTATATTTGTAAGCAGCTAATAGATGGGTTCAGAGTAATCTTTGGAGAATGGGAAGTCAAAGTCTATTGTTCATTAGAAAATGGATACTGTAAGGGTTGTCAGACTTGGCGGTTGAAGTCTTGACTTCAACAGAATGAAAAAACTGCAAGAATTAGGACCTATTGCCTTTTTTCTCTAAAAACCTATAATAGGGATATTGAAAACAGACCTCAAAAATGTCATGTATAAGATTTCAAATTAATAAGATGATTGAAGGATTCTTCATCCTTCACATAACTTTCCAAAAATCACATCACTGTTAAATAGGGATTCCCAACAGACCTTATATATTCCAGATTAGTTGCCGATACTGTTTTATTCATTTTTTTCTTTGTTATGTAGCATCAAAGTGTATGTTAAGGCTCATAAGCTAAACTTTACTGAATTACAAATAACCAAGACCTTTATTCCATTATTGTTTTGGTATTTCATATAGGTATGTATCTTTTACTGCTTCCCTTTCTCTGCATTCCTTTTTGTTCATCTCAAAAGAGAGAGCTCTCAGCCTAAAGTTTCACATGAGTCCTGCTCAGTCCTGGAATACTACTCCATCTGACTTCTCTCTGCATCAGAGAGAAGTTCAAATGTACGGCTATTAAACTTCACTTACTCTGCCTATTAAGAGAGGTATGTTTAAAATTTTGTGGAGGGTCTTTCAGTCTGAGGAAAAGGATTAAATTATCTCAATCTGATTGATAAAACAGTGTTTCCAAGTTACTCTATTGACACTTAATATCATTTTAATAAAGTTTTATAAAATTCTGAAGTATTTTTAAAGTAGACTAAATGTTGTTAAATATAAGCCCTAGCCAAAACTTCTAGTAAAAAGACAATCTGAATAAAATCAAAACAGAAAAAAATCCTAGGCATTAGATAGAAATAATAATAAAAACAGATAGCAAACAAGGGTGGCTCAGAAAAAGAAGAAAGAGATATAAAAGTATTAGCTGTTTCAAACCTATTGCAGTCAAAACTAGAAATCACTTGCCACACTGATTATGAGATGCAGGACCAAACACCAGGAAGAGTAATTTTTATTTTTTTTTATTTAATAAAGGCACTCCACTCCCATTGAGCATTTGCATACTATTATTCCTTTTGAAACTAATACTGAAAATAATGGTCTGCACTTTGAAGTGTTAAGGAAAAAAGGGCTAAAGGAAGGCTTACTTCAACCATATTAGCTCTAACAAATATACTTCTGCTCTCCAGCTTAATTTCTGCAGGCTTACATATCAGTGACAATCAGTGGTTTACCACCAAAAGAAGTCAGAATCCCTGCAGGAAACACCTGCACTTCCACCCATTCTTGTCAGCAGCTGGTTGCAAGTCTGGGATTTTAATCTTCCTTCTAGCAACTATTTACTCTTCTTTAGTGTCATTATACTTTTTGATATTGTAGCTTTTCCTACAGCCCTACTAGGGATTAATGATCCAGTATCTGCATTTCTATAAATATACTGATAAACATATAATCCTGTTTCTGGACAGTTTTTATTTCATTAAACATAATCAGGCAACAGCACCAATTGCTCTAAAAAGAAATTATTCTAATTTTTACTTAAACTGAAATAAAGCCAACATGCCCATGTTCCACTCTTCCAGAAACTAGACAAATAACCTTCCCACATGTATGTAGAATGCAAAACAATTACTTGTTCTCAAACATTAATTTTCTAAAATTCTAAAGTACTGAGATAAAAGCCCACAATGACATAATTACATATATCATTATTAGAAATAATATTGTGAGAAATAATATATGCCAAGGTAATATAATAATATCTACCAAAAGCTCAGAATGGTGTATATTACTAGAAAGAATAACCTAGAAAATATAGTTATATAGAATAATAAAAAAAAGTATTGTTGAAAAATATGAAATATCCAAATAACTATGTGAAGACAAAGATATTTTTTTCTACTTCCTTGAATAAGCAAGGCTTAATAACCAACAAATAACTACTCTTCCACATTGAGTAATTTTCTACTGCTGACTTTTAAGCTGCTAAATCTCCTAGTCCAAGGTCAGGCTACTGCCCGAAACAATTTCTGTCAGCTGCTTGAACAAACCTCAATCAGCAGATACTTTGACCTTGGAGTGAAATATTCTGGCAAGTGAATGAGAAACTAATAAGAATGGAAAATGGAAGCAATGATGCCAAAAAGTTTCATACTGTAATGCAATAAGAAATGGCCTGAACAGAAATGCATTTATCTAAAAATATTGGAGGTCATCACCAGGTTATTTTAGGTCTCCCTTTGTTTGTTGCCAATGGTTAATTCCTAGAAGAGTCTATTTTGATCCTGTGAGTACTCCCAGACCAAATGCACAACAGAGAAAGTGTTATGATAAGGATGCATTTGGCTACTCAGGAATTATATACACAAACAATAGTGTTCTTTCCCCAAGATTATTTCTGTCTATCTACAGCATTTGTAGCAGCTCAGAATTATAACAGCAAATGTGCAGCAGGAGAGCATGAATAAAAATACACTTTAATATTTGGCTTAAAGAGAGATTTGGGGAGGTCTTCAGAACTAATTTATTTCTTGGAATAGGCTATGCTTCCTCGCATTTGAAGTTTGTCTTGAGAATCTTCATGACACGAAGAAAATGGATGATGGTTTTAAACAAAACATGTCACTACTTTTTTTCCAAAATCAAATCTTAACTACTAGATGCCTAGCAATCAGCTAAACCAGAATTCATTTCTGTGCTCCCTCTCTGCTGCTTCTTTTCTCACATTCCATAGAAAATAAAGCCGTCTTGCCTGTCTCTCCGCTCAATAGATTGGATGTTGTCTTTAGCTCAGGCCTCTCTCTAGGTTTTTATATATACAGCTAAGTGTTCTACATTTTTAGTGTGTTTCCAAGATGCAGCTTTCACGCCTGTCACTAAAAATCTTGTTCAGACTTTCACCTTTTAATGAGTGGAAAGGATTTACAGGGCTTTTGCGGAAGACTTCTTTACTATTGCTCTAAACTAGCCTTAGGCATAGCTTCTTCATTAGAAGAACACCTACAGCTTCCTGAGGTTTGAGACGAGATCTTTGAGTGAGACAAGAAAGTTTACCTCCATGGTCTGTCTAGTGAACCAAAATTAGTATATCCTCAGGAGAAATATTTGGAGGTCCCTGGAAGTCTTTCCAAAATAAGCTATATCAATTAATGTCTACCTGAGTAGAATGTACTTGTAAACTGGAATAAAGCATATATTAATCAAATAAAGAAAATAACAGAAATTTTAGGCAAACTATGTCATTGAAGCAATAGTTCCGTCTTTTGAAAAGTCACTAATGGACTTGAATGTGTCCAGCTGTTACCTTAGGTACTTAAGTCCATAAAGCAGATCTCAGAATCTGTTGCGTTTCAACTTAAACCTCTTACAAACTGCTGCATCTCCCTTCCCAAAGACTGGTTAACCCACTCAATGCATAACAATACAGCCTGAGTGGGTGACTCAAATCTCACAGATTGTTCACACAAATATTACACATTCCTACACTTACTTTGGAGGGGGGAAAAAAAAATCAACTCAACAAGATCACTTCTCCCAGATAACATATTTTCTGCAAATCAACTGAAATTCATCTATACACCTAAGAATATTTCCCTAATGATAAAAAGAAACTGAGAAAACCTTTCTGTGAGCATTCACACTCACATTAAAAAAAAATAAAATTACTTCTATATTATAACCTTGAAAGCTTACACTTCATCTCTAGAATTTGGCACTGAAACCTTTCATATGATAGAACCAAAACACAGTGACAACTGTCACCCCAAACGCGAACACAGCTCTGTAAGAACCTGGCAGTTGCATAGTTCTCAGTCATGGCAGTTCTTTCTTGTGTTGATCACTCTTTTCCCTTCCTCTTACTACACTGATGCACTAGATCAGAAAGGAAGCCAAGAACCGTTTTTGAGTAAAAACTTAGCATTTTCCTTCTCTTAGCATTCATTTGCATTAAAACTCTCGCAGATCTGCTTTCGGTGTATCTTAAAGGACCATCAGTTGCTTGTCAAAAGATTCACAAGCTTCAGCTACTTTATTAATGTATGTTCCAGAATTCAGAGGCCATTCCATTGTTTGCCAAATTTTGTATACCGCTCAGTGACAGGAACAGGGCTGGAATAGTGTACAAACTGTGTCACCATCTCAGCAAAGGACTCAATCTGCTGCTTTGTTTGAAAAGCTATCTGTGTTGTGTCCTAAATAAGCCATTTCCACCATCTTTTCACATTTCCCTACCTTTCTAGTCAAGCATGTACCTTCCTAATTCATGACATGTTTCTTCATGGTACAGGAAAAAATACAAATGCTGTCAAAACATGACAGTGTGTATCTCACCTCCTTACTAACTTTTCCATTGAAAGGCAGGAGGTAGCCCTTAGTGAAGGTAAGGAATCCACGAATTCTGTTTGAAAGTAAAGGCATCTGAGTCTAAAGACACTCACTGTCAGTAAGCCACAAGCAGCTCTACCAAACAGCGCTAAAACACAAAGGGCAGAAGGATGGGAAGGAAATTATGACAGTATAATCCCTAATAGCTACCCATAAAAGCCCTGTATTCCTACATCTGTCTCATCAGTTGTAGGTATAGGCAAGTGCCACAGATTGCAATAGCAATAAACTTGCACATCTGCTTCTCCTCTCTGCTTCCCGTACAGTTAGTTATTTCAAAGGTACATTGATTCCAGCAAGCAGTTTGCCTCTTGTAAGCTTAGTACAAGTTCTTCCTTTTTCTCCTCCCATTGGACAACTTCATCACATTTAGAAGGTGTGCTCCTGGCATTCAGCAACTTAGTTCACCTCTTCCAGCTATCTGATGGCTTTTTAAGGACCTTTATCAGGCAACTTAGAGCTATTCTTCTGTATCTCATCTGATTGCCCTATACCATGTGAATAGCAAATGCTGTACTGTCATATAAGACATTTTGCTTCCTTGACCTTGTTGTCCTTGCCTAACTCACAAACTGAATTTCTCCATAAGAATCATAACATACCTGCCACAGGTTTTTTATCTAGTTACTTCTCTTTTTTAAATGCAACAATGCCCTCCCACTCAAAGGGGGAGAACTGTGGATTCTCACTGGCACTTAAAACCAGGCAGGCATACCATAAGTAGAGTAAATGTAGATCCCAGTTATGAATATGCTAGTCCATAAATATGTTAAACATTATTTTAAAGTCCCATGTCTTCATTGGCCTATCAGCCTGAAGACACAAAGTGATGGCTCAGAATCACCTCAACTCAGACTTTTTTTTTCTAAAAGTGTCAAGGAAGAGATGACATAAATTTAGCTCTTTCATCTCTGGGAACTGTCAAGTTACCTTGCAGAAGCCTGGTAATACAGCTTCCGCGACTGCCTCTGTCTGTGAATATCAAACAGCAAAATCTATAGGCACCATAATTCAGGTGTACATGTGCTACAAGATCCAAGGGATCTGAACATGCATCTCAATTACTCATAGGAAAAAAACTTTGATGTACTAAATAGGACTTGGCAGACATTACCTCAGCCCCTGTACCCTGTTACCGCTGGACACTCTTCCTGCCCAGCTCTGCTGTGGTCGTACAGCGTTTCCCCCCTTTGTTTGCTCTTAGTAACCACTGCTGTTCACACAAGTGGAACTGACACACCAGAAGTAAGCAGGCAGCTTGATGAGTTAGCAGCAAAGTTTTTCCCCTTTCCGACTCAAGCATACTCTTAGCCCTACAGCTATGAGAGCAGACACTTCCTATATGGGTTTTTACTAAGTTAACTCTTTGTGGGTCCTTCTGCTTCTGAGGCAGCTTCCTCCTATCTGACCTGGTCATATTAAATCACAGGTTGCTATGACTTCTCTGCTTGGGTCAATGGATTTACCTAAATTCATTTCTTGGGATCCTGTCTGTGCCAACCCTTCATAAGCTCACCTACTTTCTCCCTAATTTTACCATAATTCAGATTACTATCTAAATGTTCGCCTACCAATCATTAGCCTTCCAATCAAAAAAATCACATTTTTTTAGGGTGTAGGGACATATGTAATTCAAAGAATCGCTATAAACTTTCCGAGTCCTACAGGTACTGGTATGTATACTCCAATTTTGAGGAAATTCTCCTACTGTGGTTGCAACATCACTCTCTTACTGTTTTGTATACATCAAGCTTTCCTCTGTAAACATCAGATTATGCACACTGTAGGCTTCTGAAGAATCTACAATCTTTTGGAAGTTAAAAAGTTCTATTCATTTAACTATAAGCCTGTCTGACTTTTGGACCCATTAAATGTTTGACCCATTAAATGTTAGATGGAGACTATCTGAAGTGTAAATTAGAGTCTTCTGCAGAACAGTAAAACAGGAATCAGTATGTAGTAAGCATCCAAAATTGAAATAACATACACGCCATCATGCTTGCTGCGGTGTAGTTCCTTGCTATGGTTCTCCACGGCTTTCCACGCTGGGTGCTGCGAGGGTCAGAACTGCCCTCCTTTTACACTAAACCTCCACGTGGCAGGGAGTGCGTACTTGTACCCTGTCAAGCTCTGGCCCAGGAATTTTAGACTGAACACTCTTCATGAGCTGGCTGATCAGCTATGCCCTGGTTAAGGCTCCCAGTGGTTAAAGCTTTATCTTTACATAGTTCTGTAATCTCCCCCTTTGGGAAATGGCTATACTCCCTTTCTCTTATCATTCTCTTTGACTCAGTTTGTTTCTGTGGCTGAAACACTAACTCAAACTGCTGATGTTACATTCAGTACACCATCTGCTAGCCAAATATTAGAGATATGCAAAGTTTTACTCAGCAGTCTCCTTTCCAGTCTCTCAAGTTCCCCTTGAACCTTCTAGGCACTGCTGCTTTGTTAAGGGCACGTTTCTTCCTCCCCCTGAATGTGAAAATCAGCCCTTTGGGATACAGCACCATCTAGTGAAGCAAACTAGCTCAGAGCTCCATAGGGACTTGAAAGGGATGCCACCAGCAGCACTCACAGTGGCACAAGCCGCCTTCCACAAGAGGCCAGTGTTTATTAGTCATCTGGAATCCATCACAGGAAGCTCTTTGGTTAGCGTGGCAAAGCACAGGCAAAATCTTTAAATGTAGCAGTAATTGCTCCCCAAGCCAAGTTCTCGTATTTCAGTTGTCTTGTAAAATTTGCCTCTGTACCCAGTGATTTCTAAATCCCAGCATCAGCACCTTTGTGCCATGTGTTTTCATTGCAGGGTTTTCTACTGCCTCCACAGAAATCTGAGGGACCGGCTCCCTCTTGCAGTCAGCCATTTGCTCCCATCTAAATGCACAGCCACTGTCGCTGGAATTAACTCCATGCATATGAATCGCCTGTAATGATTCCTGCCAACACCTTCCCATAGTCACACCATACCTGTAGGGCAATGGATCCACACAACTCCCAGCAGGTAACAATACCAAATCAGTGTGTAACATGAGTCAGACGCGTTAGTCATAAATGAATTAAAATTTTTGCATATTCCCCATAGTATCTAAGTGATTCCCACATCATTTCTCTGGCCTGGCTAATGCAGTATTTTCTGGTTCCCATCATTCAGCATACCAATGCTGTATCTCTCCCATCATTCAAAGGATAGTTCCTTTACTATCATCTATGAATTACCTGCATGCACTTTTCGGGTACTTTTTTGCTTTACCCCTCCCTATTGATCCTTTTCCATTCAATGTCAAGAAACTGCCTCCAACTGGCCCTGGCTGCTGGGATTCGTTGCCCACTCACCATATTTCTAAGCTTTCACTTTCATGTTTTCACTTTAGCTGTCCCCTATGCTCATCATTACGATGAACACGGCAACATAGCCAGTTTCCTTCACATCCCTCCCAAACCCCTTTACCATAATGCCTATAAGGAACTTGAAAACACATAGGCTGCTATGACTGCCTCCTATAACATTGATGAAGACAGCCTGGTCGTTTCCCAGTTTGCCACCTTATTGTTTTTAATAGACAGATAAAACCATTTACCAGGTTAGCACACTTTCTTCTTTTATCTGTAGTCCTGCAGTAGGCTTGACTTAGAGATGCAATCAGGAAGTTCAAAACAACATCCCTGGTGAAATACGTTATTGTGAAACCATCCCATAAGCTATGTCCTGGCCTCATCCAAGCTGCCTCCAGCAGCCGTCGCGTGGCAAACCACCTCCGTACTGCAACGCCTTTTGCCAGCAACAGCCCTTAGCTGCTGCCGTGACGCTTCTTTGACTGCCTCTTGGCACTTTGCAGCCTCAGAGAGAGAATCATAGAATCATTTAGGTTGGAAAAGACCTTCAAGATCATCGAGTCCAACCATCAACCATGGCCACTAAACCATGTCCTGAAGTACCCCGTCTACTTGCTTTTTGAATACGTCCAGGGATGGTGACTCTGGGGCAGCCTATTCCAATGTCTGACAACCCTCCTAGTAAAAATTTTTTTCCTAATATCCAATCTAAACCTCCCCTGGTGGAACTTGAGGATATCTCCTCTCGTCCTATCACTAGTTACTTGATAGAAGAGACCAGCACCCACCTCACTACACCCTCCTTTCAGGCAGTTGTAGAGAGCAATAAGGTCTCCCCTCGGCCTCCTTTTCTCCAGACTAAACAACCCCAGTTCCCTCAGCCGCTCCTCATCAGACTTGTGCTCCAGGTCCCTCACCAGCTCGGTTGCCCTTCTCTGGACACGCTCCAGCCCCTCCATGTCTTTCCTGCAGCGAGGGGCCCAAAACTGAACACGGGACTCGAGCCCGGGGGGGGGGGGGGGGGCTGCAACCCGACCCCTGCCCCGACGTCCCCTTCCCCGGGGTCGAGGGCAGATTTCATCCCTGAAGCGGGTGGGGGGTTCAGCGGGGAGCTGTCAGCGCCGCAACCCGGCCCCACAGGCCTCCGCCGGGCCGTTGCCCGCGGCCGTTGCCCGCGGCCGTTGCCCGCGGCCGTTGCCCGCGGCCGTTGCCCGCGGCCGTTGCCCGCGGCCGTTGCCCGCGGCCGTTGCCCGCGGCCGTTGCCCGCGGCCGTTGCCCGCCGCCGTTGCCCGCGGCCGTTGCCTGGCGACGCCGCCGCTTTCCCGCCGCGGCCGGGCCCGCAGCATGGCGGAACCCGCCGGGCCGCCCCCGCCGGCCGTTTTCTTCGGGGCCGTAGCGCCGGGTAACCCGGTGGTAGACAGCTTGGAAGCCGAGCTGCGAGACGTCCTGAGCTCCCTGCGACGGCTGAGAGGCGAGGGGGAGGCCGAACCGCAGCAGCACGACCTGCACCGCCGCGGGTAGGGGCTGTCTCCTCATCGTCTCCGCGTCGCCAACCGCTCTGGGAACCGCTCGCCGTTCCCGCCTGCCCTTGCCTCAAAACTTCCCCTTCCCTCACGGCTCCCCTCTTTCTTCCTTCGCTCTCCGCCTCCAGCCCCTTCCCCTCGGTCTCCCCTTCCCTCACCCGCGTCCCACAGGCCAGGCAGCCCCTTCCCTCCCTGTTGTTCACCTGTGCCAAAACGCCCGCAACCCGCCTTCCCCCCCCCCTTTTTTTTTAATAATTATCCCCCTTCCAAAACCTGAACACCCCCCTTTTTTCAGCACTTCCTAGAAGTGAAGGCTTCATGGGAAAAGCACGAGGTGGTGTGGAAGTTGGCAGCACCGCTGTTGGCTGTATCAGAGCTGCCTGAGCTTTCTGGTAGGAAAATCCCTTCCCAGTGCTGGAGCAACTGGCAGCCCACCAGCATGTGGTACTGCATGCGAGGGTGAATACTTGTGGGCACGTACGTGCCTTTAAAAGATGCGTTCGCAGTAGGGCTACGTGAGGATAACGCCACACAGCTCTTTCCGTGCATATGTCTGTGTCTACGTTGGTGTATTTTTATACACATAGATGCAGGCAGAGCATATGGCAAGTATAATTGCGCATATTTGTTTGCTCGCATACATGCATATCTGTGGGTATGCATAAATCTAGATTTTGTAATGCAGTTAAGATAGAGCAACTGGAATGGGTGTATGATTCATAGTGCGTGCATATGTCTTGTACAGACTGTGCATTTCTCATGTAGCTCTCCCTATTGCATTTAGGCACATTATGAGGTAAGAGTTCAACTGCTTCTTCTAAGGTAAATGGTTGGTTTTCTATCGTTATTATCTGAGCAGCGTCCTATTCTAAATTTACAACATAAACCCCAAAAGTTTCCCAGGTTACCAAAATTTAATTCAAAACCAGCACAGGAGTTAGGTTACAGGGTGGTTAGTTTATCTCTTAGGTGCAGCTTCTACCCTTATGTATTTCACTCAGTACTTTCCTAGATGTAGTCCACAAATGACCCTTCCCCAAAGAAGCTGTGTACATTTTCAGGAGGTGCTCAGATTCTGCAGCCTGGCATTTGTCTGCACTGAAGATCTCTCCTTTTCTAAGCTATCTGGATTTCTAATTTATTTATGTGGCATGTTCATCCTCAGGTCTAGGTCTAGATCTATCATACAGGTATCAGTCCCCAGGCTTTTTCCTCTAGTGTTTTGAATCTCAGTATGTTGCCTTTTCATATTGCTTCAGCAGCTGATTTCAGTCCTTTGCTATTTTTAAGCCTTTCTGTAGCTTTAGACTTTTTTTTTTGCTTTAGCTGCTCTGTACTCTTTACTTTGAAAGTTATCCCCTCTAGGCCCCTTAGAAGAAGGAATGCCACTCAGCTGCTTCAGACACCACCAAAATCGCTGATAATGAACACATTTATTGTATCTTCTACACATTCATCGTATCTTCCGGTTGGGAGTTGGGCACCCTGAATCTGATCTGTTTGCAATGTCATGCCAAGTTACCAGTTTTTGTGAACAGTGTCTTCAAGCCTTTCTTTACTTTGCCCTCTGGAATATTTTGACCTGAGTAGGCTCTGCCTTATTCAAACTGGTACTCTGTAGATGTGACCCATGTCCACACATAACTTGGTTGGCATGAGAGCATTTTCTCATCCGAAGAATTCTGCAGCGTTCATCATGGAGCTGAGAACTAACGCTACCTCGGTCTTGATCACAGAAGTCACTGGTAGTGATGATCCATACCAAAATTCCAGAGCATTGAGAACATCATGTAACACGAAGCTCCCAGTAGCTCTGCATCCTCCCATGTTCTTCATTTGTATAGGGTCAGTACAGAGGTAGAAGACTGAAAATCTGATTATTAGCGTTATGTTCAGGCAGCTAGCAAAGTCATGAGTATTTTTTTGTGACTGTGAAATTTCAGGGTTGTTTCTCCCTTGCCTTATTGTTTGATAACTCAAAAATGGAGTGTGTGCTGCTTGTAGAACCAGCCTTAGTCTAGTTGCTCCTAACAATTTCTGAAGGTAATGGCTATTACAGATGCTTTCCTAAATGCTCTAAAGACTGCTTGCTGTGTCATTTGTCAAGCTACTTTTCCTGGCATGGGTTGACATCAAAGTGTTCTTGTTATTTGAGGAGCAAGAAAACCAGCTTCCACAGGGCAAGTATGTTCAGTTTAGAAAAATAATATTGTCAGCTTCCTTCCTCCAATGCTGTCAGCCTTTGGTGTTGATAAGGCAACAGTAAGGCTGTAATTTAGGTACTTACAATGTTCTAATGTAAAAAACAAAAATTACTGAGGACCTGCCCTGTACTGGAATCACGAATCTTTTCAATCAGAAGAAGTAGCAATCAAAAGTATTTTTCCCTCAACTAAACAAGGAGTTGTTTTACCCCATTCCTCTGGGCAACGGGGCCATCAAAAGATTACCTTGAACTATTGATTTTCTCTCATGTTGTGTGGCTTAGCCACCCTTATTTAATGATATCTTTTGATCAGTATCAGAGAATTCTTTACTGCCTGTAGTAAAGACTTTTGGCCCAGAAGTATAGCCATGTGGGCCTTACCCTGTGCACACTATTACAGGTTGACCTTAGGGAAATTTTTTTTATTATTCATAGAGTGGTTGGAAACTTCACCTCTGAGCTCCCACAGCCCAGTATTTTTTTTAAGAAATCACTTGCTTAACTTGTTATTCTGGTGTCCTACAGCCTGTTTAAAGGAAAGGCTGATGAGCTGTTTGGGAAGTGTCTCACTCTCCTCCTTTGTCTGTGTCAAAGAAACATTCCTGTGTCATGAACTCAACTTGTAGTTAGTCATGGCATTGTAGCAGATAAGGTTTACCTTAATGTTCCCATTGAAGCTGAAAGTCTAGTCAGATTTGTCACTACTTTAGTAATTTATTACAGATTTGTTACTTGCTTATCACATCGAAGAATCTCATGTTAATATGAACATTTAAAACAAAAAATCAAGATGACCATTACTGGGGACTTTCCAGCTGATCAGTCTTAAAGAAATTTATTAGTCTCACCTTCCAGAGCTTTATCCACAGTCATTCTTACTATCAGTAACTTTACAGTCCTACAACCCGATAATTACCTTTTTTTTTTTAACTTCTTTCTCCCTCCACCCCAGAGTATCCATCAAAACTTTTGGACTCTGTAAGTCTTTTCCTAACCTTCTTCCTTTGATGGTCCAAGGGAACTCTGCTCAGATGCGTAAGATTCCTACACTCTGCAGCCTGTTTTGGGTTTGTGTGGTGGGGTTTTGATGGCAGGGGAGGGGCTGCAGGGCTGGGTCCTGTGAGAAGCTTCTAGAAGCTTCCCTGGCTCCAAGCTGGACCCAGCTCTGGCCCAGGGCCGAGCCCATCAGTGACAGTGGAAACACCTGTGGGAGAGCAGATTTAAGAGGGGAAACCTGCAGTGAGTGGGGGATTGGAATGTGAAGCCCCTGTACAGATACCAGGTCAATGAAGGAGGGCAGGAGGGTTGCCGGAGGAGGGGATGCCCACCTGCAGCCCCGGGGAGAGAGGAGCCCACGCTGGAGCAGGGGGATGGATGCCCCCCAAGATGGCTGCCGCTCCATGGGAAAGCCCACGCTGGAGCAGGCTGTGCCTGAAGGACTGCAGCCTGTGGAAGGGACCCATGCTGGAGCAGTCTGGGAAGAACTGCAGCCTGAGGGAAGGACCCATGTTGGAGAATTTGTGGAGGACTGTCTCCTGTGGGAGGGACCCCATGCTGGAGCAGGGGATGAGGGAGGAGTCCTCCCCCTGAGGAGGAAGGAGCGGCAGAGACAAGGTGTGAGGAACTGACCCCAGCCCCCATTCCCCGTCCCCCTGCGCTGCCAAGGGAAGGAGGTGGAGAATTCAGGAATGAAATTAAGCCCAGGAAGAAGGGAGGGGTGGGTAAAGGTGTTTTGAGATTCGCTTTTACTTCCTATTATCCTTGTTTTGATTTGATTGGTAGTAAATTAAATTGATTTTGTTTTTTCCTCAAGTTGAGCCTGAGTTTTGCCTGTGACCATAAGTGGTGAGTGATCCCTCCCTGTCCTTGTTTTGACCCACAAGTGAGTGTTTCTTTATATTTCCTCCTCATCTCACTGGGGCCAGAGGTGGGAGCGAGAGAGTGAGTGGCTTTGTGGTGCTTTGTTACCGGCTGGGCTTAAACCACGACATAGCCTCTTTGCAGATTTATGCTTACTAACTGGAGTGGGGTACTTCTCTCAGTATAAGTCAGCAGCCACCCAGGCTGTTAATTGCTTATGGATGGACCAGGAGGGACTCATTCCCCATTTGGAAGGTGCTCTTCATTAAACTGGGCTATGGTTTCCTTTAAAAACATAATGCCTTAGAACATTTTACCCAGATTGTTGCTTTTGGCCTAGTTTGTGCTGTTACTGCATTTTTCATTTAGGATACACCTCTAGAATGTCCTACTTATTTCTTCACTACTTTCAAGAACTAAGAATTGTGCCGAGATGGTACTTTTAGGAAAAAAAAAGGATTATGACTGCTGTAATTCTTTGGTGCAAAGATAATTTTGACTGGTTTCTCATACAGCCATCTGTTTCACCTTGAAATGTGAAGGTGGCTTACAGCCTTCTGTGTGGAAAAAATGATGGTACTTATTGTGCTTTTTTTTTTTTACTGGGAGCTGTCTTATAAGCTGAAATGAAGAGTTGTCTGGGAGACTGTGAGAATGGATTCCAAGTTCCTGAATGTCAGAAAACTGTTTAAGAAAGTGTCTTGCATTCTAGTCTACCATCACTGTTTTGAGAGATTGAAAAGTTCCGCTACCTCACACCAGTAAGGATAAGGTTTACATATGAGAATTCAGCTAGAAGGTGATTTTCAAACATTAATTCCGCTCTCTTCAGTTGTTTTCCTTCCCTATAAATTGCTACCTGTGAATAATTTAGCTTTTGTGGTTTCACAAGGCACTCTTTACTGAGGTTTCTGTACAAGTGATTTGTTAAGAGAATAAATGTAAGAGAGGCCTGGAACTGTCCACACTGTCAATACTATTAATAATTTGGTAACAGGATTTTTTTCTGAAAAATCCCTGTGCTTATTATCAGTCTGTCTGATCAATTATTGTTTTCCACTTTGAATATAGCTTTCTTGAAGTCTAGGGTGGGCAACTTGTACATGAGGGCACTAGCCCATCAAAGAGCAGTCAGAAGGTGCCGTAATACTGGTGTGATGTAGTCAGTTCCTCTGTAGAGGAGGCAAACTGCTTAAAGCCAGTTACCTTTTATGGGAGGCTTGCTGGTTCTGCCAAGTAATTTGTTACACGAAGTCATCCTTGATGACAACTGTGGCTAGAATAACAGGCAGAGGCAACAGAAGAGTATTGCAGCTATTGCCATGAAATCCTTTCTGTTTTAACAAATGTGTCATTTGCTTCTCTCTGAATCCTACCCTTTATGATTTAAAATTCCTGAACATTTCATGCCAAATGCAGTTCACGCTAGAGGCTTTTTACTGACTTTCTTCTTTTGTGATTCATGGTATAGCTCTGTATACCATAGCTCTATATACTTTATAGCTCTATGGTTTATTCCATGGCTACCAGTTCCCAACTTTGCTGCTACCTGGCATGCATTGTTATTTTGGGATCTTTTTTCCTTCTCTTAGCATTTGTAATTTCCAGTCCAATAATTGCTGTGAGCTGTAATTCACTGAGTTTCTTTAAAATATCAAATTGCTTCTTCAAACAGAATTTTTCAAATACTAGCTGAAAGGTGCGGCAGATTTTCCACTTGTGACCATGTTTGAACAATGCAAGGGGATTAATACTAAGACATTTTAATAAGAATTTACACAGGAGAAAATTCATCCTATTTTAAACATGTGATAAAAACTCATGACAGAAATGAAACCCAGAAATGTCCTTGGCTGCCTGTTAAATCCAGTTTTAATGATCACTTGTTTTGAAGTATGTAGAGGTTCAAATAGATTTGGAAGAAAGGCGTTTTCACAATTTGAAGTTTTCCTGATTTGTTTACTTGTTATATCTTGTTTACAGTTTAATCTGAAACCTTATCTCCTCTATCTTTTTTAGAGCAAATACTTTGTTTAATATTTGGATCAAATATAAGCCTCGACTGCCAGAGTGGTATTACACTGAAAAACTTCTGAAAGTTGGTGATTCCCTTGCTCAGATCAAAGTAAGTCATATGAAAACAGAAAAGGCTCAGTCACAGTCTTTGTTTCATTATGTTTCTATGCCACTTTAATTTTTAATCATTTTTACTGGAAGCTATTTAGAAAGTAACAAGAACTTTTACAGAATAATTCCAGTGAGAGCTGGTGGTTTGTATCTCTTTCTTATTATTGTAAAATTGCTCTGTTTTTTGATATATTTTCTATATCTGTATTTTCTATGCACCCATTGCCTTTTTAAACACCCCAAAATCTTTCTTTAATATTTGTTTGATGTTTCAGCGTGGTAGAGTACAATATCTGACTGTGCCTATAGGTGCTGCTTAAGTACAAATTGATAATGAGAGCAGTGGTGGTTTGTTCCACTGAAATGTCAACTCAGTGCTCAGTTAACCAAATGTGAACGTAAAGAATGGTCAGGAGAGGAACAGAGAACAAATACCAGAGTGCATTTACACATCATACAACTGTATGTATCAACGATGCTCCTGCATCTTGAATTCTGTGTGCACTTCTGGTCTCCTCCAAAAAAGTAAATTGCAACTAAAAAAGATGCGGGAGCTAGTTTGTTGAAGACTTTGAGAGTATTTGGGGGGATGTTTCACTACACGATAACTCTATTTTTATACTCTTACCTAGACAGCTGTTATTGGCTACTGTTGGAGATGGGATACTGGGCTAGTAACTATTGGTCTAACTCAATAAGGCTGTTATTGTGTTATATTCTTAAATAATAGTTGTCTGTTGTGTCTGCTGGGGAAAAAAAGTCCTCAAAGGTGTGCTACTTATTACCTCAATGATATTTGTGTCAGAAGATCATGTCGTAAAATCTGGGGCTTTCAAGGGTAATTACTAAACAACACTCAGAAGCAGCTTATAGATGTACAGTTGAAAGCTAGTTGCAAGTCATTGCTTTTAGAATTGAAGAAGGATGTGTGGTCCTGAGTGATACAGTTATGAACCAGAAATACTGAAGGATTACAGAATAATAGGTTAATTTATTATAAAGGTTCAATACTTGAAAACTTGCTTGAGAGAACACACTTAAAGTTTGTAGAGAATTAGCATAACTTGGAGTAAGGGACAGCTGCTGAATAGATGTTATCTGCTTAGTGTGATTTTGTGTTTGTAATGATCCATCAGTGGATTTTTCTACTTTCTGGCACAAACATGAGAAGATATTTATTTGGTCAATAATACTTTCCTAGCTTAAAACTCTGGCTATTTAGTCTGTCTGGGTTACGAGGCAGTCAAGTATATTTACCCTAGAAAAGAAGAGGGCATAATTGGAAATGTATCAAGATGGCTTGAGGGGCCATCTTTTGGAGGAACACATCCAGTGAAATTGTTCTTCCACTATTATGTCCTTTGCTTATGGAATCCAGCAAGGATAAATGCTATTTTATGCTATTTATGGAAAGTGTATATATGTGGCTACTAGGTGAGCTTTTCCACAGACCACGGCAAAGGTATGAGTATTATGCAGATGTTACAAAGTCTTGCATATCTTTCACTGCATCTGCCCTAAAGAATTCCACAAAAGTGGCCTGCCTTCTGAATAAAGAACAGCAAGCTGGAGCTAAACTTCAGCAGCCCTCAACGCTTATTGGTAGGTTGAAGAAGGCATATAGAAGAGTCAATAACTGTGGATCCATTATAATTGGAGGTATAGGGTCATGGTGTAGGTTTGGGAATACTCATAGAAATTCTTAACCTTCAATAACTGTATTTGTTAATACCCTCTTTATTGACTAGGCAATTCCATTCATGTTTTCTTCATGTTCATGTTTTCCTCAAGTTTTCATAACTTCTGGGCCCTAGGAATTGCTTAGAATATTGCATGAAGCTTTTAGTGCTTGGGAACTGCTGCTCTCACAGCATACTCAGTAAGGTTATTTCAAATGCATCAAACCCTTCTCTCTGTATTTTACACTGGCTTCCCATAGCACAACTCAAATGTAGTAATTTGGTCCTTATGTTCAAGGTGCTTAATGACCTGGCCCTAGATTGCGTAAAAGTAGTCTAGAATTCTGAGTAAAGACTTCTGCTTGTGACTTCAATCCTCTAGTGTAATGTGGTTTTCTGCAGTAAAGATGAAGTTATCAGCGTTGTTGAAAAAGTTGTTTTGCTGGCCAGCCTAAAACTTTGAAATGAGCTGTCTTTGGAACTCACATTTCTATGTGCATTTCTTTGACTTTACAAACTTAGTTTTCATTCTATGAAATTTTTTCCCTGGAGAAAAAAAGGAACTAAAACCATGAGATGGATGTTATTTATAGATTTTAATGCATTACTGGAAAGATGAATGTGGTGTAACACCAAGTTAAGCAGGCTAAAGCCTATTCCGTAAGTATCCCTCTTGACTCCTAGTTGAAAACTACTGGTGATTATTTCAAATTTTAAGCCGCCTTTATGTTATATAATACTTAATGGTGTGTAGTCTTTAAAAATGACTTACTGAATATGAGTAGTCAATGGGTAAGCAGCAACTTAACTTTCTGTCCTGCTATTTTTTTTAATGCCTTCTCACTTTAGATTCCTTCCTATTATACATCTGCTATGTATCTTTTAGGACACACCTAAATTCATTATGTCATATATCTGGAAAGTAGTTAGCGCATTAGTCATCATACTCATCAGTACTGACTCATTTTTTTCCCCCCTCCCCCTCTGCCTGTATCTGCCTGGTCATATACATATATTTTAAACTGTTTGGGAGAGAAATTACCTTTTTGTTCTATATCAGTAACTAGGTTAATAGTATTCTGATGCATGACTTTGGATTTAAAGAGTTATCACAGCCTGAATCTAGCTATTTGATGATACAAATGACTGTCTGCCCATAGCCGTCTGTGGAAAGTAAAAGTTTCGGTGCATGGCTGCTGCTTTCACACAGCAAAGAGGACAATAGGGCCATGTGAGTTAGACTCCTCAGATGATTAAAAATTCAAGGTAAGTGTTAGTGTGGTGGTAGAAATTTATATTTAAAAAAGTGAGTGCGAGGAAATACTTCTGAATTTCTGTGACTAAACACTAAAGGATCATTTTTACGAATACAAATTAGTTACTTTTTCCCGCAGAATTTATCATGATTGGGGGTGTGTGTGTAGAATTAGCGAAGCTGGTAGAGAAACCTCTAAATAATCTTTGCTGCAGGAAGTGGTGGAGGTGATTCAGTAAATGGCACTTCTTCATCTGAGTCAGAGCTGAACCATAGACTCAGCATGATGTTAGAGTGGCTCAACATGCTGTTGGGGAGCTCTGTTTTGAATGGGACATAAAGCTCAACATCCTGTTTCTTAACAGTTCTTAAAGACCCAGTGGCAATTTCTGGTCTATTAATGCTGACTTCTTGGCCACATGTAAATTCCGGTTGTCGCTTGTTTAATTTTTTTTAGTGTGTCTTATTCTTCCTCTTCTCTTCATCTCTGCTTCTATTAAAAAAAGGGGGTGGACATCAGGGAAATGGGAGAGAGAAGCGATGATGTCTGTATATTGTTTGTGAAGTTCTACATTATGAAGTACTCTTCTCAGAAGTGTAGTATCATTATCATTATTTTGCAAAGCTGCAGGACATTCCAGGAACCCTTTGAGTTTATTACATTAACCCAGGATCATACTTTACAATTGTTCTTTGATATGTCATATTTATGATTAAAATAAACAGAAAATCCCAAACCACAAGCTCTTTTAAGTACATCAACCTCTCATATAGTGAGTGTTCACATGAGAAATTACATTGCTAAATGTTTGTACAAAACTTTAGTGTTTTACCTCCAGCTGCTCTTTCACATTGATAAATTTTTTTACATAAAGATAATAAAAATATGTTTTATAGAAACCAAAGTGTAATATACAAACTATAAAAAGAACATATTATTCTTTCTTCAGGAATATAAGTTGGCACTTCGGCAGTGCTATGGAAGATACCTTCAGCAGTTCATTTCTATAAACCTTGATGATATAAATGATGCGCATCAATTTAAATCCACCTTTTTTCCAAATGGTTTCAGAGACAAAAATGCAGCATTTACGGTAGGTAATTTTTTATTTTTTTGTCAAAGACATTCACAGATTCAAAATAAGTAGCCTATTTTATTCTCCACAAATGTACTTCTTATTAATTAAATGTTAACATTAACTAATCTTTAGTAGTTTGTCAATGTAGATTGTGTTGAGATTTAACAGTCATATGTATGGTGTGAACATCCAGAGTTGATGTACATTTTTGAGGATATAAGTGCTTATGCTGTTGTGGCATAAGCCAACTACTATCGACTTAACGTTAAAAAGGCAATTTTCTCTGAACAGGTTATTCTGTAACTGTCTACAGCAGTTTTTGCTCTGAAACAGTTGCTATTAACTGCTGTCAGAATCAGGATGTGGGCAAAATTTGATAACTGTCCTGCAATTGTAGAAATTTGTGTGGTGTGATCTAAGAACTGGGCAGAGCACAGGAGAATTAAAACATGGTACTGTAGTTTGTACTATAAACGTGCAAAAATACTAAATGTAAAAAAAGCAGCATTGTATTACTATCAATAGCTTATTTGCTCACTATGAACAAAAGAGGCAGCATGCTGAATAGTTTTATAAGTGCTCTAAGCTCTGGGAAGCTGAGTGACCTCAAGAGTATGTTGCCATCTTTTTGTGTTAATTGCTTATCAAGGTAGGGGCTTGCAATTTATAATTTCTTATCCATGAAAGAGAGTGTTTGAGTAGGTATAAGGGGAATGCTAAAAACATGTTAGATGTTACCTTAAGCAGTTCTTCGCTGAGAAGCTCTGTTTTCAGCACATGGTGGATTTTTTAAAACAAACTAATGCAAGTTATTCTGTGATCAAGAACAGAAAAGGAAACTGCAGGCATCTCCTGTGTATTGAGCTAATCAAATTCATATTCTTCTAGTCAGAGTTAGATTGTAAATAGGTGTTTAGTGGGGAGAAAAAAGCACAGTTCACTTAAAAGCTAGAAGCAGATGTCATGATAGAAAAGATACTCTGTTTATATATATATCTTTTTCAAACATAGTTCAGCTTCCTAGAGAGAATATGATCAAAGACTATGTTAATCCATTTTATTTGGTTTTTAAAAAAATGCCTTGTAAATAAATTTGAAGTTCCAGAGATGGTTTCTCCTGTTTTCTATATGTCTGCCTAGACCTTGAACCAATCATAGTGCCAGATGTTATCATGAGTCTATACTAAAATGCCTGTTTTGTAACTTGGCATTTAGACACTGAGATATCCCTAAATTATCAGGTATGGAATCTAGCCTGACAATGATCTTTACAATTGGAAATGGATAATGATAATGTGTCAAATGATTACATCTAAAGGCTTTATATGTAAATTTTTTTTGCCAGGTTTCTGTAGCTAGCTTTTGTTTTTTAATGTGACACTAAGGAGATAATAGAAATGGAGTTCCAGGGCTTTAAACTTCCAGTTTCAGTGAGTTAAATGCAAAAAAAAAAAAATAATTTCAAATATTACCAGGTTAGTAGGCTTCTGAGAGGTTGATAGGTACTGACTGGCTGTGTCCCACTTAGCTTGTTTTCTCACGTGTTGGTTTCTTCAGGTGATACTGTGCTCTAGATGAGCCTGAGATCACATTATGTGAGGTATTACAAGGAAGAGAAGGAACAAAGCATCTGTAGAAAAGTTACAAGTGAGAAATAAGATATCTGTGATACAGATGGAGAAGTGCAGGAAAGTTAAGACTTGCCTTAATTTAGAGAGGACTTCTACAGAGAAGCCAAGAATTAAATCCAGATTCTTTGAATATCAGTTTAATGCCTCATTCATCCTTTCTCCCTACGCCCCTTTCAGCAGCTCTAGTGTACTAGCTGCATTTTTGTCCTGTGACACAGTGGAAATGGACCCAGGCTAATTGTACAGCAGCCTTAAAGCTTTAGCACTCTTTCCATATTCTAATGCTCCTTTCAGTGTCACGCTGATTTTTTTTTTTCTGGTATGCTTGATCTTTACATAGTCACCATTTTGTTCTACTTTGATGTGAAACTGACATATGCATCTATTTTAACTGTATACATTAATTTAATGTATGTTTCCATGTATTTTAGTTCCATGCTTTGCAAGAGAGAAATATTTGCATTTATCAGATGATTTGCAGCAGTGACAGAAATCTTCAGAATCCAGAGTCCCTGCAGACTTGTTTCAATGTCTTGTCCTCATTACGACTCACTATGCAAGTGGCTCTACCTCAGGAGAATTTCTGTTGGCTTATCTACAATGGTACCTCAGACTTTCCATTTACATTTCTTTTGCTAAGCAAACCTGAAGAGGGAAACTTTATACGTATTCTTTAAGGTCAACCTAAGGGTCATGAATAAATCTCTAGAGAGTCTTCAATCACAGCAGGTTTTTTGTAATTTTTTGGTTTTTTTCTAAAATAAGGGATTTTTACATTGAAGCTTCTACATAGTATGCCTTTTTCAAGTGGACTGTTGTAAAAGTAATAGTTTTTTCATCATAACTGATCAGTGTACTAATAAAATGAAATCTAACAGCATAATAAGGACATTTCAGTGCACTCTAATTAAAAAAAACTTCAAGATTTTTTGGTCAATAAAATGTTTGTGTTAGAGTTTGGTTTGGGTTTTTTGGGTTTTTTTGGTTTTTCAAAAAGGGCATTGCAGATGTAATGTCAGTCTTTTTCTACTTATATCTTTGTATTTTTTAAATTAACTTTAAGGCTAGAGTTAATAGTAGAACTATTCTAAAAAAATGCTATATGACATTTAAGAATTTGAATCTCTGATTTTAGTGTGCTACTTATAAATGCTTGAATTAGCAAAAAAATTGAGGAAAAAATGGAACTTCTGTGAACTAGATACAGAGAATTGTGTATCAAAATTTTTATTTCAAGAGCAACAACAGTATATTTTTGCTTTAAAAGGCAATGTTATTTAGTCAAAAGTCAAAAGACTATTATTAATTTGTTCTACTGTGGTCAATGGTTGCAATATAAATTAAGGAGATATGTTTTTAATTTAATTTTGGAAAATTTACTTTCTCCAAGGTATGACTGGTCAAAATTCTTACTGGGACTGCTATTGCCCTCAGTCCCTACTTTTGAGGTGTCGTTTTTGTTTGTCTGTTTCTATGGGAGAAGAATTAATACTGATATACTCACCTGCCATTCTCAAGTCCCACTACCTGTGTGCGAGACAGGTCTTTGTACAAAACTTAGCCAATAGACTCATCTGATTAGAAGTAGGCAAGAACTCAGATTTTTCCCCAGTTACTGAGCATTTTTCTGTAATTTCTGGAGTAGATTTTGTGCCTCATTACACATTTGACTGATAAAAAGAAATCTTCCTAATGCTTGCTTCATTCTTGCTTATTGGCATAATAACACCCTTCTAGGTAAGACAGTTGACATTGTGATGTCTCCTGCTGCCACAGGTGTCCTTTTCTGAACATTTATACAGACAGAAGAATAGACTCCCCCCCCCCCCCCCCCCCGCCAAACTGCACTATCTTTTATACTTCCAGGGCTGATTTTTGAAAAGCAATTTTGTGACATAGCCTATATTAAGTAAAATTTTGACAGGACTTTATTTGTAAGTCACTTTGATGCTCTTGAAAGCTCTAGTCACAATCAATTTTCTTTGTTTCACTTATCATACTTAATATCACATAATGGTGTTGTCTGCGAGGACAGTGCCATGACAGACTAAAAGATTCATGTAAGGTAAGGTCTGTGAGGAGAGCTAATATTTTCTTTAAAGCGGATAAAAATAAGATTTCTTTTTTCTCTATCAGTTACTTAATTTGTTATAGTACATTTCTAAAAGATTTCATTCTTTTGTTATACTACTTCATTGCATAGGTATTTTTGAAGCCAGTATGACCCAAGAATTTAAGAGCTTTATCTTCTCTAATTTAAAAGTAGTTACAGAAAAATCATTAGTTTATTTTTCAGCCTCTGGAAATAACCCAGATATTAAGAAAAACTTTCAGTTGGTTAGCTTAACAGATTTAATGTAGGATTATGGAACTTGCCTGTTTTTCATTTATTTTAATTTATTTTTGCAGGTACTATTCATATTTACACCATATGCAGACATTTGATGATGATAGGTCAGTCAGCTAAGGTATGGCAAAATAAATAGAAACATTTGAAAAATTTACAGAAGATTGGAAAATGCACCTGTATTTTGCATAACACTGTACCCTGACTTTTCTATTTCAATGTCATTGCCAATAGTAGCACTTTGTCATAAGGGAATAAAATGTCTAGGTTGCAAAATGGCCGATTTCTAAGCCCTCCTGCCTTTGTCACTCTGCTCCTTCCTCAGCTGTGGGATAGACCCCAGCATAATGTCTCGCTGGTCTTAGAGATGGATGGGGTATGTTAGACTGTTTCAGAGGATTCTAGATGCTTGGTTTTGGACAACTGTAGCAAGCCCCAAGAATTGGCCTTTTGTTTCTTAAAATGTGGAAATGTACTGACACCTGGTGGCTAGGTTTTTAGTTGTAAATACTTGATAAAAATGATCTGGCCTTCTCCCCCTGCCCTTTTCTTTTTAACTATGAATGTAATTTTTGTTTGTCTTGGCTTTACTTTTTTCTCCTAGAACTTGTACATAGTCTGACTCAGCCTTAATCCGGTATATTTTCTTATCTGTTGGTTATATTAATCTTTCATGGAGCAGGAAAGATATTTTTTCTTTGAACATCTTTTATTGAAATCAGAGGTGATTTAGCACCTCCTTTAACAGAGGAGTTGATCATAGGTATTTCAGATTCTTTAAATTCAGACAAAAAGAAAACTTGTATATTGACTTAATTTAGGACTAAGGTTGTGCATATTTTGTGTACCTCGGAGAAAAGCTGACCTGAAGAAAATACAAGGGGAAGATACTGTTCAATCAATTTAGTAGGACTAATTCTTAAAATTAAACTGCTGACTATGTTGGCCCTGAAGTTAAGAGCTGATAGTATAGTTCCATAGTTGTAAATTATTCTAAGCGCAGGCTGTCACCAAAGAAGGCAGACTCCATTGCATCCCAAATAAGCTTGCTGATCTAGTTGAAAACTAACTTAGAAAAAAATGGTCACCAGAGCTGATACAAAGGAGAGGGATAACTCTCAAGAGCAGATGAGAGAAGGGTTGGACCTCTGTCTGGTGGCAAGGCTGTAGTGAACTGGAGTGGTTAAGGTAGTTTGGAGCCTAAAATATAATGCTTGACCACAGTTTCAGATAGGAAAAACCCAATAATATTCAGGAGGAATGCATTGTAGTCAATAAAACATGTTAAAAATTAATACAATTTCTGTGATTTCCCCCCTCCTTTTTAATTTGTCCTACCAGGTGAGGATAAGTCTTTGTATGTGTCCTTTAGTAATAGGAAGTATATTTATATAGCTTAAAATGCATTCAGTTTGAAACTGGATTTCTTTAATACAGGTGCTGGAATACTTACTGTGGGCCAGTATATGTATGGAATCATCCATTCCACTCTTATCTGTACATTACTTGACGTGGAGAGCCACCCTGTATACTGCAGTTTCTCAGTGTTATTTTGATTGTCAAGCCAGCATTCATGGAGAGGTATCCTGATTTATCATATATAGTATTTCAGATGCAATCAAGTGGGAAATAAATATTTGTTTAAAGATTCCTGCTTATTATCAGATCATATGTGTTTAGAGTTCTGCGCATATTCCAAAATTTAACTGCAAAGTGGAGGTGTGTTTCAACATGTAAATGAGTAATCAATTCAAAGTTAAATACAATAGTACTTTTAATATAATCATAGTCATAGACTTTTAGCATTAAGTAGTGGCTAGCCCCCATGCATATATACGAAAAGTATTTTGCTAAGGTTTTCTTTTCCTTTTCAATTGTTGTTTATGACCTGGCTTTCATTGTAGCTCTTTGCAGTTGTCTGAATTTAAGAATGATGTGATTCTAAAATTAAATACCAACATACAGAGTATGAAATGAGTATAATATTTTTTTCAATACTTTGGACAGATATTTGCTCGCCGTGGTCTGATTAAAATTGATGAACTGAAGCAATTGGAAAATACCAGTTCTTCTTTGGAAAATTCAGAGACAAAACGGGTTTTTAGAGAGGCCACTCTAAAGGTATCATTCTGTAATTCATTATAAGTGGGTAGAGTAGTTACAATCTCTATGAAAAGAACACAACACAGTTATTTACTTTCTTTTTTCTTTGTCTCAGATGTCAGTAATGATTTTCAAGAGAGCAGTATATGAATCCAGAAGAAAACCAAAAAGCTTCTTTCGACCTAAGTTAAGAGTTAGCCTGAAAGAAGCACAAAATGTAAGTCTAATATTTTGTGTAGTCCTTCTCTTTGTTTATGATTTGCATGTGATGAATATGTGATATAATTCTGCGTAATACACATGGTGCTATTCACAAGAAGAAAGTTTTACTTTTTCAGTTTCATAGGTAACATAACTTTATTAAAAGTCAGGACAAACTTGAAAGGAGAGAAGGTGTTGTAATTATTACTTTAGAAAATACTGATTTTGCTAGTGCTTTTTTTCCTTTAGCTATAAAAAAAAAGAGAAATCTTGTTCAAATTCATACTAAGTATATCAGAGTCCTGAGTTTGCCCTGCTGTGTTAAGTTACTGTGAAGATAAAGGCGTACTGTGGAAAAAAGTTACTGTGTTTTTAAATGTTTTTGTACTTGAATTGGAGAACTCTCTTAGGTCTTGAGAGACTGTTTTTGAAGGCCACTTACTTTTTCTGCAAGGTACTGTGAATTAGAGAAAGGCATCCAGGATACATAGTAGACTTTGAGGAAATTCCTTACTTCCTTAAAATTTCTGTTTCCCTGTGTTCTTTACAGCCAGTATCAAAAAGGAGCGATCCATTTTATTATAAATAATCAAAGAAAATGCTTCTTTTGTGTGAGTGCATTGTCCCTTTTTTGGTCAGCATGGAGACTTTAATATTTCAAACTTCAGTAGTTAAGTTTATCTTTATGCCATTATGCTACTCTGTGGGTTTGTAACGGTTATGCATCTTACTTGGATTGTATCATCCATTTTTGGTCATAGGTCAGTAGGTCTTTTGAATTCAACACCTTTCCTAGGTGCAGGACTGCACTCTGCCAGTGCTTGGTCACCTTCCCAGTGAAAAAGTGTTTTCTGATATTTAGAGGGAACCTCAAATGTTACAGTTTGTGCCCCTTGCCTCTGGTCCTGTCACTGGGCACCACTGAGAAGAGCCTGGATCTGACCTCTGTGTACCCTCCTTCCGGGTATTTACATACGTTGATGGATCCACCTGAGCTTTCTCTTCTCCAGGCTGAATAGTCCCATCTCTCTCAGCCTCTCCTCATAGGAGAGATGCTCCAGTTCCTTAAACATCTTGGAGGCCCTTTGTTGGACTCTCTCCAGTATAACTGTGTCTCTCACTGGGGAGCCCAGAACCGGACCCAGTATGCCAGGTGTGGCCTCACTGGTAGAGGGGAAGGATCCCCTCCCTTGACCTGCTGGCTGTACTTTGTCTAATGCAGTCCAGGGTACTGTGAGCCTTTTTTGCTGCAAGGACACGCTGCTGGCTCATGTTCAACTTGCTGTCCACCAGGACCCCCGAGTCCTTTTCTGCCAAGCTGCTTTCCAGCTGGGTGGCCCCCCAGCATGTGCTGGTGTATAGGTTTGTTTCTTCCCAAGTGCAGGTCTTTGCACTTCTCCTTGTTGAATGTCATGAGGTTCCTATCAACCTGTCGAGGTCCCTCTGGATGGCAGCGTGACCCTCTGGTGTATCAGCTGCTCCTCCCAGTTTTGTGTCATCTGCAAACTTGCTGGGGGCTATGGGAGGCAGTGCCAAAGGCCTTACTGAAGTATAGGTAGACAACATCCACTGTTCTCCCCTAATCGACCATGCAAGTGATTTTGACATAGAAGCATATGAAGTTGGTGAAGCATGATTTCCCTTTGTGAATCCATGCTGACTACTTCTGATGGTTTTGTTTTCCTTCGTGTGCCTCAAAATGGTTTCCAGGATTAGCTGCTCCGTCAGGATCCAAAATGAAATATATTTTGTGTTTACTTTTACTATAGTCCCAGCAGAAACAGTTCCTCTTTCTTTGGAAAAGACAGATAGCTATCGTATTGATGAGGCTCACTCATTATGTAAGTTTTTTGAAAACAAAAATAACCCTTTAGCTTTATTACTCTAAATGCTGTCAGATATTGTACAGATCAGTCTTTTTTTTTCATCAGGTACATATCTGAGCTTGTCTGTAAGTATTACTTTGGAAGCTAAAATAAAGGATGAGGATCCAGCAAAGCAAGAAGGAAATTCCCAAATTTTTGCCTAGTTAAATGTGCCTAGAAACCTGTCTAAAGGGGTTTTATTTGGGAAAGTGCTGAATAAATAGAACTGAAATGTTGATGGATTATGAGCAACGCTTTAAAGTACTGTATCTCTGATTTACTTTGGTAGTGGTTTGGTAACCACGTAAACAGAACATTGAAATAAAATTTTAAAATATTTTCTTATATAGATTTCTGATTTCTTAGCTGTCAATAGTGCAAATATATTTTTGTGTGTTCTGTCTTGTACTTTTATGTTATGCTGTTTGAAATGTGCAAGTGGGGGAATATAACTGTTCTACTTTCACTGTAGTGCTGAGCATCCTGATCTTTTTCTGATTTTCTGCAAAGCGTGTAGAACTTGGCTCCTTATGGTCAAGTCTGTATCATTATAAGGAGAAATCTGGGTGGCTTTAAACTAAATGGCTTAGTACTCAGTCATAATTTCTATTGTATTGTTTTCTAAGTGAAATACCATGCAGCAGTGCATCTGGTTGCTATGAAATTATGGCACTTCTTAAGTACCGTGCTCACTTAGCATGAGGCCTTGCTATGCCTTTGAAGCATGAAATTTATAACAACAATATATTTTACAGTATATTATTTTCTGTTTTAAATGGGTACTTACTTTCTAATGGACAACTGTTTTGAAAGACATCTTGCTTTACTCTGACTCGGTTTAGATATTACAAGGCTTACATTACTTTTTCTTACTCAGTTGCCATGGCCTCGCACTGCTACTGAACAGCTGCTGACAGACATGTTTGATGGTGTTGCAGCTCAGTTCCTTGCCATCTTGGAAGCTTTGTCTGATAGTAGCAGGCGTGTGTTGCACCCTGCTCCACCTGTTCCTGATGAAATTGAAATTCGTGACGTCATTTCGGAGCTTTTTTTTGCAGGCCTGGAAATCCTCTCAGGTAACAGCATAAAGAAGCAAAAAGAGTGTTGGTGAGGAGACCAGACCTCCATTTTATTATTTTTTTCTTTGCTATAGAAGAGAGAACTTGCCTAAAGGCATATGTTTCATTTCTAACAATAGCACCTGTAAAAGCAGGCAATCTTTCTTATCTTCATAAAATTTAAGATAAAAATCTGGGTTGATCTCTGTGGTCTATTATATCAGAAAAAATCTACAGTAACTTACACATGTCTTTTCTGAATACGGTGGAGTTCAATTCCTTCATAGCAGCCCATAGGGTGCTGTGCGTTGGATTTGTGGCTAAAACAGTGTTGATAAATACCAGTGTTCTGGCTATTGCTGAGCAGTGCTTGCAGAGCATCAAGGCTGTCTCTCCAACCCTCCTCCCTGCCAAGGCCAGTAGGAGGTTGGGAGAGGACATAGCTGGGACAGCTGACCCGAACTCATCGAACGGCTCTTCCGTGCCATATGATGTCGTGCTCAGCAATAAAACCTGGGGCTAAGGGAGAGGATGGGGGACTTTACTGGTTATGGCATTTGTCTTCCCAAGCAACCGCTGCATGTTCCAAGGCCCTGCTTTTCAGGAAGTGGCAGGATATCTGCCTGCCTATGGGAAACAGTGAATTAATTCCTTTTTTGCTTTGCTTGCACACACAGCTTTTGCTTTTTTTTGTTAAACTGCCTTTATTGCAACCTAAGAGCTTTTCTACCTTATTTTCTCCCTCTGCCCTGTTGAGGAGGGGGAGTGAGAGAGTAGCTGGGTGCGGGTCTGGAAGCTGGGCAAGGTCAACATACCATGGTGTTTCATGTATTTTTTCAAAAAAATCACTCAAAGTTAGATTTCAAAACTTGAGAAAAACATTGGACTTGGTTCCTTCCAAACCTTTTTTGCTGGGCTCTGGACTGAATATAGCTATAGGTATACAGATATTTTGTTAATAAAAGAATACATAGAGACTAAATACACTTAAGAATCATATTTCCTTGATATGATTACTGGCTAATTGGAATGTGACAAGTCAAATACAATATAAACTGATTTAACGAATTGTCTTTATTGAAGGTGGAGTAAGCAGTACTGGTATTCAAGGAAGTGATTGCACTGATAATTTTGGTATAATTAATGCATCATCAACCCTTCTGCAGTTGATACTAACAGGTAAACTAGCTTTGAATTTTCAAAGGATTCTGTGCCTGGTGGTGCAAATGCTTGGTGAGGAGAATTCATTTTCACGTTAGTAGCAGTTCTGTGTATAAAGGGACTATAAAATGCTGTCCTGACTGCGTGAGAAATGCTTGTTTATACATATAATATTAAGGCATTCAAAAGGGGCTATGTACAGATATCGTTACGATTTTCTTAACACAAGTATTATTTAAATAGCATATAGTAATATATGGATATTGTAATCACATAATGTTCAGCATAGCAGTTCATCTAGATGTGTTAATGCACCTAAACAATCATTTAAAGGCCAAATTCTGCAATAATGTCCTGGTACATTCTTATGGAGGAGAAGTGGGATGCAGTAACAGAAGGACTATCATACGCTTGTTGAGATCCTCGGACCAATCATTGTGCTGCTTTGGAAAATAACAGCTGTCTATTACTAAGTTAATATTGCTAATTGAGTGACCATGTGGCCAAGTGATATGGCAATGATTATGGCATATTCTTAGGACTGCAGAACACTGCTGACTATATTAGCGAAGTCACTTGCTTAAAGTTCCAAGGACCAGGAAATCCCTTTTCTGTCTTACTGTGGTTTGGATAAACTTGAAGAGTGAGAAAATAGACTCCCTATATGTACATGCACATTTTCTGATAAAGTAATGAGAAATGCTCATGTAACTTGCAAAAAAAGTTCATGTTTTTATGCTTTTTTAAAATCCCAATTTCTGGTAAGAAGGGCATTATGGGGTGATATCCAGATTTAAGATCTTTCTGCAACAGGAAGGACTAGATCCTGGATATCCTTTACACAGCTACATTAATATCAATAATAGTACAGCCTCTTTGGAATGTAACAGGACATTACCGATGCATCATTAAAGTAGTATGTAAGCATAAACATTACAGCAAAATAATAAAGCTATTGTGTCATGTAGAACTATTAAAACATCCTTCAAGATTATGCTTACTGTTCAAAAACGTGTGGAGTTTTATCTTTGTATTTATCAGTACCCAAATTATTAAATTAAATTAAACTTAAATTAAAATTCTGAATATACATATATATATATATATAAAAACAGATAAAATATTTTTGTCATCACTGCAGGAGAAAAGAGGGTGTCTGGAGATGCTGCTGTGAAATTCATAAAATTGGCTTTCAGCTATGAAGAGTGGGACGTGTTTGATTCTGCTGTTGAATTTGTTGTTAATTTTCTTCAGGTAATCCGGATGCTATTTAGACATTCTTTGTGTAGTCTTTTCCTATGAGCGTAAGGAAGAGTCAAAGTACATATTTTTAAGACAAATTTCTGTTGTTTTTTTCTCTCAATTAGGCTCAAGATGACCCAACATGGAAGAAAGCTGAAATGGAAGTCAAACTTCTTACACTGATGCAACCTTTACTATTTCCAAGGAAATTTAAACGTGGTTTTTCTACTAGTGAAAATAATACCAAAGAAGCTAGGATGCCTCATGATTCTGAAAAGAAGCAAACATTTAGAAGTGGGTGTTGTTCAGTTATAGCTTTGTTTGCATTTCAAATATTTTTTCAGCAAGAAATTTTGTTTATTATTTAAAAACTATGTAATATGGTGCATGCAGTATTCTATGACAAAAACTAGCAACTGAGAAACTGACACCTATTGAATTTTGTCCAGTTTTCATTTGCTAAAACATAACTTCATACCATTTCCCTCAAGTATGAAAATGCCTGATGTATGTTAAACATACATCAAGTTATATGCACAGAAGTAAAATGAACGGATGTTTTCAGACAGGTTTTCAGGAAACAAGTGAAACAGACATGTTTGACTTATGTAAAATTTCTTGATAGCGAAGCAAAAAAAACTTGTTAAAGCAACTGTAATTTAATTCTATGACATTCCAAAAAACTGCAAATATCTTGAAAACTTTGTTTCCAAAAATAGAAATGCTCACTTTTCACAGAAGTGAATAAATTTGGGAATATCTGTCCCCTTTGTATTTACTGTTTATTAGACCATATTATCTGTTGGCATAAATTGGTAAGTCAGTTCACTCAGATGTTATCAAACATAGGTTTGTAACTAGAAATAATGTCTTGCCTTGCCTTTTCTTTCTTTTCTATAAACAATGAATGCAGACAATTCCCTAAAGCATGGAGAACCTTCTCATGATCTTATTACTTTGGCAGCAACAGTGTTTTCCTATGTCTCCACATCTAAGCAGGTAATACCAGAATTAGAGACATTTCTTCTCAATGACTTGCTTAATCTGTAATGAATGCATATAAGTGAAGACCAAAGGAATCAGTTGCATGATTAATAAACTTCAAGAATATAAAAAAATGTACTTATGAAATGTGATCAATTTCTGTTGGTTTTTTAAAATATTTGTTTCTTTTTTTTTTTGTTGGTGCTATGTAATCAGGCTACTTTAAAAATGTTTAATTGATACTAAATCTATTTGGAAGACCATAGGGCTAATTGCACATTTCAGTTAATCAAGCAGAGATTGAATTTCTTTAAGTATATTACTTTTAGGTGGGCAAATACACTCAGCTTTGGAAAACACTTTTGCAATATTTGTAGAAATGGGAGCAGTTACCCTAAGGAATGATAATAGCAGCAGTATGCCTGCAATTTAAGGTAAATTCTCACTGCAAACAAGCAGCAGCAACAACAAAACCATAGAGAGTGGGACTTTTGGTGCTGAAGTCTCTAATACAGAATAATCCCATTATATATCTGATGGCTTATTCCCAGAGTAACCACTTTTAGCTTACTTGCTCAAACTGAGATTTCTCTTAATGTGCTACTGTGAGGGGAAAAAAATTACAGTGCAATGTCTCCACTAGCATTTACGTTAAAATAGTTTGTGATCCAAAAGGCTAATGAAAAATTTTCCTTAGTAAAAAAAACCCCTGTTCTCCTAACATGGCATACATTTTAACTGCAAAATTTATTTTAGATATAACTTGAATATTGCCCCAGTTTGTGTAGCTGGGGCACACACATTTTTAGCTTTAGTGTAATATTTTCAGTCAAAATATCTTGCCTGTGAGGAGTTATACCTTTAGATAGCATGATTTGTCAGCTTTTTGACGTGACCGCTGTATCATGGAGACAGGTTACTTGGATTTAAACTCTTCTGGTTCTTCTATGCTTTCCCACAAATCTCCTCGGTACCTAATCTGTCCCGGGAAGAAGGATGAATTCTCCCCTGATTAACAGAGAATTCACTGATGGTGAAGTTACATGATATAGCTGAGCCAATCTAACAGCTTGCTGCCACAAAATAAGTGGCAGAAGTCATCTTGATTTACT
Organism: Astur gentilis; assembly: GCF_929443795.1. Lineage (NCBI taxonomy): Eukaryota > Metazoa > Chordata > Aves > Accipitriformes > Accipitridae > Astur > Astur gentilis. Next base: position 14,030,120 of record NC_064913.1, read on the forward strand.
TCTTTTTTCTGTCTTTCTCCCCCCACTTCTCAATATCTCTGAAATCTTATATGCATACGAGTATACAGATAGTGTGGATATAGCAGGCTTGAGTTTCATTGCACCTGAGATACTGGTCCAACTCTGGTATAAATGGGGATAAAGATGTGTACTGATCCTTAATCACTCTTCAGAATGTGTTTAACACAGTGTAGACAGACTCTATTGCCTTTTAAAATGTATTAATTAGGAGGTTAACTGAACAGAGTTTTGAATTTGATAATTATTCTTTTCACAAGATGCAGATATGTTTTAAGTTTTCTTTCAGTTGTTAGATACTCCACTCCAACCTTTTTTCCACTTGTTAAAGCTGTTCACTGTTCCCTCACCTGAGATGCACCAACAACCCATGGAAGTACTCTGTCAATGCAAAATGAAACCTAGTAATTTAGATCATCTTCTGCAAATATTTAAATACTGCAATAAAAAAAAATTAATAAAAAACCCCCAATCTGTTAAATTGCATTACTTAGTCTCCCCAGGATGTATAGATTATTCTAGCATTTCAAAGCTAGTTAATTTGCTTGTCTCTCCCATGTAATTTTCATCTCACTGCTCTCCTTGTATGTGTTACTTTAAAGAGCTTGACAATAAAAAAAAAAAAGAAAAAAACCAATCCACCACTAAACCCACTTGTATTGTTGGGAGAAGAAAAGCTTAGGTGATCTGCCAGAAATTACTTAAAAAAAAAAAAAAAAAAATTTCTTAAGCTTTCAAAATATTGTCATCCCTCATAAGGAAGTTAAACATGAAAAGGGTTTATTTACTTCGGAAAATTTTGAGACTGTTTATATATGGAGTGTTTATATACATACCTGTTTCTACAAATACATTGTTTTTTTCTTTCCAGAATATCCAACCTGACAAAGAAATACTTGTTGATGTACTAATGTTTTTGTGGCAGAGGTGTAAAACAGGACTTAAGCGAATCCAAATGAGTGGAAGTGACTACTTAAAATACATCCACAAATACAAAGCTTACCAAGTACTCCTTTATTTTAATGTATCTCTCAATATGAATGCAGTCTGTTCTAGTAAAGCCAAGATAAAATATTGGTATCCAGTCTAAGTACATTTTCTTATGGTAAAATGCAGATAAATCTTCACTGAAAATGAGAATTGTATATACACTTTGAACACACTGTGCTCCCATATGCCAGTATCAAAATATCTCTGAGCCTTTTCCCAGTAAAGTAATCTGTTCTCTTCCACTGGGCCATGGTGGAAAGAAGCTAAAATAGTGAAAGCATTCAGGCATGAACTAAGAAGAAGCATTTGGTGTGTTGTGGTGGAAAATATTAATATATTTCAAGAAAGTTTCCTAGGTCAGTTGAAGGAAGTGGCAAAAATCTCACAGCTTAAGAGAAGGGGGCTGGGGGTCAATGGTATTTGGCCCACTGGATAGAGCCCCAGCCTTACCTTGAGCTTTTTCTGAGACTGTAGAGGCTCTTGGTGCAATGCAGTCTTCTGAAGGATAATTTACACTAGTTTCTCTGGGCTGCCACTTGATGCTAACCAAACAGTTGCTGGAGGAGTTAATTTTGTGGCCCTGATCCCAATAGTAAAATTGTTCAGAGATTCCCCAGAACATAGTGTATGGTTACTTTCCTCTGTGTGTGGCACAGGAGCATTCTTTTTTTATAGTGTTTAAGTGGGAAGATATGGGAATAAATGAGAGGCAAATGATCAAATCTGCTGGAAGGCTTACCACACTATGACAAGTGTCACTCTGCATCTTAGTCTGGTGGCACTCAGAAAAAGAAGGCAAATCCAAGAAAGGGTTTGCGTCCATGTTTACCAATCTTTTTAAACAATTTTGAGTGCAAAACCCTATCTACCTCTGTAATACATAAATATCTTCCAAAAATTTGTCTTGATTCTTTCTTTCCCCTCCCCCCATTTTTAGTGGATTCATGTACTCTGGATAATAAATGAAGTAATTCAGAAGAGCAGTATAGCAGACACTAATGTTGTAATGCTGGCAGAGATAACCTTACATCTAGCTGCAATATTGGAAAACATAGCTGATTCTACAAGTAAATCTCAGAAAAAAGCAGGTAAACCTTTCAACAAAATTTAGTTTTCTTTCAAGAATGACTTTCAAGATTAGAACTTTTCCAAGTTGAAAACTTTGACCGATAAACATATTCAAAAATTATTGTAAAGAGATTGAAAGTAAAATGGATTTCTTTTGCGCACACAATTTCATCCACAATCAGAGCTAATGAAACCTGGTTTTCAAAGGATTTATGCCTTATTTCCGTATGTTTCCAGTTCTACTGAATTAACCCTATTTTGAATCGCATCTTTTATGACTCTCCCTCCTCAGAGGTCTTCTACATGTCTTTTAGCCCCTTCAGACTAGCTTCAGATCACTCGTGTATTCTCTGAATATTGGCTAGGCAGAGGGCAGTATGAGCTGCAGCTCATTTAGAGCATTCAAGTGGTGGTTGACTAGTGGCAGGCCAAACAGAAGAGGGAAATAGTGAGGTCATACTGAAGCTTTTGCTTTTATTGGGTTATTACTTTGGATGTCTTGTCTACACAAGTTTTGATTTTTGTATAAGAATTCAATTGTCTTTGTATTTGAACTTAAGTTGGCTGACATTCTTGAGATATAATGCAATTACAATCATATTAAACAAATTTCCTTCCAAAACCTGTCTAATGCTGTAAAATATTAATATTTAGACATACTTTTAAAAGTTCTCTGTTGTTGTGGATGTAGCATCTTGAAATATGAATCATAGTTCTCATAAATGTTTTACAGTAACCAGAGAGTAGATTTTAAGGACCTTTTTAGAGCATATCTAGGAACAGAAGAAAATGACAATACCTTTTGCTCTTTTGAAAGTAAGAAAATCTTGGAATGCTGCTGTTCATTATAAAGGTAGAGCAGGTATTGTTTTCTGTGATGTTATGAAAATCATATTGTTCTGACGGAGATTGGATGAAACCTCGTAACATCACTGCTATTCTTTTTCATTCATTTTAAATATGTCGTCTTGGAGGAAAAAAGCTGAATAGGTAGGAGCCATTGGTCAAAACAGGCTGATAAAGAGCCAGTCAAGCACATGTTTATGCTGAGAAGAGTCTGCTTACTGAATGAATACTGTACACATTTTCTTATTTATGAGAAAGAGACAGTGAACAAGCAGAAATAAACAGACAAAAGTGGTACAAGGAGTACAGGAGTGACTAGAAGGATGTCCCTCTCAAAGGGCAAAAAATGAATTTATTTTGGTGAAAAAATAAAATGTTGATGGGCTAGAGTGCTGTAACAAAGAACAAAGAAACTGCTTCCTCTTGTTTTGGAAAGGAAGGATGGTTCTGGATGCATTTTTTGTAAATGAAAATAATTTAAACAATCCAAACGAATGTTAAAAGGGTGAGAATACCCCTTCAAGGAGTATTAAATTGAGAAAGTATATATCACAAAAATATAACCTCACATATTTAAAAATTCTTCTGTAAGTTAAATTAGCATTAAACCCACTGCGAATTAGACAACAGTAGATTTGAATTGATTTAAAAATGGAAAACTGATATGAATGCTACAACAATGTGAGGAACTACAAAATGAGACCAAGTTTCATTGGCTTGGATATAATATTGCTGTGAAATATAGGGTACATTTAAAAATATTATGTTATTGGATAACTATATACTGAATTAGTATAATTGTACATATGTAGCTATTGTGTTTAAACCCTGAAAAGCTTTGCAAGGAACAATATCATTACTTCTCATAGTCAAGTACTGCAGAACTGAATTATTGCCAGACTCTTAAGTTAGTAGTAGAGCTAATCAAACAGTACAAAATTTTGTGAGTACATTTCATTTTCACTTTCTGATTTTCTTCCTATAAAAAAGGAAAAAGAAGTGCCTTAGTCTTGCAAGATGAAACCTGTGATGTGCCTGAAATACTGATGGTAATGTGTAATTTGTTTTCATTAATACAGTGGTTTTTGAATAGCATAAGAACATTTATTTCTGCCTGAAGCTTTTCATACAATTTTGCATTTAGCTTTATAAAGCTGAAATGTTTCACACAATCATGCTAGTGCAGAGGAAAAAAACAAAGATATTTTTTCAAATGAAATAAAGTCTGAGAATTTTCCTGTAGTCTTCCATATCACAGACTACTAAAAAAAGAAGTTTTATTCGAAACATTTTTTATGGTGCAGTCATACTGATTTCCACTGTACACTCGTTTTTATGCCAGTGTGTAGTACCAGCTTTACATGGTTTAATAGCACATTTTTTTAAAGATTGTACAAACTTTAGTCCCTTCTTCATTTAGGAAAATATTTTGGCTTGTGCTTTTGTTTTTTTGGTTTTGCAAGGGTGATGTGGAATAGATGGAACATCCTGAGTGTCCTTGCTTTGTTCAGTGTGTTCACTGACTTTTCAGAAAAGTCCAATCAAATAGTTCAAAATTACTTACTAAAACACATTAAGAAGAAAAGACATACATTAGCCTGAGGAGTCAGGAATTTTGTCAATGATATATGTCTTAATGCTTGCACACATGGAGGAGCTTTAATTCAGTGACAGTCTACTTAAAGGTGGTGTTTTCTGAAAAATCAATGTTTTCTTAACAGCATCTAATGGAACACTGAAAAACTGCTTGTGAAAAATACTGTGTTTGTCAACTTAATTCTCTAAGTTCAGTTTCATTCTGCTGTAAGCTAACTCTTTGAGTTAGTAAATTGTTTTTTGAGAGCTGAAGGAAAATCGGTCCTAAATTAATAAAAAACAACTTGAAATTTAAAACAGTGATATTAGTACATGAAAGCACAGGGAACAGTGCCTGTGTAAAGATTATTTGACAGTGTTTAAACTGCAACAGTTAAAAATAATAGCACTTTATTTTTTTTAGTCCGTATTATAGCTTTTAATGCTGTTATCTAATAAAACATGTTTCTGTGTATTTTCATGTCAGAAAAGTCCTACAGAACAATTACAAGTTGCTTATGAAAGTCTTGAAAATGCAATTAATGGAATGAACACATCTCGCTCAATGACCCTTCTACCAGATGGAAAGTCAATATTTGACAACTGCTGTACAAAGGTAAGGTCTACAAAAGGCTAGGCTGCAACAAAATCGATAAATAATATATTGGATTTTGATGATACGACTCATATTTTCTTCATACTTAGAAATCTTAGCATTATCAAATGTACCTCATCTTCCTGCCCCATGAAAGAAGAGAATAGAAAAAAAATCTGTGTAGCAGAAATAGCATTTTTCTCTTTCAGTGTTAAACTATGAACTCCTTTAGGTTTTCTTTGCCATTTCCTTTTGGAAAGAATTATAATTTGTATCTTTCTCCAACAAAATAAAAGCAGAAGTCCTTTTCATATTTATTGCTTGCAACTGTTTATTATTAAAATTAATTTGTTGTTGAGGGGAGTTCAGAATTTCTAAATATTATCATTCTACACCAATATGATCTTTGTTTTGTGGACTGGTAACATAATAAAAGATTTTTCTGCAGTTTTATATTTATTATTAATCCATTTTCCTATTGATTCTCAGGTTTTGTCTAGTTTTCTTTGTCCATTATCCATGCTTTCTCTGTCTAGTCATTCTCCTTCCTTCCATGCTTTTTTGAATGACTGCATATTACAGATATGACAAATGTCAGTGTTTAATTTACTGAAATAATAATATCAGTGTCCAGACAAATGCAGTAAGCTAAGTAATAAAAGTTTGTGTTTGCTTAATTGCCACTTCCTATTTATTAGGTGGACTCAAATGATCAGAATTTGAATTCTGTTTTGGGTTGTGCTAATGATGAGACAGGAACAGGTAATGGTTTTTTAATGGATTTACACTTGGAGCTCATTCAGGCCCAACATCGAGTAGCTGTGAAACTTCTTAAAATGATGCAAGGTAGGTTTCGGTAAAACTAAATGGTCTTCATAGCCTGATTAGAGTCTTCTGTTAATATATTTTGTAATGCTAAGAAAAAAAAAAAAAGAGTATCTACTTTCTGAGGAGGAGCTGATGTTGAGCAGTTTCTATGTCACGTACAGACAAAAATAATGTACTGAATTTGCAGAATTTAGATTTACCACATGGTACTAACCTCTCTCAACTAATGAGAGTTAAGCTTTGCTAACAACTATTGAATTTGATTCTTAGACAGTTTGTTGTGGTATTTCAGTTATAATATTAACTGTTACAGTGCCAGTGAGGGAGAATTGGGGGATGCTCTGCAAATTTTTTTTTCTGTAATTCTGGTTTTCTCTCTGGAGAATGACTTGAATAATTTATTCAATGCTCTTCGTAATCTGAATTTCTACTCCTGTGAAGTTGTCCTTAGCTCTTCCCAGTCTGCAGATATTCTACTCTTGCCAAACGCCTTCTGAAGAAACTCTAGTTGGTCTCCCATTCCTAGTGTTTAGGTTTTTTCAAATTAAAAGCTAGTATTAGTTTGACACTGTGGAGCTCCCCTGTGCGCTGCTCCCTATGATCAAACAAGATCCCTCTTTTCCTGTGATGTTAGTGTAACTGCTAAAGATGTTGGAGCATGAAGGTGGAATATTTTTAGTGGCATGATCAGTCCAAGAGTTTCTCCTTAAACCAAAGCAAAGAACATGGGATGGAGCAGAGCTTTACTACAAAACTACATGTTAACTCCTCTCACTGAAATTTTCTCAATAGCACTATCAGAATGAATAACTCAGGATTTCCTTCACGCATAGGTGCTCAAAAGGATGACGGAAATCTTAAGTCTGGCAAGTCTCATGTGAAGAATAGTAAAAATTTCCATTATTTAACAGGTAAGGCTTATTAATTAAGATTTTAGAAGTATAATAAATTGTTGCTGCTGTTTTATAAATGTCTTAAAATATCTATTTTACAGAGGCACTTATAATGAGAAAAATAAAAAAGAATAAGCTATCCAGAGCAATCTTTTTGATGCAAAAGGCTGCACAGAAGTTCCCTGACGAGTTAACCACTTCTTCCCAAAGGCAGCTACTGGAGGTAATAAAAAAAACTTATGGTAGAAATTCTTTCTTATTATCATAGTTTTACATATTCTGTAGAATTAAAACTTGGATTACTCCTTATAAAAAGAAGTAAAAATGGAAGGAACTTGAGGGACATTGGGTGTTTGTAACTTCTGTTGTCAAATTTTCCCTGAGAATTTTCATTATGAAGAAAGACTGAAGTAACTTAAAACAAGGAAAGAGTATAGCCCCAAATTTTGTGTATACATGCAGATTGTAGGAAACCTGAAAGTAGATATGATCTTTCTTTTTATGCTTAATTAGCTAGAATTTGCAGTTATGAACCTATGCCTTGCCAAAATGTAATGCAGATTTCCTTCTCTCCATTTCAACCTTCAACATCCTTTGTTTTCTGAGACCTGTAAGAGTCTTAGATTACTTTGGCTGGTGATGATGACATGGGCTTCATTTTATTCTTACTAGATAAACAGTTTAGAAGTTGGAGATTTTGGAATTTATTGAGGCTAAAAGTAAATTCTTCACAGGCTCATTTTGAAGTCTTTTGAAATCAATGGGAGTCTTTCCATTGAGCTTTGTACCAGCATCTTCCATGCGAATTGCCTTCTTATCAGCGGGGCATAAAATTTCTTTATGGTCTGTACAACAGATAACAGAATCTGCAATTGTCACTATGTAATATATGAAAAAGTATTTTAAACAAGAAGTTACTAGACATTGTTTTTAAGTGCTACAAATTTGGAAGCATGATAATTAACACATGTATCTTTTATGTCAGAAGAATGCAAAAACTGGGTCAGAAAAGACATACTAAAAATCTCACATATTTGTAAACCACTAAAAATCTCATATATTTGTAAAATATGTGGTATTTATGAATATAAGATGTAGTGATATGGTATGAAAGTTGGAACTGGAGTGAAGACTTACAAGCAATTCCCAAGAAATGTGTGGTTATCCCAAACAAACATTTGCAGAGGCCTTATACTGACCTTCATTATATTTTAATTCTGTGCACTTTTCACAGAGAAAGATGTAGGTAAAATAACGTAATATATTTGCAGCCAGTTGCCAGAAAATGTCAGAACGAACTTTGCCTGGACAAACTTAGCATGATCTTTGATATTTGTACTATGATGAAATATTTAATTACATGCTCAATTAATTTTCATCCTTGAGGTGGATGGTGCTCACTTCATGAACAGGGAATCCATACCTTTGTTTTCATGCTTCTGTATAGGGGATTTTGCCTTTTTTATTGTAGAACATCCAAGAAGTCTATACAGAATTACTTGTATCTTCTGGTCTTTTCCATTGTACTCAGCACAATATGATATAAGTCTGTTCTTATTATGCCACAAAATAGGAAATAGGGGGTTTGGGGTTTTTTTTAGGAAACATAAAAATAACCTTTTCTCATGCAGTAAACCACCAGGCAGGTATGGAAGCTTCTGAGTCATATGTGTATACTCATTTATATCACACTACTTAACTACTTGAGCTACTTTGTCCCCTTTATTTATTTATTTTTATTTCTCTCACAGTTTCATTCTTCCTTCCTGTCCTATATGTCTAGTTGGACATCCAGGTCTTTACAGAATTGGGTACACTGGTAGTCCTTGTTGGCCAGCTGTAAAATTGAATTAATGTGATTAAGCTAATTCCACTGGGCAAGTCTGTGGCAGAGGCAGGGATAAAATGTGGGGTTTTTATAGTGACGTTTGGCTTCCTCAGCCATAAGATGATTCTTCTCTTGCAACACTGCCACATATATAATCTCCCAAGTTCTGCAATTAATGAAGTACAGGTCATGCAGTACCACTCTCAGTCACAACACTACCTTTATCCAAACTGGGTTCCATCCTTGCACTAATAAGAAATATGTCCTCAGAGAAGGAGTCCGTAATTCTTTTAATTAAGAATTGTATCATAGTACAGCTTACCATAAAGAAGTACAATTTTTAAGGAAGCAATGAAGTTTCTAATTACTGATTGCAAAAGTTGAATGGTTGTGTGAGGGAAAGAGTCATTCCATATCTATTTATCTTATATCCTTCCTTAAACATTTCTCACTAGGGTGGATGCAACCCTAATCTAAAGGGGGAGGGAGTGGGGTAAAGTGAGGGGCTGTGCAGATGATTCGCTATGTGATGTGATTAAAGCTCTATTAAATCTCAGCTCCCCATCTCACTGCAAATCTATGGCTAGTTTTTGGTCATTTTTGAATGTGAGATACAAGGCTTATTTAATCTGTGATCTGACCCAGTATGGTTGTTCTTACAGCCTTATAAACGTATAAGGACAAAACCAAGGAACTCTTAAGGTGCAAGATTATAGGACTGTCACTGAATAACCACTAACTTGGCATTTTCTTTCCAGTTTATCTGTCAGACTCAGTTTGGCCTAAATCCTTGGTCCACTGTACTAAAAGACTTCAAATAAAAACCCTAGTTGTAGGAATATGTCATCTCTCTTCTCCCAGAAGCATGTAATTTGTCCAAGGCGTCCTCAATCTCTTCATCTCTGGGAGCTGGCCTTTTTGGCTTTGTTTTGCACTGGACAGCTGCCACAAGTAAAGATACAAAAGTACTAAGTTCTTAATGTTAAATTTCCAGGTTAAGTTTCTCTTACCCTGACAACACAAACAAAGTGAAGAAACCTACCCATTTGCCATTCAGTCCAGTAAGAAAAAATGTACCCTGATCTCCAACCAAATGGCCACATAATCACTATGTGGAGGAGGCCCCCACGTTTTTGGAAGACACTAATGGACTGTCAGTCAGCTCTTGGCTCTCTCCAGCTAACCAAGGGAAGTGGCTTAGCCCTACTTTTTCTGGACCTGCGTTCTCCTCCCTTTTCTTTATTTCTGGACTTTATTTCTTTCCTCTGTTTCTGGTGTACAGAAAATTGGTCTAACCACTTCCACAGCTCCTTCAGAAATTCCACAGGTTAGGTGTCCAGCTCTCTCCTAAATAAGAGTTTATCTTTTTTGTTTCTTGTTGGAGCTAATCACTGGTTGACACTAATTGCTGATCAATGTTATTTGTGATCACTCTCTTTTCCTATAGGTCCTTCCAAAATTGGATACGCCTCAGCCCTGCCTCTTTCATATGCAGCTCTGCATTCTGTTTATTGTATATTATGAAATTAATCTGCGTATGTAAGGCGTACACAAAGTACCATTCATCCTCATTTAGGATGTAAGATGATATTAAAATCGATAAAAATTTTCTACACAGCAGTGAATTTTTGTAAGATCATTTTGAAAACCATTTATAAGTGTTAAATCTGTCCGATTGTTATATCTTAATAGTTTTTCCCTTTTGTTTTAATTTAATTCATAGGAAGCACTAACTTTAATTGAGCAAGTTGAAGCTGAACAAAGTGCATTGTATCACAGTATCAAAGCAGCTTTGAGCAGCAAGAAAAAAAGCAGGACTCCTCCTCCTCCTCTATTACTTTCTAGATCACATTGCTCCATGACATTTAAACCAGCCCCATTCTCTTCAGATATTCAGGTAATGTTTTTCATGATGACTGTGTAAGAAATAACTAAACTATACACAAGAGAGCAAAAGTTGTTTCAACAGTGCTTATACCATCACAGTTTTCTCTGTTGTTCTTGGGAATATTATGTTATTCTGACCTAATTAAGTATGCTTTTTTTTTTTCCTATGCAAGTCAATTGTGACTCACTGTTTTGATCTTCACTTTTACATGAAACTTTCTTCATTTCATGCATCATGTTCCTTGGTGCTTCTGTTGTATAACACTTATTTATTCTTCTTGTGAAAAGCTCATTCTCTTGCTTAGGGGCTGACATACTCCTCGTTACCCCCTGAAAAGATGCAAGGCTGTTGCATCATGTGATGCAAGAAAGTATCACACACAAGTGTCTGTTAATGAAGTGCTGAAGTGCCATAGTTCACGTGGAAAAATCGACCTTCTATTGAACACGTAGAATCACAGAACTACTCGGATCATAAGAGATTTTAGGAGAGGTCTCTAGTCCAACCTTCTGTTCAAAGCAGGGTTGGCTGTGAGCTTAGAGACAAGGTTGCTCAGGGCTTTGTCCAGTCAGTTCTGAAAACCTCCAAGGATGGAGACTGAACAGCTTCTCTGGGCAACCTGTTCCAACAGAGCAACTTGTTCATGGAGAACACTTTTTTCCTTACGTACAGTTGGAATCTCTCTTGCTTCAGTTTAGGTCTGTTGTTTTTCATCCTCCTACCATGCACTACTGTGAAAAGCCTGGTTACGTCGTCTTCATCACTTGCTTGCAAGCACTCAAGGGCTCCTGGTAGGTCCCCTGGAGCTACCTCTTCTCCAGGAAGAATAAGCCCAGCTCTCTCAGCCTCTTCTTGCAGGGCTAGTGCTGCAGCTCCTGACCACCTTGGTGGTCCTCTGCTGTAATCACTCTAGTTGTTCAGCATTTCTTGTTAGCATGATGGGGGGCAGGAGGGAAACTGGCTGTGGTATGTAGTCTAATGAGTGCTGAGCAGAGGGGGATAATCACATTTCTCAGTCTCCTAACTGTACCTCTGTTAATACAGTTCAAGATGCTTTTAGGCTGCTTTGCTGCCATGGCACACTGCTGGCTCATGTTCAGCTTGCTGTCTAACATGACCCCCAGATCCTTTTAGTGCTGATCTCTGGCCCATCAGTCCCCAGCCTATATCCTTGCAAGGGATTCTTCCTTCCCAGGTGCAAGACTTTGCATTTGTCCTTGTTAAATTTCATGAGGTTCCTGTGGGCCCATTCCTCTGGGCTCTCCAAGTCCCTCTGAATAGCAATCCTGCCTTCAATGATATTAACTGTTTTCCCTCAATTTGGCATTATCTGCAAACTTGGTGAGTGTGTGCTCACTTTTTTCCTCAGGTCATTGCTAAAGATATTAAACAGGATAGGTCCCAGGATAGTGCCCTGCAGTGCTCTGCTTGTTACTACCCTCCAGGTAGAGTACGAACCATTAACAACTACTCTCTGAGTCTGACCTTCCCAACGTTGTTTTACCCATTTATCTGTTCACCCCCCCATACTGTATCATCCTAACTTGCCTATAAGAATACTGGGAGGGAGTGTTGAAAAAAGTGCCTTGCTAAGGTCAAGGTAAATGGCATCTACTCCTCTCCCCTCTGCAAATCAAGTAATTTTGTCATAGAGGCTAATCATGGTGGTCAGCGATGATTTGCCCTTGGTAAATCCATGCTGACTGTTACAAATCACCTTATTGTCCTTCATATGTTGAGAAAGGGTTCAAACAAGCTGAAGTATGAAAAATTCACTAGCTGCAGTTTTCTTGAAAGAAACTTTCATGGTGATTTTGCAAGCTTTTTCAAAATAACAATGTGTATAAAACCAGTAGAAACTCAAATCTTATTAATAGTGATAAGAATATTTCTGTGAACGGTTATTTTATAACATGCAGTTCTATTGCAGTTTGATTGGTGAATTTCAAAGTAATTAATTGGGGAAAAGTTCTTCCTTTTTATCCCTAATAAACATAAAATTAAAAAAAAATAATTCTTTAAAGTCTGATAGTTACCTGTTTTGGGGCGTGTTAATACTTCATTTTGGTCGATACAGGAGAATGACTATAACATGTTGGGCCACTAGATGGCACAGCGTGATTATTAGTCTTACAGTTTGAGCACAGCTAGTCTAGAAGAATTTTTTTCTAAAGGCACACATAGCTGTTGAGCGGATGTGAAAGGTATTGTTTTATGAAGAACTTTTTAACTGGAAATGGATACTTAGGATTTAATTAGACATATATAGTTCTTGTACTAGAAATCAAAGTATCTCTGAAATTTCCTGATCTTAAAGTTGCTCATTTGCTGAAAACAATCTCCTCTATTTAAATATCTCCTTCTGAAAAAGCCGGGATTCATTGCAAGATAAATCACCTGTATTACAAGAAAAATGAATGTTTTAGCTGTACGGAATTTTTTATATTGAAAAATGACCTCATCTGTCAAACCTCAGGTCTGTTTAAATGTCTACTGAAGGTAAATAGACTTAGTACAGTTTTTTTGTAGAAAGTTTAATGCAAGAGAACTTCATCAGATGCATAACTTGCTGAAATCCGTCTGCCCGGTTCTGCAGAGATGAAATCAAAATTAGTTTCCATGTTAGATCTCACTGGACACGACTGAGCAGTGATCCAGGAATGCATGCTCACATTCTTCCTTGGTTAAAGATACTGGAAACTCTAGACGATATGCCCAATGAGATTATCAGCAGTTTGATGGCATTAAACACCCATTAATTTCAACAGGAACTAAGAACATGGCTTGTTTAGGAAATATTACTGCATTGCTTCATATCTGCATTTCTGTTGCCTGCTTTTAAGGATCTGTCCTCAAGTAGTTTGCTGAATCACAACCTGATGTCAAGTTCAGAAGAATGCCATTGCAAGGATCAAATAATGGATCTAGATGACTGTAAATCTACAGGATGACATATAGAGGAGTTTATGCTTTGGGATAGGTTTGAGGTATAGGGTAGCTCAAGGTAGGAGATAGGATCATGGAGAGTCATCTGCTTTTATTGCCACTGCAGTATACCAAGGTCTCCAGCTAAATCAATTAATGTTTCTAGTGCAGGTAGACTATACGTTTTTATAACTAGGGGTTTGTTTTTTTTTCAGAGACTGTTTTCACAAAATTAGTACATTCTACATTAGGCAAAAGTTGGAAATGCTATTATTATCAATTAATTTTGTTCTTGTTTTCTTCAAAGGTTTCGTGGTACAGTATTTTGGGCTCTGTAGCAGGAGGAAGTAATATGAAAGTAAGGTTAAATAACAATAAACTTCCAAATGCAGGAGAAGAGGTAAGACAGAAGTAGAACTCCTTTAGGTCATTTTCTCTTCCTTCAAAAAACCCCAACTTTCTAAATGTATACATCGGATGTCTTTTTTTGACCAGGTAACTGGCCAAGCCTTTGACAACCTTTTTGATCTTTATTTTAAGGAATTGAAATTTTGCTAGGCTGAAGGCATACCAAAACCCAAAAAACATTCTAGGAACCTTTTTTGAATAATGAATTAAATGACTCAAAAGCTTCATGTTAGACTAATTTCTGTCCCTTCTGCTATAACTCTGTTTTTTGAGCGATATCTAAGAAATACAAAAGGAAAAGAAAGTATATGATGTATTTATAGTATGCCCCAGTCACTACTCCTTCCAGGGATTAAAAAAAAAGAAATTCTAAAAAGATATAAAATTTAATATTTTTCTTAATTGTGTAACTTCTATCATCTATTTCTTCTTAACAAGACCTTACCTTACTTAATTCTGGCAACATGATAATATAACTCCTTCAATAACCTTCATGTTCAGGCACGACTGACTTCTAGGTTCACACTCATTCCCTTTCATGCTGTGAACATGTGGCATGACAAATCATCCCACACATCTTTGACTACTTATGACTGATCATGTGGCTGTGTTGGTACTCTTTTACATTAGTTCTTCATTACAATTTGACGTTTTATTTTCTGAATTTGTTTGGGTGTTTTTGGTTTTGTGTTAGTGCAGTTTTTTTTCCCTTTGGATTACACTCTGATGGTCCTGCACAGACTGAGTGAGTTCTGTTTTTCACTTACTTATGCATGCTATTGCATTGTCCATCTGAAGGATGACTGTGATCCATCGAAATACTCTGCATTTTGGGGTTTAAAGAAAGGGGCAAAAAAGCTTCAGCACATCCTTTTCAGCAAATGTTACTGTAGTCTCAGACCTGAGTGATCATTTTTATATCTGGAAATCTTCATGAAGAGTTCTGCTCTCTGCAGGGCAGGTCTCTGTTTTGCATTGTGACAGGAGAATGATCTCAACCTCTTTACCCCAGTGTTTCAAGCTTTCCTGGTTTTGTGAGCAAGCTCTATACTAACACCGATAGTCTTGTCTTTGGTGATAGAAAGGAAATCTTTCCTTTTGCGCCTGTTCCCCTATCTCCTTCCCAAAAAGGAAGGTGTATACAAAGATCAGGTGTGTGTAGCTACTGGCAGGAAAGGCTTTGATGATATTCTTAATATTCATATTATCAAATCCAGAGAATCAAGCTTCCTGTGATGTCCAGAGAGCTGGTTTCAATATACTATCCTGCTCCAGGCCAATTAGGTGTTTCATTGGAGACTTTCACCCCACTGCTAGATGTTCTTTCTGTGGACTTGCTGCAATCCATCCAAGCCACTGACTGTCTTAGCTCTGGCAGGCACTGGAGATGCGCAGACCTGCAGTTAACCATATGCCTCAGCAATGGAACTTCTGGTTGCTTTAGGATATGCTTTTGCAAAATGCTGATCTGCAGGCAAAGTCGCTATCTGCCTGCTCCATGGAAAAGGTTGGGAATTCTTGGCGGTGGAATGATCTATCAACTTACCAGCATGAGAAAAGCTTGCTCTAAAGGGATACTACAGACTGTCTTGCAGTAATTTCTGGTCTGCTGCTTCAGGATGCAGACCCAGCATTTGAAGGGACTTCTGTTCTTCAGAGGTCTCCTTATGAAGGCCAGACAGTATTTGAATAAGAGCACTGCAGTGATGCTACATTATGATGATCTCATTTCACATGTTGTGCCTCAGTCACTGTGTCGCTTGTTTAAGACCCTAAAACTTCCCTTTGTGTAAGTTGTCCTGGTTATGGAGGGGAAGGTGGAAAAAAGCCTGTTAGGAGTGAGCTGTGACGTTAAAGTGCAGGTGGGCAATTACTTGAAGGAAAAGCGAAGAGAAGATCTTGAAAATCTTGTTTGTTTCACAAACTCCAAAGTCCTGTTAATGGTGCTGAGAGGACCTGAGGCATCCTCTGCCCATATCCACAGAGAAGGGCTGTGTGCTCTTTCTCTGGAAGCACAGCTCAGGGCTAGAATGTTTCCAGCTCAATGACTGCAAGCATGCCCACTCATGGTGTGAATGTGCAAATGGACAAAAACGTCTTAAAGAAACTCCAGGTCCTGGTACTTGGCTGTTCTCTTTGGTTGTGTGCTCTGTATACTCAACTGCATTTCAGAGAAAACTGACACTTTTTTCCCCTGTCATTTCATTGTTTTCTCATTGTCTTCAAGAACCTAATATTACTGGAAACGTGACATGTCTGTTAATCTAGGTTGTACTTTGATTGTATCCAAGACCATTAAATAATTTATTTACCAATAAGGTTTTAGAATTTGAGATTTGCTTTTGGTATGTACAGTGGGTGTAACTAGTAAGTATTTTTATTGATAGATACCAGCTGATGGGAAAAGCCTCTTGGAAATACAAGGCTTAGATCCCAATGAGAAATACATATTTGCAGTCGCAGCATATTCATCTGATGGAAAACTTATTGGTGATGGCATTGGGGAAACGACTAAGCCAATCCTTGCTTATCTACCTCTTTCTGCTACTACTGTTCGAGCCTATCTAACTCAGGTAGGGTTTGATAATAAACACATACATACTTTAGTTTGGTTGTAATTACTTGTTTTCACTGGTAGCTCTAAAGCATCTGGTAAAAATTCAGGAATTTCTTGTCAAAAGCTTGATAAGCACAAATCACAATTTTAACATAACAAAAGGTATATTTGAGTAACTCAATTTTTAATTCAAAATTATTGGAAATTCCAGTTTAAGGGGAAAGATGTCTATCAGCTAGTTTTCTTATTCCTGCTCCTGTTTTTCACTCTGCATTTAACTTCTTTTTTATAATTTTTTTTTTCATTTTTGTGGTTGACACCAAGTGTTAGAAATCATCTTCTTAGTCATTATAGTATGGGATGAAAAATGTGATTGAACTTACCAGGTATCAGATCCAACCATTTTCATATTGAAATTATTTTTCTAGTGGCTTGTGGAAGACCACAGAGGCTCTGTCAGACCTTTATCATAATTTTCTGTATTCTTAATAAAGAAAATTTAAAGCAGATTGTGGCAGGTAGTGAATTGTCTAGCCCTGTAGATCAGGTCATGGGGAACAGTTAGAAGAGTTCCTAAAAACTTCCAGAGTAAGAGGTATCCACATGAATTTATGCCTACTTGTGCGGCTCCGTTTACATCCCATTATCCAGAGCAGCAGGGCATTCTGCAGTATTAACAAAAGGAAAATAAACATAGATGAAATAATATGCCTTCAAAAACTGCAGCACAATACCTGTAAAGCATTCCACAGAGGGTTGTTAGACCCTTGGTTAACAGTCAAAAACTCCTGTGCCTTCTCTGGCACTAATTCTGAAGGCAAACTAATATTAGTAGGATCAGATTGCTACTACAGGTGTTTTATTCAATATGTGAGAATATACTTACAGAAATTGTAAATTTACATGTTGTGGAGAGGTTTAAAACCTTTCTTTATACTATAATCATATTTGGCTTGGTTATTTGAACATGGAGACTTGCTAAATTTTTTTCTTTTGCTTTTGTTTTTTTTTTTTTTTTTTTTTTTTTTTTTTTTTTGTAGGTAGCCTATCAGACTGGCAACTATACATTAGCCAGAGAAGCATTTTCACCACTGTGGGATTATTTTGTTTCAAATTCTTCTCCACTGCCTGCCAATGCAGCTGTTATTTCTGCAAGTAGTAATTTGACTATATCTGAAAACAGGTAACTGGTAAAACAAAATTAAAATACTAGTTAATTATAGATGTGCACATTTTATTTTAAAGAGTACCAGATTGTGAAATTTTATTCAGACTTGTGATATGAAAAACATTCTGGAAAAAAAAGGTGTGAAATATGTTATAAAAATATAGTTGTTTATAATTAGCAGAGGAATTTTTTTCTTAATTTACGGCACTGCTAGCATTTACACACCTAATTCTTTATGATTGTTTTCTTCAGATAATTGGGAAACATTTATAAAGTGGCTATTAATTGTGTGATGCATTTTCATTTGCAAAATAAGTAATATGCCCTGGATTCTTGACTTTCCAATTAAGATAGCAGTAGAGTTCAGAAATTGTGAAACTTTTGTCAAGAACACCACCCAAAATGGGTAAATGCTTGTGTGATGGGTTGACCCTGGCTGAACACCAGGTGCCCACCAAAACCATTCTATCACTCCCCCATCCTCAGCTGGACAGGGGAGAGAAAAATATAACAAAAAGCTTGCGGGTCGAGATAAGGACAGGAGAGATCATTCACTAATTACCGTCACGGGCAAAACAGACTCAATTTGGGAAAATTAACTCAATTTATTACAAATCAACCAGAGCAAGGTAATGAGAAATAAAACAAAATCTCAGAACACCTTCCCACCACCCCTCCCTCCTTCCCGGGCACAACTTCACTCCTGGATTTCACCACCAAGCCCCCCCAGCGGCACAGGGGGACAGGGATGGGGTTTATGGTCATCACATGTTATTTTCTGCCACTTCACCTCCTCAGGGCGAGGGCTCATCACACTCTTCCCCTGCTCCAGCGTGGGGTCCCACCCATGGAAGACAGTCCTCCACGAACTCCTCCAACGTGGGCCGTTCCCACGAGCTGCAGTTCTTTACAAACTGCTCCAGCATGGGTCCGTTCCACGGTGTGCAGTCCTTCAGGGGCACACTGCTCCAGCGTGGGTCCCCCACGGGGTCACAAGTCCTGCCAGAAAACCTGCTCCGTGGGCTCCTCTCTCCACAGATCTGCAGGTCCTGCTAGGAACCTGCTCCAGCGCAGGCTTCCTACGGGGTCACAACCTCCTGCGGGAACCCACCTGCTCCGACGTGGGGTCCTTCACGGGCTGCAGGTGGAGATCTGCTCCCCCGTGGACCTCCCTGGACTGCAGGGGGACAGCCTGCCTCACCAGGGTCTTCCCCATGGGCTGCAGGGGAATCTCTGCTCCGGCGCCTGGAGCATCTCCTCCCCGTCCTTCTTCACTGACCTTGGTGTCCGCAAACTTGTTTCTCTTACATGTTCTCACTCCTCTCCCCGGCGGCTGTTTCTCCCAGTCCCAACTTTTTTTTTTCCTTCTTAAAAATGTTATCACAGAGGCGCTACCACTATCGCTGATGGGCTCGGCCTTGGCCGGTGGTGGGTCCGTCTCCGAGCCGGCTGGTATGGGCTCGCTCTCTCTCGAACACAGGGGAAGCTTCCAGCAGCTTCTTACAGAAGCCACCCCTGTAACTGTGTGTCCCGTCCCGTCCCCCCCCCCCCCCAAAACCTTGCCAGACAAAACCAATACAGCTTGCTAATTTTGTTTTGGGATGGCTATATAAATCTGCCAATAATCTTTGTGTATACTAAAGTGCTTTAGAAGATATATTTTTAAAATTAATTAATTTATAAAAAGATTTCAAATGTTCAACCATAATAGTATGGGTTTTTCATGATGACAAAGCCCAGCTAGAAATTTTGCGATTACATTCACTGACATTCAGTAGATCCAAATGCAAAAATAAATCAAAACTTAATTCCCAGTTAAAAGAAAGAGACCTGTATGAAATAACAGACATGAAATACTATAATTAAAAAAAATAGCTTTAAATGTTAGTCAACTGCTTATAATTTGATAATGAATTATCATCCAGTATAACTGAACACAAATCAACATCTTCACTTGTGTGGAACTCTTTTTAGACTAATTCTTCATTAGGAAAGTTCTGGCAAACTTGTGGAAGAGGTATAAAAAAATTTTGCAGCATCTCCATTTCAATTTGACAGACTGGCTTAGTTTTGAAACCATAATGACAAGAAGCAACCTTATTGCATGTGCGTTAATAGTTCTTGAATGTGTCAAGAATTAAAGAAGAAATAAAGAAATGAAGATCTTTGTTTCAAGAAGTAGATACAGGGGGAATTCGTAAAAGTTTTGTTGGAATACTTCCATTTCCTCTTTACAGACAGAATAACCAGTAATCAGCTATCCTGAGACATGTAATGTAGCTAGTGTGTTCTCTACATTTTTTTAATATACTTGCATCGGAGCCCAGGGTTTTCTCATGGTAATGCTGTTTGGATGCAAGCAGGTAGTATAGGCTTGTGCGTGCTTTGAATCCTGTTACAGGAGAAAGTAACGTGTCTAAACGTACTTCTTGTTATTGGGGGCTCAGCCAGACCACTGGTGTGTATCCTGTCTGTCCTTCAAGTGCCACCCCGTGTCTGATACTAGGCATCGAGATTGACCGAGGGTCTTGGATGTTACACGCCATAAGAGCATTTGGGATTTACCGGCAGCCTGCGGACTGCATCGATGCAGGCAGATAATCAACTACACATCCTATTTCATGACTATGTGGATGTTTTAAATCCGTCCCTGGCCTAGGCAACAAAGCAGGAATGCAAGTCTGGTCATTGTGCTTTTATTTTTGCACTTGTTTTTCATTAATCTTTTTTCCTAATCGGTTCTTTTTTTTTTTCTTTTTAAACACACACAGCTCCAGAGATAACATTTGAATGAAGCCACTTGCAGATAAATCAAATGAAGACAGAAAATTTTAAGTAGCTGTGCAAAGCAGTTTCAGGGATTTTGCTTTTCTAACAGCTATGTCCAAGCCTAATTTTTTTTTTTTTTTTTTTTTACAATTAATATGGAAGATTCTCAAAGCTGCAGTATCAGAGCTGAAATAAGGCAGTTCCAATTCTACCAATTGGTAGCTAAGAAATTAGATGGACTAGCCTGAAAGGACATAGGACTTAGAGACAGTAGAGGGAGCTGGAAGGAAAGGAAACCTTTTGTTTCCAGACGGAAGCCCTGTTGATACCTTGGTAATGTCAAGTATGTGAATGTGTCTATTTGATCTTCCTTCTTGAGTTTCAATCTCTTTTAAGAAATACAATGGAGGAGAAGGAGGAATTTATTTCTTATACTTCAACGTCATAGGTTTTTTCCTGTAACAAAAACATAAAAAAACCCCCAAACAACAAAAAAACAAGGACAAAATGCCCCTCTACCCCCAGGGAAGAGAAAAAACGAACAACAAAAAGGCAGGCAGAAGAAAAGAGATTCTTTTGAGGCTTGTAATACAAGACATCAGAGATGAAAAGGAGTCTGTTACCAATACTTGGTAATGGACTTCACAACTGCATGCATCATTGTCAGAATACAGTAAAATAATGTGTAAAAGGAGACAGTTAATAAATAAGTTGTAGCATCTCAAGTTTTCAAAGTAAGTTTCACTGGATTAGATGAAACAACTAAGGAAAAGCTGTCTTAGGGTAGTAGAAGGTGGCCAACAATTTGAAAAAGGAGTCTTATCCCTTTTATGTATTTTTTTATGTTAGGAATTTTAAGCAATTTTTTCAGTTTTATGTATAAATCTTATTTCCAGAAGTAGCTACAGTAATCCTTTTTGTCCATAATTTTAAAATTAAAGACTGCACTTTAATATAACGCAGTTTCAGGCATGCAATATCTGATTCATCGTTAACATGCTTTTACTGTTCTTTTGCTTTTTTATTTTGTAGGTTACATTTTGAAGCTGTATCTCAGGCTTCTCCTATTACCTTGCACCTTTTTCTGAGGAATATATTTGCTGTCTGTGACATTAATGTCATGGAAGGAGCACTCTTCTGTGATTCCATCTGTTCCAATGAGATACTTTATAAGGAACAAGTATGTGTGGCTTAATATACTGGATTTGACTTTACTTTTTGATCAGCTTTATTTCAGCATTGCAAGATAGATGTTGCAATGTACTAATCCTATTTACAGAATACTTCATTTTCTGTGAGTTATCTGGTCTCTCTTTCTGAAGTATTTTAGTAGCTATTGGTTATTTTGTATCCTGTAGAAAGATGGTTTCTGAGTCAATTATTGCCTAATCCAAAGCCCAGTAATTCCAGCTGAGGAAGGATTTTCTTTGACTTTAGTGGTGGTAGACTAAAATTTAAGAAAGAAGTATAATCATTGTTATTTTTGTCCTACTAAGATGCATCTTGGAGTTTTAATTCTAAACATTTCTGATATTTAATACATGTATTTCCATTAATACTGAACTTCTAATGGGGTTTCATGGTTTTAATATACTAAGTTTCTTTTATTTCAGACTTTCTTATAGTATAAGGGCATGTTAATGACACAAAAAACTTTCTCTTTTATTTGGAAAGTCAAGCTTTGCCTCTTGTATTATTACATTCCTATTCTAGTCTTTCTTTGCTGAAGTAGTTGTCTCATAAAAATGTGAGCAGTCGATTACTCTGACTTTACTGGATCTGCTCACACATGCAAGGACTGCAGCAGATAACTGGAAGGGAAAGGAAGGAATTGTTATCCTCCCCTTACCTACTCTGAGAGGTCAGCATGTGAAATTTCCATTCCCCACAGGTTGAGGTTGTTAACCAGGCTTTGTAAATCATATGGGTAAATTCAGAGGGCACAATTAGGTCAAGAACAATCATTTCCTTTAGAATAATAAATGATGTTGTATTTGTTTATATACTTCTAACAGGTGTCAATGTAAATTAATTTTTGGGCTTTTATCTTACTTGCTGCTTATACTGCTTTTTAAACTGCCATAACATCTGCCTTCTTTCACTCTCAAATGATTTAAAACAACAGAATTCGTATTTGAATCAAAATGTGGTTTTCTTTTACAGGTTGCTAGATTAGCAGAATGCGAAAGAATGACTGTGGCAATTGAACTTAGCAACTGGTTGAATGATTCAAGTTACACCCTGCAGTCTGTTGTACAATGTTATGGTCTCCTTGCCCCAATTATTTATCACAAGATTTCTTCAGTGCCAGTAGTTCAGGTGAGAGCATTTTAAGACAAAGCAGCTGACATCCAAGTCCTGCAGTTGTAGTGATTCAAATTAAACTTAGTGGAGTGTACAGTGGGAGAGCTAAATATCTAGGTTTTAAGTTCTTAGTAGCTGCTGAAAGAAAAGCCTTTTACGGTTTTGTGTGTTCCTAATGTGTATATGTTCAGTGTAAACTGCACAGATTCTACTCTCAGATATGCTAAAGTAACTGCAGAATATTGATTGTTTCTTCAGGATGATTTGTTGGTATTTTTAAACTATAGGAGAATCTATGATGTAACTTCTACTTGAATGCTATTTGCAGATGGCAATTTTGAGGAAAGAAAAACAGTATTTGCCTATGGCTTTTTTTGGAATGTTTTCTTAATATACAGGGTTTTTGTCTTCCTAAAAAAAGAAGGCTATTCAGTGTTTTGATAATGCAGTCTTTAGTTTCCAGGCATGTGCTCCTTTCCAGAAGCAAGCACCTTCTCTTTGAGAACAGAGTACCTGAATCCTTTCCTGCCATTTCTGAGGCAGCAGATGTGTTTTTTTTGATTCAGCAAGGATACAGTGGGAACATGCGACTTTTTTCCCATAATTGGGTATTTTTGTCAGGGAGCAGCAGTATGAGCATGTTTGCTCTGTGGGGAAGGATGAGGTGACTGCAGTGCAGGCAAGGAACAGACTAGCAGCATCTGAGCGTGGCAGACAGAGCGGGGTGTTGGTAAGAGGATCCACCGAGAGTCCAGAGAAGGTGAAGTTATTGGGCTGGCCCAGAGTCCACGCAGGAGAAAAGTCAGGAGCTGCAGGAGTTGGAGCCAGAGACTGGAGACAAGGCTCCAACACAAGTGCAAGGTTCATCCAGGAGACAACTGAAGACCAGCACACCAATACCAGAGCTCAAGCAGAGACTGAAGGCTTGTGTCTGAGCTTAATTGGGACTGCTGGGCCCCTGGGCAGAAGATGTGAAAGAAGGCCCCAAGTGAGGCTGCTCAGGGAATGACTATCGGGGTGCTCAGGGCTCTGAGAAAAGTTTTTAGGAGTGTTTAGGAAAAAAAAAATAAATCTATTTACATACAGGGATAGCATCTTGCTTAAGAAGTCATTGGCTGTGATGACCTACTAAGGGCATGGCACAGCTAGCCACTGGAAACAGCTCCTGTTTCAGATTTCCTAATTAAAGGGGAAAATAATTTAGTTGCACGTTCTTTTCATATCGGATAGACAAAAATGGGGGAAAGAAGTCTTTTTATTTTTAGAGCATACTGGAAACATTTTTCTTTCATTTAAAACTCTGACCAGCTCAATATATTTTTTTACCAGTCCTCTACTAGGAGTATGTCATCTCACTGAATTAAGCATTCTTTGATTTCATGTTAATTAAATCAGCAAAAATATCCATCATGTATCTGTAATTTAATATCTGTGATTTTGTGCGAACATGTCATTTATTCCAAAAGGCTGTGGTTTAAATCTTGACACCATTAAATTAAGTGGAAATTTTATTATTGGCTTTTGTAGAGCTCGCATTTCCTCTTATTCATTAGATTTCAAAGTATTTTTAAAGTTCGCCATCAGATACAATAGGCTGTGCAGAGGTACAAGCTTGTAAGTGTGTTGCGGACTCCAGACTTTGGTTTAACCCTTGTATTTACAGATCCTCATTAAGTGCTTGGCTGTTCTTCAAGAAATTCCAAGTGCTGCTTTGCAGAGGAGGCAGGCAGGATGTTATGAGAGTATTCAGCATATGATAGCTTGTGCTTCATTTTATACAGCAAAGGTATGGTGTGTATTATTGTGTTTACAGCTTAGTTTAAGATACAGCTCTTGCCATTTGGAGAAAAAAAAAAGGTTTAGTAAGCTGGCTGTCAGAGTAGTATCTTAGAGAACTGGCACTCTTAAATAGTAAAGGTATAGAAATATTTATTAGTGTCTTTGTACCAGTGCATTTTATATAATAATGACATTTTGACTTTGTAATTGAGAATTTTCGTTTGTTCAGAAAATAGACTGTAACTATTAGTCTATGACATGAAATCTGTATTTTATATCTTTGTGTGTATTTTTACATTTAAGGTAGTACTATTTTCAGTAAGGCCTATATGTAATATATAAATTTAAAAGTTTAATTACTGCAATTAGGCCATACTTGTAGTTTTAATCAGATTAGCCTATCTGGCCTATTTCCCAAGTAGATACAAGTGACTTTATACCATTTAGTGCCACATGCTGGCAGGATACAGACACCTTGACTTTTAACCATAACACAATCTGTAGATCACATTTATGATTCAGAAACTCAATCTATTTAGTGAGATAAGGAGACAAGTGGTACCAGTAGGATTTTTTTTCCTCAAGTATAGAAAGTTAAAATACCTGCCACGAGAAATGTATGGTGCTGAAAAAAGTCAGCTTTCCTCTGGCTTCGGGTGCACCTCGGCTAAGGCTGAGCTGTGGCTGACACCGTGTGTTGGCCCAGGGACGGCTTGGAGCATGCTGGGAGACCGGCGTTCCCCCCACGTAGGAGCTGGCGGGGACGGTGAGCTGAGGGGGGGCTCCTGGGCCCATGGCGGGAGGGCCAAGGTGGAGGCTATCAAGGCCAATAAAGCCTATTAGGAACCTCGAAACCTTGACATAGTGCGTGTTTGTTGTTGGATTCCCCAGCTAAATGACTGCTCTTACTGCTCAGGTTTTTCTAAATTTTTTTTTATTTTTCCCTTAGAGCTAGCATTTCAATAGAATAGCATACGGAATATCAAACAGAATGAGTGAAATGCAAGTGCTTCTGATTAATCCATGGTATATGGTTTTCTGCTGAGTTAGTCAGGCCATGTACTGCATTTATCCTAAAGTGATCTATACACTTATGTTGTATCCCAAAGACAAACATCCTAACGTGAAGTTACCTTGCATATAGCAGAAGCACTTTGGCCTTTAGAGCTCTGTCTAGAGAAGATAAAGCCATCTAAAAACATTCCCTACACTGTTCATTTATAAATTCCATAATTTAAAAAATAAATTTCACCAGTCCTTTCACTAATACAGTTGGGATTTTCAAATGTGCACTTGATACCAGAGAGGTAAGTGAGGATCATTTATAGTTACCCTTTATATTCTTTGATAGCAGTACTGCCTGAGAACAGGGAGAATGTCAATCACAGCGATAGATGCTTCTGGTTAAATCTTTCTATTCTCTGAGGGATAGGTTAAGCAGAAGTAGAACACATAGATAACATATCTGCAATTCCAATTATTTTACAGGTCTATAGTCTTGTTTTTTATATAAAAGGAAACATAAGTATTGGCTAATTAATTTCCATTTCTAATATTAATGCATTTTGACAATTATAAGTAGAATATAATGAAACATTATGTGTTATGCAAACCAAAACTATATAACAGGTGATTCTCTAATAGGTACTACGTTCCTGGAAAGAATATGAACTAGCAGTAATTATTGTTAACTACGGGAAAAAATTGTTGGATTCCTCACCAACAACCTCACCCTGCCTGTCAGGAGCTCTAGAAACTGAAGAAACAGACACTAACAAAGACGTTAAAGTAATTGCTCTGATTTTTACTTTTTCTTTTCTCTAAATACTGTATTCTATTATTTTGAAGACTACATTTATAAACTTCATGTTTTAGAAGTGATTCTATGGAATAACAGTTTCCTTGTAGAATAAGAGTCCCCAAAGTACAGCTGAGAGGCTTCTGTTTAATTGTAGCCATCTTAGTTAAGACCAGTTGCAGATTGCAGTGGGTACAGGGTCTCATCTTGTTGAACTGGAGAGGGGTTAGTAATACTACAGTTCAGAGCCATGAGGATCCTGCAGATATTTATACAAGCATCACTAACTGCTCTTCACATACAGTTTCCAGGAATGCTTTATTGGACGGAAAAAATAATTAAAGAATTGTATGAGTAAAGAGGAGCAAAAAATATCCTATACTATGTAGACTTTTAGCCTCTCCTTTCATGTTGCAGCTGCTTGAAACAGAGTCATAATAAGAGAGTAACTTAGGAATTGTCTAGACTGAAAAATATTTCTCGACAGAGGAAGAACTTTCAGCCACAAAGACCTTAATACTTAAATTACAAAGAGATGTAGCAGGTTGTGAAGATTTCTTGCAATTCAGAATTGGAGTAAAGTGTTGATTTTCCGTACTTTTCTGTCTGTTTTGTCTTTAAATCATTTTAGAAGAGATTTTACTGGAGAGGAGATTTGAAAAAGAGGAAAGAAAGTAGGAATAATGAGAGAGGAAGAAAGGAAGCAATGTGAGCATGGAACAGAGATATATTAAAGAGAGGGTCAAAAAGTCAGTCAGCTTACAGGGAAGGATTTCTGTAAGAAAATTTATAGGACAGTAATAGGATCCAGGACAAAATTTTCTCTGTTGTTTATTGCTGAGTTTGTGTTAGCTGCTCCCAGGTTCATACCAAAAAAGAGAAAGGAATCTAAGATCATAGGAACAATATAATATCTTGAGCTGAGTAGGGCTAACTGAAAATTACACTTTCACTGAAGTGAAAAAAAAAAAAAAAAAAAGAACTTTATTTCCAGAGAAAGATTTTTATTTCAGTAGGCAGTAAATAATCTACGAAAGATTTCTTTTTTCTGGAAAACAACATATTTTGTCGAACAATCTGTTCAAATATGTTGTTGTTAGTAGTAGCATGTGGGACTTCCCTAAAAATTTATTTGGTGGCAGAGCAACTCCACTCACTCCCTTGCAGATCTTTCAAGAATGAATCATGGCCAGGTTTTTGAAGCCATACTAAAAAATTTATGAACATCAATTTCATTTCACTTGAATAGAAAAATAAGACGATACTGATGAAATTATCAGATACGGAATTAGAAGACTTGGGATCTAACCTGAACTCACTCCTCTATTGATCTGCTGGTTTTAGTTAGGTAAAAGCTAAGTTTTCATAACTACGTATTGGATATTTCAGACCCCTTCTGCAAAGACATCCCATTTAGCTGCAATGGAAAAAGCAACAGAAAATCTAAGTGCTCTTGAATCAAATCTCCTCAGACTGACAAAACCAGGTGGGTGTACTATTAAAACACTTCTTACCTTTTTCTATGGAACTTTCTATGGTTTATTTACCTAAGTAGTACTTATATTTCATGTATCTTCCATGATAAATCAACCGAAATCATAATTTCGGTGGTCTTATTTATACCTGGTAGTGATGTGTATGATGACATTTATTCATCTTTTTCATAATTTCCACCAAAACATACATTCCTTCTTAGAAAGGAATGGTATTTTTTGTTCTATTCTGCAAATATATATGTTCTCCCAATCTGTGTAAATTGGGTTCCATGTTATTTGGGCTTGCTTTATCTTCCTAAATCAGAAAATGCAGTGGCAAAGACCACTGTCCTTTTACAGCATGCCTTACTATCCTTCCAGTGCTAGTAGTAATGACCACTGCAGGAAATTTTAGTGGAGAAAAGGCTTCCTGAAGAAAACTAACAGAAATTATCCTTTTTGTGAAGGAATTGGATGTATGCTAACATTTAATTACCTTGTAACTCAGGAATGAACATATCAACTTATATATATCTTGTATTTTAGAGTCTGGATTAAGCACAAGAATTTTCAGGCTAATAGTTCTGCCGAACTTAGATGAATAAATAAGTAGGACTTATAAAGGAAATTTGATTAGAACTTAAAGCCACTATTGATTTTTTTCCCATTATATCCACATGGCATCTTGTACTCCTTGGAGCACCTTGATGGGCAACCTGTTCCAATAGTTGACCCACCCTTATGGTTGAAAAGATTTTCTTAGTATCTATTTGGAATTTTATGATTTCCAGCTTATATCTATTGCCTCTTGTCCTATCAGCGAGGACAGTCTGTCTCCACATTTTGTATTCCTCCTGTTAGGTACGTGTAGACTCCTCTCAGCCTTCTCTTCTTAAGACTGAATAAACCCAGTTCTCACAGCCTCTTCTTGCTTTGCCATGCGCTCTAGCTCCTTATCATTTTGGTGGCCCTTCACTGGAATTAACTCGAGTATGTCAGTGTCTGGTACTACAGTGACCAAAACCAGACACAATTATCTAGATGGGGTCTCACAAGTGCTGAGCAGTGGGGAACAGTCACTTCCCTTGACCTGCTGGCTATGCTGTTTCTAATACAGCCCAGTAAGCAACTGGTCTTTGCTGACTCATGTTCCAGTTATCGCCCATCATCTCTGTATATGCATTTGTCTTAGAAGAGAAAGCATTTCTGTAATAAATAGTATAAAAAGAGTGATGCAAAAATTCCATTCATCTGTGCACTGATCCTTCATTTTTTGCTGCTGACATTGATGCCTGCATTCCTGCAGAATAAGATACAGAATGAATTCTGTAAGTTAATTGAAAATTACATTGATTGCTTAATAAAATGATGTTTCATTCTTAATAGGAAGTTAAATTAATGGGTTGATCAGTTAGAGAACACATTTTCAGTAATTGGCAAATACTTGACGGCTGAAGTCTGCTCTGTTGCTGAAATAGCGTATTCATCAATAAGTTTCAGGATACAAATTCAAGAGGATTCTTTTGCTGCGGCCATGCAAAACAAATAACAAAGCTTACAGCTATCCTTACAAATATGTGTAAGTGGTTTAGGACAATGTGCACACTCGTAGGGCATGCTATTAAAAATATTTTGTAAAAAAAATCTTGTCATGGGCAATTCTTAAAAGTCGATAGACACGTAGCAATCCATTGATGATGGTCTATTAGAAAAATGAAAAAGAGCTGAATCTGCCTCTTTCATAAGAAAATGAGAAAAACAAAGTATTTCATACACAGTATGATTTAAATTTGGAAATTTCAAATGTTTTCCCATTTAAAACTTTTTGGGAGGTGTTTTTCTTTGTGAAAATGCTCGTTTGAAGCAATATATTTTTGAACCTGTCAAATAGGAGAGAGTACTATTAAAGGGTGTGATTTGTCCCAAAAATAAAATAAAATAATCTGCTTGTCCTGCTGGCTGTCCTATTTAATTGGTCCTGATTTGCATTCAACAGACTTCAACTAACTGCTACCACTGGAGGGTGTAGCTATCGATCCACTATCACA
The DNA here is from genome assembly GCF_929443795.1 of Astur gentilis. Lineage (NCBI taxonomy): Eukaryota > Metazoa > Chordata > Aves > Accipitriformes > Accipitridae > Astur > Astur gentilis. Next base: position 14,059,880 of record NC_064913.1, read on the forward strand.
ACTCGTTGTTCCAGAGTGCATTTTTAACCTTGTTTTTTTCAGGGACTAGCTGCATTGATCTTTTTCAACCACAGAACTTGCCCAGCAGAAAACTTGTAGCTCAGGTTTCTTTACTAAGGCAAAATAGCAACTAGCAAATGTAACATTGTTCTGGTGCTCATCAGCTGGTAATGCAATTGTGTTTAACTCTCAGAAGCTTGAATGCAAGTTATTGTTCTCCTATATGTTAGATATACTATTTATATCTATATATTGTATATATTATTTACACCTATATTTAATAAATTATTTATAGAATAGAAATATAAATACTTAGGTGAAGAAAAAAAATTCCTTTACCTACTTATGCTATCCGTATGCCAAGCATGTATGTAAGCATTAGTCACTAGTAGCATCATGAGTACAGTTCATGCTATATAGCTTTAAATACATTTTTGTACATGTCCTTACTGCACATTCTCCTCCGTAGATGATTTGTGTGGACCTTTGTTAGACCCCTGATGAACTCCAGACATCCTACTCATTAGTCTAGTAGCTGGAAGTTCATCAGTCACATCCATAAGCTCTTCATTATTTAAGTCGCACAGCTACTTACGTTAGAAGAAAAGAGCAAGCTTTTGAATTTCTCTCTGGATGACAGTGAGAGATTTAAAAGCAAACTCTGTGCTAAAGAAGGATTTTTCTAGTCTTCAATTATGATTCCAGATAGAGTTTCTGTTGTACACTATCACTGCTTATCATAATGGATTTGATTTGCTTATTGATGTAGTTCGTGGATCAGAGCTTACAGGACAGGAAGATCCTTTGTTCCTCTACCCTGTAATTTCGTGTTGGACATCAAGCAATGCTTATCGAGAAGGTAGGATAATTGGTGTTTGTTTTAATTGTAAAGGCTGCTTTACTTCAGAAGGTTGCCAGTAAAGCTATTTACTTCTTGCTTGGAGTAAGCTCTCAGAAACTTTCTCTTAATTTTGTTCTCAAATATACATAATCAAGTAAAACAGCTTAAAAGAATTTCTTACTATAGTCACAGTTAGAAGTGTATGAAATACTTGCAACAAATTATTTTAGATGTTGATGTTAAGTATATGAAATATTAATATTTTAAATAATTTGAATAATGTTTATTTTCTAATAACCTTAAAAACGAGCTCATTTTTTTTAAAGTTGTGTCAGATTTTCAAAGATTCTGTTTGTGTGGCATGTTCTTTTTAAATTGAGATACCCCCTTTCCACATTAAATTACGTTACTGAAGGAGGAATTCACAAAAGTCTGAGTACACTTGCATTTTTGAAAGAGGATTTAAGATTCTGGTATGTAGCCTTTGCCACTGCCTTATTTTTTTGTACTGATGTTCAAAACATCAATGGAGCCTAGCCTGTAAAATTAGTATAGCTTTCAGATAGGATAAATACATATTTATTTCTTGATGGTAAAAAATTATGAAGACAGCCAAACAGTAAAAGCAGTTTGCAAACAATTAAAAAGCTGCCTAAAATCTAGGCAACGCAGCTCCGCTGCTGCAGTGAGAACTGTGTGATGCTTGTACACTAATGTGACTGTCACTGAGAAGAGCAGCCTAAGTGAATAGGATGCAGTTACTGTGTTTATTATTTTTTCAGGGTTTTCAGGTATGTGTACAATTAGGCATGTTGAATATTGTTATAAAATATTTTTGCATTATGTACTGCATGATACAAAAATAGTTTCAAGCCTGCCTGTTTTCTCAGTCCCTAGAATGTTTGTCATTCTAGGATTGTAAATAGTGAACTTGTAATTCTGGATACCTGGTCACAACAAGAAGTATTTAGCGACTGCTGTTGCGTATCATGACCTATCTGATTTTAGTATCAGTATGCCTTTTCTTCATCAGCATGCAACATGAGATAAATATGTGCTTTGAGACATACATAGCTGTAATTATAGCTGAATTCAGAAACCTGTTACAGCATAAATACAAAAACTGTGTTAATTATTTGTTACTTTATTGCAGTGATGAAATTCAGGAAGAAATCACGTTTTCTTGAGTTCTTTGTTCAAGTTTTGCACAAAATCCTGAACGAAGAGAAATTTCAATGTGTTCTGGAATGGGCAGGCAATGTGCAAGTTTACTTGAAGAGGTAGATCTCTGTTATAGTAGTGGTGAAAAAATACTACTTAGGTTCACCAATGTCACAGTTACAGCATAAACTGTAAATTGTACCTGGTAGAAGACCCATCTGGAGCCGTTTCTATGGCTCCTAGTCTACAGAAGTTTCATGAACACAGAGGATTATATAGCTACAGAAAATACTGTATTGTGACCTCTTTATACATGGAGACTTCTCCCTTGGCTGTATGTGTTCAAAAGTTCTGTCTACCATCAGCAGTTTCTAGGATTTTCCTTTTCACAGACACCACTTGGTAATATGGCCATTTGCCATATTGCTATGAGGCAGTGGGATAACTTAGAGAAGTACGTTGGGTTAAATCAAAAGCAAACTGATCAGGGCCTACTGTAGTGTCTAAAAAAAAAAAAAAGTTCTATACTGAAAAGATAAGCAGAACCAAATTGTAGACACTTACTTAAAAGGATCCCAAAGAAATTTAAAAACACACACCAGTATTTCTAAAACTTGAAAGGCAAATAATCAATGAAAAGGAGATACATTATAGGGAACAGGAACTGCTGTTACAAAAGACCAAAAAATTTGGACATGAAGTTCTTTGCAGAATCCTGTAGTAGAATGTGGGTAATGAAGCAAACTGTTTTGTTTTACTAGGAGTTAGGAAGGTTGAGGTAGTTATTACCTATAAATTCAGATTTCTATATTAAACCTCCAAAGTGAGCACCTCCTATTTTCTGAAGAAGAAGAAGGAAAGAAAACCTGCTGAATTTAAAACTCCCAATGAAATAGGAGTTGCATGTGCTCTGCTCTACCAGTTCCCAAAGATAACCCTTTAACTATGAAAAGAGTTTAACATGATGATGATGCTGATGATTTTAACGTTTTTGTTTGTCAGGAGGAACAACCACCTTCTCGGTATCAATGGAATTGCAACACAAGAAACACTTTCTCCCACTCTGCCAGAAGGCACGGATAGAAATACTACAGGAGTTGTGGAGTTTCAGAAAGTGAGTTTTATTTTTCAGGACTCATGTATGTTTTCACTGGGCAGCAATACCATAAGCACAAAAATAAATTTTTAAAAGCTGTCTCATAAAAACCTCAGCTAGAGACATGCATAATTTCTAAAATTTGGGATACAAACTTTAGTCCTCAGCTCACCGCAGCACGCCTAAAACCAGGAAGAAATGTTGGCATGGGATTTATCTGAAAGACCAACAATTGTGAGTAATTTGAGATTAGTCACAGTAATGCATTCCAAAATCAATGAAAACTTGCCTTTCGTCAGATCCCTTTAAAAAACCCCAATATGTTAATAGAAAATGCCTTGGGTACCATCACATTAAGAAAAGGAGATCAGTTTAGGCCTTCTGGTACAATACATTGTACTTGCATTTTTTTCATGAGTAGTTGTTCATGAATAACTCCTTGTGCAGATATTCTAATTGCACAATAAAGGCTTTTTGTACAGAATTCTTTTAAAATAAATTTTTGCTTTCATTGGAAGGTGAGAATAATCTTAATGGCTTTGTATTGTTTTGGAGGAAGAGTTTTCTTCCTCATAACCCTCTAGTAATGCTGTAACACTGCTAGCATCTGAGATAGATTAGGAAAAGGTTTTTTTGTCTCAGTTTTTGCATTGCAAAGTTTTACTATTTATAGTAATAGGAAAAGAACTATTGTTATTTTTGAGATGAACAACACTGGTATATGAAAGAAAATATTTGGGGGCCCGGCTTGCTTCTTCGTGTCAGGCATTTGACATATACCTTCTAGAAAAATTGTAAAGCTTTCTGGAATATTAAATATTTCTTTTGCTGTCTTATTTTGACAAATAGCTCCAGAATTTATTTTCTGATCTGTTCCTGCATAAACCAAACTGCCGTACACCTCAAGTAATTGATAATGTAGGTATAAATAAGTATTTGAAATATATTTAAGATTTTCATGGAAGATTTTTTTTAAAGGGTATGGAGACCTCACCTTTAAAGAAACCAGAGGCATCAACTTTGAAGAAACCGAGAAAAGAAGCCTTGAGTCCAATTCGAAAAAGACAGACTCTTAGACAGTATTTCATGAAACATCCCAACATAATGGAATCTCCAGAAGCACAAAGGTAAATGAACACAAGTAGTCAGGTTCATATACAGAACAAAAATATTTTGTCTGAAATTCAGTTTACAATTAAGTGTATATTTTAAAACTTTTTTCTATCAAAAGGACGAATTTGTTCACAGTCCACTTACTCTTCTGTTTTAGTTTGGTATAAAATTGGCTTCCACTCAAGAGAACAACATCTGTCTCATTTCTATTTCAGAGAATAACTGTTGAAGGTTTTGAGGTCTTTGTATTAATAATCAAAGACTGTATTTCAGTTGTGTTAGCCTGAGCATGTTGATTCGTCATGGTGGAAAAGCTATGTTAATCTGCATACTATAATGCTTTTCAAACTCTGTTGGGGAGCTTACCTGTTAGAAATCTAATAAAGGATGTTTATTTGTTCCTGATGTTCAGGTAGTTTCAGAGTGGTTTTTGTTTTGCTAGTCTTTTTGGATTATGTGTTCTGTAGCTTTTGGAAAACTGTTTCCTGAGAGAAACAAATGAAAATTCATTCATCTCTTCTTTTGGCAGGTAATTGTATATATTTGGTTAACTCACTAGTAACGGTACCTTCTGATCTAGAAGAATTTGTATTATTGATTACCTGGTGCTTTGGTCACTTAGAAAACTAGAAATAGCCAAATATAAGCAATGACATAGCTGATTTGGGAAGTCTTTTAAATAAAAGAACCTCAGAAAAGTCTTCCATACACTATCTTTTAAATGTTTACCTAAACCGTCCATTTTTCCTCCTCGACAGAAAACACCTGCCTCGCTTAACGTGTTTTTCGTGGCTTTCAGTGGGAGAGAGGATGTTTGGCTTATCCTGGGCTTTTTGGTTTTTCAGCTACTCTTTCGTATCTTACATAATAACATTTCTGTATAATACATTCATCATTGTATATGGTATACTGTTTTGCCCACGTTTTGAAGGTGGAAAACAGGCAGAAAAATAATTTAGATTGATAAAGGGATCAGTTTACAGTTTCTAAAAAAAGAAAAAATGAGATTTGATTTGACTACAGCACTCTGTGTGCCAGGTAATACAGAATTGTTTGATCTGGCAGGGAAACAAACAAACAAAAAATCTATGGCTGGAAATTAAAGCCAGGCCTCCAATTTTGAACTAAAATGTTTTCTTCACACTGAGAATGATTAGCTACCAAAACACAGCAATAAAAAGAATGATCCAAATTTATAGTATAATAGTAGACCCTCCAACTCCTGAACAGACCGTGTGAAACACATTGTATTTGCTATAATAATCTGTTTGGATGATTCAGGTACAAAAAACTTCAAACACAGAGCTAAACTCTTTGTAAGTACTAAGACAAATATCTTATGGAAGTTGTTAAAATATAAGCTAGGATTTAGTGTGTGTGAAGTGCACTGAAAGAGGGAAAACACAATTGCTTTTCTTGATGGCAGCAAAAATCCTTTTGCTAGAAATATGTCACATGCTTCTGAGTTAATACAAGTCTGTGGATATGGAATGGGATACTTCTTTGTGTCATTACCATGATTTTCTTTTCTAGAGCTTAAAGAATACACAGTTTCATGTTTTGCTACTTCATGTATTTTGGTTTAGGAAATGCAAGAAAGAGTTGCAAAAAGTAGCTCATCGCACCTTAGTGGTACTGCTGAATCCAATTGTGAGTAATTACTTAAAGCGAAAGAAGTTTCATCAAATATGTCTTGAAGAGATGCCCTGGAGGTCTCAGATGAATATCTGTCTGGCAGTTGCACACTACAACTTATTTAAAAAGAAACTGGAAGAGCAATATAACGTTGGAATTTGTGGTTCACAGCATCTGGACAGGTATACCTTACTTTGTTATTAGTGACTGCTATTAATATAGATTATTATGTTATTGCCATTAATGCAAACATCTGAATTACAATATCGTCAGTCAGTTTGTCATATGAACAGTTCAGCTTCCAAATGCAGATTGATTTAATATGTAACAAGTTTTGCTTTACATCATATATAGGCTGGTGATGTGCACGTTTTTGGTTGCTTGCTTGGCTGGTGAGATTAAAATTTTCAAATATACTATACTGTGCTATTTTTTGATTCCTTATAACTTTTGGCTATCATTTGTTATATCTGATTCCTAAAGCTGCTGGAAAATAATCAAAACTCACTTTTGAGAAACTGAATTTTGTTTGTGTATATCAAAATCCTTTTTAATGTTATAGCTGGGTTTTTTTTGTGCTTTCTTCTTTTTCTCCCTTTCTGCAGTTACAGTATTTTGGATCCTGAATTATTCTCATTAAGTAATTCTGGCACTGTAGTGGTGAGAGAAGCTGTAGAGAGTAACATGAGAACACCAATTCCTCCTCTCCTTAAAAAGTCAGGAATGACTGAAGAACAAACTCGTAAGAACTTCTAAGGGGTGAACAGCTACAATCGGTTTCAACTTAACTTTTTCTTTCTCTTAATTTCTGCCTTGACCTCCATCATTAGTCCTCCACATCACCTTTGGAAAAACACTCAAGCCTATTCAAAGAGAAGGTGTTTCTGGATTTCGAAAGTGTCCTCCGTATTTTCTCTTTTTGGCATACCTAGTCTAAAAGAAGTAATAGTCAATAATGGGGCATTTATAGTAACTCTGAGCATTGCTTATTGTATGGATAAATATGTTACTTTTTATTATGTGGTTATTCTTTATCTTTAGTAACAAGCTTATAAATTTTAATAAATCAGTGATACTAGCTTTTGTTTTGCAGAAGCCACACTGCCTAGACCTATTAAATTGATAATATTCCAGATTATTCTAAATGCAATGATAGTTGTGATCAGTTTCTGTGGTTGTTAATTGGTCCGTAGTTTCCTTTTGATTTCCTAACAGGTCAATAATTTCCTGGGTAATTCTGTAAGTCTTTCTTAAAATATTAGACTGATTTTTTTAATTATCTTTCAGATTTTAAGTTGAATAATTTAGGTTTCCTTCTCTACTGCTTGCTCCCCAGTGTTTTCCTGTAGCAGAGGCTACCTCAGGGTCAACTTTTTATCTTCTACCACTTTTACTTCAATTCTGTCTTCCACATTTGACAGTTCTATCATCCCAGCTATTTTCATTAACATCCTTGGAGGTTTCAACAGGAGCCAAAAGACTCTTCTCTGTAGGTAACTGTGAAATATAGGACTTTGATTACCTCAGATGTTGGTGATAACATACAAGCCAATGGAAAGCAGTCCTCCTAGCCACCATAAGTTCAAGAAGAAATCACAAGCCTGGCCTTTCAAGTAGCGCTTGAGGGAACACATTCTTGCCACAGCTGTAGAGAGCGAAATTCTCCTATCATTCTGTGTAGGACTTCCTTAGGTAGGAATTAACCATTCTTTTTGCCTTTTCCAGGGAGGTGTGACAAAAACAAGCAGTTGAATTCACTGGTTCTCTTTGCAACAGCCTACTTTTAGTTATACTCATTTGTCTTGATACTTACAAGTCACTGAGAACTGAGTCACTGAAAGTTGCTGAAAACTAATGAAAATCCTGTTTACTACCTCCTAGCCTTTGCAGCAATTCTGAATGAAAGAATTTCATGAAGTGTGCAGCTTGCCATAGAGTTCAGATACTGTTTAGCTTGAAATTAGTTTCTGCCTGAAACCTATAGCTTAGATATTACTGTATCCCACTACCATGAACCTTTGTGTTTCGCCTTGGAGGATATTTGATATTGAATAAAATAATGCAGCAATTCTACACATAGCACAGAATTTATCAGAAATCTTCCCTTCTTCCTAACTTCTCCTTTTAAGAGGCCTCAGTTTCAGAAAGGTTCTTAGGAGCTTGCCACACAGTGATTTCTCCCTAAAACTTAACATCTATGAGGGTTGTGTTTTGGCTTTGAGGCTGAAAACTGTTTGGTACACATTATTATTTTGCTCAAACTTTTTTTATCCTTGCTTCTCCCGGTGCTAAAGTAAAAGCATCTTATATTTTAAATATCATAACCTTATAAATATGATAACCTTCGCATTGGCATTTCCTAACATTTAAGTGTTTAGCTGCCACAGGAAAATCCTAGCTGGCTGATAATATTTTTTTATTATTATTTTTTTTTTTTTGAGAACTTTAACTCATTTATAACCAATGAACTTCTTGTCTTCAGGCACAGAGAAATCTTCTGAGCAGAGCATTAAACTCGGTGGAACAGATACTCCTCAAACTCAAATGACAAATGATACAGAAATATCAGTCTCTTATTCCCCCAAAGAATACAACCAGTTTCTGCCAAACACCATTTTATTGCAGCATTTTACAAAAATCTTTTTGCATTTAAGAAGAGCGGTGGTAAGATACTTTCTTATTAAACATTTTATTTATTACTAAGCATTGCATTACAATACTTACTACTTTCTACATTTAAAAGACCCACACTTCAGAAACTTCATAAAAATTTCAGTGGGGAGAAAGCAATGATTTCCCATCTTCCGCGAAATATCCAAGTGCAGTGTATGAAATGTCAGACATATCACCTATCATAATGCATCTTTCTATCAAACATAATAATTTTTATAAATTTTTTATTTTTCATTTAGTCTTTGTAACTTTCCTTCTCATGTTTGTTAAATCTTTCTGAAAATACTTGCAGACTTACCTTTCCCTTTACAGGTCTTAGTGAATGGCTCAGTAGTGTAAACAGAAGGACCAGTGATTGAATGGAAATGCAGACTGACTACTCCTCCCATAAACCCTTCTAAAACCAAGTAAAAACACATGTATAGGTGGTGTGAATTAATTTTTATTTCTTATTCTCACACCAAAAGCAACAATTAAATTCAATTATAAATTAGTGCTTCTATGAAAATTTCCACATTAAGGTTCTATAATACTTTATATAAATTGAAATATTGAATGATTTGGTATTAAGGATGATCCATAGACTTCAATTTTGAAAGATTACTTATACCCAAGCTTTGCAATAAAAGAAGGAAGCTTTTAATTTCTTTATTTCCAAAGTGTAATTATATTTTGAATGATATGAATAGGTTCTTGCTCACCGTGGTGGCCACTGGACGTTGCTTCAAAATGCTTGTCGAGAACTTTGGAACTATACTCAAGAATTACAGTTGATTGCTAACCATTCACATTTCCATAAGGATGCACTTCCCATTACCAGGGATTTTCTTAGGAACACCATCTGGTTGCCTTTTTATTTGGCATCAGACATGATCATTGATATGATAACTGAACTACAAGCAAGCGGGTCTCTTAAGGTAAAAATTATTTTTATTAAGACAGTATACTCTTTATTATCACATCTTCAGTAGAGTTTTCTTTCTCCTGCATTATATTCTGTTACCTCCAAGTTATTGTCTCTAACAAGTTTTTAGAGGATTACAGTATTTTCTAATCTTTATAATTTGATTTGTCCTAAAAAAAGTTTGAAAATAACAGGTAGAATAATGTTTCTTCACTGTAGATTGTGGATCCTGAAGGAGACTTCTGCATTCCCAGTTGTTTAGGAGGTATTATGGATGAGAATGGTGGTTCTAGTCTCCATCCGCAGTCTCCCCTGGATGACGTGAACGTGGTTGACTTGAAATGGATATGTAATCTGATTCTTAAAACAATAGAATTGTTATATCAAATGAAGAAGTGGGAAGCACTGGTACACATAGCTGTACAATTTAACATATTTACACAGTAAGTTACACCAGCTCTAATAAAAAAATAAAAAGCGACACTATGTAGTTAAATATACTGTTATTTTGCTTAATTACTATACTTTGCTTTTTTTCAGTGAGAGATACACAGAACAAGTGAGTCCGCTGCTGGTGTATGCTCAGAGGCAGCTGCTGGAAAGGATACAGCAATTCAGTGGCCCAGCCAGCCATGAATCTCATTTCATAAAATATCTGTCTGATAATGCACATAAGGTGAACCACAGATTTCTATTTTGGGCACTGACTCTTAATGTGAACTAAATACGGAGAAGTACTTTCACTGATTAGATTAATATTTTTTTCATAATGTTCACAAATAGTAAATTATAATAAATTAATGGACATAATTGATTGAATTGCATGAAAAGGCTTATATGACGTGATTCCAGCAGCAGCAGAGATCTGGACTCGATGACCCAGAGAACATTTCTTCCATGCATAATGTACCCATTCCATATTATGAGCCTAAATCTAATTTCATGTTAGTTCTTCATGCCGCTCTTTTAACCTGAAAACATTTATTTGGATATTGTGCAGTCTTTGTGATTAATTAAAGTTAAATACAAAGAGATTGCTTTGTTTCTGCATTGGAACGCTGCTTCTAATGACCAAAATTAATCAAACTGAGTTAACCTGAGCAGTGACAATACCAATAAAAAACTTGAAAAACTTGATCACCACCAAAAAAAAAGTTCCTCGTTAAAAGCCATGGCTCTATGTATTTAGTAAACTGACATTGCCACTTGGAAATTTTTCATGGAATTAGCTATTAAAAATTAGGATTCTCCTTTTTTTTAACCTAAGGTTTATTTCTGAGGAGTTTTGCTAAAGTCAATCGCATGGTTGATATTCTTAATATGTTTCTATTACTAGTATAAACACAGGACTTGAAGGAGCAGGGGGGAAATTGGGATTTGGAATTCCAGACAAGTTTGTTCTGAACACAAATGTGGGAGCCACTGCCTGGCCTGGAGACAGCACACTGCTGCCCAGGGCTGGCAGGGACTCGGAAGGCACCCCTGGCTTCCGAAGGGCGGCTGAGGCGCTCCGTCTGGTCTCCCTGTAAGGCTGTTCCCTGCTGACTTCTTTCGGGCTCTGCCCTCGAGAACAGAGTCCTTCGTCTAAAAAAAGGGCAGTGAGGCAAACCATCGCATACTGCTGTAATCTGAGCAATGTGGACAATTAATCATAGTTTTGAAGGACAACTTGCGGCATATAAAGACTAATGTTAGTCAGTAGTAATAAGGATCGTTCAAAAAAGACATAGTCAAGTTAGAAATTTGGAGGGTATGGCTGCATTTCACAATGCAGTGCCATTCAGAGTGTAGAACTAGCTCTGAATCGGTTCTTTTGCTTCTGAAGTGATGTAGCTACACTAGCAAAATAAAATGTCTGTGCTGGATTAGCCCTTTATAGAAGTCTGGAAGTTTGCTTCTCTGACAGGGTTAGACTGCTGCCGTTATCTGCATAGAGCTGTTTTGTATATCCCTATGCAGCATTACATTGTGCTTTACAGGCAGTGTGCTCTTCAGGCATACTTATACTGACAGGTTCTTTGCAAGTATGCATTTCTCCACGCAAAAAAAATGTGAAATATTTGCTGAACATAGAGTTGCTCGTGATTATGGCAAACACCAAATAAGATACAAGTTTACTTCATTAACATCTGAACACTTATATCCAATATTTAGCTGTTGTGAATGTTTCACCTCTTACTGACAAGGGTACCTAGTTATGGGTCATTGGTGTCTTTGTAAATTAGTCCTCTTTTATTTTGTCATATGACTGCATATTTAGATACACTTAACTTTAAGCACCAAACATTGATTTTTCTGAATATTATTCAATTATTATGAAACAAAACTTGCTTTTTAGATGAGTTGCAGAAACTACGTAGGGCAGAAATTACAGCTGCCTGTTGCCCGTTCTGCTAGTGAACGGATTTTTCCTGGATGCTTTTTCCATCCCGAGATGAAAAATGATTACACAGGTCAGAGCACAGTTCAATTTCATGAGTTCTCTTTTCTCCCAAACCCTTTCCTTTTTTTCATACTGGGATATTTCTTTTTTCCTCCTTATTGTAGGTCTTCCACTGCTCCTACAATCTGTTTCTTCTAATATAAACTCAATTTTGTCTTCAGATTATTATTCTTGATATTTTGGATGGGTAGTAACGTTGTCAAGACCTTTCCAAATATATTCAGACTGTATCTAAAAGCAGAGAAAAGCAGTTGTCATCCAGATGCCAGATGACCTACAGTATGTTGAATGAGCTTGGTGGTCTTGGCCCAGTTTTCCATCAGTATTGCTGGATATTCAGCAATATACCCAGAAGTTAATGTGAGCATGCACTGTTAACCATAGAATCAATAGAAAAACTGAAGTGAGCTATAAGATGACAAAACACCTCTTTTACCCCCAGTTGTTCTTTTCAGTCAGGATTAAAATGTTATAGTCATTAATGGAAGTTTGTAAAGCATAGCTCCTCCTATCACAGATATGTCAATGCATTGCACACAAGGCTTTGTGTTGAATTCGGCTGAAGAAAGTCATTAAACAATAAATAATGCTGTATGTAAGGAGAGCAGGTAATATTATGCATTCAGTGGAGAGAGCATGCCAACTCAGAGGTTTAGTCCGCAGAAACTATGGTAATTGTAGTAAATAGGATCGGCAGTTGTAGTAAAAGATCTGTTTCCAGACTTCAGACACCAGAATTCAGAGCAGAGAGCTGAGCTGAGGCATGCCCAGGGCAGATGGAATTCAGGGAAGACAGATGTCACATGACAACTAAAAGGTAACACTGAAAAAGATGTAAATGCTCAGAAGTGTTCCTGGTGGTTAATTTGCTCTAATTCATAATCCAACAGGAAACAAAAGTGACAATTATGTTAATATATTTTAGTTTTGAAGTTGTGGAACTGTTTAAATATATGTTTTGCAGGGTGATTTACTAAAAATATGTATTTATGTAATGCAAAATTGTTTCCATAATTATTAATTTCTTTTAGATCACGGTCAAGCAAAAGCCCTAGTTCATGTACCTCTTGATGTGAATGATACACTGAAATGTTTTAGAGAAACTCTACAAAAATCTAAATATCACAGCAGAGCACTGAGACACAGCAGAAAACTGCTTTCATTATTTCTTGCACACACGCAAGGTGAGTTATTTATTGTAGTGTTTCTCACTTAATAAAGTGCATATGCAGTTAAAATAGTAAAGAGTGAAAAGAATAGATTTTTTTAATTCAAGTTTTAGTTGTTATTGACAATTAGAAAAACCATAGAATATAAAGTTACATATGACGTTCTGTAAGCACAAGCTCTAAGCCTGATTTTCTATGATTTGTGTCTCACAGTTGGATGGTAAATTTTTTTGTCATGCAGCTGTGTCACTTGTCTCTCTGCAGCCAAACCTCTGTCAGAGGACTGACTGGCAGATCTTCCCAAGTTCATTTCCTCTAACAGAGCACATATTTTCATTTGGTTGCACTGACCAATGAGTTATGTCCAATGAGTTTAATTCGGAGACACCCAGACAATCTTAGCATAGGAAACCAGATAAAAATAGAGTACACAGGAGTTGTATTATTTGTTCGAGTAATGTGGTGTGGAAATATTTGTGGTGCTGGAAATAGTGTAATACTTTTCCAAACTGATCCTATAAATCACTTTTCTGGTCTAGAAAATGCTGGAAGAGCAATCAGCAGTCATATCTCTTCAAATAGAAGGCTGGAATTTAATGTGGGAGATGAACTGATATTTCTACCAACACCGCGTGACCTTTCTCAAGAAAGATTTAATTTCTCCTGTATGGTTGAGAGTAAACCCATACCACAGTCACAGCTTTCAGTAATTATCTCTTCCTATGAACAAACAATTGGTAATTTTTTTTCCATAAATTTCCATTTATAGCTAAGATGTAATATCATTCTACCTATCTGTGTTCATATTTGTTTATTCCAGTGTTATTTTCCTCTGTCAGACAGCAGTAACTGTTTGAAAACTGGTTTCCAGAAATACATAACCTTTTTTCTATTGATTCAGAAAATCCTAAAAAAAGCCACTAGTTGGTTCATAACCTCTACAGTTATGTCATCTTATGAAAAAGCATTACTTCAGTGGTGTTATACTGATGAATCCCAAATTAAAAATCTGCAGTGTAATGTTTAGCGGATTAATTTTAATTCCATGATAGTGTGTTTTTTGTTTTTTTTTTTTTTCCTGCCAAACAGACCATTTGGATTCTGTGTATTTGAATATGAGACCTGGTTGCTTGGCTTACATCTTACATTCTAGTAGGGCTTTACTCATACAGTTAGAGCTCAGCGCTACTACCTGGTTTTGCCGTATGACAAAATAGGTGAAGTGTAGCAGGTCAACAGATGCCTTAAGTGGTTTTATTAGAAGGGATCCAGAAATGAGCCAGGGATAGGGCTGCTGTGCTGTATGCAGGCAGTGTTGTTTAGCAGGGCCAGTGGCATGCTTCCCAGTTTATCTCTTGAAGAGGAAGAAATTTGACAGGTCTGAAAAAAACAAAAATACAGAAGTTTAGGTAAACAGGTCCATAAATACATCTTACTCTAGTTTTTAAAGTTAGTAGAAATAAGAAATTTTATATTTGAAGGTAAAATATACAAGCCTAATAAATCTTTCAAAAATATTCATGCATTGAATTACATGTGAATGCATGTCTACTTCTCACACAAAATTTGTTCACGATTCAGTGACTGATTTAATGATGTGACTATATTTTTTTCTAATTGATTAAAAAATAAATAACAGGAATCCTTGAAATAAACAACCAGAGAGACCTCAAAGTTCAGGCTCTACATGAACTTGGAAATCTTCACTTTTACACTGGAAACAAAAGGTATATAGTTACTAGATTAAAAAAGAGCATTGTTACATTATTTTTTAATTGGCATTCATAAACCCTTCACCTGTCTTGTAAGTTCTTGTGCTTTCCTCAAGTCCGTGTAACTTCTTTCATCTAACTCACTATTAGCTATATTTTCAGAGGCTTTTGTTCTGGAAATTGTTTATTTTTCTTAGCTAGCTAATTGCAATTAAGCAAATTAATTAAGCATCTCTATGTGTTTTTAAAAAGTAATATCTATTGCTTGACAATTGAATTTTAGTGTAAGTCCCAGTAAGTCTGTTGACCAGGAATGGTATCTTTTTGTATTGTAGAAACTGTAATTCAGTTTTTGACCTAATCAGAATTTCTTATATCTCATGCAATAAAGGTAAAAGGAAGTGAGTCTTCCACTTTGGAAAATGTCAGCAATATGATGAGAACGTTTTTTATGTGTTACAGAGCTGCTTTTAAATATTGGTGTCAAGCCCTTGATGAAACACTCAACATTGCTGATGCTCTTAACAACTGGCAAGAGTTAGGTTTTCTAAAAAATGCTACAGACTGTTTTGCAGTTGGAAGATCAACTGATATTAGTCAGAAATTTCTTTCCCAGGTTGGAGTTTGGGGATGTTTACATGCAGCTGTCTTAGTGGCTAAGATAGCTCAGTAAGTATTTTATCTATATATGTTCTTCTTTCATATTTTAAACAAATTGCTCATCCAGGACAGTAAGCAACTTGAAACTAAAGTAAAACCACTAAGGAGTTGCTATAAAAAAGCCTCATCAGAGGAGTTTTTTCTTTCAGGAAGAAAGTTGGTCTTTTGGAGAATATTGTTTGTTCCCTTTTCTTGAGTGCTCATCTTTGATCATAATTGCAGCTGTATATTATATGGAGAGATCATTGAAATAAAATGATAAAAAGTCATAAGCGCAAGGATTTTATGGTCATATTGATTTTCAATTGAAATATCACATCTCCCAAGTCATTGCACATATTAAATATTAATGTATCTTGAGGGCAGATTTACTGCCTAAAGTACTCATTTTCTGGTGAATTACAACTAAATGAAATTTGAATTACTGTATTAAAGTCTAGCATCAATAAATATTTCTGTCCAGTACTCCTTGACTGCTGGTAAAACACTATGGATGTAATTCTGAGCTGTTTCTCAATGTATTGTACAATATAAAAATGTACAAAATATGAAATTTAGAAATATCTAAACCAGCTCTAAATGACCTTAGAAGCATTATACCCATGAAAGGGCAGAGCTTCATCTGAGTAACGTGTCTTACCTGAGAAGCAGGTCGTATTAATAGCACTGTAAAATATCTGTAAACCAGGGTAGCTTTGAAAGTATTAGCATGGGTATTTCAGGATGAAATGGCATTGCCACATTCAGAATGAGCACCCAAGAGGAAAAGGAGTTGAGTTTAAGTCGATGCTAAACCACAGCTCTTCCAATTCTGAGCTGTGGTGCAGTCTTGGGTCCCATTAGGCAAGACCCAACCCGTAGCTGCTTTTACAGGGGCTTATGGCACATATTTGCTGCACTGTGTACTGTTTCTTTACTGTTAATATGTCCATTCCAAATCCTGACAGGGAGCTGGAGGGAGCTCTCCTCTTGGCTTCTCCCTCAGGCAGATCTTTTTCTAGTCAGACCTGACTTGGGCTCTTAAACATCTTTCCTTTGAGTTGCTCTTTCTAGAGCAATTTAGTCTCAGGCTGTAAAATGCAGATTAGGATTCTAATATTGTATTAAAGATTTCTAATGTTGTAGATCAGATGAGTACCCTGCTTACCCGGATGGTTTAAAGCTCTGATGAAGTACTATGTGGGATTCATTTAATCAATCTAGACACCTACCATGTGAAAGTCCACAGGTGTAGTTATCTTAGGCTTCCTTTATGGAAGGAAATCCAATTTTAAGGTGTGAGTTGCTTGACCTGCTTTATCTTTCTAGTTTGTTCTGAGATGAGTTTTGCATTTCGATTGCCTGTTTCTCTCCCTTTACTTTAAAGACAATGTAGACAACTCCCTTTGTCTAGGTCTGTCTTTGGTCAAATGCTTCTTTCTTTGCATGGCATGGCTGAGCACCTATCTACAGAACAGGCAGCTGTTTTCCAATATGGAAAACATCTAGATTATGTTAGTATCATTATTATACTAAATAAAAAAAAAGAGTTTGAATAATTTGTATTGATGGGCACATTCCTATTTCTTATTATTTGTTGTACTTTAGGTATATAACAACATCAAAGATGAGATTAAGAACTAAATACTGCTATTTTTCTGCTATACTTTTTAAGGTAAGAATACAAATTCAGTTAGAATTTGTGAAGTTGACAAATTGCTTCTAAAACTTAAATCTCAATAACCCTCTATTAAAATATTTCTCTTTTCATTTTGATTCTAAAGGAAAACTGGAGATCAGAGGTAATTGACAATTTATGCACATGAGATTAGATGTTTTTATTCTCTGTTTTTTAACATTATTCCTGTGTTATAGCCTAAAAATTATCACTTCAATAAGAGGCTAGTGTCGCAGAGAAATAATGAAATACTGAAAAGTGAAGATGGCTAAAATATTTGGCAGTCAAATACATTTTTCTTCTCTTGAAGTGTTCTGCTTAGGAAGAGCTGGATGGCATCAACAATAGCAGAGTGCTCCCGCTCAGATCTGTACAGAGTCTTCACAGATTGTCATAAATTTTCAACCAGGAGAACAGACTCTTCAGAAAAAGAAGTTTTTTTAATCTTTTTTAGCATTGAAAGATACTGGTTTGTAATTCTAAAAATCTCAGCTCTGTAGGAAGTTTGCTCTAAAAATAGAGGATAGTCAAAATGATTCAGTTTCATTTACAAAGAAAATAAGATCATTAAAATTAAGTTTGCAAACTTTCAGAAACCAGCTATAGAGGAAAAAAGGGTTTAAGTTTACTTCTTTTAAAAGGAAGTTTTAAGATACCAGTAACAAAAGTGATACAGGAAAAAGAACTGCAAGTGTTCTGGCAGTCCTACTCCACTGGGGTCAACGCTTGCTAATCCAAGCGCAGAGTCAGGAAGTTAGCTGGCTTCTTCCAAAACAAACCAATGCCACTTTCTGACATCTTGTGCCAGCCATGGTTGTGACTGTGTGACCTGTGCTAGGCTACGTTTAAACCCTCGTTAAGTTCAGCAAAGGGAGAACAAGTTGAAGAATTAAAGGTAAAGGAGAATTTTCACTAGCTTCTAGCACTGTAATTGCTGGTGGTACAAAGCTGAACAATTTTGATTTCTCCTTTTGACAGAAATAGTAGTAAGCATTTGCTCCAGTTGTATAATGGTAGAAATAATTGTGACTGGGCTGAAGTGGGTCTGATATTAATTGGGATAGGAGCAGCTTGCAGGGTGAGTGTCTTGAAAAATATAATCAATTACTGTCACTGTATCTTGCGAAGTTCAAGCCCATAATTTTTTCCTTGATTTGGAAAGCTTTTCTAACCTTATTTAAATTCCACCTCTGGTATAGGCTGTAGGCTTGTTAATATCTCAGATCTGAGTATGTAAATGCATATTTCTCTAGCATATCATTGCTAATTACAGCAAGATAAACACAATTGGGAAGGAATATCCAACATCAGAGACCATGTTAGCACTCCTCCCTTTTCAAAGGAGGAACATTTAAGTTACTTCCTTAAAGTTCACATCAGTTTTAAGTTATATGATTTAACCTGCACTAGCTGACCTAGTTAAAGGTGTAACTAGGGTGAAACTGGTTTTTAACTGGCCTTAAAGTCAGCAATTCTCCCAGAAACAATGGCTGAGGTGATGATGGGGCAAGGACTTGCTAAGTAAAATCAAAGTAGCTTTCGTAGCTTGTGGGGAAAATAAAAAGATTTTTCTTCTTATGGAAGGCATTTTCCATGAAACATCTTCAGACTGGTAAAGAAATGTTTGAACACACCCCCAGAATCATCTCAAATCTTTCCTATGCATTTTCCTTGACTATGGAAATGTTTGAATAAATTATCAAGTTCTTTCTGTCTGCTGATCAGAGGCTTATCCTAAGAATTATCCAAGAAATCTTTGTGAGAACCCCTAGTGATTTATTAGGTTTTTTCCCAGTGCTTCCGGAGATTTCTTTGGGATGCTTTGACTTGGAATCTGAGAGAAACGCTATTTGCTCTTTAGGAAGATTTTTCATTATCTGGGGAGTATTTGCTGAGGAATCTTTCATGATTATTTTTCTATACCTAGATTAGTTTTTCTCTTTCTTGTTCTATGAAATACTGTCCTTTGACTATTTACAGCCTGTTCTTTTTTCCTCCTTCAAGTTCACACCTGAAGCATTTTTTCTAAAACAGATTTTTCATGGGTTTATCTGGAAAAAAATGGATACTTAAGACATTTTCATTTATGAAGTCATTTGAGTCTCAAGGGTTGAAGTTTATTATAGTGTTTCACTAATGCCTATACTTCTTTTCACAAGTAGTTCATTATTTTTACTTTCAGACCCTGTTTAGAGTTTCTCTTCCACATCCGACATCTGACTGTGACTTTGCACAATATGAAACAAATATGCTTATTCCTGGTATTGACTTGTTCTCTGATCGCTACAGAGCTGATATCTCTACTGTAGTTGCAAGTCTGAATTTTCTTATGTTTGAACTACATTGTGCAAAACAAAATTTAATAGTAAGTATTATTTTTGTACTCTGGAAATTAATTTTAAGACATTGAGTCCTTTTTTGCGTGTGTGACTGTACTTAGGAGATACCTCAGAAGCTCTAGCAAAATACCTGTATGGTTAGGTTCTGTGGCACTGCGATAGAGGCAAGGTCTAATTTGCTGCCTACAGTTTTTAGAATATAGAGGATACTTGTTTATTCAGGATGACGACAATACACGGTCCACTTAGCTTAGGCATTTTAGAGGAAATTTCTTGTTATATAGAGTTTGAAATATACTGTACTGAGAATTACTTTAAATGCGGTATGTCCAGAATGCTTTCAATAATTTTACTTCCACATTCAGTAAATAAAAGTCCCTTCTGCCCTTCTCCTTCTCACACTCTCTTATTCTTCTGTATGGAGTGTTTTTAGAGCTTCCCTCTTATGTTGATGATGTGCTTATTTCCTCCATTTAATGACTGACCACTTCCACTTTAACAGAACTTCTTTCAAAGGTGCAGTGCTGTACATTAGAATAAATAGATTGAATTGCTTACTAGTACTGAAAAAGGTGCAATTCTACCTCTGTTCCTGTTTGGGCCTGTATGCTCTAACAGATTTACATGTCAGGCAATTATCGTATACCTCTATAAATCAACTCTCAGCATGACAGAAAACTCCCTAGCAGAAAAAGTAGATTGTTTTCTCTTGCTTTAATGAGTTGAATCAACTTACTGAAAAGTCCTGCGAGTGGCAGAGCCAGTGCAAGGGAGGGGAAAAGATCCATGTGGCTGGCGGCAGGGGAGTGAGAAAAGGTCGGGGTAGAGATGGAAGAGGAGTTAGAGAGGAGGATTACACCCTTTTTTTTTTTCAGCGAGCCATTCGTTGCATTGATTTCTTCTGGACCTTCAGGCTAAGTGTCTGTCTTAGCGCCTGTTGTTGCTTCTTCCCACCATCCTGCGTTACTGGAGTTCACTTTGTTGTTGAGCTTTGTCTGACTGCCCTCGCTATGGGAGATCAAGTGAGATCAAGGAGCAGTTTCCTGGAGGCAGGGACACTTAATTTTACTGCTTGCTTCACATGGCCGTGCACGTTTTTGATTCTTTCTACACTTGTACTAGCAGAATATAGATCCAGGTCATAGATCACGGTCAAAGCAATTGCAGTTTCAGCAGGATGAGAGCTTCATTTCCACTGAATGCTTAATGTGTGGGAATGTTTTGGATGGTGGGCACTAAGTTGATTTGACACTTAAATCAAAACACATCAAGAATCAAGTTTTATTCAGAATAAAACTTCAAAGACTAATTCTGTTGAACTACCTCAAATATCAGCTGGAAAGTGTATGGGTACAATCAAAACATTTGCCTTGAGCATTTTTAATCCAAATTCAGAAATATTAAGCTACTTTATGAAAACTAAAAGTGCTTTTGACAAAAAAGTAACAATGCTGTTAACGTTTTCCAAGCTCGGGGACATTTTAAAGTGAAGAAAAACGTAAAAGCTGAGCAGTAATTAAATTTTGGAAGTTCTTTTATTTTCAATAAACAAATACATCTGTTATGAAAGAATCTGCTTTTTCTGAAATATTATGTAATAATAAATACAGTGTTTGTATACTTTACTAGAACTCAGTTTTAAAATGTTTTTTGTTAGTTGCCCCTACAAAAACTTTCAATTTGAAATGAATGCAAATAAATTTGTCCATAAGCCTCATCACCATCCAGTTTATTTTACAACTGGTTCACTTAGTTGCAGGATTTCATTGTGTTTATGTTATAAAGCTTACAGAATTCTATTATTCTGTTACTTATACTGAAAAAAATTATAGCATCAAAATGCAGACAGTTTTAGAAAGTCCTTATATGCATATATTTCCAGTAGGTTTACTCACTAATAGTATAGTAGAAAACCCCATCTTGAAAACAGGGAATAATCTGGGGAAACTTCAGTTTCTGCATTGTGAATCACATACAAGATAGTATAAGGGGCTAGCTTTAGCTAGCTGAAGAACTTTTCAACACATTTGTCCTTCATAGAGCGTAAGAGAAGTAGTGGTGGTATGCGGCAGTGAAAGCAGTACTCCTATATTATCTATATATTTGTGATACATAATTGCAGTGTACATTTCTATAATTGTACCCTTTATGACTTTTATAACTAGATGACCTTATATTTTCCTACAGATTTTACCATTGTTCACATTATACCAATACATTGTTTCTGAGATTTGTAAGGACCCAGCTAAGTGTATTGAAGGAAGAATCTTCAAGGTAATCAAACAAACTTTCTTTTTATGATAGCACATTGTATTTCAAATAAGCATTTCATTTCTTTGTTTAATGTAGTAAATTTAATATTTCCTCATATATGACTACTATGAAAAGTAATGCTTTAAAGTCCAGCTGTTGCTTAGTGTTTCTTAGCACAATAGACTGTAGAATAGGACTACTTTCTAAATGCAATTTTTATTTATGTTCTCAATTTTAGTAGGATGTAGAGTTAGTTATACAGTTTTACGGTTCATGTCCTACGGAGACTGTTAAGTACTTTCATCCTTAGTTCCTATTCTCCATTTAATGACCATCCTCCTTAACGATACCATCATAAGATTTTTCCTCTCAGATCCAAACTTTTTACTTGGTATTTTTTTATCTTGTTCCACCGTTCTTTTAAATGTTTTCTTAAGTGCAAAACATAAATGACTTTTTGTCTACAATGTTCACTTCTGGATTTATCAATATCATGGTGGAACTAGGCTGTCAGACTTCTGGGAACAGACTTTTGTCATTTCACTCATGTTTGCTTGTTGATTTTGTTTTGGTTGTTTTAATCCCTTTTTTTAAAAGGAATCTAACTTGAAGTAAGAGTCAAAGTATTATTGATTTTAGGTATTTTCAGGAAACGCTGGTATGGGTTAGGGAGAGTAGCTGACTACTGCAAGACTAAGATGAATAAAATCTATGAAACAGATTTTGATAAGAGGCTGATCTTGTACTGACGCTCAAAGCTCTAGCCAGATGAATTAAGTTCTTTTCCTTTGTCAGGAGCAAGTTTTTGAAGAATACCTTTTTGTTTTTTTTTTTTTTTTCACTTTTGTTTCTCAAAGTGAAAGACCCATCTTTGAGATTTCACTTATTTACTATACAACGTCAAAGATTTCTTTCCATTGAAGAACATTCTCCATCAATGTACTACTACTCAGTAGCCAAATCCACTTGAAAACTACCTTTGAATACATTTTATTTTGAGCAGAAAGAATAACTGAAAATTATTTACATCAAAGGCTGTTATTTTTTTCACAGGTTAAAGTACTTACAGATATAGGATTTTTTACGGAGGCCTTTCATGAACTGGCTTTGCTTAACTGTGGAGAGAGAATTCCATGGAAAATACCTGCAGGATACAGAAAAATTGAACAAATGAAGGTAAACAGCATTAAAGTATAACATCAAAATGTAACACTCAGTTCTCTTTATGAAGCCGCACATACTCCACATCTGCAGGTTATTACATATTCCTAAAAAATTCCAAATTTCTTTCAATAGGCAGGTCAAATAGTAGGCATTGAATGACATTAATTTCTCTCACTGAACAGCAGGAACAAAAATAAACTTTGAAACCTGCATGCTGTCTGTTTTATACAGTAAGTGATGCAAATATACTGCTGGAAAAATAATGAGTGATTTCATATGTAGACATAAAAAATATAGATAGAGTTCTTGCCCCATTAATGGCAAAAAAAAGCGCCCAGGAGCAGGGTAGCTGAGGGGGAGCTGGAGACCAACCCTGCTGTGGCATCACTGGGGCAGGGACTGACGGTCCCGGGGGGCTGACGTGGGGTCCTGGGACCTGGGCAGCCTGCGGAGAGCCCCAGGAGATGCTGGGCAGTAAGAGCTATTGGTGCCCTCAGAGCCTTAATACTGACATCGCAGCAGGTCAACCTCTCTGATTTTCTCCATGTCTGAAGCCAAATGGTGATCTTACCTTGATCACTAATGTGCTACAAGGTTATGAAGCTGTTAACGATTGACCTGGGCTGCTTTGTCTTACCTGTGAGCAAACCTGTGCAGGCAGATACAGTCCAGAGCAATCAGGCAAGCCTCCCCCATAACAATTAGGTAGCCTTTCCTTGTTTTCCAAGTCCATACCAAAATAATCTAATGAGTTATTACTAGACAGATGTAATCAAGGTCTCCCTTACCTGGGTGGTGCTTTTGGGAAGGTGTCACCCCATGACAAAGTATGTGCGCCAGCACTAGGGAGCTGGACTGAACGTGTGATAGAAGACTAGTGGGACAGGTAGGGACACCCCTTTTGATAGCAGCGTGGGTTTAACTTGATTGTCCAGCACATTCTATACATGCAATAGGATGATATTTATAATCTGGTTGATAATTACAGGCTGGTGCTGAAAGGGGAATTCTTAACCCACCTCCATGACTTCACATTTGGTTCCCTTACCCTGTGTTGTAGACAGTGAAGCTGGCACTGCAGAGCAAATAGAGTTTAATGAGCTAAATTGAAGGGAACTCTCTCCCCTTCCACCTCGGCAAACCCTGAGAGGGAGTTTCCAGCCAACCCGTGGCCTGACTTTCCTTACATTGCAGCCTTACAATGGCTATAACCAGCACAGAGCAGCAGTATCTTTTTTGGCAATAGCCAACAAATCTATGAATAAGCTAATTAATAAGGGAGTAATTACATTTATGATAGTATGTCAAATGTTTGCATTTATAAAAACAGAAATATGGACAAGCACTCCTTCCGGAACAACCTGCAGTGGTGCTAGGTTTTAAATTAAACAGGAATTTAATAAAAGTAAAATGAAAATATTTATCAAGAAAGATGACCTTTTTAATTTGCCAATGACACTTTCATACTAACTGCATGGGAAGATAAGAAACTGAAATCTAGTGTTTTTCCTTAGAGCACAAGCTACATTACATTCTCGCTAGGTTGAGCCATTAAGGGTTATCAGCATCCTCACTGGAGCTGCTTCTGCGAAGCTTTCCTGTTCATGGCTACAGTAGAATGCATTTACTCCTTACTGCTGCTAGTCAGGTTAAAATGCATCTTTAAGTCCTTTCCTTAGTCTGTATATTGTCTGAGGAGCTCACAGAGTTAGGCTGAGGTCTGGTTGATTTGTCACTTGTCGTCTTCTAACTGGATTCACACGTGAGCGTTTGGGTGAACAGCAGAGGAGGTTCAGCATTAGGTGTCTGGCTAAAGTGTGACACGTTTAGAAGCTAAGTACTTGCTGGTCTTCTGAACAGCTCGCAAAATAAAAGGACCCATGTTCCAGGGAATGAGGGAGATGATAGAGGGCTACGTCTGGAGTACCGATTTAATAAAAGAGTCACTAAACCCCCCCATAGAATCCAAGTGACGGTTGCTCTCAGTTATGACAAAGGCTGGAAATGATCATTACCTCTGCCTTTTCCTTCCCCTCAGTAGACTGATTTGTCTCCTGATGAAAAGGGTTTTTGAGCAAGGACTAGAATTAGGATTAGGGTTCAGAAAATTGAAGCATATATAAATGAAGAAATAGTTGTTTTAAGAGCCTTCAAGGAGTCTGAGGTCTCCAGTTGATCTTGGCTTGTAGCTCTTGTTTTCATTCCATTCACAGATCTGTCAATAGCAGAGGAGGCTTGTGCTAAATCCGGAGTTAAGTTTGGGATTCAGAAATGTAAAGAACAAGAAGACAATTGATGGTTGGTGTCTATAGAGCTCCTAGAATTTGGAAAAGGATTTTTGTTGGTTTATGCCTTTTTCTTCCCCTGTTTCAAGTTGAATAGTCCTGGTGAATGGCATAGGTATAGGGATAGTTTTGGGTCTTGGGCTATGGTTCAGAAACGTAGAGCCTGTAGAAGCCAAGTAGTTGGTATTTTCAGAGCCTTCAAAGTATAGTTGGAAATGCACTACACTTGTCCACTGCTCTGCTAATGCACTTATTTTATACTCACATGGTATTACACTCATTACTTATTTTTGGTTTTGTCCATTTTACAGGCCTTACTGAAATTTGACTCCTCAAAATCTCTTCTGACTGTTACAAATTTACAGGTAAAAAAAAATCTGAAAGAGCTAAAAATGTTATGCTAGACATAAATATTTATTCCTCTGGCATCAATTAGAGATTATTTCGTTCAGAAAATATACTTGTTATTGGTAAAAACCAGTAAATAGAAAACATACTCTCCTCAACAGTTTACCATTTCCTAAATTTTAAATTTTATGGCTGACCTTTCAAGGGAGAGGCAAGTACCATTATCTCTGTTTTTCAGATGAGAGACCAAATATGCACAAATCTGTGACTTGTCTGTGCAAAGCATACTAGTAGAATTATTCAGTTTTTGTCATGATATGTAGGGTCTGGTTTTTATCCTACTAAAATACCACGAATATCAGTATTCTAACCTTATAATTTCTATCAATCAGAGCTGTCCTCATAGATTTGTCCTAATTCAGAATGGGGCTGAAATCTGTTTCTGGGGGAGGGAAGGTGAATCTGTAAACCAGTTAAGGAACAGTCATTTCTCATTTTAATTAAAATCACATGTTCATCAATGACTTCTTTTTTGGTTTTCAGTTTTAATCATTTTTTTTCATTTGCCTTGTCACAGATCCATTGAGCCAGTAGGGGTAAATGTTAGCAGAATGTGGAAAAGAAGCTGTACCATAAAAACGAATTGATAAAGTAGAAAAAAACCCACTTTTTTCCTCCACTTTTCTCTCTTTTGTTTACAGTAAGCTTGTGTGTCTCCTACAACAGTCGATATTATAAGACAGAAATGAGATATCAATCTTGACAGCTTTTGATCTAACTAGTTTCAGATTTATTTTGAAGTTGTGCTTTATCTTGAGCTTTTGATTTGAACACTTCACAGTCTATATGGGGCTCTTATTGGTCTCCTTATGATTTTGCAAAGATTTTTTGTAGACTTTCAACTTCTAAATTTATTAATCTAAAGTGAGAATATTAAAATCAAGATAAAACAAGGGCACTATAATGAATAACAAAACGACTCTATGAAATACTCTACAATGGTCTGATACAAGAATTTTTTTCCTTGCTTAATCCTTCTAGTTAGGGTAAATTGTAGCAACAGACTTTCCTTTGAGTTGAGATTTCTGAACTACAGATTTACCTACGTGTCTTTTTGTGACCACCTTAGCTCAAAAGGTGCTATGGACTATGCAGAAAACTAGAACTCAGTAATAGCTATAACTTCATACCACCTTCTAGTGGAAAACTAATCACTGAGGCTGTAGGAAGTGCTACTAACGGGTGATTTAAGTTTGGAAAGGAAAACAGTAAGTCATCCATAATGACTAAGACCTTAGTACTACTATTGATGTTAATTGTTGATAAACATTGTTACTGATAGAAGCAGAATATGCCTTGAACAAGAAAAATGTAAAATATATAATTTCAAATAGTCCCAATTGTTAACTTTTTCGTAGGTACTGGAAGACATATTTAATTGGAGTCTGTCTTTAACAATGGTGCCGCTGTGCAACCAACAAATCATGAATAAATTAACCTTAGCTAAAATGCATTTCATCATTTGCCTTTCTGCCACAATAAATAATATACCTGAAAAAGTGGAAAAACACATCTATTCTGTTGATAACAACAGCTTGAATGAGCCAAGCAGAATTACAGCATCACATGTAAAAGGTAATTACAAGGGTGGTGGAAAAGTGCATTTATTCTAGAACTTGTTTCAAGCATAGATTTTCCACTTTTAACTCCATATGCATTAACATGTCATATTATAAAGAATATTCATATTAAAAGATGCTGGGAAAATCAGTCGTCATTGAAATAATAATAAGCATTAAGATTTTTTAATATTTTTTAAGCTAATATCTCTAATATTATTAGAGCTGTATTCCATTCTTCCTCACTTATTTTGATATTGAAAGTCCCATTTATAAATAGAGAAAAAGGGGCTTATTCATCAAATTACTGAGAACGCTTTGTCTGAATCTATTAATCTAGAATCATAGAATCATTTAGGTTGGAAAAGACCTTTAAGATCATCAAGTCCAATTGTTAACCTCTGAAATTTCATCTAAAATGTATTTTACAGTTGAAACTGATAAAAATTCAAGACAACAGGAACAAAGAGTCACAATGGTGCAGCTCGTTGACTGTAAAGATGAATTAAATATGGCCATGCTGAAGGTAATTTGGGGTTTTAGGAAAAAAGGCTTAAGAAACTGCGGATTGATCTAAAAACATTGCTAATGCTTTCAGTGTAACAGAAGTTATGACGGGAGGCTGGCGTGAGCAAGACGACTGGAAATTTCTCTTTCTAATCTGATTGTAATTTTACTAGCCATACATGAAGTCTCAGTGTTTTGGTGCAGTTTTTCAAACGGTCTCCCTGTCATGATCAGATCTCAGTATGACTGTTTCAGCATCAAGGGTAAAGACTGAATGGGATTTCAACGATAAAATCATTTTTCAGAGGCTGGCGCCTGTACAACATGTCAGAGACCCTTTGATGGGGCAGTATGCTCTACATATAAATGGAAAACCATTCTCTACCATATGTAAATGTGACAAATTTTTCATGTTCCTCTTTCTAATACTTTATTTTGGAGAAAACATACCACAGCTTATTAGCTTCTTTGTTTGAAGGGAGTTGGTTTGTTTCTTTATTTGTTTCTTCATTTAGTATTTGTTTTGTTTAATTGTAATTCATGCTTGGCAGTTTTGCATCACAAAAAGACCAAAATTGAGGGCTGACATACTCTTCTTTCAAAGGCACCTTCCACTTTGGACGTATCTACTTTTGGCCATTGTTACAAACAAAGTAATGTACAAAATACATCTGGAGAAATGGAGGATGATTTCATATGGTAATTGGTATATGCCATACAGTAGAAACTTGAAAGTTGTAGTATAGCTTGAAAACAGCATCTTGAAAATAACTAGAATAAAAATGTTGAATTAATTTGAATGGGGCTTGTTTAAGAGACATATTTTTTATCCTTCTCATTTTT
Source organism: Astur gentilis (assembly GCF_929443795.1). Lineage (NCBI taxonomy): Eukaryota > Metazoa > Chordata > Aves > Accipitriformes > Accipitridae > Astur > Astur gentilis. The sequence continues at coordinate 14,088,302 of NC_064913.1, forward strand.
CTTTAACCATTCTATTCTTCTGGGTTTTTTTGGGTAGAGCTCTGAATTCACTGAGGAAACTGGTCAAAAAAAGACATTAGATGATACAAACTGTTGAATTATTTTTGAATTCTGCTGAGAGCTCTGTGATTGAGATTTTATTTAAAATTAACTTTCTTTTAGATTTGTTTTTTACAGCTTCTTACAACTTTGTTGGAAAGACTGTAAATTGCAGTTGCACTTTCAGGATACATACTGCACTCAAGGATCTGTCAAAGTAGAGTAAAGAATGTAATACTTGAAACATGTTTGATGTTGTATTTTAATATTGTATTTTATTGTGTAAAATTACTAAGCATAGTAAGAAGTACAGAATAAAATTACCAAATATAGCTGTAAGATAATGATAAGAATGCAAAAGTATTGAGTAATATTACTAAGCCTTAAAATATGTAGTTAAGCATAAATTGCAATAGTACAGGTACAGTTAAGATGTTGCTACTTTCAGCACATTGAATCTGTAAACCTGAAAAAAGCAAAATTAACCTCCCGTGCTCTTTATAGAAAAGGCATATTGTATTCAAGTTGATTTGGTTTAGGGTGCGATGGATAGTAGGCTATAAGATAATAAAATACTTTAAAAGAAATTTTTATTTCTTTCATTATTATTTGAAATCATACAATACTGTGTTCTTCTCTAGGGGATTTTATTGACAGAAGCTGAAGAAAGTCTTAGCCATCTTGTGCAGAACATACAGGACAAATACGAAGGGGAGGTATCTCGGTGTTCTGCTGAAGATTTAGAGGCTCTTATTGAGGCCAAACTTCAGCTTGCTGCTATTTCTCAGCAAAGGCATCAAGCAGCTTTCAGGTAAGTAATATTATGAACGCCCTTATGTTGCACAGCCTTGACTGCAGAAGATTAAAAAAAAAAATAATAAAAAAAATCCAACAATTTTTTCTTTGAATTCTTTACATCTACATTAATATTCTAAATCTTAGTAACCGACCATAACAACCCCAGTAGTATAACTACAAATGTAAGTTACACTGGAATTTCATTTTTTATTATTGCTTTAGTTTACTTTTTCAAAGATCATCAGTTATTGGCCTATGATTTCTCTGAAGTGTTTTTGTGATAGTGTTATACAAAAACAAAGAAAAAGCTGCAATGTTCACTGTTTTTGTTAACATAAAAGTCTGGATATGTTAGGTCATGCGTTTTTTATAATTTTTGAAGTGTACAGCAAAGCACTAATGTTACTTCTGAACTCCTGAATTCTGCTTTGTTCTAGAATGCCCTGTATTACTGTCCTAAAAGAACATTTCCCCTTGATGTACTTATTGGTGTTGGATTAAAATGTTAAAATTGTATTTGTAAAATTAATTTGATTAAAAAGCATTGATGTAACCTTTAACATATTAGAATAGAATTTAGCAGGCATTAGTTATTTGTTAGCGATAGGGTGTAAAATGCTGTTGTATTTACAGGATCTGCCAGATATTTTCTCCAAATTATAATTTCCAAATTCTGTGACTTTTTTTTTTTTCTGAGGCTCTGAATTCGTTTGGAGAAATTAATGAAATTACAATTGTGCTGTTCTTTGAATATATGGGGCATACAGAAACATATTCTTTAAGATGTTAAATTCTGAACGTGTTTTTGATCTTTTAGCTAGGAGGATTCTTCTGTTTAGCATACCTGTGATTTTTAGATTAATTTGTCTAAGAAGGCTACTAGTTTAACAATACATCATTTTTATTAGTGTCAAGCTCTTTTTATCTAATTTTTTTATTATGTTGAAAAATCTTTGAGGGTACAAATTTTTAACTAGAGATGCAGCATATAGAGGTGTAGCACTGCCACTTTCCAGACTGTACTGAGATTATGTAGAATGTAATCAGTATTTGTAACTTTTGTTAGGTCTAATCTGACTGAACACATGAAAATTATTACAGTAAATCTTACATTATAATAAGCACCAAGCAAAATGCAAAATTAACGTATTTTTATTGTTGGAATACTGGTGAAGATTGCTGTAATGCTCTTATTGATGAAGCAGTAGGTGATTCAGCAGGGCAACAGAAAAATCAGTCTTAATTTTTTTTTTTTTTCCTTTTTACCCAATTAAGAAAAAATAAAAGCAAAGTATCTTCGTTCTTCCAGCTGTCTCAGATGAATAAACAAACCTTCAAATGAGAGCGCCTTTATATAGCACAATTCCTTTTTAGCTGCTGTGGTAGAGCAATAGAAAAATAAAATTAACAAGGACAGGAGCTTCAAAGTGCTGTATAGAGTACTGAACTGAAGACAGTAAGAGAGCTGCAGCATGGTCTTTCACCTGGGTTTTGTTTATGTTATTTTGAAAGATAGAAGTTTCCCAAAAGTTCAGCTATTAGGGCTGTAATAATTTAGTAGAAATGTCATTAGTGAAGATGTGAAGTAAGAACTTGTAGGCTATTTGTGGACATTTCTCATTGTGAAATATCAATCTATTTCAGTGCCTTTTGAATTAGATTAACTTACCATAAATTTGTCAAAGACAAAACAACAAATCCTTGGACAGTGACCTCATCGTGCTTTTGAGTGCCATGTGGATTTTCTACAATTACTAGTAACTAAGGAGCAGTATCCAGCCTTATGAAATATCCTGTGCATAAACCTGGATTAGGTTGATCCTAGGTTTGCTAAAACCTGTTTCAGTAGAGTTCTGACCCAGACACTCTCACCCTGCTAAACTGGTTCCAGTATGCAGGCCATTTTCGGTGCAGGACCCTTCTTTTTGACATGCAGTTATATCCTGAGTGTAGTTTCTCTTTGGCTTATAACTTGCCTTAGACTGAAGAAACTTTTTTTAGAGTATCAAGGGTTCCAATGGATGTCAAACATTTTATGGTTCCTTTTTTGGGAGACTCAAATTTTTCATAGGTGTTTTAATGGGCCTTATATATTGATAGTGGGCAGATAGCAGGAAAAAACCCCCACCAACAAACAAAGCAAGGGTTTGGGGGTTTTTAACCTATTTTGCAATTTTATTGCACTGCCATCCATGGAAACTGCTGATATATCTGCCTCAGATACAAATGAAACATTCCTTCAGACAGCTGAATGTTTCCTGCCTGCCAGCCTAGAAATCAAACTTTGCATGATATTACAGAAATTCATCATTTTTTTCCTTTGGCGAAATGACTTAGTGGTGAAATTGTTATAGTCAGCTGTACTTCCCTATTTTGATCATCTTGTCACTTTCTGATTCAGCTGATGAAAGGATGTGTATTTTGTCAAGGGAAATATATAGACGCATCACTCTTACTGACAGCAGAAGAGGGTCACAAAAATTTCATCAAGGGAAGCTTCTACATTACAGCTTCTGTCTTGCAAAAAATTTATGCCTCAGAATAAGTTTATGTATAGGACTAATTCCGTTGATCTCAAGGACAGTACCTACATGGTGTCCCCTCTAAGTATGTGAGCTTTCTAATTCCCCAAATATGTGCTTGTCTGCTTAAAACAATACCTAGAAGAATCTTTGGGCTTGTGGTCTACCTTTTACTCATGAAATTGATGTGTAAGCATGTAGGTAGAAATGCCTCATTTTCAGAATTGCTAAATGTTGACAACAGCAGTAAACCGGAGGCAGTGGTGCTCAGGAAGTTGGGTTAATATTTCTTAAAAGCCTGCATATACTCTTGGGTGCTGCACCTTCTCCAACTTACTTGAGAAATGTTAGCCGTAGCATCTCAAAGAATGTTTTGAGAAATGTCAGGTTTTGCTGTAATTTTAACCTTGATGCCTGCTTTCAGGGGAAAACTCTCCTTAATAAAAAGAAAGAAAATCAGTTGGGATATTTCATTGCGTTATCCTTTCTGTCTGTGTTGCATTTATAAGCAGATTCTGTTTCATCTTTTCCATTGTTAGAGAGAAGGTTATCATCAAATTCAACATTGATTTATTCTGGTTTCATTTAGTCAAATAAAACTGAGGTAAAGGGATGATGAAGGAGATTCATAAGGATTGAATTCTGGGAGCTGAAAGACGAGATATTAACAGTTTTGGTTCTCATTGTTACTTTGGGGTCGGTGTGTGCTGAATTGGTGTAATTCATCCAGGTCTGCTTCACAAAACCACCGAGCAGGATAGAATCAGAAATGACAGGAAGGCTTTAACTACCCTCTTATGTCTGGAGGTTACCCATCCTGTGGTTAGATACATGTTGGCAGAATAATGTGAGTAATTTCAGAGTAGTGCTGCTCTTGTTCTGACTCCTTTGTGCGTGGTCAAGAACTTTGCCTTTACAACGATTAGTCTAGAACTTCTCCAAAGCAGTAAATGCACACAGAGCCTGAATCTCTCTTGCATTAAAAGCTCTTTACAGTGTTCTGGCAGTGTGAAAAGGACTTACGGTGTTCATATTTTTTTTTTTTCTTTTTCTTCATAGCGGCCAGTCTCTATGTAATAAAAAGACAGCATAGATGAGAATTTTGGTTATACATTTTTAACAATCAACCTGCTGAAAAATCTTTTAAGAGGTGAGCTAGGGATACCCTCAGGTACTTTTGCATCGTTAGGAAAATATGTTTCAGCAGGTAGAGAGTAAGTAGAATTGTAAAAAAACCAACCAAACAAAACAAAACCAACCCCAAAAATGTTTTAGAGAAGAGGTAGGAACGTAAAGATTTGCAGATGAAGGGGAAAATGTACAATTACAGATGGGAAACCAATACCATGAGACATTGGTTTTGGCAGTTCTCAGAATATTTTGAGTAGCATGTTCTTGGGCAACAAATCCTGTTGTGAAAAAGATCCTACTATGTTGGTTTTGCAAGTGTCTTCACATCGTGAAAATAATAGTATTCACAAAGACTGCTGTTATACATTTTTATAGATGAAAATTGAGCAGGATATGTGAAAGCTTTAAAAAGACAGCATAAAAAGAAAAAAACCCTAGTAGTCAATATTTTAAGAAACCTGAAATGTTTTGAGATCCCAACTCACAATTTTTTGAAATGTGGGGTTGAATGCTGCACCAGTCCTAACAGCGTCTGTATCTTTCTAGATGCTCTTTGGAGTGAATTCCAGAAAAGGATTTATGAGAGGGAGCGGGGGGCAGTGGGCTCAGTGCCATGTGATTGCTCACTGACAGGATGGCACGGGGCTCAGTTTTTGGTTGATGGAGTTTACTAAGATCCTGTGAGTATTTGGTCATGTGGATTTAACAGAAGGCTTCACATATAGCCTGGAAAGGCTTTAAGGAGGAAGGTGTTTTCTTATCTCTCCAGTTGTGGATGAGATACAGAACTCTCCTATTTTGGCATTTTCGGTATGTTTACATCTTCTAATTTCTAAAAGCCCATCCCTGAAGACAGATACGTGTAAGTGAAGCTTATAGGGGAGTTCTGTTTTGATTGCTCCAACAGATTTATCTTGGTTCATCCATTATTATCAGGGTATGTCTGTTACTGGCAAAACTTTTTCTCTTACTGCTGTTTTCTCACTTTCATCCTGGAGTGCCTACAAATTACAGAATATAATCCAAGTGCAATTTTTTTGTTCTACTGAAACAAAAATTGATAACTGCTGAGAGACATCTCTGACATAATGAGAAATGAAGTAACCATTACAATAAAAGCATAAAATGGCAAATATCCTTAGTATTTTTTAATAACATTGTTCTGTCTCACAGTGTTGCTTTGGCTTTCTCTGCAATTCGACTTCTCCAAAATGCAAAAATGTTTAGGACGGAAGTGACACATTTTCAAGAAGAAAAGGATGAAAGGGAGTGTTTGGTATGTGTGGGTATTTGTTTTAAACTGCTGTTGCTTAGTATATGAAGTTTTGTACTGAGTGATTTTCAGAATACTAGAACATAGCAGTCATCTGTATTATGTGGTTACCATTAACCTGGGGAGAAAGTGATGTATGACCTGCTTCAGATACCTGCTTGCCTATAGTGTATTCAATATGTCTATAATCATAATTTTAATTTGTATGTGGTTAGGAATTACAGTTTTTGTTTTATACTCTCAAATGGCAGCGTTGAAAATCTTTTGTTTAAAAACACCCAAAGAAACAGGAAGTGAAAAAATAGGTATCAGGTGAAAATCTTGTATTATTCAGTTAAGGTATTTTAGGCTTTTTGATTGAAAACCTACTTCAGAGTATCCTCTTTCAAAGAGCCAGACCAACCACTTCACGTCATTGCTGTGTTCAAATTCAGCAAGATTTCAGCTGACTTCTGTTGTCTAACGCATGGGGATACTGACCTATGCTTTGGAAAGCCAATGTGCAAAACCTATTGGTAATACACACACACTCACTCTGGAGCGTGCAGTAAGTCAAACTGACTCACGTGGACAGAGCAACTGAGCAGTGAGGCCAGATTTGTCACGCACATAATGAGACTGGACTTTTCTTGCGTGCAGTGTAATTATTCTCTGTCTGTGTTGTATACCAGGGTCTTCTGTCTTTCTGCACTTGCTCCTACGTTTTCTTAGGACTGCCCTGTAGCCGGTAACTGAGTTATGGCTATTTTATTTTTTTTGACTCATTTGCATCAATGCAAGTCACTCGTTATGATTTTTTTTGTATAAGTATAACACAGGTGGTGCACTGTCCATTTATTGCTTGCTAGAACAAATCTTTAGAATATAGACTATAGAATTTTAGTAATAGAAAGACTGTTCATAATACATGAAGGTGGCACAGGGAGTTGAGGTGAGAATTCTCCCGAACACTTCCAGTACTATATTACATTAATACTTGTTTCTAATCACCAGAAAAACTAAAAAACTAGAAATAAAAAAATGAAAAATTTCTTTCTAATCACTAGTGACGTACCCAAACTTGATATTGATTCTGCTCTACAATTAGACTTTTATGTGCATTAGAGTTTTGTGTAATGTGCCTGTTTGAGGAATAAAATCCAAACTATTAGAATTACTCTCCATGACGCATATAGTATATGGATATATTTATGGACTGTCCCATAAAAACTGGTTTAATTATAATTTGTTACAATTCTTTTTTTTCTGTAAATTAGAAGTTAAATAATAATCAGCCTTCTGTTATCAAAAAAATATGTATCTACCCTTCAAATAAACTTCTGGTTATAATTATGTTATTATTTGTAATATATTTGTATTAGTTTGATTTATTTTTAGACTGACACTGCTCTGTTGCTTTGTTCATAGTAAAGTAGTTGACTCAAAGTAACATTTCTCTTGCTTTTGGAAATTAATAGGATGCTTACGTTGAAGATGTTCGACTGCCTCACAGTATAACAGCGCAAGATCACATGAATGTACATCTGTGGCTAAGGTGTCGTACAATGTTAGTGACTGCGCTAGTAACGCAGATACATGGTGTTGGTGATATGGAAGGTATTACCCTTTTTTGGTTTAGACTTTTGGATTATAATGGGCAAGTGAGCCTATTCAGACACAATTCTAATTCATAAATAAAAAATACTAACAGTAGTTTGGGGGGCTGTATTATCACTGAGCAATTATTTGTATTAAATTCATCCAATGCAATAAGGAAAATACATTCCTGAGCACGGTCTCTCCCTAGAGCATGTAAACACAAAGCATTATAATTATTTTCTTTTAATGATAATATCTTTTGATAAGCCACTTGCGTGTGAACAAGTTTCAAATGTTCTAATGTAATTAAGTATGCCTGTTTGAAAAAACGGTTGCTACATACTTCTAGTTTCAAAAGTCTCAAAAGTTTTTTTCACTTTTTATATCTCCAATAAATGAAATGTTCCTATATATCCCCCCAAAATGGTCCAGATTCTTTTTTTTAAAAAAGAATTTAAGTGAGACTACAAAATACATTTACTGCAGTTTGATTGTGAATAAAATGTTTTTCATTCCTTAGTTCTATGAACTTGGTATAAACTCTGACGCTCACTTAAGTATCAAAATCACAATCTAGGTCTGTAGCCAAACTCTTATTTAATGTCTTCTGGATAATTCCTGTGAAGGCTGTTACTATTTTGGGATGATAACTAAGATCAGGTTTTTGAATATGTAGAATATGTTTTATGGGTGAGAATGACATCTGATCTACAAAATCTAATTATTTCTTCTGGTGGCTTACATATAAAAATGTATTTGCATGAACTTAAACCAAGTGCAGTTTAAAAACTAAGTAGTTTTTCTTTATTTTTAAAGTGAATTTGGCACAGAATCGATGAGATGGCAAATGTAGAATCTATAATGTCAGATTTTCTGTAACTTTTTAGTGTGGAAGTGACTTCTTAAGAATGGTAGAAGATACCGTGAAGTCTTTTCTATTGTATTTTTACTATTATGTATTCCCTTCTTTTAGAAAGGGATGTGGCTGAACGCGGAAGTGTGATAAAAGAAGTAATACTAGAGGCAGAAGCCTTTGGTGACAGCGAGACTCAGGCTGAAATGATGGTGCAAGCTGCAATTCTTGACCTGCAAGAAAAACGTCCCGTGGCAGGCATTAAACTTCTATTGCAGGTTTGAGCACAAAGGAGAAACTGTTCGCTTTTCTTTGATGCATTTTTCATGTAGTCAGAACAGCTGATGCCAGCATTAAATAAGCTTGACATAGTGCCTCTAAAATAGATTTTTTTTTTTTCACTTTGTGTGATTTGTCCTCATAAATAGACAGCAAAAGTTGTAACTACTTTGGTTTATGTTGTCTATGTCCAAACAGAATATCATCAGTTTACTCCAAGAGGATACATTTATTTCCCCTTCAGCTTCTTTGACTCTTGTGAAAAGTATCCTTCTGCTGGCCGACATACTAACACTGCAAACAGGAGAGGATACAGAACATTGCTCTTCTACAGCGGAACCATTAAACTTACTAATTTTGGCACATGAGCTTACCATTAAAGCAGTGAGTATATGTTGGTGTTTTACACAGCATTTGCAAATCCTTTCAATAATCTTAACTATCTATTCTGGAAGCTATTGTAAGAATTTATTTAAAAGGGCTATTCCTATTAACTGATCACTTCAGTTTTCCCTAGATCACATGGTGTAAAGAGTAATTCATCTTGCCGAACTTGTTTATGCATATTCATCATGCATGCTCATGTATGTAGTCTGGTATTTTCATACAATTTAAAAATATTGAATAGTTGCAAAATGTACAACCATATGTGAAAACTGAAGTAGGTAGTTTGACTTTACAGCATGTCACCATCGCCTTATTTCCATGAATGAAAAGTTTGACTGGTCCACACATGTTATTTTCTTTTTCTTTTCTGGCCTTTGTTGGATGTCACATTTCTTTGTAGAAATGACAGTTTCTTTCTAGGGCTTGGGTTACTTGGGAGATCTATTTCATAAAGACTGATTTGAGAGAGCTTGCTTTTAGAAACTAAAGCCTAACATTAATAAATTTGATCAAGAGTTCATTGAAATTGTTCATTTGCTACCAAACTCCTCTGCAAAGAAGACAAGTACAAACTGAAGTAAAGGAGTTCAGGAGCATCAAGCCCTTTTCTAGTGCTCTTTACAAGACACAATTGAGTTCCAGGCTTTCGCTATACATAACCTACTTTTTCAAACTGCTGTTTAATTGGCTGTCTGCAACTTGATTTTACAAAGCATACTCTTTTCATAGATTTTTGTTTGTGGAGAACCCATTGAACGGCAAATAGAAGACAGTACATTGACTTGCCTGGTCCTACCTACAAAAAATATCTACTTGCCACATATCAACTTGCTAGCCCAAGTCAAAATGAGAATTGGTAAGAAAAATGCAGGTCATTATTATTTTTAATTTTTCATTAATTTTCATTCATATTTCCTGCAACAGCAGATAAACTGATGCATCAGAAGTGAATGTAGTAAGTCAATTGTTTTCATTATACAAATAAAATACTTGGAAAACCAACAGTAGATGCCTGTTTGGCTCCAGGCAATGTGTCTAAGCAAGGTACAACTCTTATGGGAACTATGATCAACAAAGGCTTAAATATTAATGTTACAGCTTGATGAAACTAATGGGAACTTCAATTTTTTTAAGTGGTAGTTAACAATCTTTTCCAACTTCTGTACAAAGCTTCATTCTGTGAAAACTTCCTGTATATGTTCCATCTCTCTGGAAGCAGTTATTTGGGAACTAACTAAGGTATCAAATCATATGGAATAATAGTGATAGTTTTCTATCCCAATAAAATACATAGTGTTTGTTATCATTGTCACCCTTTAATTGAACAACCTTTCTTGCTAACTTTTCTTTATATAGAAACTTGGAAATATGCTGAATAGTAACAAAAGATAACCTTTAAGATCTGTCAGACTTGTTGCTGTATAGCAAATATAGGGAAAGGGATATTGTCTCCATGTTCCTTCTGCTAAACTTAATTTGGTGTATATCATATTTATATTGGACTAGAATATCTAGAAATCACTTACTGCACTTTAGTTCGCATTGTGGAGTAGCCTCAGAGTGTTCTGGATTATTTTTCAGGAAGATATGCTCCAGGAGCACATCGGGGCATCCCAACCACTACTTTATATTCAGCCCTTAGGACTAGAATAGCGGTAGTCCGAAGTAAAGACTCTGAAATGCATCTGCTGTCGCTGTCAGGCCTTTAACACCAGCTGGTTTGCTCTAGAGATCCACTCTTATTGTGCTTTTTACTGCTTGTCAGTGCAGGCATGGCCAGACTCACTCGTACTAATGGCCACACTTGACCAGTTCCTGTTTCTGAATCCACATTTTTAGGAAGAGCCTATGAAACAGATGAATATTGGGGAGTACAGTTTAAGAGGTATGCAATAGGTCAAAGAAACCTTTAGCACTGGTTAGTACAAAAGGCATTTGGGAATTTGGAAATCCACAGAGAGGTTTGTTTTGCCTACAACTGCCAGGTGAAATGAAGTTATGAAATGGCTTACTCCTAGTCTTTCCAGATAGTTTGTGAAAGTGTTGATTTGTGTAGCCTGAGCTGCTTCTGGATGGCCTAGGTAAACCTCAATGGCATCACAAAGTATGAAACAACATTATAATTCTGTATTTATATCCATTAATCACTCGGATTTTTGAGAATTGGATTGTAACAGTAGATACGTAATAGCATTTATCTAAGGAAGTTCCTTCTTTTTGCATAAATTGGTTTTCTATTATATAATTTACTAAAATGGTTGTTTGGTTTTTTTTCCCCTTAGGACTCACATTAGCTGAAAAAGTAGCTTGTACACCTGCAAGAGGAGATCCACTGCAATGGCTACGTGCTGTCAAACATTTAGAATCAGCATTGGAGCTTTGCAGAGCATCTGCAACAAAAAAATTAGATATGGAAGCTGAACTTCTTTTTCAGATAGGTAAATAAAACCCAGTTTGTACATCATGATTGCCTTCCTAGGCAGTGTTATGCATGTGGCCTTTCTTAAAATGGAGACATTTCACTGTAAATATAGAACAGATTTGGCTATTTCTCACCCTGTCTAGCTGCAGGACTCTCTCTCTGTATGTTATCAGGGATCAAAGGGTGTAGCCAATGAGATTAAGGACACTGTAGAAAGCTAATCAGCTTCTTTGCATCAGTCTGAACTAAAGAAGATGAAAGGCTCAAAGTATTTCTAAATGATTTAACAAAGCTAATGAATTACACATTGTTCGTATGCATTTGGATTTTAGTGGCATTATGTTTTGCACCAGGAGGTGTTGGTTAGGATTCCAGCCAGAAAGGCACTCAAGACTCTGTAAAGTATCTCTTAAAATGCCATTTATTGGAGTTAACACTCCGATAGTTATAAAGAAAAAGAGGAGAGCGTAAATAATCTTATGTCCCTACAGATGCTGAGATCTCCAAGTTGTGCAGTACTGAACATGCTTCCAATAGGGGAATAGCACAACACGTAGATCCTGGCTGTGGAAAGGTTGCCTCATTTTGATCTTTTGAGCTGTTAGAGGATTTTGTTAAAAGAAAACAATTCTATTCATCATTTCTACTGTCAAACAAAAAGCATATTCGCATACGAACTTCTTGCTGCACTTTTACAGAAAGGGCAGGTGGTGGAATCACTGGTACTGAGAAGATGCTGCCAGCAGGCTCTCGTCTTACAGCTGGCTGGCGACATCGACCCTGTGGGTAAAGGATGGGCGCAGCACAACACAGGCCCGAAGCCATACTGTATGGGCGGTACGGCACAGCACTGTGCCTGTGCATTAACTCCTCCCTGTACAACGGTCTTCTAGTTAGGATCACTACATGTTTGGAGTCATTATGATTCCAAAGTTTGATTATTTTAGCTACTCTGTGAAGTGATTTGCTATACAAGCATTGTGTATTACATTTTAAGCAAACTGGAAAAGATTTTGCTTATCGGGAAGAGAATAGGTAGTGCACTATGTTGTTCAATTTCCCTGGAGGGAAAAACAGGTTGGGTCTCACAGAAAAAAAAAAAAAAATCTTGCAAATCTGCTTTCTATATTTCTTTCTTAGGTAAGGTAGAACGCCAGATAACTGAAGCAGGCAATAACAGGTCATCTCGAGCTGTTGAAGCCTTGTTGGAAGCTATAAAACTCAGCCAGCGACATGATCAAAAACTTGAGTAAGAAACTAGCTATATAACTTCCAAAAGAATTTTAATCACACATGAATATAGTGTTTTGACAGTTTTCAGAGATTTGGTGTGGGACTTCTATTATGAAGTATCTTTTATGTTTTGGAGAGTTTTCTTCTGTTGCAGTATAGAAGAGCTACTGTATATTTATTCCCTTACTTAAAGCAACTGCTGAGAACATTATTTAAAAGCATATTTTAGAGTATACAAAGTTACAGATTTCTCTTCCATTTCCAAATTTGTACCCTCTCTGTCAACACCAGGAACAGAGCTATCAATTAAACTAGGGTTTTATTCATATTTCAGAAGATGAGCTGTGGCCTGCCCCCTTCCAGATAATTGAAATCCAGCTTGAAAAGGTTAGCAGCCAGAAACAGTCAGAAGAAAGAGGCAGAAGGAGTATAGGAAATGTGTTTGTAAAAGATATCAGGACAGTGACTTTGGCATTAGTTATCAGCATAGAAGATGCCTGAAGAGCTGAGCCAAGCCAGCCAATAAATTCTGTCAAGCAGCTCTGATCCATTGGACTTTAGTTTTTTTCTAGTTTCTTGACCAGTCTTAATGAATCATGTGCCACGTCTGGTTACAGACAGTGTAAAGGCAGCAATTTACCTTGCTTGTTTGGGTATTCTGTTACTTAAGTTAATGAACCAGAACTCTGAACATAGAAGCAGCAGCATAGTAATAAACCTCTACAGGCAGTCAGCATGATGGAAGATAGTACAGAAATGGACTGTGGTGATGTTTTGCAAGTCTAATTTGCTACACTGTTATTTAATTTACTGCTCTCTTTCTAAAAGAACGTACAGCAACATTGATGGACCTTGGCTTTCTTATTTTAGAGAACTAAACATCCCAATCACCTTTATATAAGCCCGCTGATATCTATGGGATTGTTTAATTAAAGTTGTTTCTTGATGTCTCAAATCCTTTTTTTTGTTAGCAAGACTAGAAAGTTAACTAAATTGTCACCAACTAAGTGTAGAATTTGCCATCTTCCCACTTAGTTTGCCGTATCTTGAACTGTACAGCACTCTGACTTTTGTTTTTTGCTTTACACGAATCATACCAAAGCTGGAGTTTATTGTACTACATAAACAGCTGACCCCATGCAATACGACTCTGGCCAGAACAGTAACTACGTGAGCAGGAGTTTGTTGCTATGCTTAGGAAAGCTAATTCATAGGTGAGACCTGGAGAGCTCCACAGAGCCAGGAGGAACCTGCATAAAAAGACTGTTCTAAACCTACAGGGAATAGAAACGCTGGAGAAGTTCTCCAGATACATTGATTTTTAGCAGGTTGAGGGAAGTAATTCTGCCCCTCTACTCCGCTCTGGTGAGACCCCACCTGCAGTACTGCGTTCTGCTCTGGGGTCCTCAGCACAGGAGAGACAGGGACCTGTTGGAGCGGGTCCGGAGGAGGGACACGAAAATATTCCGAGAGGTGGAGCACCTCTCCTGTGAGGACAGGCTGAGAGAGTTGGGGTTGTTCAGCCTGGACGAGAGAAGGCTCCGGGGAGACCTTATAGAAGCCTTTCAACACTTAAAGGCGGCTTATAAGAAAGATGGGGACAGACTTTTTAATAGGGCTTGTAGCGATAGGACAAGGGGTAATAGTTTTAAAGTAAAAGAGGGTAGATTCAGACTAGATATAAGGAAGAAATCTTTTTACTACAAATCTACAATTTGTAGAGGCCCTAACCCTGGAAACGTTCAAGGTCAGGCTGGACAGGGCTCTGAGCAACCTGATTGAGTTGAAGATGTCACTGCTCACTGCAGGGGAGTTGGACTGGGTGACCTTTAAAGGTCCCTTCCAACCCAACCCATTCTATGATTTTTGCCTGGTTTATACTACTACTATTCTACTGTAAAAATAACTGAAAGGAGAAGGAAGTATAGGAGGAGAAGGGGAACTGGTGAGCATAGTCTGTCTGAAGATGTAGAGTGTTCTGGTACAGAATTCAGAACTGAGAAGGTTCCTCAGCTGAGCCCAATGAAGAAACGAGAGACTGTTTTCGTCACTGCGGGTACTTACGCAGATTCTTGGAAGAGTTTGACTGAAGACTCATATCCAAATTCAGCCAGCCATGTTTCAGGGAAACCAGGACAATGAATGCCTTAACTTGAGAAAGGAAGAGGAACCCATACAGGTTCTGTACAGAAGGATCTCTTCCCTTACAGAATTACAGTTTTCTTGCTAGATGTTTGCAATTTATTTATGGAATATTTGTAACATAATGCAAATCGTATTTGACGTACTCTTAAATCAATGTGTTATTTCGTACACATACCATAGGGATGTTTTAGACATAGTAAGACTTTAAAACAGGATCACATGGCTTTTGGAAAGAAGGTACACTTTAAGTAGATGATGGGGGCCGGATGAATGATTTATTTGGTGAGGCTGTTGGTCTAACGCAGGAGTCGGATTGTATCATTGTAATGCTTACTTCGATAGTAACATTGATTGATCTGTGTGTTGTTTCTTACAGGTTAATAAGAAGATCATACCTTGAAATAGCACTATTATATTTGCATTTTGCCACAAATAAAGAGGATATGTCACAGCCAGATAAGATGGTGCCTTCCAAATCAAACGTATGTTTTCTATCTTTTGGGTAGTGGCCTCTTCAAAGCAGGAAATATATTTCTGTTAGAACATTGTGCACCTTGTCATACTATTACTTACAGTGCCTTATAAATCATACTGATACTGGAAATCCTACTAGAAAAATCACACAAAGAAATCATAGAGTACAGCAGTAGAATTATATCTTGTTTGATGTTATTTCTCATGTTTATTGCATTGAATGATAACAATTAAAATATTTTTCTGTATAAAATAGGAAGAAACAGAACCAACAGTTTTCATTTCTGATTATGTACTAATTAATTTGTAGCTTGCAGAGGAAACATAACATTCAATCCTGTTTTTTAAGTGCTAATATTTATACTTTAACAAATTTCAATTTTTCAGGAGAAATACGAGTGACAGCATGAGAAATATAAAAGGCTAAAAAGTGGCTAAAAGCCATAGATTCCAAGTATAATGTGTAACATAAGAGAAAGGAGGTAATTAAGATTCCAGAAAATGGACAATTATAGCAAAACTGTATACAATAGTGACCATAGTATGAGCTGATCTGAGAAAATTTTTACAGGAGCAGCCAATTATTATGGTCTGGATAATTTTTTTCAATTTTAGCAATTAATCCACGGATTTACAATCAATGCTGATTTTTACAACTTGCAAATAAAACAATAATTCTGTAAGTAGGAGGACTTTTTTCTATATTTAAAATATATTTCACCATAATATATTTGGAATCCTAATTATGAACTGGTGTATAACTTTAGAACTCTTCTGGAGACGTCTCTTCTTCTGAGGAGGCTCTGAAATCAGAAGGCTACAAAGTACAGTCCTGGATTGCAGTAAGAGCAGCTACGCAGGTTGGTGCAATATTCTGAAGAAGTAATTTTCGGGGGTTTTTTATTTCATCTTATGCTACTTACACATGCAAACAAGACAATGCAAACAAGACAAGAATTAAGGTTTCCTGAAATTTCTAGCATTCGTCTCATTTGAGGAAATGAAAATTACACTGTCTGAGTAGTGCATTTAATCTCTCTTGGACAGATCTGACTCTGTTTACCTCAACTTTGATTCAGTGCAAATAAAACAGCACACTGCCTGATACGTGTGCGCGTGTATTTGACATGTGGGTAGACATCAGTGGCATCCAGGCGAGGATATCTGATTTGAAATCACTATGTAGTAATTAAGCTGTCAGCAGTAATGATTTATTTAAGTATAGTATGTACCATATGTCAGAGAGAAATAGAATATTTTCCTGACTTTAAAAAATATGGTATGTCAAGTAATTAATTTCTTGTCATCATCTTGGTAATCTCAGATTTTAAAATCTATGTAAATATTGTAGTGAACTGGTTCTGAATAAAATAAATATTATTTTTAGGTCAGTGAAGCTGTGCTTGCTTCTCAGCTCTTAATTGGAATGAAGAGTGTTAAAGAACACAGCATGAAGGACACAGTGCAACAGAAAATCCCAGAATTTGCTTCCATGGATCTTCTTGCTTCGTACAGAGATTTCTTATCTGGTATTCCTTTATGCCTAGTAATATTAGAACATTAAATAACTAATAAACTATACATGCCATGTAATCTAGTAACACATTTAATACCTAATTTTCATTTATGAAAAATTACAAGTCAAATTTGCAAAGTAAAAGCAAAATCCTCATCCTGCATAGCAGCACAAAATACTGAGTAGAGTAATGGGTGTTTAAATATCATGTGTTCAACAGGTTAAGAAAAATTGCATTGTTTGCATGCTGTGGCTCAGAAAGACAGAGTGCACATACTGCCATACTTTTAGAAAAACAGATGGACCTTTGTCACAGGACTTCCCCAGACTGCTAGAATAAGTCTTGGCCCCCCTATCAGTCATCACTGCTTTTTTTTCAAACACTGATTGAGAACAGATTTTTTCCCTAGGTATATTAACTTTCCCTTGGAGATTTTCAGTTTTAATTTTGATTTTGCAAAGACATGTTGGTGTTGAATAGCTTGTCTCTCCCTGCCTCCCTGCTCCCCCCCCAAAACCCCAATCAAACACCAAAACCAACAAACCCAATCTCTTGCAGTCATCTGCCTGGATACTGTATCTAAAAGTCAAAGTCAGTATAATAACAAAATTTTCATTGTCTTTCCAGTCCAATGGATTATCATTTAGAGATGCTTCCACTAGCTTGATAGAACTTTGCCTTTCCCCGGTTTATTTCCAACTTCTGTGTTTATTTTTCAGCTAATGGAGTTGATGAAATGGAAGTTTTTGATTTAAAAAAAACCAACCAAACAATGAAACTAGGAATTCTGGGATAATGGTTGCCAGATGTTATATGAACACTAAGGAAAAAGATCTATATTTATTTTTAAGCTGGGAATGGGAACCATTAATTTAGTGACAAAATTTCAGTTCAGTGGCTTAATTTCAATCATCCCAAGTGACTGACAAAGATTGAATTGCTTTGCCTGAGAGTTGCTGGCAAAGCTGAGCAATGTCTGCTTACTGTACAGTGTTTAAACATATGTGTTTTGATTGGTTTATGAAAACAAGTGTTGTATGCTAAGACTTTCCATCAATCTGATTGTTTTGTACTAGTTCCATTTGCTTATAATTACAGATCATTTCTTCTTTTAGCAAATGCAGCAGGTGTTTCTCCTGATAGTTCTGTTAAGCAATATAAAGAAGAATAGAAATTGTAGAAAAGCAATAGTAGGCCAAAATATATAAAAGTAAATTGAAATGGAAATGATCAGCACGGCATGCTAAATATTTTCTGTAAAACCATTAGTGAAACACATTGTTTAAGTTTCATCTATAAACAATGTGGCCATTTAAACTAAATTCTTTTTTTTACAATTGACAGTGAAATATCAGGAATAATGGAGACGTTCAGGTTTTGTAGAAGAACACATAATTATTTTCTGGAAGTTTACTATTAGGAAATACTGTAACATAATGTTTGTTCAATTTGGAATGAGAAACAGAGCAGAAGGATTGTGTGGGCTTTTGAGAGAGCCACGTACAGTGAAAAAAAAATTGAATATAAACAGTGATATAAAGATAACTACTGATTTTTTTTTTCCTCTTTTTGCATAAGTATAACTCTTAGGCAGCACCAAAAAAAAAAGATGTTTTTCGTTCATAGTCAAGAACACATTTAATTGATAATGTGCTTAATATCTAAAAAAGGGACTGGATGGAAGCTAACAATAAACATTTCAGAGTACCTAACTCTTCTGAGTTCAGGTCTATATGACTGGGAAGTTCAACAGCTGTAGTTATGACTGATGACTCCTAGTATTGTTTCCACTTAGTAAATATCTGCTATTGAACAATGTATAGAAATAATGGCTTTATATTTAAATTCAGAGAGCGAGCGAGAGCACCTTGCTCTCTACCCCTTTTAGCTTCTTGCAAGGAGCAGTCAGATTCCTGGCCATGATCTGAGAAATATATTCTTTAGTAGTTCAACTAATATTAAAGCAGAATAGAAAGAATTTTCCTCTTATGAAAAACATAATCAGGTTCACAAGTCAGATTTTTTTAGTTACGGATTAGTCAATTCCAACACAATGCGGAAATAGCTTTTGAATTGCAACCATTCACTTAATGTGTGTTGTTGAACTGTTATTGGATTTGCAGATGGATACAATGCTGCCTCTGAAAGTCCCAAAGCATCTTCTACTGAAAACAAACAAATCATACAAGACGAGCAGAGCCAAAGTGAAAGAACAGAAAGTCTTGCCACTGAGGCCAGCCAGAAGAAAGCGACAATAACATGGGTTCACTTAATTCGCTACCACAGTCATTTAAAAAGACTTCATAACACAAACCTCCTATTTGGTATGAATATCTTCTTCCTTCTAGAAAATTGCCATAGGTGAGATATTGTTCTTGGGGGCCAACAGTGTCAGATTCAAAGGTCATCGTCTGAGACAGTCTCATTTTGAGTTTCTTT
This sequence comes from Astur gentilis, assembly GCF_929443795.1. Classification (NCBI taxonomy): domain Eukaryota; kingdom Metazoa; phylum Chordata; class Aves; order Accipitriformes; family Accipitridae; genus Astur; species Astur gentilis. The sequence continues at coordinate 14,107,392 of NC_064913.1, forward strand.
AAAGTGCATAAATGTGAAAAAATCTTCACTGAAATCAAGATTTGTGTCAGTTTACAAGTGTTGCAAGTGAGGATGTTATTACCTTTTTTGTAATTATTCGTAAGCCTTCATGATACCAGGAAAAGCATCCCTCAAAATTTAATTGCTATTACTACATCGGAAGCATTTTTAAAAAAATCATAATCTATATTTATTTTAGTTCTAGGTACATCAGACTTAAGTCACATCAGAAATAAATCTGTTCAGTCTGGGGTCCTGTTTGCGAGAACTGAGTGTAGTGTGACCTGACTCGGTGGCTCAGCTCAGTGGCTGAGCATTATTGAATGTGTTTTGACTAAAACCCCAGATGTTATGTGCGTACTTGGTTTATTTAACTGTAAGCAGAAGACGGTAATAGATAGCACCTTTCAAAGAGAGCAAGAATCCATTGATTTCAGGGCCCTAGTACTACGCATTTGAAGGCCAGCTGCTGCATATACAAGTGACGACCTGATAGGTGAGAACAGAACTAGGTTGTACGTAGAGGTGCTGCCTGGAGAGAAACCTAGCAACTCTGAAAATAGCAATTTCGGAGAGGGCTGGGGTTTTTTGCTTGCAACGCCAAATATAAGGGAACTATTCTACCTCACCACAGAACTGTAAGGACGGTAAGGTAGCTACAAGTAGGTGTCAAAATGTGCATGTATATCTCAGCTGTAATTACCAGCGATGGAGTGTAGGGAGCGACTCGGCTGATCAGCCAGTAGCTGTCTAAATTAGGGTCTTAACAGCTCTTAGAGCTTCTTTTGACCGTATTGAATAAATATGCATTTATTCTAGAGGTTGTTTAGACATCTAGTGAACATACTGATGCTTATGTATCTAAACTTAAGTACCTAAACCTCAAAACTGCACCTTCCGTTTTGTGCTACTCTATAATGTCTAGACAGAGGTTGTTTCATTATCAGATCTCCAGTGCAAAATTGCAATACAAATAGCATAACCTAGTAATAGTTAAGGACAATCGGTATAATTGTTGGAAATGCATTTATTCGATATTGAATCGATTTGCGTATTTTACTATGTTTTCAAAATTTATTAATGTTGAGTAGCTGTAGAAACTTTACTTTTTAATGGCAAATGATGAGGTAATAAAACTCTCTTTTCAAAGCTGCCCCTAACTCAGGACCTGGATCATTTTCTGCAAGAGATGGACACCTTAGTTCTGTTTTTGACACAGGGATTGTTCTCCGCATAGCAGAAATGCATTCCTTTCTTAAAAAATATTTGTTTGAATATTCAATGTGTTGTCCTGAGAATTTCCCAGAAGACCTACATGATGTAGAATTGCCACTTGGTAGGCCAGCTGATTCTTCAAAGGTACTTATTTTCTTTCTGATGTTTCGAAAATATGTATTATACTTGCATTTCGCTCAGATTCTTGCTAGTTGCAATGGTGATATTTCTGAGAGCACTATAGGAGAATGAAATTCATTATGCAGAGGATCTGTGCAAAACCAAAATTCTGTGCAAGCAGTGAAGGACACAGTTAACAAACACAAATATCCTTGTGTTATTCACTCCTGCAAAAATTATCTCTATTCCTTGCCCAGTGTACTTAAAACCTAGAAGATTAAGCAGAATGATATTTAAGAAGATTTTATTATTAAGTTGGCTGTGCTATTTGGTAGGAGTGAGGCTTTTAATCTTGTAGATCTCCATGTTCATACCAAAAATGTCCTGGTGTTTGCTTTGTAATTTTTTATGTAAAAGCCTCTATATTGTTGATTTGGTCTATAATAAAAACATGATTTAAAAAAAAAAATAATTAATATTTTCTCGAAATTTGTTGAAGGCCTTGTGTGCCAATTTTTTTTACTGATTTTCAGCTGGCTAGAAAATCAGTCTTTTCAGATCTCTGGCTTGTGAACAGCCTATTTGAGCTTTCAGATGTAGGCAGCTCAGACTGTATTACTCAGAGAAATCTTGAATTGGAATTCTGGAGCCTACGCTGACCATGGCGTATGTATTGAATATTGAATGGTAGAAGTCTTTGAAGATTCAATGTAAAAATAATGGTCTTCAAGGTTTCTCCATCCCACTTCTCACATTAATAATTACCCTAACACTAAAAAATTAAAATGACAGGGTTACTCTCTGTGGTTTATTTTTTACTTATTATGTTCAGTATTAGATGGAGACGGGGGAGCCTGGAGGAGTGGGAACTTGTTATCTTATAAAAATGAATTAAAATACTTTTGTGAAAGTAGCTTTTCTAGAGTTGGTGAACTTTCTGCAGTGTTGGACAGCATATCATTACTCATTTCCCAACAAAGAGCTGACTGTGCCACTGAATAAATTGTAAATATATGGTATGTGACATTTATAACAGCCATCGTATATCAAAAATTATTTTACTCTGTCTGCTCTTTTTTTGACATAATTAGTATTACACTGTCCTAGAATAATAAGCTTCAGAGCTTACTGTCATGTTCGTGACAGGTGCAAGCTGCATAATCATGTGTTAGCTTCACTGTTGTAGACAGCTAACAAGCATAAAGCTCTTACTTTTTTTTAATTCTAAGCTTCATTGATTTTTATCACAACATTTTTGGAAGCATTAACTATTCAGAAGGCTGTGTAAGTTCTTTTAAAAATGTTACTGTAATTTGATACTGGGATTTTTAACAGTACAAATAGGTAAAATTTTTGAAAGAATTATTTTTATGTACAAGGCTGTTTTGCTTACAGGTGTCTTTGTAATTCTATTTTTGACTCTTGAAGTTTTTTTCAGCTCTGCTGAACAAAGAATCCAAATTACATTAAGAAGGCTATAATTAAAACTGTGTGCCCTTTTACATTTTGCATGCTTGTTTTTTACTCCACTCCATGATAGTACGTAGGACTGGAAACACTTAACTAAGTTTGTTATTTTCAGGCTTTGGAGAAAGTTGAATAGATAAATATTTATCTATGTAATTCAGCAACCCTCCAGTTTGACAAAAGCAGTTGTAATATACTTCCTCAAAAAGATTCAATATTATGTAAATAACAAAAGAGGCAGTTCAGTGAAAAAGAAAACACACCATATGTTTTAGAAAGAAATATGTGTCGTAAAATGGACTTTTAAGAGCTGTAGTTCAGGGGCATGGCATAAATTATGTCGTTCCCACCTCCATATATGTGTTTTCTCGTAATTTTGTTCACACTCCACACTAGCAGGATAGCGGATGATTCATTGCCAAACTACAGAGCCTGAATGTAAACGATCCTCGTAGTAGGCGAGTGACGCACGCGCAGCTCGCGGCGCACCGTGGGTTACTGCCCCTGTTACCACCGCCTCGGTGGCAGGGATCATCCCCAGTTAACTGTCCCACGCCATACTGAAGGCATACCCGTATGCCGAAATGCATGACTTCAGCTTTATCTTCAGTTCTACGATATTTTGATGCGGGATGGGAACTGGCTTTGCCAAGTAAGATTACGTCACTGTGAAAAAAATCTTCTGCTCACCTGCATTTTTTGCCCTGTATCCGTCATGAGCTGTAAAATTCTCCAGGTTTTTTTTTTTCAGCAACAAACATTCAAAATGAAAAAAGGACTAACTCCCCAGGCAGCTGTTTTCAGTGTCCACATTTTGGAGACACTAACAAGCTTTTAAAATAGCTTCAGCATTTCCCCCAAATGTCACTGTTTGGCCCCCGCTGTTCTTTGCAGATCTGCGTAACACTTTGAAAAGTAGAAGAAATGGTATGATGCTGTTCAGCTTTTAAATCAAATATTTTACAACTTTAGAAAAAGCTTTTATTCATGAATGAATGTTCCTTCACTGTATTCCTCCATTACTTCTCTGGTAAATGACAGCCAAACAGTAACTATTTGATGAATAGCCTGCTAATGTTCCATATATATTTTAGTAAATATGACATATGACAAATCCTCACAAATTAAGTGACTGAATTTTCAGTATGTATCACCCTTTGTTAGTTACACAGCTAATGAAAAAACAAATAGGTAAACATAAATAAAGCATTAGTCTGACATTCAGTTTACTATTCTAATTATCAATATGTATAGCTGACAAATTACTTTTTCAGCATTAAATTTGGTATGGCCAGCAAGTCAAATAATATCTTTTAAGAAAAAAAGTAACGCCATAAGGAAGATAAGTCAAAGGTAACAATTATTGTCACTGTAAGTGTCTCTGAGTCAGCCCAGAGGGTCCTTTGTGTTACCTTCAGAAATGTCTCATCATGTGAACTTTGAAAAGCCTTAACTTGGTAAAACGGACACCTTTTAAAACTACCCATTTGTCTAAATAAGCATATATTTGTGCAGGAGTGAAAGTCATACAGATTCTAGTAGGCGCTAGATTATAACAGATTTTGCATATTACACTAGAAAAAAATACAAAATTTTCTTCTGTGTTTCAGATGTCCCTTGAAATTACTGGAAGTACATCAAAGATGTCACATGTGAGAACAACTTCTCCGGTGTCTGTCACTGCAGAAGCAAACAGTCAGACGGAGAGTAGGGCAGCAAACGCTTCAAATAAGGAAATTAATATTCAGTGGTACATTCCTTCTCTGGCAAAGCCATCAAACGATACAGAGACTAAGGTATAACTACACCAAAGCAGTTCCTTAGGTATTGGAACAAATTAGGTCTTATTTCCAATGAATATTTGTGCTATGACTGATTAGCTTTTTAATTGAATTATACATATGCTGATTGGCAAGCTGGACAGCAGGGAGCTGTATATTTACTGTGCTGCAAACCTGCTATGCAGGACCAGCAGAATGCCCCGACAGTTTTTTGGTGGCAGGCCAAAGAAATACTTTGTTCATCATATAGAGCTTCCAGGCCATGTTGTATTCATGCCTGTTGCAGGTCCTTGATGTCTTTAAGACCTCCGCTCTGTTAGGTTTGCTCAGAGCTGACCAATACATTCAAACGATACTGTTTGGTGGGAGGCTGTTGGAAAAGCAGATACACGTATACAGGGAAAATGGGATTTTGTAAACTTCATTTCTCTAAGAAATCAGATGAAATATGAAAGATGGTAGAGACTGGAGAGTTGCAGGAAAGCAAGAGACTAGGACATGGGATTTGTTTTATTTTTAAACAAGGGAACAGCAGGTTTGTAGGTAAAAGTTCTGCTACTGCAGTAGCAGTCCATGATCTCCAGACTTTTTGGCATAGCAGATCAGTGTCAAAATTTCCACTAGTCCCTTTTCATCTCTGTTAGTGAGCTGATAGAAGCCCTGTGAAGTTAGTGCAAATAATGTACTTTTGAATATAGTTTTGCAGGTTACTTTAGCATGACTATACAGATCATTAGAGATCCAGAGACAGCTCTTGAAAACAACTAATACGTGAACACCATATTCTTGACATTCTCCATGTAGTCAAAATATTCAGCTACCGCTAGGAAGCACATTTTCAATCATAATAGCAAATTATTTCAGTGAAAGGTGAGAATATTCTATTTCATTTTCTTGTGCTCTTACATTGATACAGCTTTATTAGATGGGTGAGTTATGTGCACTTCATGCATTTAAATCTAGTATGATGACAGCCAATTTAGCAAATTTATAGCAAATTTAACTAATTATATATAGCAAATATAACTAATTACATAGGGCCTTTGGAAATTCAGTAAAAGCTCTCTAGAGGTCCAAAGTTCCAACTTCAGGTAGTCTGGACATGAGCGTAAGTGGGATTGATTGACCAGGATCAGGACAACACTGGGATTTTGATGGTGACTCTATAGGGTATAATTAATTTTCAAACCTGTGTAAATTGTATCCATAATTAAATTGCTTTAAAACCTATAAAAACTGGGTATAGTACAAATTCATGAGGCCACACTCCCCCCTTTTTTGAGAGTCAGTTATTTAAATCTTCATCACTACACTGTATTTGATAGTCGTTATAATCTAGTATCCCTGAAATAGCTCAGGTCTACTATAGCGTACTGCATTATAGCTTACCCATTCCATCTCTTTCACAGGTTTTGCTGCTTTATGCTTATAATACAAAGCCTATCAAGATTAGCAACATCAAGATTTTCAGTTCAATGTCTATGTTTTCAGGCCACTTGTGGATTCCGTTGGCTAGGTAAAATAATCATTGACTTTATGCTGTTATTTCATGCTATATTAAAGATCAGTCAACCATTTAGGATGAGAGAAAATAAAGTACAAAGTATCAAAGAAGTGTAAATCTTTAAAAGTATTCATTTTTGCTTTTCAGAAATTTTTCACTATAAAAACTGTAAGATGTCATACACAGCATTAAACCCATCCAAACATATGCCTTTTCAGTAGATTAGCATTTTAGTTTTGATTCTTAAAGAACTGAGTAACACACGCTGACTATGTTACACTGGCATAGCAATGTAAGAAAACGCTAGCAAATCGAAGAAGCAGTCCCAGCAGTTATTCCCATTCTCTCACTGAATCAGCTGCTGTCTCCATCCCGTATTACAACTCTGACCATGCAAGAATTTTTCTCAGTTGTAGCCCCAGACTCAGCCCTTCATTTTACATCCTATGGTGTTTTTCATCACTTCTTCCTTGTCATTCATCTAGTCTCAAGATTTTTGGAACTGCTGAGCAGGTGGAGGGGAAGGAATAATGGGCCAAGAAGAGTTGCAGCCCCTGCCACCCTTGTCCTGGTTGGATGAGAAAATCTTTTCTTAGAGAGGCATGCTTAAAATACTTCTTAGAAGCAAATGCATTCCATATTTTCACTTTCTTTAATGAAAAACATCTTTTTGTAAAATTGAGATCAGTCTTGAAAAAGAAAACGTAGAACTTAATCAATATGTAATAAAAGCTAGGTCAGTTTAATTATATCCTGGGAACAACAAATATTATTGTTTTATAAGAGCAATAATGAAAAAAACCTTGTCTTCTTGCAGAGTTATTTCTTTACAGAAGAAATTATCTAACCTGAAGCAGCAAGTTGAAATGTTGATGCAAAGTTCTAAAAGCTTGTCTTCAGCTTCAGAACCGACAAGTTTTCTTGAAGAAAGTGAAACTTTGAAAAAAATTCCTTCAATAAAAAACAAAATTAATGTTGCAAAAGTGCATCTTGATGAAAAAACAGAAGTAAGTGAGAACAGTTCTGCTCTTAAATATGTCTGATGATTTAAAATGTCTGTTGTGGGTAAATAAATGACATGTAACTTGGAAGGCAGACATAAAAGATTAAACTTCCCTCACCCCTTTCAAGAAATGTTGAAATATTTTCACTTTTCATTTAATATTTAACTTTTTCTTTGCCTTATATATTGCTTGTCGCTTCACAAAAATATCAGGCATCTTCAGCCTTCCACTTGAAAAATAAAGGCTACACCTTCAGGTACATAGATCTGAAAATTGATGCCTAATTTATAGTAATCCACATCTGAAAATGCTTGGTAGAGTGCTAAATTAGCATGGTGATCAACCCAAAAGTGCTTTTTAAAAATCAGTTACACATCTTCAATGCAAAATGGGCAGTGATGGTTTCTGAAACAAGAACCTACTAATAACGTTATTGAGAGAGGACTAAAACTGGCGGTGAATTTATTTTCATTTTCTGTACGCCACCTTCCTCTTGTCTTTCTATTAGCAAGGCTGAATATGGTCCACAACCAAATAACTCCCCCCACATACGCACACAAAAGAGGTAATTTCAGAATTTTCCATGTGGTCTGTTTGAGATAATGTCATTGGAATAGAATGTTGCCAGAGCATAACTGCTGCTTGATAAATGCCAAGGCAAAATAGACGTTTATTTTCATAGTGGGAGACATTTATCATGTGACAGGATTCTCTTTATATCTATTATATGAAATGATTAATGATGTAGAGGCTGTCATTTTGTCTGATGGATGCTGTGAAATAGTGACAATTGTGCACTGTGCCATTATTGCGAGGCTGTATTTTGACCAGCTTGGAGAACAAATGATGTTTTGGGCAATCACAGTGTTTTCAGGAGGGTAGACAGAGCTGTCCTTTAGTGGGTGGTTCTGATTACCTGGAGGGTTTTGCTCAAACTTTCATTAATATATGTCAGTAATTGGAAAAACAATGTTTAGAATACTAACAAGATTAACGTGCTATGCATTATACATGTATAAATATCATCTTGTCAAGAGTGTTTGTTCATAATGTCTTCAGTAAACATGTAGCAAAAGTATGCTCACTCACTGGATTTAATACCTGAGCCAGGGGCAATTTTGCCTCAGTAGAAACTGCAAGGTTTGGGCTCTTGTGTTTGTACAGCAAACACAACTATTTGTGCTGCAGAAAATTTATATTCATCAGCTAAGGTTTATTTTGCTGTGAATTCAATTAGAATAACCTCAAACTTGATTGTTCTGAAAAATTTTGTAAAGCTAAGCCACCTATTAGCTTATCAGAGGGGATTGATAGTACAGCATTGTTTTTTTTCTTGTTTTGTACCATTAGGAAATGGCTAAAAGGTGTTTATCTGAAGTCAAAGCACTGCTGTCTGTTGTTCCAGCTCTGTCCTTGCCATTAACTGAGGTATGCTGTTCTCATTAATAGTAAAAATCTGTTTTCTAAAAGAAAACAATTGTTCAGTTAAACTGCAACATGGATTACACCACTAGGTATCTTCCCATTTTTTTCCTCATACATCGTTGGGTTTTCTGTTTGGGTTTTATTTTTTCATCTTTACAAATAAAACACAAATGTGCGTGATTACAAACTGTGAATATATTCACTGTTCATTAGAATCACCTATTTATACATACAAAAATGTTTTAAAAATGAATCTCACTCACAATGGGTTCATCTTGGTTATCTGTCATTCTCTGGTCGTTGTTTACACAGACTCCGGTGAATTTCCACGGTGCAATCGCCAAATGCAATTTCCTTCCATCCCTGTGTTTTTACAGGTATTCAGGCTTTCCTTCTATTTTCTTTAGCTTTCTCTGCCTTGGCCATGACATGTCCTGAGAGATAGCATGCCATTTTTTTGTCCATGCTGTTGTGTTCAACTTGTTACCCAGTTGTAGCCAGTATCCCAGAGGAGTCGATGGGAACCGGCCCATAGCAGGCAGCAGTACTCTTCAGGGTTCTCTGCCACCCTAGGGGGATCAGGAAAGGACCACAGCTGCCAGGGCTCAAGGAAATCCAAGGAAGATTTCGGAATCCACCGTAACGTATAACTCCCCCCCATTAATCCTCAAATATCTTGCCTGTAATTGTTCACAATGGAATAATGGATAAGGCATCCACTGTACTCTTCTTTTCCAGAACAGAATCCCGAGTTTTATCTGGGAACGGTTTGGCTAGTGGCCTGTTCCAGAAGAGGTTATCTGCAGTGCTGTCCTGTGCGTCCTGCAGGCTGGTACCCAGCAGTACATACTTCCCTTTTTACATATCTTGCACCATTCTTGCCACCCCTTGTTATCCGTCCTGAAGGTCTCTCTCATACGACTCCCAGACCTTCATATCGCCCAATCTGGCTTGATCAGTGCGTCAGAATACATACACGTTCATTCTGCAAATCCCTACTTTTGACAGTCTCGCTGAAATATCTTCCATGGTAGAGAGATTTGACAGATACCTAGGGAAAGGTACAGCCGAGCTTTCACAGAATCACGTGGACCTCCCGGACCTGTTTTATATTCTCGTCAGTTCCTCTTCACTTTGCCTGCTTCTTTTTGTGGGTCTACGATGAAAGTGAGGGAGCAGATTTAGGGTGTCCTTCCAGTAAGAATATGATGTTAACTGCTCTCTTTTGTTCTGGCTAAATGCCATAACAAGCTAAAATGTTTCAACAGGTGGAACAATGGGCTTTTCATCACAAAGTTTCAGGTAGAGACTTCAAAATAAGATCCTATTAGATACGGCAGATTTGGTTGAGCAAGTGAAGCTTAATCCTTGAAGATGCTGAGTATCTTCATTCTTCTCTGAAGCCAACAGAACTTGTAGTGTCCAGCACTTCATTACGTATTGCATATGTCTAAGTAGTATTTCCAAACTTTCAGATAAGTTGTACGTGTGCATTACCCAGTCTCCTTGTCTAGAGGTGGAAAGCTCCGAGTGGGAGTACGTGTACCATAGGGTAGTACATTCCCTTTGTTTTCAAGCATGCGGGAGAAAGCAGCAGATACATTGCTTATGTGTAGTGTTACATATTTTTTCCCTACCACACGCTTTTTTGTTGCTCGTCGTCTTGTAAATTAATTGGACAAAGTCAGTTCTTATTTGTGGTATTTGTTTTTTTATTCTCTGAGCTGTCACACTTTTAACTTCTATCATGTTTCCAGCTTCTCTCCTTTGATTCTCTTTTTTTTCTGTTCATGTGTCTTACAGTGCTTTTGATTCAGCACTGAATTATATTTCTAAGTGGAAAAAGTGCATTTTTATTGAATTATTCATTTAAAATTATTTGACTGTTCCTGTTTTAAGAATAAAAATTGATCAGCTGCCTTGTTTTTAAAGCTCTTCAATGAATAGCTATGTTCTTGAGGGACATAATAAAACATAGTCTTTGGGAGTTCCAATCTTAAACGTTAAAAGTAAATTTATAAATAAAATAATTGCATTAAAAATTAACCTCCCTAGATAGCCTGTTCCAAGCTTCTCTTCCCTTAGTTAGTTTTTCTTAATCTCTAAATCAGCTGAATAGTTCTTTTCCGTGTCTAATGGACGTACAGACCAGTTCATCTTTGCCCTCAGTTTCACCTTTTAGTTAGTTCAATTCTTTCAACTTCTCATCTTAGGAAAAGCTTTCCAAGTTACTAATCGTTCCTGCTGCTCTTCTCCGATATCTTCATTTTACCTACAGATGATCAGGGTAAACTTTATGAGCAAGACTGTTCACAGAAATCTCCTCCCCTTTATCCTGTTTTACTAATTTCCTGCAAAAGATGTCATTAACCACAAATTTATAGTGAAGCAATGAGTATTTCTAAATTATTCATTGGTTGTAGGTCAGAAATCTGGCTTTAATATGGAGCTATTTGTACATATGTACTTTTTGGTAACTGTAAGCTTAATAAAGTTATTTATTGGGTTTTTTTTCCCTGTTTTTTTTTTTTTTTTCAGATCCCGTTTGATGTTACTTTGGAATCAATAGCAAGTTTGGAAGATATGTTTGATCCTGCCAATGGATGTAAAATAACTGAAGAAAGTCTCTTCAATTGGATCATTTCTCTGTTTCACTAAATTCTATTTTTGCAATAACTTAATCAGTTGCTGAGTGCTATAGATTTAGACTTAAGTTCTGGTGTTAATCGGACAACCTCATTAATCACACCAGGATTTGGCTCCTAATGTGCTTTATAATTTTCATTTTTAGCTTATTTCTAATTATTAAAAAATTAATAGTTTTTAAAATGAAAATACACTTTTAGGAATTAAATGTATTAAAAGTAGTTTCTTAATAAGAGGATTAAAATTTTGATTTATTCAATCATCTATAATTAAGTGAGCTTGTTGGGGGTTTTCTAGCTTTTCAATAATTTCTTATTGTTTAGAAAAGCTGAATAAGCTTGTAACCTTCTAGCATCCACTAATAGATACTGTTTTTTCCCTGAAGTTTTATTCTCATCAGCAATTTATTAATTGCTTTTGCAGTTATCAAAAGTTGGGTTTATTTGTGAGGTTGAGAAATTTTTTTGGCCTAAAATCATCACTGAGTTTGTTCTTTTACACTTTTATTTGGAAACTAGCATATCAGACTTTTCTATCTTTTGCTAAAGAAAAACACATCACGGTTTGTTGAGGGTGAAAACGATCATTCAGCTGTCTCCACAATTTCAAAGCATTTTTCTGGGGGTGTGGCGGGAAGCCATTTTAAAAAATAAAATTGTTCTCTTATAGAACATTCTTGGACATCATTCGAAAATGCTAACAAAACCTCTATTTACGTTGTTAGTGCTGTAAATATTAAAGTGGTGAAGAAACCTGATGAGTCCTAACAACAGCCACCTGCGGCAATATGCTTGTCCAGTGTTAGAGATGGGGAATTTGACACGAAAAAGTGCGCGAGTTCACCAGGCCGCACGAGAGAGTGCTCGCGGCCCTTGGGGTTTGCTCACATCACAAGGCCAGGCACTTCCTCGCCAGTCACAGTAATTTGTTTGCAACGAACGGCAAAAAAAAACCCAGGACGTTTGGGCGGGAGCCCTCTGAGACCTGGCCTCTCCCTAGCTATGCTTCTGTGTAGCCTTGAAAATTCAGGACTAATAGTTACCATTCTTGGGTTCAGTTTCTGAGAAAAATCAACAACTGGGGTGAAACGCCAGCCCCTTTCGCTAGTCAGGCTCTCCCTGTGCTGTAGCCTGGTAGTAAAACGATAAAATATTTTGAGCTATTTGGAAATTGCAGCTTTACCTTGGCTTGTACTTTTCAGAGAAATGTTACCTGGTTGAGTGAAGTTTCTTTTATGGAGGGAGAGAGGGAGGTAAAAAGTTCACCATAATGAGCATCTCAAATGTGATCAATAACAGGAAGAAATAGGGTGAGGTTTTCTGCTGTTTTTCTTTATTCCGATAAAAGAAAGAAGACTGGATGTATTTGTGTGGCTTTTTAAAAGTTGTGCTATTTTTTATTTTGTGTAGCCTTTTCTGGAATGCTGTAGATTAGCAGGAAAATTAGAAGGATTATGATACAATGATAAAAAGAAAGTGAAAACTGAGTAATTGGTAGGGAAGATACTTTTGCAAGATAATTTTAAAACTGAGTTAGAATGGTTATTTAACTCAGTGGCCTAACAGCAAGTGTGGAGGAGATATTCCTTAGCATTATTCTTTCAATTAAAAGAATTTATTGTTCTGCAATTCTTCAAAAAGCAGGAGACACAAAAATTGACATTCCTCATTTTTCTTTTACAAGGAACAAGTAGAAAATTGCAGCTTTTTTTTGGAAAAGCGATCCAGTCTTTCCTTGTGCTTTGTAAAAAGTATAAACCCTTTTCTTTTTGGGGTCACCTTTAGGATTATCATAGGACTTTTGTGCAGCTTAATTAATATTTGTAAAACACTCTATAGCGTGAAAATGGAAGTAAAGTTCTATTACAGACGAGGTGTTTCTTCAGTGCTGCCAGTCTGGACCTTGTTATAATTCCTATACTTGAAACAGAAATATTAAATGAAATCCTTTACATATGCATTTAAAATATGTTGCACTTTCTAAGATATTTTTGTTGAAACAAAAATATTATCCTACTATCTCCTTTAACACAGCACAGTAAGATAATAACGTTGAAATGTTGACCTCACTGTATCCATAGCAGCAGATTTTACACTCATAAACACAGGATTAAGTATTCAATGCAGGGTTTAGAAGAAAACATTGGAGAAAACATTATTCTTTTAGCATATAATTAAACTCCTAAGTTAAAATCTGCTTGTAAGGAAGGAAGCTCATATCTAAACATCTCTAATTGCACAGAAAAGTATGAAGCTAATTGCAAAGTAAATTGCTTCTTGTTTTATCTATTGTAGTAGTTTGGGTGGGTTTTTCCTTAGCAATACATGCAGACTAAAGCTTTCAATACGTGAGACTAGAATAAACGTGTCGGCACCACGCTCAATTTAATTTGTATAGAATACTTGTCTGTGCCACCATCTCCAAAATAAAAAAGGAAGAGGGGAAAAGCACTTTCTTTGATTTCACAGTCTGAAGTGTAAGGGGAGGGCCCTCCTGCTATGTCAAAGTCTGCTCTGTGATCTGCCCCGTACATTTACCGCCTCGACAGCTTTGAACCGCTGGCATGTTTACCAATTTTTTTCAAATTTTAGCTGAAATATTTCCCCATTCCACATCTGTGAAAGCTATGGGTAGTGTTTCCCTATCTGATAAGTTGTGGGATGGGGCAAGGAAAGAGAGCGAGTGTGCGCTGGCAGGACAAATTGAAAGGATTTTGAAATGAATGACATTTTATCTTCAGTGCATCCCCTGGGTGAGGGACAAGAAGGATCCTGCATGGGCTAAAGAGCAGTAAAAAAGGGTCGGTTTTTTTTTTTTTTTTTTTTTTTTTTTTAAATTCCTTTGGTATTGTCTGTTCTGTGAACTGAATGAAGTGAGTGTCCTGAGAATAAAATCAGCTTCTGGTCCTGTAATTAATAACTTGTATCATCAAGAATGTGCTAGGGCTCAAACTGAAATTGAACAGGGAGCTTAATGTTGGCAGGTCTGAATGGGTTTTAGAATACTTCATTTTTCAAATACTGTTTCAATATAGTTTTAAGTTATATTGCTGTCTTGATAGAGAGTTGTATATTCAAGGCATTCACCGGATTTGTCTCACGCCTACAAATATATAGCAACCTGAAATTATTTCTGGTTAAATTAATTTTATGATGTGGAAATTAGTAATTTCACACAGATTTATTCACTTGTATGTGATTGGTTTTTAAATTCCACTACAGCTCCAATTCACACTCATTTTGTTGGCCTAAGTATTTATCCAGTTTTGGGATGACATCAATCTAACAAAATAGTCCTAGTAATTAGCCCCACTATGCCTCAGTTTCTTTATCTGAAGATAACAGTAACCCCCTCATCAGTGAAGGATTTGAAGTTTTCTGCATCAACGTTTGGAAAACGTTTTCAGATCCTTGAATGAAAGAGTCAGGGAATTTAGGTTATTATTCAGTTGAGACACAATGTAAAGGGGATAGTCATTTGTTTCCAAGTCCATTTTCAGTGAAATCCACGAAGAAAGATTTTTAAAAAGAATAATGATGGAACTAGAATTAATTGTTGGAATTACAGGCTAATATGCTGAACTAATTAAGCCAGCAAAGAGTTCCATTTATGTTTGCCAAAGATTTTATTTGAGTTAAAGATACTGAGTACATCATCAAATGAGAGAAGTGAAAATATGAAGCATAGGTTAATCTTTAAAATAGAGTGGGTGAAAGGGTCCAGAGGCAAGTGCTGAAGTCAAATATTTACCACTGCAATTTAATTTTCCACTGCGAAACCCCAGAGATAATTAGAATTATTCTCATTTATCTCCCATGTCAGCATGATTTAGGATTCCACTTAACGTGCAAAGAAAAAAAAGTACGCATTGAAGCGAATTACACCAAAAAAATCTCCGTGTCACACAGTGGAAAACCAGAATACGCTACATAAGAAATCATCACAAGGTGACAGATCTGGCTCTATAGTCTATCTGGGCTGTTCTCAGGACAGCTCTGTGGAGGGTGAACCTCTGTAAAGAGCCAGTTCACCTTCAGGGCTGGTTTCGCTCCTGGCCAGACACCCAGAACTGAACATTTTGGCAGCCACCAAAAAATAGCAATGTCCTAGGCAAAGTTCCTGGATCCTTGGATCCTTGGCAGTCGTGTGTTCTCCTCGCCGAGGCCTGGGGGGGTCGGCATAGGAGCCTCTGCGGTGGGTTCTCCACCTGGGAGAACTGCAAGTGCCTGACGGCTCTCACGGCTGCTCTGCAACGCGGGAGCAGCGAGGTCCGTGCTTCACGCTTCGCACCTTGCTTTGTGGATACTGGCATCGTATAGCTAGAACATGGCAGAGCTAGAGGTAAACATCAAGATTCCGTTTATCCTATGAAATTACTGTATACATTTTATTATCATACAACACCTAGTGTGTTAATTAGCGCTGTTACGTTCTTACGATTCCACTACCAAGTGGAATAATACCAACTATTTCAAAACTGATTTAAAGAACAATTATAACCATGAAGAAATGTAGGCTGTTTTTTCCCCAGCATCCTGACTGGGCTTATCTCCCAGGAACTCTGTGGCTTATCCTTCAGAACCTCATGACACTGGTGCTACACTGAAAAACTTTTTTATGGGCAAAGAGGAAATCGCTGTAAGTTTAAAGCCAAAAATTTATTAGTAGAATTGAAATCTTAGCCTAATCCAAGGGTCACTATTAATCCAGGTCTAATTATTATGGGAAAAGAAAGAATACTTCTATGCAGAAAAAGTTTAAATTATAATAATAGTAATACAGTTAAAATTATTATATAAACTGTTACTATTTTTACCCTTCTTCACCTGTGTAATGCTCACACTTCTGCTGCTCCCCTGGGTCTGAAGGTCAGTGGGTTTGGGCTTGTGTGTGTGTGACGAGCTGCTAGGGCAAGTCATCACATCTGGACTCATGGGCCAGGAAGAATATGATGTTTTCTTCTCCCTCGCTCTAGGATCAATTTGGAGTAATTTTAATACATTTACAACGCTTTTACATCTTGCTTTTTCTTCGTGGGTTTGCGGTTCCACGTTACATCTAAATCCAATTTCTATGGTGTTTTACATGCGTTAGGTACCTGGGTTTACTTCTCTTTGTCACCCATGAAAACTGTTTTTGTCTAGCACTAGCTCTGCGAATCTTTAACTGCCGGTGGGTCATTTATAGCCGTGAGGTCTCCAGCGCTGGGGATGTGCCCCATCCCTTCTCATCCCATGCCCGTACTCCTCTGCTGCGTCCTCAGCCTCCACTTCTTGACACCTCTGCTGTCCTGCCCAGACTGCATTTCTCTACGTTGCATCATTATGTCAGTCGTGAGGCAACCACCTTTTTTTTTCTTCTTCTCAGTGGTAGGAAATTGATTGGAATTTTTAATCTGTTTTAAAATCTGAACGTGCATGTAGCAATAAGCTTGATGAAAGGAGTGCATCCTGCACTTGGAAGATGGAAATTGTTATTACCTGGTAGAGGGCTGTACAAAATCGTTAGTCACAGGCTGTATATTTCGCTGAGATTCCCAGAGATGGGCCAATTCTCCTCATTTGGAAAGCTCTCTGAAGAGGATTTCCCTTCCACCTCCAAGGCAGTTTCCCTCCAAACCAGATCTGTCTCAGGTGTGAGGGAACTTTCTCGGGGAGTCTCTTTCACAGCCTTGCACAGTTGCTTGGAAAGCCCTGCCTTGTGCAGGTGGCCTTCCTCCTTTTCAGCGGCAGCACCGCTCTAAGAATTGGGCTAAGACTAAGACGAAGAACTGCTTTAAGAATTGGGCTTCTTGCTGCAGTCCTTTCCCCAAAGGTGATACAACCAAGATGTCCCAGTGGTTTCTTATAAATACCAAGAAACACGGCACAGTCACTGGCATAAAAAACCACCAATAAAGGTCCTAACAGCAGGAAAAACTGATTTAATTGAGGGGGTGTCACAGAACGAAGCAGAAAAATGCTGGTCGTGTTTACTTAAAAACCTGAAAATTTCGAATTGCTCAGCTTCAAGGCTTGAGGGCTTGGAAGGCAGGTAATCGCCTTCCCGTCTGTAAACACAGTTACGCTCCACCGTGAGGAGATAAAGAAAAAAGGCAGAGGATGTTGCTACAGGAAAGAAAAAGCTTTTGATTCTATGTACTGAAGATAGAACAGAGTATTGGCCTTAGAAGTGACACATCATGATTGATTTAAAAGCAGCTTAGGACAATAAAGTGGAGTGAGGGATAGAAGACTTGTAGGAATGCTGTAGATCCCTTAAGACTCAGTATCTGAGAAGACAGGTGATAAATGATATGAAACATGACTAATGATTGGTTAATGAGGATGAATAGATGCAATAAAGACATGATCCTCATTGCTGTCAGGAAATAATAATGGCATTTTGTATAACAGTGACGTGAGTTTCTTTCCTGATTCCGAGGTCACTTATACAGACTAGAAATGAAATGAACCTGCAGAATCCAAACTCCATCTGCAAAGGAAAGTGAAGGGGGCATTTCAGACCTACCGATGCTGCGGCTACGTAAGGTAAAGACTCATTTGAAACCAGGTCTCTACTGAAACACTTAGTTTTGCTACAGTTTTCACATCAACTATCCCTTTAAAGACAATCTTTTACTAAATAATTTTCTACGTAGGTTTAGAAAGCAGAGGCGGTGAAAATACATACTATCTTTGAGGAAGTGCTAGCTTTTGTTTTACCAGATGAGAATTTTAAAAAACCCCTTTTTTCTATGAAATTCAGCATGACCCGAAGAACACCTCTATTCCAAGCCAGGACAGGGATGCAACAATTCTGTGTGACTTGACATTACTGGAAGTAAGCCCAAAGGGTGTAACGGGGTGCGTTATAAATGGGTATGTTGTTAACACAAACTCTGTAATTAAAAACGGACTTGAGAGGACAGCTACAGCTCAGGGGCTTGCTCTCAGTCTGGCATGTGTTTATTGCTATTCTTTATTATGATCTGTCCCCAGGATGACCCAGTAAAGAACAAGGACTGGCCCGGCTGTGCTGGGTGCTGAAAACACAGCCCTTCCTCCCCGCTCACCATTTAAAACGCGGCAGGTCCCGGACCCGGCGCCCCTCACAACCAACCTATGGCGGGGAGCACGATCGATTCCTTAACCCGTGGCTGGCGCCAGCTTCTCCCCGCCGGTTTCCAGGCGGTGCTGTGGGGCCGGTGTCCCCTCACCATCCCCCGACACGACCCCCTCTCCCCAGAGTCCCCGAGCGGGCGGCACATGCTGACCAGCCAGACCTCCAGCTCCCGCACTACGGGCCCCCTCAGACACCCACACACGGTCCAGACCCTCAGCCGGGCCCGCCCGGGCAAAGACAAAGCCTCCGCCGGGGTGTGTGTGTAACCCCCCCCCCGCGGCCGCCGCTCCCCGGGGCCGTCACCTCAGAACCGGGCGAGACGGCAGAGAACGGCCCGAAAGGCGGGAACGGCGCGCACCTCCCGCC
The DNA here is from genome assembly GCF_929443795.1 of Astur gentilis. NCBI lineage: Eukaryota > Metazoa > Chordata > Aves > Accipitriformes > Accipitridae > Astur > Astur gentilis. The sequence goes on from NC_064913.1 coordinate 14,126,024, forward strand.
CCGCCCCCTTCCTTCCGGGCCACCGTAGGCGCGGGAGGGGAGGGGGGGGGGGGGGGGGCTGTGTGTGTGTGTGTGTGTGTGCGCGTGAAGGCGAAGGCGCGCGCGCGGGGGCTGTTGGGACGGGTGGCGAAGTTGGGCCGCGGCAAAGCGGCCCGCGAGGGCGGGCGCGCGGCGAGGGCGGCGCTCATTGGTCGGCGAAGGGCGGGCGGACCCCGTCGAGAACTGGGAGCAGGAAGGTCTCGGCCAATCGCCGTGGCCGGCGCCTGAGGACGGGCCCCGATCCCTCAGGAGGCGCCGGTGGCCCGGTGAGGGGAAGGGGCTCGGGCTCGGCCCCGGCCCGGTGCCCGCCCCGGTAGGTGGGTTAACGGCGGTGGGCGGTGGAGGGAGAGCCCGGAACGCGGGGGGCGGCCGCCGCAGCGGGGTCCCGCCTTGAGCGGGAGCGCGGGGCCGGGCGGTTGTCGGTGCCGTGGGGCGCGGAGAGCGGCTCGTCCCGCGGCCTCCGGGGCGGAAGGGGGGGAGCGGGGAGAGAAGGCCCGTGAGAGGCGGGAGGAGCGGGGAAGTGAGCGGGGAGCAGCTCCGAGGGCTGATGGCTTGGGTAACGGCCGAGGGAGGCCGTTGTGGAACTTGAGCGTCCCGGGGAGTTTTGTTCAGTGTCGTGCGTCCCTCAGATGTTCTCGGCAGTGAGAGTTCGTGGCCCAAAGCTGTGTGGAAGCGTCGCGGAAACTTTTGGCTAAAGGGTGGTTCTGCTTTGAGGTGAAGGAAAGCCTTCTGAGTCCTTGTTTGTTGCTGGTTTAAAGTTACCCGGAGTTAAAAGTTGAGAATAAACTTTACACACCTGGAATCGATTAGCCTGGTGTTAACTCTTAAAACGGTGCCGGTCCAAACAAATGGTAGTACTTTGGTGGTCTTTTTGGTTTTTTAATGTTGTGTAAGTTGCGTTGAAAGGTGACTCATTGTCGCTCGTGTTCTTCCGTTAAAGGTTTAGTTTAACGGATTCTCGGATGACTCCTTTAAGGCGGTGAGATAAACGCTGAAGTGAGTCCTTTAGCTCCAAACTTGCAGCCTTCCCCTCCCAACAGTCGGTTTGATTCTGGTTTGTGTATCTCCATCTGCTGGTGGGAAATGAGTCCCTGAGATGCTCTCGGCTTCCTGTTAGGCAGCTGTAAACTCTGTGGAGATATAAGCATCATTTTAGTCTCTTGATACCATAGAGGGGCTGGCTTTTCCTTTGTGAAAAGGAAAGCATACCTTTCCTGCAAGAATTCAAGTAACAAAAGTGCGGAGTGTTTGCTGCTTTCAGTAGTATATTTAGCTGAACAGCACTAATTGTGTAACTCTCCAATTAAATGCCCCTGTTATCAAGAAAACAATATTAAATGGTATATGGGAAATTATTTTTCACTTGTGAAGTTGCTTGTTGTATATTTTTACTTTTTATTTATATGTATTTTCATTTTTTATTTATTTTTGCAAAAACAGGTGCAGCCATGCAAGAAAGCATACGTTTTGCTTCATCAGGAGATGACGTTAAAATATGGGATTCCTCATCTCTAACTGTGGTGGAGCAGTTCAACCCACATACGCCCCCGCATCCAGTCAGCTCGCTATGTTGGGCCAGCAATAGTATCCTTTACAGTTTCAGCCATAGTTTTGTGGGCGTTCTGCAAAATTTCAGTGAATTTTTTTTATTAAAGTGTCTGTAAATCACAGGCCTGATACAATTTTGAAGTCTTGTATAAAAAGATTTGTATGTATTGTGAAGAAAATGTTGTGGTTCTCTGTGTTGAAGTGATTTACAAAATGAACTCATGCTGGTAAAAGCTTCTGAAGAAGCTTTTCTTCCTTTAGGAGGCTAACACTTTTTTAATGATTATGATATGCTTGAATTGCCTACCAACTGTAAAGCTTACTCATTTGTTTCTTCGATAGTTGATTACAATATTCATTTTCAAGGCAGTGCTTAATTTACTGACAAGGTTGAACAAAACAATTGCTCATGTAGTAAAGTTCTATACATAGTGTAGAGCGGAAAACTGTAATGAAAGATTTGATTGTTTGTTTTCCTTGATTGGCTTCTCATTGATTCTGATAGTCTTTGATAGTGTACGCTTACCCCTTTCTCTGTAGGCCCTGGTTTTCTTTACGCTGTTTGTAGCATTTACACAGGAAGCACATGTGTAGGAAATCCTCCATAGGATGGTGGTGATTTATGCGTGAAAATGGATCTGGCCTGTTTAGACCTTTCACCTCTGTCTTGGAAGCCTATTACAGACTAGTGATATGACGTGCCAGGTGTTAGGTAAATATAAGAGAAATTTCATGAAGACAATGGACTGTCAGGTGAACACCTTGACTGTCATGGGAACAGGCAGTGATGTCTGATCTTGATGTAAAAGAAGGACAAGATGCTGGCACCTAACAATTAGGTCCTGCAAGTTCTGAATCTCTGTCCTCTAAGTCTGCAAATAAGTGGATGTATGAGAGAAAAGTTAAAATAATTAGAGCACAAATGAATGTTTTAGCTATGGAGCTTGCAAAGAAATTGAAGCATAGATATAGTATTTTTATACATATATACACTTATATGTGTTGTTTAGTAAACTTTAGCAATAGACAGTCTGTCTTGTAATGCTTTCTTTTGCCTAGTCTCCTCTCCATCCCCCAAAACTGCAACAATGAACTATCTTACTCCTATATGCTTTTGAATGTTTGTTAGGGGTAGAGCATTGGGTTTGGTACTGCATAATTCTATAAGCTAAAATGGTGCCTTAAAATAATGAAAGAAATGGCAAGCACTAATCTGCCTACCACTTCTTTAGTGTTAAGTCCAGCCAATTAATCTGTATTCCTAAATAAACAAATATAAAATCACAATGAGCATTGTCCTGAAGATATACAGGACATGGATCTAAATGATTACTTGATTCGTTTGTTGGGGGTGCAGAGGCAGTTTCCCTGCTCTGTACTTCTGTATTGAAGGCTTTTCTTACTACTTTGAGGGAGCTGGTGTCATAAAAGTTTCTTTTTGGGGGTTTTGTTTTTCTTCCCCCAGTACAGAGGGAGACAAATTAGCAAACATTCATTGTATTTGAGAAACTATATAGTGAAATAGTTTAACATTTGTCACCAACAGGTTCTTTAAATCCATAGCCTGCTAACAGCAACAGACATTACTTTGAACTTTAGTGATAAATGGGGCTCTTACATGGGAGTGGTGGGGAAACAAAATTGTAGAGCAGATAAGCTGCCTTAGTGGTGAAGAGCTCTTAAATAATATCTGCCAGATATTTCTTCTCTTCTCTCTGAAAGAAATTGCTTTTCCTTGTATTGGGAAGTAAGGGCTGTAGTTAATGCAAGAGCTTTTTAATGAAAGCTTGGAAAATAGCCTTATGTTTCTATTTCTAGGTCCCTTCAAGGTACAGTACTTTAGACTGTTTAGCCAATCTGTCTTCTGTTCGGTAGGGGAAACTTACTGTTGCTTTTATTAATCACCAGTATAATACAATTATGGTCCATAACTTGTGACTAAGATAGATACCTGGCCACTGCTTCTGCTGCTGGTGATAAAATAGTTGTTTCAAGCTGTAAAAGCAAACCTGTTCCGCTCTTTGAAATAGCTGAAGGAGTAAGTATGAGTAATACTGGTCCCTGTTTTTACCCCCCCCCCCCCCCTTACTGTTTGTATTACATCTGTTCTGCATATTGGGGTCAATTTAATTTTACTGTTGTCAGAATTATGACATGTATGTAAAAACATTTTTTTGCGCATAAATACATATAAAGAGTGAGGGGAATAGTGGTTTTGAAATAGTTCTACCAGTAAGAGAATACAAATGCAGTTGTACTAGCCTCTGATGCTGGTAGCTTTCTGCTAGGGGAATTTGCTGGTTGAGCCACAGTGTGATAGCCCAAGGCAGGCAGTGGTTTGAACTTGATCTAATGTGTAGGCGATGGAACAGAGCTCAAGTCTGAACTTCGTTTCCCACCTTGAATTGTCAGTATTATGCATGCATGTGCATTGTACATTGAAAAACTTAAGAGTCTATCAAAAGGTTGTTCTTGGAGTGCACACGCAGTAGCTTCTGGAAATATGTGAAATAGCACTTCTGTTATGGTCAGGGTTTTTTTCCTGTGAAGTGGAAGCGTGGCACTATAAACTCTTCAGAAAGCTGGACTTAGTTTTAGAAGAGTCTCTTGTCGTGGTTGTTTGAATGATTTGTTAGTGTTCTAAACCATTCTAATTATTCTCCTTGGATAGCTATTGTAATGCTAATTTGAACTGGAAATTTTCAGAAAAGGTGTTCAAACCTGGCTTTTAGGTTGCTGAAGCAAATGCTTTCGAAGCTGAAGTGCTTGTCCTGGAGATTTCACTAAATCTGATCTGTAACTAATGCAATCATTTCCAATTTTTCCATGTCAATAATTAGATGGACTTGTTTTTTCTTAGTTCAAATCTCAGGAACTTAAAAGTGAATTTTCAACATGATAGAACTGAATAATAATTTGTCCTCTATGTAGATCTATCATTAAGATTGACATTTTTTTCAAAAGCTGGTACTTCGGTGATTATTTTAAAAATAATCACTTTACCGAATTATGAGGTTTGCTGCTATAATATTCTTTGTAATGTTTAGGGAATGTGAAGTACATGACTTAGACAACTTCTTGATTTTCTTTTAAGGAGTTTTTTTCTAAACTTAGTATTTTCTTTTTAAAACTCAGTACCTGAATAGAAGTCTATGATTGCACTTTAGGGAGCTATAATTTAAAGGGAAAATGCGTATTGAAGGAAAAGGTGCTAAAAAAATTTGGAATGGGAAAATGTGAGCATTTGAGAGTTTATTAATTAATGTATTTAGATCTTAAAGTCTATTAAACATATGTCCAAACTAGTCTGGATTTTAAATGCCTTTTGACTGTAGTGTAGCAATGGTTCCGTTGGTTATTGGGACTATTTGTGTTAATGAAGTTGAAAACACACATCAGTATGCTTTTAAGTAGATTTGAATAAATCCCTGCATTATCTTTAACATACCTTTTTTTCCCTTCTCCATCAGGCAAAACAGACATGTGTGAGCTTGAATTCTAGTTCTTCATATATTGCGAGTGGAGGCCTTGATAACACAGTTAATATCTGGGATCTGAAATCCAGAAGGGTTTACCGTAGCCTTAAGGTAAGTTTGGCTGAGGAAGAGCTGTGGCTTTCATGAGTTACAGGTTTTGCTGCCAACTGTAAAAAAAAAACACAAAAAAACCCAAAAAAAACCAAACCACCAAACAAAACAAACTTTCTCTAAGTCATGTATCTGTAGGATCAAGTTCACAGATAGGAGCTAGCACACATATGTGTCTTGTTCAAGTTTGTGTTCTTTATGTGCTGTAAATAGCAAATTTAATTTAACAATCATACTTAACTTGATGTCTACGGAGTACAATTCTATAATAAAGTAGGTTTAAATTTTCAGAGTAGATTTCTTATTTTGTGAATTTGTATTGATACGCTCTGATGGGGATTTTTTCTAGGGGCAGCATTTCGGATAATTGCTGTTTCTGACACGTCAAACAAGACACTTTTGTATTTGTAGAATACTGTAGTAGAACTAATGTTATGCAAAACTGAGACATGGTTGTTGTCTTCTAACTGATCCAGTATGAATTCTCTAAAACCTTGTTGTGATGCACAAAACTTAGGATGGTCTAGTATATTTCCACGATGCCTTCAGTAGATGATTTGCCCTTATTTAGGATCACTGTTAAAGAGGCTATAAAACTTCAGCTTTGATTTATTCTTTTTTTCTTGGACTTTTAAAGTTACACTTTGAAACAAAACTACTAAGTAGCTAATACAATACTTTAAATATCTTTTTCTCCTTTTTTGGGCTAGGAGTACTTGCGTGTCTTTCCCTGTATATTCAGTAAACACAATATCATCATTGCAAATGACTATACTAAAAAGCTATTTGGTAATTATAGGTGTTAATACTGAAAGTGACAGAAGGGCAGTAGTACATCAGATTCACAGAAAGTCTATTCAAATATCACTGGTTTCTGGAAGATTTTACTTTTAAAATAATGTAAATGACACCTGTGGTAGATGCCTCTATGGTTCTCTCGTTAAAATATTGTATGTAATTACAGCATCGTCTTTACTAATTTATTAAAACAATCTTCTGAAAAGAATCACACAGTGGTTAAAATATAATGGCTGATCTTCAGTGTGTTCTGCTGCTGTTTTCTGGCATATTCCATAATAACTCTTAAATAATCTTTTTAAATGTTACAGCTGGTCAGAAAAAATCCCATCAAACTGAAATTTTCTGCAAAAGCACGGATTAGGAAGGAATATGGTTATCTTGAATGTCTTTAACCTTTCCCTCTAACCTCTTTCCCCAACAGGATCATAAAGATGAAGTCACATGTATTACGTATAATTGGAATGACTGCTACCTTGCTTCTGGATCTTTGAGTGGTGAAATTATCCTACACAGTGTTACCACCAATTTATCAAGTACTCCCTTTGGTTATGGCAGCCGTCAGGTAGGCTATCTGTATTAAGTTCCTTTCAGGTATGAAGCTTTAGTTCACAGTGTTTAGAAATTGAAAGTGCATATCAAGAGCTTTTAAGTTTGTTAATCTGTTTTCTTTTAATTTTTAAGAGTGCAGTTACAGAAAGGAAAAAACTAGACCATTGTGTGTATTCTAGTCTTAAACAATAGGTAACATTGACATACAAATTTCTCAAGTACCTTTACTTATGTACAGGTTACAGCAAATTTTACTTTGTAGACTCTGGTTCCTCAAGAACAAACTTCTACACATCTTAAAACTGAACAAAAACCAGTTGGCTTTACAAACCAGAGCAGGATTTCAATGCATGACTCAATATACATTTTTGCAAAGAACAAACACCATGTAGCCTGTGTTCTGACTTACCCAAAGTAATCAAATGTTCACCTGAACAGAGCCATCTGTATGGTAGGGGTGTATATAAGCCTGCATTTGGAAATAATAAATTTATTTAATCTGGAGATAAAAATTGCACAGCTGCTCAAACTGAAAAGCAATGAGATTTTATATTACCTATCTAGGTGTTTAGGCAAGATTTTGGATAACTAGTTTGAAGGAAAATTGCGCAAAAGACAAACACAAACCATACGTGCTACTTAAGGGCCTTGGTAGGGTTTTTCCACTGGAATTCCTTCTTGTAGACTCAAAAGATACTGGAGAATTAGTGGGTATCACTAGGGGAATTCCCTTGATATAAGGGCATCTGCAGTAGTAAATGAGCTGTTTTGTTCCATTGGAAGTTCCAGTGTGCATTCTTAGTGTGAATGTTGACTTAGGCACAGCCAAGTGTTTGCGTTCTAGGCCTTCTTTTATTTTTTACTGAGTCATTTTTACAGTGATAAGAGCTGCCTAGGGGATGCAGAACCATTGCTTTGGTCCTAAACCTGACCTTTAATATTGCAGGGAATACTGAAGTTGTGACTTACTCATTTTCTGTTACTGCAGCAGCTTTTTCAGTCCTAGATTGCAGATAGAGTACCAAGTTAAATTTTTCTCCTGTCTAGCATGAACAATATAACTTGATGAAGAATCTCTTACAACTTTATAGCATCACGGGAATTGTGGTATACTTTCTGTTGAAAAATCTCTGTTAAATTCAAACTGTCTCTGCTCTTGGGTGCTGCAGTGTCTTTGATCCATCACCATAGTCTCATACTTATATTGAAGCAAAATTGTACTTCATACCTGGTTTGATCTTAAAAATCCATCTATATAGTCGGTTCATTTTTCTGATTTGATTGTTATGATCTTATGAAAAATGTGGATGTGAGGCAGGAGGTACAGGGATATCCATGGCTGGATTACACAGCTGAGGTGAACATCCAGGGTGGGGGCTATGTTGCTAGTTAACTGGAAGATGAAAAAATTCTGATGAGGATGATTTGCATCAACCTGTTTGATATGTTCAAGTCTTTCCACCAAAAGTGATTAGGAATAAGTGATGCAGTGAATAGCTATTTTGGCAGATGAAATCAAGAGGCCTACTGCAAAGCTGATTGACCTTTAAGATGGATAAGGATATTTGAAGTGTTAAATCAAAGTAATTGCAAGCACAGAGCTACTGTTCACTTTCTAAAGGGCCTGTAACATTTTCTAAAGGGGGGCAGTTATTTGATTGCAGCCTTAATTTAAAATGGAATCGAGTTGTAATTGTGTACTGGGATGACTACTTGGATGTCCCAGTTTATCAGCTTATCTTATAGCCTAAAAATTATCTTTGCTCTTATGTGCAAAAGTAGCTTTATTTTTGGTTTTGAGTTTTAACTGGTACTTGTAGAGAATTGCAGGATTAATTGTGCAGTCAAGCAAATATGTGAAGACTTGTGTAATTCTGTTTAAATTTAAAAAGCCTTGACTCGATTTATAGTTTAGGGGCCCGGTTTTTGAAGACTAAGCTTGAATAGATACACAGTGTATTGTCCTGCTTGATCCTGGCACTGGCTGTCTGGCTTAGTAAGGGTCACCACTCCCTAGTAACTTTTTTTACAACTGGGGAATGTGAGGTCAAACTGACCTTATAAAATTTAGCTTGTCTCTGTTTGAGCATGGTGGAATGTAGTTTCCTTGCCAGTTAATTTCTGATATTGTATAGACTCTACAAGTAGTAGAATAGCCCAAGGTTGTAGTGTTTTCTGTGACTATAAACAATTTTCTTTTCATATGAGTTTTGGCCTATATTCTATTAATTGATTTTGTTTTAGAAACACCTTTGTGCTTTATTAGAGTTGAGTTCTTGCACAGAGCTGTTTGCAGATCCCATAATTTGTCTTTGCTGTTGGTATTCATTTAGACTACCAGATTCTTATCTGCTTGCTGTTGTGAAGATGAATTAAGGTTTGTTTCGCAACATAATGTTTGTTCAAGTCTTCACTGCCTGGTGCTGTTCTCCTAGCAACAGGATTTAGTTTAGTTGTTTGAACAGCTGGCTAATTTGTAGAGAAGTGTGATGAGTTCTGGTCACTCCATATAGTGAAATAGCTTTAAAAGCTGAAGACTATCAACTGTGTTTACATCCGCCTTCTCACTTATAAGGCTCACCAAGGTATAAAGGAGATTAAGAAACTGTACTATCTTTAAATAAGGTAATCAATGATGCTAGACTACTTTTGGTTTAGTTTTGGGCTTTTCTCTTGCTTTCCATTGGTGAAAGGCCTTAAGTGTAGCTAGTCCTTCTCAGCAACAGACCAACCATTTTCTGAAGTGCACTGTTCCTTATTCAGCTGTCTTATTGTGAAGCTTAAAGATAAAATGTATTCTTATTTTCTGCAGAAAATCTACTCCAATCACTGCGAAGGCAAAAAGATGTATATGGCTTTTTGTGCTACATTGACTGGTAAAGTGTTCCAAAGAGGACTTAATTTTCTCTTTGTGGGTTCAGCACTGTGCGCTAAATGTGTTTTCTGGTAGTTCTCTGTGTGCAGAATTTCCAGAGATCGTCAGGAGTTGTAGTTCTGACGCAAGTTTTACTACATCTTAATATTTGCCTCTTTTTTTTTGGTTCAATTTTGACAGATTAGTTCCAAAACATGACTCCTTCCAAATAATTGCATCATTCCTAACAATCTTGAAATGACTTTAGTATTAATGACTAAAATAATTAGAAAACGAATGACCCCTATTAATGACTAAAATAATTAGAAAACGAATGACCCCTTCCCACTTCTGTTCAGACATTTATTTATGCATATTTGAGTTTCACCTAGTGAACAGCTATGCTGACTTAAAATAAAGCAAGTATCTTAAATATTGCCCTAGATCCAATTCAGGTAAGATACTTAAGGTTGCCTAGTCAGATTTTTCCTGGTGAAACATGTCCTACACCTTTGCCGTTTGATTTTGTGGATGAAATTGTAATCTGTAAACATTCTCGGGCTTCTTTTCAGAAAACTACCAATGTTTAACTTGTCCCACATCCTTGGCTAATTTTTTTCTTGTAACTAGTAAACCTTGCAGTTATACCGTGTGGGTTATGTGCCCATTTTAGGCTTGGGATTCCTATTGCTGGCAGTACAAAGGCCAAGGAACTGTATTGGGGCTGTTTTCAGCTGGGTTGGAGGCCTTAGTGTTCAAAATCCGAGTAACAGAACTTTTGTTTCTAAACTGTAACTTAAGAAAAGGGGCAGGAAATGACAAATGAAGTTCAGCTTCTTCAGGGGAAAAACCTGACTAGGAGTGTACCAATGTTCTGTGTGACTTCATCATGCCAAGCAAAAATTGACTTTTTTTTTTTTAAAGACTATTTCGTGAAGACTGATTACGTGTTAGTTTCTTGTCACTAAGATAGACAAAAACATTAGAAAATATAAGAAATAAGATAAAGAAACATGTATTGAAATTAAAAATAGATTATAGAATCTGATCTAGAATATTATGCATGACAGTTCAAAAATGTTTACAGGATTGACAGGTACAGAGGGGTTAGAAGTAGGTAAGAAGTCTGGTAAAGAGAAAAGAAAGGAACTGAAGAAAATAGAAAACCTCTTAAATAACAACATAAAGGGATACACAGTTAAACAATAATGTTCAGTGACATAAACATAACAAAAAAATTTTCTCTGAACACACAGTTGATCATGATTTTTGATTTTTAGCATTGTCTTTGGCAGTAAATCTAATCAGAGGGAGAAGGCTGGAAAAGTAACTTGAGAATTGCAACAAAAGGCATATTATAAAGGGGATAAGTTTTGGTTGTAACTGTTTGGAAGAGGCTTATTCCTAGCATTAGATTATCCTGGATCCGTCTCCTGTGGTGGGTGAGGAGGGGTCCCTTTTACCTTTTTCAGAGCTTCAGTATCGAACACTTTCATTCATATGGTGTAGGACTAAATAGCTCCAACATCTGATAAAGTGTAATAGTTCATCTCTTCCTGTACAGGGAGTCCCATTCCCTTGCAGCACTGGGTCACAAAAAAGATATTTTTCTGTGTATACTTGTCAGATTTCGTAGTGGTCGTATGTGTATTTTAACTTCGCTCCAGTGAATGCTGGATAGTGTGCTGGTTTTTTGTTTTGCTATAAAGTTCGTGTAGAGTTAAGTCAACATTTTAAACATAAAGACAATGCTACTTGACGAAGCCTAATCTCATTCGAAAATACAGTTTCTAATTTGCTCTTTGATTATGGACGGGGTGGGAAACAAGGAAAATGTAGCCAAGACTTATTGCAAGTGATCTAGTTTGACCACCTGCATCTTAATCCTTGATGCTTTCCCATATGAGGCTTGGTTGTCTGCTCTTTCTAACTATGCGAAGCTTAAGGCTATATTTTTTCACCTAGATGTTTCTCAGGTAAAGTATTTTCTGTAGAAAACTTCAAATTTAAGTGACTCACTCTGGGAGGAGAAATGTTTTGGTTTTGTCTTGTCAAGCAGCCTTTCAGAAATGAGGTTCTTTCGTGCCTCCAGCTGTCTGGGCAAGAATTTGAAACTTGGACATGTAGCATACTGTCAGGGACGCCAATATCATGCATTTGGCTGTCTCATAACAGTGTACACAGATTTAGGCGCTTCCATTCCTTGAGTCTGATCTAACAATTGCATTATTGCAAGTGAAGTTTCTTGCTAACCTAATTCAGTGAAAGTGAGGAGTGAATAGGATTTTCTCCACACCTCACACCTCCTTCATCAGCAACCTGAAATTAAACTGTGAAGCTGCTCTGAGGAAGCACCATGACTTCAATGAGAAGTGGGGAACAGATGTAATATGGGGAAGGTATATATATGAAAAAACAATTGAGAACTAGCCTTGGGCCTGTGAGGCTGGAAGGAAAAATGAGAAAAGAAAATGGGAGACTTGGCAGGATAGCAAAGGATGTTTGAGGAGAGCTAGGAGAGAGTAATTGTGGTGGGCAGGAGAACAGAGGAGGGAGAAAAGGGACCATGAGCAGATGCCAGGGCAGTAAGGATGGTATCTGGAGGTGAAGAAGTGAGATAAGTGAGGAGCAGGCATGTTTCCTGTGTAGCTCATGTATGTAATTGAAGCTGTTATTCCTGATTGTCTCAATATTTCTTTTTTCAATGTAAATAAACTGAAAAATGCTGATAAAAATGTCTCCATTGTCTCCAGTTAGAGGACCATATTAATTGTAAACAGTCATCTTCTGTCCTGTTTGAATATGCAGTTGAGCGTGCTGCTTCTTTGTGGAGCAATTAGGCTTCCAGTGAGACATGCAATACAAGTGCTAGAAATTACGTTGGAGGCATATGAACCAACAAATATCTCCATTGAAATGAAGTGAAAGAGAGAAATAGGATAAAAATCCAGTACAGTGCATTGTGTTGTGGATTACACTAGAATAACATAATAGCTTTTTGAGAGCATTTTCAGACAAATAAAATGTGATGGCTCTCATCTGTCTGGACTTGAGTAAAGCACTTGATTCAGTGCCTTCTGAGAAAATATTAGAGAAGATGGAGGTTTAGAAAGGATTTGAGGATGTGTAAGAAATAGGCTGTAGGAAAGAAGACAGTAGGTAATATTGAAAGAACAGTATTTGTTTGGGTTATCAGTAGTTAATCTTGTTTAATATATGTTTATGATATGAGAAGTAGAGCTATGATGAGACACAGTTGGAAGGTATTGCCTGTAAGAGAAGACTGTGACTATCTAAAAATCATTGAAATAATAGATCTGAGAACAACAATGATAGTATAGAAATCAAGGTACCAGGCTTAGGTCACAAGTGAGGCTTTTTGTATTGGACTAGGATTTGAAAATTCCCAAGGGAAAGAATGACTTGGGCTTCTTGATCATAAAATGGCAATGAGCAACCAAAACAGGCTGGATCACAAAAAAGAAAATGCAGTCTAGGATGGGTCAGGATAAGTAGAAAATGGATGATGAAGTGTTACTGCCTTTGTAAGGCAGTAGCAAAATTGTTTTATGATGATACAAGATTCTGGTTGTCCATATTCAGGAAAGATTCAAGCTGGGAGAGTTACAAAGAAACTGTGATGGTACTGAAAAACCAGTCTTAGGAAACTGAGTCTTGCTTATTGTTTATAGCAAAATAAGCCTGAAAGAAGGTGAGGTGGCTGTTTATTAAAAAAGGTAAAAGCGGCACTAGGGAGTTAGGAAACATTTTAAGTGTAAGGGTGTTGTTGTCATGGAGGTGAATTAGTGCAAATGGGTCATCAACAAAATTAATCTGGAAATTGAGTATTGTGATTTAGCATTAGAGCAGATAGGTTCTGAAACATCCTCTGAAGCAAGATGATGGAAACAAAATACCTACCTGCTTCTGAAAGGCAAATTAAGTTCCTGTATTACGTGGTTCTGCAATAGCAAGGCTGCCTGTGATAAACCAGGCATATTACCCTCTTCTGTGGTCCTAACTCTCAGGGTGAAGTGTGTTCTTCTCCAGGACGGACATACTTTCGTAACTCTGGAGTCTGTGTGTCTTATCAAATTGCCTTATATCCAACTACTTAAAATCAGTGGAGGGGAATTAAGTGTAACATTCTTGGCAGGAGACCAATGAGTGAAATAATGTAGCTTTCACTCCTTTGATTTTTAGGTGTGGCGTGTTTGGTTTTTTTTTTTGTAGTGGGTATGATGGCATGATACTTGCTGACAAACCAAGAAACTTTTCTAGAAGACACAAAAAGTCTGCCCCCGACAGCAAAAATGGCATTGTAATGTGAAATGACCTTTTTTTTTAAACTTTTTATTTTTTAGAGTGGCTAGCCTGTGTAAACTACTTTAACTTAATGTAACATCTGTATTCCTGATGTGGTGTGTGTGTTTATAAAATAAATTAATATGGTGTTTAATAGTGGTACTACAGTTCAGTTTTTTATGTCTGTTTTACAGCCTATTCGACACTTGAGATATTCAACCTTTAAGAAATCCTTGCTGGGCAGTGTTTCTGATAGTGGAAATGTAACTCTATGGGATGTAAATAGCCAGAATCCATATCACAATTTTGAAAATACTCATAAAGCACCAGCTTCAGAAATCTGCTTTTCTCCAGTCAATAAGCTGCTGCTTGTAACTGTAGGTTTGGATAAAAGAATTATTCTCTATGACACTTCAAGTAAAAAGTGAGTATTTTAAAGACTTTGATTTTATAGGATCCTTATTTGGTTTTTATAAACTGAAAAAGCATGCCTAACTATGACATGAAATATTTAATTCAGACCACATTCAGAATGGTTGAAGTGGTGGCATATCACTAATGGAGAACCTGTGCCAAGGTCCATTTTGCTTTTTTATTTAACAAACAAACCAACCCAGATGAACAATCAAAAAAACCCAAGGTGCGTGGGAACTAATTGAGGTGCTACGTATGAGCGACCTCTCCCAAGTGCTTGTGTGAGGGCTTTTTCTTGTTGATACAGAGCAATTGGCTTCTGTAAGGAGCAGTGCAGCCTGTGAGGACCTGCACCCACCTGAGCTTAGCTTGTCTGCTTTTCTAGTTCAAGGTATAAGACACAACTGTGGTGCAGAGTTGCTGAGATAGTGAGCCTTAAATATGGGAGAGCATTGGCTGAAAAAGCAGAAAGTATGGGGTGTAGGTGATGTGACTGTGTAGTAAGAGGGTAGGATGGCAAGTGGTTTCATGGGAATTTGGTTCTCATGTGAGCTGTGCGTTCACTTTAGCTGAGTAGAAGCAGGAGTCTGGCTCTAGTTTGGAGGGGTGGAGCAGAAGGGTGCAAACTAGGACCTGAAGTCCTTCCTAGATCTGTGGGAAAGTTAGAGTTGATAGGCTTGGGAAACTACAGGATGTATGTAGTATGATTGCTGCTGGAAATGATGATACTAGTAAATAATTTAGGTGCCAGAACTGCTGTTATGAGGCAATTTGATCCTGTCCTGGTGAAATCTTTTTGACCATATGCAGTCTTTAAGCATAAACACTTAGTATACTGGAACAGGCTCCCCAGGGAAGTGGTCATGGCTCCAAGCCTGTCAGATTTCAAGGAGCACCTGGGTGATGCTTTCAGTCACATAGTTTAGTTTTTAGGTAGTCCTGCAAGGAGCAGGGAGTTGAACTTGATGATCCTCATGGGTTCCTTCCAACTTGAGATATTCTGTGATTATATAAGCCTAATCCACTGGTTACTTGGACTGGAGAAGTGGAACTACTGACCTGTAGCTGAATTATGAAAGCTTTTATATTTGTTTTTTAGATAACTCTGTTTTGAAAAGTCTAACTTTTGAACCCTAAAAGCTTCTTTATCCTCACCTTTCTCCTGTTTGAAGGTTACTGACAACAATAGTGGCTGACTTTCCTCTGACAACAGTAGACTTCATGCCTGATGGTACTACTTTGGCTATAGGATGTTCCCGGGGAAAAATCTGCCAGTATGACTTAAGACAACTGACATCACCAGTGAAAACAGTTATTGCTCACAAAGGCTGTGTGAAATGCATACGTCTTCAGTTCAGTAGCACTTTTTCCAAGGTAAAAAAATAATTCCTTTTCATTACTCAATATGCAGATTAATGAAGGCAAAGCATTAAGTTCTAAAAAAATTATAGATGCCAACAAAAATGGTTCATACCAACATAGAAATTGTAAACTGCTCAGTCTTAAGTGCCATTTTAGGGCGTTTTATTGTGGAATTCCCCCGTGCCCAGCCTCAGTATAGAAATGAGTGAAACTTCAGTCTTAAGTTTCCTGGTGTGAATATGCTGCCATTGCAGATCAGTTTGTGGCACCTTAGATTCATTTGTGGGCAGTAGCAGAAAGGTCTGTAATGGCCCATCCACTTAAGGGGAAGATACAGAGCTGCCTGTCTTGAGGTGTTTTGCATGGTCTTATATATGGCCTTTTGCAGGCACATAAAAATGTTGGAGAAGTTCATTAAATAATAAAGGCTTAAGAGGTTCTTCCAAGACTTAATTAGGCTCTACTGTATCCAGAAATCCCATGTGTCCATTCAGTGGAGAAGGAGAGAACCTGTGAAGTGGATTCTTCACCACTCTGGGACTTTCCTCCTCTTCTAGCACACTTGCTGTTAGTGGTTGACTATTGCTTTACAATTTGGAGCCCCTGATAATGTAATCTTTTATTTTTTCCTATGCCTAAGCCTAGGATCAAAATTGGTTTGTGCCAAGTCACTCCATTGGTACCTTAAGTTCTGTTGCTATTCTTTTGCAGGTCCACACAGTATTCATATAATAATACAGATGTTTCCCACGTTCTTTGAAATTACATTACGATACTTTTTTTAATATTTGTAAAGGCATATCTCGTAGGCAACCTTTGCAACTTGAACTGTATTTTTTTTCCTAGTATTTTGAAACAGAAATAATATCGGCTTATATTTTTACTTTTAGCTGAAGGAATAATAACTTAATTTGTTCTTTTTTTTTTTTTCTTCAGTCTAACCTTACGGGTTCTTCAAATAAACCTGCTTCCAAAAGAGTAGAAGTCAAAGCTGGTAGTAATCTTGGAGGAATTCAAAATCCTGGTATCAAAAACATTGCCTCTCAAGCATCAGCAACAGTTTCATCTCATCTGACATTGCCAAATGAGAATAAGGGAGGAGATGTTCTTCAGGAGAAAACAGGTATTGTCTTCTTCCTCCTCTTACAATCATATTTGGCATAACATAAAAGATGGAAGGAATATTTTGTATCTTGCCCATTACAGTATAAAAATTTCACTGAGGGAAGGGAATTTCTTTGGAAGAACTGCATGTTTGTGTGTGCACATCTGCACCTTCTTTTCCCTCCCCTACTGCATTAGACATGAGACTGTGAGAAGTGAATTGGGTCCTACTACAAGCTTTAGACACATGAAATCTAAAACTCTGGACTTGAAGTGAAAGTATGTATTTAAAGGAGAAAACTCTATGATGATATTGTGGGGCTGTCTCTTGCTTTCTGACTTCCTGTAGATTGTCCTTATGTACATAATGTATTTTCTGACACAATGTCTGTAAGGAGTGCAGAGCTAATGGTTTGTAATTCTATTAATAAACAGAAGTAACAGACCTCACCTAAAAAACCCCCAACCAAACAAAACACAGGAAAAAAAACCCTAGTCCAAAAACCCAAGCAAGAACTGAACTGTATTTTTGTGTGAGGCATGATTCCAATATCACATGGTAGGAAAGATGTTAAATATAGTTGCAAGTATGATTAGTTGTATAACTGTACTTGCTATTTACGCTTCTGAAATTAACAAGTTCTTTATAAGACTTCTGAGCATTATTCTAAAATTCTGCCACTATATGAAATGTACTTTTAAAATTTTATTTAATTCAGGGGTTCTGAAAATATGGTCAAATCAGTAACACTCTTAGTTTGATTCTTGAAAAAGAATCCTGAAGCCTTTTTAATGCAAGAGCACTTTTCCCCTCCTTTTTTAAATAAAGAGAAATACATTTAGCAACAGTAATTAGGCAATAAGCCACTGCAGTTCATAGAGATGTGTATTAATGACCTCCCCTGGGTATGCAGTGAAGTACAAGGTGAAGTAGAATGCTTCCTATGTATGCAAGAAGTGTTGCTAATCAACATTACTGAATGGTGTGGAAAATTTTATTTCAATTAAAATATGATTTATTATCTTTATTTGAAGATGTAAGGGGTAACGGCTATTAAACAGGACCATGCATAATAAATAAATGTTTTAAGAAAATAAAGGCTTACCAAGTAAACCAAATATTTTTCATTAAACTGAGTGTTCACTTTAGAAGTAAAGACCTCTGTATACTTCAGAAGGTACGGTCTTTAAACTTAAAAATGGGAATGGATGAGAGGCCACAAGCTACATTTGTTCTGAGGAAGCTCTTCTAGACCGTGATTATGGGGTTTAACTTCAGAGAAATAAGGGGCATTCAGTAAAGTGATCTGATAGCATATTTAAAACAAAAAAAATCTGTTCATACAGCTTATAAGTGGTCTGGGGCTTTTTGTCACAGGTATTTTAAAGTACAAAAGAATAAATGGAGTCAGGGTGTGATGAGAAGTTTGGATGTACTTTGAGCTGGCTCCCCATAAACTTCTATTTAACAGTCATCCTCTGGTTTAGGTACTTATTACATCTAGGTTATAGGGAATGGGTAAAAATATACAAAAGACATTTTGCTCTATTTTATATTATGCTTTTTCTGTGTAGATCCTCTGTAGATTCTGGCACAGGTTGATACTGCACTTTTAGTTTGCCTCAGTACGCCAAGTATTTACTTAACTAGCAAGTGCCATCTTATGTATACGTCACAACTGATGTATCTGAAGGTGTGGAAAATGTGATATATTAATACATTTAAAAGTGAAATCTTAAACATGACTCAAGTTCCAGTTTATGTAAATACTTGGACATGATTAATTGTAGTCATCCACACAGTCACATTTGGATCACTTGAACAAATAATCCCACACAGAGAAGTAGGGACAGGTTTTATGAACAGTGGTTTAAATTTTCGTCATCTGAATGTGGATACTTTCTTAGCAGAAGTTGCATTCACTAGTTTTCATTTCAGCTGATATATCATAAATTTGCTGCATCCATTATGTAGATTTTTCTGAAAATGAGTGCATTCTCCAGTTTGACAACTCTCCTTTTTAAAAAGAGGAAAGGGATCCAAGTGTATCTTATTTTTGTTAGTAAGTATCTTAGCTTTTAGTTATATTCACCTGCATTGACAGCCCCAATGAGGAAGCTGAAGTTGACCCTCTGACTGGAATCCATAGAAGGTTCTAAAGTGCTTGCTGGACTTACCAGGCATCATACTGGCTGTGAGATTGTTTAGGTATAATGTATGTTATTTTGGGAAAATGTCAATTACTAACTGAATGTTACTGTCCTTTTAAGGCTTTCCCCATAGTGGCAGCTTGGATGTGATTCCATCTAAAGAAACAGATCATGGGAAAAGTGCTGATTTAAATAATTTTGATGGTTTGGGTCGAAGTAGTTTAGGAGATGTGTTTTCTCCAGTCAGAGATGGTAAGTTGCCAATACTGAAATTTGTAAAGCATCATTTATCTGCATGTAGCATGATATTTTGACATTTGTGTGTTACCAACCGCTGTACCTACTTGGTACTTTAATTTGTCTTTGATTATGAACTTGATGTAATGATATGAATATTGATGTAGGTTTCATTAAATAAACACTTAGTTTGTCTGTGTTCTGGTATTTTGTAGATATTATTGCAAGTAAAGTGAATGAAGATCCTCAAGGAAAAGGAGATGGTAAACATACTTTCAGTACACTTTTCTTCGTCAGTGGTAGGCCTTTGGAGGCCTATGCTAGTTCTTACATGCTAATTTTGTCGTACTATTGAAAATAAACAATGAAAGCAGACATTGAAAGAAATGAAGTTTTTTGGAAATTGTCTAACACATTGAGGTGGTAAGACACAACATGGTAACAGGAAAACGAGTATCGTCCTAAAGTGATTTTGTTTTTCCTTTATGCAATTTATAGTGATGTATAGAGGCTTTATGTTTTATTACTTTAAGGACAGTGACAGGGTAAGTTGGATTTAAGGATATAGTTTTTGTGGGGTGCATTTTTGGGTGATTTTTTTTGTTGTTGTGTTGTTTATTTGTTTTGTGTGGGTGTACAGGTGTTTTCAGTATGGGTTTGATCTGATGTGTGTGCTTGTTTTTTGTCCTGCATGTTTCACCTTTCCCTTTTTGTTTTAGGTCTGGATTTTCAGCCCTACCTTTTGGGTTTGGATTTTCTCCCACAGCTCCCCACTGCCTTTCCAGTAAAAAGAAGCCCAGTGGGCAGTAGCGCACAACCAGTATGGTCTAGCCCGTTACATGCACTTGTGGGATCTCCAATTAAGGAAGAGGAAGAACATTCAGAGACTGACACTAAGAAAATAAATCTTGGAAAACAAGAATCTAAAGAAGTCTTAAAGCAGGTATACTATACTAATTCTTGTTATGAGTGGTTGTCTTAAAATCTTGACAGAATACTACTACTTGAAGGAAAAATCCTTAATAGCATCCCAGCTAATCTTATTTTGCAGCTCTGTTCACACTATTGACACAAGTCTGTAAAATGTTGTTCAGTTTAAGCGCATTGGCCTTCAGCAATGCAAGATAAATGTTATGTTTCTCTTAAGTAAGCTCAGGTTACAAAAGTTCACAGGAACAAAACCGGGCTAGCCTGAGGAATATTTTTATTTTTCTAGTAAATCAAGAATGAAAATTAGTCGGTTGCACCAGTATGATTGTTTGTTGCTTATTAGGTCAATTCAACCCTCTTCTTTCCCTATCCTTCATCTCTCTCTCTCTTCTTCCTTCTTGAGATACCTTTGATAGGCTTCTGCTGAGAACGTATCTCCTGTTGTATTGCTTTTGAGAAGTCTGACTTTGCTAGGAATGATGTTTGTAACTTCACCGCAAAATGTTTGATATGAAAACTAAGAGGCCCATTCCTTTTGCACTCCTTTCTGTGTCTGCACACTTAGGCAATTTTGAATATTTTAGCAATCAGTTTTTAAGATGTCTTGCTAGGAAATGAAAAGCATATGTTTGTGAGTAGATTCCGAAAACCAAAAGTGTTTGAAAGTGCGTTCCTGAAAACTTAGTCTTCAAGTGCAATTAGATAATTGTAATAAGTAGAGTTCACCTTCCTTTTCTTAAAATTATTATTTTTATTGTCAGCTTTCAAAATCAAGCTCATCGAGTGCAGAATCTGTAACTTTAAGTCCTCCACCACCATCCACTGCTGTAAAGGCTCTTGATACAAATGAGAGACTAGTGAAGAATATTCAGGCTCATCCTGCATATGATCTACCAGTAAATGGTACTACCTCAACAAGTAAGTTGATGATTTTGGCTCAGTTTTAGGCGTGGTTGGTTGTGAACTGATGTGAAACCTGATAAAATGGCCTTAGCGTTAAAACAGAACATCCAGTCTTGATTCTTCTGTAAATCCAGTTAGCCCTCCTAAAACATCTCTAATTGCCTCTGAAAAGATTCATTCTAAATCTAATTATTTTTTTTACTAGATGATATTTGAGATAAAATACTGACAAGCCTCAAGACAAATAAAAAACCCCTCTTGTACTCCAGTACACTGATTTTGTAAAAAAAATTATTTATTTTATTTTTAATTGTAAAGGTCCAAAGGTAACATCACCTGTCACTACTGGAGTTGCCAGTTCGTTGTCAGAAAAAATAGTAGAAACCATTGGGAGTAGCAGACCAAGTGCACCTCTGACATCAATCCAAATAAACTTCATTCAGAATATGATACAAGAAACAATGGATGACTTCAGGTACTGGTATTCATGCAGAACGTTTTTGTTTTCTATGACATGTTTTCTTAGTAAGAAGTTTTAGCATCTGCTTTAACAAATTTCTACTTGCGTTAGGAAATGACACCATTAATAGCCCTAATCTTGGAAATCTAGGTATGAAACTTCATTCTTAATAGCTCTGAATGACTAATTAGACTGATGTCTCTGAGGGCTGTTAATGCATGGCTTTGCTAACATGTTTTCAGAATGAGTGTTTGAATACTTCTCGGATGGTAAATTTATCTGCATAACGAGGTCCTTACTGCTTTCCTGAAGCCTTGTGCTGATTGTTTCCCTCCCCGCTCATCCCCTGTCACAGCATGAGAAATTTCTTTTAAAGTTGACATTGTGGAGAGTTTGATCTAGACAGTTGACTTGTTTTGGCTTTGATTGTTGTTAGCTTGGCATATGTAAGGTGAAATACTGTATGTATTTCTACTAGTGAAGCTTTACATTAAAATAATGTCTGTGCTATAAATGATAGTTGGTGTCAGAATACTTTGTGTTTGTGGATACCTAACTAACATTCCACTTGTCATGAAAGAAGTAAGTCAAATTAGCATGGATTTAGAGTGGAGTTTGAAGGGGATGGAGCAGTTGAGGGAGTTGTATCTATGGGATCACTTCCGAACCCATGTTTAAGATTAAGTAGGTTGATGGCAATGGTGGAGGGGGAAAAGGATTGGTGGGCAGGGAAAGTGTTGCTGGCTTGATGACAAAAACCATTGCCAAACTAGCTTAGCAGGTCTGTGTGCTATGGCTGTTCTGTATCTGCCAACAGAAAAAGACATTGAATGTTATTAAATGTCTTTAAATGAGAATACAGTATAGTAAAACTCCCCTGGGATTTTTTTGGCGATAATCGCAGATCTGATTAAAACCCGTAACTTTCACATGATTTAAAGTGCGCTCTATGGATTGCAGATGTGTTTTCTTTAAAGTTCAGGCATCCCAGTGTTGGGAGGTGTGCTTGTCAGTCTTGTACTTCTAGTATCTCAGATCTGGAGCCTCAGAGATGGTGTTTCTCTTCTGGCCCACACTTCTTGGAGTGGCTGGAAGGCTCTGCTGGCCCTTTTCCCAGTTGTAAATTGTGGATACATTCAAACTGAATGTAAAAGATGGATTGTACTGAGGTCAGTAAGAGGGAAGGGAGCCATTGCAAGCTTCTCATTGATAAAAATACCTTTCATCCTCTGGAATCTGAGGAAAGGATTTTTACCGTTCTTGCCTGAAATCATTCCTCTTCAAGTAATGGGGAAAAAACGAGGACCTGAGAAAAGGACCAGGAGGCGTATATAACTCATTTGTTTCCAAAAAGCTGCTTGTTTCTTGAACTTCCTGTCTTTGGGAGATAACCTACATCTAGGGTTTCTAAGCTGCCAGCTGGCATCTATGCTCGATATACTTGAAGATTGTTTGCATCCAATAGGAGTTCTGAAGCACAGCAACCTGTGGAAGTAGAAAGTGAGGAATATATTCCCTTTGGGTTTGCTATATGTTTTAGGAAAGGAGAATGAAATAAAACCTGTGTGTGTCTACTTAAGAAAGGCCTTATTTCTCAGGCCATTGGTACCCATAGCACAGTGCTCAGTCTCAGACAGTTGCACTGTGATGTGCTGTTCAGGAAGAGCGTGGGAGCTTGCCTGCTTTTCTGCGGGCTGTTCTTGTTCTTCCTCAGCATCTGGAACGCTTTGTATTAGTGTAGTGTTCAGAGAGCATTTCCAAGCTTGGTTCTTGTAGTGTGGAATAGTTGTCCGTGAATTGACAAATTCACGTCAATTCATGGACAGCTCTGCCACTGCATCTTATGTAGATTAACCTGGAGCATTCTGTGGGCTTGAGGATAACATGTCATTTATCACAGTTGATGTTTTGGGCCCTCTTACAAAAGAGTGCTGAAAGTGATGTACTGAAAAGCTGCATCTTCAGTTACAGATAAATATCTTTCTGTGGTACTTGTGATCAAGGGACTGAAAATCAGCTTTGAATAGTAAAAATGAGACAAGTTTACAGCTTGCAAGTGAAAAAAAATCTTGATATTGCCATTTATATTGATATTTATGTTTCTAAACAGAAAAAATCCTGTCTCTTTATACACTGAAAAAAATGGTACTTATGAAAGTCAACGTCGTAACAAAAGTATTCCAGAAAATAAGTGGTAGAGGAGTATGTTTCATGGCTTGAGGGTTTTTAGACTCATGTTTCACAATGTCATGGAGGTGAGGAATTGTCAAGTTCTGGGTGCTGAAGATTGGAGAGAATTACAGCTTCCTAAATAAAACTAAGGACTGTCCTTATGCAATTCTTCCCCCAGAGAAGCATGCCATCGAGATATTGTGAATTTGCAAGTGGAGATGATCAAGCAGTTCCATGTGCAGTTGGTATGTACAAAGAGCATGGTGGGAAATACATTCAGTTTTCATTTTTAGTAATACCAAGGCATGCCAACTTCTCTCAAAACCGAAAGTCAATTTTGCTTATTAAGAGCAAGAAAGGGAGGATTAGATGTGAAGGAGGGGGAAACTATGAATTGGAATCTGTTGAACTGTTTTATGCTTGAGAAGTAAAGGGAACATATGCATTGGGTAGATATCATGAATTCCATATTTCGGGAGTTATAAAAAGACAAAAGGGAAACAAATTCAGCTGTCCTTTGGAAAGGACCAAGAGCTGGAGTAAGGAGGAGATAGGTGGAATTCAAATAGAAAGCTTCACTTACAGGTACTGCATGCATACTGAACTGTGTTCTGTGTTCTTTAACTTCACCTGATTATGAATCTTTGTTCTTTTGATCTGCATTAAAAAGACCTTTTCTCAGTACTGAACATCTTAATGGAACCTGCATTAGTAGATTCTTATCCTGAAGAAGTGCAAAATATCCTTTGATAAAATATTCACTAATGTATTAATGATCAAAATACTGTATGTCAGCATAAAAAAAATTTCTCGGTTTTCTTGTCAAAAGTTTTTAAAACCAGCGTTATCTAGGTTATTTAATTTTCAAAAGGGATATGAAAATGGATAGGATAAAACTGGAATAATTAACTTTATAGCTACTGATTGGGACTTTCTTCTTTTCTCTAGAATGAAATGCACGCTTTACTTGAAAGATATTCTGTAAATGAAAGCTTAGTAGCTGAAATTGAGAGACTACGAGAGGAAAACAAAAGACTGAGGACTCACTTCTGAAAGATTTACACTGCTATTCTTATTAGCATGAACTCACTACAGGTGGTGTGTTGCTTAAGACAGATCATCCCTCATCACTGAAGTATTTTATGAAGACCTGCTATTATTTTGAACATGAATCTTTTCTTCTAAATGGTGTAAGATACTATATGTAATTATAAAATTTGTAACAGATAAACACTGTATAAAGAATATTTGTATACTCATGCTAACTGCCTTGAAATACATCCTTCTAACAGGAAAACTAAAAGGATAAGTACATTATCAGAGTTTTAGCAATATGTGAAGTGCCTTTTTGTAAACAAAATCAAACCAGGATGGATGCCTTTTTCTGTAAGAATTTTTTGATATGCCTACTTCTCTATCTGCTGCTTTATTTTACTGCTGTCAGAAACAATCACTGTAGCTTGCCTTTTGGATACTTTTCTTGGAGAAAAAGGGGAGAGAAAGCTCATCTTCTGCATGACGTGAAGCCTTGTTTATAAGGAGCTGGAAAGTACAGTATTCAGTTAACTTTGTTCAACTGGCAACTCTTCAATCCCGAGTAAAACTAGAGCTTGAAAATATTCCAAAATTCAGTGCCATGATCTTTCTTACTATATTTGTAAGTCTGAAATTTGCGCTTGTCTGCTGTGAACTTTGTTGCAAATGCTACTTCAACTGCACAATGAGACTTTTGTTACAACTTTAGCTATGAAACTAGAATTCTTTTTATTTACACATATTTGAATATTGTCATAACTTGTCCAATTTGAATGCAACTGTAGTCTTCAAAATGTAAGTGTACTCAGCCATTAATAATATAACATTGTGTAAATGCGCTCTTTCGGTCTTTGACTCAAGCATCTTTTGCACCCCCCCCCCCCCACCCCTTCCTTTTTATTTGTAGTGGACAACACTTAATATTGAGCAGTTGTGTTGTGGTTTTGAATCTTGTTGGTTTAGCGTTATTGTAGCCTTTCTGAGATAGCTGCATACCAAATCTAACTAGTATCTTAGTTGTATGATTAACATAGCAAACAGTAAAGAAAAATCATTGCTTCAGTATGATACTGGTATGTAAACATTTTTGAAATGAAGCTCAGTATTAGAGTCCTGACTCTGCTGAAGCTCATGGGAGGTTTGGCTTGGCCTTTATTTGTGCCAAGAGATTAAATTAAATTAAAACTTCAATTTTAAATTAATTTAAAAATTAAATTAAAATTTTAAATTAAATTAAAAATTTCTCTGAAAGACTTCTACAAGTGCTTCTTGCTATTTAAATTGTTTGGAGGCTTCTTAATTTTCCCACTAATATTTGGTTGTTTCTTTTCACGTAGAACTCAAACAAGGAAAGTCTGAGAACACGGTGAGTTAATTAGTTACAACATCTAGTGTTTAAAACCATGATGGCACTCTTCTCCTAAATGAGAAAGCCATAATATATAGTGTAACTTATTTTTATACGTTGTAAAACTAAAAAAAACCCTATCTATACCTTTTCCCTATCTTTAACTGTTTTTTCTAATAAGAGACTGTTCCTTTTTTTTCATGTTGGTTAATGGTAAATACAATCTTGTAGCAAAATGAGGGTGTTCAAGTAGTCTTTGATATTAGGGGCAGGACTTTAAATGTCTGCAGTTCTGCTGCTTTTATAAGCTTTTAAAAATATTTCTATATCGCATATAACTTCATGGTGAAAGGAAGCAAAGTAAGTTAATTTTTTTTTTTAGTAACTTAACACACAAGGTAGAGAACTTATAAAAGTTCGTAGGATGTGTAAGCTTGACACATTGACCGCACAGTTCGTGAAGACAATAGTGTTGATGGTTGCAAAAATATCTTGCCGTTCTTCTACATGCTTTGCAGTGTTAATGAAGTAACCTTGCATATTTGCATCTCTTGATTTGTTACCAAGTGCTCTTGCTAGTATACCCAGATGACAGCAGGGAATTAGACAAGTATCTTGGGTATTTGGCTCGTAGATAATTTGTTTTCTTGACTCAGAGCTGTATAATGTTTTTCTTAATTCCCAAATGGAGGTAATTATAGCAAAAGTGATTAAAATGAGGTATTTTGGCCTTTTTTTAAAGGTTTTTAGGGCTTTTTCCCATATCTCAGGATTACTGTAGCGCAAGTGGCTACACATGCTCTGTGGAGACCCAATATGCCTATCACTACAGGGGTATGTTTTTGCCTTGTACACAAAGCTGATTTGTATGTTAAAATAAAGCTTGTTTTATCCTTTTTGAGGAAAAAAATGCTGTGGTGACCTACTTATTAAAGAGAATAATATATATTGTGGTTGTTCTACCTCAGCAGGCAAGTGCCTGATTCAAAGAATATTTAGGGATCTACCTAAAATTCTTCAGTAATCTCTTTTTTTTTTCCTTTTTTTTTTTTCTCCTGCCTCTGTGGCTTCATGTCGACCATCAAATCATTTTCACAGAAATGTTCATATTACGTCATGCTTCTGGAGTAAAGAACAGATGTACAGTTCCTCCTTCCAACTTGGAAACTGTTACAGTCATGACAGAGGGATCATGTTCATAGCTAAAAATAATGTTCAAGCAGATGTTTTGGGTGGGGGGAATTATCTTGTCACCTAAAGCTCCTGGTGAGTTGGAGATCCTGCATCTTCATAATACTTAACTTATGGATGCTTCTTTTCTTAATTGCCTTCTCTGTGATGTACATAAGACTTTATGTGATGGGAGGTTTATTTGCAGTTTCGAGGTATGTAGGCTTTTGTCATGGTTTTAACCCAGCTGCCAACAAAGCACTATGAAGCTGGTTGCTCACTCCTTCCCCCGGTGGTGGGAGGGGGAGGCAAAAGTATAACAAAAAGCTTGTGGGTTGAGACAAGGACAGGGGCACTTATGGTCACGGGCAAAACTCAGGCTCAACTTGGGGAAGAAACAAAATCAATTTAATTTACTACCAATAAATCAAAACAAGGATAATAGGAAGTAAAACTGAATCTCAAAACACCTTTACCCACCCCTCCCTTCTTCCCAGGCTTGACTTTGCTCCCGATTTTCTCTCCTTCCTCCCCCAGTGGCGCAGGAGGACGGGGAATGGGGGTTGGGGTCAGTTCATCCCACCTTGTCTCTGCTGCTCCTTCCTCCGCAGGGGGAGGACTCCTCACTCATCCCTTGCTCCACCGTGGGGTCCCTCGCATGGGCGACAGCCCTTCCCGAACTGCTCCAGCGTGGGTCCTTTCCACGGGCTGCAGTCCTTCAGGCACAGCCTGCTCCAGCACAGGCTTTCCCATGGAGTGGCGGCCATCTTGGGGGGCATCCATCCCTTTGCTCCGGCGTGGGCTCCTCTCTCCCTGGGCTGCAGGTGGGCATCTGCTCCCCTCCGTGGGCTGGGGGGGACAGCCTGTTGCCTCACTGCGGGCTGCGGGGGCATCCCCTTCCTCCCTTGCCTTCCTCACTGATCTCGGTATCTGCACAGGGGTTTCTCTCACATCCCACTCCTCTGTCCACTGCAGGTTTTCCAGCAGGTGGGTTTTCTTTTTTTCCCCTTCTTAAACCTGTTCTCCCAGAGGTGCTACTACTGTCGCTGATGGGCTTGGCTTTGGCCAGCAGCAGGTCTGACTTGGAGCCGGGGAAGCTTCTGGCAGCTTCTCACAGCAGCCACCCCTGCAGCCCTTCCCCTGCCATCAAACCCCCACCACACAAACCCAAAACAGCTTTGAAAACTGATTTTGACTAATTGATTTATTCTTGTAAAAATGTAAAATGTGAGCGTATCCTTACTTCCTGGCAACAGCCCACCAGTACCTGATCCACATGCTCTGCTGTTCATAAACACCCCAATAATGATGAATTTGGAAGTTGCTCCTTGCCCCTTCTGTATGAGGAACAGGATGTATGGAAGGGAATAATATGCTTTATGGACTGCATTGCCAAACCGTAGAGTTCCTTGCTAACAGATGCCCTAGATACTAAAACTTAAGATGAAAAAACAGTCACAGATTATTTGGATATAAAGATAAGAGATCTGATACTGCTGAGTACTTAAGATTGACAGGTGACATGCTATATATTTGCCAGCCAGCGTACTTGTGTCTGTTATCATTGCTGGTGCACGGCAAGAGCTGCACCTTCTGGTCTGGTTCAGTACGGCCAGTCTTGCATTACCTCTTGCAGTGCATCTGGGGGATGCTGATTAACAAAATCTCTGTGAACAAACTATGGAAAGAATCTCATGCTCTTCCTTAAGCATCCTGTGCCAGGCACTGGCAAAGATAAGATACGAGGCTAGAGGGACAAGAATAAAAAATTCTGAAGTGTTTTCAAGATAAACTGTGAAATTAGCTGTAAGTCTGGATGTCTCCCTGTAGACAAGGAAGTACAGACAGTACCTGTGTTCCGACACTTCACGTTTTCATACTTGCCTCTGGCACAGCTATAGTACAAGGAAACATAACAGTGGAATCATACTCAATGAAGATTTCAAAAGTAATTGTAAACACATCCTTTTTAGTTCATTTTAGCAGTCCAAACAGTGATATGATACATTTGTGGGACTAAAAGCCATGAGAAACAATCATTCAGGTGTGGACAATGATGTGTCATATCCAGTATCAGGTCTGCATTAGTTGCCAATAGCAGTTTCTGCTAAATAGTCGCTTTTACTGAAGTTGCAGACTCATATGAGATGTTTTCATTTCTTCCTGTGGAAATCTAGCCTATGGTTAGAAAGCATACCTGATGTTTTCAAAATAAACTTGACAGCAGCTTTTTGGGGGCAGTGCATATAATAAACTGTGGATTTTCAAGAGTTTCTTTGAGATGGGGGGGAGATGACACAAGAAAAATTATGCTTGGTCCAGAAGGCACCTCAGATTTGATAGCAAGTTTAGAAAGCTCCATTAAATCTGCAGAAACTTCACTCTCTCTTCACTTGATTTTAGACAACTGGTGACTAAAGGAAAGGGAAGTGTAGACTGTTGATATTTATTCCTTAGCCTCAGTGGTACATAAACCACTTAGAACTAAACTCAAGTAGTAAGTTTCGTTCCTTCATCTGGGCAAACTGTATCAGGACTGGAGATGTTTGGCAGACCAACAACTGCGCTTTTTTTTTTTTTTTTTTTTTTGGACTGTGCCCTTCTTGAAGCAGTTCTCGTCTCCAAATGCTGCTGCAGCATGAACTGTAATGCCCATGGTGTTTTGGGGCTCCACCATGCCAGAATTTTCTAAGTGTCTGGCTTGGGGCTCTACAGTCAGCTAATTAGTGTCCTAAGCCATCCACTCTCCATCGTGTACTAGCACTAGCGGTTCTCAGAAACAACTTCCCAGCTTTGTATCACCTGCTGTCCCACATAGGCACTGGCCTAGCTGTAGACATGACTGCCTTTGGAGGGAGTTTGAAACTGTCATTATACCTCTGAGGATCACGTGAAATCTGTTCTAGCTGTAGAAACTTCTGTTTTTCTTATTAGTAGAATATTGTTTTCCCTTAGTCCTAACAGGTGCGAGTTGCAGCACAGTCATGCATTGGGCTCTACATCTCTCAAATTCATCACTTGTCCTCTCCTTCTAGCTAAAAATACCAAGGCTCATGTAATTGAAAGTTATTATGGTTCCCATCCAATTTCTTACACAACAAAGTTCTGTCCCTATATGGAAATTACTGAGAGACAATGCTTTTTCAGCCTATTATTTTGCAAGAATGATAATTCTGATTTATTCTTTTCATTCCTACTTGTC
Organism: Astur gentilis; assembly: GCF_929443795.1. Taxonomy (NCBI): domain Eukaryota; kingdom Metazoa; phylum Chordata; class Aves; order Accipitriformes; family Accipitridae; genus Astur; species Astur gentilis. The sequence continues at coordinate 14,156,195 of NC_064913.1, forward strand.
CTCTGAGTAATGGAGAAGGAAAGAAACTACACAGAGAAAAGGACACATGAGAAAAGAACACAATTTCCTATACAGGTTATTTACATACACTTGCCTTCACAAGTTATAAAAACAAGTATTAGCTAAATACAGGGCAGAAGTGTTTCAGAATTCATTTTTAAAAATTAGTGCTATAAATAAATACTAGTGCTCAGTTGCATTACTAGGGCACTATTTACCAGAATGGCTGAATACCCAGAGGTGTCCAGCTGGAGATATTTTTTATAATTATCAAGTTGCAGAGGGTAAGCTGTGTTTCTGAATAGCGAGTTCTTTATATTTTCATAAGCTCTCAGGCTGGCCAATCAAAAATTAGGGCAAACCAACCCAATTAATCATTTTTTTTGAAAGTTTCAGGCTAAGTAGATGCGACTTGTCCCCCTAATTTCACAGCTGCTAAACTCAAGCAGTTCTGGGTTTATGCTGTTCAGTTCTCATCACTGAACTTCCTTATCACTCAAAAAGCTGATGCGATTCGTTATCCAAGTCTAGCCAAATAAACAAAATGGTGCAAGATCTAACTAGTGCTTTAATAGTCAGAGCGCTTTTGTCTGCTGCTTACTATCATCCACTCAAGTTTTAAATTTCCAACATTACAGAAGCATCTGCAGACTTGTCCTATAATTATTTTATTACTGAAGTCTGTCCTCTTGACAAGAAAAGTCAGCAAGTCTTAAAAATTAAGGCAAATTTAAATTAAATAGACCCTGCAGCCTCATGCCGCAGTACACAAAATTCTTCCCATGCCACATTGGCCTTAAAGGAATTGCATGTGGTGCTGGAGCTCACACTCCCGCTCTTCCCCACACTGTGGGGAAGGAATGTCACTGTGCTGCGTCCAAAATATTTGTCCCCCGAGTCCGATGTCTTATCAGCTCCTCTGGCTGTGGGAAAGACGCTGACTCCTTGCCTCTCAGCAATGGCAGAAGCAATAGAGGCATTTGGCCCCGCTCCTGGACCCCTTCTCCGGGGCGGTGCACAGCAAAGTCTCCTTGTGCCGGCACCCGGACCCTGCCGCAGGGCTTCCTTCCTTCCCCGCCAGACGGAGGTCGCACCATTCACGGAGGCAGGTACAGGGTACAGGTGTGGCTTGCGAATATCTACATAAATGCCATTGCTTGTTTCCATAGTAACTGTGATGCTTCAGAAAGGAAAAGACAAAAAAGCCAGGGACAACAGGAGACATGCAGGGAGGCAAAAGCACTTCAGTGACACATATCCGAGTTGCCCTGTGCTATTCTGAAGTGACAGAAAACCCAACTGTGACAGACAAGTGTTCTCCAATGATGATACTATGATTTCTGTAACTGCCCATCCCGTAGTTGATTTTGCTATTTATTTTGTTTAGTATGGGGTTTTTTAATGGTTACTTTCTACAGCAGCTGTTAGGCAAAGAGCAATAGCATTGGTGTGACTGTTCGGTATCTCCGCCTGTAAGTGCAATACAGATGTCAGTGGTACCAATGCTTTGAAAGCTACGCCATGCTTTTTAGAAATACAGGAATTTTTGTATAAAACCCACATGGGTGTACCACTGGGACTGAACAAGATAAGCATTGCTCTACCTTTTTAAAAACCTTTATCTTTGTAAAGTTGAAACGTACTTCAATTACGTGTAGTTAATTGAGAGCACTTAAGCGATGCTGACATGTTTAATGCCAAGTCAAGACATGTAGCGTATGCATTTATTTCACTGTTTAAAGCAGCTGACTTGTGTTTCTGCCTTATTTAAGTGGCAGTTGTGTGGCAAACTTCCTGGGAACAGTTATCTCCTACTGAGCGAGGGAAGTGGTAGCTTGTCAGTATTTCAATCCCAACAATGACCAAGGCTTTTATACTTGCACAAATGACAAAAGTCTCTCCACCACCTAACAATCATCTTTGTCAAGAGGTCTCACTCGGTGCAAGGCAAAGAAACGGAAGTATTTCACATCTAGTCCTTAGATTTCACCAATGATTTATTTGCTCTGCTTGTGGCTTTTGCCTGTTTCCACCGGTTCAGTCTCTGCACGCATAGTACCAGAATTACTAGGAAGAGCACTGAACAGGACCGTGAAGGTTTGTCTTTCTGAGAGATTCGGTGTTGATTACAATGCTGTCAGTCGGTTTAGCAGCTTCCTTTCTAGACAGAGAGTTTGACTAGAGGGGAGAATCCACCTTTCAGATTACTGCGTTGTGCCTATCTTGCCCTCCTTTCCCAGGAATTGACACTGGGCTGGAGAAACCTGACTGTACTTGTTGATCACAGCCAGCATTCTTGGGAAGGAGGGAGAAGGAGAGACAGACCTAATGATGACTGAGCAATTAACCTGGTTCACCTGCTAATCTGCTTTGAAGATGGGGACCTTGAAGCTGATCTGCAATTGAAGAGAAAACCCTAACTACCGGAACAACAGCTCCTCTCAAGTGAGATGCTGAAAAAAAAAAAAAAAAAAAAAAAAAAAATCCCTCTAATGTCTCCCTTACACAGCAGATCAGCTGTTTCATGTTTTTCTACACTGAAGCTGCTCTTCTGGCCTTCGCTCTTCCTAGTAAATTGCTAGGTAGTAACCTATCCCAGGGACTGCAAGGCTCATCTAATAGAACCCAGCTCCAGCTGTGGAGGAAAAGATGGAGACATTTCTTGCCACTGTTGCTGTGTGTTAAGAGCATCTAGGAACGAAAACAACTGTCAGAGGATTTACAGCCCTTGCCACACACTGAGTCACAGCACTGAGGATTCAATAACGGGAGCCCTCCAGGTCCTTGAAACGCTTCTTTCAATGAGCAGCCACTCCATCACACCAAGGCTAAGCGTAAACAAACTTTTCTATCCATACACTTACCTCACCCGCCTGTTGGGTTTTCCCGATAATGCCATGGCATGCTCCAGAGGAGAAAGCAGCAGAGTCGGCTACTCCTGGTAGTACTGTTTCAGCATCAGGGATCAAACTTACGTCCCTGAGGGTGTGATCCCTTGAGGGGCCGAACTTCGGAGGGCTCATCTGAGGGCTTTTTAAAAATAAAAGAAGTTAGTTCCTATGGGGTGGTGTGTTGAACAGGGACGTGGGAGAGGTGGTGGGAAGGATGGAGTGGAACGTACCCGGGGTGGGGTGAAAGAGCGGGACCTCTGCTCAGCTTGAGGGGACACGAAGCGGCCATTCTGCGGGGCCGGGCCCTCGCTTCAGAACATTCCGCGCCCGCAGCCCACACGCTGAGGCGGGCGAATCCTCCTCTTCCCGCCTCACAGCTCCCGAACCCCCACGGCCGGAGCCTCTCCCCTTCCCGGAGAACCTCTCTCTGCCGGGGGGGAGCCGCTCCCGCCGGTGAGGACGGGACGGGGCGGTCTGTGGAGACGGCATGGAGGGAGGGAAAGTGATGAGGGCGGGCGGCCGGGGGTGCCCCTGTGTGTGTGTGTGTGGGGGGTGCTGGGACACGCTCCCCTGTCAGGCAGGAGCTGGGTTTCGCATCCCAGAGACGGGTTTTCTGTCAGTTTTATGGCTTCAGGAGGGATTACAGGTGTAACTATTGGCAAAACGGTCCGTAGCGCCGGGCTTCTGGTGTAATGGAGCGGCGGCTGACAGAAACTCGGTATGACGGAACCGGCCTTCCCGCCACCCGCCGTCTCTCCGACTCCGGCCGCTTGGCGGGCGGGCAGGGAGGGAAGGAGGCAGGGAAGAAGGAGGCAGGCAGGGAAGAAGGAGGGAGGCCGGCGGTCGGTCGGGCGGGCAGTACCTCCCGGCCCCCGCAGAGGGCAGGCCCGCCCCGCGCCTCCGCGTTCCCTCAGCGGCGGCTTCAGCCCCGCGGGTGGGCCCGGCTCCCCGCCTGTCCTTCCCCGCTCCACCCGCGGCCGGGGTTGGGGGGGGGGTGGGGGGTGGGTGTGGGGGGATAAATCCCGGGCTCGGAGGAGTGCGGGTGAGCGGATTTGTAAAGGTGTCGGGCTGGGTGCGGGGGGAGCGGTGATGGCCGCGGTCGGTAAGTGATGGATGAGCGGGAGCGGCGCCGGGCGGGGAGGGTTTTCAGTCTGGAGCCGGCATGGCACGGCGCCGGGGGTGTGTGGCTGGTTGTGTCCTGGCTGAGGAAGCCTCTTAAATGAGTTTTCGTTCCCGCGCTTACGCTGAAGAGATGCAAAGTACATCAGGTTTCGTGTTAGGTGGAAGCGGTATCGCGGTGTTAAACGCGTTTCAAAGAGCTTTAATGATTATTATTATTTTTTTAATTGATAATTGTTCTTGGTCATTGATATATGATGTATTCACCAGGATGTATGTTGTTTTCTAGGGATGGAAGGAAGAAGTGAAAGAAGAAATAGGATGCTACCGGATGATCTCTTTTGCCTTGGATCACTTCCTTCCACTGTGAAAATAGTAAACTTCCTAAGACTGAGAGCAAGGGAGCAAGGGAAAAAGAAGTCTAAACTATTTTAGTGAGTATTCTTAACTTCTCTGATAGAGAACCAGACCTTCTCTAACCCAGTATTTTTGTATTTACACAGCTCTAATAGTAGAGTGAGACAGCACATGACCCTATAGTCAAAGCCCCGGAGGATTTTCGACCTTGTGGGGTACCCTGCTTCAACTCTTGGCTGCAGTGAATGGTTATGTAGTGGAGCTCAAGCAGGTCAAACAGAAAGATTAGTCAGTATTTCTGTTTCAATTCAGGTAGAGCAGGGACTAGAAATAAAATTCTCCTCATTACTGAGAAGTGCCCTAAGAACATGTCTTCTTTGTCATAAGGTTTTGGTAATTGTTGAACTCAGTCTCATTTGCCAGAAAAGTTACCTTAAGTCTTGAAATAGTCACAGGATGGGAGAACTATTCCCTGCTTAATGCGAGGTTTGACAGCTGTCAGGGAACAGCCATCCTTGTTAATGTCGCATCTGTGTGAGATAACCAAGAGAAAGTGCTAGATGTGACTGGGTTGGCTGGGCTGCATCAGCATGCATGGGATTGCTTGCTCTGGTGGAATTAGGGCTCTGTACGGCTCAGTCCTTTCTTTGAGGGGAGTGGAAATGTAGTGTCTCACCTCCTTCCCTTTGACGTGGGTTTTGAAGGGATTTGAAGACAGCATCTCTCAACTCCAAAAGGAGAAGTCTTGCTTACAGAATCTATGCTCTCTCGATGGCTACCACTGTGCGGCAGACATAAAGATATATATATTAATATATATATATGTTGGTTCTGGTCCTGTGAATGAGCCCAATCATGGGATAGTCTTATTTAGTGCCTTCCAGAGCTTGGAGGGAAACTGTGGCATGAGGTTGCTCAGTGTTGTCAGGATTTTAGTAGTTCTTCATGTACCTTGCAGGAGAGCATGGGGGTCCATCAAGTGCTTAGGGGGGGCTGGGTGGCAACTTTAGCACTTACCTTTTGGACTTAGATGCTTAAAGGAGCATTTAAGTACCTAACAATCTTGGAGCTTTCATGTAGATTCAGACACTTGTTTTTGCTTGTTGGAAATTCAGGTCAGGCTGTTCTTTATAGGTTAAAGGAGTTACCGATGTGATAGGAAAAAAAAATCTACAGAGGTGATGATACCCAGAATAACACCAGATGACCTTAAAGCTAATTATACAGGGTGAGAAACTGTGATCGGAGTTGTTATTTGTGGCTACAATTTAAGGTATTGATTGGATTCTGAGCTATCTTGACTATCTTGTTTGTATCTTTTAACAATAACAAAATTTCCTATCAGCTTCTGGTCAGTAGGGGAGGGAATAGAAGTAAAGGCAACAGTGAGGTTTTAAAGCCTCTGTCTCGCTAGTTTCCACTCTTTCAGGCTTCAGTGCTTATTAGAGCACAGCAGAGCATGTCCTCAGAGCTGAATCACCTTTTTCTTGTTTTGTAGCCATTTCAACTTGACAGGAGTTTTCTTTTGAGACTGTGTTTATGTGTGAAATGGCTGTAGTTCAGGAAGGGAGAGGAAATTCATGTTCATTTCTGAAGACAGTGGATTCTGTGGTCATTCACACCCTTCTCAGGAGTGAGTGGGATGGCTTTGTGGATGCCATAGCGGGGACTGGCTTCTTCTGGAGTAGTCTCTTAGTTTTGATAGCATGCAGCTGGGATGGGAGCTGTGGTCCTAGGGTGAAAAAATCTCAGTAGGTGGTATAGGTATTACAAAAGTCTTTGTTCCTCTCTTATTTATTGAGAGAGAGACTTTGAACTAAGCTTTGTGTTGAGTGAAGAGCTGAGAGGTGGAGGAGAGAGCAACATACCTGGGTAACATGTTCAAGAGGATCTTCATCGATGAGCCTTTGGGTTGCTGTCCTATAGCAGCACTATGGGTAGGAGAAGATGTTTGGAAATGTGTCCATGGTAGCATCATAGGTGTGACGCAAGAAGAAGTTTGATGTTTGGTGTTTCTAGGTGCTATGGAAGAGGCGAGGAGAAATGTGTGTGGGTGTATGTCCTCCATCTGTGTGCAGAAGGGCTCACTGGTCAGAGATGTGGTGATGTAGGCTTTCTCACATGCTGTGGCTGGAGGGGGACCTTGGACACTGACAACTGAATGTAGCATTTGAGACTTTTATTTGGCTACCTTCCTACTGTGGCTGGCTTACGAAAGTGTCCTTGACACTTGGAGAAGGGGATGGATGCTGAACTCGACTGGCTAGCCTTGCTGGGCCCCCTCTCCAGCCAGTGAGGAGACATTGCTTGTGTGGGGGCAAATGGGAGCGTAATTCCCTGTGAGAATGTTTCTCTCCATTGGGGGTATGACTGGAAGTCCAGGTAGATAATTCAAGAGCTTAGAGTTGGGTAGTACATACACATCCTCCCCTTCATCCGTTTGCAGTCATGTCCTGGCTCGTCTCAGGTTTGTTGTCTGTCCTGAACATTGCTGTTTAATAGTACGCTTAAAGGAATGAGGACAAGGAAAGAGCAAGGTGCCTGTGAAGTCACAAAGGAGTCATTTTCACATGACTGGAAGACCTTTTTCTCAGTTTTTCTGATTCTTCCCTACAGTCTATGGACCGTTTTTATGTTTCATTTGTTTATTAATGGCATTTAAAACAGAAACAAGAAAACACCCACATTTCATCTGACATTAAGCAAAAGCAATGATTCAGGGTTCATATATTTTAATGATGTTGGTTAAAGCAGTGTATGTGCATATTTCTCTATAAGTTATTGTGAATATTTATTTTTAAAACATTTTTCTTCATCCTAGCTACTTTACAATGGCTTTTATTTATTCTTCATCTATCACTCTGCTGATGTTGAGCTTCTGCTTTTTTTTTCTAGAAAATCTAGTAGAGTGCTCTTCTGTTTACTTGGAGAAAAGTAGTATATTTCTGACTAAGTAGGCTGAAATAATGCAATAAAGAACAGTGTCACAAATGTTCATACAAGCAAAGTTTGTCAGCTTGAGAAAGAGGTACTGCTGCTTTATTCTGTGTTCCTGAATTGTTAGGGTAAAGTCCTGGCTTAAGCACTGTGGCCTGGATTAATACTCTGTTTCTGATGTTAGCTAGAATCTAGTGCCTTAGGAAGGCATGAGACATGGTGTTGTGAGTAATTACTGAATGACCAGCCCAGAAGGAAGGTTTTCCTTGGGTCTGTTGGACAAAGATTTGCTTTTTGTATTTCTTCCATTTTTTTTTAGATTTATCTTCTACTTTAAAACAGTATAATGGGGAATGTTTCACATTCAATGTAAATGACTTCTTGTTTTTACTCTTAACAGTGGTCTATAGGAACATCGTGGTTTTTGACAATTAACTTGGAATTCAGTGATTTATTTTTTTTTTCCTTAAAACAAGATCATCCCATTTTATGGTAGTTTCATTGTGTGGATTTTCTGTAAAAACAGAGTAGAGCGGCACCTTCTTTACCTTCCCCGTAGCTTTTCTTAATGTGTATTTCTAGTGTGTGCCCCCTTATTTGTTTCCTTTCACTGTGACCTTTCATTACCATGTAATGGGGGAGCGAGCTTAAAATGGTTTCAAGAGACCATTTCTTAATGTGAAGACTCTCCAGGGCTGTCAGAAATAGCTAACAATTAATGCAAGTACCATTCTAAAGCTTGTTTGGAGTTGAGTCATACTGATGCTTGTAGCATGAATTTGTAGTAGAGGGAAAACAGGCACCGTGTCCTTGGAGCAATACAGTTTTGGGTTTGAAGAACCATAAAGGAGATCTTAAGTGGGTGAAACCCAGGAGGAGGTAGTAAATAAAACAAGACTAAATGCTAATGGGTGTTTGGTATGAGAGAATTAAGCTGAGTAATCTGAGGAGGTGTTGAAGCAGCGGAAAACAAAAACAAAGTCAAATGTATGCTTGAGACCATATGTGAAGGTTGATGGTGATTTGGGTTGAAATGTATTATGAAAGCAAGCAGAGATGAACCTGTGGTTATAATTGAAAATACAGCACCTAAAATGTGGCTGAGGCAGGGCAGAATAATGAACCCTAATTTCCTTAAGCTGCATGAGATAAACAATTTGTAAATAAATTTGAAACAAGTTAGGATATTATCCTGTTTTAAGGAACAGCAGCTTTTAAAAGTGAAAATTATTATGTTCATTTTATTTCTTGATTGTTTGGCTGAAGACAAATGGCAGGATTTTGCTCTCAGAGATTGTAAAGCTGCATTATGGGAAGTTATCAGGTTATCCTGAAATTAGGGGAGAGACATAACCAACTGGTACAAAACATGTGAGTTTCATAGTCTCGGAATGAGTGTTATAATGGAAATACTCGGGAAACCGCTTTAACTTCTAGACGGTGTTTTCTTAGAGTAGTATAGACACACTGCTACGACAGTGGAAGCCCTGAAAACGACCAAGGCTGAGACAGAAAACCCATGATTAATTTTTTTATCTAAATAGTCATGTGGTGATCCACACATAGCACTAGAGAATTTTAATTTTGAATGAATTGTTACTTTACATGCATTCTTTCTAAGTAATAAAGCTGAAATTATTTGTAACAGAGGTCAACTGAAGTAGGTGGATCTATACCAGTGGAGGATTTGTTCTTCAGGTTTCCTGTTCTGTATTCATTAGAACAATTGGGAAACTGTTATTTCCATAATATAATGCACTGGTTGTTTTGAGAGCTCATTCCCAAGCAATGTGCTAATTGGCGTTGAAATAGTGCTGTGCATTGGTGCCCCCTTGTGATTTGGAGTTACGGATGATCATATTTATTAGTGGCTTCAGAAATTAAACCTCTCATGCATGTTTTAACTGTGCTTCTGTAAGGGCTGAGTGAATAAATACATCATATTTTGAAACACAGAGTTCAGAGAGGTTGTTCTCTGTTACAAGATGGCTGGGCAAGTCAGACTTGCAGCGGAGCTTTCCTTGCAGGCTCCCATGCTAAAGTTTTTTGAGCACTGGATAGGGTTGCAAAGATGCGACAGAAGGTACAATATATATTCTGGTCTGATTTTGCAGTAAACTAGAAACCACTTAGCAACTTCTAATTGAAAAGCAAGATGGACGCTTAGAAAGAGGAGCATAGCATATAAACAGATGCCTGAAACTTAAGAACCGAGTTGCACCTCACATAGTTTTTCTGCATGTTCTGTTGCCAAGATGCTATGCTTTTATATTGATAGTGCTTCACTACATTGTTGGGGTTTGGAGCTGGAAAGAGTTTGGACTTTTTACAGCTTAGTAAAGGGACAGTGAGCACTTCAGCAGTTTGGAATTTAGATTGAAAATTTTAACTGGATATTCCTGAGAAGCTCATCAGGGACACAAAATTGATTAAGACCTCCCTTCCTCCCCGCCACCCCCCAAACTTAGATTTCTGAATCAACTTGATTAGATGAACAACTGTTCTTAAATTTTCAGATTTGCTCAGACTGTCTCCAGAGTAAGGAAGATGATATTGCTCTGGATTTCATTTGGTTCGTGTCAGTGATTTCACAACTGCAAAAATGGGGAATGTGTTTCATTTTCAAATTAAAGGTTATGTTTTGGTGAGGTCCCAGACTCAAGGAGCGATTTCTCCAGCAGTTTCTACAGTGAACGAAAGCCTGGTGCGTGGTTGTGTGCCAAGATTGATGGTTGTGTTCCGGCTGCTGAAACTCTCCTGCCTCGGACTCATGTCATCTCTGGGCCAACTCTTAACATGAGAGACATCGAAGGTATAAAACTAGTGGGTAATTAGATGTTTTACTGATGAATATTGATTCAATTATATAATTTAACTATAATATCTGCAAATGGGAGTGAAGTGCAGAGTGAAAGAGGCATTGTAGGCCTCTATCTGTGAAATGTGAATTAATTTGAACAATATAGAGAACATTAGAGACTTCGGCAGTATTTTTGTGAGTGCTGTATATGCCTCATTTTAATTGCTTGATGCTATTCTTCCAAGCTGCATGAAATTAAATAAAAGGGAGCATACAATGGAACAAACAGGAAATGAAATAAGAAATGGAGTAAGATGCCTCTGGAGAGAATGGCGAGGGATGTACAGTAATGTTTGAGAAGTTATTAGATGTGAGAGTCCCACCTGTGTGCTCCAGAAGCCTTGTTTTTCTCACACCTGTATAAAACTGCATCATGGAGAGGAGTGAAGGTGGGAAAGGCTGTATGCATGAGTAGCAGGGGCTGGAAGCACAGGCTTTCACAATGGGATATGGAACGAGTGTTGTGTTATACCTATTCCTTCCCTCCTTCTGTATCGTTCACTCTGGTGAGTTTGGATTGGATGGGACATAACCACAACAAACAAAGAAACAAAAATTTGTGAATATCTGAGTCAACAAAGTCTGCTTTCCTATAGTATTGCTCTCCCTTGAGCCACCCACCCAAGCTGATATCCATCGGCCCCTGCTCCTCAGTTGCCCTTACACTTCAGTACCTCTCGTTTTCCTCCAGTTCCCCACCATTACTTGCAGTCTCCCCACCCATCCCTGAAAACAGTGAGCAGTACTGCAGTACTCCTTGTATGCTTTGAGCCCTGTGCTGTGTCAGGCTCAGAATTTGCTAGAAGAGCACAACTTGTCAGGCTGCATGGTATGTTTTCAGCCATCCTACATTAGTCCAGGAGGACAGGCAGTTTTGGTTAACTTTGTGGGTTGTAAGTAAACTTCATACTGTGCAAGCATCATTGGCAATTAAGACTTGTCTGGGTTCCCTCTTCTGTAAGGTGCAGGTGTTGCTATCATCGTTAGGGCTTCTTAAGCTGTTTCTTCTAGTGCCATCAAAAATGGAAGCACTTGCATAGCCTAGTTATCATCACTTTTACTGGTACACTGCCTGACGCTGGTCAACTGGGAGAAATTTGTTCCTTCATAAATGGAATTTTAGTATAAGGTGGAATTGTTTGCATTGCTCCTTCTGAAATGTATGGGCTTTGCAGTGCCACAGTTGGGCTAAGGTGCTGTGTTCAGCGTGCTACCAGGATTCGGAGTGCAGAGAGAGAGCCAGTCTGCTGCGTACCAGGCTGGCATATACTGTTAGTTTTCTGAACACAATTGTATGTTAAGCCTTATGTTTACATCTTAGTCAATGTGCCTCTTCTTCCCCCCCCCCCCCCCCCCCCCCCCCCAATACAGTGGAGTTAGCATTTCTGCTGACTGCAGCTCCCACTGGAGCTGATTGAGCTGGTATTTCTGTTCTCTAAGCCTCCTGTTTGTGGTTTCCATAAAGCTGAAAGTAGTTCTTGGTGCTGATCATGTTTTTTTTCTGGCCTAAAATTTCATCCCAATTTCATCTGTACCAGATAACCCTTCTTGAGTTTATCTAGTCTTTTCCAAAATTAAAAAGAAAGCTCTATCTGTGAAGTTTGCTTAATTCTAAATGGTCTCTGATATTTCTGCTAGAGTAAACATCTTTTGCTCTACTTGTAGTCTACTTTTTGGAGTGAGTTTAATATGGGACTCAAGGTATCAAAAACATTTGGCTTATTGAGCTGTAAGATGGAAATACTCCTTTTCTATCAGGCCTGCAAGCTCTCTCCTGGTAAGCTGTAGTAAACTCTTAAGGATTGGGATTGAAGCTTTTCATGCCAGCTGCCTTTTTTGTTTGTTGTCTCATCAAAATGTTTAGGGTTCTTTTTGAGAATTAATTTCTGGGGGAAAAAAATGTATTGTTTTGTCACTTGCAACCACAGCGTCATGGGCTTTGCAGGGTAGGTTTGGCAGAAGCTTGCATTTTTAGAGGGAAATGGTTCTTTTGCTGCTTCTATTTAATTCTTGCCAAGTTTAGAAGTCTCTGAAAAATGTGTGCCAGTAGTAAAATGCTGAAAGCTTACCTGTCATCTCTCTGCAATTAAACAGCGGATGTCCCATCCTCGCTGAGCAAGCAAGAATGTTGCATCCCAGGATTACTGGGAGCTCAAACAGACTTTCCTAAGCAGTTCCCTGTTGCTGCAGGCTGAGATTAAATTGCATCCTGAAACAGAAAAGGGAACTTCTGTTTCCAAAGCACCAAGTGACCATCAGGTTGTCTAAATGCAGAAGAAATACATGCCAGGCTGTGTCAGGAGGTGGGAAGAGGGAAGGAATGAGACGGTAGGGACTTGGGCAGGGGCCGTGGTGACTCAGGGTGGGAGCGGGAGGTAGGTTGCCTTGGAAGAGAGGAGCTCAATTAGAAGATGCTGTGGCTGCTCAGAGATGTGTCTCTGAATCTCTTTTTAGGTTCTCTACCCTCACCTCTCTCTGGTTTCTGTAAGGGGCTGCACAAGCGTGAGAAAGGGATCCCTGTGAGAGCCTAAATTCTGTCTTTGGAGCAGGGGTTGAGTACCAGGTCTTGCACATTGATTTCTGCCTGCCTGCATAGCACGAGTGCAGCCACTGCATTTGCACTTTGAGTTCTCTCACGCAGAGATAAGTGTCTGTTGGCACTGTGATGGAGAGAGTGTTTATACTTTTTGTCTGGTAAAGCGTTCATGTGTACCTTATTTGAGCTCTGACTATATATATATTTTTACTCTGTTCTTGTATTGTTTTGGGAAAACATGTTGCTATTAGTAGACATGCACCTGAGACATGGTTTAAATAGGATGGAAGTTATCTGAAACAAGAATTGTCTTGAGGTTTTTTTTATATGCCTTCAAAGGGTTTTGATTCATGTTTTATGTGATTGAGTTTGTAGTGTGGGTTTTACCAGTTCCATACAGGAGGCAGCAAATACAAATGGTGTGATCTAAAAGCTCAGCCAGTCTAAATTCCTGCTGAACTGCTGCATTAAACACCAGTTTCACTGATTGTGCTTGTGGATCCTGCTGACCTGTTAAGCTCCACTGCTTTATCCACGACCGCATCATTTCTAAGTACGTTTGGTAAAGCCTTGAGGCTTTGCCAGGGCTTCTGTCGGGAACTGTATGTATACCTAACAAGTCACAGTCACAGTCCTGGAGGGTTTGCCATCTGAATTGAGGAAGGCACAGCAGATAAGTGACACACATGAGCAGAGGGAAAAGAAGAGGTGAGAACGGGATGGCATGGTCAGATGTGGCTTGGTTTGGTGTTGAAGTTGGTGGGCAGGGCCACCCTGTCTAAGTCTCTGCTAGCAGGGTCAGGCACCCCATATATTCTTCTACAGGTGAAGCTTCTTGTCAGAAACAGCTTAGCTCCATTCCAGCATCAGTCAAATCATTTCCCCTGGTTCCTTTTACTGAAAAGCTGCTCTAGAACCAAACTCTTTAGCAGTCAAACCCCTGTAATTTTGAGTTTAAATTTATTCATGTGCATATTAATAAATGCCCATGTATTGCTCTTTGTCCTCTGGTTTAAAGGACTGTTCTTTCTCATCTTGGCTTAGACAAATCCGGTGTTTCTTACATTAAAAACCAAGGCTTTTACCTCCTGAGCATGCTTTTCAGTAGAGTTGTTGCTGCAAGCATGCCTGCGCAGATGCACCTGAAATACCTTTGAGCTCACTAGTTGGCAGGCAGTTGGCAGCACAGTCACCCCGGTGTAAAGGTCAGTGCCAGGTAAACAGTTTAATGCTCAGGAAGTTTATTGGGTGGAATTTGCTGTTCGTGCCATGTGCTGTGTTGGCCTACCTGTGCTGCCAGCTGCACCCAGGATTTTGAGGAGGCTGAAGAATCCATATTCCTTTAGGCTTCCCCCCCCCCAAATATCACCCATGCTTGTGTGAGTATCCTAGGGGTTTTCTGCACTTGCCCCAGTTTGTTTTTCCATGGCAGGCTGACCAGAATCATTCATGCTGTCCATAATTAAAGCACTCCACATGCCGGGACGATGTTGCCGATGGCATCCTGTCGCTGCCTGTGATGTACAGTGTTTGTTGTTCGTCTGCTTGCATTGTTTCTTAGATGGCTTTAGGAAGCCTCGACGAAGATCCTAACCTGCAGAAGAGAGGAGGAGGCTGCTCCTTTGTGGGGAGCTGTGGTCATGCCCAGGCAGAGCAGCCTCTCTGTGAGCAGGGAGGGGAGTCTGTAGCTGAAGAAGAAAGAGACTGTAGTGGAGAGCATGGAGAGTAGTGGCCTCCAAGAGGCCACTGTAAGAGTTTGTTGCTGTTCAGAAAGCTCCGGAGTAATCAAGTCAAGAAGCAGAGAACTGCTCTTGTGGGGGTTTGGTGGGCAAGGGGAGCCGAGGGTATAGTCCCTCCTTACTTCTGTTGTCTTCCCTACTCAGTCTGAGTATTCTAGTTTTGTTTCTGATAGGACCTAGCTTTCTTGAACTTGAAGACCTAAGTCTGCTGTAGAAAACTTGTGGTCTTCTTTAGAAGGTTCAGTGTAATGTGATCTACCTCAAAGCTCTGGCCAACCTCAGGGGCCTTCTCAAACAGTTCCGAAATCATCATCAGTTGCATTTGCCTGTTCTGGTGTCTGCACTTTCTTGGTCTCATGATGGTGCCGTGGTGATAGTTTGGAATCATCGTGCACTGTAGCAATTCTTACAGGCGCTGCATCTTGCACTGTTAAACCTTGTCTTGTGTTCATTGTCATGCTTTTCTTCCTTTCTGATGCTCAGTTCCAGCTGAGCAGACCAGTCTGACGGAACTTCCTTAGTAAGGAGCTTTCTGCCTGGTACTTTCCACCTACTCTTGTTTCTCCTTTAAGTAGTTTATCTGATTTATACATTTTATACTTTTGCTGACTTTTTCCACTTTTTCCAGTTTAGCCTACGTAGTACTTTGCAAATGACTTATTAAAATCCAGATAGATTACATTCACATTTTTTGTGGGAATAAAATAGAAAAGAAAGATTTTGGACTAGTGTGACATTATCTGTTTTCTGTAATTCATTTGATTTCCTTTGTTTTCCATTCTTTCCTCAAGATTTGTGTGCTATCTGTAGATGACTGATCTGTCTGTACTACCAAAATGACTTTTTTCCCTCTGTCTTTCCTCTCAAGTATAGGCACCATATTTGGTTTTCTTCAGTCATGTGGTACTTCGTCATTTGATGGATTTATTTAATATCCATGCTATCAGACTGGCAATTTCATGTACCAGTTCTTCTGGTGTTCTGTGATTAAGATTGTTCTGCCACCCAGACTTGACAGCAATAAGCTCTTTGGATTTTGCTTCCATCTCAGTAATTTCTATCTCTGAGAACTCATTCTTATTAGCTGTCATGTGTCTGGTCCACTATTCAGCATCAGTTTGTTTTTTTTGAAAATGAGTGGAGATAGTAATTTGTTTTGGGAGCTGTGCATACATTTCATGTGAAGTCTACCCTACTCCAATTAACTTCATGCTTCTTTAATGTACTGGGTGGTGGGGGTTTTTGGGTGTGGGGGTTTTTTGTTTGTTTGTTTGTTTTTAAATAATTAAATGTGGCTAAAGGACTGTCTCATACTCTATATTCTCTTTACAGTCCATCTGGTTAATCTTCAGCAATAGTGCCATCACCTCTGTATCTCCTGAACTCTGAGGACATAGGTGCTTGTGAGTTTTAGGATAGCACAAGGAATTCAGTTACCCTCTCCCATGTTTGAGATCTCTTTTTACTGTTTCTCCTTCACTTGCAGTAAGTAACCAGTTGGGGCTGGGCCCTTCTCTTACAAGACTTTATTCCTTGGGAGCAGAGGCTGATTTAATACGGCTGGCACTGCTTCCTTCAAGAAACTCAACTTCATTACACAAACATCATGGAGGGTCTCTGCTTTTTTAATGTATTTGTGGAAGTAAAGAAATTGATTGTGGGAGAGCAGAAGGATGATGTGGGTTGCCTTGCAAATAAAAAGACAATGAGAGCAAGTGCATGCACCTCTGTAACAAGTATGATGGACTAAGGATAGATCTTTTCATTAATCTGGAGCTAGATACTTCTTTTAGCATTGGGCTTTTTGTGACTTACTGTGGAAGAAGCTCAATATTTCTGAAATACTCCAGAGCAGCTCCATTGCCAGTGGAGCAGATCACAAAATAAAACCCAGAATTTTAAAGTGTTTCTGTGGAAGAATTTGAATTATCTATCTTTCTGGGCTTTTTTAGAAGTCTAGCAATTAGAGGCTTTGCAGACTTTCATTGTCAGCTTTTTCTTTCTGAAGAAAGTTCACACACAAAGGATGGTCTGATCTTAGAGTGGGTGCAGAAGCAGCGTGCTTTTTCAAAAATTTTAGCCAGCTGTAATCGCTCCATGCCGAGGACCGAGCTATACAATGAGTCCTGAATTCATCTAAACTGCACCAGTCCAATTCTGTGTGGACAATTCATGGATGCTTTGTTACCTTCTGCAAGCAAATTAAAACCGCAGAGCCTATAGCAAGAGTGTTCAGATACATGTTTGTAGCTGTCTGTTTTCTTAGTATTCAGGAAAGGATAGGTGTTTGATTATGTGTGTATTATGTACCACGACCATGTTATGCAAATGCTAGGTAGGCTTCAAGCTTCTGTGGCTCGCTTACGAGGAGCCAACAGAACTTAACGGGATTTTTCCTTTTTTTCACTAAAGATGCAATCAACTCTCTTTCTACCTTCAGGATCATCTGAGAAAGCAAATCTAACTAGCTCCCTGCTATTGCAGGTCCTCCACGCCCATTGACAGTCCCCTTGATCTCTGACTGTCCCTGTTTCACACCAGATTTGTGTCTTCCATTGTTCTGCTCTACAACTGGAGATTGTTGTAGGGTGTTGGGAAGTTTTACATCTGTGGTAAATGTGAGCATGAAGAATAGATGATTTGTGGATGCAGAAAGAATGCAGTTACTTGTTTTCTATTTGAGTATCAAAACACAGTCTCAGCCTGTAATATACACTGGAGGCATAGCCCCTTAAGCACGAGTTGAAGTCCTTGCTAAATTTTTACATTTGCTTTCTTCTGTTCTGTCTGTATTGCCTCAGCTTCATGTGGACTGAATTTTAGCTGCTCCGCTTAGCCAAAACTATAAAAGCAATTAGCTGTTCCTCTGGATGGTCAGGCAAGTAGGAGAGAGCATGATAACAAATTGCCACTAAGGTTGTAGCGCACGTGATCTCTGTGTATGCACTGACAGAAATGGATGTCCAAGAAGAGCTCCCTGTTAAGAGCTCTCAGCTGAAAATGTTTCCTTTACAGGTGCCTGTAACTGTCTCTTGCTGTGAAGAGAGAGAAATCAAGCAACTGCAATTCTGTAACCTGAATAGTTGGGTTTTGTGGTTTGGTTTGTTTTTTTTTTTCTTTTCTCTGTTGGTGGGAGGAAATGGTGGAGCAGTTTTGTAAAGACTACTAAAGCTCAGTGTCTGGAGTGGCACTGGATTTGATAAAAAACCTTATCAGAAACCCTGCAGTTTACAGGATTCAATAGAACTATGAGGTTAATTACATTAACAGTATTTAAAAGACTGGAGAGGATGACCAGCAATGTTTGTTCTTGTTCATTAAAGACAAATCAACAGCAGGATGCAGAACTTTGTAATTCAGAAGTTTCAGGCTATGGTAGCAAATTAGAAGATCAAATTACAGCAGTACTTTGATTTAAAAAACAAAACAACCCCCCCAAACACATGGAAAGATAGTACTGTAGGATATTATAATTTCCTTTGTCTGAAAATATCAGTTTGATATATAAATGGTATCATTTATGAATGAGAAGCTGCCGAGTTGTATTTATGTTAGTGTGAGAATTTCATTTCTCTTCCAGTTTTGTTTACTGGAGGCCATCACAGTTTGTACAAGCAGCTATGTGTGTGTGATAATGACTAATAGGGTGCCCGTTATTGGTATATGTATATTGAATCTCTTAAAGCTATTAGTTTAAATGCTTTAGGTTTATTATTAAAAATGTAGAATTAGATTCTTGCTTAAATAGATAACAAACATAACCTCAAGGAAATAAAATATTTTATAATGTATTAGAATCTTATGGATGCTTAAACTAAAACTGTGTTTGCAAACAATTTTTTTTAAATCCGATTAGCTCTTCGTTGGAGTCTCTGCTCTGTAATGTTTGGATTGCCAGAGACCACAGGGAATATCTCTTTCCCTTGTAATTAAAATTGAACAGGGGCATGTTTATGTTACATCTTTGAAAGCCCCTCTTTGAAAGCATGCAAGAGAGCCCCCTTCAGCAAGGGAAATGCTGTAGGCAAATGTAGTGTATATTGATACAAGCATATTTTTTTTTAACGAAGAAAGCTTAGAGACCAAAGTTTGACAACAGCAGAGATAACTGAAATGACAATTTCTTAGGCAAATGGACCAACCTAAAATCTATATAATTGATTACGACATGAACACAATGAAATAAAGGTTAAGAATCACAAAATCTCATCAACCAAAAGCTCTGAAGTGGTTGGAGGGAGAGGGGCTGTGTGGAGCAGGGTGGATAATTATTCAGACGCCTGTGATCTCTCCAGCACAAACTCTGTTCTGTGCTGCCACTGAGGTCAGCATTGCTTAGCCTTTTGCAGCCTTACTGCTGTAAATGCGCTTGAGAAATCATGGTTATATTGTGAAGGTGACCAGGTTTTAAGTTCAGTAAACCATCCCCCTCATACCTACGAGCTAAAACCAAGTGGTTTTCTTTCTGGTCCTGTTTTGAGAGATTGGAGTCTGTTCTGCTGCTCCTTAACATCCCCAGAGCTCTGTGTTGCTGTCGCAAGGGTTACTTTCCTCTCTTGCCCCGCTCTAATCTGTAATTCCTCGTGGGTGATGCCGTGACGTTTAACTTCTGCCTGAGATTTGAGACTCTGGCTATACTGTTCGGTCTCGGTTTCTTTCCTAAAACTTTGTGGTGTTGCACTTGGATGCTGTTCAGCATTGCACTGGGTGTCCCTGGAGGGTTTTGGGGGTGGGCAGCTGCAGTGCTGGCCTCTGAGAAGACTGGCCAGCTCCAGAGGATCCACTGCAGGACACAGCTAAGCCCATCGGCCATGGCTGTTGCACCTCTGTAAAAAACTTTTTAAAAAGGGAGCAAAAAATGCCAGACAGAGAGTGGAGGAGGGAAAGAGTGTGACAAACAGCAGAGGGAAACAGAGGTCAGAGGAGGAGGAGGAGGAGGAGGAGGAGGAGGAGATGCTTCATGGTGCCTGAGCAGATACTGCAGCCTGAGGAGGAGCCCATGCTGGAGATAAAATTCTTCCTGAAGGACAGTGGCCTTTGGGGAGAGCCCCCACCAGAGCAGGAGAAGAGAGTGAGGGGGAAATGGTGGAGGAGAGGAACCGCTGCATCCTGACTGTAATGCCCCTGTCCCCCTATTCCCCCTGTGCCGCTCAGGGGTGGGGGGGTGGAGGAGTCTGGAGGAGTGAAGTTGAGTCTGGGAGGGAAGGAGGAAGGGTGTTGCTTTAATGTTTGTCTATGTTTCTTTGGCAATAAATTGAATGAATTTTCCCCATGTCGGGTCCGTCTTGCCTGTGAAGGTAATTGGTAAGCAATATCTTTGCCTTTATCTCCACCCACAAGCCTTCTCATCCTATTTTCTCCCCCTGTCCCGCTGAGGAGGAGAAGTGAGCAAGCAGCTGTTTGCCAGGGTTAGCCCACCACAAGCATAAAGTTCTGGAGGAAGAGGGAGATACTGGTCTGCCTTCTTATGGCAAGAAACTTTACCAGTGTGTTATGCCACTCATTGCATGTTAGGAACAATTATTCTATGAAAAGCAACAGCAGCAGAGATTTTATTCTAAAAAATAACAGTATGAAATAGTCTTGTACTGCTTTTAATTTCAATACATTTTATTTTATCTGGAATTTTGATTAATCTGTATTATCTCTCGTCTTTCACCATTACTGTGGGTAGTTGAGAATTCAGTCCCGTGGCTGGGCAGGTCGGGGCTGTGGGGAGCTGGAGATCAGCCCTGGTGCTGCATTGCTGGGGCAGGCACTGATGGTCCCAGGGGGCTGGCATGGGGTCCTGGGACCTGGGCAGGGTGGGGCGAACCCTGGGGATCCAGGCAGGGACAGTCAGGGCTGGGGGTGCCTTTGGCATCCTGGCAAAGCCTGGCTGATATTTTATTGATGTTTGTGATGAAAGACTTAGAGCAGTTTAAAAAAAATAATTCTGTTGTAAAGTTGCACTGACTTCAGTGAGTTTATGGATGGCATTAACTCTACAAGTATCTGTTTGCGTGATTTGGACTTTTGATTTTAGGAGGTATTTCTCCTAAGTTCAGTATAAAGCAGGATGAGACATTAGGGATGTTCGCAACATGAAACAGATGGCTGTTTCTTTGGAGGAAGCTAGTCAGAGAATTGCAGCTCTGTCTAATTAAGCAGTTGACAGGTTGAGTCTCTCATCTTTTCTGAGCAGTCTGCAGCAAAATTTAAAACCCTAATCCTGGAAATAGTTAATTATAAGCATAATTTTGGCCATGCAAGTTGTTTCATTGAACTGAATGGGATTTCTCCAGTGATCAGTCGTGTGCTGAGGTGTTTCCAGGGTTTGCATCTGTAAAGATCTAGAGTAAGGTTTCTCAAGCTCAGGGAGTCTAATTTCTGTTGACTTTCTGTGATATTGAAGGCCCTAAAGCCAAAGTACTGAGAAAAATGTAGACACTTACTTCACCTCCACAAACTTGAGGAGCCTAAGCCCACTTTTAAGTGCTCAGCTGTTGAGGTTCTACCCTTATTGCTGAATGTGCAGGTTTTTCAAAAGTATTTGTGTTTCTAGCAGAACTTTCAGAGGCACCAGGACAGGTGAGTTATCTAACCACCAGCTATATGAAAGGAGGATAGTTTCAGTTACTAAAAATGCTTTTAATATCCACAAGGTGCCTCTACATCTTCTGAGCTCAGTTTGAAATGAGATTAAGCCCAAGTAACTTCCAGCATTTTGGGGAAATTTGTCTTTGATAAGGATTTTGAAACATCCCTGAAAATGTTTGTTGAGACAGAAGGAGTGTTGCTTCAGTTTTGGGCAAGGGAAGGTGGTTTGCTCGTGGCAGGAAGCAGGGTATAGAAGAAGGATGAAAAGCACATGAACTTGTCTTTTCTGTTCTGCTTTACCTTTGAAAAGCGTAGGTGTATCCATTAAAATACATCGGGTTTTATCTTCCTCATTTTGAAATCTACGAATTTAAAATAGCGACACTTAAACCTTTTGCTCTTAGTTTCAATTCTAGAAAATACTTGTTTGAAGGACTGCGTACTTGTACCGCTTTCTCCTTCATGTTGCTGAGAACAGAATGACAGCAACACTTAACATTTTCCGTCCACATAAGGAAACTTCAGCCTTTCTCTCTCTCATATTATGGAAGACCATAATGAGTAAAGTGGAGACTGAGGTTTGCTGAATTATAAAACATAGCTGTTTGATCTTGTATGAGTTTGTTGATCTGATTTGTAGTGGATCAAAAAAGGGCCATTTCTCATTATTTTGTGCTTTCCTAGATGACATATTTCAGTATAGCTGAAGTGTGCTATTACTATGAGAAGTATGGAGAAAGCCATAGGTTTTCTGTCCTCTGGCAGTATGTGTAAAATAAAAAATGAACCATTAAAATTAGGATGGGGTGGTATATATTCTAATCTATGTAAAGGTTTTGTTTTGAACACGTGCATTTCAAATTGTCTCTAAGATCAGCAAAGCTTTTAATATGTGGCTTCTATTGACCTGTGTTGATTTTTTTTTATTAACAGGTTGTGGCTTAACATTATAATTCATAGTTCATTGATAGAACACTGTCAAATGTTCTGCAGTGCTTTCCACAGTTTAACAAAACAAAATTTAAGACATTGCTAAAGGACTGGTATCTGTCTCTAAAGAAACGAGGTGAGAATTACTGCAGAGATGTATCTCTTCAAAGTACCCAGCCTTCTTGGTGAAGTGCGGATATATTTGATAAAGTTACACACCTTGCTTTTGTTTTTATAAATGTCTGTGTCTTGCTGCTTAGTTCTTCTAAATGTGAGACGTAGGAAATGGAACAGATGTTTGGATAACTACTTACTGAGCTCATGGAAGAAATGCGTAAAGTGGTGTGTTCATCGTTATAATGAAACTATCATTACATTTGCTTGTGAGGTTTGAATTGGGTTCTTAACAGGAGCATGTTCAACAGGCAAAAAAATATTAAATGGCATAAAACATCATGTGATGTTCGGATAATGAAAAATGTATCACTTAACAGTGTTTGCATTATTCAGAGTTATACACATACAAGTGTCTGCTCTAATCCCTTGCCAGTATGTTGTCTTGGTAACCAGCTACCTGCACACCTGCTCGGCTTCTGCAAGTGAGGGAAAATGGATGGTTATTGGCCACAAATATATTGAAATGGAATATAAAAATCTAGCAGAATATTAATATTTAATAAGGCTGTGCCTTCTAACTTCAGTGTTTAGTCTCTAGCAGCAAGTTTTATACCTGAACAAAAAGAGATTTGACATCATTTGCGTTGCTTCTTTCTGCAAAGCAGGGAGAAGTCAAATTCGAATTTGTACCTGAAGATCCTATAACACAAAGGAAGAATATCAGCGGTGTGTATACTAAAATAATACTGCGTTATGCTAGTGACAGTCTGTTGAGTGAATGTTTTGGACTAATTAATAAATGTTGAGGAATTAA
The DNA here is from genome assembly GCF_929443795.1 of Astur gentilis. NCBI lineage: Eukaryota > Metazoa > Chordata > Aves > Accipitriformes > Accipitridae > Astur > Astur gentilis. The sequence goes on from NC_064913.1 coordinate 14,179,074, forward strand.
TCACTTTTCAAAACAGTTCCTGTTTGTCACTGAACTAAATTGTCAGTTCCATACAGGTGCTGATCTGGGAACCAGAAACTGGGGGGAAAGATAAAATGCTGGTAGGACTAGCCCTGAAAATATCTTCTGCTTTGGCTGAACTTCATTGGCAGGTATTCCATATTGAAATATGGAATTTCTCCTGGTATAAATACAACCTTTTGCTGAATCCCAGGAACTTAACACTGGGCCTTTAGGAGGTGGTGAAGAAGACATACAGGCTTGTGTGGGCCTTATGTTCTTTGAATCCAACTTACAAATAACTGCTAGAAAAATGGGATTTTTGACGGACTAGTATCTCATAACTAGATCTAGAAAAATCTAAAGAAAGCAAAAAGGTGAGTAAAATACCTAAACAGGTGAGAATAGCTGCCTAAACAGTCTTTTGGCACAGAGGCACCTGGTGTGCAATAGCAGCCAGAAGTAAGCCAGAGAAGCTATGGGCTTGTGGTATGTATGATGCTGCATGCAAACTGATTGTACCCCACTAAGAAATGTCTTCCTAATGCAGGGCCAGAGTGAGCTTGCACTTACTGACTGCTGTAGTTGTAAACCTTTGCTGATAAATATGTACATACATACATATGTATAGCCGCAGATGACAAATAAAAAGTTATAATGCTGAAAAGGACAAGTACTTGAAGTTAACCAAATGCTTATTTAGTTTACAGATTGTCTACTGGCTATGATAATGCATGACAGTCCAGTATTTCTGAAGTCATGGATATTCTAGACATCCATTCATATAGTATTACATACAGTTCTGAAGGTGTACAGGAGGCCTGGGCAAGATTTTGAATCATGGGACCACATTACTTTAGAAGGATTTCTCCTCGTATTACATAAATGGAATGCATTCATGCCATTGTTCATTCTTTCAGTTGTGTTCTAAAATATTAAGCATTAGGAAATGAAAAGTTACATGGAGTTAGAAGACCAGCTTTTTCTAAAAAGGCAGCCTGAACCTGTATTCATGTTAAGGTGCAAGTGGCTCGTTCTAATAACTACCGTGCGGTGCTGCTTTAAAAATGCACTTTACGTCAGTTGGTTTTGTAATACAGGGTCTTACATAAATTTCTAGTACAAAGAGTTGAACTGTGTGATCTGGTAAGGAGGAATTCAGCTTCCAAAAAAAGGGCAGGAAATTTATTTTCTAAATTACGTGTAAACATCTTGTGTTCAAAAGCTGGGTTTAGTCTTATTGTTTCTGTTCACATTTCAGTAGCCTTGACAGCACGCTAGGTACTGCCCACGCAGGGAAAGGCAGTTTCATTGCCCTAATGTATAGATCCCATTGCACAAGACACATGGCAAAAACAAATGAATCATCGCAGGAAGAGTTTCAAACTTGAGCTATATTTACTCCTATGCTTGCTCAGAAGTTTTTACAAGATCAGCGATATAAGATGAGCTGGGTGTTTTTTTAGGACTCTGTGTGTGGGTATGTGTGTAATTTATATACATACACAAATATAAAAACGGAGTCCTGTAGATTTCACATGGCCAAGGCTAGCTGTTAATATAAGTCTCTAAGGGTAAATCTAATGTTATTGTATTGGCAGTTCTGAAGGCTGGAGGTTATAATAGCTTTATAGGAATTATGATTTTCTTTCCTTTTGTAATTCTCCGATACTGTAGAAATATACTTGTTCAGGTATACTGCTTTTGGCATTAGAATGATAGGCTTGGACAAGTGGAAGGACAATTTTGATTGTATTGTGCTTTATGGGTTATGTGGTATCAAGCCCAAAGATTTTGTTAACTTTCAGATTTACACCTCAGGATAAAAGTGGATTTACTTTCACAGGAATGTGAACTTAATAAGATGACAACATTTTGAAGTATAAATTCAAACCCTGTAGTTGAGAAGTATGAGAAGGCAGTGCTCTCGCTTTTAGATTGGTTATTCCATCTCGGCCATGTGGGAAGGGTGTGTGCAACAGTGAATCTAGTTAAAATTACACCCTCACTCATCCCGCTGCCCTCTCCTCAGCCCCGCTGAGACACAGCCGGAGGGCTGGGTCCAGTGCTGCGTATGGACTTACTGGAGCGAGTCCAGCAAAGGGCCAGGAAGACGATGAAAGGGCTTGGAGCATCCGACACGTGAGGAGAGGCTGAGCGAGCTGGGAGCGTTCAGCCTGGAGAAGGGAAGCTCAGGGGGATCCTATCCAGGTGCGTAAATACCTGACGGGAGGAAGTAAAAAAGACGGAGCCAGGCTCTTCTCAGTGGAGCCCAGCGACAGGACAAGAGGAAACGGGCACAAACTGCAGCACAGGAAATTCTGTTTGAATGCATTAAAAATTTATTCTTTAAGGGTGATTGAACACTGGACGAGGCTGCCCTCAGAGTTTGTGGCATCTCCATCCTTGGACATATTCAAAACCTGACTGGACGCAGCCCTGAGCAAACTGCTGTAGTTGACCTTGCTTTGAGCAGGGGGTTTAGACGAGGTGGCCTTCAGAGGTCCTTTGCAACATGAATGATTTTGTTACATTAGTCAGAAAAAAATTGGTAATTGTTTGTATCAGTTCTGTTTACTCTTTCATCCTGTTGAAGCATAAGCAGTTTCTCTCTCATGTTAGTGAACTGATGGTGGTCACTGTTAATATAACACCGGCATCCAAAGGTTATGTTTAAAGATAAGCATGTACATTAAACAAATGCCTGTATGTGAATGATGTGCTTAAACTCCAAGGTCCTTTCATTCCTAAAAGCTGAGTGTATACTTGCTTCATTGCTAGGTAAGGGCTTAGGAAATTGGAATCTCCAGCACGCCGAAATGAATCCCTTCACATGCCCACCCGCGGCGTGCCGGGAGCACGGCAGTGCTGCACGTGGCGACTTTGGGCACAGGTGTGTGTCCAGCTCCCTCGGCTTTGGGAAATTCTAGTTATTATCACCAGAGGACGTTATAAATTCCCTTCCGACAGCACTCTGTCTATCTGCTGGGCAAAGTATGCAGGCAGGTTTTCGCAGCCAGCCAGCCCCAAGATGGGTCTGAAGGTCTTTTTTTTCCCATGTTCTGCTGAACTATTTCTGCCTGTATCTTTAATTAAAACGTGAAAGCTTTTAAAAATGTTTGTTGGTTATAAACTGTGGATGTCAAGAGTCAGATCAAAAGGAAAACAGTGAAATAAAAGGGCAATATTTAAGGGCTGTATTTTCAGAACTAGCCTCTCTGCCTATGCTTCATCTCGAGCCTGTAATCACCAGCAGCTGTGAGCGAGAGGGGATACGAACATTATTATTTTAGTGTACAAACCTAGTTCTGAATAAACCCTTTCTTGCAGATGTGTTTCTGGGCACCAACAGAAAAACTCATTGTGAAGTGTTAGCACTGTTTTATTATGCAGGATTGTCGTTGACAGTGCACTATGGAAAGGAGCAATTTGCTTGTATAAGGGTAGAATAAAGTGCCTTCACGTTAAAAAAAAAACTGTAACAAAAAAACCAAAACAACAAAAGAAAACCAATGTCATAAGAGAAGTCATAACTATACTGTATAGAATGCTGCTTAGGACAGAAATTAAGTAATTTTGTGCTAAGATGGAAGGTAGGCATGCTGCTTCAAGAGGAATGTGTATTTTCACTACAGTATTCTTTGAAGTACCAGTGTAAATGTGGAAGTGACTACCAGCTCCAGGTAGGCAATTTTGGCAAATCAAGATTAATTTGATTCCTACATCTCATTGTGTTGCTGAGTATGATTTCCTTGCAGTTTTGCTCAGATTTTAGAGCTCATTGTGATTATTTGAGCATTTTGCTGGATCTATTTCTGGACTTCTGAGCATATAACCTCTAGAAGTAACTTCAGATGCACTTTGGTCCAGAAGAGAACTGCTGAAGTGATGTATAATGGGGACAAGTGTATGAGCATTGCTTTCGATTCTCTTTAGATCTTTGGTCTGTGGTTGTTTCAGAACCATGAGGATATACTAGTAATTTTTCGTATGTTGTGTATGTGCTGTGTAGTGACAGCTTTACCTGTAAAGAAGTTGCTAATCATGCTCTAACATAAAGCCTTCCTGAAACAGTTAAGTACGTCTAAACTAGTTTCCTTAAGTATATTTTAATCTATGTGATAATACTTCTATTAATCAAAATTCTAAAGATTAAATTTGATGGCTGTGCATGGAAAATTGAGATATAGGAAGGGGAGGAGCGGTAATTACTGCAGTAATTTTGGTCAGTGGTTGCAGACAACGATGCAACTGTGAAGGTCAGACTGAACAGCATTGCCTCCATACCTATTTTCCATTGGAGTAATTGATGTGAAGGAGGCAAGATTAGCCTTTAACTTTTGGATGGTGTCAGCAGCATATTTAAGCACACATTTATGTTTCTTCCCATTACCAAGACATTAGAGAGATAGGTGGTAACCACCAAATTAAAGCAGTTTTTCAGTGGTGGCGGCTCATCAGCTGATTCCTGCGCTGGGGCTGGGTGCTGGAGCAACACGTCCCGTTGGCCGTGCAGGTGTTCTCTGCTCCCTTCTGACTGAATGATCCTCTGGGTTTGGGACTGTCACCCCAAATCCAGACAAGTAAGGGTGAGGCTGGCTTGGATGTTATTAGTTTCCTAGTCTAATGGCTTGTCAGTGTATATGCATCAAGCGTGCTGGCCTTATTCCTTCTTTATTTCCAGTGACTGAAATTTGACATTGCTGCCTGAAGAATGTTTATTTTCTTTAAGGAGAAATGTTTCTGAAAAAGTTTGTCTTTCAAAGATGAGATCATGAGTGAAAATAGCACTGCAGCTATTTTACCACTGATTATACTGATAAGCTTTCTATCTTTTCTTTGGTCATCACTGTAGTAAATTTGTTAGGATTAAAAATGAAGTGATCAGTACGATCTGTAAAAGAAAAAATGGCAGTTACGGGTTTGAGTCTATGAGCAAAGTCCCAGTGAAATGTTGAAAGTGAATAAGTTTTATACTGCTAATTCTAGAGGACCTTTGGTTTGATTTTAAGACCAGGCTAGACTTTGATTTTAGTGATGCATCTGGAAACCACACAGCACAGATGAAGTCTTTATGAGTTGGTCTGCTTATTTTACTGTAGTTGTGTTCTTCTCTGCACTGCTCCCCTCTCCACGTCCATTTGGAAAATGGTTGGTGTAAATCACTGGTCATACGAGGGAAGGATAAATGGCATTTTCAGATGAAATGTAAATGTTTTAAAATGGTCATTGTTGGTGGAAGCCCTGCACTTTATGTTATCCAGATATACTCAATGATAAATGTTAGTTATATTGATCTGGTTTAGTATTTTTATGGGATACGCAGTCTTTATTAGCAGACCTTGAGAAAGCATGAAACAAAAGCCCCCACTTTCAGATTAGCATATAGTTAAAATTTAATTAAGGCAGTACCCATTATACAGGGTTATAATTTACAATTTAAAACAATTGCCTTGTAAATCAACTAAATATGCATTAAAACAAACAAAAAAACCTTAGCAATTCTTGACCTTTTAAAATCAGAGTAATCAATCCAGGCTTGTTTTCTGCTTTAATGCATCCTGGCACCTCAAGTTTAAATGCCAAGTGGTGTTTCTTTTCTCTCCTGTGGGTCTGAGGACATTTGTCGTAGAAGTTAAGCAGAATGACAGCTTGCTTTGTCTGATGGGTAGAGCTCTTGACTGTGCTGTTTTTACTTTCCTCCATAATAAGTCGTTAATAGAAATTCACTGGCCTGCAGGGCAGAGTTAATTTGTCACAAATACTGAGTTGATGTAACAGGAATGGAATGCAGTAGAACAATAGGGAGGGATTTTTTGGATGTGGGCTCTTTTTGACTTGGTGATATCAAACATTTTCCAATAAAGAAGTTCTGTCTTAACACAGTGAAATTTCCTTGCTTTTAAGTAATCAAGCTGTGTTTGAAAAAGTATGTTCACTGCTGTATGTTTGAACAAAGGGAAAAATCGGAGATTTTTTCCCCTTATGTTTCTGTATTTCATAGTCAAATATTTCAATGCTATTGAAAATACTTTTGTGTATGAATCAGTGTTTCATAAGAGTTGCTATTAATCAAGCAATATTCTGAGAAAAAATATCTTTACTTGCTTGGGGTTTTTTGTTGTTGTTTCCCAGTTGGAAAATGTGATTTTCTTTTTCAGGATTTAAATTATCCAGGTTTCACTCTTAAGGTGCTTTTTGCTCAATTTGAATAGTCTAATACTATCATTTTCAAAATGAGAAAATGCTCATAACAGGAATTGTTTTTGAAAAAAGTAAAAGATGTAAATAACCCAATGCAAAAATTGCAAAGCAAGACTAGGACCCATGGCAGTATCTTAAGAAAGTTTATGCAGGCCTTACATGCAAGAAGTAAATTGTTCCAAACTCACTCTCCTGATAGTAGCTAGTCTTTTAGATCCTACATTGGTTTTTAATTGGCTGAGTGAAGAAACTCTATTTATTTTCTGAGTTGCTAAATTAATGTAAGCTGTTAGAGCTGCAGTGTTGTTATACTGTTATTTAAATTGATATTCCATATCAGACTTAGCCATTTTTTAAAGATTAAGTTTTTATTTCTGTCATGATGATGAGATGGGCATTTTTTTAACCTGGCTGTGTTTAAAAAAATATATATTTTGCTGTTGTCATTTTTCATGTCATGCTTCTGTGATTTAAATACTTAAGATCTTTGAAAACCTTTTTATATATACCTTAGAAAAACGGTTTTATTTGTGATGTGTGGTGAGAAAGCAAGTCTGGTCTAAAATGGCAGACTGTGTGTCTGTGCTTAGTGCTCAGATTGTCTCCCGTAAGAAGCTATACCTTAAGTGGTTATCAAGGAGATGGCAGCGTGTTTTCTGCCATCTTCATTCCGAGCTGTATTTGTTGACAGGAGGTAGGAATGCAGTTGTAGTTTCTAGGACTGTGTGTGAGGTAGAAATGTAATGTTATCTAAAACGAGGTACAAGTTCCTTGGATAAAGGCATAGACTTCCTATTGTAAAATTAAGCTTGAATTTACTGCCTGTAGTTAGTGTTTGACAGACTTTCTAACCTCCCTAGAATGAAGATGAAATGGAAGAGATCTGTTGGAAATCCTCAGAACTGTTGTTGATCCAACTGAAGTCGATCCAATGGTGGTGAAAGTTTGTTGTAGGATAGTTATTTCTGGTGTTTATAAAAGAAAGAAGCAAGCTTGGTCTTTCAAACATAAATATCCATTTCTGTAAAGAATTGTGAAGAAAAAATGGTGCCTTCTTCCAAAGATGTCCCTGCCATGGCAGGGGGTTGGACTAGATGACCTTTACAGGTCCCTTCCAACCCAAACCATTCTAGGACAATATGTAAGTGAGGACATGGTACATACCAAGCTTCAGCTTAAGCAGGAGGTCATCAAAATACCCTTGTGAATGTTTGCAGTTGGCAGTCTTAAATCTTTTGGGGTCTCAGCCTAAGGTGGGAACAAAAGGACAAATGAACAGTAAATTTCACTTCAGAATGACATAAACCAAAGCAAATTATGTAGCTTGATACTGGCTTGCATATGTATAAAATTCCACTACACTATACACTTCAATTATAAGAGAAAAGAAAATGTTTCATTTCACAAAGTACCTCAAAGAGTGAGATATTTAGAAAATACTTCCAGCACCACAGTAACCTTTACAAGTTTTGATAGCACTTGAAATACTCCCCTAACTATGGTTTTATTTGTTGCTTATTATAATCTGTGTTCTTGATGGTAATTCTGCAAGACAGAACCAGAAGATGACATGCCTTCCCACTGCTTGATATAAATCTCCTCTGATACAAAATGAGTTGAGCTGCAGTGAACTTAAATGCTAATGGTGAAGACATCAGGCGACCTGCTGTTTAGTATCAGAAAGTTTTAACTTTAGCTTACTCCCACATCTTCCTTGTTCCAGTGTAAGTTAAATTGGCACCTCACCATGGCTAATGATAAAAAGCTGTTCCTATTTGCAAACAAGGAAATTGTATCATCAAAAAAGTCACAAATAACAGGCATTGCACCAAGTCAGTGCATGCGATGTAGTGCAGGCTTTACTCAGCTAATGAATAATCCCAGTCCTATGTAAAGAAAGATGTAAAAATTATCAAATAGTTTTGACCATATGGATGTGACATTCTGTCTTTAGGAGAAACAGTCAGTATTTTTCTCAGGCTCTTAACCTGTATAATGTCAGAATGTATTCTATATATGTAACACTGATTATTATAGTATGTAATTATTTTCTACAATACATATTCATCCTTTCATGAATTACTTTTACTTTGAAAATAATGACCTTTCATTGATTGATAAGGTGCCACAGCTTCCTTCCTTTCTCTACTCTATGAACTTTTATGTAATGAACTGAAGTAAATGATAATTAGCCTTTCATTTAGGCCTTTCAGAGGCTTAAATGGTCTAGATTCTTCTCCAATTTTCATCTAATCAGCAGAGGAAAATTTTGAAGTCTTTACCTTTCTGCTAGAAGTCTGATCCTGCTGAATAATTCTGTTTCTTAAACTTTGCAGTATTTAGATGATTGGCTAAGTGTGGGAGGATACACGAGTGGTGCTTCTTAGCTGGGGCAGGTGTAGCTCATCTCTAGTGAGCTGCCTTCAGTCCCACCTGTGGAAAGAGGGGATCTAATCTGGATCTGTCTCCACAGTAACTGAAAGAAAAAGCTGAAATCAGGCACTGCAGCTGGTGGGGAAGTTCAGCCCTCCCAATGGGCATGGTGAAGAAGGGCTAAAATGAAGGGAAAAATGATTTTCTGGTTTGTATCCAGTGGGGTGTCTTGCAGTTCTTGATTTGAAGCTGTCATTTTCTTGTTTAAGTACACAAAGCAGGTATAGTCTGACTCTAGAAAACATTGCCTGTGTGCCTTCAATCCATAGTACTTTGTCCTCTTTATCATTGAGATACTAACTTTGTAGTAAAGCTAAAGTCATTATATCTTAAGTCCTCCATCGCCTCTTTCCCACAAGCCTATTTTTCAGTCGGCTGTTGCTAAATCCCATCGTTTAAAGTCTGTGGATTTATGTGGAGTTGTGTGTTGGGCAGAGCTCACCCCGTGATGATCATGTGCTCAAAGGTAATGCTCAATTCTAACTTTGAGCAGGATGAAGGAGGTGCATTGCATCCAAGGAGAGTCTTTAAATGCATTGAGAGTTCAGTGGTGTGTTTCTTGGTTCATTTGAAAGAGCTAGTTATAGTCCTAGGTTAAACTAGTTGCAAGGTTAATTTATTTATATTTCTGTTATTCATCTGATAGGGCACTAATTTTGTATTAAAATTATATCCTTGGTTTATATTGGGAGATTGAGAAATGAAAAAATTTGAAAGTATAGTGAGAATCTCCCAGTCTGGTCCTTTCCTACTTTTCTTGGATTTTACATTAGTGAATTGTATTGACTGCTGATTTTTTTTTTTTAATATTTATTATAGTTCAGATTATAGTTCTCTGAAGGTGGTCCTACATCATGCATAGTTGTAACTTTAGCTAAGGTTTTCTGGCATGTTGATAGTTGGCTCCTAGCAAAAGTCTCAACTCGGGAAAAGAAGCTTTACCACTTGGTTCTGATTTTAGTAGCTGCTATTCTGAATTATTATGGAAAGGGTAAGAGAAAGACAGTTTGTTGGTCAAAATCTCAATAAAGGGCCTTGTTTTGTGATTGACAATTTCTTCCAAAGAAGCATGAAAAGGATTTGCCTGTCTTTTTATGTTCTATATATTAGTGTATTGCTATAAATTTTTTAAACAAAGATGAGTTTTATTGTTGACATTTTAGATGTTGAAGTGTGTTATTCATATGGACAGTGTCTTGGGGTGTTGGCAACATAGTTTAAACAAATTACAGTTACTGTGGTTTCATTAATTTGAGCAAGTTGGTTTGTTTGGACTTTGTGGACCTGCTTGCAGCATGTGGGACTCGATGATCTCAAAGGTCTTTTCCAACCTAAACAATTCTATGATTCTATGTTTTGTTGCTGCAAGCATTGGAAACACTTTCAAGAAACTGCAGTGAGAATGTGATGGAGGACAACAAAAATATAATGTAAGGAAAAAGATTTTTACAGTTCTCTAAATGCAGATGTAAGGGTTTTGCTGATCTGTCTGCACAGATTAATGTATTGGCTGGCTGGAAAGGACCTGTTGTCTAGCTTAATTTCTTCTTTGATGTTATCTGCAAAATGGAAGGTATAGTAAACTTTTTTTTTGTTAATAAATAATATTTCTGTGTCCTTTCTCTGGCAAAGTTCAGTATTAGTTGATAATGTGATAATTAAGCTATTTTAAAATAGTTTTCCTTATGTTGGAATGGATGGATATGATGCATGTGAATATTCAAACTGTGGTATTTTCCTTCTATTTATAACCTTTCTTTGGTCATTGGATCCTTGATCTTGAATATATTTATTTATTTTTGCGATGTTTGTAAAGAACACCTCCAGAGATTGTTAACATTTGTCAGCTCTTGGAATGACAGCTCCAGTCACTATAGAAGACAAGTAATTTTCCTCTTGAAGAAAAGGGATGCTAATCTCCACCTACAGTAACATGTTTTGAGAAACATAATGCACTAAGAAAATGTACCAATTACTTGCCTGAAAATTGCTTCCCTTCTGGAAGATAGACAATCATAACATTTTTGGACTTTTTTTTTTTTTACTAGTTTCATAACATAACTCCCTCTTTTGCAAAGTAAAACTTCACGTTTCCAAGAACAGATGAATGTTCTATCAACTGTTGGAGCGTTGTTGTACTTTGGCATGGCATTTCAGATTTCAGTCCAGGTTATGACCCTTGTCCAGGCTCTGTAACTAGAAAACAAAGAGGCTCTGCTTTAGTAAGAGAATGAATAAGTAATGAGCCAGTATGGCTCCTATATTCTCCCATGTGTTTTACTTACACAGCTGTGAGGGTGGTTCTTACAGTGTAGCCCGTGATGGGCAGCTTTTATTGGTGGGAAGCTGGTTTTCAGATGTAGTTTCTTAACTGGCTTTCAGAAGCCCATTACTGATTTCTACCTACAAGTAATGTAGGGATAGTAGGTGGAATGTATATGTATGCATGTATATCTCAATGTGATTATTTGCATATACTAAATATACTAAGCCAAAAGAGTGAGAAAAATGGCAATTATATTAATGAAGTTGCTTAATTGTGTATAATGAAATTTTTAATTTACTGCAACCTACTGAAACTATGACTGACCTAATAAAGATTATACCCCGTTGCTTGTATTGTTTCCTATTTAAATCAGCAGGAGTATATTAAAAAAACCTGCTTAATTGTTGAGAAATTAGATTGAGATGTAGAAGGAAAATAAAACCACAATAATATAAAAATTGACTCTATTTAATAAGCAGTTAGACAAAACTATATTTTTTAAGATGTTTTGTGCCACAGGCTTATGGCATTAGCAAATGAGTCATATCAAGTCACTTGGAAAGATTTCTAACATTTCAGCTGGAAGCCATTCACAGGCATATTGTCTGAAAAGAAAGGACTCTTGGTTTCATCCCCAGCCTCCTGGGCCTCTTAAGGGGCAGAAAGATGTGCAGTAAATGGTCTTGAAGGGCAAGGGGGAGAGAAAAGGCTTAATTACAGTTCAGTCTAAAGACCTGTTCTCTGATGAACAGGCCATTAAGCTACACCAATGAGTAGTTCCTTCCCAGGGCGATTTTTGTTGTGGGACTAAATGGAAAGAGGAACGTTGGAGTTGTCTGGCCCCTTTCTGCTACGCGCTTCCTCCCGTCCCACCGCTGCGCTTTCCTGGTGCTCAGACCCACCTGCGAAACACGTTCCTCCTTCCTCCGCTGCCATGGCTTCTGCAGCCTTGTCTCCTCGTGTCCTTGTGAGACCCCGCTTCGTTAGCAGCGTGCCTGTTAGCTGCTGTTGCCCCCTACGAGGGAATAGACAAAGGGAACTGCAGAGGTGGAAGGAGGTGAGAAAAGTTTCGGCTGAAGTTTGAGTCCCGTGCAGAGTTGCAGAAACAACAGGCTTCTAGTAGGATGTAATTGAGGCAATTAGGAAAAAAGTCATGCCAGCATAAAGGCTGGAACATCTGTTTAATGGTTTAGAAGAAGTTTAACGTTCGACTTCACTAATGGCACTGAAACTTTTTATCATTAATGTTCACTAAAGAATGACTCACTCTCTGATGTCTTAACGACTTTTTGAGAAGGAGTCTTCCAGCTGGAGCTCTGCAACTGTTGCATTTGAAGTAATAACACTCCTGGAGAATTCCAGCAGGATAAAACCTATTTTGGGGTGGTGTGTTATGCATATTTTTGGCATTTGACTAATCCAGTTCTACTTCTTGTTACTGGGCCCACTTATTGTCTGTATTGGTACCGTGTGCTAGTGCATAACTCCATCAGAAGAACTGAAACATTTCAAATGCTAAAGAAAAGTTCTGTTTAAATTCTCTTGTACTGTGTTTGTATGTGGGGAAGTACACAGCTGAAGTAAAGACTTTGTGTAAGGAGGATTGCTGTATTAACTGTAAGCCTAGCAATCCAATTAACTGTTTAACAATTTGAATATTTTTCCAGAAACACCTCCCCCCCCTTAGCAATTTTCATCATCCCTCTGTTACTTTTAAGCTAGCTGTATCTCTGGAAAAGTAATAAAAGCTTATTTGCTGTGTAACTTGGTTTGTATACTCATGGCTGTCACATTCATCTGGTGTTAGTATTAGATTTTAATAAAAGGCTACATAGCAAGAAGAAAGAGGCTTGCTGATAGTGTAGAATATTCCATATAATTTAGTTTTTTTATTTTTAATATTTATGGTTTTGGTGTATTGGGAGTGTTATTGGACTTTGCCAAACATCTTTTATAAAAAAAAACCCAAACAAACAAAATCCCAACTACAGTAGTTATGTTGAGGCAATATTAAAGCAGTAAAAAAAGAAAAAAGCTGAAAGGGTAGAAATCTGCAAAAAGCTCATCTTTTGCCTGGCTTTGGGATTCAGAGAAAAAGAAAGAGAGTATTAAAAGTAAAGTTACGTTGGTTACCGGCAGTTGCATTTTCCATTTTAAGTTCGCAGGAAATTTTGCGTATTTTGGGGTGTTAACATAAAACAGCGTTTAAGAATGGTTTTTGGGGGCATGTGTGTTAGAATTCTCCTGGAAGGTTTATATAGGGCATGTTTGTATAATTAATTACCACCACAGTGCCTCCCTTCTCTCTGCTTCCACGTCCAGTGGGTTAGAGGCAATCCGATGGCCTTCCACTTCTTGGTAAACAAATGAATCGGTTCAGGTTGCTGCTTATCTCTGGGGCTGCGGTTCGCCTGGTCTCGTGTTTAAGATGACAGGTACATCTTGGTGGGCGAGACGACTGCAAGAAAGAATATGGCTGAGATGGTACTACTTTAAACAAACAAGCGATTCACCTGTGCCCTGCTCTTGCAGGGGAGAAGGATCCGTCTGTTAGTAAGTCCTGAAAGTTACAGCCATTGCCTTATTTGGCATCCATCATGTAAGCTGTTGTGCCTTTTTTTAAAAATTACGTTATAGTTTTAATGAAAACAACGGGGAACCCTTCCTCCCTTCCCAAAGAACTGTTAAAATCAGTATCTTCATATGTAAACTTAATTTAGTATCTACTATTGGGGGAGGAGAGGAAGGAAGGGAAAGACAAGGAGAAATTCAGTTTGCTCGTGAATTTCTTGTGTCCATCAGCTAACAAATCTTCTAAACCCTGCCAGTAGTGGATGTTCAGTTAATGTGGCTCCTGAAGATCCATGTTTTAACAGTGCTTGTTATACTGGCCACCCCAAATTCCACTGAAGCCAGTTGTTTTTGTGTATCGCAGCAGCTCTGGAAATTAAGAAAAAGAGAATGGCTAAACTTAGACCGTGTGCAGAGTTATGGGCTTGTGATACCTTGAGACCGCAATCAGTGCAGAGGCTTCTTTCCTACTCTCCAAGCTGGAATTTTCTTTTTTAAACATTTTCTACAGGGACAGTGATCTAGTACAAGTTCACAAAAGGATGAGTTTGAACACGTGCTAAAGATACACAACAGCCTAGGGGTGAGAACAATGACTATTGCTATGAATTCCCAACAATTTAGTTCATTAATAAGAAAATGAGATGGGGATCTGTGTGTGCACATCCATACACGTACTCTCAGTCTTTCTAGTTAGTGTGGGTTTTGTGGATACTTGTAGAATATATACACGCTGCTTCTGTTAGAAAAATGTTTCTTTGCTGTCTCTCACTGCTTACAGGTTCTTGTCACTGTCTGTTTATACATTGGTTTCAGGTCTTAGGGGAATTTGCTGTAATTTATTCTGTGACTGTAATGTGTGAAGTAGTGTAGGGAAATAACACTAAGTCATAATTAAGTACAGTTACAGTAAGCTCCATGTGTTTCTAAAAGCCAATAGTAACAGGAAAGTTCAGGGCTGTGACACTTTTTTTTTCCTTACAGATTTACAGTAATCTGAGCAAAGTTCCTTGGAATCTGGCTCCTTGGAAGTGTCAAGGTTAAAAAACCCCAACAAAGCTCTACTTCTTTCCTTTTATCACTTTCTAACAGCAAGAATAGAAGACAGATGGTTCAGTTTTTCCAACATACTTTTATAGGATTTAAAATGCAATTGATTATATTCTTGAGTGAGATTTACTTTAGAATTATATTTTCAGTTTTGGAGGTCTCAATACTCTTTGCAAAATGACTACTGCTAGTCTGTCCTACTTTCAACAGAAAATATTTCTGTCCGCTTACGTTTGAGAGAGCGCACGAAATGTAGTTTGTTTGCCTGGGAGCCTTAAAAGCAAAGCAGGGTTCTTGTATGCTGGGGAGACGAGGCAGGGTGAAAACGTTACAGATACGGTTTGTGTGTGTCCTTTCTTGGGGTTTATAACCTCCTTTGGTTTATCAGAGGCAGGTCCTGCTGAGGGGGGGGGGGGGGCTCTGCTTTTATAGCCAAGATTCACACTTGCATTGTCCAGCTGGGCTTTTGATTTCAGGGGTTGCTATTCTTAAAATCTGGTTTGGTAGATGAGCAAGAACGGTGCTGGTTATGGATTACTTTGAGTTAGTGGCTGTTAGGAGGGGAAGGTGGCTTTTATCTCTTCTGGAAAACTTGATATGAGAGTCAATGAAATGTCATAAAAACTGCATAATGATGTTAAAATAGTATATATCATTGGTAACCTCAGGATATCTTCATGTCTAGTTCATGATGGATGGGCTCATGTGGGAGAGGAGAGGAAAAAGCAGCAGTCTGCTGCCCATCTTAAATTTCTAAATGCCATACAAGATGTGCAAGAAATAGAGGAAGAGCTGAAATCCTTATCAGGTAGTTATATGCTATAACAAATCTGATGAAGTGATTCAGAGGCTTGAATATTTTTATTGCCTTATTAATAGGAGTGACATTGGTTTATCAAGGTTGTACATGCTCTGAGGTCCAGACTACAGTGGAATTTGAGTGTGCAAGTCTATGAGTAATGATTAAAAGGGAAAAAAGGGATTTTATGTTGATCTTCCCTTGTACCTACCATGATTATTGTAAATGACAGAGGGGTAGAAAGAGGAAGAGAAAGATTGCTGTTGTATTGGCTGATCCTGATGAATGTCATCCTTAGGCATTTAGGGAAATGGGTGAAATATTCATGTTCAAGGAAACATTGAGGGAGGGTGAGTTTTCAGAAAGATGGAAAAAGGTAAGAGAATGAAAGTGAAAGAGGAGCATCAGAGAATTGCAGACAATTTACCTGACTTAAAGTGCTGGAGCTCACAATCTTTGGCAAATACTTTGGGAAAAAAAATACCCCAACAAAAATCGCCACCCAAACCCCAAAGAGGGAAGTAACCTCATCTAACATCTGGGGAGAGCTGTGGGCTCTCTGCTGCTGGAAGTCCTAGTTGGAGAAGTTATGTGGATGTCTGTAGCAGAAGTGATTGAGCCTACCAGGGGCAGGGGCTGGATTAAATAACCTTTTGAGACCTTCTTAATGTGTCGTCTTGTTTTCTGAAAAGTTTTCTTTAAAGAAAAAAAAAAAAGAGAAAAATAAACATTTATGAGTCAACCAAAAATGTTAGAGTGGTATTCCTCAGTAATATCCGATGTGGCCTTTTAATATGAGATTGCTTCTGGTATTTCTTACTCATCTGTTTACCAATTACTATCCTTATCTTGATTGTTTTTTCCTAGGGAAAACCAGAACAAAATCCCACCCTAAGTCATGAATTTTCTTACGGGAAGAGAAATGTAAAAAATGTAATGCATTTGGGAAATTTAATTGCCGAGTCCTTTTCTTGGTCTTCCCTGCAGTGTGTCATAGGTATTTTACTCTAGTCTTTCAGAAAACAGTGTAAAGTAACAAAGTGTATAAGGTGTCCGTTTTCCATTAGCTCTATTGTTAACTGCATATTCTGTTTATAGGGACTTGCTGTAGCATAGCATGGTCCAAATATTTTATTATTTGGGAAGCAGCATTTTAGCTCATTTACATGACAGGGAATATTTTTTAAAAACCTTTATGTTGAGTTACTGTCAAGGCAGCAAAGCATATCACTGGTAACTTTATTGCTGTTATCTAGCTGAATATTACTCATTTTATTTGTTTTTTTAACTAGCTTCATACTTTTGAGATGTGTATCATTATGCTTAAGAAATCTTTTTGGGTATTTTTATATTGACATTCTTCCTTTGTCTGCTTTTTTCAAATGGATGTGCAGTAGAGGACGAAAGTTGTAAATTTAAAAATATTAGATGGCACACAGCAGTGACATGAGCATTTTTCTGTAAAATGCATCCTTTAATCTAATTTGTTGCCTGCCTGCTTAAGGAAATGAGCCATATGCCGTTACTCCGTCTCTATCTGTGCTCTAATAGCTTTTGGATCTTTTGGCCAGTTTAAAGCAAGATCCTGAAATTGTTGAGGTTTTAGAGGTTGTATGAAAATTGGTGTTGACATGGAGTGAAGACCCATGTTAATGCCCCCATTGTGAAGAAGGAAGAGTTCTGCTCTTATCACCTTTATTGTCAGTATTTATTGTTGGAAGGAGCTAGAAGCATCACTGTTTGGGAGAAGAGGGAACAAGATAACAGTACTGTGTTGAGGAGTCTAGGAATAAACTTGGATATATAATGGCATGGCTCTGGGGATGTTGGGAGAATATGAGCTATTTCAATGGCAGATGTTAGGAATATGAAGGAAAATGGGATTGTGACGGACACGGGAGACACCAGGCTAATTCGTTTAGCTGCTCAAAGAACAGTAAGTTCTTTTACTTGTTCTTCTGTTCCTGAAATAGTTACTTCTGTTGACTGAAATTCAGTCACAGATGACGAGACATTGACTGCAAATTAATCAAAAAAGGCTATGGTAATGTTTATGAGCTTCTGATTGTGCTTTGGTTGTACTGAAGAGCCTTTCATAATACAGTAGAGAAAATTTTGTGCCCTGCATCCCATTTCCCTTCTGAAATTAATCCTGGCCACTATGGCACTTCTGTGGTCTCATTCCCATTTCTTCTAGCCTTTCCTTTAAGAAATGTTAGTAATCACTCATTCTTCTGTAACAAGCATTGAAGAACACCTGGGGGGCGCAGGGAGACTTTAAGGTGTATGTTTTCAATCACATCACTCATAGAAGGGTCCAGCCTTACAAATCCACAGAGAAAATTAAAACTAGAAATAAGGCATAAGAGGTTATTATCTATATCCGGCACGTGGTATTAGGCAGATTGCATATCTGATCTCACTGACTAGCAACCCTTGTATTACAGCAATTTATATTCCTAAGAATATTCTGAGTGAAAACAACTATTCTTACAAAAATTACTTGGAGGAGGGAAGAGGTCTTGGGTGAAAGAGGAGATCTGAGATATGATATGTCTCGTATTTGCACATTGTTTCCTTTCTATGTATTAAGTTTCAGCTGAGATATTTTAAAACTAGTAACAAGTGATCCACCCCTGAAAGAGTACCTGCTGTGGTTTAACGCCGGCCAGCAACTCAGCACCACACAGCCGCTGTCTCACTTCCCCCCCACCCAGTGGGATTGGGGAAAAAGTAAAACGTGTGTTGAGATAAATAGAGTTTAATAGGACAGAACAGGAAAGGAAAATAGTAATAATAGCATATACAAAACAAGTGATGTACAATACAATTGCTCACCGCCTGCTGACTGATGCCCAGCCAGTCCCTGAGCCGTAGCGTCCCCTGGCCACCTCCCCCCAGTTTATATACTGGACATGATGTCATATGGTATGGAATAGCCCTTTGGCCAGTTTGGGTTAGCTGTCCTGTCCCCCCCAACTTCTTGCACACCCCCAGCCTCTGCTGGCAGGGCAGTATGCGAACCTGAAAAGTCCTTGACTTCATGTGAACACTGCTTAGCAACAACTAAAATGTCAGTGTGTTATTGGCATTCTTCTCATCCTAAATCCAAAAGGCAGCACTATACCAGATACTAGGAAGAAAATTAACTTTATTCCAGCTGAAACCAGCACAGTACCTAAGGTATTTTATACATCCGTTTGTGAAATGTTTAAACTTTTTTATTTCATATATGATTTAATGGAACCTTATCATAATAGTTTCCTCATCTTTCTCCAAGATTGGTATGGTTCTACCCATTTATGAGATGAAGGAACAGATATGGAGATGTCATCTGCTATAGCCGAGATTATGGATTATCACATGTTCTGCAACTCATCTGAATCTTAAGTGTGTTTTATAGCTGTGTGAAGAAGTGTTTTGGGCAAGAACTGAGCAAATTCTTATTAACTAGCTTAGTCTGAAACTGAAGAAATCTAACAATGTTGAAATTCATATTTCCCCCCCCCCCCCCTCTAATTAAAAGATTTGACTTTTTAATTTTTTTTAAAAGAATAAAAGACAAGGAGCAAGACTAACATCTCAGAATACTACCATAAGAAATTCCTGAATAACGTAACTCATCCAGAAAGTGTTGAACCCTCTGAATAATACCAGAAAATCATCAAATCTTTTGTTTCAGAAAGCTCTGAAGATCTACAGGATTGGAGATCTGATCTCCGTTCCACAGGAAGATCTCCATTTTGCCCACCACTTATTGTGAATTACTCACCATGTGCTGTGATTAACTTTCAGATGTTCTCAAGGTGAATTGTGTTACCGTTGCTCTTCATAGAGCAAACTGTCATAAAAGCATCTTTCCTGCAAAATGTATAATTCATACTTATGATCTCATGATTTACATAAAATGAAGTCAAGGACCCAAGTCCTCTATCTTAAAGATATCTGCTTTCAAAACAAATCCAGGACCATGAATAAGATTATTAGCTGTCCAGATGATAAGCACCCATGAATCCTTGAGTCTTGGATGACATAAACCTACATTATCACCTTTTCGCAATGCAGCTCTCTATATGTTGGCAACATTGAAACATACCACTTGCACTGGCACAATAACAAATAATATAGTTGATCAGTAGTTTGCATGTTGAAGGTAATTCATAGTAATTTTTCATATTGTTCAGCAATTTCATAGAATATGATAGGACTCTTTGTGTTCAACTTTCCCAGTCGCTGCTTTGAAACTTCACAGTAAAATTGAAATTAGTGAGACAAATGAAGCCTCATCTTTTTTTCTACTGCAGATCATGTTGATATTAACATAAGGTTAATTAAATTGTATAGCCACAGAAGCCAAACACTAGATAAACATTATCATTTCTATGCTAGGAGAATATGACCTCTGTTTATGTTCTTATCAAAATATCCATGAAATCTGTTACCTGTGGCCATCATTCAGAATTGCAGAGAGCAAGACTCCTCAAAGAATATGAGAGTAGTAATCTAGTCATGTCAAAAGTCCAATTCATTGAACTCTGCTAGCCTGAAGATATAGTCTGATATAATGAAGATTTTTTTCTATTTCTCTGTGTTCCAGTGTGAACCACCCAGCCTCAGTCAGCTAGTTTCTTGTGTGCTCCTTTTATGTTTTCATCACTTCTAGAAGAAATTGTTTCTACAAAGTGCTTATACCGGGTCTCTGCTCTGAATTTATTCCTGGATAAGCCTTTCTTTCTCTATTGAGTATTGAGGAGCCGCAGGAAGTTAGCTGCCTATCTAAGGACCTAAGCTTCAGTGGTGTGAATATCCATCCTTTCTGGAAACCAGACAAACCTTTAAAAAAACCCAAACTTAAATTTTTCAAGATGGGATTGTTACACAAATCACTCCTGCCTTTATTTTTTTTTAATGTGTGTGTCTGTGATTGCTGTTAATACCGTCAGATTTTGAAGTAGTATCTGTGCAGTATCTGTACAGTAGTACTATAGTATCAGCTCAATGCAAGGAGTAGAAGTACGGTTAATTATTTCTTATGATACTATACGGAGAAATACTTGTTATCACATGTAGCTGAATGAGGTTTGTTGCAGGCAGGCGATAATGCAAAAAACATTGGTAGAAGAGAGATTCAGGACATGTTGGGAAAGTTACTGCTCAGGTTTTGTTGCTCTGACAGACCTGTGATAAAGGCTGTGGTGGTTGTTGCAATCTCAGTCAAAACCTGGTAATTAAGACCATGAGCGGTCCTTAATGAGTTACTGTTAATGCTTTGACTATCTGATAACCCAGTATTAAACTAGAAGAACTTTTCAGAGACTTCAGATTTAAAAAAAACCCCAAAGCTTTTAGATAGAAGGGAAACTTAAAGTCAACAACCAAATAAATCATTGGAAAGAGCATTCTTGGCTTCATCGATAAACTATACTCAGGGAATTTATTATGCGAGCAATAACAATTTCATGTGTAGTCCTTGAGGAACCATGACTGTTGAGGAGACCTCAGCTTCATTTCCAGCTCTGTGAAAAACTAGCAGGCAAAAGCATTTTGGACAGATAACAAGAAGCCCAAAGTAAAATGATACAGATCTCATAGGGAACTGGACCCGTGGTAGTCATGTAAAACTGCAGAATAAATCTGCTTTGTCGGTAGGGAAATATAGGTGAATCCAAAAGAATGGATCATGTAGCAAATTGATACCACAGTCATGAGCACAACCCTGTCCTTAGGCATCCAGCCTGGAGCACAACTTGAATAGATCATGCTATCTCACATTCAGTAAACTTATAGCAAGCCTGAAGGCTATTTGTGTTGTGTGAAGATCTAAGTGTTCTTTAGCATTGTCTGTTTTTACAACATTTCAGGCTATTGGCCTGACCTTTAATCCTCAGTTGGCCTGTTGTTCAGCATTTGAAATACCTGAATACTTGGTTCAGCTTTATATGGCGTGATCACTTTGATCCTAGATCAAAGATACAAGCACAAAACTGTTTTAATTAAAATGTTGTGGTGTATTTCAGAGATATGTTGGTAGAGTTTTCCAGCTTGCCTGATTCTGTCAGGTTGTAGAAGCAAAATCTTGAAAGTTAATGCTCTTTTACTCTCTTTCCCCAGACTGCTGTTTACAAGAGCTGAAAATTGTTCATGTTTTCAGTGTGTGAAATGCAGCTCCCTTTGAACATATCCTAGGGGATGTAGCTGGGAAAAGGCTATCTTACTTAATGTCTAATTAAAGTCTTGTAGTTTTTTAAAGCTCTGCCTTTCACTGCAGTGGAAAACTTCCAAGGTTTCTGAGTTCTGAAGTTTGCAAGCAGAAGTTGAGCAAGTTTCTGGGAGCCTGGCTTGAGGGACCAAGCCTCCATGAAGTTTGGTCCTTTTCAGATTTTTTTTCCCCTCTGCTTCCCATGTGAATTAAACAGTACAATCAGCCTGTTGTGGGTTTGGGGTTTTTTTGGCTGTCTTGTTTTGTGTGTGTGCAGCATGCTGGTGTTGTGCATTTTTTTTTTCTTGTTTCGATTTTTTTTCTCAGGGTCCTGCTTCTTCTGAAAATTGATAGTGTGTTCCTTGGCATATAGCTTTTGTTCACGCGAGAAACTTTCATGCCAATTGTCTTCATTAGAAAAAAGACTGATGACTTTCCAGAAATAAGGTGCCCTGTCTGCAATACTAGGTACCACAGGTTAATGTTAGCCTCTGTCTAAAATGTGAATGCACTAAGTTGTCAAATCAATGACTCGTGCAAGTGTGGTACTGAATGGGTGTTGCCAGCACAAGGGAGACTCAGTATTGGATTTCAGGAACTAGAAGGTTGTTACTCCTATAAAGGTGAGGTGTTTATAGCCGCAGAACTGACAGAAGATTGTGGGTTTGGTTAGGTATTTAGTAGTTTCCAGTGCACTCTGGGTAGAATTTCAACGGAAGAGTGACTACAGTGAAAATAAAACAACGGTCTTTGCTGGAAGCCAGAAGGCAGGACTTGAGAATGACCATTCCATACTTGCCTTATTTCTTACATTCTTTCTCTGAGCAGGAGCTGTTTTCTGCTGGTTTAGATGGCCTCTTGATCTGATGCAGAAAAGAATGTTGCCTGAATGATGTTTGGGAGGTTCATCACCTGTGCTGGGTCTGCTGTCTTGACCAGGACCTGACCTGGAGTGCTGGATCTCAAGGGTGTAGAACCCTGAGAAGATCACAGGGACATCATTGCTGCTGCTTTTCCTGGTCGGTCTGTAACTTGTTATGAGGCTGGGCTTCCAGCCTGCGTCATCTTTGCCTCCAGGAGTATGGCCTCTGAGCTGGACATTGATCTCTGGAACACTCAGGCCTGTACTACCATGGGGATCTTGTCAGCCTAACTTTAGGATATTGCTACTTACAAGGTACGGTGTGACTGCGGTCCAGGAGCTTGTTGTTGGCACCGAAGTCACCTCACACGTATTGGGTAGGTAAACTGATGGAGTGCTTTCAACTGGGCAGTGCCTGCTTCCAGAGATAAGTCAGCTGGGTCAATTATGTGGCTTCTTTATTCAGTCCAGCAGCACTGTCGTTAAGTATGGGGCTGGTCATATCATTCTGTCTGTCTTTCCCCTTCTGCCGTGTAGCAACCTGCTCAAATGAAATTAGCGTTATCACTCCACTTGCTAAGGATAATGAAGCTCTGAGTCAGGGAGAAATGTTCTTCCAACCTCAGGTCGCCTTTGTTGCAGATTGGCGGCTGTGCTCAGGCTGCAGAAGCTGTGCTTCCAGAAGTTCTCTTGGGGCATACGTGGTAGCTGTGCTTCTTGGAGTTGGCAATTGCTCCACACCAGGCGTGCAGGAGTGACCTGAGGGTCTCCTCAGTAACTTCTCACGTTGGAGATCAGGTAGCACAGAAAGTATTTGAAGAAATTGAATTCCAGACAGGAGCAAGACAAATGTCTCTCCTTTGATAGTGCTTCACCAAAGGAGCAGTAGAAGTCAGTGGGACTTTGCCTCAGGACTTTGGTTCAAAACTCCCATCTTCAAAGGTGGTAGGTAATGCTCGGGCTGTAGGAGAGACCTACCACCTCCATGGGCATCTTCAGATGGGTTTTGCTTCTGAAGCAGGGGGTCTTTTACGACATTGAAGTTGTTATTGCTGGGTTTGGTTTGATTGCTTTTTTTACTGGCCTTCAGCTTGTTTTTTGTAGGGGTAGAGAATCTATAGCTGAGTGGTTATTTATTTGACTCTTGTTGTGTTTGTCAGTTATTGTGCAAAACACAATGTATGACACCGAGCATGAGGGCAGAATTTTTCATTAACTGTCTTAAGTCCAGTGAACCTCCCCAGATAATCCCTCTCCTTCCTGACTTTGTGGGGAAGAAAAATAAGGTAATTGTGCTTTCAGGGATGCCAGTAGAAATATTTCAGAATTTAGACAAAGAACAATTGAACATTTTGGTTTAGCTCTATGCTCTGTTCTTATTTGTTCTAGATTTGATTTTCTGCCTTGTCTTCTGTAGCAAAAGGATTCTTTAAGCTTTTTCCCTGCTCCTCTCTCCCCAACACCTTCATGAGCCTCCTCTTTCCCTCTGGCTATTTTCTTGGTAATACATGTTTTTGTTAGTTTTACTTTTGAAATGGGATCACAGGTTTGTTGATATTGACTGAGCACATAATTAAAAAACCTACAGTGGCTAGGCTTTGTGTTTCACATTATGCAAGCAGTCTACAAAGATCACCACTTAGCTAAAGCAACTATGAAGTATTCCTCTAAGAGATTAAAAGGTTACTTAAAAATATGTTTGCATGATTAAGAATTTTAGATCGGTGCAGCCTCCCTAGTCATAAATGATAATCGAAACAGGAGTCAGGATTGATCAGTGGATTTCCATGCTCCTCTGCACCTCAACTGTTTTTAATTTCCAGCCTAACACATTTGAAGATCACTTTGAAGTTATGGTATCAAGGTGGACCTTTTTCCACTGGGTAATTTTTGGAGTAGGCCACGGCATGCAAAGATAAGGTATAAGCTGGTGTCGCCAAACTTTCGTAGTTGATACCTTTTTTCCCCCCTATTTGAATGTTTTCATGGCACTCTCTCAAAATATTAGCTGATTATTCTTTCTCTGTAAATAAGTGGATAGATACAACTTTATAATACTTCTCCTTTTGTAGGTAACAACATAGATAAAAATGTGCATTCAGACAAAATGTACTTGAATTTTAATTAAATTCAAAGCTTTCTGTCTTTCCCCTAGTAGTACTTCTTGTTAATGAGATAGATGAGTCTGCTTGGAGTCACAAATCTGTTTAGGAGCAGTGGGAAGTTCCAGACATAAAAGTAGCTCATTCTCGGTACTCAGCACATTACTGTACTTGTTTTCAACAACAGCTTTTCCAGAAAATTCTGCTCTGTGCAGATATGAAGAAGTACAAAAAGAAGCATTGTTGGAACATGTGGTGAAAGGATAATGTACATCCTTATTCATAGCATATCCAAACCATGTATAGTTGAAGAGAAAAAGCAGCGTTGTTGGAACATGTGGTGAAAGGGTAATGTACATCCTTATCTCATTGCATATCCAAACCACGTATAGTTGTTGTCTTCCTGTAATTTGAGTAATTCATCACAAGAGCAGCCATGCATCTTGTACACCTTGTAGTTCTGTGGTTTTTGTTGATCTGTTCTTCAACAATATGAACATAAATTAATGTCCTTCTAATGTGAGGATCATCCTCAGGGAAGAATGCTTCGCATATGGTCTTCAGTTTGAACAGCTGTCTGAAAAGCTTTGATTAAGCTGTATGGGTGCTAGCATCTTTTAGAACTGTCCTTTCGGGTCATTTGCAGATTCAGGTCAGCATCGCATCAACGTGTCTAGATTCATGTTGCCCAAGGTACCCTTTATGACTGTCAGACTGAGAGGAAGCGAGCAGCCTGGCTTGAAGATAGTAGGGTTGTTGATGTCCAGCATGTCCAACTCTTTGTGCTAATCTAGGGAGAAAGGTGTTAACCTTGGTTTACCAGGAATTGAGACCAAAGCCCAAAGAGAAGTGGAGGAATAAGGGCCAGAGAAGTACTTGAATGGCAGAATTACAAGTGAGCCGTTCACGCTTTCCCTGGTGGCCCATCTCAAGTACCTGTACAGAAACACACAGTGCATAGGAAGCAAAAAGGAGGAATAAGAAGTCTGTGTACCATCACGGGACCTTTTTAGGGTCACAGAAGCGTCGTGTGGGATAGCTCAAGCAAATGACGTGCTGCAGTGGATGAATACAGACTCTTTTAGAAGTACTGGCTGGTAAGATGGAAGGCTTGTGCTCCACACCAAATAGTGGCTTGAATTTGCAAAGCCGGATTTGTTTTGGAAAGAGTAACAAGCCGGTCAAGATCAAAGGAGAGTCCAACGTGAATGTGTCTCAGTGAGCATCTACTGCAGACTACCTGATTGAGCAAAGAAATTATATGAAGCCTTCTTTAGAGAACTGGAGGAAGCTTGATTGAAAACACTGTTTCTTGCGAGTGACTTCAACCTGTCAACATCTGCTGGAAGGGTAACATGGTGTGACACAAACAATCAAGAAGATTTTTGGAACGTGCTGAGGATGTTTTTTGATGCAAATGCTGGCCCCACCAATCAAAGAAGGTGGTCTGCTGGACCTGCTGCTCATGAGTAAAGAGGACCTGGTGAAGAGTGTGAGGGTCTGTGGTAGCCCTGGCTATACAGCCATGAGGTGATGGAGTTTAGGATCATGAGGGAAGTGAGGAAAGTGAACAGCAGGATTTGGACCCTGGACTTCAGGGTTCTGTAATACCTTGGTGGCTAAACTGATGAGATACTGATTAGGCAGACTATAAGGTACGTGGAAAACTGGCTCGACTGCTGGGTTCAAAGGCGTAGGGTCAGTGGTCTGAAGTCCAGCTGGTCGCCAGTTACTGGTGACCTAGTAGTTTCGTATGGCTCAGTGCCGGAGCTGGTACTGCTTAACATCTTCGTAATAACCTGTATGACTCTATGGCACGCAATCTCAGTAAGTTTGCCCTATGTCGCTCTTTTGGAGGGAAGTGGTTGATTTGCTGGAGCACAGCGCTGCCATTCAGAGTGTTCTCAACAGGCTGAAGAAATAGGCTCAGAGGAACCTTGCCTTCAGCAAAGGCAAACGCAAATTCCTGCAGTTAGGATGGACCAGCCCCATGCAACACTGACAGCTGCCTGGCTAGAAAGCAGCTTTGCAGAACATCGAGATAAAAAGGGAGCTGAAGCATAAAAAGCTGAGGGCTGGACTGGCTCAGTATAGAGAACAGAAGACTGAAAGTGAAGTCTGAGGGGCAACTCTAGTTGCTCTCTTCAGTTGTCTAAAGGGAGATGATAGAGAAGTCGGACGGAGCAAGACTCTTCTTGGAGGTGCTTATTAGAAGAAGAGAAAACAACCAAAAGCTGCAGCGAGGGAAGTTCAGTCGGGGAGGGGGGAAAAATAATTATGGTGGTCAGCATCGGAAAAGGTGGGTAGGTTATGGTACCTCCACTCTGGCAACGTTAAAAACTCAGTAAGATCCTCAGCAAGTTAATCTAGCATCAGAGTTGCCTCTTTTTGGAGTGAGGAGTTGTGCATTCCTGAAGACCCTTTCAACCCAGGTTATTGTATGTTTCTAATACTTTTCAGTTCACCAACTGAGGCTTCTCCACCTAAGAACTAGTTATTTGGGGTTTGGGTTTTTTTGGTCCTTTCTGCTTCTTTTGGGAAATTTGTTCATGCAGATATACTAGGTTAGGTCAGATCAGGGATGGTGGCCTGTAAGTAGGTGCTTAGGGCAGAGCGAATATACATGTGCCTGTATTTGTGTTTCCCCAGGACAGTGTCTTAGCCTTCTGTGGTTTGCAGCTCCGGGTTGTCATGTGCTAGAAGAGAATGAGTCTTTATGATAAAATTTTATAGAAGTGCTCCACACAGACACTTTCTTCTTGTAGTTCTTAATACTTTGTCAACACCTATAAATTTAGCATATCCAAAGAAAGGCAAAAACAAGTTGTGACAGCAAAGGCATGGATAAAATTTAGGACTGACATTTTTGCAGACACACACAATTCCTTTTAAAAACTGAAATCTGTTAAAGAAATTGAGAACATCATATTTGTTAATCAGCATTGTGTTGTCACTCTCCATATTTATTATGAAACACATTTTTATAACCATGAAATAAATGAGTAAATGAATAAATAAAAAAGAACTTGGCTGTGGATGAGTAATCAAAGCAATTCAGCCAGCTGATCCATACCAGATGTCAGCAGATTTTTTATTTTAAAGCATGAGTAAGGCATTTTGAAATTTATCTTTACTTTTCAGATACTCTGGGTGAATATTTCTACTTTTACTGCTTCTGCTTCGTTTGCCAAGGATCTGAATCAATGTTATAAAAATTGTAAAAGGAACACAGAAGATTTCCATTTCTCTTGTGCTAGCATATTACCATGTAGTGCAAGTGGGCCCAGCCCAGGCTAGTGTTGAATCTGAGTTAAAGGACAGCATTGTCAGCCAATTTATTGCTCAGTCCTGCATTGCTTTAAGACTTACGATTTTCTGACATTGGATAATGGGTATCCAAAAGTAATGACGATACCCTCTTCCAGCAGACGTTCTGCTTTAGAAGAAGTGTTCTCAGGCAGAGTCTGCATTTTGAAGGTATTTGAGATGCTGTATTGTGTGCCTGTATGTCCAAAGACAATCGTTAAGTAAGCAGTGCAGTGCAAGTGAGGACCTGCATAGAAAGCCACTTATCTTTTAGTTCTCTTACATTCTACATAGTATTTGTAGTATGAAGAAGTAATTCTGTAATCCTCGGAATTGTTGGTGTGCGATTATCTTGTTCCTTTATCTGTTACTTGGGCAGGTTTGAAAACAGAATAAGGTAAAGACTTTACTTTCACTGTTGCCTATGCTAAGATATACTGAACAAGTTGTGCTTTTAGGTGGATTTTTTTTTTTTGTAAATCCTGTTAGTTGATAGATTTGGGACAATAACACAGTCACAGTATTTTTCCTGGGGGATGCAGCGATTCCTGCTGTATCTCAAAGCACTTCGGGCATACACAGTGCTCCGAGGGCAAAAACGACAGGTCTTGTGCCAAAGCGTGCAACTCGGTAAGCACGCTTTGTGTGTTTTAACTCTAGTGATTGCAGATGCCCGTCTGTACAGGGGGGAGCCTGCTGCCTGCAAGGTGCTTACTGCTCCGCTAATATTACTGAGGGCTTCAAGGGCTTTGTGCCCGCCTGGGAACGCAGATAACTGGTTCAGTGGAGGGTGAGGACAGATGATAACAATACAAGTGCAGTGGCATTTAAATGATGTTGAGTTTATCTCCTTTTTATGTACACCAAACAGGTGAATTTAGCTTTTATTTTATTTTATTTTTTTTTTTATCCCCCTACCATTGTTCTGTGTGCTTGAACATCGCTCTCCCACCTTAGCTGGTATCTTTGACAGTCCTGGCAAGATTGATGCAATATCTTTTTGAAAGGTTATGCCAGAGGTTTCTCCACCCCGCTTTGTACTTCCTTCCCAGTGCTGCAAGGGTTTTGGCTGCCAGGCTTATGGCAGAAGCGTGCTTTCAGGCAGATGAAGCCACTCTTGAGGGATAACAGACCAAAAGAGAGGGAGCAGTTACAGAAAAGCGTTAAAGGTGGTTATTCAATGCTAATAGTTCCTTCTGAGTGCTTGTAGAGGGTTGCGCCACAGCTTATTTGATGCAGAAGACCTCAATGTTAAATAAAATTAGGGAGTTGATATTTTAATCAAAGATATCAGGGTTTTTTCAGTCATTACTGAACACTACAACTTGCAGTAGATCTTTACAACTTGCAGTAGAGTTTGTGGAAAATGTTTGAAATGCCGTGGAAGTGAGATTAATAGGTGCTTTGACAAAATTTGAAAATACAGTTGATGTAAGTGAATGTGGTGAACACTGGTATCGTTTAAGTTTAGTGTCAGAGAATTCAAGTTTTCGACTGTATTTGCATCTCACTACTTAGATTTAAGAAGAGATTAGTGCCAGAGGGATTCACTCAAACATCCTGTCTACTTTCCATCTTACAAAAAAAAAATATAAAAAAAAAAATCACTTCCCAGATTGGTTGCTGAAGACCAGCTAGAAGCTTGATGCATTCACAGAGATCCAGGCTCTCGTTCTGCTGACGTAGAGCACCAAGGCATCGCTTTCCAGGGAGCACATCTTCACTCTGCCTTAGTTGCCCAAACCGGTCACTTAGGCATTAATGATGGGTAATGTTTTGCAGGTGTTGTCCTTTGTATCTTACCTGGTTCAATAATAAACATTCTCACTTCTCAAATGTAAGGATTTTAGAGGACAGCAGTGAAAGAATTTTGTCTGGTGGGTTTTTTCCCTTTTCCTCCCTAGATTTGTATGTGCTGGCACCTGTAGTTGTGATGGGGAATTAGCTGGAATACAGTCATGCCAGTCACTATTCATGCAACACTAGAAATGCACATACAATACTATAACCAAACCGAAACGTCCCCATTGAGATGGCCTCCCCAGGTCTGTTTAGTTTGTTGTGTTGTTTAAGGCAATCTCCCTTTAACTCATTATTAGTTCTAGCTATGGTGCTAATTATATTTTCCCGTAAGATTTGTTTTTTAAGAGCAGATTGGCGGTAAAAGTATGCCGAGCAATTCTCTGCTTAAAAGGAAGACTTTCTTGCTGAATTTTATTTGCATTTCTGTTTAGCTGTTCTGGATCTTGACATATGTTTTTAAGGAGGTAGAAATCAGCATTGCTGCTTCCAAAAAGTTTCAGTGAATTTTTTTGTCATTCTGCATGCTTCTGAACAGACACCTGCATTAGTGACTGAGGGTGGGCTGGCTCGTGCGTGAATTCAAGTTAATTAGTCAAGTAGAGACTGCAGTTCTTGTTTTTATTCAGAAAACGGAATTTTTTACAAAGGGCAAAAATTTTTCTTTTGAAGCAGCTGCCAAGGTGTCGATAGACTTTCTATGTGTGTATATTTATATACTGCAGTTTATAGGCTACATGCAGCTCTCCCCACTCAAAACTGCAATGTCTTGTTGTGTTAGACGTGAAGCCTTGCAATCCAAATACCCTCTTCTGAAATCCTTGGTACAGAACTATATTGAGTAGTAAAATTTAGGTTTTGTGATACCTTGCAAAACTAATCTTGTAAACATAAATGAGCTAAACATTAAGTTTTCAATAGCTTTTTTAACAAGAGCTTTTTCAGTTGAATGGTTTGTTAAATTTTGTAGCGGTTCTGAAATAAAAATATCCACTGCATTTTCTTAATTGATTATGGAAATTGAGTACAACTTAATGTTATGCTCGAAAGAAAACAAATCTAGAAGCAGCAGCTCACCCCAAGCAGTGGTCTGATGGAAACCAAACATTTTGAAAACAACTTGGTGTTATGGGAAGAGAAATTATGCTCAGCACAGTTCCTTTTGCCATGTTGACTGGCATCTGCTCTGTGGGGAGCAATTTGCCTGTCCTGCCAAGGAGAAAAAAGTATGGTAACGCGCTGGCAGCTGCTAACGGCAGTGACTCAGCTACCAGAAAGATGTGGAGAGAAAACATCTATTCTCTGAGCAGAATTATATAAAGGCTCCATTCCTTTTGGTTAGAGATCTTATCCTGTCCTGTTTTGAAGTGCTCAGAATCAGAAGACACAGATAGGGATATTCTGCTATTGTCTTGTTGATACGTCCTGTTTCTGAATTTACGTGGTGATTGGGAGCACAGCTGAAGAGCAAGCTAGCTGACATTTCAGCAGAGCATATATTGACCACTGGTTTTCCTTCTGTATCACTGCTTCATGGAAATACTGCTCTGCTGCATTGTCTGAGGGAACAGATTTAAATATCAATTCATACCATTCATGTCTTTGACTACGAGTTTTTGAAGTCAATTGAATTGATAGTCATCTCTTGCGAACTTTTCTCTCTCTGACTTGTATTGGAACGCTGCATGGCCATAATGAGGAGAAGGTGATAAGGCCATTGCCAGACAGACACCATCTCCGTGCGTTTAACAGAGCTGAGGTTTGATTCTGCTGCTGCCCACGTTATCGTGTCATGGGTTTTTTTGCCTTCCTCTCTACCTTGTTGTTCCTCTGCAGCCGGCCATGACTTAGGTGCTGCCGGTTGCCGTTAGCGCTCAGGATTTATGAGCCAGCTTTCGTAGCAGGTAGCGCATTCCTGGCGAGAATTAGATGTACAAAGGGTCCTGGATTATCACTTGGTGCTGGTGTGGTCGTGAAAAGCATGTGGTCGCATTGTAGGGACTGATTATTTCTCAAGAAGTCCATTCACTAGCAAGGAAATACTGAGGAAACACTATAAAAAAAAAATTAAAGTATTAACAGTGGTGATTTTCCAGTTAAGCTTCAGAGACAGTATGAGAGTATCCTCCCCTCTCCCTCCAAAAGTACCCTCAAGATAAATCCAGTGTTACAGTAGAGGAAGAATTTTTATTGGCTCCACTTGGAATTGTTGCTTATTTATGCCTGGCTAATCCTGGGGTTCACTTGAGCAATGTCAATGGGTGCTCGACAGAAAACAGCGTTTGTGTGTAGTTCTTAAAGTGATGTTTTTATCAGGTGCTTTAGCCTATGTTAGACTCTTGATTAATTCCATGTTGTAACAAAACCTAAAATATTCTTCTGGCTGTTGATTTTTGTGTTTGCGTATGTTTTTGATTTTTGTCACACAATAAAATAGACCATTTTCTCGGTATTTTGTATAATGGCGGAGCAGAATGTTATGACTCTATCTACTTGGCAAAATGTCTTGCTGAGATATAAATAGATTTCTAATGACTGTCAGGCTCTGTGCCTAAGATATTTCCTTGTAGATATCTCATTACAGAACTAACATCATCAATAAAATAGCTGAAATATTTTGCAAATGCAGGAATATTTTTTACATCAGTAACTGCAAGGAAAATACCTACCATATGCATAATTTGAGGCTGATTTAAAAACTGTAATTTATCATAATTATCTACATATTATAATGGCAAAACACACTTAATTGCTTTTGACTGGACTGGTATTATGATGAGAAGGAAAGTTAACAGCAGATGGCCCTACTGTCAAAACTGTAGTCTCTTAACCCAAAATGAAGTAGCAGACTGAACATAACATGTTTCTGGCTCCTTTTTCTGATTTTCAGCATTAAGTATGAACTAGCATTTGGTGGGGTTGTGAATGTTTACAGATCAATAGAAATAGTCTTAGCTGGGGACAAAAATAGCAAAGAAAACTTGACTAGATAGGATTCCTCATCAAATTATGACTTAGACTTTCTAAAGGATATCAAGTTGTTTAAAATATTGAACTGGGCTGGAAAGCAAATTACTTCCAAAATATTAGAACCTATTATAACCCTGTTTTCTGCTCTTTTACCACCATATGTGCATCTTCTACTTCCATAGAGCAATGAAAAAAGTGCTTAATCTTCTATACCTGTCTGGCTGTGAACAAATAGATTAGCAGTTGAAAAAACAGGTAATTTTGCAGTGCTTCAATTAAGTTCAGCTTTGCTGCATCAATTGCAATATGCCTGAAGGATTTGTCTTATATTAATCACAATGTGCATGCACAGATGTGGTGCTGTAAAAATCCCAGCATTTCCACTCACAGAATGCCTCAGAGAATTGAAGAATTTAAGATTACATTTGTACAAAGTTAAATTACAGAATGGGGGAGAAAAAGGATTTTTTTTTTTTTTTTTTTTTTTTTTTTAACTGTCTAGCCAGAGAGAATCACAATAAGCAGGTGGTACATTATACTGCTGGACGGTCAATGAAAGTAAATTAGATGCTTCAGCTGATAGAAAAGAAATGCTGGTCTGATCAGCTTAAATAAAGGTGACATGTTATTTGTGAAATAATGCGAATAGCAAGATGTGGTTTAACCCCAAAGTTTGTTTGTTTGTATATATGTATGTACATTTTGTGTGTGCTTCCTATTATAGATTTTATAACATTTAATCTTCTAGGCTAAAATAATGGATGAATTTATTAAAAAGCAGAACTCATTACAGGGGGAGATTTATTATTTGCTTTGTGTCAAAATAGATCTTGTTCAGATGTGCCTGTCAATGGGACAATGTAATTTGTTCATCGTAGTAACTATACGTAAAAGGAAAACAGTGGGGCAAAGATATTTTGCACTTAAACATTTTCATCTTCTATCATGTAATCATAAGAGAAAGATTTTGGAAGATATCCCATTGTTTTAAGGGCTAACTGAAATAAATTAGTAGATTTGTTATGTCTTAAAATTTAATTCAGATCTAAATGGTCTACCAAAAAACTGTTTTAGAATAATTGTTAACACTGAGATGATGCAAATTTCTGTATATTGCTTAATTTCTTTTCAATACATCATCATTTGGTATTGTTGTTTCTGAAAACTGACAGCCAGTTGCCAGTTACAATCTATCTTATGCCTATTTCAGGAGGCAGTTAGTTTTTTAATGTTTACGTTTGTCCCTTAGGCTGTATAATCTGGACCCTTGTTTCAGCTTAGATACACAGCATAACAACATCTTTTACGGTGTTATGTAGGCATACAGGGAGGAGTTGCTCAGACTTTCTATGCTCTTTCAAATCCTAAAAGGATTTACTTTGAATAATTCACTACCCATACTAATAAACTGTATGCAGTAAGCATATAATTTTTGTCTAGCCTACCGTGTCATAGTAGACACAAAGATAGGTACTCTTGGATACTCTTAAAATCAGTTGTACGAAAGCTTGTCATAAATTTCCCATTCTTTATTTTTCCTTGGCATCATCCTTGTCTTTGTAAGAGGCTCTCAAGATATGTTTTCTTTGAACTTCTAGTAATGTGGTAGTTTGCTTTTACCCCATGCTGGTCTTCTGAGCATCCTTTAAGAAGGTTTCTGTGATCCAAAGTGAAGTTCCAAGTTCAAATTAATTAAAATATCTCATTATTTAAATCTGATTCATGTACTGTAGAGGTTGTTTGGGAGGCTTTAATGAATAAAGTTCGAATTAAAGTGACAAAACTTAATGATTCACTTATCTCCTGCTAATATTTCCCTACGTTCCCTTACAAAATATTAATGCAGTACACAGGGGTCTTGGAAGTATGTTGAAGAGCATAATTTCACAAGAGTTTCTCAACTTCTACCTGGTAAGATATATTTTAAAATGGATGCCTTATACAATTCTGGCAACATTCTGACTGCTGATGGAGAACCTTATTTCTTGTTCTTTCTGTGCAGCTTTGCTACACACTTTTGCACTTTCCGAAACCTAAGCAAAAAGGTGAAATCCATTTGCAAAAATTCATTGATTTTGATGGTTTACATTTTTTCCTATAATACTATTATTTTTACTGTGCCTTCGATTTTTTTATTGCTTTTTTAAAACTCTGTTGAACTTCTAATTAATTTATATTTATTGTTCATCATAATACTTTGCTCTCTCATTATAAAGGCTATATTCCCTATATTTTTATGAGTAAGCAGAGGGGTGAATTGTGGAACACGTGGTAACTATCAAGCTTCCAAAAACCTTTCTGTAAAAAGAAACCCCATTTTTGTTTGTAGCAGGTTGACAATTGAATGCTTGAGGAGTGAAAGCAGAGCAGAAAACCAGGAAAGGAATGAAAGGCAAGATATAAAAATACGTAAACGTTCTGAATGTGACAGTGAAAGAATGAATAGAATCATTATAGTAAAATTAAAATAGTAAGTAAAGAAGTCGCTTTAAAATTATGGCTTGACATTTTTAGTCCAGTAAAGTGTTCTGGCATGAGTTAAACAGTTTGATCTCACAACGATGCCTTAGGTTTAGAGCAAAGGAGTAATAATCTCCATCAGTCCGCGTTCAGAGGGAAGTCTTTCTTCCTCATGTAACTAATTAGAATTAAATAGCCTTGTGTTTAGCTTTTTAAAGTATGTATGGTCACATTCCCTCTGTTTCAACCCTGAATAGCATTCAGCTGTCTTCCTCTGTAGAATTATTGTTCTTGCTTCGAAGATGAGGTCACAGTTTAGTTGTGAAAGAACTAACTGGCTGGTTTTTACTGCTGCAAAATGGTTAAGTTGGGTATTTTTTTCTCTTGCTTACACCTGAAAACAAGTGGAGGGGAAAAATGAAAATCATATTTATTCGAAATGAGTCTAAAGTTCTTAAAGGCTTGGAGGTCGGCACTGTGGTGTTGCACATGGCAGCAAACCAGCAGGTTTTGGCAATACAGACACAACACAATGCCTCTAACGTTTTTCTCTTTCCTGCTGGAGCAGGCAGGCTCCGAAGGCCTGCATTGACAGGTAATGAGATCTAATAAGCAAGGGGAAAAGGGGTGGGTGGGAATGAAAGAATGAGGGAATATCCATATTCATTATTTAATCAAATAAAATTCTCTTAGAGGATTCTGGGAATACTCAGTCCTTGCTTCAAAAGCTTCTCTGTGATAGCTGTAAACAAATTACCTTACGAATAACTTCTTAATCAGGGAAGAGTAGAGCTGTTCTCTACTTGATCTCTCCCTTTGGGTGGTCCCAGTCAGAGAGCAGCAGCCTTCCTCCTGATGGCTTGGCTTCAGAAAAGCTATATGGTATTATGCTGACAGCTGTAGACCTCTTTTTGTTAGGGATAACAAACATCCTGTGCTGAGGACAGCATCAAGCCCAGCTTGCAGTATGCCCAATTAGAGAAGCTAAAATCTCATTTGTTTCACCATGGGAGTCTCTGAAAGCACACCGTTTTGGCCTCATTACAGTATTTTTAACTTTACAAAAACAATTTCATTATGGAAATTAAAGAAGCTCATTTAGTCTTCGCATTTATGCTGAACTTAATAAATTCCACAAGTATTTCAGCTGCCTTAGTATGCAGGCTTTTTCTTCTTTATCTCAGTAAAAAGTTGTTTTAAAAAGTATTTGCAGAGACTATTTCATAAAGGAATGTGCCATTTTGATATACTGGTTTTTTATTATTAAAATGAACAAATCTCTGGACTCCTTTGTAGGCCATTGTCCTTTGTTGAACATCCGAGCGTTGACCGGCATTTGCTGTGTTGATACCCATGTACAAGGGATGGTCAAGTCTGCAGTTTTCCTCCAGGTACTTGAGATATTTTTATATTTGTGATGTTCTAAAATATAATTTCTTTCATCAGAATCTTGAAATCTTTCATGGTTCAATACAACCGACAAGAAGCAGAGCAGTGTTTTCCTGGGATTGCAGTAAAAGTTAAGGATCTCTGTTCAAAGTTGTACAAGAAAATCTTACCAAGTATTTTAAATTAGTTATGGATGTATCTTCTGTTTGTACCGTTTAAATTGGTTATGGATATATCTTCTGTTTGCACTGTGAGAGACTGTGCTTTTCCAAAATGTGTAAAAGGGAAGAGGACAACTACTTTCCCATAATGTGTTATAGGAAGAAAAGTGAAATAGAGATGCTGACAAACACTTATATTGTCTAAAGATGTTTACTGATGAGAAAGGAGAGAGGCCACTGAGACCATTTTGTCACTCCACAGTCAAAAGTATTTGCAAACAATACTGAAAAATGAATAACCAGAGTAGGAAATAGTGCAAATTTGCCACTGCGTATGTTATGTAAATAATGTGGTTTGTCATGAGGTAGGGAGCCTAGAAG
Organism: Astur gentilis; assembly: GCF_929443795.1. Classification (NCBI taxonomy): domain Eukaryota; kingdom Metazoa; phylum Chordata; class Aves; order Accipitriformes; family Accipitridae; genus Astur; species Astur gentilis. The sequence continues at coordinate 14,216,027 of NC_064913.1, forward strand.
GACTATTGTTAGGTGACAGGCTGGGTTCTTGGTTTTTCATAGTTTTTAACTACCCTTTTTGGTTTTGACTTTTCCCAATGGAAAGAAGAGAGCTAAACCTATGGTCACGATAATCTTATTAACAATTTACCTTCATTAAAGTAGTAGTAGTGCAGGACATGATCAACAGAAAATCCCAACAAATCCAAGGTCACGGTATCCAATACTCTACCTAAGATTGCTTTATTATAGCATTTCACAAATTACAGTATAATTTACATAAAATGAGCAGAGGCGAGGCAAGAGTTGTGAGGAGGGGTGGTTACAGTACATAACGCTTTCAGGAACAGAGTAGTTGTAGAGTAGAATGACTGTATGAATGGGAATTTTAACCTGAGTGAAAGGTATGGGTAGAGTGGTGAGTGGAGAGGAGATTACGTATGCATGCATGCGTCATGAGTATGCAAGCATGCTCAACATATTTATGTGCCAAGCCAGTCAAGTAATATTGCCAAACGTGCCAGCAGGGAGGGGTGGAGGGAGGCTAATGTGAAAGCTTACTGCATGTGTGAGCTGTGCCATATTGTGTGAGCACATTTTGATCAAAGTAATATGAGCCTTCATGAAAATCCTAATAAATGTGTCTTAATTACATAGTCTTAAGCAGGTATCCATCTTGGAAGTAATGCAGGTTTACATGGGTGACTAGCCAAAGAAGCTCCATCACTTATTCCCATTTTTTTCCCAAGTCAGCCTCTCAATCTGTTTTGTGTATTCTACTTTTTTCTGACTCAGTGTGTGGTAATGAAATGTACCCTTTGGAATGGAGCGGTATCTGGAAGAGTTCTTAGTATGATTTTACTCAGGACACTCTGCTGTACTCTACTATATAAGTCGATGAAGAGCTGTCAGATGATAATATCTTTTAGTCCCTAGCAATGCAGGCTAGGGATTGGATGCCGTGAAGTACAGGTGAAAAGGCTGTTTATCCCATTAACTACATGTGAAACACTTCAGTCCTCCTGAAATGTTTCTTAAAGGTGAAATAAATCAATAAAAGGAGGTTGCCATAACTGTGCAGGTACTATATAGTTCTGAAAACAAACTAAATTGATTGTAAGCATCTGTTTTTATGTATTTTTCTCCCTTGGAATATGTCCCAGTGGCTTGTTCTTTGTTAGAATGATCCTGTTTACTTAATAAGCTATAAATATGTTGATCTCAAGTCAACAAAGGTGTTTTCAACATACACAGCATTATAAATAAACCAAATCTTTTCTTGCGTCTCTTAGGGGCAGCAGTAGGAGAAAGGTAATCAGTATCAGTGGGGCACCTGAGGCTTTTCTGATCTCAGGTGCCAAATTCTTCTTTCTGGCTGCCGGTGCTGGCACTGTTGCTACCGCTCCATTTTTTCTTGCCTTTGTAGGCAGGAGCTGGAAGGAAATAGGAATGAATGAGAGAGAGGCAACCTCACTCCACTGCTCTTCATCTTTCCTCTGCTGTCACTGGAGCTGCCCCATCAGCTTCCTCAAATTCCCTGTCTTAAGATTTATTTAGACTGGTGTGAGGAGTCTGCATCTAGCATAACTAGCTGAGTCATTTTTCAGACAAGTATCTGTCTAGCTTGCTTCAAAAGTGGGTGGTGTTTAGCAGCCATAATAATTTGTTTCTCCTGTAGCTTGCTTTTCCAGTGAAACTATGGCATTTTCCATGATCAGAACATGTGCTATCTTTTTTGTTTGTTTATTTAACTAAGGTGAAGTGATGCAAAAGGCTGTGAGAAAGTTGTTTCCCTTAAAATGATTGCGTTTCAGTTCTTCAAAGGTGGTGGTTTTTTGTTTGTTTGTTTGTTTATTTCTCCTGAAACCCCAAATCCTTATGTTATTGAGAGCTGAGGTGTTGATTTCATCATTTTGCTCTCTATTTTTGGCTCTTCAGCAATGTGACATGAAGTAGAAGCTGGTGCTTCTACTGACTCTTTAAATAAGTGAGCATAAATAAAAATATTAAAACAGAGGATTGGTGCAAATGGTTAGCCTGCAGTTGGCATGCACCAGGTATTCTCTTAAATTACAAACGCAGTCTCAATCTCTCTTCGGTTCTTCTTTGGAGATACTCAAAACTTGACTGAACATGGCCCTAAGTGACCTGATGCAGCATAAAAGTTGGCCTGGCTTTGAGTGAGAACTTGGTCAAGGTGACCCCCAAGGTCCCTTCCAACCCAAATTACGCTGTAATTCAAAGTCTCGGTAGGGAAGGACTAGCAGATGCTGGACATCCAGTTCCAGTGGCTAGTTTAACTGGAAGCATAATTCTTCACCAAAACTTGCTTTAAACAGCTGGGAGAAGCAGGACCGCAAATAAGCAGTGACCTGAAACTAATTCTGTGAATTCCTCGTGGTCCTGAGCTGGCACTGCCACCAAAAGCACAGTAGTGTGCTATTCCTTTTTCTCTCCCTTTCTCTTTTTTAAAATTCTTTTTCTTTCTTCCGCTTTTCTCTGTGGACATCCCATATCTCTACCTGGTTAATGGACCAACCATTGTGTAGCTTCACTGTGAACAGATCAAGGGACTGATCTAGCTGAAAAATTTATTTGTAATGGGCTGAATTCTAGTTGGATTGTGGGTTTTTTTGAACTTCTGAGGCAGAACTTGTCTGAACTGCAAAAATGTGTGAGGATGTGGATGTCTTGGCAACAAACTGGACTGGGAAATTTGTGATATTTTGATTTTTTTTTTTTTTTTTTTTTACTCTATATGTAATGAAACAAGTGATATAAGGCGATGGTGGCGTTGGAGATCTTTATTTATTCATACAAATCTAAAGAAGAGAATGGGATTCCTGTTGAGCCTGAATAATGGCAGTCTTCAGTCATTTGGTGTCCTCTGAGATTTACTTTTGTTCACTATGTCAGATGTCATTTTATGTGTTGGAAAACATCAGGACTCCATCTTGGATAAACTGCATAAAAAATGTAGTTTCTCTAGCTTTTTTCCGAAGCCAGTTAAAGTGTAAAGCTGAAATAATACAATGTGGTTAAATTATAGATCAAGCAGTTGTGCAGATGTATCCTTGAACTGTACTCAGTCCATTTTATGCTATTATAAACTACTGAAACAGTATGTTTACTTCCTTTATAAATCAAGCAAATCTTGTTTTTATTGCAGAGAGTGGGAGGTGAGGTAATAGTGGAGTGGGAGGATAATTTAGAATAGAGGTACCTGCAACATGCAGATACAGTGCTCCAGAGTATTAGGATATGTTATATTCCTTTTGAAAAGTTGTTTGTAATGATGGTTAATAGCATCCCACAAGAGGAAGCAGCCTGTAAGTATGCTGAAATCCAATGACAGTTGAGATATAAAGTTCAGGATCATTTATATCAGATGAGAATCTTAATAGGAGGGCCATCAACAATTTTGTCAGGAGCTCAGTCCATAATCCTTCAATTTCTTGAAAGATAGTGAGTGGTCTGACTTGGCTGTTTTCTAGAACTGTATATTTGGTAGTTATCAGAAACTGAAAGGGCGATAATGTAGAAAAGAGTTGGAGAAAAGATAGTAATTCTAACTGGTAATGAGGCAATGTGTTCCAGCCAGAATTTCTTTTCCAGCTGGCATGTAACAAAATGAAGAAAAATGGAAAGTAAACATTTAACCTCCATCTTATTTTTCCTTCTAGTTAGGATGTCCTATTGCGGTTTAACAGAGCTGCCATCCTTTAACTCAACTCTGTCTACTTGGTAAATAAGAGGGTCCACTAGTGCCAGTGCTGCTTCTGCATCAGTTATTTCATCCTCAGGAAAGAAAACCACCTGCTTGGAACACATCCCTTAGTATGCACATACGCATCTGATCTGATACAGTAAACAACTGCTTTTCCCAGAGTCATGTAATATATTTTTCTAGAGTGGAACAAGCTGCTGTTTCGGGTTGAGGAGTTACCAGCTGAATGAAGCTCTGAAAATTTGGAAGGACAGATTTTGGCAAGAGAGAGCAAATGAAAATAATAGAGCTCTGTCCTCTGAAAAAAAATCTTTGCAGGAAGTTTTTCATCGCAACCTGGTAGGAAACGTACCTATCAAAACAAATTCTGGCTTTTAAGAAATGGCTTCTAGACTCATCTCTGTTGCGTTTACAATTGTTGCTTTGACTGGTTTTGGTTTCCATTAAGGAAAAAGGGTTAGCAGTGTTGCAGCAAAGTCCTTTTGGGTTGAAATGTTGGCATCAAAATCGGTGTGAGATAGATCGTGAGTATATATACTTATGTGTGTGTGTATGTATGTGTATATATACGTGACATCTGATGGCAACATCAATGAATGAAGGAGTAATAAAACTTGATTTTTAAGGAATTCTGGTGTTTGTTCATTAGGTAGCTTTGGAGAAAATTGGAAAGGAGGACAGAATTAAATGCTGACTGGCCAGCTAGGCTCCCAGTTAAAGAAGTCTGGTGAAAAAGTGATGTTAGATATAATGAACAATGTGATGGTGTTCAGATATGGCAAATTCAGTGGTTTCTTTAAACAAAAGCCTTTCCTCAGAGCTGGTGTGGTCATGAACATACGGCTTTGGAGACGAATGGGAAAATGTTGACCTGTTGTATCCTACTTAGTGAAAATAGTTGCAACCCTTCCTCTTCATCTGGTCCTTTGCTCTGGTAGAGCTCTCCTTGCCCTCCCCTCTCCACCCACGCAAGTTCAGGATCACTTTAATGTCTGTCCTCCACCTAGAGTTGTAGGGAATTCTTTCTGTTGTGGTTATGCATTTAACAGTTGGGCTGCTTATGCCAGCTTAATCACCCCTTTTCTCCTCATCATGATGCTCTTCATTGTTTATTATGTAACCAGATTAATGTAAATCTGCCTTGAAGCAGTTATCATATTAAAAACAAGTAAGTGTCTAGCAGGCTTTCCACAATTATCCTGGCTGTATGCAGAAGACAAAGTAACTTTAGAAAAATCTCTTCCTTATGAGTACTTTCCAAGCAGCAGAGTATTAGATTACACCTTAATCAACAAGTTAGAACAATTTTACTGCGTAGGCCTTTGATTAGTACAACCCAAAATATGCAAATTTCGTATGATACACAAGTTTCATTTGATCTGGAGTCTCGGCAGATCCAGTGGGTTATCGGTGAAAGGACATTGACCAAGAAATGTAACCATCTTTTGTACAAGATATTGAAATCTCTTGTAAATGGAAATAAACAAGTTCAATAGAAACTTTGACCCAAACGGATCATTAGTTGCAGCCTACAGATTCTTTTTCAAATCATTAACTGCATCTCACGGTGTATTGCAAAGAAAGAAATGGAGGCTACTGCTTAATGAGTCTTTCTTTAAAATAGATCAGACAGCCTAGCTTCTTACAATTGGCCAATTTAGGAGTTAGAAAATGGTTTAATTTAATTCAACCACTAGGGCTTTGTAAATGAGTATATATGTATGTTACATGCAATAGGAAAAATGTCAGATGTGTTATATACTTAATTTACTGTAAATTCTCAGCTGTCCTGCCTATATTTTGCCTATTAATCTGTCATGGACTTTAACACTTCAGACACATATTTCTAAACAGCCCAAATGATTATCTTATTTTCTCTATCAAAATTAACCTGTCATATGAATAATTCTTTTAACAACCAGGGATGAATTTCTCTTAGCCTGTGTATTTTATTGTGCTGTTGTGCATGCACGGCCACACGAACACGAATACACTGTTACTCCCACTTGTTGTCAAATCTGGGATAGTATTGTGTTCTGAGCTCATGATGGATTTCTCGTTTGTATCTCTCGGTCTACCAGGTTTTAAAAAGGAAAGATTTGTGCTATGTATATATAGAAATACACAGAAGTAGGTGTATTCTATGAAACGGTGCTTGATTTTTATCTATCACTTAACGTTGAGAGATTTACCTCATCAATTAAATAGGCAGCAGTAAGGCATTGTTATAAGAATTGCTATTTTTTTCCTCCCAAATAAATGCTGATACAAATTTGTAATCCCATGTATTTTCCTGACTTTCTCGGGATTTTTTTAAAAGTAATATCCTTGAAAAATCTACCATATTTCATTTTTTACCATAAAGCCACAGTGACGTTAACATATAATCAAAGGAGCAATTAGGAAAAATGACTTTCATTATTACTTAACTCCCTGTATAGATCTGCAGGAGAGCGGGTCACGCTTTGTTTTGGGAAGGCTACGAGCAGGAGAAGTGTTCAGCGACATCCATTCTGGCACCTCCCATGATTCCCGTGAAGGTAATGCGTATTACTAATGTAAACGTTGGGGTCTTGGCGAAGGAGGGAGCTGGACCAGACGGGGATGCGAGTCCCGTCGCTGTCCTACCCCTGCGTTTGGATAGTCGGCTCAGTGTGGAGCTCTGCCCAGGCTCAGGGACGTTGCCAGTGCCGAAGTTGCTGTAGGACAGCAGTGTGACTGAGGTCCCGAGGCTCCGCGGGGCAGATTCCACCCTTTTTTCTGGAAGTCGGGGTGCGAGCAGACAGTAAGCCAGCCCTGGCAGCGCAGGCGCCACCTTCTGCGGGCATCCGCGTGCAGGCTGCGAGCTGCGCAGAAGAAGAGCTACAAATAAGGTTTTCTTTTGGTGTACTGGTACCGTTCTCTACTTTCCTGTTCTCAGTCAAAATGGAAATTTTCTCAGAAAGTAAGTTCTTTCACCGTAATGTGACATAAGAATGTTTGTAATGGGGGATTCGGAACAAAAGCTGTTAGGTTTATGCTGTATTCCTTCTCCAGGAGAGGCCCATAGCAGATGCTTAGATGGAAAAAATTAACAGAACAAACTTAGAGTGCTTTCCATTTCTTTACCCTGCCCTCTTCCAGCAATTTCATAGGTGGATAGCTTCACAATGGTGTTGCCGCAAGAAGGGAAGGAAGACAGCAATTGAGGGTTTTATTTATTTATGTATTTAATATTTAGTTTTCTCAAATGCTACCCTAATGCTTGAGTCATCTGTTCTTTGGGGCAGAGTTTTGCATACTTTAATCTCATTTTGCAATCATAGTTTGACTGATAGATTAATAACAATAAAGGTGACAGCAAGAAACTTTAAATGTGTATGTTTCATTAGTTAATTTTCCCATTGAATTGTTAGCTATTGTTCTCCCCTAGTTTTTTTTAGAACTGCTTATTTAAATTTAAATAAGATATTATTACTGATTGTTCAGCTGTGTAATTTTAACTCACATTTATTGATGTCTTTTGTATTATACTATCCATTCTCATGTATGATTATTAAACTTGTGATTTAAAATTACAGAGAATTATCAAACAATGACGGTTAGAGTGGAAGTTTTGCATTGTATCATTATTTTATATTTAGGCTTGAATTAACAGCAACATAAACCTGGAAATATTTTGACATTTGATTTTTATTTTTTTTTTTTCTTCCCTTTTCCTTTGTTGGCTGATTGAAATGGTGTTTTGCTTTGAATGGCATTTCTGTGCAAGACCCTGGTATGGTAACTGTGGAAGCACTGGTCAATCTGAAATGTTAGGAATTCTTTTGGGCATCTCTGGGTAGAATTTTATTCATTTTGGTGATGACTGGAAGAGTAGATGAATAGTTGCACCATCAGCTTTGCTGTCTATTTATGTCTGTAGAACCTAAACCAGTCCGTGGTTACCTTGAATGAATGGTTACCTTCCAGCCTAAAAGCATCACCATCCCTTTTAAAACGTTAACTCACATAATGGATTTGCTTCTCAGTCTGCAAGAAAAGAATGATTTGGCACCGTGAGGAGATGATTCAGGTGTACATAAGCCCTCACAGGGGATACAAAGGCGGGGCCAGGCTTCTGGCATGGCAGATGGGATGGAAGACTGGGTGATCATAATACGGACTGGATGGAGGAGGGAATGGGGAATGGGGATTTGGGACCCTCCTCAGTATGGTGAGGGAAAAGCAATGGTATGTGTGGCTGGGAGGAAGAAGGTTGCTGAGTGGTCTTCAGGTAGAAGAGAGAGTGTGTCCTGCAGAGGACAGGAAAGCGGAGAAATCCTTGGGCATGGCAAGTGACACCATCTAGTTTTATTTTAAACAAGGAGCGGGTCATAACGTGGGGAATAAGGCTGGTGGCAGATAGCAGGCTTCAAATCAGAATACTTCTGAAAAACAATTTCTTGGCTTTTACGTGGTTGAAATAAATGAGGTTTGGCTATTTCCTAAAAACATGGATCTGGAAGTCTCTTGCTCTTTGCTTATAAAAATAGATGCTGCTGCTGAGATCCAGCAGCGGCAGTGCCGGTGGGTAGAGACTGCTGCTGAGCTGCTTGTTGTTTGTCCTTTCTTTCCTGAAAGACTTGGCAAGAAGACTGTCTGAAAGATTTTTATCCAACTGGAACTTCAGCTGACTTGTTGTGACTCTTCTCTTAGGATTTGATGACATTGCTCAACTCCAAAATATTTTGTAGCCCTGTTTGAAGCCAGGCTTTTTTACCCGTTTCAGCTCTTACAGAAGTCTTGTGGCTCTGGCTGATACTTGAGGCCCACAGAGTTTGTGAACACAGGGTTTGTCTGAAAGGAAATGGGTATTTCTACTTTTTGTTGTATGTTAGAGCTTTGTAGTTATATTTTATTATGAAGTACAGGTTCTTACGCTTCGCATTTTCTCCCATCTGAAAACTGTCTGAAGCCAGGCAGTTACTCTTTATTGATTCTCTACATCTTTTAAAACATCAGGTGGCCCTCACAGATTTTTTTTTTTCTCTTTTTTTTTTTTTTTATTCCTTTTAGAAAATGCTTTAGCCTATACAAGATGCAGTAACTTTATGGAAAGTGTAATGTGTGAAGTCAGAGTTTACAAGGAAAGGGACACAGAAATATTTGATACTTTTGGGGTTAAAACTGTGTCAGTGTCATCTTGAAGGATCAGCGAACTTTAAAGAAATGTGTGCAGGCTCTTCCAAAGCATTATAACGTAACCTAGAATTTATCTGTAGAATGTCTTTGTATTCTAAAGTTAAAAGGGATAATTGAAGCTTGCAGAAAGGAATCAGGAAAACACTGTAACTCTAGATGCTACTGGTGGCTGTGCATATGGGATCATTTTTAATGATCTATAGCTTGCAAATAGTTGGAAAATTTTCTCTTTTACTTCACTGAAAAGAACAGCTTGCAGCAATGGATATGTTTTACAGTTGCATCAAGTGCACAGTTACTAAATGAGGATGGGAAGCCTGATAGTTTTATTTCTAGTAAAGCTGGCCTCCGGAGGATTTTATTAAAGGAATTTTATTTTTTTTAACAGCCGAACTGAAAGAAAGAAACCTCTCATGAAACAGAGCCAACTGACTGTATTGCTAACCACATTCCTGCAAAACTTCAGGAACTTCAAGAAATCAGTGTACTTTGAGTTTCTATGCAGTGTTGTTTGAGAGTATGGAGTACGGTTCCCTTTGTTCTAAATGCAGTATGAATTATCACACTACTCTCACTTTTGTTTCGTGGATGCAGTTCTCTTTCTTACCTGGTGGTAGTCGTGACTTATACGTTAACCTGGATGGTTCCATGGGTCCTCAGTCTTTAAGGGTTCATGAACAAATGTCATGGCACAAGCAAAGATGCATCTGTCAGGAGTGTAGAGTAATTGTCTTGTGGAAAACCAAAACATCTTTTTCCTTATATAAAAATATTCTTTTTGTAATATCCCAATGTATTTTAAAATACAGGAAATTGTGTACAGTGTATCAAACCTTAATGCAGAGTGTGGTGGACCATTATTTTTTTTTGGCCAAGCTTTTTTTAGTTGATGTGGATTCCTGTGATAGGATATAGGAGTAGCATTAGGTTAGGAATAGGGTTTCCATCTTAAAACCAAAACAACCCCCTCCTTCACTTCCCCAAGCAAACAACCCCCTCCAAAACAAAACAAAAACCCTCTCACTAAAATCTAAAACACTAAAAAAAAAAAAAAAAAAAAAAAAAAAAAAAAAAGGTTATTTCAATATTATATCTGGAGTATTTGTATAGGTGAAGAACAGTGTCTGTTGTGCAGCAATCTGTATGTATGCTCAAGAGAATTTTTTTTTTTTAACTGGAAAATGTAAATATGACAAGTTACTGGATAGACACAAAGAATAAGAGTAAAATGGAAGCTGACATCGTTTTTAGACTAGAATCAAAAGAGATTTTCAATAAAATATGAAAGTTAGTTTTAGTTAAACTATCTTTTTAATTATTGAAACATCCTTTTTAGTTACTGAAAAGACTGAGATTCTGTAAATGAGTACTTCGTAGTTCTGTCATACAAATGGTACCTTTTACCCTCCTGTCGTGGCTTAGCCCCAGACAGCCGCTTGCTCACTCCCCAAACCCAGTGGGATGGAGAAGAGAATCGGAAGAGTAGAAGTGAGAAAACTCGTGGGTTGATATAAAGACAGTTCAACAGGGAAAGCAAAAGCTGCGCAGGCAAGCACAGGAAACCAAGGAATTCATTCCCCGCTTCCCGTCGGCAGGCAAGTGTTCCGCCCAGGGCTCCATCACACGTAACGGTGACTTGGGAAGACAAATGCCATCACTCCCATCATCCCCAATTCTTTCTCCTTCCCCCGGTCTATATGCTGAGCATGACATCCTATGGTCTGGAATATCCCTCGGGTCAGTCGGGGTCAGCTGTCCCGGCTGTGTCCCCCCCAACTCCTTGTGCCCCCCCAGCCTGTGCCACCTCGCTGCTGGGGTGGGGGGAGAAGCAGAAGATCCTTTGGCTCTGGGTGAGCACTGCTCAGCAGTTAAAGAAAACATCCCTGAATCACCAACACTGTTTCCAGCACAAATCCAAAACATAGCCCTCTACTAGCTACTGTGAAGAAAATTAACTCTATCCCAGCCAAAACCAGCCGAGTTACCTAGGAAGCCCACAAGTCATTATACACTCATTGAAGCTCGATGCCACTCCTCCTTAGTAGGGAAGAATGCAGAATGTACGTGCATCTCCTATACCAGAAGATTAAATTTCAGATATATTATGAAACTGGAAAAGAACCGTTATGAAGTCTGTGGGTTTTGAAGTGTTTCTCGGTCATGCTCTTTAAAAATGCATGCATTTTATTCTGAGAATGATTGATTTTTTCTCTCTTTCAGGATATTCAGTCCTGTCCCTCATATACTAATTCTTTATTACTCTCCCCCCGCCCCCAAATGTCCATAAATATCGAATACGTAATATTGTGTCAGAAGGCCCCAGACTCTGCCACTATAGGTGGCCTCACGACTTGTTACTTTTTGAATTTAAATTGGGAAAAGTCTTCTAAGAATGTTACATTACTATGGCTTGTGAACTGGGGAAAGGGCGTGGAGCATGGGAGTTCGCTTTCTGCTTGTGTTCTATAGCATATGTAATACAGATTGCATTTATAGATACATATATAGTGTAGTTTCCAGGGAATTCAGAAATGGTGTCTAAACACAACTATGTGGAGGAAGGCATTTGAATGCATGTTGTCTGTACATGTCTAATGCAGATACGTAAGTTATTAGAACGTTAAGAGACAATGAGCATAAAGTCAAATACAGGAAATTCAACTTAAGCGTAAGAAGTTTTTTAACTGTGAGAGCGGTCAAAGACTAGACCAGTCTGCCCAGAGACCTTATGGCATCTCCATCTTTGGAGATATTAAAACCCCGCTGGACGTGGCCATGGTCAACCTGCTGCAGTTGGCCCTGCTTTGAGCAGGGGGATTGGACTAGGTGACCTGCCGGCATCCCTTCCAACCTCAGCTATTCCAAGTGTGATTCTACTTTTTAATTTTATTTTTAATGGCGTTGGCTGCATTTCCTTTCTGATTCCCATGTTTCTACACTGTTTTTCAGTCAGACTGAACAGAAATCACCGTGCATCCTGAGAAGCTGCACCACTGAGGGAGTTAGCACTGCTGCTTTCATATGGAGTAGTTGCCATTCATTGAGAAATATAGTATTGCAGCAAAATACATCCAGGGATTTAACTATAATTTTTGGAAGCTTGGGAGTCATAACTAACCATTCAGCTGTCCATTTTATATGTTATGCTACAAGCATGGCTAAGCTTTCATGTTAATATTTTGTACAGATCATATTTTTTCTCTTTTAAGGGTTTGCTGGATTGTTTTCAATCTGTTAGCCAGCTGAAGAATTTTAAAAAGTCTGTTCTATTTGCTCAGCTAAAGAATATGTTCATGTTGACAGGGTCTATACTCCTTTCCAGATAGTCTGTAGTTTAGCCATAGTTAAGGAAAGTGCAACTCCACTGTTTAATCCATTATCAAAAAAGGATGGGACCTCAGGTATTTGAATGTTTATCTAATTTTGCACGTGGGGAAGGAGAGGCTCATTATTATTAGTAGGATAATAAGCTGTACCAAACTGATGCAATTGATGTTAAATATTGTGCAAAATGAAAGTGCTGCTTAAACAGTAGGATCCATTAGTGTCTATTGTAGAGGGTTGGTGTATTCCCCTGGGCAAGCGTGTTTCATCTGGAAATATCTGAAATAGAGTGTATTATGATCATAGTGAAGGCTCAAGAAGTTGGAACTTTGACACTTCAATAGCTTGCTAGGTAAGATAGCTCACCGAATCTGAACTGAAGTAACAAGTGTTTTATCAGATGTTTGAGGGAGATAAATGTAATTCGCTGACTATGTATGCTGAATATACATACTGAATATATATACCTTATGGTTTGTATTCCTATTGCAATGCATATATAAAAGGGAGAGGCACTTTGAAGGGAGGTGTGGATAAGGCCTGTGAGGTTCCTATCCTTAGCCCGATTAACACATCTTTTTCATTTTTACAGGTGGAAAGTGGTATGGCTGGTTTTTGCATCCTCAAAGTCCCATCCTGATACCCTGCTCTCTGGCATACACCTATTATAAAAAATTTTGCTTCAGCCTTATACACTTCCTTACTTCGTATGTTAGATAAAAGTTTGTCTTCAGTCCTTAAAAAGTTTTAAAACTTGAAGTGCTGAATAACTTTTCAGCATTTCTCTTACATACTGTCTTATGACAAAAGCTGATAAATCCTCTTCTGTTGCCAGTTCAGTTTTGCTTGGAAACAGGACGACTTGCTGCAGCGTTATAGCAAGCAGATTAGATACACTTCAGGTTAGAGTCTGGATTTAGCTTGTTTCGTTAGGGACAGAGATAGACAAGTGGAAAAAAAGACTTTTAACTGCTGGGGCAGAGCATCTCTCCATCTTTCTGTGACACAGCCCTTAACCTTCATATGCCAGTTTATCCTGCAGTAGACAGCCTTCTCGTTCAGGGCTTTGGCACAGGTTAAGCAATTGGTAGAGTTGTGGTGGTTTGACTGTTCCTGGCAGTTATCCTGTGCGACAGCACAGACTGCGCGAGGGCAGTATGGAAAACAGTTCTGCAGAGAAAGACCTCGGCATTGTGTTGGGCAGGCTGGGCACAAGTCAGAAGTGTGTGTCTGTCATGGAAACCAACTGCATGGTGGGTTGTAGTGGGACGAATGTAGACAGCAGGTTGAGGGAAGTAGGTGTGGTGGTTTGTTTGTTTGTTTTTTCATCTTCTGTTGCCATTTGTTAGTCTGCAGCTGGAGTACCATGTCCAACTTTGGGTCCCAGCATAAGAAGGATGTTGTCCATAGAGAGTCCGGTGTGGGGGTCACCAAGATGAGTGCTGGAGAAATGATACATCAGGAGGGACTAAAGTATCTGGCTTTGTTCAATCTGGAGAAGAGAAGGTTCAGGGGTGATCTTAGTGCCATCTTCAGCTATCTAACAGAGAAGACCTCTCTTAGGTTGTGCAAAGAGCGAGAAGCAACAGGCACAAGTTACAAGAGAAATCTGATTAGATATTAGAAGAAAGTAATTTTTCACATATGACAATGATTATGCACTAGAAAAACTGCCCAGAGAGGGCATATTCATCAATGAAGTGCTTAAAGCTTAACTGGATATTGCTTATCCCTAACAACATGATCTAACTTTGAAGTTACTTTCAGCAACAGGTTTGAAGGAGGGTTTGGGGCCAAATGGCTTCTAGAGGCTACCTTCCAGCCTAAATTACTCCGTGATTCTATCAATCACCTAGGCCACCAAAAGCAGGGATGGTTCTTAGGGCGTTACACAGCAAACATTTCCCTATCCGGACAGCGTGTCCCACATCACGAATGCATCTCAAGCTCTTTCCTGTCAGTGGCTTCTGTGGTAGCAACAGATGGGCTGCATGTTCTCACTATGGAAGCTAACAAACAAAACATTTTTGGTTGTGATTCAGTGTTTTTTTCTCCGTTATGAAATGTATAGAATTTTCAGACTTTATCATAGGTAGGTAAATGTGTAAATTGAATGACTTCTATAAAAAATTATATATAGAATGTTGTGTGCCAAGTGCTTTTCAATTTGCAGTGGCACAGAACTGAATTCAGCTTCTTTCTCACTCTGGGAAGCCCTTCTTTTTGCTCATCAGGTGTAGCTCATGCTTTTGCTTTTGGCATGTCTTTACCCGTCTTCTTCCAAAATATGACATGAGAAGGATATATGGATATGCGCGGAAAATACTTATTGGTTGATTGCTTGATAGTCACCTTCTAGCTGAGTTCAGACCTTCCCTTTCTTGGTAGGGACACTACTTCGTCCTGCTTCTCTGGACGGGGGCTGTTGCGTGTGCTTTCGGATCAATTGCAGATGGGGATGAAGAATCAATTGCTGTCATAATTTATACAGGAATAAATGTTAATCAATTCTTTTAGTATCCCAATGCTAATCAGAGAGACAAGCCCTCACTATAATCCAACATATCAAAGTAGGTTTGAACTTTCTAGGCTAAATCAATTTCGAATGACTTTTTAAAAGTAAACAAAGCTCTTGGAGTGGTATTTCTCCTTCCTCCACTACTGTCCTTTCGGGGGGGTGGAAATACTCCCAGCTGTCTTGTTTAATTTTCCTTATTCTGTTTTTTTTTTTTCCCTTCCCCCCCCCCCCCCCCCCCTCCTTTTTTTTCTGGGAAAGCTGACAGTAATGGCTGAGCATGTCTGTGGGTTGATACAAAATTTGCAGAATTGGTTTAATGGGGGGAAGCAACCTGTGCTTATCGGGAAAGACCTAATGCGTGCCCTCAGTAATGCAGGTAAATGCACACAGTACCCTTCACAGTTCTTGGGAAATTAAAAATCCAAAATGTGACATCAGACATTTGCTGTCTTTATGCACATCTTTGCTCTTCTTTTTCTGCCTTATCTGTACCTTTGCATAGAATCACCAGGAGTTTGAAATACTGGCTATAAAAATGAGGATTTTGTTTTTGAAGAGCTTGAAGCCTGCATTCTGCAGGCATTTGGAGATTTTGGATTTTTTTAATCTCTGTCCCAATGCATGTTTGTTTCAATATACTAAAAATAATTTTGTCTATGCCTTTTTTAGAAGTCCTATGAGGGACGGAACCAATGCAGCCTTGTTCTTTATAGGCTTTGTATTGCGTAACATTGCCTTTTCTCAGCAGGGATGTATCTCATAGTCTCCACCTGAACTTTCAGAAACTTCATTATCTTGAGACTTACAATTGCTTTCTACTTCAGTAAAAATTGACCGGTGTGCTCGCTGCCTCGACTTTGACCACGGTGCAAATACCCCTAGACTTTTGAAGGGGGTTGTTGAGGCAGCTGAAGGCAAGGCATGAGGGTGACGTGGAGGCAGAGCTCTCTCGCTGGGACTGGTGGAGCTGCGCTTTCTGTAACAGAAGAATTAAGTTTCTGGAGTCTGAAATTGCCTGTAAAAGTGGGAACGTGCCTGGGAAGGAGGGGGAGGGAGTGTTTACCTTTTTAAACTCGCAGAGACAGAGGATGTGGCTGAGCTGTCAATTGACTTTTAACAGCTGAAAATGCCTAATTTATCAAGCTGTTACAACCTTGACAGCTTCTTCTGTTTGCCTGTGCTGTTAGCCCCCCAGTGCTTGGCTTCTCCTCCTCATGTCTCTTAGGTTTTCTCTCACCGTCTAATTTGTAATCTCTTCTAACTCCTGCATTGCCCGCTCTCTCCCCGCCCGGCGTCCCTTTGCAGGTTGTCTCTGACACGGTGCCTGTGAAGACCTGCCAGCTGCGCCACGTCAAGCCAGGAGACAAGATGTGACTTGGAAAGCCGTTGGGTGGACAAGGTTTTTATTTTATAAATTATTGCTTTAATTTGCACACCTCGGTTTCTTTCACTTGTTCCTTTTGGCCACGGAAAAAGGCTGCAAGGTTTTAAACCAAACTCCACGTTTCTGTTTTATGTCTGCCCAAGAAGAGCGTAGCTTGGGCTGCCGAGCGCCCTGCTAACACCGGCGGTGAATCAGAAGTAGGACATCAAAGGGGTCTAGGGCAGGCTGCTCTCCCCACCTGCTTGCTACACAGGGCTCGTTAAAAACCGTAGCATATTTTCTGGGTGCATACATCGCCATCAGCCAGGCTCCCGAGAAGCCGAGCGAGGCTCCTGCAGGATGGCTGGTCCCAAACAGGCGGTTGCCTGGGAAGTATTTGAGTAATTCCGAGAGTTGTCGAGGAGCTGCGTGGAGATGCAGGAGGTGCATCGCTGTGGTGTCTCCTGCCGCCTCTGAGGGCTGAGAGTCGGGGAACTTGGTAGGTTTGGCGGGGACAGCAGAACGGGAGGATGTTCCCTTCCCCAAAAATGCAGTTTGAGAGAGAATAAAAAAGAGGCAAGATGTAATGAAATTAATTCTGTCTTTAATGTAGTCAGCATGGATATAAAAAAAAAAAAAGAAAAGGCATGAATTCAAATGGAGGTGCTAAAGCCAGTGTTTACTGTGGACTTAAAAGGCCTGTGAAGTTTCTGCAGAATCTTCTAAAATGATCATATTGCAAGTAAGGAACAAAATCTAGCAATATGGTTTCAAAGAACTGCATCCTAAGCTAAACTATTTAAATGTGTGCACAGGCAGACGTAACTGGAAATTCTGTTTATTGTGTGAGCATAAAACCTTTGTTTCAGTACACCACCATCTGTCTTTTAGTATACTCGTCTGCTTCAGTTTCAGTTAAAATTGGCAGGGAGCAGCGAGAGCTGGCTGGTCCCTAAGGGAGCCGAGGGTGACCCTCGCCCGCGGGGCACGGTCCCAAGGGGTCTGCACCCGGAGCTGGGTGCTGGCGAGAGGCTCCATCGACAGCCTGGGGCCAGGGCAGAGACGACCCAGGTCCAGGACCCATCCGGGACCCATCCAGGAGGTCCGGCCGGAGACCGGGGCGGCCGTGGCGGTGCGGGGAAGGAGGTGACAGCCCCGGGATGAGCTGAAATGGGGACCTGGGCCACGGGCAGGGTGGCGGGGACCTGGGCAGGGACAGCGCGTCCTGCCTGTTGGTACTCAACAGCGTCCTGGCAAAAAGAAGCGAGACTACTTAGCACCGACGTTTTCTAAAGCTCATTATTGTCAGCGTTTTAGACGGTTTACGCCGGCGTGGTACCCGGGTCCTTCAGATGGGCAAGCTGATTCCGCCTTTCCCTTTCAGCCGCTGCACGGAGACTTTTCTCTTCGGAAGTTTGTCAGCTGCCAGTCTCAACGGGCCTTTTAAAAAAGTTGTTTTGCATACTTACTGTTTCCATATTTTCTCCCAAACGTTTGTCACATTAATTTGCCCCCCTCCCAGAACTCTGATTAGTTACATGAACAGAAGTGACTTTGCCATTAATGATACCATTATATCCTACGCCGAGTCCATTAATAAATTAATAATGCCGTGTCTTGTTTGTTTATAAATGAGGCTCACTGAGGGCTGTTTCAAATGAAAAATACCACTGATTGCTTGTAATTTAATCTAGTGAGTTTTTATGCATGTGAGGCAAAGTCAATTAGCCCTAACTGAGAGATTTCCAACTCCCAACTAGATTTCAAGTTTAATGCAAATAATTCAGTTAAAATAGCAACCTGGAAAAATGGCAAAAAAAAATTAATAAAAATTACCAGAGTTCTTTGGTTTTTAATAGTTATTTCTGTTTTGAAATGTGGCTGTCTTTATGCCTTCTTCTTGTGTGTCTGAAGAGAATATTTTATTTTTTGTATGCATTCCTGAATCTGAAGTTTATTTGGATTTTGTTGACCTGTCCTAGCACCAAAATCTGGAATTCTCCTGTAATACCAGATAAAATGTCGTTAGGCAGCACAATTTATCAACAAAAGCCCGTAAACTGCAAAGTTGTGCAAGCCTTTATTTTCTTCTTTCTTTGTCAGCTTTTTGCATTGTTGATTGATTTGCTGTAGTGCTGCTGTCAGTAGTTTACCAATAATCTGGTAGAATCTCATGACTGGCATTTTGCCTTTTTAAAAACCATCTCATTGCTACAGTAAAGAATTTGAACCTCTAAATCAGCCGTCATTGCTGTTAGCCTCCTTTTATTATTATTAATGTGCTCTTGGGAAAGGAATATTGAACAATAATTAGGAGCAAGTAAAGTACTGGAATAAGCTTGAAAAGGTCAGTCTCTAGGCAAGAGGCCTTTCGTATGTTATCTTTATTTATTTTTATATTCTAATCATTATTAATATAGTAACATGCATGAATTTATATTTTCAAATGGAGTTTAAAATGCTGCTATAGATCACACTCTTAAAAAAACCCAGTAATTATTTTCAAACCACACCTCAGCAGCATGGTTGATATTCAGTTTAGTTCTTAACCACTTTATTTTAATGTTGTTACATGTGTTTTATTAAAAGTGCTAAAAAATATTATGAATATTTGTTCACATAATTATAGAAAAAATGTGATACTTGTATTCTATAAATTCTGTTTTTAAAATGTAGATTATATGCAATTTTGTTTCATGCCTAAGGAACTTTAGATAAAGAAACTGGTGACAGAATTTGAGGGAAACTTTGGAAAAGTTAATACTTCATAGCAAGCAACTTCAATATGTGCAGGAAATACTTCTGGAGGAAAACCCATTTAAGCGCTGGATGAGACTGTGGGATATCAAATGTTTTTACAGTATTTTTTAGTCTTGTGCAGGTATGTGTATTATGATCAAAGACCAGGAAAGCTGATACAAAACTGTAGGAATATTGAGTGATAATGTAAGATTTCTTTCTTTTTAGTCCTGAGTGATAATAAGATAATGAACTAGCTTTGATATAAAAGCATTTGGTGGTTTATTGCTGTGTTTATCTGATGGGCATTCTTTAACGTGTTCTTCTACTGACAATTTGTAAGCTAGAGGATCAGACAATATAAGAGACTTTTGAATTTTTTCTCTACTGAATCTTAACGGTAGATTTTCCTTCTAATAGCAATCTGTGTATGCATGTGTTACGCATGCCTGAGATACTAGTACTAGTATCTTTGTAAGATACTTTAGAGGCTGCACATTCCTCATGCATGCAACCCTGGAGGTCACTGCTGATCTCTGTGTATATGTGAAGTAATGAAGTATAGAAGATGTATTTGGTTTAGGCTTTTAAAGTCTAATTATCCCATAAAGGAATTTTTAATTAAGTGGATTTTGTAAAATTATGGGAGGGCAAAAAGGTTCCAGACAGGAAGTTCTATAAGCTGAGAAAGCGGCAGTGAAAAGTCATTCATCAACTGAGCATTTTTTATCAAAATTCTTAGGTCTTTGACAGTGTTTAAAAATTAAAGACCAGCCCAGAGAACATATTTAACAATGTGAAGTAGAAGGGTAAAGAACAGTTATTTTGGTTTTTTTTGTTTTGTTTTGGGTTTGTTTTTTTTTTTTTTTTGGTTTAAAAAGAAGTATTAAAAACCCCCAACAATTTTCATTTAAAAATTTGGATTCCTTTCCTCTTCTGTCCCTGTAACTCTAAGTTGCATGCAGGTATTTACATTATCCAGGTGGCAGCTGGTAGCACTTCTTGTTAGAAAATGGCAGCAAATATTATTTATTAGCACTGCTTAGGACTGAATAAATGCGTTCTACTAGAATGTGACAATTGGAAAATATCATACCATTACTAAGCTGAAGATGAAGCTAGTGTTCTTCATTAACCATTTAACAGTAAATGTGTAAATGTGAGGTTATTAAGTATTATTTAGAGGCAGTGTGTGTTTTACATCTAATTGATGAATCATAGGTAGATGCTAATGAGATTTCAGAAGAGACATTCCTTTTTATTAAACTCTTTATACTCTTTAGTACCGTTTCGCCAAAAAGCTGGAGAAGTCTCATCTGCCAGAACATTTAATTCAGCACAGTTTTTCTTTTCCAGCATCTAGCAGCATCACCTTGTAGAATCTGAGTTGACTGTGTAAATGGAAACAGTAAGTCTATAGGAGGTCATTTTTCTTCAGGAGCCTAACTGAGGGAGGTGCAGGGGGAAAAAAAAAATTAAAAAATCTCTTGAACAGGTAACATTTGGGGAGGTCACTTTATAGTGATCTCAGTCTCTCTCTCTCCAGAGAGTAGTTTGTAGTAGAAATATTTCGGCCAGAATAGCCTATTTCTCTTGGCTACATTGCTCTTTTTTTGTTTTCTTTCCCATGGGTGAGATGGAGAGGAGAAACTGTGGTGGAGAGAATTAACGGCAGTACGTATTTTCATAAGCTAGAATTCACAGATGGCAGAGAAAAATGGTGGATAGCCCCATTTTCACTACCATAGAGTATGTATGGGCAGTATTAGCGTATGTGCATGCCACATGTGTTATACTATAGATGTACATGGAGCAATTGGTTTGCCACTTATTCAGCCTTCATATCTGAGCCAGGTGCTAACTGGTTTCTAGCTCGACACCCCTTTTTGGCATAAACTCTCTAAACTTTTCTTTAATGGATATAAACTATTACAGGACTGTGTACATATAAACAACAGAAGAAAATACTTAGGATCAGTTTGGAATAAAACCTTCACCAGTCTGTTGGGATTATTCTTAATACCCTATGTGTGATTTGTGTTTAAGGATAATATTTATGTGTATTTGAAGTTTTATATTGTTCAGGAATGCTTACTCTGTACTTCTCTGGTAACTTTTTCAGGCAGGTGTCTTTGCAGAACCTTCCCACTCAAGTTTTCTGCTGTAATACAGTTACTGGCCATAATTATTCTAAAAGCTAAAGGCCCTATTTAGCCTTCATTGATGTCAGTGGGACCAGACCTAAGATGACTGTATTTCA
Organism: Astur gentilis; assembly: GCF_929443795.1. Lineage (NCBI taxonomy): Eukaryota > Metazoa > Chordata > Aves > Accipitriformes > Accipitridae > Astur > Astur gentilis. The sequence goes on from NC_064913.1 coordinate 14,237,100, forward strand.
TGTAGTGTATATTACATGGAATGTGCAAGGTTACCTGTCATTTAAAAGTTTTCTGTTGTCGTGAATTTGGGGGAGTTGCTTAGAGGTGTTGTGTTGGGATGATCCATGTTATCCCAAGTGAGGCACTGGCATCCTACTTGTGTGTTAGTTACTTTAACAGTAAATTGAAATGGCTCATAGAGGTGAAATAGTTTGGCCTTTTAAAAAACTACCTCTATTCTATCCCAAAATGTTAAAAATCTTCAAGTCCATTCAGTTGGGAAATGGAAGTCTATTTTCAAGTGATATAAAGATACCCTTTGCAGACACAGAAGATCAGAAGACACAAGAGCAAGTGGCAGCTGGGGCATGCATGTTTAGAAAAGCTGAGAGAAGCAATTTTTTTTTTTTATTGCAGCACTGTTGCATGCTGCCAGTTCTAGACTATACCGGACCTGGGTTTTTTGGGGGTTTTTGGGAGGGTTTTTTTGGTTTTTTTTGAAGTGAGACTCCTTGTCTCTGGGATATTTGTAGTTCAGAATTGTCTATGAATTTGGATCCATGAGTGGGAAATGCAATGAAACCTGCCTAATTCCTGAAGAAGACTGAATCAGTAGCTTTGCACAGCACATACAATGTTCTATTAGATGCTCAGTGATTAAAAAACAAAACAAAAAACCACCACCACCAAAAAAACCAAAACCATACTCCACCCAAACCCCAAACTCAACCGGGCTCTTTTGACTCCGAAGTGGCCATCTCTACAATCCCATTTTCTCTCTGGCTGTGGTGTTTGGTGTCTCTTGGTCTTCAAGGCTGGCTGCACATGGGGAGAGAGAAACTGCATGTCTGGCAGCAGTTTCCATTTCCAGACTTCCTTAGCTCTTGCACAAGCCCAGCTGATATTCAGACTGAGCTGGGGGATTTTAACTGTCCGCTAGCGATGATGTTTGTTGGTTTTTAATGGTTTGAGTCTCGATGGCGATACCAGTTGCGGTGGCTCAAGCACGAGAACCTCAAGTCTTGTGAGAAGCTTCTTTCTTTGTCATCCAAGGCACGTTGTATTTAGCTTGCGAGTGGGACTGCAAGAAGCACTGCTGTGTTTTCCCCAATTCAGTCTTGTTTGAATTGAGTTAGAAAGGAGGCTCAACCACAAGGGAGGAACAAGTCTGTTTATTTAGTAAAAATAAAGGTGTTGAATGTATTGCATATGCATTACATATGCCTACTGCATACCAACCATAGAATATTTCAGGTTTTTGAAAGTGTTTGAATTACAAAGGTGTCTTTCAAGTTTGAAGATATTTAAATGTCTTTTTAAAATGCTTCTGCTTTCTGTACCTTGGCATCCTAATTTGTCCTGCGTTCCTCATCATGCATTCTTCCTTCCTCCACCAGAAAAGGGATTTCACAGTGCGACTAGTCAAATGTCAGGAGGTGATGCACCACTGAAAATGTGTAATGGAGATCTTTTACTAAAGGTCTATTGAAAAATACTGGGAGCAGCTGCAGGGGGGGAAGAAGCAGTTTTTTCTTACTCTCGCTATTTTTCTTGACTCTCAGAAATCTGGTTCAGAGCTTTGATAAGTTCGGAGGAATTCTGCCAAAACCCAGAAATGGCACATAAAGCCACAAAAAGTAATGTTTCCCCCTTTACTGAATGAAATATGCTCCTGATGTGAAAAGAATTTGAAGGCAGCTACTCACGGGCAGGCCAGGGGTGGCAGCGGGGTCAGACCAGAGCCCAGGTCATTGGGCAAATTCATGGTTACGGGGTTGGGCCAAGAAAGAGTCACCTTTTATGTGTCATCTTGTTCTCAACCGAAATGTCGGATCTCCTGAACGGAGCCTTTGAACCCTTCCCTCTCCAGCTCGGCTCTCCATGGGCACTGGCATTGATAAGCAGCTCTGAAAACTGCTTCTCTGTTGCTCAGATGCTCAACTCTGTGTTTAAGTACCTGATCTTAAACATCTACTTTTAAAATATGACATTTAAAATGAAATTCATGTGAAAGGCATGAGCGATGATGTTTGGGACAGGACCATGGTAATCCTTTCCTAGGTGTTAATTCTGGAAGACATAAAGAGTGCATGCCTGCAGCAGGTTATAAGGGCAGAAAACTCACAAAAGATGTGTCTTAGAAATTTGCCAGCCATCAAATTTCCTAGGCTCTTAGAAAATGGAACAAAAGCTATCTCTAATAAAAGCAAGAGCCCATTATTCTTGCTAATTGGCTTTTCTGTTTAATTTACAGTACATTATAAAAAGGCTGGTCTGAAGCTCAGTAGTATCATCATTTTCCTCATGGTTGCTTCGTTTTGAGCACGTCTCAGTACAATGCAGGTAAAAAGAAATACTTTCTTTTTGAAGCTTGTGGGAATATCTCCTTTTCCTTTTCTGTCCACCAGTTCCAGCAGAGTGAACTTGATATATTTTCCCTAGGAAGTACATTCACTTAGAACTGTGGAGTTTACCCTGGAAGAACTTCAGAACGTGTTTTTCCCCTTTTTCTTTATCTAATGAAAAAAATACTTGCTTTTTTTGTTCATGGGCACTAAGGATCAAAGTGAGCCTTTTGTTAAAATAGGAGGTTGTCCTGATGTTTTTAACCAGATTTTTTTTCTCTTCCCCTGCTACTGACTGTGACATTGGCTGACTGCACCTACCCATACCCCTAGCTAAGAAATGACCATTTTAAACTTTTGCTGTAATGTGTTTATCGTCTTTGGAGTATTTTGGACTCCTTCAGACTCCAAATCAAACTTTTATTTAAATATAGCATTCACTATTATCTTGCATTCCTTGTAGTATTACCAGATAAATCTAGCATTCTTTTGTCCTCTGTGTGGTTAGATTTTTATTATATTGTAAGCTGAAGTTTTATTATCCTTATTACATATTACCATATGCTGGGAATTTCTACTGTATTTGCAGATACGGCTGTTGCCTTGTACCTATCTCAAATTGTTTTAGCATAAGTAATAGAACCATTGACTTGTTTGTCCTCTTGATTCCTGGCCTTCTGACATTTAGTACCAATATACCACTGAATTTTCTTCATTTTTTTCCTACTGATTAAATTGATTTGTCTTTAGGCTGGGGCCGTTGGGGAGCAGCGAGGTCTGGCACCTCCACCAGTGAAGGTGGGCTGGGAACCGAGCGTGGTAATATAAGGGAGGGGGGGAGCAGTGACCTCCCCAATGAGGCGCCAGGGTGCTGAGCGGCGGGTCAGGGTCAGGATTAGGTCTGGAGACAGCGGTCAGGGTCAGTGATTGCCCAGCAAGTCCACAGTGAGTCGGGGCATGTCTGAAGCTGAGCCAGCAGGTCCGGGGCCAGGGTGAAAACCAGGGTGGTGGGCAAGCAGGAGCAGACACAGCCCAGCTACGGGGTGGCAGAGAGGGGAGCCAGTGGTACAGCCCCAGCCAAAAAGCGGCTCCCAAGGGAAAGGTGGGGAATCACAGGATCACAAAACAGTTGAGGTTGGAAGTGACCTCTGGAGATCATCTGGTCCAACCCCCCTGCTGAAGCAGGGCCACCTAGAGCAGGCTGCCCAGGACTGTGTCCAGTGTCTTTTGAGTGTCTCCAAGGGTGCAGATAAAATGCAATTAAAGCTGAATTTGATCCTGAATCACTGGCACCCAAGAGCTAATTAGGCCAGTTCCCAGCTACCAGACTGCTTGTAAGAGATGCATCTGTGTAGTTTTCTGTATTCACTATAGGCCAATAGCCCCAGCCTCCCCTAATCACAGCTGGAGATGCTGAGCAAGATGTGCCGTAGACAACACTGTATTTTCTCTCTCTCGGCCTAATTCTTTTTTTTTAGTTTCCTCTTTCTCTCTTAGCATTGGGCTCAAACAGGTAATAGCTGAGATACTTCCATCTCCCATCCTCCGCTAGGGACCGCTAATGTGAGGTTTTATGTGCAACGATGAGCTATCTGTGCATCTCATTTGTACTTAGCTGAGCTTAGAAGCCCATGTGATCAAGAAAAATATCAAATGTCAGCTTTACAGTATGACACTACCCTTGTGTGTTGAATAAGCAGCTTCTTAATTCTTAGGAGACTATTAATAGTTACCACACATTCAGCTGCATGTTTCTGGTGTTTTCGGTTTTGCTCTTTAGAAAGTGAAAAGAAATACTTGATTACTTGTCTGTTAGAACAGATCCTGTTTGATCTGCATCATGTTTTTTATGTCCATGTGCAGTCTGTTCTTCATGCTGAGTTTTATTTCTGCTTACTGTCCCTCTTACATTGCACACATCAGTCTTGTAACCCACATGCTTTCTTTGAGTAGAGTGGTTGAAGACGTGTTAGATTTACCTTCTTAACTTAACAGAACGGGTCTTTACATCACTGTCAAACTTGATGTTTTGTCTACTTCCATCATCAAATTATCTATTTCTTGAAGACTTAGCAAAATGAATATTTAGTAAGTGACGAAAATTAAACACCAAAACAAAGCTGCTGAGCGTGGTCTAGGCACCAACTTGAGCATATTTCTTTGTTCTCTTCCTTTCCAGCCTTCATTCAATCTTATGTATGGAATTAGTTGACTTAATAATAACAGGAATTAGAAGGAGAAAATGAATGTTCATGCATTTTTGGGAGGAAGATTTTAAATATACTTAGGTTTTCTTTTTATCTTTTTATTTTTTAATCAGGAAGTCTGTAAATAAATGAAGGCAGTAAGTCATCAAAAGAAGTCCTAAAGAAACGAACTCGAAACAAAGTGCATGGTAGATGCTAGAAAATCAGGCTGGTCCAGAATTTTCCATGTTGAAAAGCTGTTTTCCTGAACTTTATGGAGGAGAAACCTTGATAGTTCTGTGCTGTGAGATTGTAGAGGTGACGGGGTATTGGGCTGGGAATTCAGCTGCCGTGGAATTTAAGTGCTGCTTCTCAGCCTGTACTGTAGTATTTAACACTTGTAATCCTAGGCATAACATAGGTACCAGTTCTACTTAACAAATGTGCTAGTACAGTTCAGGTCTTCCACAGCTGTGAAAAGGTATTTTAATCTTTATCATTTCAACAGACTCAGATTTTTGTAAAAATAATGATTATATCTCTTATAAAGCTGAACTGAGGTGGGTGAGAATTGGTTGCTTGTGTTTGTTTTATCAGCTGTTCGTGTGCAGAGGAAGCCAGGTATGCTGTGCTTTTTGGGGGTTGGTTTTTGTGGTTTCTTTTGTGTCATCCCCCCGCCCAAGACAGGTAGGGAATAGTGACTTGACAATACACCAAAAGCCTAGAAATTGACAGTTGGAAGGATTAGGGCACCTTATACTAGTTTGCTTTTATAGCATCTTATTCAAGTCCAGCGCCTGAATGAATTTGAAAAAGATTGTGCTTTGTTAAAAGCTCAAACCCACCTGCTCCTTCCATTAATGTATGACTTGCAGCACGAAGAAGTTAAAATTGAGATTTGACATTGAGATTTCAAATGCTTTAAAAAAAAAAAAAAAAGAAGAAGAAAAACTTTAATGACTTTTCCTAAAGAAAACGCTTCGGGCCAAAGTCCAAGTTAAGAAAGCAAGCCAAAAAAGCTACAGTTCTCATTTAGGAAATGTTTACTAGATGAAGAATTGATATTCATTTAAACAAAACCATGATTTCTTTGGCCACAAGTTTGCTTTGGCAAACCATCCTTATGTTACGAGAGTGAACTTCTTAAAAATGATATCCTTCTCAGATGGCATTCTTACAAATATCTGGCAGTGATTTATGAAGCTATTGTGGTGTTAGTTGTTAGCTAACCAAAAACTAATACTTGTCTAGCAGTGAAAGAAAGAATTTGCATTGATGGTCATTAATGCTGGTATAACTTTAAGATAGAAGAACATTTGAATGGTCTTATCACTGTTAAATGCAATCCTGATATTTTGATTGTTTGTTTGTTTGTTTAATTATACTTAGATTAAATTCAAAACAGCCAGCTGATCTTAGCAGCTGGTAAATATTTACTGCTCATTTGCCAAATTCCTCAGAGCACAAATTTTTGCTTTTTCTACGTCCTAATACTTAATGGATAAGAACTGATTCCTCAAAAATTGCACTGTAGGAAGTAGGGGGGTGATGGGGAGCCGAGACATTTTAGATGCTCCTCTTGCATGTGAAAAACATATGCGGAACTTTTGGGAACATTCAAGAGCTAGATGGTGTGTATGTTGAACATAAAACATGTCTCCCTTGCAAATGCACCAAGACTTGAGCAAACAGGTGGCTATTACTGGTGTTCGTAATGGCGTGTACCTCTGCCCGTGTTTGTTATAGCGCTGTTTAGCACACCTTCATCCTGGAGGCTCAGTATTTAAGAAGAAATAGGAATAGTGGAAGAGATGTGCAAGTTGGATTTGTGTGCTGAAGCAGTAGGCTTCATGCTGCCGTGAAAGCCACCTGACATTTGCTTTAGAAAGTGCAGAGGAAAGACATTTACTTTTTGACTCGTACGTCAGCCATTGGGTACGTGGATGTATCTGTTGTAGGGAAATGTGATGGACCGTTGTTACCCAGTAAAACACATTAGCTGTTCACAAAGTGACAAGGAGTATGTTTTGGGCAGTTGTACAGCGCAAATCCAGATACGCGTGTCCCATGAAGAAAAAATATGTTTGAGAGGTATGTGGCCTAGACTGAACAATTTTAGAAGAGAATGTAATTGATCATTAAAGACCAGCAAACTGTAAAACTCTAGGTATAGGCAAAGGGATCTATGTACCAGTTCTTCTTTTTTTTTTTTTCCTCTCCACAGAGTAAAATTAATATATGTAATTTAAGGGACAAAAAAAAGAGAAGTATTTGGCTACTTGGCTCCTGAGCAGAAGAAATATTTCATGAACTTGAAATCTATAAACTTTTAAAAAATAATAACTTCAAAGTAGTTGTTATTACTGCATCTAGTTTTTACTGTGCCTTTTATTGTTTATTGCATTTTTTCTGTGTAGTTTTTTCCTACCAATTACTTTCCGAGTTGGGGAACGGCTTTGGAACTTGATTAGGTGTTTTTCATGAAAAAACCCCACTTATTTATAGTCAAGTTACCAATTATATGAAGTGAACAAACTGAAAAGTCTAGATGATAATCTGAAAAGTCTTAACAGTATTCCTGCTTTTACCTACAGTAATATTAGATGCTGATTTTAACACTGCTAGTTGGCAATATAAAAAAATCTCACCTCCTAAACAAAGGGATCTTGAACTTGACAGTGTTTCTTGAAATTCAAGAGTGTCTGTTTAAGTGGAATAGATCATTTGGTGTCTTATTAGTATCAGTTGGAGTTGTGCTTTTAAAGAGAAAGGTAAACAGTTCCCAGACATTACAGTATGATAAATAATGAACAGAGAGGACAAATGATCTCTCTTTCCTGTGGTGTTTTCCTCAGTAAAGCAAGAACAGGGTATTTTTGAATTATTCATGAACTCTTACATGGTAGTGACTGAGCCCAACCCCCGTCTTGCAAACTTTTTTGGTTTCTGTTAAAACACACATCTCCTTTCATAACGAGATTATTTACTTTTGCAACAGCTCCCTTAATTCTGGATGAATCTAGCTCTTTGTGAACTCAGAGGAGTGGTCGTAGGGAAATGAGGGGTTACTGCCTCGGCTTAATATTTGACAGAAGAGTGAATTGCACTGTGCCTCTGAGAACCTGAGATTTTGGATCGTGCCTCTAAAAACACTTCTACAAAGGAACTTTCACTGAAGCATTCACTCAGAGTTGGTGTTTGGGTTGTTTTTTGGGTTGTTTTTTTTTTTTTTTTCTTTTTTTCCCATTCTGCTGTTTCTTTCATAATCATAGGTTATTGCTGATCCTGCTCTCCTGACTGGCACTTCAGTGCCTCAAGGCGTTTGGGTATGGGTTGTAACACTAGTAAATTGCCACATATATGGAAATTGCCCATTTGCCACCAATACTGTATCAGAGAGGCAGCAGGAGGCCCTGACTTCCTTTCATATGTGCTCTAAAGTTAATGCTTTTATTAGCAGGGAACTGTGAAGAGGAATATTGGTTTTTATTCCCAAGCTACTTTGCTGTAAGCTTTGTTGTCAACTTTTGCAGTGCTTTTTGGCACAGAGTCTCAACATTCAGTGATAACCAATTAATTAGCTGCTGTTTAAAAACTAGTTTTGGAGTCAGGATACCGTATTTCATGGCCTATCTGAATTAATGTTGCTTGTAACCATAATATTTTCATAAATGCATATGCAAAAAATTGGCATGAAAAAACAGGAGTGTTGACTTGCCTGAAGTAAAGCACCTTTTGCTTAAGTATTAAGTTCATGTTGTGCATTGAATTTTAGATGTAGTAGCTAGACAATACCCATGAGTTTATTTTTATAACTGCTTTTTATTCTTCTGTGTGTCTTCCTGAGAAAAAAATTCTTTGAAACGATCAGTTACCAACGTTATACTTCAAAAAATGTCAACAAAATCCCCTCAAACTTCCAACGACCTAGATGAGTAATTTAAATTGCCTCAAGTTTTTATATAACTTCCGTGATTTTACTGCTTCAGACAAGGAGTAGCGAATCAGAGGTCAACCTAAAGCACTTCATCTACATAAAAACTATGATTAAGCAGTGGCTAATGATTCACGATACAAATTATTTTCTCCTATGAAACTTGTGTGTTTACTAGGCAGGAAATACGTGATTATGTTGTGCTACTTAGTTTCCAGGTAGCAGAAAGTATATGGTGCTAAGGAGAAAAAGTTATTATATATTGTCCTTACTGTCCTCTTTGATGTAGTTTCCAGACAGAGTTTGGATTTTAAACTGAAAAAACAACTGTTGTGTACTTATTGTGTACCTCATTGGGAGATAATAACAGAATTTAGCAGTACCTAACTAATGGAGGAAAAAGACTTGCATTTGTGAAATGCTGTTGTTAGCATGGCAAGTCAGGAAATCACAGAGATCAGAAGGGGAAAAGTCATGATTAGAAATGGTGGAGTGATACTTACTGCAGATAAAAAAACATACTAAAATAGAAATTTTCTAAAGATCCAGCCTGAAAAAGAAGGAACAGTAATGTAGGATAGAAAGGAAATGACAGAAGAAAAGGAAAAAATGGAAGAGTTGGGGAAGTCTCATGTTAATCCAGGTCAAGGTGGAAACCTAGACTAATAAATTTGTTTCCTACTTTTTAAAATCTTCCACCTAAAAGTTGATTAAAGCTTAAGACTAATTTGTAATCAAATAATAATGAATTGGAGTATCGTCCCTTTTAAGTGCTTTGCACATGCGTATGTCTTCTAAGCAGAAGTTTTCTGAGTGTGTATGAAAGGGTACTTCTGGCAAATAATAATAAAGTTAACTCTATTGCTAGAAATATGATAAATTATTGTTAACGTGGCACCTGGAGGTCTCTGGATACTTCTAATGTAGAAAGAAGATTGTATCTGAGACAGCAGATTTTGTTTAATATCGTGGAGGGTGAGAGCGTAGAGATTATGAAAATCCTTCCTTAAATCTTAAAACGTTAGATGATCTGTAGTCTGAAAGAACAGACATGCAACAAGAAGTAAGGTGTGTAAAGACAGAAATCTCTTTTATCCTCTCGGAATTATTGGAAGAGTAATAAACAGGGATTTACTGTGCATAATACCTTTCACAGACCTCCAGCGCTGTGCAGTATGGGCAGATTCTGTACTGTTAATACCGAAAAGACAAGGGAAACGGCAATTGTGCTTGAATGTTGGAGTACATGTTTATGTCAAGGCAGGGTCCCTTGTAATGTTTGGGCGAACACACTGCCTAACTACCATGTTATCCGACAGAAATATCAAAGCAGGTAAACACTAGGTTTCCTCTTTAGGCTGGCACTGCCAGCTTGGTGCGGCTCAAGTCGACGTTTGCAGCCCTTCCTTTGTGATCCAGCAACGCGTGCGTGATGTTTGAGTGTTACTACTTTTTGTCTTTGGCAAACGGGAGGCATTCACATTGTCAATGTGCAATTGATGTGCACTTGATGACTTCGGAGAGGTGCGGAAGGCCATCTGGCAGCCAATATAATTGCATTCACGTAAGCAACAACTTTGGGATAGCTGTAGAATAAGCTACAGATCTCCTTACTTATTAACAGCGAACAGGCTAGCCCTGGAGGTGTGTTGTATGTCTTCGCTAACATGGGTCATGGCAAATTTCTCACATGGTTCCAAGAATGGGAATCTTTTTTACGTGATGCTGTTGCTGTTTCTGAACAATGATGTGATTCCAGCACACTAGCCATCTTCTTGCACCAGGCTTGCAAGTTTTTGAAAACCAAGAGCCTTGAGTGGCTGAATCATGCAGTAGGTGTTTTGCTTTGCCTTGTCAATGTTTGTAATGTCACTGCTGCCAGTGCCAGAGAATTATAATTTGCCTGGATTAAATGCTGTAAAACATCTCTGCTGCTCTCCATCATTATCCTTCTGGCAGCTGCAATAACACAAACAGGAGGCATTTATCCACCGGAGTCATAACATGGGTCCAGCAGAAAGGAACAGAAGTAAGGAATCTACGTAGGCAAAAATGCCCACTCTAAATGTGTCTGTGAGCTAAAGCCACCTCCGCTCAAACAGGGCAAGCGAGTTCTCTCTGAAAGCATTGTAAGTCAAATCGTTGGCCTGAATTGGTGAGGCGCTGATTGAGAGAGAGATCCCTAGGAATCCTAGCAACAACCCCGTTACCTAAGATATCTGTTTGATGCAATTACACAGATGCGGGTTGAGTGCAGCTCTGCAATATATCTATTCATAGGTAAGCACGCTAATTCTGGATGTTTATTCTCCGTTAAGTACATGTTCCTCTCTGGGTATAACATCTGTGCATCATTTCCTTATCTGTAAATTAGGGGTGTTGATACGCGTTCCAAGGTTTGCGGCAAGTTTTTCATGTGGTGCTTTCTTCTCAGTTGCTCAGATCTGTGGCAAGAGACATGGCTTAAATTTTAGTTCTCGTTCAAGATTATTATTATTATTTTTTAATAAAGTCCACGTTATTGATGTTTGGGTAAAGTCTACATGTCCTTTTGTATTTCAGCATTGCTGAACACCGATAAATCAAAGGGTTTGTTTTTAGAAAGGCTGTATTTTTGTTAGTTTCCTATACAGAAACAGCTACTTTGGGCGTTTTAGTACAATAGTGGGCACAATAAAGTTGTAAACTATAACGCTGCAAATTTATATTGGAGGCATACACAAAATTGAAATTATTTAAGAGTGTAGGTCTAGCATATGAATGAGGACAAACAAAAGCAACCCTCTTCTATTCCCCCTTCTCTCCTTCCCCCAAACAGGTGAATGTTAGATTCCCAAAGCTTCTTACAACTAGCAAGTCAAACAGAAGCTCATTTTGTAACTCAGCTGTGTGTTATTTCGGCTACAGAAGCAAGATTTGTGCTTCATTTTAATGACAAACCAAAATAAAACCTAACTTCAGAAATGCAAGCAGACAAAAACCTATGTTAATGAAACACTAGGGCTAAAATATTACAATCTATAAATAACCCACATCCTACAGCACAGAAATTATTTTCAATCTGCTTTTCAATATATTCCATTTCCATACAGAGCAATAGGAGCTTTATCTCTAGTAGGCCTCCTTGAAGAGAAAAAAAAAAAAAAAAAAAAAAGAAAAAAAAGAAAAGAAAAAAAGAAAGGGGGGTGAGCAGCAAATGACAGAGCGCTTTAATTTCTGAAAGAAGAATGTGAAAGGTTTTTTCCCCCTAAATATCTGGTTTTGCTGAACTGTTAAGGGAAATAAATGCTTTATATAGCAATGTTAAGAAATAGTTTAAATATTCTAGAAACCTGAAAATGTAAAATGAAGGTATAGTGGAGCATGCTTTGTAGCTCAAATTTACTTAAATTTATTATGTTTATTATGGTAGTTATTAAGAAGCAGCAACAGAATAGATTCATACTGAGAGAATGAATGTATTGAATTAATTTATGAATCTTAAGAGATTAGCTGCTATCGTTATACAGTTGGTTGCAATTTTTCATTGCCTAGTGGTCTTTAACAACAAAGATTTTCTTCAATAATATCATTTTATGATAATAGCAGAAAATTAGTATTTCACTTCTTTTTTTTCTATTTTTGTTTTCCACTCCAATTTCTTTCCACTTTTCCACTAAAAAAGAGAAAAGAAAAGAATGACCAGCAAAGAAAGAATTGGCACTATTTGCTTATTAACAGTGGTGGTGGTGGTGGGGGAAGTATTTTTTGTTAACAGTTGTAATACAAGTAAGGTTTCAATTAGTCAGTTCTCTCTTTTCTCATTGACCATGAAGATGAAATCAACTTTTCCTTTATGTTTCTGAAATGAATATGTATTCAAACCAGGAATGGTTTTCAAAGTGTGCTACCTCTGCTATAGTTTTCCTTTCTACGTGTCTTTCGGCCTCAAATCGGAGAAGAAAACGCGCTTTGTGTTTAAAGGATACTAGGCTTTTGTTTTCCCATCTAGTAACGTTGGCGAACGCCGAATCTTTTACGAAGGTTTTCTATCCGGCTCTAGTGACGAGGACGATTTTGCCTGTGTAGTGTGTCTGCTGGTTTTCCCTGTCCGTGCATGGGCAAGGCCAGAGGATGAGGAGCAGGCTCGGTTACGGGTGAAGGGGGAGCTCTGGGGGCCTGGCTGCAGGTTGGGTAGCGGATTTCGGATTTCGATTTTTCCCCTGAGCTCCAGGTTGGCTCTTGTACTCCTTGTCAGACGCTGCACAGCACTGACGGGTTTGGCAGCAGCTTTTCTGTTCTGGAGGCTTTTTCTCTTTGGTATTGATACTTCTGAAGACAGACTTTGAGCTATTTTGGGGTAGTATCAAAATGTTTGTACTGTTCTTCAGATGCTCATTTGCCAGAAATACAGTCTCTGTCAAAAAGCCTCTCTAGGACCCTGGATTCTTCCATTTTCACTGCCTGCCCAGCCCAATGCGCATGAGAGTTTTGGTATTAGATGGGCTACTGCGTGAGAGAATACGAATTTTTGTCACACCCTGTTTGTCGCCCAGGTGGGTACCTGTCGCCCACTGTGGACGGCACTGAGGCGTTATCCGAGCTCCCAGCAAATACTTGCAGCCCAAAGCTCGCAGCTATAAGAGAAGCAGACGACCGCTTGTTGCAAGGGTCTGTCGAGTTCCCGATCCCTCAGTGACTCTGTATGCGGTAACGTTACAGGAGTCTGATGATAAACTTGCTTTCGAAGCTTGGAAGAGATTTTGTCGTCAGCTGCTCCTGGCTGGGGGACACAGCAAGCAATGGGAAGTCTCTTGGCCACTTTAAATACAATTACTTCATCCTCTTCCTGGGGAGGCTGCAAGGTTGGCCAGATTTCAAGTGCGCTCTACTGGATTCTAAGTTCTGGGATGACTGTTAAAAACCAGACGTCCTGATTCGGCGCCTTTGAGGGTCCCGAGCTGCCAGCTGCCGAGAGCTCCGGGTGAGTGTTGGTGACCTTGGGCTTGCTCCAGGACGTATGGTCAGTGTGGGAAGGCCGGCGGCACTGAAATGAGGCCGGAGAGGAGACGCAGACAGCTTCCCTCTCTGTTGTAGAGTGGTCTTTGATATATTAAATCTGGCTATTAGTTGTCCCGAATCTTGGGGGACAAAGGGATTTTATAAAGGTGAGGGAATACAAATGAATCTCTCTCTGGCAGGGTGTAAGCTAGGAGAAACTTGCCTGTAAACGCTCAAGAAATTGAAGTAGAAGACGAAGTTATGAGTAAGGCAGTTATGAATAATGCAGTTAAGGATGTACCATCAGGACAATTAATTTTAGATCTGTGTGATTTATCGGTGGTGTATATACGTCGATGAAAAATAGTGTTACACAGAATAAAACTTTAACATGTTAAATGTAACAGTTTGTAAAGCTTTTAATAGAAGTTTTTCCTCCTAAATTTCTCCCTTGAGGAAAGTGCTTTAAAATTGATTTCTTCGAATGGGGACAGACTCTTGCTAAAAAATTCTGTGAGAAGATAATGTTCTGTATTTTAGGAGAAGTATATTGTGTGCTGAGTAAAACTGGAGGAAAGGCTAATTTGTTATTTTAGCACGATGCTTTGAGTAAGGCACAGGATATTGTGCTGTGCTGCAACCCTGTACTATAGTGCAGAAGGCTGATAATCTTTCAGAGACTTTATTTTTGTTTCTTTTGGATTGCGTAGTGTTCACTCGGAGCTTCCATTAGCTCTTCACCGTTTCATGAACACTACGATCAAAATAACAATGACATTTGCAGGATGAATGCTTCACTTAAAATGTTCAAAGCAGCAGTGTTTTTACATGTCAGCAGTCTACTTAAGCACCCTACCTGAATGACTGAATAGCTAAGCAAAATGCAATCGCAGGAGCATTGTCACAGCGATCGTGCTGTAATATTATCAAGCTGTTGTACTCCTGTTACCTTTCAGACAGTCGTCATTACTCAGCAGGAACAAACTGTGGGGACTGTGTGAGAGTTGTGATAATCTGATAAATTGCATGTTAATGTTTGCCAGATCATTTTGTTAACTCTGAAACTCTAGCTCAAGTTTTCTTTCATTTTTGCATTATATCCTGTGCCTTTATTCACCAATAATTTGTTGAAAATAAGAAAATGATCAGTATGGAGCTGTTAGCGCCATCCTTGCAGGGATGTTAGTAAGAAAATTGAAATCCTCTGGAGGTAGTTCTAGGCTTGGTGATATTTTTAAAGCTTAACATTTTGTCAGCTGTCAAGAACTATCTGATCGAAGAAATTGCATTTGATAAAATTTAATGGCTTGGGAGTCACTTCGGTAGTAATTAATCCCTCTTGCTTAAGTGTTTTCCTAAACTCTGTAAATCCATTTGACTGCTTTAACAACAGACACGTTATCAGTTTATTGGGGAAGTTCTGTTAAGTGTCCCTGTTCTGCATGGGTACTTTGAAGAACTTATCTTAAGAGACATTATTTTTAAATGGGAGAGGAAAGTAGGATGTACTCGCATGAAATGACTTCTTTTGTGTCGTTTCTTCTCTCCGCACCACGTTTCCTTTTCAAATTGGCTGGAACAGTTTGAAGGGTCAACGCTGAGGGCAAGACTAGTTCACTTGTAGTTTATATAAGCAAAATGGTGCGAGCTTTTCTATAAAATAAATTGTAAAGCAATTTATGGTGGTATTTATATAAATACAAAATGTGATATGTTCAATAAAATTTTGAAGAGTTCTCTATCCAAGTCAACAGGAAAGCAATTTTCTTCCAGTCCAGGTAATTTGTTCACAGGGAACACGCCTTCTGAATAAACAAGCAAATCTTATCACTTTGATTTAAAAAAAATAGATCTCTTTTTAATAGAGAAGTGTGTAGGAATCTAGAGTTTTGAAAATAACACCACACATATGAGCTTAAATCAGAGAAGGGTCTGAGAAGCTGTGTCACTAAGTCTCGTGTCTCCTATCCAGATTGAGGCAGATGGAGTGGAATGCATAAAAGATTTTCAAAATGTTCAGACTAACTGCTGGCAGTCTTTTAAATTCACAGAGCCTCTTGACTAAGAGGACATGTTTGAATCCAGTCTGACCCGTAGGAGTCTTTATTCTAAATGAGGTTGTTGCACATTCTTTGATAAAACGGAAGAACCAGCCCCAGAACAAAACCTGACATACTCTTCTGGTTTGGATGATGCACATCACTAGAAACTTGACCTGTTTACTGAGCAGTTGTTTTAATTCTTCTTCCACAATTGACTGGAGCTTGTCAGCTTCTGTGAACTAGTTTTTCTTCACTTTTTGTTTGACACCAAAGAAATTTTGCATTATGAATACTTAGTAGGCTTGTGGATACAGACAGGCTTACGGATACATCTGTATCTCTTCTTAACTTTTCACAGCATGCTTACAAATACTATCTATTACCTATATAGTGGCTACTGAATTTGTGACCAATTTCTTCCCTGTCATCAGTTCACTTGTCTTTTCATTCTCTCTTTCTTCAACACACTAAATTGGCCATGTTGCCATTGTACGATGATGCGGCTTATTATGTGATGTCTTAAGGTGTATATTGGTAAGTTATGTGAAACATTAACTGAAACAGGAATTGCTTGAAGCGATTAGACCAGTAGTCCTCATTCTCTGTGTTAAAGTTTACCCTCAGAGGAGGGTATTAAAATTCCATAATGGAAAAGTGAGCAATGGTACTATCTTTCTGTTCCATTCTGTTGCAATGAACTAGGGGCTGTGTCGCCTGTAAAGGTCTGTACAGCTTAATGACACTAGAGATATTCTCATTTTTATTCACTTATTCATATCATTTTGCTTTTCCATTTATAACCTGAAAAGTCTTAATATTCTTTTAAACTGTCCTCAAATGCCAGAGTAATTGATGTTTGCTTTTCTTTGGACTTTTCCTACTTCTTATATTTCCTACCACTTATGTTTTACTTCTCAGAAGAAGTGGAAATGAGGACCCATAAAGAGATGTACTGTGGTGTGGATATCATCATAAAAATATAGTTTTAATTCTGTCTCATAATCACAGTGAAACTGGGCAGTATTTTTATTGATTATTGTTGTCAAGCTCATTTCTCGTTAATTCTAACTTTTTTCCCTTGAATAGTTTTGTAATTTATTTAAGAACCCATCAACATGCAGCAGTGATTGAAATGTTCTTGTCTGCAGCTGTTGTCAAGTAAAATAGCTTTTTTGCTTAAATGTCTTCTACAGCTTTTCAGAGCCTCTTCTACTTTCACTAACATGGATAACTATCAAGAGATTTTGCTGTGTGGTTGCTACTTGCCCCTAAACGCCACTATATTACGCCTATTTGTTTTGAAGTTTTCTCCCTTATCTTGGGGGGGGGGGTGTGTGTGTGTGTGTCGGGGGTTGGGGGGGGGAACAAAGTAATTTTAGAAAGCTAAAAATATGTATACCAGACTCTAAATATTTATGCTCCAGTATGAAGGAAAGCCATATACTTTAAGTTCAGTAGGAAAATATCTCTCTTTTTTTGAAGAGAGGACTACTACTATTACTCTTCGAAGAGCAATGAGGAAAAAAAACATCTGCCTGATTATCAGAAGTGGTTTTGTTGCAGTTAAAACTTACTGTGCATTACGGCAGTGGAAAATAAGCAAAGCATATTGTCATCTTGATGTTGAACCGTGGCTTTTGTAGAGGAAGTAAGGGTCAACAAGTTGTTTTTTTTTTTCCTGGAGGCCGTGTGCTTAGGCCCATGGGATGATTTCCTGATTGGTTTTGGTGATGAATTTTCAGATCTCTGATACATGGTACAAAGACGATGAATGTGATTAGAGTATTTAATAGATTACCTTGTATTACTCTAAGAAGGACAACATATTTTTCAAATTAAAAATGGTTTTCTTTTTCAAGAGAAAACAATTTTCTTTGTTTTTATGTATTGCATTGTCTTGGGATTATTTTATTGCTATAACAATAAGTATCCCAACTTTCAGACTGCAGCTCTGTTTGGGTACCCTCTTACAGCCTCAGAAGAAAAAGAAAGACCTTTCCCTTGAAGGGTTAAAAGACAGGAGGCAGCCATTTCGTACAGCAGGAGAAGGGAGGGAGGGAATGAAGTGATACTGCTGAGAGTCGTACGCATTGGCAATGAAACCATTTGTTTCCAATATGGTTTTACAAAAGCTTTCATAGGTTACCTTTACACTGTCAAGTCTTGTACCAGATCAGGTTTCATTTCTCCTACCAGAGCTGATAGAAAGCCAGCAGAAACTTCATATTGTGTAATCTTGCTAATGTGGGAGAAATGAGATCATGTGTTGATATTTAATCTGGATCAAACTGGTATTGTCGAACGATCCTGTAGTGCAAGGATTTGTGGTGTTGGCGCCCAGGTATGTGGGGTTCTTTCATTAGGCTGCAAGGTTCTAACACGGGGGGCCAGGCGTGGGGGAATTTTGAGAGGGAAAGTAAAAGCTGACAGGCCCCTGGCTCTTTAGATAGGGTGTGAAGGTATCTGCTTGAAAGTTTAACAAATAGCTTGTACAGATTGTGCCCTGAGCTGACCAGACATGGAAAGCCGCCATTTTGCAGTGAATGGCTTTGACAGTCAGGAACACGTCTTCTTTCTGGTGTGGTGTTGCTATTTATACTTTATAATATATGCTTGTTTGGTCTGCTGCCTGATAATCATAGCTTATTGAAGGCAAAAGTCTTTTTATACTAAAATGTATTGCTCACTTTTTAATATCAAAGTGTCTTGAAGTCTGTATTTCATAAAGCTCTTTAAGCAAAATGCTTTAAAGCAATTTTCATGCATATGTCACTGTCAGTATTTTTGTTTTGTAAGTTTTATTTCAGATGGTAGATTTGGATGATAGTTTAAAACAAAAGAAAAAAGATTGAAAAAGAAAATGAACAGCTTATGGGTTTCAGTTCCTTGGCTATTTTCTGTTCTGTGATGGCATGTGACTTTATTTTTATGCATAGTGATGATTTAGTTTCCTTAAGTCTTCTGCAGGGAACTTTGTCAAAGGCTGCTTGGAAACTCAAATCAGTATCAATCCATTCTCCTTTCTCTGGTGTTTTGGTGAACTTTTCGGGAACCATGAAGGATAGGAATGACATGATCTTTCTTTACAAAAGGTATTATGCTTTGCTTCCAATAGATATGTAACTTGACTTGAAGATTCCTAATACTTTGTTGTTACTTGCCGAGTTTTCTATCTGCTGTTGTAAATAGTCAGCTTATTTGCTGTCCTTCCATCCGCTTTAACTTTACGTTTTTACCTCGGGTGCTCTTTTGTTACTAGAGGACAGCAGGGGGGAAAGAAAGGAACTCTGTTATGTGTAACTCCTCATTTCATGTTTGAGTGAGTTTGAATCCTTTAATGTGCATAGGCATAAATAGTTTCATTCAGAATATAGAAAAAAGATTATTTTTTCACTATAAATGTCAGGTGATTGGTTGAGTGTAAAAATTCATCATTTGACAATGACCTACAAAAAAAATCCTGAGGTGTTTTCTGCTGTTCTCTGTTCCAGACAGAAAAAACAAATGTGACTTTAAGTGAAGGCACACTTCGCCCGGAGTAGGTGGTGGATCTTATTTAGGCCTTTTGGGATGGAGCAGGGCTCTTGATATCTAGTACAGATCCTAAATGGGTAGTGGTGATGTTATAAACATTTCATTTAAGATGAAGGAGATCTACCTCGGTTGTCCCTAAGTCCTTGGGTAATACTTTGGATGAAATACCAAAATGAGGTAAAAGTCAATGTCCCACTGCCTATTATGCCTTGACTATTGGCACTCTAACAGGACGTGTGTTCTGCGAGGTGTGTATTTTCCTAATAAGTGATACTGAGTTTCACTGATGAGATACAAACATTACTCCTACTTCATCAGATGGACACTAAATGATGTGATTTACTTTGGTTTTGTAATTGACCTTATGTCATAGCATCGTGTGCTGTCAATAACTAATTGTGTCTCGATCATTTCAACCCTCTCTCTGAGACAGAAGTTGGTTTTCCTGTTCTTTGTTTTTACATAGTAACAACAGTTAATTAGCAAAAACCTTATTAAAGAAAAAGCAACGTTTTCCAAATATGAGCCTCTCTACTTGCTTGTCTGTGGTCAGGAAGCGTGGAACGACTGACTGCTGATTTTAGCCATGTGGAACGCTGCATGCAGAGCATGTTCTGTAAACCCACTTAAGGGTAGAAAACTTCTGATTGTCTTTCTTTTGTATTTTGGCTTCTGTCTTATTAGGTTCTAAGGTGATGAGCCGATTTGATATAAGTTGAAATATGTAATGTTGAATTTCCAGGGAGCTGGTTTTAGCCAATTAGTTAGTTTTGTGATGATGCAAAAATCCTCCATGACTCTAAAGAAATTTTTCTGATTGCAAGTTTTAATTACTTATCTGGAAGCCATATCTCATGTCATGAAGAGTTTTTCTGTAGATGGTGCAGACCCCTATACTTGGTTTCAGAGACAGCAAAATTAAGTGTAATATGTATGCCGTGTATTGGCACATGGCCTTGGCCTTTATCAACTGAGGTGCTGTGGCTGTCAGGCTACTTAAGTGAAAATAATCTCTTGCATCCAATTGTAAAGATACTGTTACAGAGTATTTGCTTTGTAATTATGCTAGAGCAACTCTGATCTGTTTCAGTGCTTGTAGCAAGCCCAAGCTGCTGCAAAATTATTTCACTGTTTATAGTTTCCTTAAGAAACAAAAGGCATTCTGAAGAGTGGTCTTTGATGTATTTAAATGTTTAAGATCTGGTGTGTGTGAAGGTTTTAATAATAAATGAACTAATCTGCTAGAGTTGACAGAGGAGGGGAGAAAGGCAATAATTAGTTACTGGGATAAGACGTTTGATGTAATACTGTAATAAGTAACCTGTGTCTGACAGATGTGATGCTTTAGGAGAGTGTGCCAGGTGCAAAGTCTGTCTTTCATCAAAATTTTACTTCTTCTGATTTCCAATAAACATACTCATCAGAGGAAACAGAAATTCAGGGTTAATGTAAAGAGAAATGAAGAGTAATGAGACTTTAATGTGAAATTTTCCACTCGCAATATTCAGTTTAGAAACGGCCTTCGCCAATTAGCTCTGAAGCAGGTGTGCTGGGAGTTTTTCCTATTCTTTTTCTCCAGTATAAAATGTATATAGCAAGTTTTTATTTTTTTTAAGCCAATTTAAAAGAGCATCATACCTAAGTTGCAGCAAACAAGCAAAACCCCCAACAACCAAACCCCTCAAAATGCTCTCTCTTTCCACGTCCCTTATGCTGTTTGGATTGAGTGATTGGATATCGAATTTTGATTTCAGGATAACTAACTAGCAACTATACTAAAGTATAATTTATTTAATTTTTTTTACTTATCGTTGGCTAGCTGACATCCCCATCAATCAGTCTGATCTATGCAAGCACATCTTTGCATGAATACAGAACTTTGCAGGTCTAAAATGGGGGAAATTTCTCCAGCATAGAGCAAATTACAGAATAAAGAGGCATCTGATAACATTAAATGACTTGCAATAAATCTTGTAGTTAGCAGTGTAAGTCCGTGTGAAGCATCTTGTAAAGCTAGTAGTTGATTTAAACATCATATCTGGAACTATTTTTTTTTTCCCTCATGACTTTGAAGGAGCTTGTTTTTTCTGAGTATAAAATATGCATATGGATTTTTGAAGAGGGCATTTGTTTGATAATTTACCATCATTGACAGTAATACAATGATAGCTCTCTACAGGATTCTAAGAGTGGGAAAATAATCATTCAGAGGCTGCATGTTTTTTAAGGTACTTCAGATGGGGTTTTGTTGCATATGGTGGATAGGGGAAAACCCACCTTTGGCATTCAAAAAGTAGGGAAATTTTTCTTCGGCTTGCAATGGAATTTGATCTATTTGATAAGCCATGACTGTTAAGGTGAAAATCTGTTCCCTCCCTGAAACCGCCTTTACAGACTGCCACTTGAGGAATCTCCAGGTTGCCTTGGAAGTTTGGGAACTTGTGCATGCAGTTAACCATGTGAGGGGCTACAAGCGCAGGAGTTCAAGGATCCGTTTGTTCTGACAGGTTACAACAGAATTACCCCTTCATGCATCCTAATTTAATCTTTTTTTCCTGATAGCAAAAGTAGTTCACTGAAACTTCTGCCTTAAACATTTTTCCATACTTAAAATTGCTCTTATATAACTTAGCAATAACTTGTATCTTGAACCCATGTTTTAGAGGTGTAGAAATATTAACAAGTATGCAACCAAGTTACAGCTGCTTAAAGTCACTGGAGTGCACCGTCTGCGGCAGATCTGAGGTAATTTGTCCGAGCGCGTTGCCTTTGCACCAGAAACTCAGCAAAGTGCACGTAGAAGCTTAGAGTGGCTCAGGGGGCTGGTGATAACTCGTTCAGGTGTCCTGCTTGGCAGCGTTTCTTAACTGAGTCCTACCAGATTTCAACTGGACTTGAGATCCTGTGCCTCCAGATCATTTTTATAAAAACAGAAGTTTGGCCTTTAAATCGCTGAAGCGTTGTAATATTTGTTAAAGGAATGCTAATTATCCTACACAACTTGGGGTTTCTTATGTTGGCTTAATGAACGATACATGGCAGGGAACCCAAAGGAGAGATCCTAATACCAACGTGTGCCAAATGGCAAGTTGGGCCGCACCAAGTAACACTTGCTTAGCCCTTCAGTCCTCTTGGCAAAAGTCTTTTTCAGGTATGAATAGTCTCTGCCTTGCTTATCTTAAGCTTCTGCTTGAACAGTTTGCTCTGATACACAAACGGGTAATTGGTCTAGTGGTGCTCCAGTACTAATGATCTAGCAGTATCTGTGGAAAGTTTCGATATACTTAGTCAGTATGGCCTGAGATCCTGAGTCATAAGAACAATGATCTGTATTTAATGCCACTGGCAGTGGTAGAATATCCAAACCCGCTTATTATGGTTTGTGTTGGAAACGGAGTGCGCTGATGCTTCAGTCCCTTCTGTGACCCCTGTGGGGCTCCCAGAACATGCAGAAGCATCGCTAAAATAAAGTTCAGGGCAAATCTGGGTGAAATTATTTTTGCCTTTTAACAGACTATGGCAAGCTACTGTGCAGATTTTGCTCTGCAAGAACTTTCCATTAAAAATGCATTTAGCAGGCTGAGACATATGGAAGCTATAATACATCTGGTCCCTAAAGCCAAATTGTGTATGAAGCACTATTGGTCTTTTTTTCATTCCTAAATGTTCTCTACTCTGATGGTAGATTAAATGGTTTGTAATGCTTCCCAATATGTTGATGTTCATGTAAATCAACACATAATCTATCAGCATTGTATTCTTTCATCTAGCGATATTTCTCACTATTGATTTTGTATAGGATTGAATGCAGAATGCTGGAGAAGCGATTACCTTAGTTACACCACTGTTGTAGTTTTAAAACATGAGATCATTTTGATGCATTTTATTTCTCGTTTAAAAACTCCATCCCCCAAAACAACAGGTGACAGTTGTCTTAATGAAGAGTTAAGACTGAGGATATGAGTACTTGCACAAGCGTAAAAGGTACTTGATGATGTATTATAATGTTCCCCAAGCAAAGCATTGCTAAGAAGTAAAAGGGAATCGTAATGTAAAAGATAAACGTAAAAGACGTTAAAGAGAATCCACAGACTTGATATATGAACATATACTTCCTCTCGCCTGAGGCAATCTACAGCATGTTACACTGAGTAGTTGTACTACTTCTGTTCTCAGAAAAGCTTTATATTAATAATTAGCTTAAATTTCAAAAACATATTTCCACCTCTTGGCTAATTATAGAAAGCAGATCCGAGGCTGTTTGGGACTGCACTGGCGTGTTCGCCCTGCACAAAAGAACACGGGCGCATCTCCTGAGCCGACAGTAACCGCTTCGCTCCAGACCGAAAAGGCAGTGTAGCTACAGCAGGAGGATGTGGCACGTCAGTTTTTCCTTCACATCCAGCATTCTGAGGGCTTCTGATGCAGAGATGTAAAATGGTTTTAAGCCCTCGTGACACGGACATGTTAACTTGTTAACTATTCCCAGCGTTTTCCTGCAGCCTCTGCCCAAGAGCAGATGTAGCCCGTGAGGATCTGAGCTTGTCAGGAGTCTAGGATCCTCCTGACAACATGGGCTTCCATTCCTGAAAGAGGGGTTATTTAATTCACTTGTTAATTAAATCAAGGTTAATTAATTTAATGAAAAGGCTGTGGTTTGATGTTGTAAAATGTTCTGGCAGGATGGGATTAATGTTGCTGCTCCCCGATGCCCATTCCCAGTGTCAACCGTTCAGCTGTATTGGCAGAAGTGCTGATGTGGTCAGTGCAGTGACCGAGTTAATCCAGCTGAAAAACAACCCAGTGAAATGAAACAAAGTGTTCCCCATCTTTTACTATTTCTTACACCCAACAAGGCCAGCTCCCCAGTCTTGTGTGTCCTCATGGAAAGTTACGAGATTATGAGAGGCTGGATGAAGCAGCAGGTGGAGATTTTAGGAGGAGGATTTTGTGATAACAGACCACGACTACAGATGGCAGTGACTTTATTCCTAGCTCTTCCACTGAATACTTGAGCGACTTTGAATTTATCATTTTCCTGCTGTTTGTAATTCTTTGAAAATTGTACTGAAAGCTGAAGGAAATAATTTTTTATTGGAAGATGCTAGCTCAGAGAAGTGCAAATGTTTCCCTTTTAATAGACTTTTGCCAGAGCATGTCTGCAGTGTATGGTGGGCTACATAAGGACCATGGTCTTCCTTGACTTTGTTCAGTGCCTGAAAGTCATCAGCACTTGGTTTTCATTACAGTTTTCTGAAACTTTTGCATCTCCCTGTGGTGCAGCAAGCAGCCTGCGAACCCCGGGAATCCCAGTTTTACCAAGAGGCTTTCAGAAATTCTGTGCCATTCCTCTTTCCCATCAGGGAGAACAAGTTATGTTCATGGGAGTTAGGGCGGTATGGTTGTCTTGGCAGTCAGAGTAAATTTTTTTCTTAAATCAGAGGTTTCTACTATTCAGCTGACTAGAAAAGATATTTTTTTCAAAATATTTGTCTTCTGGTAACAGAAATTCTATGTTTTGATCATCCTGTTTTATTCTTTTACTTGAGGCATCTATCTGGTTTAAGCATACTTTTTGTTTGTTTATGTTCCTTCATTTGTTTGTTTTTAGCACTCTTTCCTGGAGGATGTCATGTAAAGATCAGCTCTTTAAGAGTATATTTGAGTAAACCACTTTCTTCATCCTGTGAGTTACAGTCCTTTTGGGTCATCACTGGAGTCCTTCCTTTCCTTTAGCTGACATCGACATGCCTTAGTTAGTCTCAGTACAATATATATTCTTAGTAAACAAAGTATTTTTTTCTCTCAGAAGACCATTTGTAGGTTTCAGTGATATTCCTCTAGCTAAGCTGTTTTATTGGCAGATTATTTCATATTGTAAATAGATAACTGCAACCACATTTGACAGACTGCAATTTGACAGAGAAAAATCCTCTATATGCAGTATTAAAAAAACCATAATTGTTTGTTCAACTTACTATTTTTTTTCCCTTCTCTTTAATTTAGTGCATCTACACACCGATTTAGTAAAGCGCATATGAAAGGAGGGACGCGAACAGTCTTTGGTTGTGCCTATATGGACATCTTGGACCTTGTCCTGCCCGTATTGGCCTGGAAGTCACCCAGAACATGCTTATTCTGGAGCAGAGTAATAAGATGGAGGTAACGGGCCAGGGACCTGATCTCATGGCTGAACATACACCGTGTGTCATGTAGCCATCATGTCCAATGCTTGTTTCTTAGCTCTGGCAACCCGGCTGAGATGTAGCATCTGATGGTGAAGATTCTGTGGTCTGTCTCAGGGCAGGGTGAAACAAGCTCTAACCGGAGTCGGGCTGTCAGGATATCTGTCAAAATTCTGAAACAGACTAAAAATACTAGTGCATTTGTGCTGGGAGATGGTTCAAAAAGCTGCTCTTCATCATTTCTCAACTGTTTGTGGACCTTCCAGCTGAGATGAGAGGTGGTATGGACCAATGGTACACAATAGCAAGTCAAGTGAGAACTTCGGACTGACGCAATAGCAGTTTGCTATGGAGAAGACTGAGGTGAAGTATGTATTCAGATAGTCCTAGGGAGAGATTTTCTTGTTGTTTGGAGCTTGTTTAGTTTGTCTAGTAAAAAGCTAATACTTTTCTTATGTGGGTTTTAGTGGTTTTATAGTTGAAAATTCTTGTAGTAGTATTACTGCTTTTTTGGGGGGCTAAGGAATGGTAGTAAGGACTGAATGCTGTGGTGATCCGTACTTAATTTACGGAACAGTTATCAGCTTAAACCTGAGGTTGATTTATTCCATACTGTAGGGTATGGGAAGTTTCTTTCTGGACAGCATGGGTTATGTGTAGCCTATGGGAGGACACAGTTTCTTTGTGGAAAGTGTGAGAATAACTGCCCAGGCTGTTTTATGCGATGATTGAAGCAGTGGTAGTTTATCACTTTGGGGAAAAAAAAAATAATGGAGGAGTTTTGGATTTCTTCTTTTTTTTTTTTCTTTTATCCACACATAACTCAGAATTGACTTAGTGTAAAAATGTCAAACTTACTTTATAACCTTGCTCTCATCAACATTACCTTGGCTGTCCGGTATTAGACTGACCTTCCAATAATACATTCTGTGTGAGCAGTTGAGCTTGATTTATGATGTGTGGATTTTCAGCAGCAACTGGGACTAGTAGCTACATATAACTGGGCAAGAATTTGTTTAGTGATGGAAACAGTAAGAAGAGGTGTATGCACAGTGTATATACACCCTTTTCTGTGGACTGCTGATGCTGAATTTATCACTGTTCTAGTTTATTGCAGTTCCAGTTCAGTTTATGATATTGTCATCACAAATTAATTTGATTTACCATTTTATTATTTAGTATATTGTTATTTAAGGTATCTGAATACACTCAGTTGTGTCTGGTTTTATTACTACTACTATGGATTTTGGGTTAAAGGGGAAAATTAAGTTAGTAAATTATCCTTTTCTCCTTGTCCCCATCAGTTGTCTCCACCTTTTCTACCAGTCTACCAAACTATTCCCTTTATGCAATTTTTTCCTGTTTTTTGATCTTTGTTATCAAGCACCACCAGAGTACAGCAAAGTGAGTTGCTGTATGTTTCTGCTGAACAGAAGCATGGCTTCTAGGTAGTCATATATATTTACAGACAATGGTCATGACATAACTTTGATTTTTAAAAAGCAATTGTACTCTGATACATGATCCCACAAAGTACTTTATTCCCCATTAAATGTGTTCATTTTGTGAAACCATGATTGTATCTGGATGCTTTAGTTTATTAAGAAAAGGAAAAAAGAAAAAAAAAAAAGCCCTACCAATACAAACAACAAAGTTTGTCTTATCTTTGGCTGCCCAAAGCTAAGAAGCATGAGGGGTAACTGAAAGCAAGCAAGTTGGATTTTGTTCAGTTTTGGTATATAATTTATTGACATTATATACATAGCTGCAAGTTATCCCTGTGCAAAATCTTTGGAGACTCTTTGATTGTGCTAGTGAAACAGAAAATACAGTTTGATGATGAAATTACTAGACAGCTGTGCCAGAATATCATCTTTGGAGATATGTTTCCTTTTATTGCTAATGCTAATTAATGATGCAAGGAAGGAACTGCTATTCTGCATAAGATCCTGAGATGAGTTAAAAGATCTGGTGCTTAGTTTCTGACAAATGCTGTATTTTCATTTAGAAATGATGGGTCCTTAGGAGGCAGTAAACACAGGAACCCACTCTTGCTGCCATTTTTTTAGGATTCATATGGGAAGTACACTTCAAGACATGGTACCACAAAGAAAGTTGCACGTCCTGTAGAGATCTGTAGTGGCGTGTATTCCCCAAACTG
This sequence comes from Astur gentilis, assembly GCF_929443795.1. Lineage (NCBI taxonomy): Eukaryota > Metazoa > Chordata > Aves > Accipitriformes > Accipitridae > Astur > Astur gentilis. The sequence continues at coordinate 14,264,447 of NC_064913.1, forward strand.
TGGTTTAAGCCCCGAAAGCTGATCTGTGGCAGGATTCTTAACTCCGTGAGATCTTACATTGTGATTGTTCTCCTAGTCTTTAAAAGCGAAGATATTTGTTTATTTATTTTACTTGAAGCTTTGAGCTAGGCAGCCTGGTGATTTCTATAAGCTGCACTGCTTCTAATGTAAAGACGGTGACATTTGTGAGGCCTGGAACATACAGCTTGTGGGTTTTGAAGTCAGGTGTACTGCCAGTTTGTTTAATCCTTTTGGGTTTTCAGCTGCTCGGTGCTTAGACCTCTTGTTTCTGTCACTCAGGGCTTCAGAACTTACTTTCTTCTGGGTGAGCAGGCTATCAATGGATTGGGGTAAAATTGTTCTTAGCTTTCTATACAACCAGAACGGACTTCCAAGTTTAGCTTAAATCAATTGCTTTTGTGGCATCTTGCAGACTGCTTTTGCTTTCAATTTTTTTATTTTTTTTTTTTTTTAGCTTCCCAGCCAAGTTAGTAACATAGCCTTGAATCTTTCTCCACATCTGAACCCACTTGCTGCTTCTAAAGTTGTCAAATTAGTGCTCTGTGCTAAAGCGTCTCTGTAGTGCTTTTAAATTTAAGTGTTAGTCTGTAGCTATAAAAAAGCACTTTTGTGCCTGCCTATGCAAAAGATGGGCAGAATTAATACTTCACTGATTGCTGTGAAAGGCTGGATAAAAAGCTCCTATTAGTCGTCTTCCTTGCCGTTTCCCCTCCTCTGTGGCCACAGCTAACAACGTAATCGCTGACCCTTCGGACATAGGCTGAGATTGCACAAAGCGACCGGAGTGACCAACGCCTCGCTGCTGCCCAGAGCGGCGTTCCTGCATCCTGGGTCCCTTACCAGGAATTGTGTTCTTGCCGGCACTGGGGCTCATCTGATCGTTGATGAATCGCTTCAGTTCGCTGCGCTGTTAGAAAAATAACCTATGGAAAGAAAGTGAGGGGGGGAAAAGTGAATTGCTTTCTCCTGATTTAACGGTCTGGACCAGCTTGGTTGAGAGGACTGGGCCAAGGAGAGATCCCGGCTGCGTTTCTGGGAGCTGAAGAGCACCAGGGAAGGATGGACCACCCCTGTCAGTGACTGCGAGCTGTTTGATCAGTGTTATAGTAAAACCTTGCTCTTCCCTAGCACATGCTTAAGATGGCTGATATGTCAAGCTGGGCCGGGGTGATGCTAACTATGTTTATCAGGTACTTTGGTTTGGCACAGCACTTACAATACTTGACTACCTGCCTGATTTTCTCTGATTGGAGATAACCAGACGTACAGCTGTGATTTGAGCACGTAAAATCAGTATCTCCTCACACAGTGGGTTGGAGCTGAGAACTCTGCGCTATGTCTGTATACTGAGAATATATTCTTTGCATACAAACAGGCCATCTCGTTGAGAGTAGCCAGTAAAAACTGGCAATGGTCTAAACTGCATTAGGCAGATTTTTAACGGTTTTAACACCCACTCCCCCCGCCCCCACCCCCCGGTAAAAATCTGGAGTTCAGTAACATGACAGTAAAATATCATTTGCCATTTTACTAAATGAACAGTGAAATACTTATTCCTACTAGGGAAAAAAGAAGCCAACAGTTGAAAGCTTTAAGCCAAATTTAAAATTGAAAGTGTTTTGCTTCTTAATATTGTGTACCAATGCTGCGATCTAGTCTAGAACTCTGTCTACTTTGTCATTTTGTCTCTTAGCAATACAGACCAGAAGCACTTCCTTCCTTTCTAATACTCCAGTGTTATAATCTAGGTTTAAGAATCTTATATCTTTTTATCTTAGCTGACATCAGCTTTCCTTCTATTTGCCTCCTCTAATAAAGAGACCAAAGACCAAGTTATTTTGTCAGCTCTGTGTAATCCTACCAGTAACTGCTCTACCAGTGTGACCTGCAGGCTGTCAACCAGATGATCATCACTTAAACCTTTACCTTGTTTTACCATAGGAGCTCAGTCTGCCGTATTTTGACATACTACTGCTATTAAACTGCTGGAATTGACCCTGTTCACTCTGTGGATTGAAGCAGAGGTTTCTACTTCCCCGTCTGCAGCTCTACAATTCTGGTGTCTGTTCAGCATATGCTAGCACCATATGGGAGAAAGGGAGGTGTTAGCTTTTCCCTTCTCTCCGTGCGTAACCTGGGAAGCGGTGGGTGATGCCTTGCATACGCGAGGAATACCGGCTGCGATCCGTGCGGGATCCGCGCGGGCTGAGGTTCCGTGCTGCAGTCTCGCAGTCATGTAGATGGCTAGGTAAGAATCCTAGCCTCCTGACTACTTCCTTGCTGAATGTTGTGTTTTAAAATCATTCGTACATCCAAGGGTGCTTTTATTTGGGGGTTTTTTAAGTTCATTAAACTGGGTTTCGAACTACAGTCTTGTGTTAACTGCATAGTGCTCGCTTATTAAAACAGAAGCGGCTGTGAAATCAATCTGTAACTATTCAAAACAGACATCCTTCAGAGTTCCTTTTGGTCTTTTGAAACATCATACAGGAGGTATGGCAATAAAGGACATTTTTCTTTAACTGAGATGGCAGTGCAGAAGAGGGAATGCGTTTTGGGGGTGGGAGGGGGAGAAGGATGGTGGAGGGGATGAGGCTGCTTCAGCTGGTGTTGCTGAAAGAAATGTCTGTGCCCTGCTCTGAGGGTCGCTGAAGTAGATCATCCGTTTGCTGAGCAGGTTGCTGGCACTTAATGAAGAAAGTTCACAAAAGTGTGAAAGGGCCATTACGGTGTCATCAGCAAGGAGAGGCGATCACTCGCTCACTGGGGGAACGAGGGATTCCGCTTTTCAACTGTCTGTTGAAGTCTTGAAATTCTTGTCACCCCATCCCGGGCTGCTGCCACCGCTGGAGGAGCATGGGGCTCTTTGGTTTTGACTTTTTGGTTGACTCATTGTCAAAATACTTCAGATCTTTTTTTTTTTTTTTTTTTTTTTCTCCCCACCCCCTAAACAGAAGGTACATTTTCTGAGTAGGGGCTCATTCCCTTGCTTAGAAGCAGGTGGAAAATGAGAAGTATGGCTTCTGACAGGAGAGACCGATGTCTGACGTGTCCTCATGGGGCAGGCAGAAGAGAACGCTTAGGGGATGGGGCTGTCATTTGTGTGCCTGTGTGCTCATTTCTTCCCTTCGATTTTTGTGCAGGCTTTGAGGTATAGCCACGTGTTACTTGTAAGCTGTTTTTTTGCTTTAGAGCTCACATAGCTTACCAAGGCTTTAAAGTTAATGATTGATTAACTTTATTTGTTATACAGCTTTTAATTCCAGGAGCTGCATAGATGCACTGTGGTTACTTTTTTTTTTTAAGTTAACTAAACTTGCATGATCTAATAAGCAGGCAAACTACCTCAAGTATTACTGTTTAAATGTCTTTGGTTTCCCTACACTACCAGGCTTAAGTGCAAATAATGCTTGGAAAAGTACATAGTAAAGCTTCTTTCAAATAGATCTTACAAATGATTTGACAAGAAAATCTCTCTCTCTGCACCATGGAAACTCTTGACTTCCATCAGTGAAAATTGTAAAATGATTATAATTATCTGGAACTTTTTGGCTGTGCCATAAGAGAATGATAGCGTCACCTCACTAGTAATTTTATTTTCAAGCTGATGATGGGCTTTCTAGACAAGAATATATCCTTACCATACAATGCGTGTAATGTAAATGTGCATGTGCACGTATCCAGCTATCTTTTATAACTCCTGAAATTTGAAATAATTGACAAATGTCTGTTTCATGTCTTGGCAAAAAATGCTTTTCTGTTCTCAAGGTAACTTAGATTCCAATGAAAAGATTTTGATATTCTTAACAATCCCCTACATTCATAAAAGCAAAAGAAAAACCTAATAGAAATATTTTTGTGGGAGGGAGCCATGATAAAAAGAAGATAGTTTTGATAAAAAAGATGATGGATGTCTTTCTATGAGAGTACAGGAATGAAGGTAACTATAAAAGTCTAGGAAGAATGGTGCATCACAGCACAATGACTTTTTTAAATATATTTTTTAAGTGTTTTATAGTTTTGAATTTTGGGCAGGGCCTAGACGTGAAAGGATGTATCCCAGAGTATTATAAATTCTAATAAATTCTTTGAATTATTGGTACTTCTGAAATTGTTGAAAGTTATGTTTGCTGAGATTCTAATATGTCACACTCTTAAGTTGTATGTTCTCTGCCTCTCCCATTACATCTGAAGCTGGGGAGGGCGGTGGGGGGCAAGTAATGATATTAAACCAAAACTGTCACTGATCTATGTCTGTTAGGAGCTATCTAAAAGTCTTTGAGTTAATGGAAAGATTCCCACTGGCTGTATACTGTGGATCAGATGCTTTGTGAATTCTTCCTTTATTGCATCATTTTGTGTCTTTTATGTAGTTAGTATTCTTCGGCAATTTATTGTCTGCTTACCTGCATCTATTACAGGGCCAAGAAAGTACTGTTGGCACTTAACATATAGTAAAATGATAGTCTTTTTTCATAATAAGGTGTTCTTCAATATAGGTGTGTTGGAATTCATAAAGATTTTGAAAATATGGTTTAATATGAGCCTTTGAAGTATCAGGAGAGACTTTATGCACTTTCTCTATAATAGTATAAATTATTTATTAGTAAACTGTAATAAAACTGCAGTCTTTAGGCTATAAAAATAATGCTTGTCATCTGCTGGTTCTGAAAACTTTTAACTGTTAACTGTTTTTTGTTAGTGTCCTTCCACTGCAAGAGAAGGTCATATGTGTTGTGAAGAAATGCAAACTACAACTAGAACTCAAAAGAAGGAAAAAAAATTGAGAAAACAAAGCTTGGGCAACTGTCTTGCTAGATCCAGGATGATCCCTGTAAGAATGTCCTTATGACTTAATTGAAAAAATATTTTGGGCAGCTCTTTTTTTTTTTTATTTTTTTTATTTTTTCCTTCTTTTTTTCTCTCCCATCACATGTGGGAGGATGTGATGTTCATAGATGCTTCCTATGGTGCGTGATCATGATTTGATTATCTCCCTTTCTCATTTCCATTTACTTTTTTCTCTACTTTGTGAGATTTGGTTTTTTTTAATAATTTATCATTGTATCTTTTGGTGGTGTGTTCTTTTTCTCACTTTAGTTATTATTTCATTAATCTTCTGATAGAGAATGAAAAATTTGTCAGTTTGAAAGAGTAGAAAGGAGAAACAACAAAAAAAAGGTTCAATTTGGGGAGATACCCTGATGATCAAGGAGAGATGGGATCTGTGAACCGTGGAAGATAAGAACTCGGAAAACTATGAAATTCATAACCCTGCTGTATGTAGAATGAATAAGGTATCGTTGGACACATCTACTTTCCAATCATAAACTAAAAGTACATTTTAGCAAATCATTATTTGGTAAGTAAAGGACAATTTTAAAAGAAATAATCTATTCGGTGATAAAGAGTTTAAAATATTTCTAAAGATAATACATTTTATGCATTATAAGTGGGTTCAAGTGTCACATTTATGATTCTGTAGAAGTGAACATCAACAGTATATCATTATTCATATAGGTCTAGATATTAAATGAATTTCTTGCAATTTAAAACGCAAGCCTCATGATTCAGACTACTTTGCAAGCAACATGAAAAGCATCCTTTTGTAGACATCAGTCTTGAACAAAGTGTTGTTTACACCGTGGATCAAATATGCAACATTAAAATGCATTATAGGCATATTACTGACTCATTATATGACAGAAGTGTGTCAGTGAAATTAACAGCAACAAAAAAGACAAAGATTTTCTTACCTCGTAGTTGGAAGGTAGCAGCTGTTTGAGTAATTCCACAGAGGGGTAACAATGACCAACTGACTTGCACGTTTTAAAGAAAAAATGATATCAAATCCTTTGAGGATGCCATATGTTCTGTGCTTTGAGGCAGGCTGCGTACGGTATCATAACAATTAGACAAACTGGAGACTCTGCTAAAATTTGTTCCAAAATGCCAGCAGAGAAGAATTTCTTGGGGCTTTTTAATTGTGAACAGAGACATACCTAGGCTGCCATTATTTATTAGAAAACTAGTTAGTTAAAGAGCAGATTTCACCCCCTCCCCCAATCCTTTTCCATAGGGAGCTATATATAATTAAGCTGGTTTGGTATGTTTGGGGTTTTTTTGTTTGTTTGTTTGTTTGTTTGTTTGTTTCCTAAAATGATGGTTGACTATTTTTTTTCAATTATGGTTATTATCCTTTTGCTTACAGAGAGACTGTAAAATGATGTTGCTTAGAATAACGTGAACTCCTTTTGTCATTTGTGGATGAGGTACGAAGGACGCTCAGTGTGCTGAACCAGCCTTGGTAATTCCCACCGGGAGTTGGACCGTTCGGGTGATTACTGGGTCCAGGTATCTGTTCTGTAGTTTGGTATTGAACTTCGGTAGCTCGATGTAACTTCTTGCCAGACCTGCTCTGATTTCAGAAAGCCTGTATCGACTGCTTTCCCGAACTGGGCACATACAAATAATCCGTGCTGATGTTTTGGAGATAAGTCACTCGCCAAACTTCGGCTAGCTCGAAGCGAGAGGCTGGTATCACAAAAGATATATTTGGAGCCATTAGGAAGCAGAAAGGCCTATTAGCTGAAACTGCTACAAAGATGTTTTCGGTCTGTGCAACACAGTCTCCAGAGACCTGCCAGGACATACAACCCTCCGTTAACAAGCTGAGAGATGGTTTGTCTGCGGATACCCATATATACTCCGAGCTACTCTATCCATTTTGAAGCAAGGCCTTTTCTGCTGCGTGGGTCGTATTATTTCTTTGCCTAATAACTGACAGCAAGATCCACAGTGGCACTTGACTGTTTTTCCAGTGTCTTGGTTCTGTCTGGCAGTTCACAAAGAGCCTGTCTGACCCTCTAGGCATTTCGGCATTCAGCTTTTCTTTTATTTAAAGCACGTTCCTTGTACATGTGCAAAAAAGGTCCCCAGAGCTTTATAATTCCTGCTCATGGTGCTTTCTAATGCAGTATTGCCATATCGAGGGCTGTGGTTCCCAGGTCCCCTTGTAGCCCCTCTCCTTCCCCCCCTCTCCCCCCAGCCCTCATCCAGAAGTGCATTGAATCCCCAAATGGATCTCGGAAGTCAATAGAATTATTGAGGTTTACTGTTTTTTGATGAAGTTAAGGACTAGGAAGAAAGCCGTGTAACCAAAGGCTTGCGGAAGAGGCAGCGCAAAACGACAGGCGTGCGGTGGCGAAGGGTTTCAAGTCTGGGATTTTGTGATCTGTTAGATCCGATGTCAGGGAGAGCAGAGGAAGGAATGAAAGATCCTGTGCTTGTCTGTGATACGATGAAAGAATATAAAAGTTTGAATCAATATTGACCATCCAAGCCTAAAGGCAGCACAATTTGAAGGGTTATTTATGTATTTGAGAATAAAAAGAAAAACTCTTTCTGAATGTTTTAGGTTTTGTTTCTATTTTGGGGGGTCTTTTTTCCCTTTAGAGAGAGATGTTTAAAGCTGGGAAGCTTGCCATCACAGAGCTAGTATCAATCAATATAAATCAGCATGTTAATCATAAGTAAAGAGGTCAGAGGTGTGTGGCGAATACAGTTTTAAACATACTTCTGCAGTTTATCATGCTTGTTCTGGTAAGTTGATGTACGTGTACATATTTACTGTTTACATACACTTCAGAAGTTGAGTAAATAATGCTGTATTTAAAAGAAGATATATATGTGAATTCTGGTGTTTGCTTTGTGGTTTTTTTAAAAGAAGCATTAAGTAATGGTTGTAAGGTATGGTACAATAGTGTAATTTTCTACATGACCTCAGTATTATAGGCCTAGGTGTTTACCTGGTTGGTGTAAAGGGAGCAAAGGCAAGCTCCTTCCCTTTATTTCTACGTTAGGGGCTTCTACGTTTTGTTTCCTGCTTCTCGGATGTTGCGAGCATTGACGTTTCTAGAAAAGCCCCAGACTGTCGGTGACTGGGGACCTGTGATGCTCTCGGGATCTGTCTCCATGGCTGTGGTATCAATTCTTCGGGGCTCCTAACAGCCGGTCTGGGTGAATCAAGAAATCTGCTATTAATGGCTGTTCCTTTGAAATGCCTTTGCTGCTGCTGCAGAACAAAAGACAGGGATGCAGGCGGTCCTGGAGCGCTGGCATTGCTATCGCCTGCTTTAACGAGCCATGGCAACCACGAGGAGAGGATCCTGGGGCATCTCCGCTCTGAGGGTGCCATCTGCCACGTCTCGGCCGAAAAAGCCCTCGCCTCCCTGCGTCTGATGGGAAGGTGGTGGCGGGAGGTGTTTGCTCTCCAGGAAAAATGCAGTCCCAGAAGGAAGGGGGGGAACTGAAGATCCTCACCGGGGTGGGGGCATCGTGAAGTGAGAGGATTGCTTAGCAAAGGGATTTCTTGCTTTTAAGGAAAGAGTATTGCTGTTTGTCTCGATAATGGGATGATGGAGTGTCTCCTTCACTTTTTACTTAAGGTGTTATATGCCGTTGTCAGTCATTTTGCATCCTCTGAACGTTGCAGGCAGTCACTTCTTGGAGTAAGAAGTCATTTTGCATCCTCTGAACGTTGCAGGCAGTCACTTCTTACTCCAAGTCATACACCCAAAGCAACGTAGGGCAATCTGGTAAAAAGGATTAAGCGTAGGTATTGTAATATCTTCTTTGTTACACTTGAGAGGTCTTTCCTGCTGAAATTAAATTTAATTGAACTTGCTGCCTGGATACCTCGCGAGCACTGTGCGTCAGACTGGGAGAAACAGCCCGCAGCACTCCTGTTAAAGGTGGCAGACGGGCAAGTTTTGACGGTAGGGTCGGTCCAGAGCCAGGACCTGGGAGTCGTAATATTTTGGGAAAGAGATTTGTAAAGGGCTACTGGCTAACTCTGAGTTCGGCGAGATCCTTGGCTTCAGCATTGTCTACGGTCATGCTTCACTTCTAATTTGGAAGGCAAAAAATAGCCCAGCATCCTTAAAAGGTGACTGCTCTTTAAGAAACTAAGCAAGTGAGCACGTAAAACAAATCTTTGTCTCCCATTTTACCGGGTGACCTACAGAGAAGCAGGATTGTCTCACAAAGTAGCTGGAAGGGGACCTTCCGTAGCAAGTCTCATAAACCCAAGGGAGAAGGAGATGTTGTCGGTACAGGGGTAGGGACAGCACGGAACTGGGCACACGCACAGCCAAGTCCCATCTTACTCAGCCTAACAGCAGTCTCGCTTCCAATCCTTCGTTAAAGGTTTTGCCCCTTTGTCAATAAAGTTAAATGAACCTGGTAACGAATGAATATAAAATTAATATCACTTTGCAAAAAGAGTAGCAAATGAATATGAGCTATAATTGTCAGTATAGACACTACAGTACCTATGCAAATCTAGGTGGAGGTGAAGAGGAGTAGGTGTAGTATATGTGTAACGTTATTTAGGAATTTGTGATTTTCTTTACAGGTTTAAGATGATCAGGTATCTACAAGAGAGAAGACTGGAGTTCAGCGTTAGCTGGCATTGTGGATCTTGTGCATCTGTAAGATTCTTTTTTTTTTTCTTAGGATTTTTAGTACCTTGCACTGTTTTACTGTTGTTACTCTGTACATCTGCTGCTTTAATTTCTATGGCAGTTTATACTGTATATAAAAGCACTGACTGCTTTTGCTGTTACAGTATGTTTGCTATTGACTTGATACGTGCTTCTCTGTGTAAAGCCAATTTAGATTTCATAATATATCAATAGGAAACTCAGTTCAAAAAGCAGACTGATTAATAAATGGCCCAGTGTTTCAGCATTTATGGATACCATTTCATTTTATCTCACTGTGAATTGACAGGTTATGTCAGGCAATTGAGAACAGAATGCGGTTCAAGTTCTTTTGTGCTACTGAAATGTCTTTTAAGAGGTAAAATATTTTAATTAAAAAGACAGCTGAAATCTTAGCTCTAACTCTCCTTGCTATATCAGATTTTTAAGTTGCAGTCTTAACCATAACTATTCTTATCTTTATATTAGGTGTCTATTTTACAAACCTATTTTTTTCATAAAAAATGTTATTTCTTTTTAATTTCCTTCTGGAGATTGTTTAGTTTACCGATCTCAGGAAGCGAAATATGTCAATACTAATTCCCCGAGTACCTGTTTCTTGTTTGAAATTTAAACTAGCTTAAATTAGGCTTTCTATAGTACAGGCTTAAAGCAAAAGCCTACCACCAGACAGTCTGATCACAGATTATTTTGGTATTGTAGCTGGACATAACTGGTGTAAGAATTGATAAATATTTTCTAAACTTTTCGTATAAAGTAGGTTTATTAAGGAACTCAAATTTTTTTTTTTTTTAAACTAGGTAAAACTGGTGAATTTATTATCAGATAACCTGTGCTTGAATTATTCCATACATATTTGTGCTTGGATGTCGTATTTGAATTTCTGTCTCTCAGAGCAATTATTTTTGAACTGTTCTTTTGTTGCAGGACAGGTAGTCAGGGCACTTACCCCTATAGATCATCCCGGTGGTGTAATCTACTGACGACCATGTCAGGCCTCTTTTCTCTCAGTGTCTAGATTGATCCTTTCCTCAGGTCACCCATCATCTTTCTTTCTCTGTTTGTGCCTGAGAAACAAAAGGAGGGGGCGAACCCCCCCAAACAAAAGAGGAGTAAAAAGGCCAAGACTGATGCGAGGGAGCGGGTAGAAGGGCAGCGGGAAGGGCAGAGCGGGTTTCCGACAGCCCCTGTCCTACGAGACTCTGAAAACAAGCTGGAATAATCAGTCAGGGCGCTCGAGTGCCAAAAAAGCGGTATCCAGATTTCAGGGAGTCTGGTTTTCCAAGTGTCTGTTCATCATATCGTCTCCTTCCAAGCAGCGGAGTTCTTATATTTGCAAGAGACCTGGACCGTGTCCTTAGCTGCCTCCCTATCTGGACTTGCATCTGACAGGACATGAACAGTAATGACCATATGCAGACCATGACTATTATTTTTAGTGTACATCTTTCCTTTAACAAGGTTTGCTGCTGGGTTTGTGGATGAAAGCCCAGCTACCCGCGTTCTGTCTTTTCACCAGCTCTTTGTGCTTAGGGAGAGAACTGGTTCTGAAGGAGGCAGCTCAGACGTCAGAAAAAATGACACTGGTGATGGAATTGCTTCAGCTGCGTTGGAAAAGATCATTCTACTTTGTTTTGAAAGCTACAAGAACAAAGCGCTCTTTCCCTATAATAAGGCCTGTGGCTCCTGCATTCCTCTGCACATCATCACAGAAGGTCAGGCAAGACAACGCAGTGGTTACTTCTCTGGGTCTTTGATAGTTCTGTCACCTTGGTTTCTAGAAATTGATGAGTCTGGCAGCTCATTCATTTCTGGACACTTTAAAAGACACCGAACATTTGTTTCAGTGCCCTGTACTTCAAAATCCTAGGTGACTTTTGAAGGTGACTACAAGGAAGATGAGTAGAGATGCTTCATGCAGCAGAGTTTTTCAGCTGTTGCTTGCTTTAATAGCAAGAAGAAACTGACTTTGTACATGAATTCTTGCCTTTTGCAGATGAGAAGACAGTGTAGCATTGCCAGCTTCCAGCTTCCTCTTAAACATTTGGATCTTCTTTTACTTGGAGTGATAAAAGTCTGTATGCCCAAGATATTCTCCCTGCTAGTAGTCTTGCAATTAAAAAAGAATTAGAAAATAAAAAGAGAGGTTAACATCTCAAAGCTTGCAGGGCCCTGCCTTTTCATCCTGGAATACTAGTGTGGGAGCCTTGCTTTGGTTTCAAATTCCCAGGGAACTCTCCATTGAGAACACCCTGCAACTTTTTGAAGTAGCATGATAACTGCCATTGTCTTGTAGCAACGGATCGAGAAACTTCAGAGCTATAGTAATTTCCCTTTTCCTTCTTCCTGATCTTTTTTTCTTCTTCTTTTTTTTTTTAATTTTTAATTTATTGAGTAGATTTGCTTTTCTCAATCATTTTGGTCAAAATTTGCTGTGAACTAGTACCCCTCTTGTTCCTGCCCTTCTGTGCCAGTAACTTTTGCAAATACTGCCAATGAGACTTCTTTTGAAAGCTTTAACTCTTGCCTGGCTCCTCGGAAACATTTTTGGTTAATGGCTACAGTACAGTTGGCTCAAACTAGAGGTTATTATTGCTAGATAGTTGTGTGTGCAAAGGGAGGTTGTGAAGATGTTGCTGTTGGAGATCCTTTAATAAAAGGCTAGATACCCTTTTGGCTTGGGGCAAAGGAAGGACCGACTGTGTTCCCAGGACTCCTTGTGATTCTCGTGTTCTGTGGTTTTGCCCCTTGTTGCTTGGGATCAGGCAAGGGTTTCCTGGGCTTTTGGCTTTTCTGCCAGCATAGTTCAGTGTTACAGTAATGAGCATTAAGCCTACATCTCTAAATTTTATCAACTAAATGCGCTGAAGGCTCTATATCAGTTTGAAGAGGGTAGAACCATGGTGTGGACAGGAGGGGCTCGTTGCTCGGTTGTTGTTTTATTTGGGAAATTCATCCATGCCGGATACAGGTGCAGTTCCCGGCAAATTTTAAAGCTCTCTAACAAAAGAGGTGTGTGTGAGAGAGAGGGAGTGGAGGACGAAGGGTGTATGTGCATTAGGAAAATGATTTCACAAGTGTTTTGCCTCTGTGCATCCTGGTAGATGGCACCACGTTGCTAACTCTCTGAACTGCTTGTCATGGGGAGGGAAGAGAGCAGACTATGAGAAACAACTACTGGAAGGTAATTTTTCTGTGTGTCAGTAAAATTGAATAATAGAGCAGCGTACAGAAACATAGCAGAAGCTCCTTTTCTAAGTGGTCAGTTTCTAATGCATATTTGTCATTTTAATCGAGTAACACTTTTTTTTCCCCCCAGCATTAACAAAAACCAAAAGATTCTGATTATGTCCAGGAGAGGCATAAAGAGAGACAAACTGATTAATCTTAATCTTGTCCAGTGTGAAAGATTTTATATATAGTCACTATGATCTCTACTCTGACTTTTTAATCCGGGGTCCTGGGAGCTGAATAGCCATTCCGACTGTGCCAGAATGCTTCTGCAAATCCATATTGAGACGTCTTTTGCAAAGGTTCCCTTTAAGCGCCCTCCTGCCAGACCTCTCTAAGTCTCTGACCTGCACAGTATCGTCTCTGAGCTACCTGTAGCAGATGCCAGAGTTATCTGCATCTATAATTCTGTAGGAAAAATGTAAGGAATGAGATTAGGGACTCCCCTGATGGTGGAAAGCACGTGTCCTGTTTCCTTGAGCGTTGTACGCAAGGCTGGGTCAATGCCTCTTTGTTGGGTTTGGGGTTTGGTTTGGTGTTTGTTTGGGTTTAGGAGGGGGGTTTGGTTTGCTGTGGTTTGGGGATTTTTTAATAATGAAGGATTGAATAGCAGTATGGAAGCTATTAAATTTCCAGTTGATGATTCTGTGGAGGACAGAGCCTATCGTTTCCGAAGTTTATAACTTAGCCAGGAGGATCCCAGTTTCCTCTGGTTATGTTGACCTAGGGCCTACATGGGATCCTTGTAAATGCTGTGTCATTTCTGTTGGTATACGCCAGGGATCTCTTTCTTGTACATTCATTATCACCTGTTACATCAGCGTTTAAGAAACTTGACCAGATGGGATGGAAGGCAGAAGGAAAATATGTAATGTGTTTCTTGGCCTATCTTGCCTTCTATAGGGGAAGCAGGATCATGGATTTCTTTTCATTTCATCTGAATGCTCAAATCTGTGTCTTGGTTTGATAGAGATAGTTAAGATACGTTAGCTTAGCTCTCCAGCTGAGTGCAGGGATACTTCTTCTCCTACAATACAGGAAAACAATTTTGTTCTTTTTCTAGGACAGAAAAGGGAGATATAAACATTAGAAAGCCTGTGAAACAGATGGTGATTTAACTGGTAAAGTTATTACAGATAGGATGGCAGTCATTCAGACAGAAGTTGTGCAAATCATAATAGCTTCTCAGGTGCATATGCATGATATGAGCTGTGTTACAGAGCGGGTCAAGCAATCAGTTTTACATTCATATCCTGAGCCTCAGTCATTTTTGTTAGATCACTCTCCTGTGAGCAGCTTCTTCCATCAGGGCATGGAAATTTATTCTCAAATGAAGAACGTTTGTTTGGCAAAAGAGGCAGGAAATTCAGAACTGGTTTGACCTGTTTGTAGATGACCAAGATAAAATTACTTTTAGTCTAGTTGGGATATGGTGGTGACTTATTCTACAAAATACAAATGGAGTTTTCAACTTTAGGAAGGTAACAAAAATATTGCAGGTATTTTTATGTGAAAAAGAATATCCCTAATATTTCCCCACTGTTCTTTCATGTTTATAAAGTGCTTTCATTCAGAAATATCCTAGTTCACCTTTTAGGCTTTTATGTATAGGTATGGACCTGCCTATTTTGTGATTCTTTGTAAAATCTATTCATTAGCACAAAGTCATGTAGATGAGTCTAAAAGTTCTTTGAATAAAGAAAGAAAAAGAACTTTTCCAAATATTGAACCAGGTATAAATTGATGTACCATCATCTCCCTGAAAGTGCAGAAAGCCCGTGACAGGAACTTTGATCTTTTGGACCATTCTTATTATCTCTTTGGAGTGTCAACACTCAAACTGTGTGATAAAAATGTCAGTGGCAATGTTATCCATTTTTGTGTTGATCACTTTCACAGAGGTATTCAGCAACTGAGCCTATTTCTCAATCCCAGGTCATTTTTGAAGCACTAAATCCTTCATCCCTTTTTTCTGTGCAGCTGCCAAAATTTCCTTCTGCTACAATGACATTGATCATGTAGTCTTAAAACAAAATGTATTTATTTAATACAAAATGTAAAGCAGGTGTGATTATGCATTTTAATATAAAGTTCTGCCTCATTTTAGAAAAGAAGATTAGCAGTGCTCTCTGTGATGGAAGAAAAGTAAATTGAATTTAATATCAGGGAATATTTTACTGACTGTCTTACCAGCTCACATATGGTTCAATAAAATTTGTCAGGAGCTGTGGAAGTACTTCCAATCTGTCTGGTAACGTCCCACAATAAGAGAAGACTTTGACAAAAAAACTATAGATCTGGCTGCAGGTTTTGGAGCAGGAACTATTTAGGGTCAGAACCGACAGGTGGGAGCGTTGTAGTTCCGATCTGGTTTTAAGCAGATGATGATCTAGAAAACCTGAGGAAGACTTGGGTGCGGGGATACACGTGCACGCCTGTAACGTGAAGATGCGCCTTCTCAAATGCCAACTCTCCGGTAGCGTTTTGTTAATGCCTCTAGGTTTGACAGACTGCAGACGGGTGGGAGTTACGTGGCCAAGAAACCCTTCCTCGCCCGTGGAATGGCTCTGTCGTGCCCCAGGAGGTTGGAAGGGCAGAGCGTTCAGGAGGGCCAGTGGACTCCTCTGTGCCGCGGTGCCGCTCTGGCTCCCGGGTGCAACCACCTGCAGGGAGCAGAAGAGAAAGATGCGCCAGAGGAGGTCTGGGGGGGTTAGCAACCTGCCTACGGCTTTAATCCCAAACGAAATGGGTAGCTGCGGAGGTCGCCACGACGAACAGAAGTGGCAAAGGAGATGTGACTGGACTAGGCTTCCACTTACGTAAGTGGAAGTCAGCAGAGCCAGAATGAAAGTGAACTTTTTGGTTTTTTTCGCCAAAGATTGCCTAATCCTAGATTTTGGAAAAGAGCTAGTACCTGTTACCGTAGGACCAATAAAAAAGGTAGATGGGGGCATATAACAAATCTATCACGTATGTTCTAAAAGAGAAATCTAAACAAAGCCTCGGCAAGCCAATAGAGCACATTTTACGGGAAATAGAATTATTTAAGGCTTGAAGATAATGCAAAGTGGGATGCTGCAGGGGTTTACCGAAGGTGCATTGTGCCAGGCGGAGAGGATATCGTTCTTTACTAAAATTAATGAATTTCTAGACCGAGGAGGTGTGGCCGACATCATCTGTCTGTACTGGATATCTGGAAATTAATATCTGGATATTAATAGTCAAAAGTAGAAAACTGGGGATCAGTGTAAGTAAAATATGCGATTAGCTAAGTGAGAGACAGCACTGGTTTGTGCTGAATGAGAAAGTACAAGGTTGTGTAGGTGTCACTGTTGGAGTTCCTGAAGGATGAGTCTTGTGATCAATCTTAAATTTTTCCTCAAGTGACATGGACAATGAAAGTGAGAGCAAGTTGATGACATTTGCTGATGAGGAGGAAGAAAGAGTTGGGTCAATTAGTTGATCACTGAATGACTAAGTCACTATTATTATACAAGAGTTGGAAACGGAAATGAAAAATCATAGGATGCATTTGAATTTGATTCTGTACAGAAAGAGGAAGTATTTGTCATTATTCAACACAATGGAGAGGTGTCTTTTAGAAGTGCTAATTGACAAATTTGTTTACTTGTCAGGAAATAAACTTCTACGTTTGATTTAGTAAAGTCGGAGACAGAATATTCTTTTTTCCTTCCAGGGAAAAGAACACTTCATTTGCTCTAAAATATGAGACTAACACATGAATGAGTGGTATAACCTGAATGTGATAAATTTGGAATAAACCTGGAAATTAGAAGCTTTCTAAAAACAGAGTAGGGAAGTTTTATCTTCCGATCAGCGCAAGAGAGTGAAATAGTTTGAAGATGGTGTTGGAAGAAACTTTATGAAAAAAATTACGCAAAATGTTACACACAATAGCAGAGAAATGGGCTAGGTAGGAGCCCAAGAGATGCTGGTTCAACAAGATTCATCAGCCTGGTTTTAGGAATGATGAAAACATGAACATGGTTGCGTAAGTTGAACACTTGGTAGTTTTTGTGTCCCTCTTCACTCGGGGTTATTCTGAAGGGAGGAGGAGAAGGAAAGGCAGACTATTTCATCCCTTTTTTGGTCAGGATAGCTATGGTAATTGATTTGGCGATTACCTGGAAGAGGTGGTTTGTTAAACGGTGAGTAAGGTGTGTGCGTGTAACAACTGCCTCCCATGTTGACCCTGGTTGTACTGAGAGCTGGAAATATCAATCTCTGCAGCTGGAGTTAGTGTCTCGGCCTCCGGAGCGGACGTAATTAGAGACTTGGACTGATGTTGGAGGCCCACAGTTTGACTTTCCGCATGCTCCTTCACAGGGCCAATAATCATCCAAAATATTTCATATCTATCCAGCTACTTTGTAGTAATAATGCACGTATTTAGTTTGTCGTGACCTAAACTACAACAGTTAGGCTCAGTGCTGTAACAGATCCTTTTCTTTTGCCAATAAGAACCTGACAGTTATGCACGGGGATACCTTAACTACTTTGCTTTTCATGGAAATGAACCCAATAGTGCAGTAATATGAGGAAAAAAGGAATTCTGCAAATTAAGCTGACTACCGTCAGATTTGACACAGTGCTGAATGGTTTGCAACGCGGGCTTGCACACCTCTGCAAACGAGAGCAGAACATTTTTCCTGTAGAATCAATTTGCAAGAACGGATCAGAGAGAATTGGAGAGAAATGGTACAAAGGGGAGACCGAGAGAAGGGTGGCGCAGATAAGGAGAGAGAAGGAACCAGAATATCAAAAAGATGGCAGGAAGAAAAGGATAAAGATAAGCAGGGATAAGGGATATGCGAAGGGGGGCTGAAAAAAAGTGGAGAGGGCATGGGGGAAAACGAGCAGACAGAGGAGGGTGTGCATGAATGCCTGTAGGAGTTGCCGAAAAAAGGCTCACGTGCCCAGCAGAAGCAGAGCAAGATGCAGGATGGATGCACGTACTGGGGGAGGGGGAGAGGCAGGGAGTACACGCAGCGGGAGGGGGAGACGGATAGATGGCAAACATGCATGTAGGAGTGGTGGGGAGAAATAGTGGATGTACACAGCAGGGCGAGAGCAAGCGAGAGAGACGCACAGCAGATGCACGCAGCAGGGGGGAGAAATGCATAGAATGGGGCGGGGGAGCAGCGCGGGGAAAGTATCGAGAAGCCTCAACAAAATTAAACAATAAAATAATAAGAAAGCATAGAATTTGTGATTTGGACATTTATCACTATTTAACACGGGAAATCAAAAGACTTTGAAGAGAATTTGCATTAGTTAAAAATTTTAAGCACTTCAAATGTTAATGGTGTTTGGTTTGGAATAAGACTATGCTTGACTTAATGAATTCCTCTTTGCATTCGCAGTGAAGCAGATGTCTGCTTTCTGTGTCTGACAGGGGACCCAATCCATCGCTTTTTGACGTCAATAGGACAGTGGCTTTCTCAAGGGCGTGCATTTATCTTGTCAGTGTGGTCCAACCGACCAGCCTCGCTTCTCTGCTCTGGTCTCGCACAGGTGAGGAAAGTGGGTGCGAAGTGTCGTCACCTAAACTCTGTGAAATCTTACCGGCTGTTGGATGCTTCTCGATATTCTTAGGCGTGTTTGGGCACCGGTCCCTGTTAAGCAGGGCAGCATGCAGTTGAGGGGAGGCTGCTGTGATGTGCCCCCGTGTGTGGTTGTAGAGGTATCTGGCACCAGCCCGATGGCACGGACGGGCTCAGACCACCCTAATGCTAAGTATAAAGCAGCATAAATAAAAGAGCAGTCAAAGCGTAACATGGGTTAAGGGACAGTCTGTGGAGGATATTTTCTTTTTTTTTCTTTTATTGGATTAAATGATGTGTGTCTTTTCCCAGTTTCTGTGGAAAATATACAAGAAAGCTCCAACAATTTTTATGAGCGTAACGTAAACTGCACTGGTATGCATATGGAGGGAACACTGCCACCAGAGTGATTTTGTTATTACAACTGTTCACAAAGTTGCTTCTCTTGACTGAGCTGACAATTTAAAAGACAATCTATAAAGGAACAAAATAACATGGGAAAAGTGACTCAAAGGGAATCACTTTTGTGAAGAGACAATGTTGGTACAGCAAAGACATGAGAAACTGAAGGTTGAAGAAGCTGTTTCTCAACAAAGCAGGGGTTCCTCAACAGGAGAGGGGGCTTCCACGTGGAAGAAATGTGGTGCTGGAAAACTTGGCCTCTCATGACTGTTTTTGTGGGTGGAAGCACAGGAATGTACATAGGATGGGCAGCAGTGGGGGCTGTTAGGAAAGCCCGTCTCTCCTGCAAATGCTTTCTACCCCCTAAAATAATTTATTCCCATTGATTTGAGAAAGTCTCTACATTGCAGGCTTTTGAAGAGGAGAGTTACCAGTGTCCAAATTCATGGGACAAAGTGAGTACAGCCAATGTATCCATGCAGACTTGCACCTTTGATCATGGCGCGGCAATGTGAGGCTTTCGTAGCTTCAGTGAAAAGTAGAAGTATAGTGACTGGATTACCCTAAGGTGGAAACATGGTAGAAGACATGCTCAAAAAGCGGTAAGTGCTCTTACTCGTATCACTGTTTTCGTCCCTTCTGAGAGACTTTCAGAGAGTAAAGATTTATTTTCTTGAAGTTTCATTTAACTTCTGCAAAATGTTCTGTAGTTGCTGCTGTCTTCCTACAGTGTGAGGGGCTTCATGGAATGCTGTGCTCTCTGGCCGAGCAGACTTAGCGGAAAGGAGAGAAGGTGGGTGAAATACGTGGGTTTCGAGAGAGGAGATGTATACGTCAGAGACTCGTGTCAAAATGGCATTACAGTAGGCCATACTGAGAAATTAGGAAGTCCTAAGAAGAGTCTGCCTGTCTCTTGTTCAGATTTGGAAGGATCTCGCTGCCTGTTTCCTTCTGCCATAGCGAAGTCTGTGTGTGATTTGACAAGCAATGTGGAAAAGCAGGGAGGGAGACACCCCTGCCACAAGAACTTGGCTTTTTGTATAAGTGGAGCCGAAAATAAATATGGAGAAAAGTGGCGGGACTGATGTATTCAATTAGATTTTAATGTGTCTGAAAGGGTAGTTCGGAGACAAGCTGGCCCTTCTACTTCTGTGTCCATTGGTACCTGCTCCGAGGGTCCATCACTGCTCTCGGTGTAAGTGCCGTTTGCATTCATTGCCTGTAAACGTACGTCCCGCAGTCTCCTCCTAGCTCTGTTGTGAGTTTCCTCTCCTTTTTCTGAACCGTATAGGTAGGAGGATTTTGCGTAGACGCTGCTGGAGCGGGAAGAGGTTTGGTCTGAACTGCTGTCATGGCCATCTCCATCCTCGGAGGTTCTGTTCTCTGGTAGCATCAGCCCGGGCTGTTCTCGTTCTGCGCCCTCGCGCTGTTCTGAATACAGCGTGGCGTTGCTGAGTCAGTTGAGTGAACAAAACAAATTCTGATGAATGGGAGCTCTCTCTTGCACGTATGCACGACCGTATTTTCGGAGCGCTGCTGTGGCAGAGGGAGGACCTCGCACCGCTCCCCTGGGCTCCCTGTGAAGCTGCCTGAAGCTGATGGGCAGATGTGTCTTCGAGCTGGGTCCAGTATACATAAAGGACTAAATAATTGCTTTTGGAATGCTAAAAATAGCTAAGATACTCATATTGTCTCTTTCCATGTTGCCATAATAAGTTTTGTCTCTTTTCTTAGATGCTTTAAATTTCTCCATGACATTGAAAAGGAAAAATCTTGTTAGTCCAGATGTTTGAATAGGACTTGGAAAAAATCTCCCTTGGCATTCCGATAATTCTGTTTTGTAACCAGTGTTGGCCTGGGAAAGCAAGGATTATCTTGGGCAGTTCAAGTGTGACAAGATGAGCTGAATCTTATTATCAGACAGAAAAAAAAGAGACTAAAATACAAGGGAATTGGTAAACGGTGGTGATTTGAAAATCCAGTAGATACGGCTTCAGTGGGCCCATTGTAAAAGCAGAAGCTTTAGCTGAGGTTTTCAGATGGGTGAGAATTGATAACTCTGTGAAGCAAACATTGCTGCTAAACAGAACCTGTGTATGAGTGTTGTGGTGCCAGGAGCACCATTTGGTTTTGGGTACTACGATTGCTCTGTAATTCTCTGATGAAATCTTTGCTTTTCAATAAGTGTTATTTTATTTTTTATTTTTTTTTAAGATAGTCTCATATGTTAATAGCACAACCAGGTGTATTGTGAAATATATTCTACTGCATACGTAAGTAGCACCTCATAAAAAAAATGAATCTTGTTTATGAAGTGGCTGCTATGAAGATTTAATTCTGGAGGGGCAAGCTTTAGAAATACGTATAAAATACTAAAACCTTTCTGTTTTTCATCGGCTGCTCTACTGAAATTAATTTTACAGAATATCAAATTAGATACTGTTTGTTTAACTACTTGAACTGTAGGGGTTACATGCCAGATAAAGAAAAGTGTTTTGAATATAAAATAGTTCAAAATTAAGTCATTTTAAAATGGGAATGAATACTGTGAGAAAAGCTCAGTCCCCTTCAGCTCTGATTAGTGACTGTGTGATACTTAAAGGGATAGACTTGAATATTAATACATGGTTGATGTGTCCTATCTTAAATCTATTCTATAAAAATTAGAATTAGACGTACAGCATAAATCACATCTGATTCTGGCATTTCATAACATGTTCTGGGTTTTCTTGGTGGGGTTTTTTTTTGAGGGGTGTGTGTTGTTTGTTTTTAACTTCAACAGTAGCACTGTTGTGATTTAAATTACGCTTCATATTCAGAATGAAATTAGAGGACCTTATCTGGATGTTGATTGCAATCTTGCTGATTTTTTTTTTTTTTTTTTTTTTTTTTTTTTTTTTTTTTGTTCAGGACCATGCAGTCTGCAGACACTGTAGCCTCTTTTTTCCTGTCAACAAGCAGAAGAAAAAACATTGAATTCTCACATGTGATGAAAGACTGGAAGGAAGAGGCAGAAAGGAAGAGAGCAGAAAGTAAAATGGCAGGTAGGGGAAGAGAGCACTGAAATGCAGCTGAATTTCTGTGCATTTATGCAGCACAAACTGGGACTTACGCAGCAACGTGACAGAAATGTCAATTATGACCATATCACTGGTACATAACTAAAAGGAGAGGCCTGCTCAGCTCCTGTGTTTCTTGATATATAGCAATATATTGTATGCACAATGTCTTGATTTCAGTTACGTTATCGAAGCTGAATTTAGGTAAGGTCATAATTACAAATATATTACAAAGAAAGAAAATATAAAAAGTTTATATATGGTTTCAGACCTATCTCACCATCCACATCTCACGTGACAGTTGAAAGCAGTTACAACATACCAGGCAATTTTTAGAGTTTTTTAATACTACATTCTTAGTAGGTTTTTTTGGTGTGTATTCATATCAGTTAATGGTACAGTATGCACAATATATATCTTAGTGACCTTATTTTAAAATACTGTTTTGGAGCTGGTCCTTTCCCCGTCCCCCCCTCCCCCCCAATATTAATATTGATTACAGATTCTGAGAATTTTTCTCTCTAATCATTGTATTAAATCTTCAGACATCTCTGTGTCTAGGGGCTTGGCGTAAGAGGGCATGATGGCAGAATTCAGAGCATCATCTTCTGTCTTTATTGCTTTTCTCGTGACAAGTATTTAACAGAGAAAATCCATATATTTGAAAAAAGGAAAAAAAAATTAGACTTCTCCCCCCTGCCATGATTTTTGTAGGAAACGGTTACAATGTTGACTTCTTGAAATACACTAAATAGGAAAAAACATGTTTAAACTCTAAGAATTTCTTGGCATCTGCATAATCTGCATTGGATTGGAGTAGGATGGTAGCAATAGGTTGAAGTTAATATTCCTCACATTAATATAGCGTCAGGAATTAATTATCAGATTCAGTTCTGATAAATTCAACATTCCTTGTTTTCTAAATGTACCTCCATTTCTGAAATGAGTTAAAAATAAGTATGACAGTTACAGATAAGATAAAATCTGACACTGGGCACAGAAAAATATATTCTTGAAAGACCACATTATAGTCTTGCAAAAGCCTTATTTACATGAATATGCTGAACATCATGTTGACCACATTTGTGGCTTCTCAGAGAGAACTTTCAAATTAGAAATTTAGGGAACATTTTGTCTTAGGTTGTCTGAACAACTCTTTCTTTAACTTTTCCCTACACAGAAATCCTTTTAAAATTTAAACCTTCCTTCTACAAATTGAGTCATATCAAATTGTAGTTGATCAAAATATTGCTACGTTATTTGTAAATTTCTTTCCTCTGAGGAGACAAAATATGTTTTTTTTACAGGTGAAGTATATTCATATGCTAGAAGTTGCCAAAGGGGACAGCCCAACTGAGAAGACGTAATGTAGCGTTTTGTAGCTTAATTTTGCTTTTATTATTAAAAGTTAAAAAATGAAGGAACAGAAATTGATCTTGAGCATATGGTGGCCAGTGAAAACCTATTTAAGAAAAACCCTCAACCCCCCCCAAACACTCATAGTAGAATCCAGTTAGTCAATGAAGAAAATCATGAGCAGCCAAATTGCCTCATTTCTCCTTGGAAAGTCAAGGGCCTTCACTCCGTAAGTAACATATTTCGTAATCCATCAAGCCACTGCTTTGTCTTTAGTGTCCTGTTTTGGCTGTAATATGTTATTCATAGGAAAAAACAAGAAATATTTTATTGGATGGCAATAAAGTAACCTGTCTGTTGAGAGAAATTCTTCCTACCCAGTTAATGGAGGATGCCTACTTGGTTTCCCTCTTGAAGGATACTCTTGATGATCTGGAGAAAAAAAAAAAAAGCTCACTGAACTTCTTGGCTTCTATGATGTCTTGTGGCATTCAACTCTTTAAATTTGTATAATAAAAGCAAACATTTCTTTTCAAGAAGCTAAAAATGCATTACTACATTAAAAAAATTACTTTTTTTGTGTGTGGTGAGAAGGCTTAGCCACTCAAGTTTACTCTTCAGTGTCTGCATATTTATTTATTAACTTATTTTTACATAAGGAAGCCCTAACTTAAGAGGCTCCTAACCAGCTGTGAGGTCTCAAGTAGAGAGAAGGAAAGCTGTCATGTCCTGTATTTTGTGCTGTTTGCTTTTTGCCATCAGTCAGGGCAGGTCAGTTTTCTAATTACAGGGTGAGGAGTCATGGATACAACATAAGACATAAGGAATGGGAATAAAGAAGTCAAAACCTGTTAGTATGCCTTTCTAAATCAGTGATAGGAATTGCATTTGAAATGCTCAGTGTAATATTGTATCAGCTGGTTTCACACAAAAGTGTTGGAGAGAATACAGAAAAATCTGAGCACGAAAAACATTTTTAAAAGAAGAAATAAAAAAAGGCTGAAATTTCTTGTCTTCAAAAAGATGATTTTGATAGTTCTTGTTAGCCTTTTTTCGTAACAACAGAATATTCAGTAAAACAGTAAGGTGATAAATTCCAAATATTTGAAAGAGTTCTTCCAGAGGGCTGCTGTGGTATAGTACTGAAAATAAATCAAATGAATAAAATGTGATGTAGTGGAGAATAGTTAACAGCTGTTCAACTTTTGAAAAGGGAAACATAGTTCTAATTTACTTTGAATTTCAGACTATTTTTTGTCAAGTTCTTTATCAAATGGTCTTAAGAAAAAACCTGAGGCAGTGTACCTAGATGACTTTCTATACAAGGGCAGGCTGAACAGGCTGGAACTTTTAGGCGTAGAAGAGGTACGTATGTGGGAAGTGCTATGGTAGAGGTGAATACAAAGATGATTGCTGCAGAGGGGATAAGCAAGGAGTAGCTGTTCATCATCTTCCTAAGAACCAGGGGAATCCAGTGTAATTATGAGCTGGTAGCCTTAGACAGGGGGGAAAAAAAAACCCAGCAGGTTGTGGTTTTTTTCCACGGAATTACAGAATTTAAACTGTGGAATGCATCTCTACTATTTTCGGAAGGTCAAAAGTACAAACTGATTTAAAAAGAGACTGGAAAATCAACAGAGAACTGGCTAATGAGTAGCTATTAAAGACAATGGTGTGGATGCAATCTGTGACTTGGGAGATAATATCCTCATTTATTAATGACAGGTATTTTGAATGTTCCTCAATGCTAGCAGCTATGGAGATGGGCTAGATACTAGATGGACTGATGTTCTAATTTGCAGTTGCATTTTCTAGATTTTTAATCTGTATATGGCTATCTATGCAAAAAATCCTCTCTTTAATCTTTTTTCCAGAGCCTAAGAAAGATCAAAAAATCACTTGCTGTCCTGTATCCCCATAAGATACTCTGCATAAAATACAGGTTGCTCTGCGGTTCGTTGATACCCGTTTTGTACTCGATAAAGGTGCATTGCAACATCAAGACCAAAGGTGATGGTGTTTTGCTGCTAAACTGGGTAGGTACAATAATATTAACAATTCTTCTTGCTCTGAAAAATACTTTAGGATGTGATGAGGAGGACTGTTTGGGAAAGTCAGCTTTCTGTATCTTACCAGGCACTTAGATTAAAGTTTCTAGCAGCGATTACATTCCCGTTACGTTTTGCCTAGCTACTGTTGATTGCATTACTGAGTGATGATTGAACCTCTGCAAGTGTTATAACGTATATACTGTTGGTGCCTGACATGTGGTAGAAAGCAATATCCTTCTATATCCCAGTTCAGGACTGAGAAAATAAATGCACTGTGCAGTTTTGAGTAATTACTTGCACTCTGTTCATGAATCTACGTCTCTGCAATTTATTTAAACGTAAACAAGTCTGGTTGCCTCTAACACTTTGGCTTTTCTCTTCAAAATTCTTTGGCAGAAGAATGCTTTCTCCTCTCTTGCAAGTGTTTAGTGGCTCGTCAACCTATCCAACCTGTCATTTTCTGTGAGGCCAGTTGGCCAGTGGTCAGAACAGAAGCCTGTTGTTTGGGGACCTCCTGCACACTGGGCTACAAATGGAAGAAAAGTCCAGTTTGTATCCATCGTGTTAGATTTTTAACTAATGATTTTTTTCCTTATTTGAATAAAATATTTATTAAATTATTTTAAATGCATTTATTTCAATGTAAAATGTAAAAATGTTAATCGGGCAATTCATACAGAGATTCAAGTACAACAGTCTTTGAAAAAGTATGTATTCTAAAACATAAGTATTATCTAGTGTAGAAACAGTAAATAAAAAAGAATTCTTAGCATATGGGTCTGACCCGTCAGAAAAATATACCCAATTGTAAAATGTTGGTGAATTTATACCTTTGAAGAATCTAAAAGCTTAAGGAGTCACCTGCTGGATATGCATAACAAATAATACAGCTGTCTGCTACATATGACTTCAGTGTAGCAGCGGAGCCAAAGATGACGGTTTTGTCCACTTGTACCAGCGGAACACTTAGGCCTATACTCAATTTTCAGCACATTCTTGTATTTCTTTGGCTTCAGAGCCGCAAGTGAAACATAGGCCTATGTGGTTTGCTGAATAGTGGTGGACCACAGGACACTTGAATGCTTTTTGCACTTAGGCCTACTCAAGAAGTGTATCTGGAACGTAGGGTGTTTCTAGCAAAGTCAAATGCGTTACCAGCTTGACAGATCTCAAATTCAACTTGTTTTTAGCATAGCAGTGTGTTTTTGCTGGAGCGATCTGCTTTGACTTGTTGAGTTCTACGCTTGTGTAAAGTCTCTCTTGTATGTTTTTCCTTCTAAAAAGAAAAACAAAATAATAAGAAAAACAAACCCCCAAAACCCAAAAGAGAAAGAACAACTCTTGCATAAGTCTTAATGGAAGAGCTGTGCCAAGGTTAAAAAGGAAAATTGAAACAAAGGAACAACCAGTTAATAGACTGTAGGAAGTTTAGGTAAAATGAAGTCAAGTTTCATCCATGCTGAAGAAGATACCTACTGTCTAGCAAGCACGGTCTGAAGAAGACATAATAACTTATCTGTACCTGGGTTATTAGGGTAAATCTGCGGATAAAGATATGTGCATAATGGAAGCTTCAAAAGCTGCAAATCTGATGTGATAAATGATTCAAAGTACAACACATTAGCTTGGATTTTACTCTTTGTAAAATGAATGAAACAATACATCTATATTCCAAAGCCATATTATCATAAACGTGTTTGCCAAAGTATAAGACATAAATTGCACTTAAATTTAGTAATCTGTGATGGTATGCTTGGATGTATCTTTGTGATTAAATGTGAACAATTGCTCCTTTAAGGTAAAGGTCTGTGTATGTGTGATTAATCAGATTGAAATGACAGGGCGGACAGCTCATGCCATGCCTAGTTATCAGAATGATTGATTTTAGTCGATGCTGCTGGATGAAAAAATATCTGTTAATAACTACAGCTGCAAAACTCCTGATGTCACTGATAGCACAAATCACTTCTCACATTCTGTATTATCTGGCTCATTTGCAGATACAGAGCATACAAACCGATCCATTGGAATGCAAAATTATAACATACAGATTTATGCAAGAGGGATGACTGCAAAGTGCGTTGCATGAGTAGTGTAAGAAGCTGAAAATTGCTGCTGTTGTAGCTGTCATAGGCACGTTATTTTCTTTGGTATGTGTGGAGTTTTTGCTGTCAGGCTTTTATCCTGCAGATTGTTTGTGCTGTACTTCCTGCTTAAAATAGAAAATCAGTCACCGAACCTGGATGCTGTTAAGTGTTCTTAGAATAGTTCTTAACTAACTTGGTTGATTTGCACTTTCTGATGAAAAAAACTTTGGTTGTTTATTGCAGGCTCTGAACAAACATGTTGTTCCAAAATCAACAAATAAGATTACAAATTGCGTTGCATCAACAGAATTGTTTACCATAGGTATATTCCTTGCCATATAATATTTATCTGTTTAGTTGGTGTGTTTTTATTTTGAAAGATCTGGCACTTATCTTCATGAAACATTGTGTCTTATCTGCATTTTGCAGGGGTTAACAGGGAATGTGGACGTTATATGGACCTCAGAGGAGGAGGCGGACAAGAGATAATCTCATGTGTTTGGTAGGATGTGCTGTTCTTGCATTCTCCCTATTTATTACTGTGTGTAAGAGTCTGCCCTGTCCATTTGTACTGCTTCCTTTCCTCCCCTTTCCTGTCTGTTCAAGGTGCTTAGCACCCAAAGGTGGAATAAGCTTCTTTTTTTTTCTTTTCTTTTTTTGAGTTTTTTTTTTTTTTTGGTGGGGGTTTTTTCGTGGGTTTTTTTTCGTGGTTTTTTTCGTGGGGGTTTTTTTGTGTGGTTTTTTTTCGTGGGTGTTTTTTTTTTTTCTTTTTTTCTTCTTTTTTTTTTACCCAGCAGAACTGCAGAATGAACACAGGTCTGAGAAGTGCAAATCCTTTTGTGTCAGTGTTAACTGCTTCTCCTCCTCCCCCAGTAATTCACCCCTTGTTGTTCGAAATCCAGACCTTACCCAGCCTTTCTCCACTGGCTTTTTATCTGCCATTCCCCACTGGCCCAAACCAACACATTTCATATACCTCCAAACACAAAAACTTTTGCAGGTTCTTAGGGTCACCTGTCCCCCCAGCATTCCCAAATGCATCCGTTTTCAGGAAGCACATACAGTGGTGGTCCCAAATGGTGGAGTTCTTGCTTCTGTGAATTGACAAAGTTGTCCTTTGCTCTTTCAAGCTTCTCCTTTCTGCTTTGTAGGTAAGTTCTTCAACTTCAGAAACATTTATATAAAAAACCCCGGACTTGTTGAATGTGTATGCTATTTCATCATGCCGCTGTTTAATTATGGCTGGGATTCTGCAGAAGTTCAGAGCGTGGTCATAGTGATACCAGTTAGCCTCAACATTTTATGGATGTAAATGACAGGGAAAAAATGTTAAGTTAGAAGAAAGCAGAGATGATTCCTGCTTAGTAGGATATTAAAACATTACTGTCATTATTATTTGTTCTTATTTCTCCGGAGGACCTCGGTCTTGATTATGATTCCGTTGCGGTAAGTGCCTCTATCAATCACAGGGAGATCAAGTCCTTGCCTGAAGGTGTGCATATAAAGATACCCCATACAGCAGCATGCCCTGAAGGAGCTTGATGATAATTTCATAGGTGCCAAATACATTAACGTGAGTTCAGGTAGATTGGCATGTTTCTGAAGTCTGAGGAATTTCAAGATGAAAACTTTTATTTATTTATTTATTTTAATTATTCCTGTGATTCTCCCAGGAATAACTGTGATGCAGAAATAAAAGACTTGCCTGCCTTTCAGATCCGCAACCTTCTGAACTTTGAATGGAAGGATAACATGGCATATGTGAATATGGCTTTATATAATAATTTTCATCATTGAAGATTTTTTTAATAAACATTAACAACATTACCCTCAAAAACATCTCTGTGGATATTTCCATTTTATATGTTGAGAAGGGATATGTGGGAATTCAGTGTTAGATGCTTTCATCAAAGGAGTGGAAAACTGAGGATGAATCTTTGCCACTAGTGCAGTTTACTTAGGGATTTACTGAGGAATCATCCCTTAATCTGAAAGTCATAACATTTTAAATAACAAACTTTTAATATTCAGAATGGACCCAGTTACCCTTTAAGCAGCTAATAATTTGGAAATGCTGTTGACCACAGATGCCCCTAAATTACCTTCCATCACCTTCCTTTCATACAAATAATGAACATGGCACTAAGCTGCAAATATGCTTTCGTCTTTTGTTCAAGCAAAAGTGTAAGCGTTGACTTTAAGCATCGTCGTGTGTGTGTGATGTTCCCCAGTTCATTGCTTGATTTGTTTGCAGATATGGCAGTGAGAACCGAGAAGATATGTTTAAAATACTGCTGGTTGTTCTCATGTGCAAGAAGAATCCCAGCCATGAAGGAATCTGAACAAGGAGGAGGAGACAGGAGTTCTTGGCCTCGCTTTTTTACTAACATCAGTAAGCCATTGCTTTGGCCGTAAGATTGAGTGAAGATGCCCCACCTAAGGAATTTTAGATAGAAGGTCACAGTTTGACACCGAGTACAGGGCATACATATGCATCCGTTCCATTTCACAGGGCATCTGCTCTGTCTCCAGGCAGAGCTGCAGGACTCTTCATGTATAAATAAATAACCTGGTGTAAGACAGATTATGTTCCTCGGATATCAATCACTGGTAAATATCGTGTTTCTACTCACGATGTAAGAATACTAAATGGAAACTCATGAAGATTTCAGATTGCCATTATATTTACAGTCCTGGGGCTTACTGCTGAGAATTATTGGATGTCTTTGCCTCTGAATATGGGCTGAAAGCTGCTGTGGGATACTCATTCCTAGCTTGTCTCTCAGACTTTCAAATCAACATCAATCTTGCTTTCTACAACCCTACCTCTGAATCCCTGTAAATAATGTAAAAAGCTACCAGATCTTTGCCAGCTGGGCTCAGTGAGGAGACAAAAACCCAAACCCAACCTTTCCTGATGCCGTATCTGGCGACTGGTTTGGACTCCAAGTGGTTTGGGTATTGTGTGATTACAGGGACTGAATGCAGCGGGGGAGAAGGGGAGAAAACATAACAAGAACAATCTTGAAGTGTTGGAGTGCCTTCTAGTAGGTGCACGATGAAAGGGCAATTGTTTCATTCCCATTCCTTCTACCTGGCCATCGGCTCTTTTTCTGTCAGCAGTCAGACATTCCCCATTTCCAGCTGCAAATAATACATCCCTCCACGTGCTGGTGTCCAGAGACAGGGTTGGTTCGACGCTGCATTACTGCTGTCTTTCTGTGGCTGTGACTCCGATTTCTTCGCAGTCTGTTCATATGCTTCCCTCACCAGCCCCTCTTCTCCACTGGCTGAAAAAAAAAAAAGGTGATAGATTGTTTACAAAATTCAGGAATTCTGTGTTGGAGACTGTCAGTGTTTTGAAAGAAGCCACAGGTGGGTGTTCTGAGTTTGGACTCTTGATATTTTTCAATATGAATGCAGCTGCTGTTTCATTCCTTATGAATTTTGGCTTATTAGAAAATAATTCCAGACATTTCAAATTTGTTTTTCTTATTCCATTCTATTTATTCTTACAGGAGAAAATATAGTCAGAATATATAGGGGTTTTTTTTCCTTATTTAGTATATCACCAGGTTAGTTTCTGATCATTTTTAATTAACTATCAGGATAAGAAGGAACTCAAAGCTTGCTAAATACTCTTTGGATTTAATCACTGTTGGTAGCAGGGAATGCATAAAGCTAGATGGATATTTGTTACCCTTTTCCTTCTTAAACATAATTGCTCTTACTTTAGGGTTGGATTTTTTTAGTTCTGTAACATCCTCATTTAATAATGAAAGGACTATTGCAAACAAAAGAGTAGCCCCGCAGTGTCAGCAGAGCCAAAATCATCTCGTCCAAAATGGCAACTAAAAGGAGTATGCAGCATTTCATTAACCTGGTTTTGTCCAGGTACCCTGGCAGCAGACGTACAGAGGTTATCTAGCCAAGTCAGCCAAGCTGGTAAGAGAATCATTCAACTTGGTGTAGCCAGCTTCATCCTTAATGAGCTTTAATGTGGAACGGTAGAATTCAGGCTGACCAAAATTCACATGTGTGTTGAAGGATGATTGTTTTCAACTGGAGTATGAGGAGTATGATTTTTTTTTTTTAAGTCCTCTTTTAATTCCATTTTGAGTTATAGCCACAAAAAATTTCAATTGCATTGTGCCTCTTCATGACAAGACTGTGTGATTTCTGCTGTAATGTTCTACTTCCTACAACATCAGGGTTAGCAACCTGTGGGCTTCATGACAGCGAGCCTCCTGGATTTTCTGAGAAGATCGCTTCAGTGTGAGGGAAAGCTTACTGTTTTGCTATTAGTTTCTATCACAGAGTAAATAATTTCCAGATTAAGAAGTGATTTGGCTTACCACAAAAATGTACAGTGTTTTCAAGGGTAGAAATTGGAAGCTTATTTGTACTACTTGTATGAAAGAGTCACCTAGGAGAAAGCCATTTATGAATTGAGAAAGGGAGGTAGAGGCTTTTTAGAGGTATATTCAGCCAATTTTTATTCTCTTAAATTATCTTAGGTATTTTCAAGCATTTTTTTCCAGTGGATTCATATTTCAGACAGTATTTCTGACAATCTATTTTATGCTTCATTGACCACAAGGCTTGAAATTTTAGTCCATATTGGCACAGTAGTGCCAAATTTGTAGTAATAAATGGATAACTTTTTATTTTAAATAGGTCTCTGTTGTTTAATTTGAGAGCTGTAATTTTTTTTTTGGTTCATTACTTCTGCTATTTTTCTGTCTAGGAAAAAGTGATCAAAAGAGACAGAGGGATCAAGGTGGAATATTGCTTTAGACTTGTCCATTAAAAAAAAAAAAAAAAAGAAGAAATGGATTGTCCAAGGTAGGGTAAATGTCCTCATACCATGTGTTCACTTTGCTTTAACAGAATAAATTTTATAATTCTCTGACTTTATTTTTTTTAGTGACAAATGAAAGATCATATTTTTCATGGTGATAGTTTTTTTCTATACCAAAATTGCTACTCTTGGGAATGTATTTAAAATGTGTAACCCATGATTCATAATTAGGTAGTATGCTTGCTAATGCTATTTTCATAAGCAAAGATCTTTTATTTAGGTGTACCATGAATTAAATTTCTTGAATTTCAACAGAGTGGTAGTGTTGCTAAATTATAACCTCGTATACTAAAAGGGATAATACCTCCTATCATTATTTAAGTGTGTTGTACTATGCAATTATAAGGAGGAAGAAGCTAAAGAGGAGATAAGCACTGAGCAAATGCTTCTATTTTAGCATGTTCTCTATTATTCTTTATCCATTTTACAACAAACCACATCTCCTCATAAATGGGCCCTGAATCCAAAGAGTTAGTTGTGGTGTTTGCCTAATTCTACTGAAATTTACATTTTATATTACTCGTGTAAGATTTTCCTGATCTCAATCTTTAAAATTGTGTAGAATTTTTTTCATATTTTCCTCACCCTAAACCACTCCTCACATCCTCGTTTCAAAACTGAATTATTTGAATAAATTCTAACAAACAAATGAACTCTTATACTTGCCTACATAAAATCTTTCAGGCAGCCACTGAATAATCTCAATATATTGTATAAATGAGATGGTTTTGCTGATCAATAGATACTTCAGGTGTATACTAAATCTTAGAGAATGAAATCTATGTAGTCCATGCGTACAAACTGGCGTCACTTCCTTGAACAGGAGTTTCAAGTCTTCGGAGGACAATGAGTTTTACATAAAAATAATAACAAAAAAAAATTGATGAGAAACTTGTTAGCCAATTGTCTTGTCATGTAGCCGCTTCAGCTACTGTAACCTGGATTTTTAAAATCTTTATTTTATTGTATTCATATTTTATATCTAAATAAAATATGGTTCATATTATTATCTGTTTTTTCTTCAAGTTGGTTTCTTCAATTTTCCTATGCTGTAATAGCTGGGAGAGTCCACCTCTTATGTAGAGTACAATTAAATAGAGAGGACACAGAGTGAGATTACAGTATATCAAGAAGGGAGTTGCCTACCTGAGGCCAATGAATAGCT
The DNA here is from genome assembly GCF_929443795.1 of Astur gentilis. Classification (NCBI taxonomy): domain Eukaryota; kingdom Metazoa; phylum Chordata; class Aves; order Accipitriformes; family Accipitridae; genus Astur; species Astur gentilis. The sequence goes on from NC_064913.1 coordinate 14,297,747, forward strand.
TGAGAGAGCTGAACAGTATTATGTTCTATCTAAAGGCAGTGCAGAAAAGTAACTGATCCTTAAACTGGCAATAAAGTGCTTGCTTCTGAAACAGGTGAGTGGCAATTTAAAAGGATGCTGTGATGAGGAATAGGACTAATTTTGCTTTCCCATATTTATTTGGGTCTGTGGCTTGTATGCACTTATGTGTGTTATATTTCCTTGTGTATGTTTTGTGTTGTGAACTATTCAAGCTCCCGATTTTTATGTGTATCATCACACCTCTTTGTGTTTATTTTCACAAGGAAAATCCATTTGGCATGTGGTGGTGTTTTCAATTTTTCCAGGAACCCATGATAGCGAATCATAGAATATCCTGAGTTGGGAGGGACTCAAGGATCATCGACTCCAACTCCTGACTGCACAGAGGGCAACATAAAAGTTAAACCATATATCTAAGAGCGTTGTCCAAACACTTCTTGAACGCTGACAGGCTTGGGGCCATGACGGCTTCCCAGGGGAGCTCATTCCAGTGCTCGAGCTCCCTCTCAGTGAAGAACTTTCTCCTAATCAGTCGCAGAGTCATAGAATAGCACGTTGGAAAGGACCTCAAGGACCATCTGGTTCAACCTTTCTTGGCAAAAGCACGGTCTAGACAAGACGGCCCAGCACCCTGTCCAGCTGAATCTTAAAAGTGCCCGATGCTGGGGAATCCACCGCTTCCCTGGGGAGATTGTTCCAATGGCTGATTGTTCTCATTGCGAAAAATTTTCCTTTTGTGTCCAGTCGGAATCTCCCCAGGAGCAACTTGTACCCATTAGCCCTCGTCTTTTCAGTATGACTCCTTGTAAAAAGTGCTCTATTTTTGATTACATTTAAGCTTCCTGTCATAGCGGTTTCAGAAATCTGATTGTTTCTAGAAACGCTAAACTGTTATGTTACATTACAAACAGAAGATTTTTTGATTAAGAAAAGATGAAATGTTTCAGCTGGCACATATTTATGTGCATATGTGTGTGTATATATATGTATATATACATATTCATATGTCTGCATGTATTCAATATATGTGTGCATTCAGTATATCACATATATAGATATTCATATATATAAAATACAGTCTTCTGTATATAACACTTATATCAGGAATAAGTGATAAATATAATACTTACATCGTGAACTGTGGTAATAAAAATATGCTAAAACTTGAACGGAGATTCCAGAATGCCCAGGTGAATTTTTATCTTTAAAATTCCAATGGCAAAGCTACCGTTTTACCATTTTCTTTATTGTTACAATTTCAGTAAAGGGCCTTTTCTGTTAAAAGGAAGAATAAGAGGGGAAAAAAAAAAGTAACTCAACACAAAACCTCTTTGAGATTTTTGACAGGGCTTACTGTTGGATTTCAGCAGGCTTGTGCATTTGAGGAGATCTTGGTTTGTATTCTGACATGTGGTCACTGTGCTTCCCACAGTAAGCTATTGAAATAATAAGATACTTCTAATACTGTTTAGCCTTGAGATCACTATCCCACTCTCAGATTTGGTGGAATTTGACCAACAAGTTAAAAAAAAATCACTGTACCTAGAAAAAAATATGATCTCATTAAGCCTATTTTCTTCAGAAATCAGGCCAAAGCAGTGTTAAAAGCAGACAAAAAGATACAGTGTTCATAATAGGGAAATGTAGAAATATGTTTGTATTTAGATCAGTGTTTTTAAAGAGAACTAAGGATTTTTCTTGGGGTGGGAGTGGGGACTCATTACTGGCTGATCTCATCTATAATTCGTCAGTCTTCATTTATTTTGATACTTGTGAATTTGTAACATAGGCAATGACACTTTAAAACAAAATGCTTCTCCTCCTCTTCTTTTTCTCACTGATTTTGTTTAACTTAAACTGTGTTGACAGAAAGGAGTTGGAAGGAAAGGAGTTTGGACAAATTTATCTCTGTCATAAGGAAAGTCACACTTGGGAGAGGAAAGGCAAGGAAGAGCTTCTAATATTTTAGCATGCATTAGAATATTAATAGACAATTATCACAATTAGATAAAAATTTCTGGTTTCTAAGTAATGTGCCAGTTTTCAGAAACAAACTATTCTTTGTTCTCTCTTACTTGAGAGGGATAAATCAATTTGTCTGCTAAAACTGGGAAATGCCAAAGCGCATCTTTTATTTATCATGCCACGTCCACCTATTTGTCTTTTCTTTCACTGAAAATGTAGGTTGGTTTGAGATTTAGAATAGTTAATTTTCTACTCTCTCTCTTTACTTGAATGTCCTTTATTTTCGTGTGCAAAGAAGCATGAATATAAGCTTCCATGCTGTGTGTATAAATAACTCCTCTAGCAACTAGCAAGAATTAAAACATGGCATTAGCTGCAATAGCTGCATTATCTGGAATGGTTTACCCAGGATAATATAACTAATAAACTTGTATCTCTTTAAGAAACATCTTTAAGAAAATTAGGATACTTTTGTTACATAAACCAAACCACATTGTTTATTATAATAAAACCTACATAAAATAATGAATAGAAGATATTTTTTTATAATTTAATTCAAATGAGATAACTTAAAGGTAATTTCTGCATTTTAAGCATTTAGTTTCATGGCATTCCCTAGCAATTCACTGACTATAATGTCTGGAATGTTTGCCATTATTAAGAAACATTTAATGTAAGATTAGCTAAGTCATAAATATTTTATAGGGAGAAAACGTGTTCTTTCAGGTGCTTTCCAATGTCTTTATGCTTGCAATTCTGTGCATCTGCATACAAATAAAAGGGACGGTCTATTAGCATATTGCACTCCTACTGCATCCTTCTGGTTTGGGTGAGTCAGTCGCAAAACGCTCTTGATTCTTTCAATTTTGCTTCCAAGCTCAGCTAGGTAAATTTTGAGAGGACCTGCCTTCTCTCTTGCTGCCGCTGTCATCTCGGCAGCCTTTGAAGTCGAGTCGTGGCTGTTCCGAGGCGTCTGAAGGGCTGTCCTCCGCTGCCGGCGACTGCTGTGACATATCTGCTGTGTTGGTTTCTCTTGGAATGAAAAACCCGAAGTGTTAGATGTCTAAACGATGGTGTGGGGTTTGGAGGGGCTGTGGGCTGGAAGTGCTTTTGCTCAGTACCTTGAATTGCCTTTTAAACTGTATCGCTGTTGATGGATTTGGTTTTTCTTCCCAGGGAAGATGAGGTTTGCACCGTGTGTCGTGGTTTAACCCCAGGCAGCAACTCAGCCCCACGCAGCCACGCGTTCGCTTTCCCCCCGCCCAGTGGGATGAGGGAGAGAATCAGAAGGAAAAAGGTAAAAATTGTGGGTTGAGATAGGAACAGTTTAATAGAATGGAAAGGAAGAAACTAATAATGATAATAATAACCATAATAAAATTATAATAGTAATAAAAGGATTGGAATAAACAAAATAGGTGATGCACAATACAATTGCTCACCGCTCGCTGACCGATGCCCAGTTAGTTGCAGAGCAGTGATCCCCCCTCCTTGACCAACCCCCCCCCAGTTTATATACTGGGCATGACACTGCATGGTATGGAATACCCCTTTGGCCAGTTTGGGTCAGCTGCCCTGGCTGTGTCCTGTGCCAACTCCTTGTGCCCCTCCAGCCGTCTCGCTGGCTGGGCATGAGAAGCTGAAAAATCCTTGACTTGGTACAAACACTACTCAGCAACAACTGAAAACATCAGTGTGTTATCAACATTCTAGTCATGCTAAATCCAAAACATAACCCTATACCAGCTACCAGAAAGAAAATTAACTCTATCCCAGCCAAAACCAGGACACCGTGGTAGTCCCATATGAGTAAGGCAGATCACTCTGCCAAAACCAAGCCAGTGAAGGGGAAAGTGGGCAGAAGAAAACCGAATCTCATTTTTTACAGACTGTTTTGGCAGGATTGCTACAAACATAATTATTGTAATTTTTAGACACACGGTTTAAGGAAAAAAAAGTGAACCTTCTGAGGAAATGAGCCATGTTCTACAGGTTTCCCCCCCCCCCCCCCCCCTTCATCTTCTTTGCCTTTTGTAGTCAAGGTACCGCATGCCACCCGCTGCTGGCACAGTAGGTCCCCATCCCTCCCGACGACTACTCTCGTTTTTATGACCCGAACAGCAGTTCCCAAAGTTTCCCTCTCAGGGGCTCCTGACACGTATCTGGGTTGCGATTCACCTGCAGCAATCCGAATATCCCGTGGGTTGGTGGCCGCGTTTGTAAGTACATCCTCTCTTACAGCACCTGGGCTCCAACCGAGGAACTGCCGATGCGAACCGTGCGCGGGAGTCGGACGTGAGCAGCAGCCTGGTGGGGAGCTGCCGGGAGAACGGTCGCGGTTTTACTAAAAAAATAACACACCTCAGAAATGGTGCTTGGTGAGATTACTCTGCTGTGTGCTTTAGGGCTGTTCTTCACTGTAGAACTTTAATAAGCTCGAAGGAAGCGCAGTGTCTGCTCTGCAGCCTGCCTGCTCCATTTATTTTCTTGCTATCTAAGGACAAAAGAGTGCTGTGTGTATATTCTGTTGCAATCGTACGTTAAGCAAATTTCTTTCAGTGACTTAAAATAGAAATAATACTAGTCGCTAAAGAGAGGACAACAGTATTTCACAGAACCACTTAAAACTGTTTAACCAAATGGAATTAACAATCATTGTTTTAAAAGGTTGTTTTCTACTTTAGGTCTGTCCTCTGTTTTCTACAAAGTTTTGTGCGTCTATACATTCTGTCAAGTCTGTTTTTGTTGACAGGCAATATTTTTCTTCATTCGGAAGTTTGATTTGCTTCCTGTGAGATTTCTTGATATATAGTAGAAGTGCAGTTATAACTTAAGCTTGAAAAATCCCACCCTCCAAGTGCATGCAAGTGAAGATGCTATAAATCGTGGGGATATTCCTATATATAATTTTTTTTTTTTTTGCTTTGGATGGAGCCCATGTTGGTGGGAACAAAAAAAAAAAGTGTGAGAAGCTTTGTAATAGAATGGATCACCAAAATCTTCCGTGGAATTTGCCATCTTTCAATGTCCACAAAACTTAGGTGCAGAGCTGGTAACTTCCCTGAATGTTTCATGGCCTCTGTGATAACCTTAAAAATCTGTGTGATCCACATGCTACCACACGGGTGCTGGGGCAACAGCACTCCTTTTAACAATTAACACAATTGTTAAGAAAGTTAAAGGGACTAAAATAACAAAAACTAAAACTATTTCTCTTTTTATGTAGAACATGGGATTCTTATGCTTTTAAATTAGTTTTAGCTGTATATTTTGAGACAACTTTCTTCCTTTATTTTCATTTAGCTATGGATTCCCCTTAGTCATCTCTACTAACGCAAGCAGCAGTCCCCATTCGGTGCATAGAAGGCTGTGATTAAGTTGTATACGTATGAATGGTGCCTTTGCTTTTTTCATTCTGCTTTTTTCGGCAAACAGGAATTGGAAAGAGAGAGAGAATAGGGTGGCAATATCCTTTCTTGCTGTTTAATGAAAAACCGTTACAAAGTCAACAGTATGACAGAATTTATTTCCTTTCAGCACATACAAAAGAAATACAGCGGTGTTTACAATACCACCATGTTACCATTTACTTCCCTTTTTTCACCACACGATAAACACAGTATTACTTACGCAAGAAGCCCATTTCTCTTCTTCGTACACCCTGTAAAAATAATAACAGCAATTAGTTCCCCGAGCACTGGTACTAATGAAATCTCTTCTACTGATTTGATCTTGTGGTTAATTTTTCTTTGGGCTCTTGGAAAGATACAAACACCGACTGGAACTTTTCACAGGTTTTGTGCCTGAGCTCTTTCCCGTGGTGGCTTCTCGTGCACACGTTCGTGCCACAGCCTGTCCCTCTGTAGGCACGTGTGCTGGAGGTCTCTCCCTTTCACCAGAAATCTCTTTTGACAATACCTATGGGAAGAGTGTGTTTAACCTCTCCACCCCCGAGTTAAATTTCAGCAAAACTAACAGTTCAGAGTGATTAATGAGGGTGGTAAGCAGGCTGACAGAGCAGATAGTATTGACTGCATAAACCTGTTTAGCTAGGAAACTGGGTTAAAAAACCCATCAAAATTAAATGTAACCTCTAATGCTTCCTTGTCATGTGGTATATGAAGCGAGAATCACTCACAGTAAGTTATAGTTCCAAGGAAAATGTATGCCATTATGGTAAGTGTGATATAAATAGGTAGGTAGGCTGGCTCTCATTGCCGCCTATTACTAAGTCGTTGCACTGCCCCAGGTTGGCTGTACTGGAGTAATTCATAGACGATTTCTTGGAATGAATGAGAAAAATTCTGGTGGAACTTGGAAATTGATAGTTAGCTTGTTTTTATATCACTTATTTATTTCTTTTAGTGATACAGTAGAAGCTGAAACTAAAGCAAGAACAGAAGTCTCCTCCCTTTCTCTGTCAAATTCTTTTAGAAAGAACACAACATTTGACTGTCTTATTTTACAGAGGTGTGACGAGGCAGGTGTTTTCTCTCTGGTTGCAATCTCATCTTAATTATTTAGAAAAATTGGGGAAATATCTGGGTTTATATGTTTTTTGAGCCAGAAGTTGGAGGTTAGCAGTCTCATCTGTGGTGATGCTTGTCTGCATCATGGAAGAGAAACAAATAAAACTGGGAGAGCTCATAACTTTTGGATTAGTTTTTCTAATAAAAGTAATTTTTTTTTTACACTCTTAAGTCAGGAAATGAAAAAGTGAATGTTCTCATGGTGATACTAGCTCAGCTGCTTTACACAAATAGTTGGGGTTTTTTTTATAATTTTTTTTTATAGATTTCTAATGCTTATTATATTACCATTTGTTTTGCTCTGCATGGAAGAAATCCCCTTTCTTGCAAGGTATACATTGCATTCTGTGCACTGTCAATAGCTAAACAGTACTAACAGCAATGATTAAAAGATGGGATGTACACCTTGGCTAAGTTCAATTAATGGAAGTAGGTTTTCATTTCCCGAGTCTTGATTGTCAATGATATCGATGTAACCTTAATTTTAACCGTGTAGATGTTTTGAAATGTACCTATAAAACAGCACATCCGAAAATGTCACCGAGTGTGAGTGAAATGTGCTAGACTGTGTATCCCTCCAACGCAAAACACAAAAAGCGAGGAAATGAGCCGTTCAGTCATTCGATATCCTGTGCGTCCCTCAGGTCTGCACCTCAGCCTTCTCCTCCTCCCTTCCATCTCACACAGCTCACCTTTCTTTACACCCCTGTGCAACAGTCGGCTTTTATCACCCACGGTTATTATTTGCAACACACTTAATAGAAATTATAGAGCTGAAGTTCATAAATTAGAACTGTCACATCGTTCAACTGTACTCTGCGTATTTCTGCTCGCGAGCTGCGCTGGCTAGGGCAAGCTAGCCAGTGAGATCACCTAGCAGGGCTTCTTCAAGTGCTTCTCTGGATTTTTCTGCACTTGTGAGGACCGCAGAGGCGTCCTCGGCGTTGAGTGTGCTGCCCTCTGCTGCTGGGTCTCCTTCTCCTCACGGTGAACATCCCTCACCCTGGGCCACCAACCTCTTTGCAAGACCAGGGTTGGTGGAGATGAGGTCCAGCCGGGACCGGCGGGTGAGGATCCGCAAGGCGCAGCTGTACCTACAGCATGGCACAGCGAAGGGCTGGGGCTGGAGCTTAAATACAGCCCCTGAGCTGGGGGCAGAGGCAGGTTTCTTGCAGGTCTTCTCCCAGCAGGCGATCCGAGGTGACCCAGCGGCACCATTACTGGAGCTGACCTTGAGCACGGGCAGCTAAAGCCCAGGCCGGCGGCGGGGAAAGGCTGCGGGGTGTCTCCATACCTCACTTAGGGCTCTACAGAGAGCGTGTAGCTACGTAGGCAGAGTTTGATGGCTGTCTCTGCCTTCCCTGCCGAGAAACGGCGGGAGAATGGGACCAGGGCACGTGGAATTGGCACAAGTGGGGAATTGTCCCAAAGAGCGTTTGACTCGATCAGCCGCCTTTTGAAACCCATACGGTGAGACTTCCTACCATCAGCAGAGCAAGCGTGGATTTGAGCATTGCAGATCTGATGGCAAGTCTGATCTTGGCGACTGGTGCTGTCAGGGGAAAGGGAGGAGGTGATGCTTTGTGTGGGATACTGGAAACTGGAGGTGAAAGAAAAACTGAGCTGGAGAAAAATCAATTTCTGAGAATGCCTTAACATTCTCAAGTCTTGTAATAGACATATCGTAACTCTCAAACTTCTGCTCGGATTTCAGAAGAAAACCTCCCATCCAGCATTTGACACTTCTGCTGCTCCTTGAAATAGTAAATTTTCCCTTCCTGTCTTAAGCTTCATGAACTGCAATAAACACCCTAAATATTTCACCTTTCTTTTGTCATCTGTTTTCTGTAGGAGGTGGGAAGCCGTGTTGTTTAACATAAGAAGAGTGAATAATGGAGAGACCTTACTTCCTTCCCTCATGGATATGAAGGCAAACAGTAGCTAATCGATGAGGAGGACACCTCTGTGTGTTGATATTTGTTAATGCAGGAAAGAAAGCAGAGAGAAGTGGTTTTCTTCGTTGTTTTCATTGGCAAAAGAATAGCAAATAGACTGTGATGTAACGTTATTAATATTGCTCATGGAAGAGGATATATTTCAACAAAGTAATTCCAGAGGATCAAAGAAGATTGGCTAATTGAAGGTCAAGCAGTTAAAAAATGTGCCCTCAGGACCCTTTTAGTCCCTCGAGTTCATCAGGTGGGATGGTTACTTTTGGTTCTTCTCAATGTTATTAAGGTGATCCATTTTATTTCCTAAAACTGAGTTTAAAATGGTGAATTTCCCTTTTTAAAGAGGATACCTTTTTCAGCAGGAAAACAGACAAAATACTGGAAAAGGACAGGTCTAGAACTGTTATTTGGGTATCTTTCAGTCTGTGAGGAGGACCCCTGTGGTGTTATATTCAGAGACATTTATTCAGTGTCTTTTCATTCTTTTCTCAAAGATCTAAATTTCAGTTGTCAAAACTCTCTTCTTTCAATGTAGCAATGGAAAACTTTAAAGCCAAGGGAATAACCTTTGGCTTGAATTTAAATGCATGTCTCCAGGGATTATAAACTCAAATCAGACTACTTTCTATCCAACAGATTCTGCAGATAATACAATATAATTCAGAAATTCTTTTCAGAGTCAGCCTTGCCCGATCTGCCACCGCACAGGTGTGGGGTAAGAGGAAATAAGAAGCCTCGGGACTCCAGACAGAAGGTTACAGCTCCTGGTGTTGACATTCCCTTGCATTAATCTTCCTTTCTCACCCTACATCAGCTTTCACGTCTTTGGCAACTGGTGCTCTTTTCCATTTTTCTCGTACACCGAGTTACTGATAACCGTCTTCGTTTTGTGGTAAACACTTTAGCTGCGACTTTTCATGGTAAACACTTTAGCTGTGACTTTCCTTCCTTTGCTTTGGCTGGCATGCTTTAGAATTCTTGAAGTGTTTTTCCATTTGAGAAGAGGAGGTCTCAGTGAAAACATAGACAAGTCATCCCAAATTGATGCTACGTGACTATTTCGTTGGCTGTGAGTACTCTGAGGAGCTGTAACACTAGGGGTGTATGTGCGTATATCTCTGTAATATAGATATATGTATATAGTCCTGGTTACGGCCTGTGCGCGCACACGCACACACACACACACGATCTTCTCTGTGGGCGCCTTCTTAATTCACGAGGTGCAACTTTTCTCCCACTCAAGAGGTTTCTGGAACCACGGCCATTCATAAAGTTCATTAAACATTAAGGAATGCAGAGGCCAATGTCCTTGTAAGCATTTATTATCACTTTGGTTTCAGCAACGTTGCGCATATGTTGTGTTCACCTCAGGCAAAGGACTTCTGTAGCATTGGCTGGTGCTAGATACCAGACAGAAGGTGGCCTTCACAGGTGATGTGCTCCTCTTCCTCAGAAAGCTAATGTTCTGGAAGAAGCTTTGCTCAGCCCTCCAGCTGCAGTCCCACAGCAGTCACGCAATACTTCCGAGGACTGGAATACCGCGGGGAGCATGTGTTAAAATGCTTACGGGAATGACATAGAAATGTCACTTGCTGAAAGCAATTTATCAGTTCTTTTTACATATGCTGGAAAGGAGCAGGGTAAAACAGCAGTTGAGCCCATTACGGACAACACAACCATGATGTGCTATTTTAACAAACCAGAGAACTCATCCTATCCAAGTCTTCCCCTGCATCACAGTGTGCAGTATTTTTTCAGCCAGCATGCACGTTAAAAAGGAACAGAAACAAAACAAAAAAAGCAAACCCTCAAGGTCAGTCAGTCCAAATAATGACAGGCAATACAAATGCATTTTTATACGTAAACAGAAAAGGAGTGGGCAAGCTCTTTCTCATTATGCCAAATAGCAGTCTGGCTATGATTTAATGCATTTGAAATTAAGTCTGTCTCTTCAGCTGTACATTTTTACTAGGTCTGCAGAACAGACTGGCAGACAGCGTGAGCAGATGCTTCTGGTTTGATCAGGCATAGGAGATGAAGGATAAGTTTCTTTGTGCTGGCTTTTCGGTCTGATATCATCCTTTCAATCTTTGTGCAGGACAACAGCAGCAGCGAGCTTTAGGTGCTTTCCAGGTGAGGGGTTGGACCAAATGAGTCTACTGGTGTATCCTCGTAGGGAGTCTGTAAAGGCAGCTTCTGTTTAAAGATCTCTGCTTAATGCATAGGTGAAGAACAGTTATGACTCCATATGACTTTAATCTGTTTCTCCTTCTTTCCATCTTCTCATGGCCCCTTAAAAATTTTTTTAGAGAATTCTTGTCATTTTTTCACCCAGTCAGTACAACACCTGGTCTTTTTTGGATTTACAGTATGTGAAATCAACACCTTATTTCATAAGTAACCCAAAGAAAAGGAGATTGTTGCTTCTTTTTTTTTCTTCAGTAATAGAAGTAGTAGTAACCTACTTTTGCCTCCTGCTGCCTTATGTGCGTGGGTGTTCCTGGACAGTTCTAGTGGTGAGACATTCATCAACAGTCAAACTCATAAAGTCCTAGATCCCTGTTCCTACCCCACAAGCAGGCCCTGGCTCTAATGATCTCTTAGTGAAGAGTATGGAAAACGTGTCTTGCAACCAGCTGTTCTGAACCGGCATCTATCTTGCTTCAATATCTACCAGTGAAGAAGCACCTCCAGAATGACATGAGAGGCAGTATAACCAAAACCACGTTTGGAATGATGGCTGAGTGCCGTTGACTGAAAATACTGGAGGTGTGATTTATTATTGTTGATGTGTTTAGCTCAATAGCTTAAATTTTTGCTTTAAAACAGGAAATAATCTACAATCTCTGAAAAGTGATTATGCTTACTTAAAAAAATAAATTGCATTTAATGGAAAGCAGCGAGGAGTTAAACAAAAAAACAAGAGTTTTAAAATGCCCTTCCTCGTAGTTATCTATATGTATGATTTTTCTTTGTTCCTCTTTTTTGTTCTTTTTTTTTTTTTTTTTTATTTCTTTCTACTTAGAAGCTTTGTCATCTGGATCTTTAGTTCTTCCTGCTTCTTTCATATCTTAGCTGCTCTTTCAGCAAGAGTTTATGGCCTGAAAGCCAATTGCCTTTTTCTTCTTTAATTATGGAAGCTGAAGGCCACTTTGTCTGCCCTGAGTGCTTAATTGAAGGAGGACCATGCATGCTTTTTTTGTTCCTGCCTCGCCTGCCAAGAGTATGGTGCACTGCATAGAAGGGACAACAGCTTCTTTGGTGATTTCTTTTTAACTGCCGTCCTGGAGCAAGGGGGGAGCCAATAAGGAGATTATAGTACTCTGTCCCTTATTTAAGAAGGATTGTGATGGCCTAGTCTAGATTAAGTGTATGTGGAACGTTCTTCAGTGATCCTTTTATATTGGCAAAAGATATGGAAAGTACTTTTTCTTTTTTTTCTTTTCTTTTTTTTTTTTTTTTTAAAGGAGGGCATTTAACATCTCCTGCATCTCTCTCTCTTTTCCTTACAGAAGGGGGAAAGGGTTTCTATTCTCAAAGAAATCCCCTACTTTCTACCCTTTCATCACTAAGTGATATTTTTCTCATGAATTTCTTTTGAAAGAAACGTGTGTACGGTCACCGCAAGCTGGTTGCTTGGCCTTTTATATGCCATCCCTATGAATCAGCCAGAATGCGACTTTGAACAATAATTATCTCTATGCGAGTTCTGGTCTTCATTTGCCCTCGTTTAATGTATTTGCCCAATTTGATATCTGAGTCATTGTTTTATAAAAGGCATGTCTTTAAAATGATTAAATACAGTGATAAGATTTCTAAGCAGAGAAACATATTTGAATTGCTCTTTTATGCTGTCATTTATGCTAAAATGACAATCAGACACTCTGGTTCTACCCTGAGATACTTGCTAAAATGGTAGTGGGATCGAGCTTGGCTCTGACTTTTCAGAACATGCAGATCTTATGAATGAGTCATGAAGGCTGAACTGTCATATATCAAAGCTTAATTATTGCATAAGTTTATCCTTCAACCGTTCTCCTCTGATCTTCTCATACCAAAAGTCAGATATTTCCTGTTGCGATGCGTTTTATTTTCACAGGAACAAATCCAATGGTGCCAAAGGAAGCTGTGGTTGCACTTTAGTGACAGAATACAAAAAGGAATGTGATAATTAAGTTATGTTATGAATATTGGTTATAAATTATGTTGTCTCATGTAAGCACTTGGGGCTTCTGTTGTCTTTTTCTTTCTACTGCATCATTTTTTTTCACAATATTGGAAGCTTGGCCGTGTGCAGAGATTTTCTTATCTAAGGATACCAGCTGTTTACTGGAGGTTGAAACTAGTTGTTCCTTTCTCAATCAATGTCTGTCACAAGGAGACAAAAATGTGTGTATGACTTACATGATTTGTTTTCATAATGACGAATGTAGTTTAGTTAGGAAATTGATTATAAAAATAGAAACCAGGCTTTGAAAAGCAATTTGAAGATGTGGTGTAGATCTGTTATGATCATTTTAAGGCTAATGAGTATATTTCACTTACGCAGTTAATCTTTTCAGCGTCTAGCAACAATGTTAATGTGGGAAGCCAATGTTGAGAGTAGGATGCACGCTTTGCTGATATGCACCCAAATTATATGCTAACTCTTTAACGCATTATTTCCATGGAATGAGTATATAGAATGCAAATGTAATATGAAGCTGAGGCATTAATCTTCTTCAGAATATGCGAGTGTAGGATAGAAGTGCAGTAATCTCATTTAGGCTTTCTTCGAATGATGTTGAGAGAAGATTTTGAATCATTTACTGGTTTAGAGGCACGAGCAACAGTTTGAGAGTCAGGTTCTATCGGATTCAGCCTACCCATGAACCACGTTTCAAATCCCCGCCTTGAAATAGCACAGAGTCTAGGCCAAAAGAAGTCTTCCTTGGATCAAGGGAATACTGCCTTAGTACGACCCAGACAGGGACTGGTCTCTGGGTCATGCTATTCCTTCACTCCTTCCAGTGGTCAGTGTTGCTCCCTGTTACTCTGTATTAACTCTGCCCAAAATAAGGGGGGCGTCCTCTGTGTAGCTAGGAAAGAACCCTCTACCTCTTGATATCAACAAGCTACTTGGTGTTTATTTTGCAAACTCTGTGAACGTTGCCTAGGCAGGCCACTTGCTTCAAATTCCCTCAAGGCTTTGATAATGTTTTCAGTACCCTGCTGCCTTCTTTGATAGTCCTTCTACCAAATGAGGAAACGGAGCAGGTGTCATTTAAAAAAAAATATATATATAAGAAAAGTAAAATTATCTTGGTCTTAAATTATGTTAATTTGCCTTTTAGCATGATGCTAGAATTGTAAACTTTCAAGTTCTCTTGGTTCAGTATGGCCTTTATACAACCTCATCTGTGGTTATTTTGCTCTCCTGACAAATGTAAGAGGGAGGCAAGAGACACAGTGACAGCAGCCCTAAGGAGGTGGCAAGCAAATTTTAGCATGATGCTTGCTTTCTGTGATTTGGTTTAATAAAAATCAGTATGGAAATGCCTGTGTTCACACTTTGAGCTTTATTAGCCCATGCAAAACTTTTCCACTTCATCTCTTTACTTCGCCTGACATATTTAATAAATGTGGCAGCAACTCAATGAAGAAGGCATAATAAATGAGTCTTTCCATATCTTTAGCAGAGGAAAGTGTAGATTATTAAAAGATCCAATTTTCTTTAGGAAAAAACCCCAGACTACACCTTCTTGATTCTAAATCCTAAGTATGTGTGAATAAATCGAAAGAAATACCACTTTAGCTGAGAAGACCAACAGAATGTCTATAGATTCTTTGCAGGTTAAGTCTCTCTCATGTTAAGAAGAGCCCAGAACTTTGGCTGGTCTCTGCACTTCTCAGAGAACGTGACCTCAACTTTCAAGGCACTGTTTTGAGGTACTTGGAAACACACTGCGCAACTTAGACATGTAAGACCTGAGATACCTTGTGGTTTGGGTTTTTTGTTTGTTTGTTTCCAATTCTAGTAGTCCTGTTCTGCCAGGCTGAGTATAAGACTGCTTTGGGTGATGGGAGGTGGGGGTGGCTGCAGGTAGAGCCAGAGATGATTGTTCATGTTTTCTTAAACACCAGTTGTTGCAATTCTTCTCCACAACGATGCCTCCAAAACATGCTGGAGAATTTAGCTAATCTTACTATGTTTAGCTTTGCATGCAAGCGGAGATCTGGTTATGTATAAAAGAAAGAACTTAAACAGAGTTGTCATGCTAACATTTAAATCTTTTCTTTCCAGCACAGCACCACTGTGGGTGTGTTACATAAATTCCACAATGGAGTGTATTTCAGATCCTGCAGCTCAGAGGCCATCTGTCATCGAGAGTGGCACATTCACCTGCTCGTCACTTCTGCAGCAGTGTGTGCGCTAGACAGGGTACATCCAGATGAAGTTAACAACAGGAGCAGCTCTTGATGCAGCTGACTTTGGAAAGACTTAGTAATCAAGTCACTCTTTCAGATGGGAGCAAACACCACAAATAGATCGCTCTTTCTATCCAAGAGAACACCAAGTGCTTTCCGCTTTGCTTCCGAAAAGAGCAAACTGGTTCCCTAAGGGCTGTTTTTCTGCTTAGTAGAATCCAGCATCGCCTCCATGGGCACTTCTCTACCGTGCCTGACCTGCAGGTAATCACAGAACTCTAAAAAGGGAATGGTCCTCAAGTCCTTGGATAGATCCAGACAGGGGTCAGCATTTTTATAAGTATCGACTTATCTATGTCTCACCATTTCCCTTCCACCTTTGTATTTCCTTGAACTCTGAGGAAGTGGAAGTAAGCCGGGGCATGCTGTGGACCACTTCTCCTAATGTTATTTGTCTGGAGTGGTTTTTGGCTTGAGAATATGTTCGCATTTCTGTAGTGGTCTAACTTTCCCTTGTTCCGTGTTTAATGCAAACTGTGTAAGTTGTTGAAGGAGGAACTTGACAGTGTGGATGTGTGCTGACAATTTGCGCCAAGAATTCAACTATGGGTCAGAGATTTTTTCTTTCTAATCAGTGACAGCGTACATAACCTTTCTGTCTACTCTCAGTGTTCTTGTCTGTAATATGAGGTTTTACTTGCCTGCCTCACAGGCATGTGGAAGCTTAATTAGTGTAGGTAATAAATGCTAAGTATTACTTTAGAAGATCTGTTGCATTCTAAAATGATCAAGTTTGGATCTTAATTCACAGCTTTATGGGCTAAGGTTCTCTATTGATTACCTTAGATTTTCACAAAGCCTCTCCTGAATTTAATAAGGGATTTAACAAAATAACTCTTGAAAATACTTATGATTCATCTTAATAAAAAGCTAACTTGTACTTGCATAAAACTAGTAGAGCTTTGCACATAATCAGTTTTCTTGAATGACAGTCTTTGAAATGCAAATGTTGTACAGGTCTTCCCCTTCTGAAGAGTATATGCTTATTATTGTATTAACATATGTAAAATGTTTTTCTTCAGATATTTTCTTAAATTATTTTCTCCAGTATAAAGGAAGAGCATAATTTAAAATCACACTCACTTGGCATTCCTTCAACATTTCCTAAGTAAAAACAAATTACATGGTGAAAATGGATTCCATTTTTTCTAGGGTGGGAGGACAAAGAGTAAAGTGTTGGGGTTTTGGGGTGCCTAGCTTTGTGCCTCATCATGTTTAATCAGATTGGTATGAGTCATGAAAAACTGTAGATCTGAGATCCCTTTCTCAGCATTCCTCAGAAGATGAGTATTGCAGTTCATTGTTTTCTCTTCTTGTTTCAGACTTGCTGCAGAGAGATTATATTTTTTAAAAAACAGAGGTATGACCGGAAAATTCCATCAATAAAATTAAAGGATGTAGCGTAGAAACAAGGAACAATATGTGTTCTGCAAAGTTTAGAGGACTCCAGAAGGAGCTTTCTTGACACCAGATACTACAGATACTTTATCTGTGTCTATTGTAACCTTAGCCATGTCTCCATGTGTGTACACTGAATGTGATTTTCCTTTTTCTCTAAATACTGTTCTTCTTGTACTTCTTCTTGAGGCCACTTCTTGCTATTACGGTATGTAATTAAAATTAACCTTGCTTTAGTTGGGGATTTTGAGCAAGTTCCTCCTATGGATTCTTCCAATCTAAAGGTTGCCTAAAGCTCCGAGAATAAGATGTGCCTGAAAGTGTCATTCTGTTGCTGCAATGTAAGCTTCTTTGGTAGTGTTAAAAATCATCTCTGTAGGACACAGAACATTCTTGGGGATCACCTCAAGACTCTGGGATTCTCCCACGAGCTAAGAAGCATCATAAATCTCATTTTAATCTCTGCTTTCGTTGGTGGGAACATTTTTGACCTTGCCTGTGTACATACACAGCAATATGTAGAAAACAACAAAAATAAAACAACCCCAGCTCCCGTCATCTTAATCCTTCAAACCTTCTCAGCCATGAAAAAGGGCAGAGGACCAAATAACATGATAGGTATGAATCATATTGCTGGATGCCCTTTTAGAAAATGCTCAAGTGTTATTAAGGCAAGGGTTTAATTTGTATATGCTTGCTGATGTGCCAAAATCGGTGGTTGTTGCATTCACAGCTGTGGTAGGTGCATGTACAGAAGCAGTCATGCGTAAGTACGCTCCCATGTAACGTGCAAATAGATATGGCTTAAAAAGGATTTCTCTCTCGGTGAGTAGTTGTTGATTTCCAGTGATGAGTGGACGTCCTCGTGCCCTGGTGCAGTTGTTAGGTACTCCAGTAACGGAATTCAGGTTAGTTGTCTTATAGCAAAAATTTGCGATATCTGAAAACAGGCTTTTTACAACGAATGGATAAAACATGTTTGAGGATTTTCTGTGTAGGACAGTTATGTTTCTCCATCTATTTGCAGGGAAAAAAATCTGTGTGCAAATTTTCTACTGAACTGGCATAGGCAATTGATGTCCTTGATTTAGAGCTGGCACTATTCTAGATGCATCTGATGCTTTCATTCATTAAGGAAGATTTCCAGCAAACAGTTTCGTATCTGCATATTTTAGCAAGTTGAGATGTCACTGAAAACAAAGCAGCGATGAACTTCTGTATTCTCTAACACTGGTCCAAATGAAGCATTTATCTGTCCTGTAGGAGCTCAGAACTAACTCCCAATGACTAATCTGACACTTGAGGCTGCACCTCCTGTACTTTGGTAATTTCTTTTCTTGTTAGGAAGCAAGTGACTTAGTAGATTCCACTTACTGTACAAGAGAAACATCTTTGTGATCTTAAAGATACTCTAAAAGGCTGCCTTTTTTTCCCCAAATACATGTTTCAAGATCTCAGTGGAGATCTTCGGTTGTTCTGTCTCAGGAAATGACTGATACCTTAGATAGGGAATTCCTGATGCTGTCTAAGTCTCTGGCTTTGATGCTGGCTGGTAGAAAAAAAAGAGCTGGTGAGTAAATAATTCAGGAGTTCATTTGGACATGAGGAAATGGAATGAAGATGCGTCAGGGAAAGGTCAGATTGGACCTTAGGAAAAGGTTCTTCACTGGGAGGGTGGTTGATCACTGGAACAGGCTCCCCAGGGAAGGGGTTGCAGCACTAAGCCTGTCAGAGTTCGAGGAGGGTCTGGACGATGCTCTTAGTCATATGGTTTAGTTATAGGTAGTCCTGTACGGAGCAGCGAGTTGGATTCCATGATCTTTATGGGTCCCTTCCAATTTGAGATCTTCTACGATTCTGTGATTTAAGACTGCAGAGTTTTTGGCTGATTGAACTAGGACTGTAAATTTTGAAACATTTTATAGTTCATGTCTCATGGTAGGTTGCAGATTTTCAGTCTTTGAATAAACACACTTGGTGGAGGATGATGTTGGAAAATCTGAGAAAGTAGCAATTTTTTTCCCAGAAGGAAGAATTAAGAAAACATTAGGTGAGTGAAACAAAGGATGTTTCTTTTATCTTTTGAAGGAGAATATGGTCCCTCACTGTGTGTCCAGGAATGACACTGGAAAAGTATTTTTCACTTCTTTTGTGGGGTAGTTTGCAGGGTCATATGGGGAAACCAATAATTATCTAGTCTGTTTCTTTGGCTACCTACTCTGTTCCCTCTGCCCCTTCCCCCCTAGTCTGAAGGATGAGGAGAAGGGTCTCATTGCTGAAGAACTGGTGAGGAAGAAGAATTCTCTTTGGGTTTTTTTGGTTGGTTTCTTTTTTTTTTTTTTTTTTACTACGTATTTAATGAATAAGTGTGCATCTAAAACTATTAGCCTCTTCTGCCTAAGCTAAAAGACAAACAGTGTCTGCGTGAGGTCTACCTGCGGAGCGCGGGGGGGAAGGACTGTCACACTCAGCTTGACCTATTTTTCTTATTTGATGAAGAGAATGAGTGAATGTCCTGGATGCCCGTCAGCTGCATGACTAAAAGAGATTTAACTAAAAGCGTATAACAATAAATATTTACTTCCTTTAGTTAGCACATTCCTGCTGTATTTAAGAGTTTTCTCCAAGGAGAATATGCAAAGCCGTGTGTAAAGGAGCATGAAATTCTTTTTTAACTTAGACTGCTAGTCAACTCTTCATTTCAAATGCCCTGTTTAGTCCCTAATGGTTAAAATCCCCCTTAGTTTGTGTTTTCCTTCTGTAAAAATAATTTCCTGAGGGTTCCCTGGCTTAGAGAAAGACGGTGGAGAAATTCAACAGTTTTATACAATCCCCAGAAAGTCAGTTGCCTTGCCTGCCAGAATCTTGCAGGAACCGTTTGAACATCTTATATATGTAAAGTTTGGAAAGAAAGTCCTGTGAGAACATGATTTAACGTTTCTAGGCAGGATGAAACTGGCTTCAATGATTTTTGTATTGTAAAAGACAGATTTCTCATCCTTACTCTTCTAGGACAAAACCTTTTCATATATTATTTTTTTTTTTAATTGATGAGTTATTTTTGAACAAGGAAGTTTTCCCTTTGTTGCATGGAAATTCTCCTAGAGTGATACAGGTTTGTGTTGAGGTATGTTTGCATGCAGGTTTTTAAAATAACTATCACATTTAAAAAAGGGAGTGTGAAAAGTCATAATCCTATCAGAAAGTCGGGATTCTAATCAGTAATGTTTAGCGTGGTTTATTTTTTCTTGCCAGTGCATGAAAAGTCTGCACAAAGACGATATTTATCATCATAAGTCAGATGACGCTGATTACTTGAATGCGGCGCTTAACTGGCTCATTAAATGACCCTTGAGATGGCTTTGGTGGAAAATAGGTAGGAAGAAGAATAGGTCCCGATCCTGTTGGGTTTGCCACGAGTGACAGTTTGGTGGCTGCTTACCGAGGGGTGACAGGACCCTCGGGAGCTCGGCCAGCCCACCCGCTTGTCCCAGGGCAGCGTCGGCTGTACCTGCATCTTCCCCAAAACTGCTGCGGCTGTCCGTGTCGATTTTGACCAGGACCACCTGTGGGGTATGTCCATAATCAACGTAATCTTAATAACTGTCTGCTTTTTACTTTAAATCTCTGTTGGTAATTGATTTACGTTTAGTCCTTCGCTTACACCGTGCTGCAAACTCTTTCTTCCAATAAACTTTACTGGCAGTTAGGTATTAACGTACTGCATGCTCACAGTTAGTGCCTGTTTAGTGGATGTGAATGCCTAATGGTGGATTTTAATATCCCAACAGGAAAAGTCAGTTGTATAATTCCCCTCATAAAGAGTTGAGCATAAAATAGGGAGTTTGATAGTTTTCTGTAGATAATCTGTTTGGCGATAAATAATTCATTGTCGTAAATGCATCCAAAAGAAAGTTGCCTGATTTTTCTCTTTTTTTCCAAGTTATCTGTTTAACTGTACTGTATTCTGTAGGCTTTTAAAATATTTGTCCCTGTGAATTTTGCATAAACTTTGCCAGTTTTGTATGAAAATAAGGAATCTCGTTATTTTTATAGTCACCTGGAAAATTTCCATCTCTTAAGAGTTTTCGTAAGATATTTAACACTACGTGATATAATTCAGTATTTTTACGAAGTCAGACGGTTTAAGACTTACAAGAATAGAAACTCTCAGGAGACTGGAGCAACTGGCTGGGGTTAACCACGCACTCACTCTCTATTAAGCTGGTTGAAAGAGGGGTAGGGAAATACTGTGCTTGCATTCTGCAATCTAAAGACTACATTTTTAAAGGCATGATAACTGAATAAAAGTGTTTACTTAGCTGAGTTCTGTTTTGTTGAGGAGATGACAGTCTCATTTGTTTAGCAAGGGGTTAAATAGAAACTAATCCTTTAGGCTTACTTTGAAAGGTGGTTATCTTTCCAGCAAGAGGGAGCATTGTTTGCTTTGCCAGAAACAGTGTAATTGTTCCTTAAACCCTCATGTTCTCTAAAAGAATGAACTTATTAGAAAGAGGAAGAATATCAGTGGCATAAGCATTGTCTCGAAAAGATTCAAAAAAATTAATGGAAGTGCTTTTGTTTGTATCTAACGAGCATAGGCATTTTGCATGATGTAAGCCGTATTAAAGCTTTTTGTGAAGAGATTATTTTTTTTGTGATGAGTGCTCTAATAGAAGTATCATGGGTTATGGGAAATGGAACAGTAGTATGGTTGGCTCAAGTTAATTACATTTATTCAGAAGAAAAACTATTCTACTGTACACTTCAGGACAAGCAGAGAAAATACCGAAACCTTTTTTCGCCAGCATTTATCTATTTCAATTATTTTTGACAGTGTGTGTTGCATGTGTGCTTTAGCTACAGTGCCTTTATATCGCCAGTTGGTAGCACAAGCCTTTTAAAGCACAAAGGGTAGCAGTACTTCAGCCAATCTGTGATAAAAGGGAAAAAATGAAATCACTATGGAAACTGCAGGAAGAATCTAAAAGCTTTCTTTATAAAGTAAACGTCTGATGTTTGTGACTGCGGGGGCAAAAAATTCATAAATCTGTACGATGCTATCATTTCTGATTTGTTATCGCAGCAAATGCCAAGTCTAAGCAGTCTGACCTTAGCCTTATTAAGTGCTTTCTTTTCAGATACAGTTATTATTCGACAATAGAGAGACTGCAGTGCTGCAAGGGGGAAAACTAATATATTTAAAACGTGTCTCTGTGTGTGTGTGTGTGTGTGTCTGTGTGCGCCTGTGTGCGTGTATATATATAACTATCCATCTTTCTCTCCCCATGAAGCTTATGGAGTTGGGAACGCTGAATGTGGGAACTCAGGGACTACTATTCTGAGCGCAACTGAGAAAACTATGTTTCGTCCCATTGCATGCGCCTGTCTTTGATCTCAAATTGAAAATCTCTGAGCCTCTTCCTCCAATCCAAAAGCAAATAAATACCGAGAGAAAGAAGCCTCTCTCCTCGCAGCACACAGGGCCTCCACGACTGAAAAATGAAGGTGACTGCAAGAGCTCTGATGAACCTCTTTGGACAACAGACAGCAGAAATACCTGTCTCGGTGGAGGAGTTTAAGAGCACTGCAGAGATCCTCAGACGGTACAGAATATCTTGGCTCACACAGGCCACTCTCTTTATCTCAAAACAATACCAGCCAAGCTGCTCCCTACCTACAACTGAAGAGCTGCAGGAACAGGAGTACAGTAACTAATACAGCTTTTCAATTTGAATCTCCCTGTCTTATTTAGAAAAAAGGAAAAGGCACGAATTCTAAGCAAGATGTCTGGTAAGTATTTTTATTGCATCTGGTTGCTTGAGCTTGAAGATTATTTTTAGTCATACGGATCTGCTATAAACAAGATCAGGGCTTGAATGAGTGTGGGTTTTGTGTGAAGTTTTGTAACGGTGGAAAAATGTCGTGCCTGTTTTTGCATTCCCAACTTTGCTAGCTTTTGGATTTCTTTGTTTTGTTGCTGTGCTGTAATTAGTGTATAAGCTTTGCAAGTTTGATGTTTCAAGACACTCTAAAGAGCACGTTGTTCCTAGGCTCTTTGAATATAAACATGCCCAGTGGCAATACATATTATTGCATATTATATATATACACACAATAACAGGCTTTAATATTTGTTTTAGTATGGCAGTTTTAAAATATACTGATTATGACCCAAGCCAGGCAAGTACTTTCCAACTAAGTGTTTCAAGCTCTCAAAGCAGTGTGAATGTTTTAACTCTTACTGAACAAGTATATATACGGAGATTTAATCTGTGACAGATGACAGCATGAAATTGTTTGGCTATAAATGTTAGAGGCCAGAAGAATTCTTGATTATATTCAGATTTCATGGTACATTGGTGAATGCTACTATAGTGTATGCTTATGTTATTAACAGTAAAGATTTCAGGTTAACAGTAGAAAAACAGAGACAATACAATTCTTGCAAAAGCAGGTCAGTCTTTCAGCAATAAATATAAATCCTAAAAAAGATATAGTTTGACATATTGGCTTCATTGCAGCTTTTTATACATATAATGAAAACCAATTATCTGTGGAGAAAATTTGACTTTGTGGAATGGAATTAAATTGCTTTTTAAAGGCTTCCTTAAACAGCACTAGCTGGAGGGAAGTCCAATAACATTTTTAGCTCTGAATTGTAATGACTTTGCTACATTAATAAATCATGTTGTGTTCTGACTTTTATCAAAAGATTCCAAGGAAGAAAACTATGCACGGCAGGTTGAAGCTACAGGGGCAGTCCTGACTGGTTTTTTTTCTCCATCCAGCTACTTCACTTGTGGCCTCTCGAAACCAGCAGTTCCCGTGGATCAGCGCTTAAAGTGGTAGGTCCAAATCCACCTAAGCTGATGAAAACAATTGATCAATATAAATTCCTGCTAACAAGTGAATTGTCAGACTGGGATATCTGTAATGTAGTCTGCCTACATAAACCACTGTTCTTAAGAAAGCAAGGGGAAAAATTCTATTCATTTGGGGGGGGGGGGTGAGGAGGAGGGGTTGGGGTATTTTTTGTGGGCTTTTTGTTTGTTTGTTTGGGATTTTTTTATAAGGAAATATCTCGTTCTGATAATTCTATTTATATCTTGTCTTGCTATGGAACTGGGTACAAGACTGGTTTGAAAAGTAAACTTTTTCAAAAGAGATGGTTTCATTTACTCAACAATGTGTGAATATGCCCTCTTGCTGTAATTCATGTACTACCAGTTAGCTAGGTAAGTGTTTGGGCTCAGTGTTGAATGGGGGGAGGTTTTGTAAAGTATGTATTTGGGCTTCAGAATCAGAAACCTTACAAAAAGAAAAGTGTTTATTTGAACAGTGGTTTGGTCTGCTGATGATAGCTCTAAAGTAATTGGGGGAGGAAAAAAAAAAAAGATACCGTCAACTTCTACTCGTTTTTCCCAACAGATCACGTATCGAAAGTGTAATCTGTAAGAGGAACATGAACTGGTGAAATGTACCTCTGATGCTGGTTTCCTATGTTATTATGTAGAATGTTTGTAATTATCTTGCTGAGTCGTAATCCCTGACATTTGCTTTCACAAAGCATCTAGTGGAGAATGCAATACCCTAATTATGTTTCTGTGAAAGAGTTGAGGGGGGGGGAAAGTTGTGCTCTGTAGCACAGCACTTTAAAGAAAAGCTATTTCATTAATAACATACATATCAAATTTTGGGAAGGCTAAGGATACTTTATCAACTGTAATTCCTGGTTGTTTTATATTACAGTGTACAAACATAGTTGAGTATATGTTAATCACAAGTTCTTTTCTAAACTACGGGCTGTACTTGCCTACATCGGAAGCAAAACAGACACTGGCTCCAGTCTAAATATTTTTATATCTTTATGTTTGCTATCTTATGTTTTTCAGTAATTTCTGAGATAAGTAAAGTCTAGCTACCACAATTTAAATAAATACATTTTGCGTTTTTTTAAAAAAAATAAACCAGTGCTTTCTCATATGATGTTTTACAGTAGCTTTTATATTAAGGAAATGAAGATCAAGAATAACAGTGAGTTAAATTTGAATTGCAGCTCATGGAGATCTCCTCATGCTATGTTCTTTTATATAGGGAACTAGCCACAAATGATGTGAAGTTGTAAAACTGATTTTTGATCACAGGGAGAGCTCACTTTTTATAGATAGGCTTGTCCACAAACTGAGGCAAAAGGTTAATTGAGGTTGCATACTTGAATACATTATGTGCATTTCACCTCTGTCACACAGTTAGTTACTGAAACACTGTGCTTTTTTTTTATATCTGGTATGAATAATTTCTAAATACAAAGGTATTTACTGAAGAATCATTAAAATGGAATCTCCAAAGGAAAATGGATACGTGATACCGGTATGTGGCTTTGTTCACCAGAGTGGGGCTGTGTGGGTTAGCTGAAAGAAATGACTCCAGCCGTCTGTTCTCAAGCAAATTTCTCAGACGCAGGATTTTTATACAGGACATACCTGGCTTGCTTTATGTTCTCCTTTTGGGAAATCAATTCAAACTGTTCAAATATCCTACAGTACATGAGACTAGTTATCCAATGTTGTGCCCATAATGGCTGCTTTTATTAGGATAAGCTGTACAATTGAAAAAAAAAAAAAGAAAAGAAAAAAGCCTTGCTTTTCCTTCCCCTTAAGCAGCCCCCTTTTCCTCCCCGCTCTGTGCTTGTGTGGGTTTTGTTGTTAAAAAAAAAAAATTTAAAAAAATAGCACCAATCAGTATAAACAAAGATCACCCTTTTACATAAATCCCATCATTTGTACTTTATAGCAAGGCATCTGCTACCGGTGACTTGGGGCAGACTTGGTTGGGAAGAGTGGCCATTCTCCTGCTCAAAGGCGACCTCCAGAGAGCACAGACAGTCTTTGGGCAGAATACTGCTCTCCACTCTTGTCTCAAAACCTGAAGAAAGTTGTTTCCCTCATGGATGCAGCCTGGAGATTGCTCCAGTAAAGGCAGGGAGGGTTTCTGAGGAGGAGGAGGAGGAGGAGGTCGTGCCTTCATAGCAAGCGCCGACTTCTCCCTCTTCCCGCGAGGTGCCCGGCTCTGACGTGAGCTCGCTGCAGAAAGTTCTCCGTTTTCGTCCTCCCATAAAGCCGTATTTTTTAATGCTGTGTTGGTTTTTTGAATGGCGCGCATGTTCGTGTAGGTACCACGCCAGCAGCCGATGAGGATGCCCCGGGATAACTCGGCCCTGGAAGATACGTGGGAGGCTCGGTTCAGGGTGAAAGAAATATCGTAGGTTATTACGTTGAGCGAGGCCCAACCAGAGGTTGAAATCGAAGAGGACCGTGCTCGGGAGCTTGTCGCGTGGTCCTCGGCAGGGCGTCAGACTGCTCTTTCCGCGGTGCAGCATCCGTGCTTTCTGTTTTGCAGCGGTATACGCGTGCGGGGTTGGGTAGACGTTTCCAGGCACTAACTCCGTAGCCCTTTGGTGTTGCGGCTTCGTGGCCACGTTCTCGCCTGCGAGGGGCTGGCACAGCTCCTCCATGCTCTACGCTAGCAGCTGAGGGATCTGCCTGGCATATATTTCCCTGGCAATTTTTAATTCTGTTTAGTGGCAACAGTTTGTTACCTGTTTGCTCAAAACAGAAGAGAAACCGGTGCAGAGTGCTTCAGAATTTGTAATAAATTCATCTTTTTGTCTAAGAATACTATTAATTTGTAAATATATTTATGCCTGAAAGCTTTTCTTCCTACATAACACCAGGCATTTACATAAGCTGATGATAAAAAAAAATTACAGTCCAATGGATGTTTCTGTCCTTAAGGACTGGCACTCCAATTGACAGGAACGAGGTACTCTGGAATGAAACAGCCACAGGGTTTGCGAATGCAGAGTCCTGGTTCTTTAAACCGCATCGGGTAGTCTAGAGGTATTCTAGCACACAGGGTGCGTTACGCTGAAGAACGCTGGTTTGCTTTCCTGTTTGTCTGCTTGTTTCCTCACTGCGCTGGAAGAATTTTGAAAGGCACTGGACGCCTGGCATTTTTTGTAGGAGTGTAATTAAATTCTCAAACGTGCAGAAAAGATTGCTTTGAAACACTATAAAGTGACCATTGGCAACTTTCAGAATAAATTGCGTGCAGTTTTTTTAAGATGTCGTTTTGAAGTTGCTGGTAAAATGATTATTTATGTAATGGGTAGGGAGGCTTCTCTGAGTTGATGGGTTCTGCCAGGTTAAAATACTGGTTTTGATGTCACGTCTCTAATTTGCACTCGTGTTAGGAGTATGAATATTTTTTAAACCCCCTCCATTTCATAAACCTGATTTTACTGCCATGTGAAAAGTTTTCTTGTAATCTTCAACCTTTACACCTTAAAATAGCCCTAAACCAATCCGACCCGCCCACCCTAAGGCAAGTATACCCATGCACATACGCTTCCTACTGCAACCTGCCTGAAATGAAGTTAAGACTGGCTTAGACAGAAGGGGGAAAAGTGTTTTAAAGCTGAAGGCTACACCTGGGCTGTACTTATACCATATTTATGCAGAATGCAGAATCATTAGCTTCTCGTATAATAATGCACTACTTCCTAAAAGTCAAATGCAGAGCGTAAATGTCAGGATGTTTTCTCTAACAGCTTCATTGACTGTGTCTTTGTGAATAAATTCTTAAGCTTCATGTCATAGAAAATTAAAAAAAACCCCTTTTTGTGCAAGTAGAATCTCCTTATCAAAATATAAAACTGCTGCAAGACTGAAATGAGTATCTGCTGCTTCTTATGCCAACTAATTGGCTAACTATCTACTTGCTTAGCACAGTTTTCTCTCGGTGACACTAACTTCATTTCTAGTCAACGCCGAAAACTGATTTCTGGTGGAAAAACTGCTGGAGCATTTGCCCTAAATTGCTGTGTTTCTTAACACCTAGAATATTTGAGCAAAGATGCATGTTATCTATTCAAACTGTTTTATTTCCCCGTAAATTATGAGAATTCAGAGGAAGGCAGAGCAGGAGTTATTTACCTTCCAGAACTGGAAGCCTGTTTCACTGCTGAAGTGTGCTATTGCTGTGTTGTCCAACACCAGACAAGATGAGATTTCAAAATTAAAAGCAATACTCCTAAATTTGCATAGGATTACTGCCTATGTACGTGAAACCTGAAACGTTTTTCTTGACAAAACCAGAACAACTTACCAATATTTTTTTTTTTTTTTTTTTTTTTTTTCTTCCCTGCCCCTCCCTCTCCAGGGCAAAAGGAGATCTTTGTAAAAAGTAAAGCACTAGTAAATAAAGAGTTAAACTGAAGGCAGGCTCACTGGTTTGTTGAGATCTGTCAGAGTCTGAGTGGCTGGCTACATATCTGTCTCAGGAACAATAGCTACCTGTATTCTGCACGGACTGCTGGGCAGGCACTAGCGATCTGGAGAAGGTCTGCCTCTGGTAGAGGCTCTTTAGTGGGAATCCCTACTGACAGCCCTACGGCTCACACGGGGGGGAGGCGGGCGAAATCTCGTCTGCTCTGTTGATGAGGGACAGAGCTTTGATCGTTTTCATTCAGCCCTGACTTGGCCTGAGGTGTAGGTTCCCGGTCCTGAAGTCGGCGGGCTGGCTTCTCGCACGCTCGCTTCTCGCACGCTCGCGCGCAGCCCGGCGCGGGTCTGAGCCGGCAGATGAGCGTCACGGCTGTCGCTGAGGCACAGAGCAAGAAACGGAGCAGAACCGATCTCCGTGGTGGCAAGAGGGGGCACTGGAGGGGACAACAATGGAGAAGGACCTTTCTTCTGACAAGTTTTTAGGTAAGAGAGAATATTTATACTCTCAGCCAAGTGTTTTATAGCCTTCTCAATAAGTTAGAAATTGTTAGGTTGCAAACGTGGCTTGTTATAGGAATATTTCGGTGTACGGCTGTATCCAGGCTGTTACTAGCTTTTAAACCTGTAATTGCTGTGCTTTGTGTTACGAGAATGTTTGCAGAAAGCAGGCGGGGTTTTTCCGTGGAAGTGGTGGCTACTATAGTTACGTTCTTAAAAAGAGACCGTTTCTAACATCTGCGGTTTTAAAATTAACCGTGCAGCTTCATTTTGGCTACGTTAAAATTATGCTTAGCTGTAATAAATATCCATATTGGATAAAATGTTGTGTAGCTGATAGCACACATGCAATATTAAAGCAGTGCTCCCTCAACCCTAATTTGTAATTATTTTTACACCCTTAACTGCACCGGGGTCAGAGAGTTTTAAAAATTAATGAGGTTCCCTGCGGAGTTCAAATAGTATAATCTACATGAGTTGTTGCTGCGGAGGGCTGAAATTATTTCTGCATATTTTTAATTAGGTGTAGACTTTTTGTTTCAATCTATTGCTTTCGAACACTTTCCTTTAAATGTCAGTTTATGCAACCTGCAGCAAGAAGGGAATGATGATCCATTGGCAAGAATGACAAAGTACGGGAAATACAGGGCACGCAGCGACAATACAACGCGAACATTTGCTGGATATGTTTTCTGATTTCGTGTGTTAGATCTGCCTTAGCTTCCTGCAGCTGTGATCAGCTTCACCTATTTACAGACAACTACTGCTCTAGGGAGAGGGAAAACAGCAATACCTAATGCTTTGTGTGAGGTTGGAGTAATAGGTGACCGATGCGTTCGGAACATTAAAAAGAATTGTTGGAGTGCTTGAAAATACATATATAAAAGAGAATAGCAACAGTGCGGAAAGAGGCAGTAAAAATGAAATAACGTACTATCCCTTTTCCTGGGAACGCTAGACAGATAGTATCATCAGCGCTCCTGGAAAGTAGAATTTGCTGAATATCCTCAAATGGAAGGACTGGAAAGGAAAGGGGGAGGGAGCTGTTTACTATGAAATTTCCATATTGAAAGAACGACAAAGTTTCATACCGCAAGATTTAAAGCACTGTTTATTGTTTATTATAATCTCCGGTGGACTATGTTGAAATGGTAAGCGTTTTAAAGCTGAATGTAGTGTAATCAGCGCTAAAGACGCGTCTTCCATTTGCAAGACCCACTCTGAGCTTCCTGTGATATATTGTTATGTAAATACGGTGCAGCAAGGGAAAGCAGCACTATGGAGATTCAATTTACTTTGAAAGTTGTTCATTATGGAAGGGATGAATGTTATTTATTGGATGTGAATCAAAGGCTAGAAATGACTTTTTCACTGTGAAGTCTATTGTGATGGGTGCAGCGTGATCTAATCTTTTTAATTTTGGCTTTCACACCAGTGGAGATGAAAAGAGATCTGAGCTCATTTATTGGTTGCTAAGTCTTACTGGAGGCCTAAGTACCATTCTTGGTTGCTATGGCCAATCTGACCTCAATCTATGCAGTTTTAGGGACTTAAGCAATCCCTTTTTTATTTAGGAGCATGTACCTTGATTTATGTCCAAAATTGTGCCTGAATGTCTTTGTCTACAAGTGATAAATGGTGGTGTACAATTCATCAGTTCTTACAAGTAAACACTGCTGTCCCACTAAAAATATGTTTTGTTCTGAGTTAATGGTATGGAACAAGCCAGTCTCCACAAACAGCTATCTTTTATTGTAGAGAGCCACTGAAACTTGGAGCAAAGTGAGGGAAATTGGCATTCATCTTCTCTGCCATTAGCATTTCGTTTGTGCTCTCTGGTGATGAGACTGTATGTCAACTGACAATGAAAGGCTAGCATTGTGTTTCCCCGCTTGAATATATAATTGATCAATTATGAATTTATTTATTCTGTACAGAAATTAAAAAGTCAGCGCTATGGTTTCTTATGCTGTTTGCTTGCTGCTTCGTTATTACCAACTGTAAAAGTATTTGCAGTCAAATAAGCTGTGGCTTGGCTGTAGGAAATTCCCAGTTTCTTAGGCAAGTTCCTTGTATTCAAGTAATATCAGATATTTGTTACTACCAGACACGTACTACTTGTGTGGTTCTTAATGGTGCTTAGTCTTTCATGTATATTAGAATTTCTTTCAGTAGGAGCTGTTCTAAGAGGTAATTGAGAACACGGAGTGGGTTTTATAATATAGCAGTAATAATTTTGTTGCATTGAAATTGCTGGTAGTCATTCAGCTTGTACATACACCGAGCAAATACACAGTAGCAGAAGCAAAATCTTTTGCTGGTTTCCTTGGTGTGTGGGTTTTTTGTTGGGTTTTTTTTTGTTGTTTTTTTTTTTTTAGAGTAATAATAAATAAATACAACTATATGGAGCTGGATGTTGATATGGCTTCTACTAAATTGGCTACCATAGATTCACTAGTCCACCGAGGGAAAAGTCTGATCAACTGTTGATACTTGACAGTATTATAAATGTATTGCTTAAAAACCCCAAGCTCTTGCTTTTTAGAAATGTAAGGAATAGCTTGCTGTGATAGAGTTCAGTATAGCTAAGCACATATGGAGCAAAAATATTTCTTCAACTGTATGCATTTTTCAGCTAGTGTACTAGAAGTAACAGTAGTATTTCCTGAAGCCTGGATTTTTTTTTCATAGCTTATTTTCAATAACAGGCTAGAGTGAGGCTTAGTATTTTAATTGCGCCCATTGAGCCAATTTTTAGTCTTCCTGAGGTGAATTTTTAAAATTTGTGTCTACACTGGTGACAGATTTTCCCAGTATACTCTGTGGATGATAATTGCTACCGGAATAAATTCTCAAAGAGGTGGAATTTACAAAGGTTTCTGGAACTACTGAGCTGCTTTTCAGCATCAGATTGATAGCAGAATTTGCAGAGGCAGTTCCTTGGGGTTAGTTCACAATAGTGCTGCTGCTTCAGGGCTTTTAAGAGTAACAGTTATTAGCAGCTATTGCTAAAAATGGTCTGAGATGCTAGTTACAGAACTAACCTGGATAATGTTCTTGTAAAGGTGCGTTATAATAGTCCAATGTTCGTATAGTGGCTGCTTTGTATAATAAGAAACTGTTAAACCAGTCCTGCATACTTGGAAGTAGACTTTTTGAGATATTTATTTATTTATTTATTTTTATTTTAAGCACTACCAAGGAAAAAGACCTTGTTTTTTAAAATGTTTTGAAGGAGAAATGTCTTAGAAAAACATTTAGAAATACTAATCATAAGTGATTTATTGTGACTATGATGGTATTTCATTGTTCACTATTTGTTTCTACAAATGTAAGGAAAAAATAACTAGTTCTTTAATCTTCTGAAAAATTTGAATTCGACAGCACAATGATTAAAGAAGTTTTGTTGAAAGGTGTATGTCTTTGGTCTTTCTCACACCTGTGTTTAAGGTAACTGGTTTCTGCATACACAGGCAGCAATTGCTTTTGGAGTAAGGGTTTGGACGATCAGGACACACAGTATGTCCTTATTCTTTTTCTTGATACATTTTTGTCTGCTAAAATGCAAGCCTAATAATTGAAATACTCACTTCAGGGCTCCAGAATTCTGCTTAAAAGAAGAGAATACAGACATTATATCTTCGTATTTCAGTAGTGCATAATACAACAATGTTGATTAACTGGCAAAATCTCTCCACCACCTCGGTGGAGTACAAAAGTGAGAGAGAAAAAAAATCATTGCATTTTTTGGGGAGTCCTTCAGCTAATGAAACAAGTTTCCTTTACTGGTATTACAGCTTTAATTTTTGTAGCAGACTTTCCATTTATGAAACTTAATGTAAGTAAGATCCATCAAATTGCTAATTGTTGCAGGAAAATAGGAAATATTTATAAGCTTATTTTAATCAGTCATCACCTACAAATAAAGTTAATCATTATTCTTTCTTGTCAACCGCTGCTTTGTTGGCTAATTTATAGTCCAGGTTTTGAAATAAAGGTGTAACAGTGGAGAAACCTGTATTTTTGCTCTTTAAAATGCATGATTTTGCATGTAATCTTCTCAATAACATGTATGTATTATGGATATATATTCACTGTGGATTCCTCTAACAATATTAACTAATAGTCTCTTTTGGAAGA
Source organism: Astur gentilis (assembly GCF_929443795.1). Lineage (NCBI taxonomy): Eukaryota > Metazoa > Chordata > Aves > Accipitriformes > Accipitridae > Astur > Astur gentilis. The sequence continues at coordinate 14,330,006 of NC_064913.1, forward strand.
GAAGGAGAAGAATAGATCATAATATAATGTATAAATCAGTGCATAATCATAAATCTTGGGGTTTTTTTTCCTCTCCCTCGCATTTTTCATGAGGTGTATGCGTGTTCTCTCACATGTACCCAGAGTGAGCAAGCTGTGACATGTAAAACCAATTCCCATGACTCTTGAATTTTGGATGAAGCCAAAACTGTGTATGAATAAATTTCTGGAAGGTACACTTAGTTTTGACTAAGGTTTTTTTGTACACCATACCAGGTTACAGTAGGTTACACACGGGTAAAACAATGCGGAGGAATTATAAACCAAAGATGATTTTTTTTTGTTATTTTTTTTTATTTATTTTTTTCCTTTGAATTTTCTGGCAGCTTTGGCACAGATCACGTGTTGGGGACGCCAAACGAGGTAGCTCCCAGATGAGGTCTGGCTTACCCAGCCTGCTCTTGCCCCTGGCCCCAAGTGGCGAGCGAGGTGTCAGTGGTTCGTTGGGCTCCTGCTCCCTTCACGTGGGACGAGCACAGGCTGGGGCAATCCTCTCTCCCTCTCACAAACGAACACCATGGATTTCTCTCGGTCACTGTCACTGTTTGTCATCAGACATGCATTTGTATTTACCTAATTGGTCTAAGGCTGCTTATGTCGTCTTATTCTTAATTTCCTGGTGTAGTTTGCCATACCGCAGTGTCTGACTGTCCACGGGACTTTATGTTCTTGTTTCTCTCTTGAGATGTCTTATTGACTGAAGTCTCGCGGAGGGTGGAAGCAGGGTCTGGGTGACTCGGGTGGTTTTTATTTCACCTGCAGAGGACGACTTTTAAGTTTGATGCTGAATGGTAATAGCACAAACCATTTTAACATCTGATGGTTGACCGGGGTATCATCAGTATGCCACCCCTCTTCTCCACTGGACATCTTTCCTATCTTTGCTATTGTCTGTATATCACTCTGCAGGCTGAAGAAGCTCGAGAACAGAATAATTTGCATTAAGCAATCCGTTACTCAGTAACAGTCTTCCCGTACACTTGATGAGATGGGGGTCCTATCAAAAAGAGAAAAAAGGTGGTTGTATAATTAAACACAGCATCATGAGGTCCAGTTCTGAATTCACCGTCAGCCTTAATTTTAGTACCTCTCCTTTTGTTTGTTTGATAATTTTGCACCCTCTATCATAATCTTGAAGATGAATTTCTGTGGTTTTATATATATGTAGAATGTGTGTGTGTGTGGTCAGTTTGCAGTTTGTGAGAATTACAGCTTTGAACAGCATCCATTTTGTTGAAATAAAGTGGCAACCAGAATAAACCCTCAAGGTTGTCTGAATATTGTTTCCTGTGCTGTTTTGTTTGCTGTAAATCAATAGATTCTGCCAGAGCCCAGCTGAGCGAGAGCAGTTCGCTTTGTCTCTCTCTATCAATTTCATCATCTTCAATCATCCCGATGATACTATCGACCAATTCTATCAAATATTTTCGGGCCCCAAATACGGGGTGACGTATTGTTCTCTGCAAAGTGCAAGGAAGAAGTAGTTACCGTCCCTTCGGCTGGAGGCCTTTCGGGGCAGCCGCTCGGTAATTTGACTCTGCTTGAATCGCGGGCGAAGCCGCCCTCCGCTAACTGAAATTCCTCTGGAAAGGGTGCGTACGCAGATGGTTACGGTGGCTCACCTGACGTAGGGTCACCCGCGTAGCGGCGTGGCAGTTGGGTGCATGAAGGAGCGAGCAAGAGCCGTTGAAGTAGCTTAGATGACCTGGGCCAGCCATGCCTCCTCTTTGTTGTAGGAATGACTTCTGAGGCTTTGCTGATCAACTGAAAACTCATCTTTCTTTTCTTTTCCTGGTAGGGTTAGTTTTCAGACAGATCAATCTCCCGATCCGGCTGACCGCACGGCTGCTCGCGCCCCGGCGTCGGCACCGGCGAGGCGGCACGAGGCCGGCGAGGGCAGGTCGGCCCTTTCGGCAGGGGCAGGTCCTGGGGCTCCTGCAGGAGCTCCAACGGCGTACGTGGGAAAGCAAAAGGAGCTCTGGCAGTCCTGCGCTTTCCGGAGCGAAAGCCGCCTGCCCGGGCGATTGCGCGTGTCAAATAGCGTCGCCATTAGGACGCTTTTCTTCTCTGCGCTTGCATCTGGAAAGGGATCTGATGCGGTGTTCTTTGCTCCAGGTTAGTAACGCCGTTTCTTGCAGAAAACCATTTGGATCAATCTGTAGGTCAGTCTTGTGGACAAAGATTTTATTCCCTTAAACCTGAATGAGAATGGAGACTCCCCTGAATTAGTTTTCAGTGCTCGCGGTATGCCATCCTGTGATTAAATCACAAGCGCACTGCTAAAACGGAGAGGTTACATTTGCCCGATGTGTCTCGTACCTCCGCAGGTGTTTTTCTCCAGCCCATCAAGGAATTTCCTTTAGCTTCTTTTGCTTTTATTCAGTCTTCTGTTATTGATTACATGGGTTCCAGCCCTCTCTTTTAAAGAGGTAGAAGTTTGCTCTTTCATTTCTTGCTAGTAATTCCTCAAGCACTTCTGCAAAATCATCTTTATCTTCAATAGCAGCTGTCATCTTCCTCTGGGCCTGCGGCACCAGAAAATGGTGGCAGTGTATTCATTGCTGGTGGCATTGACTTGAATCTGAAGAAATCCATTTTTGCAGTGTTATTCTTAGCTTTTGGCATTAAATTTTTAAATTTTGCTACATCAACTGTACTATACAGGCAGCAACGTGATCTCTACAAATAACTTGTGTAGCATTCTTATTTTCATTACTGTTTAATATCTTCTTACCTTCTTAAAGATCTTAATTCCTGTTATTGTGACAGGGCCTTTGCATCTGGGAATGGAGAACTGAGGCCTCTGAGACTTTTACTTGGCCATCAGCTGAAAACTGTAGATTTGAAAAATGAACTCGTTGTCGGAAACTGAACCAGCCTTCATTTGGCCGTTTAACCATAGCACTAACCTTGGTTTCCATAACTAATGAAATATGGCAAATTGAAAGAGAGTGGGCGTGACTGGGGCACTCTAAGTTTCTCCGTCAAATGAAACGATCAGCTCGGCGTGTCTTGGTAGGCTTGTTGCGTTGACCCAGATGGGAACTGTACTGTGCCAGACCAGAAACGCTGATTCAAGCAGAGTCTGCTCTTCTTTCTGTGTCGAGAACCCAAATTCACACTTAACATTCAGCGAAATGCAGCAGACATTAACCAAAAAAAAAAAATAAAAAATCCATAATACTGAGTATTATTGCCCCATGAATTATACCTTTGAAAAGTTTTATTGGAAAACAAATTATTTACTAGTAGGTTGAAGTGCATGATTTTAGAAAATTGCTTTCTGGAAGAAGGAACTATTAAGTGGTTTGGATACAAAATTTTGCCAACGTAAATAAATGTGTACTGATACTGTAGAAAATAACAGTCTTCCTGAGAAGTAACTTGTGATCGCTGCTATCTGCATTCAGCATATTGGCTCAAAACTGTTACTGTACAAAACTGACATTTTTCCTTTCACCTTCCACGTTCATGAAATTCACTTTAATACTTGCCCTTATATGTTCTTTACATTTAGAAATCCTTCACAACTCTAGATATAATAAAAGCCAATTATGCAAATGCATTCTTGCATCATGGTACACATTTGGATTGGCAGTTTGCTGTAGCATGTCATTAAAAATGATAGATAAAGAGTATCTATAACTTACACATTGTGGGTGTGTATTCATATATATATTCACATGTTAATCATGTTTATTGTGTAACCTCTAGACCTACCCACACCCACCAAAACTCCAAATCTGTTCTGTAATGCATGCTTTGATTTTTCAGTAAGTATATGTTTCACATACAGGTGGAGGCTTTAAGACATTGGGGGGGGGGGGGGGGAGGGGATCAATTCTATTGCTTCTGGATTGTCAGGAGATCTGGCACACTGTGGAAACATCTCTTGAACCAGACACTGTCTGCAGGGCCTGATAGATACAAAGAGGAGGAATCGTGTTCGGGTATTATTGCAGTAGTTCCCAGGCACGTAAGGATAGTCCTTCCTTTCTCTGGATTTCCACCGGATAGATTTTGCCACCTCTTCCTCAGCGTTGAGCGTTTCCGTAGGCTCCCTTGTTGTTAGCATGTTGGTAGCGGTCTTTTTTGTGTTCTTGTTTCCATAACCCACTCCTCCCTATCAGGGTGTGCCTGAGAGAAGGTGAGATTTATTTTTAAGGACAACTTACTCAAACTGAAATGAGATTAACCGGGGTTGGCAGAGGAAGCCATCCTGAGGGACTGTCTCACTGAAAATGCCTGCTCCTTTTGATCAGAAAAATTCACCGTCTTGGGGCTTTTCGTAGTCCCCTTGGGCAATCCGTAGTCAGTAGTGCCTCCTCTGGCATTTGACCAGTCAGTTTTGGTCACCTGGTGACTCGTAGTTGTCATCTCAAAATGTCACTTTTTGATATATTCCAATTGGGATAAAGGCGATGGAGATGTTGCAGCAGGTAAAAAAAAAAAAAAAAAAAAAAAAAAAAAAAAAGGGTAGATGATTATTCGTTTGCAGACCATTTAAATAAATAAATATGAATTAATCGCCAGTACCTTCTCTCTATAAAACAAGTGATTGGCACTAGAAGGAGCGTTGTTCTTCCTAGATGAAGTAATTAAAGTAGAGAAATGCTGTGGACAAAAGGCTTTCCAAGCGTGTTTTTTCCACAGTACAGGTGTTGTTAGAATGCGCCTCTGAATTTTCAGACTGAGCATTTTTTTTCTAAATCCAGACATTGTCCGCTACGCTTTTCTAGAAGCGGGGAAAAGGCCGCAAGAACTGGAGAAGTCCCCTGCTTAGCAGCCAGCTGTCTTTCGCTGTGCTGACTTCGTAGATCAATATTCCTCCGTCTCACTGATTTTTCCAACCTTTGTGGGTTTTACTCCACGAGGACTGAGGTGCGTCCTTCATCCCAGTCCACGTAAGCATCCCTCCGGGGGTGCTGGAGAGAAGGGAAGCGGCTGGGATTTGGATCAGCTTTCCGCCCCGGTCCGTGCAATAGGGTAGAGGCGACTTCTCCGTGTGATGCACGTGGTCTCGACGCGACGGGAGGCCGGCAGCGCGGCCCTCGGCACCGCAGCGGTGCTGCCATCGTCCTCCGCCGGCGTGCCCGGCCAGGTTTGGCATCGACCGAATCTGAAGACTTCGGGACGGCGAGGCAGGCGATGCTGCTGCGAGGTTTCTATGGAAACAGAAGTGGGAGATGAGAGGCGACTAATAAGAGCTCAACTCGGCCAGCTCCTGGATGGTGATTTAAAAATCCGGACTTTTAAAAATAACCCTTTACCTTATTTCCCCCCACCTAATCTTTGTTTCTGAAGAAAGGGCTCAGAAAGGCAGCGGGTTGCTAGCAGCAATGAATGAGAGCTCTCACTCGCCGCTTTCATCTGTTGGCTGTCATGCAAGAGCTGTAAGTAGCAGTTTACTAAAACTGGCTGCAGGCTTATAAAGTGTGTAGTAATTGTAATTTTGGACTCGGAAGAAAACGTGCAACGCATTTTAAAGGTGTTCTTCCACTCCTGTTTTCATCCTTTTGAATGCAGTGACTTCAAGGGTGGCACAAAGGCACTTTCTAAACCAGGGACTTACACTAGATATTAACTCTGGCAGAATGTAAGTGTATTTTACTGCATGCAAAATACTGTTTGGTACATTGTACCTGTATTGCAAACAGGATCTAGGTCTGTTATTGCTTTTAATCTGTTTCGTTTCTCTTCATCCTTCCCAGCATCATTGTCCCTACACTGGCGAGTTCTACTTTTGTAGACCCACAATGCTACAAGAAAAATTTTGTGAAGTTTTTTCCAAGAAGGATCTTAGAAGAAGGTTATTACGTATCAGGGAAAAAGGGAGTTCTTGGTCAATCCTCCATTTTATTTAAATTGCTTAGTTTATTTTTTCTTCCCTCAAAGAGTTTAGGAGGTGGGAAATTATGGTTGTATCAATTTCTTATATAAAATTGAAAACTGATACAACAGGTCATAGCTGGCGTTAAGGCTGAATTTAGTGCATTCAGTCTCATACTGGATTGATTTTTGCTGTTGTTAAGTTAATGTGACTCTTGGATGCTTGTATTAACCTTTAGGACACAGGAACTAGATCAGATAGTGACTCAGCTTCTTAATACATTTTTAAAAAACTGTTGAGGAAAAAAAAAAAAAAAATAGAGACACTCAAGAGAGGTGGGAGCTCCACAACTTAGTGTGACGTGGCAGTTCCCATCCATGCAGATGCTAAACCAGAATGAGGAAACCAGCTAGCTGATGTCCTTGTGCCCCTGCGTCCTTCGTCTCAGCCTCAGCCGTCCTGTCCCATCCTGTCCCATCCCATGCCATCCCGTCCCATCCTGTCCCATCCCGTCCCATCCCGTCCCGTCCTGTCCTGTCCCTTCTCTCTGGCTGATGCCGTAGGGATCCTGGGAAGCCTGGGGTGGAGGGAGTGGGACGCTGCCTTCGCTGTCCTGTCGCACGTGCGCAGGAATATTACCGCTCTCCATATTGTACTCGGAGTCCGGTTTTGCTCCCCGAGGCCACTTGTGTATCCGACGGGCATGTCTGGAACCACGTGGTTGCGTGATGCTGCTGAGAAAACTCTCCAGAGACACAAAGGGGTGGCAAAGATCAGAGATCAACAGTTTGTGGAAACTGGGAGCTCTGTTGGGTGGTCTAGGTAAAGTTCAGTTCTGTGGCAAGGAATAAATCCCTGCACTTCGTGCCTCAGTTAAGAGGCACTTCCAAAATTTTAGGGAAAAAAAAAAGCTGCTCGTGTGGATAAATGGGGGCAAAGTGGCTGGTTGCGTAAAGGGAGAAAAGTTACCTTGCTGGAAAAGGCCATATGCGCGATGGGGGCATTTAGTCTATTTTCTCTGCGCATTTAGTAAACGTTTTTTCTAAAATTTCCTATGGAAAATTCGGTCACCTTTAGAAGAAAGTTACCAAAGCTGAAGCTCCACTATAGTGTAAACCGAAAGAATTTTAATTCACCTCTAAATGCAAATTGTTGGAGGTTGTATAAGTCTCTATTGCACAGGCATTTCAATTTTTCTCGGTCTTTTTGGGGGAGCAGGGAAGGGAAAGGGAGTAGGGGAAGGAGTAGCTAAGGCTTGTTTTAATTAATAGTGATTTAAGCATGAGTAATTTTCAGCATCTTAGTATTTTTTTCCGGAAAAGAAGAGAGTGGTAACAGTCTACTATGATTTTAATTTTCCCCTTTGATGTACTCTGCATTCCTCCTGTTGATTATAATGTACTTAACAGTTGTGCTTGCAGACTTGCAGATGTAACACATGCTGATTTGTTCTCCCAGAGGCATGGTAGATTTGACATGCAATTTTTTACATACTGTATTTGTCACTGTTGAAAAGCTTCTAAGACTATAAACATCATTAGATCATTAAAAAAAACCCCAAACCACATCAATTGCTATAGCTTGCTGTGTTTATACGTATTACACAGGTGTAAGTGTAGAATACTCATTAAAATACCGAGTGTTGCAGTGGTCTAGATACCACAATATGTAAAAGCACTTTTCAGTAGGTTTTTGCTGCTGTAAAATAATCATTCAGATCATAATAGCTGTCTTCCTCAGCACCGTGCTGACAAGGACTTGTTATTTTGAGTATCTCTTAGAGATGCCAGGATAAATTAGGGTTATACTGCTGGCAGTATGGAAAGCAGGTCACTTTCCAGGGACAGTCAATGAAATTTAGTCTTGTAGGTGTGGAAGTTCCCTTTGGAATGAGATCAAGGCACTTAAGCACTTCTTAATTTTTATAGCAAATCACAGTCTTTCCTGGATTGCCTTTTAAATCTTCTACCAAGTGACAGCAGTGGAAGTGCTGCCAGAAGGATTGGTAGACATACCTATCCATTTGTGGAAAATAACTGAGACTGAATGTAAGTCTTGGTGTTCTTAGGGTAGCACCCGTCATCACAGCCTCTGAACATGATTTATTAAAATACATTTTTTTTCTTTTCTGCCTGTTAACTAGCCCTGCTGGCATGATTTAAGCTTAAATATATTTAATGATGTTTAATAATATTTAGACTAGTCCAGCTGGCATGAGTCACACTAAGGAAAAAAAAGATAACAGTTTTGATATAATTTGCTTAGATACTAGTGCGATAGGTCCTAACACATGTCTGTGGAAATGGAACAGTGTTAACTTATGATAGTACTCTTGCAGGGCACTTTGAGGGTGTGGGGAGCAAATATTAGCGTTTTCTCTGAATGTTTCTTTTGGAAGGAGGAGTTAGGAAGCAATTTTACAGCCTTGGTTCTGCTTCTGTGTAGGGTTGGTTTTGTGTTGTTGTTTTGCTTTGATTTTTTTTTTTTTTTTTTAAATCCATCCTTATGAGGTTTCCCTCTATTGCTTTACCCATTTCATTGTTCTTCTGGAATGTTGCCTGCATGTGAGATAGTGCCCGTGGAGGGAGAGAAACAGAGAGAAAGGGGGCTTTTAAGTAACTTGAGCTAATCCCATTCATCCCTCAAACGATCCCTGTTCCGCAGGGGCCGTCTGCCCCGTGAGTATGTGATAGCCACCCGTCAGCACTGGCAACCCTGGAGAGGTGGTTTCAGGCTGAGGTCAGACCTGTGCAGCTTTTATTAAAGAATCCCCGATACTACAGGTGGAAAGCAACCTGTTAGATAGTCCATTCTGGTTTTATTTTTTATTTTTCCTCCCTATGTGGAACTATCTCTTTAAATGTGTTTCTGTCTTTTAGCTTTAAATCTTCTTGGAATTGTAACTTGCAGTGACAGAGAGGACTGTTTCTTAGCTTAACGAATCTCACTAACTTTTATACTGTGTGTTTTCTATTATTCAATTTTATTTTTTTCCCTTCTTAATGCCATCTCATTAAAACTACCACAACTTCCGCATCGCACTGAGTGATTTACTGAATCTGGTGAAGTACAAACGTGTTCCCTTGGCGATTGGATCAGGCAAAGAAGCTCAGCATCAGCTCTCTCTAATTTAAAGAAATTGCGTCTTATTTTTAAACTTTATCATCCTCCATCAATTTCATTTTCCTCCATTTTACTCGTTTTGGTAGGTAGGGCTCAGGGTAAACGCACTTCACCTCTGGGGAGTTTTTTACCACTTCTGAGCAAGTCCCTGAGCCTCCAGCTTTGTTGGGACCGTGTAAAGTGGCAGGTTTGGGGGCAGGTTAAACCCCTGTTAAAATAAAGGAATCAGCTAGCAGGTGAGAGGGCTTTCCTGAATGGTTCCTTTAATGCTCACAATATTACGTCTAATTTAGAAACAGCCATAACTAGATATAGCTGTCAGCTCAGGAAGAGAGATGCAGAAGGACTCACGGACCAAAATGACGTATCGGAGTCGACTGCTGGAGCAGCCGTCAGTCTCCTGGCAGGAGTGTGCTGGGAGAAGAGAGGGGCTTTCTTTGCAGAGGAAATTTACTGCTGTGTTTGCAACAGGCTGAACAGTTTGAAGTAAGAATTTGGGGTGGAGGGGAAAAAAAAAAGAGAGAGAGAGAGAAAGAGGGAAGTCTCTCTCATGGTACCATTAGTTCCGAGGTGGCTCTCCTTCCCCCAGGACGTGTGAGGAGAAGGTGACCAGAGAATAGCTGCTTAATATTTCTTCTGGCTGCCCAGGAAAAGCAAGTTTTAAACCCCTTCCTGGCAGTGTGCAACTGGGTTGTGGAACTCGGTGCCAAAGCAAATTAAAGAGGACAGAGGTAGAAATGAGTTAAAAATGGAATTAGGGAAGTTCCTGGAGGGTAGTTTCCATGGTGGCTCTAAAACATAACTGTCCAGATGTAGTCTGCCCCTTCAAGTTCACCTTAAATCTCTGATTTAACAGAAAGTAGGAGGAATATGTCCCAGTTTTATACTCTTCCTTAACTGCCTGCTCTGAGCCGTGGCCAAGGACAGCATTCAGGGTACTGGCACAACTGTTCTTGCAGGTTAGGGGCCTGCCTTGGCTTTTTTTTTTTTCCTCCAGAAATAGGAGATACTAATTTCAGTGTATGTTTCTGGGGTTTGGGGTTTGGGGTTTTATTTTGGTTTTTTGTTTTTTGGTTGTTTTTTTTAAGGTTACACTGAAAATAGATTCTCAAATTATATTATTCAGGCTCCGCTCTGACTTGGGTTATGGAGGTAACGCATAGATGTTCGTTAGGAACCTCTAGTGATCAGGGAGGTCGGATCTTTTACTAGAGACTTCTACTCTTTGAGCAGCTCTGCAAGTCTCGGGTAGGAATTGAATTACGTGTGTATCCTTGCACACTCAGGTTACAGAATGGATCCGACTGGTGATTCAGTTTCATATTTCTAGATACCACATGCCATAGTGTTCTCTACTACTTTTGGGACGATTTGTGTCCTTTAAAACTATCATAAGCAGCTTCATTTCATGTCAGACAAGATAGGTTTTTACGTCACGCACGTAATTGTGTGTCAGACGAGATAGATTTAATAGATTCTGACTCTCTTTCTCTTCCTGGTGAGGATGATGGTTATTATTTATTTTTCTTTTTTATTTCATACTGGTACAGATAGAGGACTTTGGTTGAATACAATCTGTTTAGATTTTTATTTCAGATAATTAGGGAAGAAAGAAATACCAGAAATTCCTTCTTACACAAATTCTTTTTTTCTGTAGCTTCTTGATAGATGGCAATCTCAGGCATGTTTGAAACCGGTCCATTAAAGCATACTCGAGGCTTGCATTCCAGGCTTATGGTCGTATGCTGATTATTTCTGAAAAAAAATGTGGCTGGCACAAAGTGAATTACACTGTTGAGTTCTTCAGGATTGAAACAAATATTTACAAGTGCATCTCAGTCCATTCTCCACTGTTCTTTGATTTTTCTGTTCTCTGTTCCTGGAAGGAGAAGTAAGATAAGACTGGGGAGCTGGTGGGGATGAGATGGAGTGAGTGGGAGAGAGATTAACAGTACTGAAGGCAGATAACTATTTGACTTTAGATGTTTAAAATTCCTACTTGGGTTTGGAAATCTAGTATATTTAGTAAAGAAAAAAAGTGTTAATGTCATTAGTATTTTTGTTTATGGTGTTTATGGTTTAAAATTCTGTTTCAAGTTGTCCTTTCCCAAGAGTAGTTTTAATATTGGTGCTGTCTATTCCAGGAGAAGAGAAAGCGAAGATTGCTTTTAGATTGGGGGCTGGGAATTTACTTAAACATGAATCCCGGAAGAGCAGAACCACTTGAGTTCTGTTTAGCTCTACCTTAATTGTGTTGAAATGTTTCAGGAGATGTTTATATGAAATATCATCCATCACTTAGAAATCTATGTGAAATTATTTTAGAGGATGAATTGTAAGAGTTACTTGAGTTACTAGTTCAAGGTTTTGAATTGGGAAAAAAATATCCATACGTTTTGGGATGAACATTATTTCTTTTGATAACTAGCTGAATTATATTGAAATATATATATATATAATTAGTACTATATATATATATACAGTATAACAACATTTTGGTGGAATTACCATGGGCATATACCTCTTTAGCAGGTTATATGCCTTGATCCTGAACTCCTGGAAAATATTTTCTGGTTATATTGCAGAGAATGGCAAAATAGATTGTTAAAGCCCAGGGAAGCCTGTGATTTATCTTTATCGCAAATCTTGCTGGCACGCAGTGCATATGATGGTGTGTACATCCTTTGTCATCTAGAATTCCAGAAACCAAGGAACACTGCTATGAAATTTTGCTATTATGATCTGCATTGTATATCTGTTTGCACAACAAAATTTAAATGACTGAAGTCTACAGATTCATAAGGTATAACCTTATATTTCAGATTTGGTTCCTGAGAATATGTTCTTTTCCTGAAAGAAGATCTGAGAGGATGTGCATTGGTCAGAAATAGGCACAAGTTCCCAAGCACCAAAGATTTTAGTATTTCATAGCTCTTCCCAGCTGGATTTCAACCTAATTTGGCACATATCTTGTAGCTGACCTCAGAGAGAATAATTCAGATGTTTGAACCTCTTAGATGTGTAGCCAAAAGTGAATTGTCTTGTTGCATGTATTTTTAAACATCTGCAAGCTGAGCTGGGAAGCAGAATGCAAATTCTAGGACTTGAAGATACCTGTGAGGTTATGAAAATTCCTTTGGGACTGCAGGGAATCCTGGAGCCTACAAACGTATGTTTTTTCCAGGCACGCTGTGTTTGGAAGTTTAGTGTTTGCTTTAATTTCTAGTGGCTCAAGTACAAATGACAATGGAAGTAGCTCATCAATAATTTAATAATAAACGTACAATCTGAGATAGTATCTTCTGTTGAACCTTTTAATGCGTATTCCATGAGGACTGGAGGAATTGTTTCCTGCAGTTTGTATTTCTGCTATATTCGGATATAGGAATAATTTGTTGTTCATGTATGCCAAAAAAGTTTAATGTTGTAGCCAGTTAACACTAGCAGAATTGTTTCTTTCAATAGCTCTGTTTTACTGAGGTAGGTACCAATATATAGACAAATGAGATTTCCAATAGACTGCAGAGGAATTCCCATGCCCTTTAGTTAGGAATAGGAAGGGGCTAACTTCCCAGCTCATGGTCATGTGGGGTTAGGAGGGGAGTTCTGGCTTGGCACTTTGAAGCTATTGGCTAATATAAAGATGTGATGATTGTTTTAGCTTGACTAAATATTGCATATATAAAAAAATGCCCTATTTTCACTGTATGGTAATTTTTACTTGAGATATTCCATTCTCTGACCGTGTTTCTTTAAAAGCAGTGTGCATTTCAGCAGGGATGTTCTACATTCAGCGGTTGACCTTTGAGGCAGAATTGTATCTAAGCGTGGGTTTTTCAAATGCTTATATTGTCTGCAACCATGGGTTTGATTCCCAGAAGGGATCGTTTGGTCCTTCACCATTATAAACCCTACAGCATGCGCTCTGTTGAGGCTTTTTCTGTGGAGGTTTTTCTCATAAGCACCTATAACCCAGGATTCTCTCAGCTACAAAAACACATCGTTGCTCTTTTGTAATGGTAAGCTCTTCCTTTTGGCCAAACTCCTGTTCAGTTGTGGGCCCATAACTTGCACCCACCCTCTTCTACCAGCCATCCTGAACCAAGCTGCATTTCAGTGGTTGGTGAAATGACTTGTCTGTGCAGTGATTTATAAGATGCTCTCAAATCTCTGAAAAGTTGCAATCTGTTTTCAGAAACTTTGCAAGCGTTGATTAAAACGGAAAAGATCTCTTGCGGTAAGGAAATGGGCACGTGCCATCGTGTTTTAGATGACTTCGCACCATGTGCTATGACCCAACACCACAAATTCAGTATGTTCAAAACTTCCTTTAGGCTTGCTTAGTTCCAGTCTGTAAGGTCCTTTGTTGTAAAAGCTGTTGTTTTAGGAAAGTGATGGCAACAAACTACACAGGCCCCCACAAGTCTGTGAGTTCATTTGGCATCCCCGAACAGGATCTGCTGCCAGTGTGTATCCACAGATGTGACTAAACATGCTGCCATCTCTCCGTAGCGATCCCTTCTTCTGGAAAATCTTGGTTTTTAAAAACAGACAAATACATTAGTCCAGGATAATAAGTTTTCTTGGCTTTGAAGTTTTAGCAGGAGAGTGGAGTGGATTTCGTGAGGAAGCAGTAGAAATTGCCACATCTATTTCATGTAATATTGGGGTCACGTTTGTCTCCTCATCCTCAGTAGTGAGGCAGGCAGCAGCTGCTTCTCTGAATAGTCCCCTCACTGATTTATTTGACTAGACAATATCTAATATCCTGGCGGTGACAAGTGAGCGTGGTATCCTTTGCAGTCAGTGCAGGTGAGGAGCTGTGGTTATGATCTTTTTCCCATCTGTGTCATGGGAATTAGCTGTTGTGTTCTCCCGTGTGCCTCGGTAAAATGTTGGCCTTGAGCTTTGGGAGCTTGAGGTGGAGAAAAAGGAGAGAAATAACTGAGCTCCGTTCCATAAAGCAAAATATCCAGGAAGAAGAACCAGATGGGAATTCAAGTGTATTTCTGAGCACTACAATCACCATGTTTAGGGACGATGATTTGGTACCTCAGCACCCAGGAGTAGGAAATGGCCTTAGCGGGTGTTGATCACAGCTTGAGGATCATACACTCTAGTAATTTTCTGATGATATACATTATAACGGGTTGGTATACAAAGACCTGATCCAGAAGAAATGGTCTTAGAACTGCACCCTTACATAGTCAAATACCTTTTAAGGTATATATAGTCAAATACCTTTTAAGGTATATAGGTCTTTTCAAAGCTTGGTTTGAAAGGTGCCGATGACTTACAGGGATGCACGTTGGGAAAGCGAAGCTCCTCTGAGACCGGCGGTTTTACGATATTGAGCTGAGAAAGAGCTGCCCAAGCGGAGTTTCAGGAGAACGGAGACAAGGAGGGAGATCTGCTACGGCTTGGTTGAGGAGAAGAGCGAATAGTATGTTGTGGTTTTCTGGGGTTTTCTTCCCTCATAATTGTGACACTTGTGATTAACTCTGGAGTTTTTGGTGGTGTCTCATCACGAGGTAAACTGAAGCGTAGAGCCTGTTAAAGACCTAGTTCAGCTCTGGAGTGAAGAGAAGCTTCATTTATAGCGAGCTTGAAAGGAAACCATGTTCTTGGAGAAAAGAAATTAATCGGGGGCTAGGAAGTCAAACTTTTCTTTGAGTCTGAGTGTATTTGGCAGGATGGCTGTTCTTGCGGGTTTATTTCTGTCACTTCTTAACACCAGGCTTCTCACAAAGCAACTCCAACTGTGTCCTTTCAAACCGGGATGTCACCTACATTGCAGAAAACAACCTTTATCCTTTCAACTCCTCAGGACTTGCAGACAGAGCAGCAAAGGCACCAGAAATGATCTTTGTCTCACCTTGCGCTTTCGCTCCACAGGTGCCGGGGTCTCGCCGAGCCATCGCTGACCCCGGAGCGGAGCAGGAGGGCTGCGGCCAGCCTCTTCCCGCGGGAACCCGGCGCCCAGCGTGGCAAAATCCTCCGGGGGGGGAGCACAGGTGCGTGAAAAACGTTGGGAACGTGGCTCCTTATTGATTTTACAGTCATGTTTGACACGGAGAGTGGGGATAATATTCCAGTGGTGATTACCCTCAAGACATGCACTGTTATACAAAATAAATGTCAGCGCTTGCCTTCCCTAGTGCACGCAGCCTTCTAATGCACACAGTTAATTTGAAGATCTTGGAATTTGAGGTTGTCCATCCTCTCTTCTGGCAGACCACAATTAATTAGTATATCCTAAAGTAATTATTAAAAAAATAATGTCAGGGATTTTTTTCTGCTCCTTGTTGCTGTTCTTGGGAGTCTTAGAGCAAGAATAAATGTTTGGGCTCACCAACAAGGATAAATTTTTAGGTCTGATCCTGCTTTCTCCTGCTCTCTGCTGCACCTTTCCAAATCTCCCTCAGCCTTTCTGATGACTTCTTAGTAAAGGCAGAGTTTCAGATAGTCAGTTCCGGTGAGCACAGAGGGAGAATGCTGAAGTCAAGCATAGATTATTTTCTGATAAATCATGAGCCAGTGATTGGTAAAAGTCAAGTTCTGATAAAAAATGAGTCAAGTTCTGATAAAACATAAGTCAGGCCTCATGTTTGGAAGTACACAGATTTTTATATTCTTGTTAACAATTCTGATATTTTCCTTGAATTTGGGTTTCTAAGCTATTATGAACGCGCCCAGGTGCAAGCTGAAGCTTTTGCAATTTTATGGTCAGTGAAAGGTGCATGCTTTATAGCTAGAGACTGAAATCCACTATTCTTTTATTCAAAGAAAGGTGCGCAAAAAAGGGAAAAATTACTTCCGTACTCTGTCAGAGTATAAAAGTTGATGGTGTGGGGACACTGAGATTTGCAGAGAAAGGTTGTATTCGTTTTGGTTTAGTCCTCTGCTGAGAGTGACAACTGTTACCATCACTGTGGAGAACACTATCCACTGACACGTGGAGAGAAACATCTAATTAACGTATTTTATTGCCTGAGAAATAATTTGAATCATGTGAAATAATTTGATTGTCGCTATTCTGAACCTGAAGACAGGACTGGAAAAGTCCAGGGTGTGAGCTTTCCATGGCGACTGAAATCACCCGGACTGGCTGGAGCTGAGCAACTCGTGCACGTACCTGGTACCTTCAGGGATGAGAACTTGATGTTCACTGTAAATTTTCTGGAGCTGTCTGTTCCTTTCAGTGGTCTTTAATTTCTTACCGACCAAAAAAATTAAAATGTGTAAATTATCATGTTGGTAGGTTGAAGGAAAGGAAACATAATATTTTCCTAAAAGCAAACATGTTTTTAGAAGAAATTCCTTTCCTTTGGTTGAAGAAAGGATTGTGACCTTCTCACTTACGGTTTCCTCTGTGACTTAAGAGAACAAAAAAAAGCATGTTGGCCTATGATAGTGTACTACCTGTTTTGACATTAAAGGAGTTAACTTCGTCCAGTCACTCTAAAGTAGTAAGAAACAGTAGAGATACCGAATAAGCTGCTTAAAATAAATGAACTATTTTTAGAAAACGCAGAAACACTGACTTGTTCGCTTAAACTTAAACAGGAGTTACCTTCTGGTCTCTTTCCCGAGTTTTAGGCAGGTAATACGTTCAGGGCTTAAATAACAAAGAAGCATGAGCTTCAAACATCTCTTCTCCTTATATTCTTTTGAATTACTCTACAATAATTTATGTAACTGGCTTCTGTTGCTCCCTTAATGACTACCTACTTTTCTTGCTGTGTTCTCTTGCATAGGATCACAGGATGACTACACAGCTACTTCAGTGATATCAGTAATGGACTAGATAATGTTAGATTTTTCTACTGAAATTTCTCCACAGTATGCAAAAAAAGGAAGAAAAAAGATTATGCTTTTCCCACTTGAAGAAATATAACACTCATTAGAAACCAGGTTGTTAAGATTAAGGCAGTGGAGAGGTATTGCTTGAAACTGTGCTAGCTTTTCACATCTTAGCTTTTGAAGACTTGGTACCACAATACATTTCACAAAAAAAAAACCTGAATAAAAAGGTGACTTTTGCCGTGTGTACCATTTTCAGTGTTTGATTCACAAATATTTTTGTTTCTTCCCTAGTAATCTGCCAAGTCTAGAAAAATAAATTTTACTATTCAGAGTAAGTTACTGTGCATGTTTTGAACTGGATATTATGCTAAAAGTATTACTTCTTTTCTTACTGGCAATATGCTTTGCAAGCATAAGTGTAAATGGTATACCAAGTTAATTGAAGAATATTTTTATATTACTTATCCCGTTGAGCACATAAGCTTTTTTCAACAAGATAGGAAATGTATTTCAACTTTCAGTTAGACAGAAAGACTTTTATCCAATTTTTATTTAATGACACTCTTTTATTCCAATGTTTTCTAAGAAAAGAGAATGAGGAATATTTAATGTTTTTTCACCAAGGAAAACAATACTGAGAACAGCAGAAATTATTTATCTGGAGTATAAAAAAATGTTTCTCTGCTCTTAGGAGATGCAAATACCAGTTGTTTCATCGTATCAACAAAGTTCTCATGTTGTGGATTATAATTTGCTTATAGCTTCCGGTACGGAAAATGATATTGAGATGCAGTTTAAGCAGCAAGCCTGTAATAGTTTATTATGTTGTGAATTTCTGTTGCTCGTTCCCATTGTGCAGGTAATGACTTTGGGGGCGGAGAGTGAAATGAAATTTCCCATTGAGTAGATAAACACTCATTTATTACCGCCAAATTATAGACTAGTTGATAGTGAGAACCTCTATCAGTTTTTAGCCTTTGACTCCAGAGGAGTGAGGTAATCACATGACTCATATCATCTGCAAAGAAAAAGCTCCTCTTCAGAAAGAGTGGCTGAAAGACTGTTGCTGCATTATTAATAAAAAAACAGAGGCAACACAGAATCCCTGATGTCTCAGGATGGTGAGGTGAGACTTTGAATTGTCCCATAGGAAACGGTTTTATTTTATTTATTTTCTTCCAACAAGTTTTGCGTTTCCTTTGTTGCCACAGGCAGCTGTAACGCTTTCAGGTATAGAGTACAAAATGCAAATAGCAGCACTACAGTTGAGAGGTGGTTGGAAATGTTTAGTGCCGCAGAATGAATGGCAAACCTACTTGGAATGTGTTATCTCGTACATACATTTCTATTTTGTAGTACATCTGCTCAGGCTTCCTGGGTAGCTTTGAGTGGTGAGGAACAACGTGCGGGGACGCTCACGCTCTGCCGGTGCCGCAGCGCTGGCGATACGGTGTGGTAAAATACATCGGGCAAGCGTCAAAAGACAACAGTATTCCTTCAGTGAAAAAAAAGTCACTGCTGCTACTCGCTAGTGGTAGACTTTGAATTGGTGAAGGGTGTGTAGTGAGAGGCTCAGTGTTTCCTTGACCATGGATGACATCACTCAGTGATGTCATTTAAAATTAACACTTAATAAGGAATCACCTACGCCTAACATTTAATGTCATCACTTTTATTTGGGTGATTTCAATTCAGTGCTCCAGCAGCCCTGCCTTGCGGACACTGGCTAGCGAGTTGGGTGAGTTGGGCTAGCCAGTTTGACGTTTGGCAAGAGCCAGGGGAGCGATGACACCCAACCCGTGTGAGATATGAGGAGCAAGGGAATCCCTCCGGTCTAGTACATTCCTATTGCTGACAGCTCACTGGCACTGGCACCTCCCTCAAAAGGAATCAGTTACCTTCGTCATATAGCTTGCTTAATGGAAGTAACTTTTTTCAGGTGTATGAACCCGTTGTTTATTTTTGTGCCCCCTGGTTTTGACCAGCAGCTCAGGATGGGTGTATTTGAAATGTCTGTCAACCCGCTAAGCGCTTGGCTAATGAAACAACACACTTCAGAAACAGTGTGCGCTGGGCAGGTGAGGTAATGATACAGGGGTAAGTCACACCATGAAACAGAGGGCAAAATTTAAATTAATGAGGCTTGGGGTTGGGTTTTTTTGTTCAGGTGACTTTAGGTTAGGCGGATATTCGTTTTTATTGCCCATTTTATTAGTAAAAACTGCTGAGGGACAGTTTGGGGTTAAAAACAGGAGCACTCCGCAAGTGTTAAGTGCAGCAGGCAAGTGCCGCTTGTGCGTGTTGGCCGTGAAGAGGAGACGGCTGTGGAAGTTAACAGTGTGTTTGCAGTCACATATCATCCTTTAGCTGGTCCATGACTTTCAAGCAAGTCCAAAGAACATCAACCAGGAGGATCAACATTCTAGAAAACTTTCACAAAAACCACGTTTTGAAAGAATTACAAAAGATTTAAGATTTAGATTCAAATACATGAAAGGTTGCTGCTAAGAGGAAAGTAATAAACTGTCCTCGCTGTCTGAGGAAACAGGACAAGAATAATAATGCACTTAAATTGTAGTGAGGGAGATTTGAATTAGACATTAGGGAAACTTTATAAACGTAGGGTTAGTGAAGGACAGCAGATGATTGATTAGAGATGCTGCAGCATCTCTATTGGCGATTTTGGGAATGAGTTAGGCAAACGTCTGTCAGAGGCAGGTCAGTAATCCTTGCTGGGAGCAGAGGGCTGGTGAGATGGCTCCTGATATCCCTTCCCTGATATTCCTGATATCCCCGCCTAGCCCAGCTCTGTTTTTTTGCTGTGCTCGGGACCCAGGGAGGTTAGAAGCTCTGAACTGAAGCAGCTTCTTTCCCCTAAACTGGTTTATTTTACTCTTGTTGAGGTATAAGATATGGCTTGAATATTCTTTTCACCAGCAAGTGTCCATAGCTTGCTTTTCCCAAGAAGGGTGCGAAGAGAATAGTCAAATCCAAACAAGATTCGGATTTGCTGTGAAAATGCAGCATGTCTATTTAATGCTATTTAAACCCTGGCTTTATACTATTTGGCAGGATTCTTTGTTCATATGTTGTGAATGAAGTCTTTTTCAAATACTCTGAAACAAAATTTGCATATTGTCAGTGGGTAAAATCAAACCTCAGGAATTTATGGCTTAAGTTCCATTTTTATTTGAGGAAGATTTGTTGAAATTAATTAAAATGGGGGTTGCAAAATGCCCTTCTGTTGTGGTTTTTTTTTATATATAGGAGCATAAACAAATAAAGTCCCTTTTATTCTGAGTCTACATGGCATTATATCACTTCCCACATCAATTTAAACTTTTGTTCTCTAGAGAAGGTGTTATTTACTGTAAAATCCTACGGTATTCAAAGTAATATAATGTGTCTGGTTGCAGCTGATGAAGACATTGTTTTCTAGAACGGATGGTAAAGTTCATCGGAGCATTAAAGAGGGTATTCTTGGCATCTCGTATGTAGATACAGTCTAGACACTCGAATAATCAGCAGAGTCATTAGAATGTCTGCCTGTAAGAATACCAGTGTTGGTGGTGAGGAGAGAAATATTTCTTGCTCATCATTGTCTTTCTTCCCTATTTTTCTTAGTGTCTGACCTTTCATGCTTAGATACTAATTTGCCCTACTTGTAGTTTGTCTTTCCATTTCTTCTTTTTGTTTCGGTTCAACAGCTGGAACGGGAAAATAGTATTGGAGCCCCATTGATGTATTTTTACTGAATGATAACAGAATTTAACCGGCTGATATTATGCAGTCCTAATAATTAGTTTTATTTACAGCATTGGAGATTAGAAAAACACTTTCTAACAGAAACCAGACCTTAGTTTTTCACAAATGCTTGTTCCAACGTGCTCTTAGATTTGGAAAAAGATCAATGCCAAGCTCTATCAGTATTTTTTAATTAGGAAATATTTTAATCGTGATCTCGGACTTCAGATAGATCCGGGGTCTTTCTGAGTACTAAAATAGTAGTGTACGAGGGTCCTGCTTTTCTTAAGTGTCTTCTTTGAAAAGCACAATTAAAAGCGTATTTTTGCTGCGACTGCCACCATACAGTACTTCCGCAGCTATTTTAAAGGGGGAATTTGCTTTGAGCCCAACAGGACGGGGCTGAAGTGCTACACATGAGAGAGAATATATTCTAGAGGGTTTTTAATAGATTGAGAAAAAACACTGTTTGTCTTACAGAAACAAGTAAAGGGCCTCCTGTGACACATAAGATTTTGTAAGCACACTGAACTGGCAATCAGCTAATCTCTCGTGTCAGAATGATATCAGTAATTGGATCCCCTATGAAACAGCAGGAGTCAGTGGTGGGTGGATGGTTTCTGTGCGGTGCGGTGCAGGCAGCTGAGTTCTCCGTGCTCAGCTGCGAGGTTGTGGGAGCATGATTGCCACAGTACCAGGAGGATTGAGGCAGGTTTTTAATTACTGCTTTATTGAATTATTTGGTATTATTTCTTGCAAGTGCGCAATGAAGCACCGCGTGAGAATACTAATTTCTACTCGGTTAATCGTGGGTGCTAGCACTTCCACTGCGTGCTTGTAGCCTGCTTGTGTCTTTTAGTCTTGCATTAATCGTGAAAAGTACGGCTTTTACATGTCTATAGTTGACTTATGTAAATTTTTGAGTCAGAAATAATATTATTAATGTGCTAGTGATATTACAATTGAATGCCACAGGAGAGATTTCAGCTTTACAGGGTACCGCCATGGGAACGCCTTGTTGTTTGAGAACAAAACCAACCCAAAATGTAGAAGGCAGGAGTAAGAAAGGGTTTTATTTTCTGTTGTTTGTAATACGTAGGCCTGTTTTGACTCAACTAATTATCAGAAGTCCCTGTTCTGCTGTGAGTATTTTCACCAAGAGCAATAACTCCTACAAGACAGATGTCCTGATATTTTGAAAGAGTGGTTTAAATATGTATGTGTATGGGGTTTTGCATCTATTTGATGTTTAAATTAATTTTAGACACAGCTATGGATGTAAGATGCTCTTTCTCTTTTAACTGCCTCAGTCCATACTTCTGTGAAATAGTATAGCATATTTTTCAAGCTGTTTAGGGCCCTAAAAGGCTAACTTTTTAATCACTGAAGTGCCAAATAAAGCCAAGCATTTGAAACCGTATAAAAAATGGTTGCTATCACATAATGTATTTCGCATGACTTGAACAACAGCTTCAAGCTTTTGAAGTTGATTTTTTTTTTTTTTTCAGCTTTGACATAATTTTCCCTCCCCCATCACCTGCAACTGTTATTGATGCTTGAATGAGTCAATATACTTGGAATCTGTTTTCCTATCTTATGCTAAATCTGGAAGACCTCAAAGTCAGTCCCTATTCAAATTAATTCCATTGAGCAGAATTGGAAATGGAGAATGTCACTGTGGGGAATATATATCGGCGGGGAATAGTGAATATATAGGCAGGGAAATACATAGAGGGAGCATTTTAAGATGGGTTTTATTTATAATTGATGTTTGTGTGTTCTACATTTATACTCTATTTTAATAACTTAAGAAATTAGCTTAGTTTCGGTGTTTATCCTCTATCCCCAGTGTCACTTTATTTGTTACCTGGCAGATCAGAACCAGGCAAATAGAGGGAGAACAGCATTGTGCCTTCTCAGTCATCTGCCATTGCTATATGCATTGTAACGAGAGTGAACTGTTGTTTCATGCGTTTAAAGCAGGATTAAAATTGGCTTCGTAAAGAGATCAAGGAAGGGTGGTTTAAATCCAGGAAGTTTTAATAACTTTTCAGAGTAAGACAACTTTTGATCTGACTGGGCATAGAAGAGCAGGGAGTTTCTTCAAGGCATCATTGCAAAGAGGAACTGCCAGTTGTTCTAGTAGTTACTCAGTCCCATTAGTTGTCCTTTAGTTTTGTAAAGTATATTTTTTCTCTTTGAAATTAATGACTTGTTTTCCAAGAACCATTTCATAGAAGTTAGTTCTTTAAATGAAAGTATTTACTACCGGTGAGCTCAAATCAGTTTTGTCTTTTCTGCCCTCAGTGGTTAAATAAAAAAAAAAAGTAGGTGTATTGGCCTCATTTTATTATTTGCCTAATGAATGCTGCACACAGATGTAAAGTCTCCTCTTGAAGAGTTCTTAAATATCTGAGTATGTCTTTACCCTAGCTTTATTGGGGTGCTAGCCCTGGAGCATTGCTTCAGAGGTGGGTTTGGGGTTTTTCCTCTTCCTCTTTAAATCTGCTTCTCTCGTAGACACACACACACATTGTTATGTGGGGGTTTTTTGGTTTTGGAGTTTTTTTAACATTGTTTCCCAGCCAGCATCTCCTACTGTAATTTCCCCAGTCTTCAAATGTTTTTCTCCCCTACTTTAAGGAAGTTTTCTGTGAGAAGGCATTATGCGCAGGATTTTGCTGCAGCCACTTTTCACATTTCAGTGTACTGCTTTTCCAGCTTATTTTGGCAGATAGAGCAAAGTGATAAGATCGCTATGTAGGAAAGCTGGACAAATACATCAGTGCTATACTTGGCACTGATATTTTTCCAAATACCCCATTTTCTCAGTTGTCTTTTTCATATTCCACATAATCCCAGTATCAGAGTCTTAATCAGATCCCAACTTGGTGGTTAGCGCTTCTCTTTTGATAGGGGTTTTTTCAACAACATTATACAAAAGGTAGTTTCCTTCCCTTTATTTTCTTTATGTGAGAAATGCCATTTAGGTTTTACTTTGCCCAAATATACATTTTTTTCACCTGCTCTTTCTGTGGCTTGGTGTGCGGTGAGACAGCTCCTCGGTTCCCAGCGCTGGGTTGCTCTGACAGGCCGCGTTGACTAATTGGTCTCTGCTATTTTCTTGATCTTTATCTCCTTTCTCTTGCTTTCCCAGTTAGAGCAGAGCCTCACCGAGAACAGCCCACAGGAAAGCGCTCTCCTTGAGCTTCTGACAACCACCTCGTCTCTTGCCTGGTGCCATTATTAACGAAACAAACCCAAAAGTCCTCATGTGGGCTTCTTGCAAGTAGTGAGGAGTCAGGCTGTGAATTAAACGTCTTTTGCCTACGCTGCAGCTGGGAAAGAAACAGCTGAGTGATGTCTGAGGCACCGATTGACAGGCTTTTTAAGAACACCAAAGAGACTAACTCTTAAGTTTTTGATACGATGTTTAGGTTTCTTTAAAAAAAAAATAAATTAAAAAAAGTATAATGTCACATTTAGTAGGGTAATAGTATTAAGAACTGACTCACAAGGTAGGTACAGTGTAAGTACAGTACTCCATTCTCACACACTATATATATAACTTTTAGCATCCTTCTGCTCTTCACCTTGAATAATTCCATACAGAAATGGAGAGCATTGCCAGTGTTCAGAATAATGAAGGAAATTAATGCTGTGATTTAATCTTGTATTTACCTGCTTCATTAGAATTTTAATTCGGTTTGGAAATTGCAGGGAAGCTTTCTATTCGTGGTGTTTCATGACATCATTATTTAAAAAAAAAAAATCTGGTGAATTGATGCCATTGTAGAGCAGAACAGTCAACTTTTTAACATGGAATTCAAGTTGGGAATTTTCAACAGATGCAGAGGAACAGATCATTAGATGCATTCAGATTTAAAGTTCCACTTTAAAAAGGTGTCCTGAGCAGAATACAAGAATTTACAATTACAGCATCTAAAAGGTCTCAATTCTGCCCAAACAAAATGCCCTGTAAGTATAATACGATTGTGTTTAAAAAATGTCAGCATTCACGGTGTTTAGAAATGAATAGCAAATTGACTCTGTTTTTCCACATATTTTCTTTTTTACTTAAGACGGACAAATGGTCCAAAGTTAAGGCTTTTGGGGCATCTTAAGTATTTCCCTGTTTAACCTGCTCACAGCTCTTTGTTTGCCTTGCTTTTTTTTTCTGAACTTCTTAGGTCAATGGTTCTGGACTAACTACTAGTCTGTTTAAAACCTATGTATCTATTTTTATTTCTGGTATAAATTCTTAGCCTTAATTCCATGGCAAGGTATTTTGATCATTGATAGGCTTTAACATATTCCTGATGATCTGAAGACGTGCGCTATCGTTAAATCCTATGTAAACTGTAACATTCCATCAACTCAAACTTTAATTTACACCAGGGTAACACCGATAACACCCAAAACACCTCTGAGTTAAGTTGGATGAAATGCTGCAGTTAGAGCAGCACAGTTGTCCAAGTGCAGTACAAACTAGCCTTGAGCTGCTACAAGGTATTCTGCAGTTGACGACTTGGAGGATTTGCTTAGTAAAATCAGTGCCAGTGTCTCTGGATAATAAGGGTTTCTCTTGTACATCAGCTTCTTTGATGTCTACGGTAGGTAGGCAAATCAACGCAGCTGCGCAATGTGTCAAACACCACCAGCCACTATGGCAGATGGCCACCAACGTTGTTGGCCTTCAGGCTAAATACTCAGTTAGCTTTAATTTTTGACTCTTGTGTCCATTCTCCCTTATCGTACAGACTCATGAAAATCAGTATAATTGTTTCAATGGAAATCGTCAATAGAGAAGTTTCATTTACTTCTTTTTGACCTGACTTAGGTCAAAGTATATATATATATTTATATGTATACTTCTATGTATACATATACATAAAAAGAATTCCCAGGGTATGTAGGATAAAGTTCATTGATAACTTGGTTTAATTGCAGCCTTTTTTTTTTTAATTGAAATTTGCAGAAAATTCAGGTTAAAAAATGCAGAAGGTTTGAACAATTGAATTCTAATTGTGATCAGTCAGGATTAAAAATACAGGTGCTATATTCCTTAACCATTTTAAAACACTTTAATTACTAATTATACCTGTACAAACCTCTTTTTTTAATGAACGCAAACCTGCAATTCAAGGATATGGTGTATTTTTCATACATTTCAGTAGACGAAATGGCTTATAACAGCTTGTATTGCTGTATAGCACCAAAAATGACTTCCACGTTTTCTCAGTAACATGCAAAGCAAAAGTTTTGTCAAAGCAGTTGACTAAGTTGCGGTTTGATCTGGCATCCCAGTGTTGAAGTCAAGATCTGACATCACTTTCTTGGGAAAGTGGAAGAGGTGACGGAGTGCCGGATAGTATCCCTTACGGCCAGCGGCCATCTCCTTCACCCAGCCGCGCTCTGGGAGGAGCTGAGGTCCCATCGACGGGTCCCGCTGGGCGGGCGGGAGGAGGCAGGAGATGAACCCCCAGAAGTTTGTCCCTTCTGCTCGGAGGTGGGGTTGTCTCCTGCTGCTGGTGTCTGTGGAGGGCCGCCCTTTCCTCACCCGACGTTTGGGCTAGCGGGGAGCGGAGCAGGAGAGGGCACGGGGGAAAGGCAGGCCTGGGCTTGGCAGCAAACATCTTCTGGAGGTCGTTAAGTGAAGACGAGAAGAGGAGCTTAGGTGGGAGGAGGTGGGAGTGTTGCCAAGCCCCTTTGGGCTGCTGTCAAATCCTCTCTGCGTTTCTACCTGGTCAGTGCAGGCATTTTCCTTAAAAATCGAAACGGGTAGGATTGTGGTGGACGTCATCGTATGTGCATCAGACAACTTTTGGGACTCTTTGACTTCAACTCTCTTAACTGAACGGATAACGGCAAATGAGAAGCGTTAGCACACTTTGTAGGGGGAAGCAAAACAGGACTAGGACAACTTATTCTTTGCTAGAGCTTGTCACTGCTGCCTTTAATTGCTGATAGCTGTGGGTACACGTGACCACCTTTTCTGTAAGCAGCTTTAAGGTAATGCCCCTCACAAAAACCAGAATAGAAATGGATCCTAACTGAGGAAAGCCATTCAAAGACTTTTCTCAAAAGGAAATCATCTAGTTTTTAAAGGGCATGTTGCACAAAGTACCTGTCGTAGTTGTTCTTGGAAGCGAAGGTAAGATTTTGAGAAGGAATTAGGAGATTGTTTATATTGCTCGTGGGCTTTTATTTAATACTGTATGAACCCTTGTCTGCTGCTCAGTTAGGTTCATTTGCAAATATGAAGGGAGGGCAATGAGATGATTCAGAAGAAAAGCTGTATTGTATAAAGCCTTCTATTACATAATAGAAATCAAAATTCAAACACAACTAGCAGCGATTCAGTAGTTAGCAGTTAACCGTTATTATTTGGTCAATAGCAAAATGAGAAATCAAGATGATACCTACTTGGTATTTTTGAAAAACTCTTTTCCATCTGAAGCAAAATGTATTTGCTGATGCTAATGGACATTGTAGTTGCACAGGGAATGAAGCTGGAGGCATTTTGTAAGTTGTCCTTTATTTAATGGTCATGACTGGCACTTCTGGTAAGTGAGGCCAGATGTTAGATGGAGAGTCCTCAGTTTGGCTGCATTTTAATTTTTTTTTTTTTAGCCTTTCTTCCTGTGCTGTTTATGCCAGCGTACACTTTTTATTAACTTCAGTGGATGTAGGATCATGCCCTTACATCATAATTTTATTGAGTCTTACTAGAAAAAATGTTCACATAAACCCTGAAAATGTTTCATATTTCAGAGAAAACAGACTACATTAAGATTGCGTTTAGAGAATGAGGAATAAAACTTTAAAGTAGATTGTAATTACTGCAGATGGTATCTGCATTAATAGCAAGTGCTAGAAATGTTTTTGTGGTTTAGTTTTCACTTGATGACTGGGGAGAGTAGTAAAGAAGGAAAGCGTTTCTTTGCCAGTGCTGTTACTCGTTAGTCTGTTCTATGAGTACAGCAGAATTTCTGGCTGGTCATATGGAAATGAGTGAAAAATATCTCTGAAATTAAGAAAAAACATGTGAAAATTTACCATATTTAGTAAAAGATCATCTAATTTTAATATATGCTGTGGGTTCAAATTTATGTCCCTTTGTCAGTAAGCTAATCTGAAAGAGTTTAATTGGGAAATACCTTTTACCCTTTTCCTCAGTGGGCTTGTGCTTTCAGACCTATTCAAATTCATCATCAGTCTTGTACAAATTATCTTAGAAAGCCCAAGGAAAAATCAATAGGAATATTTCCCTCAGGGTCCACCATACTGATTACAAAAATATCCATGCTAATGCTGAGTTTACACTTTTATCTTCACAACCGATCATGAAACAGATTCAGTGTATACATTCATATGGAGCCAATGATGCTGCGAGTGCTTCCAGTGCTGGTAAATTTGTAATGACTTGCATTTACACCAAACTGTGCTTTGCGCTTCTGACAAAAATACGTATGTGACTTCCAAGGCATAACACGTGTGTTCATTTTCTCACCACACGTACAAATCTGATGCATCAGACTTGACAGTGTATATCAGAACATCTCCCATTTTGAACCAGCTTTACTAACACTCTGTCATCTTCTGTAATAACCCTTTAACTTTCCTAGGGTGAATTACAAATGTTTGCACTCATGCAAAGCATAAATATAAATGTTGACAGTATCATGCAACAGTAACTTCTTGTCATTCCCACCAGCTGCGTGATCCTATAATGTGCAATAGCAGCTGGAACTCGGTTGTGAAGTAAAAACCATATAGTTGGCTTTTGGGGACCTCTATATTACTGTTGCCAAATTCCTATGGAGTATGACATCCTTTTTTCCTTTTTTTTTTTTTTTTTTTTTAAGAACGCAAGAATGCAAAACTTTTGCAAATAGTGTTGCTCTTTGCCTTCTACTGGGCTTGCAAAATTGTCAGCGATAATGTTTCGATAGAAGTTTATTTTCTTTTTATTGTTTAGCTTAAATTTTGCTGTGGTAGAAACTCAGCCTGAGTTTTGTCAAGCTGAAGGTCAAATTCTGTTACAAATGAGGACAAAATAAGATTAAGTTCCCTATTTTTGGAGAACCTCAGTAATGTTAACAATCCTCCACTTCCTACAGCGAATTTCTGATGGCTACAAAGTGGTTCAATGTCAGCACTGCTGCCGTCAGAAAGGAGTGCAGTAGTGGCAGGGGAGACTTCTAATTTACACGGGTGTTTTTAAATCCATGACAGAACGGTGAAAGCAGTAGGAAGTACAGATTTTCCACAATGTCCACCTTACTATAAACTTCTGTTTCCTGGTCTTATTTCAGTTTTACAGGCAAGGAGGTGTTGGATTTTGTCCCTTCTGTTCTCCAATGTTTGAACATGGGTGTTAGGCTGTTCAGAAGCTACGTAAAATTACTGGCATCTGTAGCATCCCTTCCTTTTGCCCAAAAATGCTACATTGCACGTGACGAACCCCCCCCAGTTCCTCTTCCCCAAAGAGCGCTCACACGCCAGGCTCGTTTGCTCACTCTCTGGAATTAGAACATGATATTTTCACCACGAGCGGTCGGCTGGTTGCCTTCTTAGGCGTTTAGAGCCACGTTTGCCGCTCTGTGACCTGGTGGGTACCTTCGGGTTTAAAATTCACGCTCTTGGAGCTTGTTGGGAGCTGCAGGCAGGTCTCTGAAGAGGGTGTCCCGTTTATATCCAACCCAGAATCAAGGGGATTTCTTAGGAAGATGGAGTTCAAACAGCGGTAGCCTTGCAAAAAAAGTCCAAAACTGGGCGCCCTGTGCTTCTTCCCGCGGTGGCAGCGCGACGTCTCGGCGGTCGGGGTGCCGGTGCTCTCCCGGCGGGATGGGTGACCGCAACTGGCTGCTTGTGGATGCCGCGTTCGTCGAGCCCTGCAACTTAAAAGCATTGTTTATTAAACCAGCCAAACAAGGGAATTAAACAGATTATAGGCTTATCGCAGAGCAAGTGAAAGACGGAAAGCATGTAATTGGGAGGAGGAGTGTTTTGACAGCTTCCGCAGATGGCAGTAGACAGAAGGGAGGATTGCATTCCTAAAGTGTAACTTTTTATTAATAAGGTTCAGATAATTCCTGCAGCTCTTTTGAGGGTATTGTATTTGTCACGACTGGATTTCTTTCTAGATATTGGTTATGACAGTTTTACTTGTTTTGGGTTTTTTTCCACGACTCAGAACACTTTCTGAGCAATGCCATTGTGCAGATTGTGTACTAATTTGTGAAGCAACACTCTGATTTGTTTTTGTAATGCCATGTTCTCCAGAAGGATGAGGAGTTTGGTATTGCCTCAGAGACTTTGCACTATTTTATCACTCAGCAGTGTTTTCGTAATCAGTGTCATGTCTGAAGCAAAATTTTGAAATGGAAGATTGTTTCAGAATACTTATTTTTCAGAAACATATATATACATTAAAATAATACAGTGAAGAGCTTATTTTTTTTACATGCTTTTGGCTTTTGCCTTTTAAAAACCAGATGGATTTCCTTAGGGATTTGCTTGTCTAAATCTATTTTCTCTCCAGCATATGAAATGACAGGCTATACAAAATGCCCAAATATTAATTTTTGTGGCATGTCTGTATATTCATCTGTCAACCTTCAGTGAATTTTCTGGTTTTCTATTAGCTTGTCCCAAAATGCTGGCAAGCTAAATTTCTCTAACAGGCATCAATTCACTGCATTAAATGCCTGTTCTGCCCTGCAAGACGTATTGATTTTTTTTTTCTCAGCAAAGTGACAAATACCATTTTCATGACAATAATAGAGATTGATTACGATTTTATGGAACAGAGAAGGAGCCGATATTGCTGAGAGAACCTTGGGGCTTATAAAAAATTGAAAAAAAATCGTTTGAATTAATAAAGAAATTAATGAATTCATCTGTTGCTGGTGAAGTTGAAGCATTTTTGATATCATGAAAACTACAGTAAATGCATGATCACTGCTGAAGTGAGGCAAGTTTAAATGTATTTATAACATCTGGTGTCTGAAATTACTTGGAGAAATGCTAGTAATCCATTTTGAAGAGCTCAGACTCTGAACTCTAAGACTTTAAGATAATTTTTTCTATGGATTTAGGTATGTGTGATCATGTACGAGTGAATATTGCAGTGCTATCTGGATTAGTGGAAGCTGAACCTGAAAGATGGAGGACATACTGTCAGGTTGGGGGGGGGGGGGGGGGCATTTATTTTAAACCTAAAATGAAATAATTTTTTTTAGTGTTTTTTTCTTGTTCATTTTCATTTGCATCTCATGTTGTTATCTCCTTTGCTGAAGGTACAAACTGTAGGTCAAACTCCTTTACCCTTGTTCTCACACCTTATCCACTCTTTAAATGCAGCTAGACAGATAGACAGTGAGGTTTCAAGGTGAGACTGAATATTTGAATTTGACACAGACTTAGATTATTCATGATGTATCAAAGCAAATTACAACAACAGAATTCCTTCTCGGTATAAAAGCGTTTACAATTTGTATGTGTTTCTATATATTGTCTTATCTTTAAAGAAAACCAAACCTGTTTATGGATACTTTCATATAGGCAGGGTTTTGTGTGTGTGATATGACTGTAAAACTCATCTCTCTAATTCAATAACCTTGTATCAATGTGAATACTTTTTTTACTTTAGAAAATATATTTTCCTGATTGATATATAGTTGAGAAACTAAGGTTAGATATACGATGGATGTAAGACTTTCAAGCATACTGGAAGGTAGGACAGCGAAGAAAAAAGATTACACTGATACCTACAGTCCCTGAAGTGGCACTATATTTTGCATTTAGTTTATTCTCTGATCTTCTCCATCAAGAAATATGAAGATCAATATTTTTAGTCTAGGAAATGAAATCCAGCAAACTAAGTTTACAGGCAAGCCAGAGTAGCATGCAAAACTAATTGTGTGTCTCTTGCACATGTGACGCGTAAGTATGACTTGGAAAATTTTAGTCCTGCCTCCCTAAAAAAAGTTCTAAATAATCACAGTTCTTATTTAGCGTCGAGCCAAAGCCAAGTCTGGTTTGAGGCCAAACACAAAGAAGAAATGTTTCAGAATGAGGCGTGAGGGCATTTGTTTTGTTTTTGTTTAGCATACTTACAAGTATGTCCAGATGATTTTTTTTTTTTCCTTAAAATGGCAGGTGAACTATAAAGCTTAAAAGGAAATTTTGTTGTGGTTTTTTACTTGAAAGAACAAAATAGGGTATTGTTTCCCTTCTGCTGAATCTATATACATAAATGGAAAAAAATGTAGAACAACAGATAGTGAGAGCTGAGGATGTAGTCTTCAGAGAAAAAGCGAAACAAATAAACAAGTACACACATCCCGCTGTGGAAATTGCATAGAGCTTAACGGTTAAAATAACAGTAGAGCCAATTTCTGCATGTGACTCGTCATGAGCTTCTGAACTCTTCACATACCACTAAAATTTTCTACTGTATACTTTCAGTGCAAAAGTTATTTCAGGAGTGTATCTAAAACTGTCCAGCAGTATTTAAAGGAAGAGAAAGTAAAATAATGCCTTCGTTATAAAAAAGAATGGCTGTGACCTTTTAAATGACAGCTGTACTACCCAAACAGCTGGGGGAACAGGTTGAAATTTTTCAAGGTGGCAGCTCTCTCTCAAGAGAAATGTCTTTGGAACGTCTCTATGAAAATGGTTGTGATTTGGTCTGAAGGTATTGTGATTTTCCCATGGGCAGTAAAATTTTAGTAACAGTATATCCACCAGGTTACTCAGAAAAGCAGCTGCCTCGGTCTCTGCTTGCATATCTTATGTGCTTTTTGCAGGATATGCACCTGGGATTTGCAGGAGTCCTGGTGTCATTCACCGTTGGCTGTAAATTGTAAATTGTTGGGCTTCCTCTTGACTGATTTACAGTGCGCTAACAAGCATGTTTATGCCCCAAGAGGTCAGGCAATTGGCATCGTTAAAGATTTAGGAGCAGTCGTAGTTTTCCATGAGTTTTCTTCTTCTTGAAAAGAGAACCCTGTCCAAGCGGGATTGAGAGGCTGCAGTTAGACTTGCCTGGAGCTGAAGGAGCGTGTGCGTTTGTCACTAGCGTCTCCTTTGGTCCACGAGCGGGTGGAACTGCGCTTGGTGAGCCACCGCCACCTCCGTTCAGCCCTTTCGGACCCAAATTTTGTTTTCTGTAGAAGCAAAGTCTGGGTGCAGCACTCCCCGAAGGAGCTGCAGCGGCAGAGGAAGACCAGGGACACCTCGATGACCTCGCTCCTTAAACCACGGTGAAGGTGGGCACGGCCAATAAACCACGGTGAAGGTGGGCTCCACGGTGAAGGTGGGCATGGCCAATAAACCACAGTGAAGGTGGGCACGGCCAATAAACCACGGTGAAGGTGGGCTCCGCGGTGAAGGTGGGCATGGCCAATAAACCACGGTGAAGGTGGGCTCCGCGGTGAAGGTGGGCATGGCCAACTGCCGCCGTACCAACTGGGTGGCCTTCTGCAGCATGCTGGAGCGTCGGATTTAGCCTGTGTCCATGACGCTGCTGTCTGGAATTGTATAATGCCTTCGATGATGTATTTCGTTACCATTTTCCGGTACGGAACGCTAAGTTCAGAGGAGTTGCGTCAGCAACAGTATTGTGCTTCCGCACCATTTTGTGAAGCAGTAAAGTTCAGTGGCCATAAAATGGCGTCGGAAAATAAAAGTTAAAATGTGCTCTGTGACTTTTTGCTGAAACAGAAAATTAGCCTGATTTGTTTATAGCAAAGTAATTCCGTTTGACTGCTCAAGGCTAGGCAAGTGTTTCAAAAAGTTATTTTAAATATTATCCACAGCTTGAACATATGCAATTGGGAAGTAATGTATTACCAATGAAACAACACATAAAATTCCTCATAGGAATACTTGCTGAATTTTGTTTTATTGTTCTCATTTTGGCTTGGTGTGCTGAAAGAAACACTGTAGAAATTCTGCTTAAAACTGTGCTATATAAATTCATATTTGCAACTAATTTTGGAAATGTAATGAGAGATTTGAAAACGCTTGTTTCTATTTTAATTTCCACTTTGAAATATAAATTCATTTTAAATCGTTAAAACTTAATATAATGCTTGCATATGATTGACGATTTAAATTATCATTGCATTTGCTATTTTTTTAATATCCTGGTTTTGTAGTGAAATCTTTAAGTATTTAGCCAGATTAGGGGCTGTGGGATGAAGCCCTACTTTCATGCAGTAGGTGAAGGACTCTTAAATCAGTCTCTGGAGTTATTTAACGGTTACCAATTACTCCTGCATTGTAAACAATCAAAGTGCTTGTATCTGCAGGCAGTAGATAACCTGAAAATCAAATATATCAGCTCTGCCCAGATCCTTGAAGAGATTGTCCTGTCAACTAAAACAAGAATAAAAGATGTGATTGTAAATAACATTCGCGGGACAAGCAGGTTAGTAACATTCATTTAAAAAATAAATAAAGAGCCACCTGTAGCAGGCAGTTGACATTAACTGAACATCTAGCAGAAAGCAAAGCCTTAAGAAACTTGCAAGCATGTATACGTTCAATTGGCTTTGTTCCGCGGTTGTTTTAAGTTATGGGTCACCATCTTCTGACGTGAGGGTTTTCTTTATCCGTTCCTTGCAAGGTGTAGCGTAGAACGCTGATCCTTTCGGAGGTTTTTGAAACCTCTGCAGTTCAGCTCCTTTGAGTAGCTAGCGCTACATTTTTTTCCTTATGTAAGGGTTGTGTTTATGGCTAAATGCACACCATAGGGATTTTACTTCAATACGAGAATTAATTGAATTGATTAATTCAATTGAATAGTGTTTTTTACCTATTATGAACAGCTTTTTTCTAGATTTGTTGCTCATTACCAATGATGATAAGAGAAAAGAAACTAATCGTTACCTGTAATTTTCGATTGTTGAAATGCCTCCATCTCTAATGAGTAGAGAAGAAAAGTGAAGATTTATATACAACGTTATTTAAAATGCCGTCAGTATTAGGAATAATATCAATTTTAGTGACCGTCCAACTTACTTAATGCTGCAGCACTGAAGTTACAAGAGCTTTGGCCCTTCAGCGTAAGTGCTGGAGTACAAAAAGAGATTCCAAAGCAGTTATATTGCAGCAGATATTTTCATTGGGAAACCTAGGCTGACCCTGCTACATATGGACGGTTGTGTTCATAGTTTAAGTACATGCTAAGCTTTTTTCTTTTCT
Organism: Astur gentilis; assembly: GCF_929443795.1. Classification (NCBI taxonomy): domain Eukaryota; kingdom Metazoa; phylum Chordata; class Aves; order Accipitriformes; family Accipitridae; genus Astur; species Astur gentilis. The sequence continues at coordinate 14,364,765 of NC_064913.1, forward strand.
TTCAAGGGAATGAGAGGATGGCGGTAACAATTTCTTTATAGTCATTTTTGATGGAAATATTTGGTAAATAAACTAAATGGAGGGGAAAGAGCAAATCTGTTAGCTGCCGTTTATCTTGTATCGACTCTTTTCTTTTTTCTCGTAAAGATAGCTATTTAGTCCATTAGTGGATTTCTTTCCCCTTCCAGGCTGGCTTCCTGTAGGTTTCACCGTGGAGTAGCAGGTGTACAATTCCAAAGTGTCTTTACAAGTGGCTCAGCAGGGCTTCCCGTGCCGTACATTCACTGGAGACAGCTCATCTGTTTAATCCTTATGTTTTAGTCAACCTTTCTTATTATGCGGACAGGGCTCCCATGCTCAGCTGGATTTTGACTCTCCGAATGAATTGATGGAGCTCTTTGATCTTTGCTGTGTATTGCATCTGTTTCATCTTTCATCTTAAGGCATGATCTTCCTCACTCCTAGCTAGGGCTTTATTTTATTTATTTTATTTTTTTTCGCTTGAATCCATCAATTTTACTTTGTTCTTTTCGGCATGCCTTTTTATATGCTATGAACTTGATTGCAGAACTTTAACGTGATGATAATGAAGTTGGTATGGGCATTTAAAAACACGGGCAAAGACCCAGAGAGCCACATTTGTTTAGGGTTGGCACTTTGCGTTTTAGAGCCTCGATCAGAATCCTTAAATGGGGTTCATGGAATTCTGTACAAACTTGCCGATTGCTGCACCAGGTATTTGTGATAAACAGGGGAAAGAATCACAGAATGTGACAGTATCTGTGTTTGGAGTAGCCTGCTACCGGGTATCGACACCAGAACTTTGCGCGTTGCACAGCGTTCTGCAGAACTGGTGTGCTGCAATACTTCCTTGAGGTGTAGCACCTCGACGGCCTGATGTGTGAGCGTGTATTTAAGTTCATCCCTTCTAAATTCCTGTACAAAATTAAGCCACTCCTTAGGTTCTGTTAAGCAGTATTACTTTTCCTTAACTGTGTGTTTATTCCGCTCCAGGAGGTTTTGATTTAAAGACATTCAAAGTTCCGTGTTCTAGCTCAGTTAAATGGTGAGTTACAGTTAGGTTTTGTGTTTTCTTTTTTTTCTTTTTTTTTTCTTTTCTTTCTAAATTTAAGTATGACAACCAGCAAGGGATTACTCTTCTTCAAATGAGACCAGCGAAGGGACAATTTTGATTATACTTTCTAGTTGAAACTAGCGCTATCAACAGAGCATTTTATAATGGTATATTTGATTCCTGCACTTACACAACAGGGTTTAAATTCCCTTCTCAAAAAGATTTAAATCAGCGTTCAGTTTTACGTGAGAGTAGCAATTTAATTTTTCTAGTGATTATTAACGCTAGAATGGCAAGAGCATTTTCAAGTCAGCAGAGAGCTTTTTGTCTGCAACAGCTAAAATCTGAAGGAGTCTTTGCTCAGAAGAGGTTTGATATATTTCACTGCAGTTCAGCATCTTACATACACGGCATAATCAGAGCTATTTCCTATTTTGCTCCATATACTAGTCATATTTTTGTCTTGGAAAACCTTTGGGAATAGGCAACATCTGGGCATTGAAGTTTGTGGGGTTTTTTTTTTCTTCTTTCTCAGGAGAGGGCTCCTTGTGCAGAGCTTCCACCTCCCTGTTTGGCGTGGAGAAGCCTGGGGCAGTCGGATGTTATGTGATGGGGAACCCTCCGTTTAGAGCTGGAGATGGATCCTTCGGGGATGCTTCTTTGGCCAACTATATATGACCCATTCAGTCACATTCCATTGGAATCTTTTAACATCTTCATACAAATACCATCTTTATAAAGTGAAAAAAAGCATAAACCACTCATTTTGGGGGAACAGCAACATTTTTCTTTTTGAACTTGTTAGGCGTTATTTAAAAGGAACGCAGCACCATGCAGAATGGACTTGAACATCTGGAGGCTTTGAGCATCCGTGTCCTTTTGGCAGCTTTGAAAACTTCAGTGACGTATCAGACAGTCACGTATTGCAAGACTTCGCAAGGTGCATTTTTTTAAATTGGCCTCACAAAATGACTTATGTTAGGCTTGATTTCACTGCGGCATAGGTAGATACCACTGTTCCTAACAATAATTTCTCTAATGAAAGCGTAAAAGGACCTTGATTTGATATGATACAATTACGTCTGCTGCTGCTGCAAAAAAAGATAATGTGGTAATTTTTGCATGGCATAATAAGTATCTTCCCCCCTCATCCCCCAACCAAACAAGAACTTCCCCAAAACCAAAACTATGCTTCTCTTGCTGATAGTCCTTCTTCTTTTAGGTACTGCTTGACATAAGACTCTAAAAGAGCTTGCTGTCCGCCAGTACTGAAAATGATGGTAACAGCCATTGATGTAAGGTCCAGATTTAGAGTATAAAAGAAAGAAATTTAGAATTTGGAAAAAAAAAAAAAGAAAAAAAAAGATTAGTGACTTCGCCTTCTTGTTCTCTTTTAATTTGCCTTTGGAGCTATCGCCTTTTAACTGCTCTGAAATTAATCAGGTGTAAAGTATTATCTGTCAGAAAATTAACTAATTGTATTGAAAGAAGCTCATTAAGTCAATCTAGAAAATTATTAAAATCCTGAATGCCCATGTTGGGCAGTTTCACAAGTTGAGACCTACCTGTGGAGAATCCAGACCCAAAATGTAACTACGTTAACTCTTTTACTTTGTATTTAAAAATGAATTATAAACAGACAATGTTAGTGTTTTGGGTTGCTGGATTTTTATTATTGTTTTAATGTCCTGCCAGTTGGGTGTTTTAGCTTATGTCATTTCGACTGGATCTTTGCAGATACAACCTTTCTGATGGGTCATGTACCACAGTTTGTTTCTGCCACGTTACTACTAGTTTACATGCTTCAATTTTATTCAGACAAAATGGATTCTTTTAGGAGGCTACTTCAGCTGTAAGTGCATTTTTTATTTTGGGGAAAAAATCTAAATGACACATTAAAAATAAGTACCATATAATCTAAAGAGCTTATGTTGCTGTAACATGGCAGTATGTTTTCTCCAACATACTTTGTGGTCATTGTCTCCAGAATAAGCATTTGTTTAATTCAGTTGTTATTTCATTCTGTGTGTCTGCCTGGCTGGCTGGCTGCCATCCCAGTTCAGGTTTACTGCAAGTGAGAACTTTTGCAAAGGAGAAGCCTTCAGGCTGTAGAAAAGGCTTTTTAACCACAAAATTGGGAATGAAATTCTGCACACGAATTTCTTATAAAATGATGCAAACCCTGCCTTCAGGGAAGAGCTAGTGCCGGCTCCTGCAGCCGTGGTGCTCCGCTGGCTCACCTGACCTCGTGAGGGGCTCTCTGAGAAGGTGCTTTACACATGAAAAATATCTTTCCATTAAGACAATGCAAGTTTTTTATTGTCGCACCTTTACAGAACGATGCAAACAAAACTCTCTAATCCAGAATTGTTAGTAGTCTGAATGTGAATGAATGACCTGCTTTTTTTTTTTGGTTTTATGTTTTTTAAATTAAGATATAATTATTTTTGCAGATTTCAGCTCAATCTTAGTTTTTCATTCATGTGAGCATTCCTCTTTTACAGATGTGTTGTCACGTTATTTAACTGTGCATTCTTGGTACTGATTTTTGTCATTCTGTGACACAGGAGAACTGTATTGAAATCTTGTCTAATGTGTTGCATTAAGCCATCCTGACATTTCATATACTACGTAAACTTCCATGCCATGGGTGGGCAGAAGTTGGGAGCATATATCAGGAAAAAATTGCTCCATGCTTGCCCTTATTTTTTTTCCTGGACACCTGCTGCTGGACATTGTGGAAGGGAGGATGCTGCTATCTGAGCCCGTGTATATATTCTCACTGATCAGTTTAAAAAGAGGTACGTCTGACTACTAGTGTGCGTAACAGAACATTGGTGCGAGAAAAAGGAAAAGGTGAGGACAAAAAAAAATTCACAGTGTTCAGGCTTGCCTGCAGCTGGTCACAGCGGAGTAGAACAACAGTCCCTTAGTTCACGTGCGCTGGCAATATTACAGCAGGGTAAAACTGGATCTATTTGTCGTGATGCACGTGGAGAAATGGTCTGTTTCCCCTTTTTCTTTCTTGGTCAGTTGCAAAATCTAAGCAAGATTGTTTTTCTTGCAATACATTAATATTTCACCTCTATTGATTCTGCGCTAAGGATTGATGCAACATGTGGCCTCTTCGCATCTGCCTCGTGGCGCTTCCCCCCCCAGAAGCAACGTGTGACCTTTGCAGACGTTGTTCTGCACTGTGAAACTGTATGGTTTCATTCTTTTCGGTGGAATAGATGTGCAGTTTATGATGCAGGCTAGCTCTTGATTTGCACTGCTAAAAATTAAAAAAAAAAAAAAGTTACTGTTTTTGACACATATGATGTGCCAAAATGAGAAGCTATACCATAAGCAATCTGTTTGTAGCTATATATGCTCTTTCTTGGAGCGAGAGGGTCAGTGTGCCACCGAGCCTTCGAAGCTCCTGATTTCAGGACGAGGTTCACCGCGGAGGGGTGTTCTTCCCAGACCCGGGCTCTGCCATGTGCGTTCGTTCCCCTAAACGTGCCGACCGGCATCTGTGAGCCGTCCTGCGTTGGCTTCGTGCCCTCGTGTCGCTCCTTTCCTTCTCCTGGTTTGTGTGTTGTAGCACAGTCAAACGTGTAGGCTCCTTATTAATTGGCAGCCGCTGAACATTAAAAGTTAATTTAAAAGCCCACTGGATTACAATGTGAAGAGTATTCCTTTCATTACATTGCCCGTTATTTTAAATGTATAATTTACATATATTATCGCTTAATTTCACTTAATTTTTTTGTAATGAGGTACTGAATGGAAGATTTACAGGATTTACGAGAGTACAAATGAAGGTTTATTAGACAGGCATTTTTAAGGTAAGCTTATGAATAGGTATACGTAACTAAAACTAAATGGGTTTATGGCAGTCTGGGGTTGTGAAATACTGTTGTGACTTGATCACAATGTTTGAGAATATTCTTTCCTTTTTTTCGCTTTAGGTCATGGATCCTACTCTTTTCCGTACTTCCTTCTAGGTTGGTTTTTTTGTTTGTTTGTTTTTTTTGTGGCAATTTTATGTGTTCTGAGAATGCAGCAAATATTGTGAAAATCCTGGAGTAATCTTGTCTTTACCAGAATAAACCTCTCCTTTGAGCCTGGACCACTATTGTTATTGTTATGGCTTGTGTTTTTTCAAACTGGACATGCTTTAGGTTAACCATGGCCTATCCTTTGCTGTACCTCCCTCCCTGCTATGGAAATTTTTCTTTTACCTGATCCTGAGTTTACTTTTCCTTTACCACTCACTTTCCTTTTCTCCTCCTATACCAGTTACGTTGTCTAGATGCTTCCACGGAGGTCTTTGTGGACTTTCTTTGTGTATTCCCTTCGATATGTTTCCTTTTCTCTGAACCTCTTGTTGTATAGATGATTTGGTAATTGTCATCTTTTTGTCTCAATGGAGGGAAAAATTAAAAGGCAAAAAAATGGCCTTGCTTTTTCAAAAGGTTTTAGGAAGGTGAGGGCCAAACTACCCAGAGGAACCGCCATGCCTTCCTGGGAGAATTACACATGTAATTCTGATCATCTCATAACTTTAGCTATTTATGTTGCTTGTGCCTTAGCCAGTTCATAGATTAATAGAATAATTCAGGTTGGAAGAGACCTCGGGAGGTCAACTACTCCAGCCTCCTTCTCCAAGCAGAGTTAAAACTGAATTCAGACCAGTTTTGTAGTCTCTCTGACAGCTAGTGGAGAGAGCAGGACATCCAGTGGACAAGTCATCCCACCAGTATCTAAATATGGAAATGGGTATAATAATAATTCACGCTCAGCAGATCCCTGTCATGGTCTCCTTCATTCTAGTGGTGGTAGAGGAAAGCATAGATGACCGGCCTAGTTGCTTTGTTTATAATAGCTGAGGGTAGGTGAGATTAATTCCATATTTTTCCACAGTGAACTCTGAAGTAATGAAAAAGTATGAGCGAGCAAAAAACCCTGATGTATTTATTGAAATTGGACAAACGTAAGTGCTGCTGGGGTACCGAGTTTGATCCTTCTTTCATGCTACTCTTAAATAACATTCAGTCTGGACCTGTCAGAGACCACCCTGGTCGTTTTCTAGTTCTGCTGGCTCAGATCCGTTCCGACAGCGTAGAAACCTGGTCAGGACTATGCTGGTGGCTGACTGCAGATACTGCTATGGATAGCTTTACGTAGCTGATGCGTTTGGCTCGCCTTCCAGAAAAATGAAGCAGTTGTTACGGCAGCCTCCAACTTTTGTGTCCTTCCCAAGTCCCTCATTCATTTGCTACGTGCAGTTATTTCCTCTTGCCTTGCAGCTCTGTGCTAGGATCAAGGCTACTTCTTCATATTTAAAGGCTGTCTAAAGAAAGCAAGATCGGATTCTAGTACAGCCATAGAAATGAGAAGGAATAATGCACGAAGAGCTTCCTTCAGAGTAAAATCCTCTCGGCGGTAGATATTTTAATAAAGCGAATTAGTCCTTTTAGTTGGGCTGGGACTGACCTTTCTAGCAGCGTGTCTGCCATTGCATTGGTGACAATGTGGTGTGGAGGTGCTCGAGCCAGATCTCAACTTGTTAACAATTCGGGTAGAGGTCGCCGCGCGGAACTGGCGCAGTCTTCAATATCTGCCTGAGAAGCTGGGTGAACACTTCATCAGTCATCCAAAATGACTGGTGTGATGACATTACATTTGAGGATGTAATTTATTTTCCTGCTCTCATCCTTTCCAAAAAATATCAGAAAGCAATTAGTTGTGTTTTGACTGATAATGAACAGCATAACGATTCCTGTATTTGGCCTCGTAGACTCTCCAAATGAGATAGGTACATAAAAGAAAAATTTGACTTCTGAAAGGCAAAGCAGGTTCTGGCAACGCTGTAATTTCAAGGAAGTGAGGTCAGGGTATAACTGTCACTCCCACGAGCTGCTGTTTTCTAACTGTCGCTATTTTCTTTTTGGATTTCAAGAAAGTGTGAAAGTTTTGTCTGAATTGTGTGTAAAAACTTTGAAGAAAAATTTGTTGTTTTCAATGGATTTACTAAAACCAGGGGTAGTTTTATGCTGCAAAGTCCAGAGCATCTTCCTGTTTGAGGTTGAGATAGTATTGCTGGAGATCACCTTTAATATTAAACTAGCCTTAAATTAAGGTGAAATAAACATAAGATCATGTTGTCTGAAAAGATACGGGTTTGGAAAAGCAGTCTTTGGTCCAAGTGCCAGGGCAGCCAGTGTACCATGAATCCAAAAGTGGTCATAAAAATTTTTGCATGTCCTTACAAATTTGTATTAATTGACTAATGTACTCCGCTCTAATTAGTTAAATGGAATTGTCGGCAGGCATTTTGAAATGTACCAAGTTGGGGTTTTTTTTTCTACCAGAATGTGTTATTGTGATGGCTTTTATTCTATTGTAACCTTTGTTTCTACTTTATATGAGCTACCTTCCATTACTTTGCAGCATATTTGGTTTGTAAAAAAAGGTTTACAGCAAGAGCGCACGATTGTCCAGTGCTGCCGTTAACGAAAAGCCCGAACATATTATTATTTCCCAGAGCGATGCCGAACGTACTATCAGCTCAAATTTTGTTAGGATGCTTTTATATTTTGGGCTTATAATGTATTTGCATGTTTAACCTTCTCAAAGCGTAGGCTTCACTAGTGGGGATTTATAGACGATCAGACTAGTTGAGAGGAAGATGTATACAGAGAAGCCTTTAATGGTAGCTAACTGCTTCTGTGGGCCCAATTAAGACTATCCAACTGTGAAACACAGTCCCCTGAGTAACGGTGCAGTCGGCTTGCCTGGGTTTTTTGAGGTGGGGGGAAGGAGGCGTGGAATAAGGGAATATCCATTGCAGCTGTGAAGAAAAAAAAAATACTTTAAGAGTTAGCTGAGAGAAAAAGACAAAACCAAAAACCAAACAAAAAACTCCCGAACAAAACAAAAAAAAGAAGCAACCCTCGAACTTTTGGCATGCAGTATTCATAAAGGTTGAGGTCAGCTTTACGTATGCACCACATCCTAGACCTGACGCCGTAGTAGCTGCGCCTGAGATCTGGACGTGTTGTTGGTCCAAAATCAATCTTCTCGCTCCTGAGAAGGCAATGAGAGATAATAAGTACTATTCACCTGATTGCCTTCCTGTTCTGAGACAGCTGGTGACGCTTGTCTTCCTGATAACCAGGAGTTTCAGATCTAAGGCAGGGATAAAGAAAAGCTGGGAGCTTGCTGAATCTAAATTTGACAGTCGATGGCTGTGTAGAGGGTCAGGAGGGATAGAATCTGTGACACGTATAAGAAAGGAACAAAATTTATCTGCTCTGGTTGCAATGATTAGATGTCTCTTTGTCTGGCTTTCTTACAGTGGATGATTGATTGTACCCGCCAGCTGGCTAATATCATAATTAACAAAGTTGCTACCATGTCTGAGAAGTTTAATCGAAAAAATTGCCGGCAGTGTGATGCCATTGTCACAGAGATCACAAGCGCTGCAGTGTCGACTTTTGTACTGGTGGAGCCGCAGGACTATGTAGATGTGCTGGGAAGTCGGTCGCTGGGATAACTAAAGGTATGTTTCTTTCCCCATACATTTCTCCCCTGTTTGTTCTTTTGAAAAATGAAGTAGATGGTCCTTTGATGGTACCTTTCATTTCAGGGTGCCGCGTGAAGCTATTCTGTTGTATTTTAAAGCAGTTGCAATAGCAATCTAGAATATGTTTTATCAATGCATCAAAAGGTGAATAATCAAAACCGTAGTTCAGTGCTACTCACCCTTTCTAAGTGGTCTTCGCTGTCTTGCCAGATGCTTTTTGCACAAAATACGGATGCGGTTGTTTCCGTAGCTAATTTTCTCAGCTGGAGGAACTACAAATGCTGTTGACAGTCTGTATTCTAGGAACTCGTAGTTCAGTTCGGGTATATGTTTTGTAATATTTCTTTTCATTCATTACTTCAAGTTAGATGTGATTTAAAAAGAAAAAAGAAAAAAAAAAAAAAACAAAAAACCAAACCAAAACAACCCAGGGAACCCCCCACGCTCTTGGGTTTGTAATTCAGCGTTAAAATATCTTGCTAAAATATTCGCTTTTGTATATGCATATTTGTGTGCGTGTGTTTGTGCGTGTGAAACGAGAGCAGCGTCGGTGCCGTTAGCTAGAGAGCCACTTCTCAGCACCTTGGTAAAATATTGCCTAAGAATCTCACTTACTCCTTTTGTACGTTTACCTAGTTTTCCAAGTTAAAAATGATTCTGCCGAGCTCTTCTCTGCAATTGCGTTTTTACGTGTGTGTGTGTGTGCGCGCGCTGCGTGGTAGTTCAGTTATGCTCTGGAGTATGTGTTGAAAATGCCAGCCTGACATATTGCTAATGAGTGTGCATATTGACAGTGACGGGGGCGTGTGTCTGTCTGTGTGCCATATATTAAAACAAAAAGAGGAGAGAGACGGAGACAGAGAGAGACAGAGAGACAGAGAAGGAAATATTGGGATGGGAAAGAACAGTTTATTTACGTTACGGTATGTCAAAATGTTATTATGGCTAAAAAATCCATTTTAAATAGACATGAGAGAGCATGTGACGGCTCCTTCTCTTTCTCACAGGAGCTAATATGGCCATGGTAGGAGAATAAGGGAGAGCCATTTATTTTGGTGGGTTTAGTATGTTTCTGCCCAAGTAATGCTGACTTTTTGGTACCAGTTTCTAAAATTTGGGAAATGAATTGTTTGCATTGTGTTTCAGTTCCGTAATGAGCTCTCCCTGAGTTTTCTGTTGCTCTTCTCTGTATCTTTACAGGTAAACTAGTTCTGAGTATTCAGATGGAATTGTTACAGTAGACTTTTGAAGGAATGTATTGCTGAATAGCTAACGTAGCTGATGTTTATTTAAAACCAACTTATTTTGGGGATGCGCTCTTTTCTATTTTACAATTTTCTGTTGAGAGCTAAATAATTTTCTAGTTTTGAGCTGATGATATTGCAATGGTAATTTAAAACTAATCCTGACTTGAGTTTTTCAGAGAGATTTTGCAATTCTCGGTCAATTTAGTAGCAGATAAATTATTTTCAATTAGTAGAACAAATTGGAAGTGCCAACTAAAATATTTTTTTTCTTTATTTCTTTATGTGTTAATGGGCTATGCCTCAAAAGAGTCTTCTGTTTTGTGTGGAAATACTTTTTTCCAGGCCAGAAAGATATTCCTATCATCGTGATTATTCCTATCGTCAGTAACGGATTCTAGGTTTTAACTTATCCCGGTAAATCTACTGCTTTTCAAGAGCTGCTAAGCAAAATCAAAAATCTATATTTTTTTTTGAATAGAAAATGCTGTGAACAGTGGCAAAATAGATTAGTATTGTGATTGCAGACAATAGGGAAGATTAAGTTACTAAACCACTATATTGTTGTTCTAAACTAAACCCCGTAATATTTTGTGTAATTGAGACTTTGTGCATTGTTAGAACTCGGTTGGAGTATCAAACGGTTGTGAGGATTAGAGCAGACAACTAAAGCAATGTCACAGTAGACGTGGCTGTTTTTTAACAGGATTATCTTCCGAGATGTGTAGAAATGAGCTCTTGTAATAGTTTCGGAGGAATTAATAATTTTAGTAAAATGTTAATGGCAAATGTGCTAATGTAAAGAGTTAGAAGATTAGCGATGCATTCTTTCGCATGGAAATAAGAATATAATAAATGTCCTGCAGGTGACTGAAGCTACTGCAATTTTATTGGAGATTAAAGTTTGATTGACCTTTGCTGAGGTGATTAACCCTTCTGAAATTAAAAGCCAGTGGTAAATTATTCTGTCCAATTTAAATGCAAACACAGAACGGTATGCTGTGTCATTCAAGTGTAAGAGAGAAAAAAAAAAAAAAAATGTTTTAATTTTCCCTTTGCACTCAGTGAGATGTGATTGCAGACGGCGCACGACCGGGCTCCGGTAGAACTGCCTTTGCTCCGCTCGTCGCCGAACTGGGGAGCAGCCGCCTGCACCGAACCCCCACGTGCGGGAACGTCGGCAGGAACGCGGGGAAGCGCGTCGGCGAGGTAAGCGGTGGGGTTAAAAAAAAAAATAATCACCGCGGATGTGCTTTATCCGCTCGCGTAGACCAGACCTGGAGCTGGGTCGGCGGAGCTGGGTCGCTCACCTGTGCGAACCGTTGGAGATTTAGAAGCGAGGCGGCCCGGCGTGGTGTTCTTGGCGGGGGTTCCTCCTTCTCCCCGACCCTTCAGAGTCAGGTTAACGAGCCCGCAGAACCGCGCTTCTCGACTGGCAGAGGCGACGTGCGGGCGCGCGAATTGCCGCGCTGCTCCAGCGCCGCGATTCCGGTCCTTCCGACTCCATGGGCACGAGGGGCTGCTTAGGTTGGAGCCGGCACGTCACGCTGGATGGGTAGGATCAGGACACGATCCTAGCCCTTGACTAAAGCCCACGGGGTTACTTGCGTGTGTAAAGTCACGCGGACGGTCATCGGGGTCGCTGTGGCTACGCTGCTGAACAGCCTTCGAAAACCGAGGAAGTTAATTTCCGATAGGTTTTTATAATTCTCTTTCACATTGCAGTTGGTATCTGTGTGTGCAAACTTTATTAATTAATATTAGATTGGAAAGACCTCAGCGATACGCTTGCTGAATTTTTTATGAATCTTTCATTAAAAGTTGAACACTCAGAAATTCCTCCCAGAGTATCTGCTTTGCTCTTTATTTTTTTTAACAGACAAATGAATGTCAGGGCAGTGGTTTGTTTTGTAATGAATTACACTTAATTTTCCCAGAGGAAGAGATCTGTGTGTTGTTATAAAACAGTGTACTGTCTAAAAGTACAGTTCTAGAAGACTATGGTGACTCTCTGAGGGCTTAACTTTGCACTGACTAGACCCAATACGGTTGGATCCATTTTAAATTCACATCTTTTTTGTTGCTTTTGGTGAGAAACGATGTTATTTGTTGAAAGCCTTGCACCAACGTAGCGGTAAACTAGGAGCAGTTTAGTTACTTGAGGTTGGTTCAGTTTGCATAAACAAGCCCTTGAAGCATCCCTGGCTCCTTCCTTCGCCCACCAGTCCGGGGGGAGACGCAAGTGGGTCGGGTCTGCGTCCCGGTCCCTGACACACAGTCTACTGGATCAAACTGCCACCTTTTTTTCTTCTTATTATTATTTTTCTTTTTATTTTCCTCTCCCTCCCCCGCTCCTCTCCCTGAGTCCACCTCTCTCTGACCACCTGAGAAGAGATAAAATGGCTCTTTGGAGACTTTTTCTTGCATGCCAGCAGCAGTAGTGCTGGGAATTGGGCTGAAGGGCAGACGGGCTACTGCAAACGTTTGGCCTTGAGTGGACTTTTTGCCTAGGAAAATGTCCTGTTCTTTCGTGCAGCTGCAAAGCATTAAAATGATAATGAACGTGCTGTCTGCATTCCATATTCAGTTTTCCTCCTCACTTTTCATCAAGGAAGACTTCATATTGCATCTGTCAAGGTAGGGAAGTCCAAGGAATTGCAGTTCAGAAATTAAGGACCCTGAGGTAGCGGCTCACTTCTGTCTCGTCTTTTCATTTACACTTTAAACAGCCTTCAGAGAGATGGGCTGCTGCTTCTGGGACCCAGTGAAGAAAGTGAGGAATAGATAAAAGCTAAACTTGTGGTGGAGTGACCTAAATGGAACAGCTGGCAAAAGTATAGAGGGGATCCTCCAGGGTACTGAATTATACCTTCAGGCTCGGATTAGTAGGATGTTTAACAAAGAGATCCATTTGCCAAAAGGATCTCTGCCTGATTTTTAATTATGGAACTAGCACTTCCTTCAACATTTGTAAATTATTGAGCTTTTTTTCCCCCTGTAAGGTGTAGAGTACTAATTGTTGGCTTTGGGCTCTTGCTTCTGCTTTCCTCAAACTAAAATTATTGCATGGTCTTGATTTAACCCTATGAATACCAGGGACACGAAACGTTTCAAGTTGTTATGAATAACGACATGTATGCTCTATAGACAAAAAAATATGAACTTTAAATATTGATTGTTTTGCTTATAATCCTTGTGGAATGCTTTTGAGTGCTTGGAGTAGGATGAAACTTTTCTTTAAATTGAGGAAAACAGTATTTATAGGATCTTTTTAGTCATACGTATCCATCATGGTTCAGTTAACAGTAGTAGGTATGTAGCACCCATCTCTTTTTTTTAAATTTTAGTAGCTAGATATCTCCATTCCTTTGCATGTTTCAGAGCAATGCAGGAGGGGATAAAGAGTGGGGCTTGCATATGTGAGAAATTTCTATTGTACCAGCCAAACTTCATATAACATTTTCTTTTTTGAGATACCCATTATGCACTTGCCTGTTATCAGCTAATACTGCCATACATTTATTAAACCTCAACACCAAAAAAAAAAATAATTCCAAATTTCAAGGAATAATGATACTCTAGCATGAGAGAAAGTTTTCAATGGGTGGCGCATCAGGACAATTCATGATGAAGTAATAACGTACGCTCTCTATGTGTTCAGTGAAGAGATGCCCCGGAATGTGTCTGCTTATATTTACCAATGTAGTCAGGCAGAAGAGGCAGGGCGGCGTAGTAAAATATTTCTGGAAAGTCTGTTGGAATACTTACTGTATCTGTCGACTTTAGACAAAAAGTACTAACAAGGTGGGTGGTGGCGGGGGGAGGCTACGATGTTGTCACTGTACTCGCTTCCTACAGAGTAGAACATCCAAAATTAACACTGTTAGTCATTACACCTTCTGTTTTGCTCTTTCAAAAAAAAGCATTTACCAAGCAGGGCAAGTTCTTTCAGAGACATGTTCCGTGCGATTGTTTTGATGATATTCACTGTATGTCAATGTTAATAAGCCACGTGAGAGATCGGAGAGCTGCTTAGCTTGTGGTATGACACATAGGTGGGTGTTTCTCTCTCACAACAGAAAAATGGAAAAAAGGTGAAGTGATAACGCTGTTTCCCATTGCCCCCAGCGAAGACGGCAGAGGGAACTGCATGTACTTTAAAGTTGGTCTGATAATTGTTTAGAAATGATCTTGTTCAGCATTCTAACATTTCACTACCTTAGCAGTAGTCATTGTGATTATTTGAATAGAAAAAATGCTTCAAAATTTTATTCCTTCCACAAGCTTTATTTTTATTCTGAACTCTCTGTCGATATTCTCTCAATATTCTACTCTGCCAATAGCTAAAGGAAAACTGGAGGTTTAATACCCTTTTAAGTGCAGGATATGTTAAGCATTTTAAATACATTTTTTCATAATAAAATAAATCACACTTTTCTATATAAGGAAAACTTTCTGAGTAGTGATACATGCACTGTACTATATATGATTGCAAAACGTGCTGCAATTTCAGTAGCTATATAGGGTTAGACCTTAAAGTTGTAAAGAATTTTTTTTCTTTGCGCTGAAGTTTTTAGCAAAAGCTACATATTCCATGTTGCAGATCTACACATGATGAAAATGTATTGTATATCCCTCCCCAAAAGTTACCCTGAAATCAGGACAGAAGATACATGCTGACTAGTCTGAGTAAATGTATTATACTACTTTAGAAGTAAAATTATTTTGTCTTATTTGTTTTGGGAAGCTGGAAGTAGGCAAAAATAGTAGATTAATTTTAGGCTTCAGTTAAAAACCAGTAATTGCCTAGGCTTTTTTTTTTTTTTTTGTCAGTCTTACAATTTATGGAAGATTAGCTGCAAGTTGATAATTGCATTTTTTGTCCATCATCAGACTTGTGTAGTTTTCTGAAAGAGTGCGTAACAGAGAACTGAATTTGAATAACTTGAATAGCTGCATATGAAAACTCTTGGAGTATAATGTTACAATGAACATTTCTTCTTTCCGTTTCAATAGAAATGAAAATTCTTACACTGATTTAATGGATTTTTTTGTCGTTTTGGAGGGTTTCGAATTCTGGTTTGGGGGTGAGGGGAAGGGAAGGAAAGGATGTGAAACCTGTAGCTCTTCAGGTAAAACTTTGTAAGTCAAGGCAGAATGTTTTCGAAGTGTTTACTACTTTACATTCTTGAATTGGGTGGTGGGAGAAATTTCTAGAAGCTTTTCTTTAAAGTAAACTAAAATATGCCTTCTTTGAAGAAATTAAATTGAAAACGAAGTGAGGGCATTTCCATCAAAAATTGCCTGACTGGAAATGAGAACAAGTTGGCCCACTATGTTCAACAGTTCAAAAACTGCTTGAGGAAACATTAACTTTTAAAGTCCTCTTTGAATAATCACTAAACCTTTAGTCAGAAATGAATCCACTTTTCTATGTAGAAACACTGAGGAAAACATTTATATGAAAAAATATAGTCCAATTTCTGAAAATACAGACCAATTAGTGAGATTTAATTTAGATATTTGTCACTGAGTATGCATCATGTATACGTTAGAGCTGATTTACCATTATTTCCTTGTCTTATTTGCAAAAAGAGACTCCTACTTATTGAAATATTACTGAAGAATCTAGCTTTCCCCACAAATTACACACTTTTTGCATAAATGTGCCTAATTACCTGAATTCAGTTTTGATTAGCAGTGTTAATTGATGCAGCTGTGGATGGGCTCTGTTTACCTAAATTACCATGTGCAAACAGCAATACGTCTGAAAGTGAATATGCTAAACTGAAAATACTAATTAGCTAAGACAGATTGTTATTCAAGTCACATCTCAGAGCTTTTTAATGAAAGCCTGAATGTGTCAGGGCTTTATGATATTCAGACAGAAATGTCTATATTACATATGATTTCTAAATTTAATTCATGGGAACAGATGGGATGTCGGCCGGGGTTCTTCTCCATCGCTTCCAGTATTAATGTGAATATTTGACTCTACTGGAGACATTTTTGAGTGTGTGTATGTGAGAGAGAAAGAAGTGTGTGAGAGAGAGAGGGAGGGAGGGAGGAACTCATTGTGTGCGTTGACAATGTGCCAGCCAAGAACATCTAACTGGTCTATTTTTGACCGGCATATTTGCAAATTATAGCCACCTACTTTCCCAGAATGAAGATAAACAAACTATTTTGCAAATTTAATAAAGCTAGATAGTAAGTGTAATAAAACCAAATAATAGAAAGGTTAAACAGGTCTCAGTAACAGAGAAATCTTTTGCAACAATAACAAAAATATGTCCATTTTTTACATAAGAGAAGGATTGGGCTTCGTGTTCCAAATTGTTGTGGGAAGGCTTTTAATTACATTAAGCTGCGTTGTGAAATACAAATACAAATGATTTTCTCAATTTTATGTAGAACAGTATAGATTTAGGTATTTAGATAATGCGCTTAATCCCTCTTAATAGTTCTGGTGGATGCAGAACTGTAAATAAGTTTGAAAGTGGTAAACAAGAATATCTAGAGCGTATACATTGACTTAAGTGTTCTTAATATAGATCAGCAGCTGTACCACATATGCCCAGTCTTCAATCCATTTATTCTTACTTTTGCTTCAGAGCTTAAATATTCAGAGGTCAGCTCCCATGTGAAACCCAGTAATTCCTTCAGAAGATTTTCCCACAATGTCTTGTTAAAATGCAAAGCAAGGATTATAAGTACCATGCCTAACTATTTGTACCAAAATAATAGCTACAGTTGTAATGTTCTAATTTTCATATTTGGACAGTTCTTGCATAAATGTTCTCAAGATATCTGGTATGGTCCTAATTCAATGTAGGTAGCTATGGTTATAGTTAGAAAAAGTGTCAGATCTTTTGACCTAAATTGGTCAGAATCTCTTTTTCTTATGTGTGTTGCAATGGGAGAACTCTTTTGACTCTGTTATTCCACAGTTATGGTGAATATGGTGAATAGAATTTGGCCTGGTTACTTAGTTTGGGGAACACAATACTCCTTTTCAAAAGGTTCAATAGTTCTGTTTTTGTGCAAGTTGACATGTAGAGCTGATCATATTTTCTGCAAGTAATTATCTAAGCTCCTAAGCATTATACCTGAATCCTTTAGTCATGCCCCCTTGTACTTCATTGGTGTGGGCTTTACAGATGGAACATATTCCTAAATAAATCAGCCACAGATACCGGCATTGTTCAGCTGGCAATTAACTCAGGCTAAAGAGGAGAACAGTAGTGGTGTGAGTCAGGTTTGGACGACCGTGATAAAAGAATCGCTTCATTCCTATTACAGTTGCAAAATACGAGTGATCCTCCATAATGAACTGTCTCTTCAGTCCAGACATCTGACCTAGTAAAGAGCTTTTATCCCAAATAAATCATATTTTTCAGGAGTTCTGAGTCATAAAATGTTGTACCAGACCATTTAATGACAAGTACTCCACCACCCTCAATAGAGCTTGACTTCCTTATGCAAGGTATAAGAGTAAATGAGAAGGAGAAGCATCCCTTTATGGAGCACAGGAGGGAAAAGAGGCAGACACACAAATCCAAACCAGTTTTAAGATGGAGCTTGAAAAATTGCATCCAATGAGTGCTTTCACTAGTAAAATACTGGAATAAATGATCTGGAGACAAGGTCTTCCAGGCAGGTGATGATCTTCAAGCAGACTGGTAGATGAAAGGAAGAACAGATTAACCCATTGTTTAAAAGAAGCTACCAAGGCCTTTTTTTCAAAGAAAATAAGGTAGCAACTTCCACCTAAAGGTCTTAAGAAAGCCAGCACTTGATGCAGAAAATGTCTCCAAACTTTGACCTTTACTCAACCATCACTCGAGAGCAAAATCAGTGAGAAAGGAGTCTGCGGTATTTGCTTTTAGCCTTCAGAATACGAGTTCAGGACAGAATCTTGGTGGCAGCAATAGCGGATGAACAATTTGTGCGAACATGCAGAAGCGAACTGATACTTCTACCTCTCCGTAACCTTTAATTCAGTTGGTTGATCAGCTGCTACTCAGGCCATCTACATGATACAGCTGCAAAAGTTGGCTTAGCATTACAATGGGTTCTTGTTTCCATCCAGCACACTGGAGGTGTGTTTGGTACCTTCTGACACCCAAAAGCTGTCGCCTGCTGTGTCCGAACTATGCATTCTAGGATTTATGCACAAGATTGCTTGAACACAAGAGATCCAGTAACATTAGTAAGACTGTATTATCTCTGTCTTTAGGCTTTGCACTCTTAATTCAAAAATTAGCCAATGTCTTATGAGGTGTGCAGTCAACCCTCAAATAAGAAGGACACAAAAAATCAAGCAGGAAAAAAGAAAAGTGTCATGTCTAATTCCCTGTTTTGTTATTATTTCTCAAAAAGAATCTTCAGCAATAAAAGCGGGTGGTCATCAAATACCTATGGAAAACAGATCCCTTTTGGTCTGTTGGAACTGAAGTGCTTTAAAGCAGAAGACATGTGAAAGCTATGGATGCAAGCACCATAATAAAAACACCCCAAGTACGCAGGAGGTTTGGTTCTGATGAAATGTACCTAGCACAAACTGCAGATGTGAACCAAGGAGGAAGAAAAGGAGATTCTAGCTTCTTCTCACTCTGCACCACCTTTGCAGGGCTTACAGCCCCACACCATGGAGTGACTTTACAGCTCTGGTTAGGGGGAAGCCCATCTAAGAATAGAAATGGTTTCTAGCACTGCTTGTGTGTATCCTTGGTTTCAACTCATCTGTCTTGCTCCTTACTCAACCATTCATGTTGAATTTCACTTTATTCTTCTACAGCAGAAGGACCAACCTGTTGCTAATGCAGAAAGTCTCTCTTCATCTCCTCCTTAAATGCTTATGGTCTTTTCTTTCGCCGCATGCAGCCTGCGTTATTGTAATTCTTGTCATGCAGCGTTGACTTGGACGGAAAGATGGGGCGCTGTGTTGTGTTCGTTACTGCTCTGTGAATGAGTTGGGTGACTATACGTATTCATCCCCTCTGTTCTGATATTTCCACTGGATTCGAGGTTCCTGCCATTGTGAACTCAGTGCAAAGTTTCTGGTCTTCAGAGCAATTAACGTGTCAGTATTGGCTCTGTGGGCTACCTCTTTGACTTGCCGAGGTACTTCTCAAAGCAAGGAACATGTTATTGCTGTATTGGGAAATCTCTTCATAGACTGCAAGTTGAAAGGCATCTTCTGCTTTTATAAATAATATTTGACATTTTTCATATCTATCCTAATTTACTATGTTGGATTTTCGAGGTCTGGTCTGCTTGTGTTCTGAAATAGTCTCTTTGTTATAAGTTTACAGGAACACTTTGCAGTTCACTTACAGGAAAGCACTTTACGGTTCAGTTACTCACTTGAAATTTTTTTTAAGTCAGTTTTAGTCTACAATTTCTTGTTGCTAAACTAAGTGAATATGTTTATTCTCCAATGAATCTATATGATTTAAATCAACTAAATGTTTTCTATTTTTGAAGTTAATTATGCAATTAACACTCATAAAAAAAAAAAAAAAAAAAAAAAAAGAGGAGCGTATATAACATGTTCTTTCTCTTCATATCCACGTTCTAGCTCCAATTATTCGCTGGTGTGGAGGGTCCCTATTTCAAAAGTCATCCTTCAGGACCCTGTCAGAAGTGAAGTCCTCTAGTCTCTTCCAGGCTCTGTGTCCCCCCCTTCTCCAGGCTCCTTTTCTCTTATAGTCCAGTTGCTATTTTTACTTTCACTCTGACTTCTGCTGCTGTACCATGACTACGTTTTACCTCATCATTTACCCTGATCCTCTTTCCTCTCTGTTCCATTCTCCTTAGGCTTGGTACACAATTTAGGTAATTTTAATTTCTCCTGTTGATCATATTTCCCTTCTACTTTAAGATCTTTAGCCTGGCCATGAGTTTTTGGCTGGTCTTTCTTTATTACAGTTGCTGTTTCTTTCTAATAGCATATGAGTGATGCTATGCACCTGAAAAAGACATCTTTTACCTTTGATAGGCAAAACCAAAGTGTGTTAACCTAGTAGGCTACTGTAGGCATCTAAAAATACTATCACCAATGATGAATAATTTTTTCTAAGTGTCTTGCGTCAGCATGGATTTCAAAAAGACTTGCAAACTCCTACTTAATCAACTATTTCCGTGTAATGTTTTTAATCACAGTCGCTTTGTATGGGAACTTCTCCACATGCTTTTCTTTGCTAGACCCTGTCATCTCTCTTCTGCTCAGCTTCAGCTTCAGCCTACTGTTTTTCATCCATTAATTTACTTCATGTCCGTATTACAAGCCACCAGTATGTAAGGGAAGTGCAATAACTGTATGTTATCTGCAAACCTCCATCAAATCAAGACCGATAACCAAAAATTTCTTCTTTCTCTCTTCAGTGGTCTTCACTGCATCTACTTTTTAATTAAATTTCATAACATTATCTCTGTTCTTTAATACAGACTGTATCATTCCTGTTGTATTTCTCTACATGAATTACAATACATTCTGCTTTAAATCTAAAATTACTTTCAACTATATAAAACTACATAAGATAGTAAGAGAAGTAAAAATAGACTGAGTCAGTACCATGTTCTCTATCAGATTGGAGATACTCTGCTTTTCGTGTGGTTGTCCATGTCTATGCAGGAGGAATGCTCAGAAAGGAAGACTCAGGCTATGTAAATAAATTCCTTTTTTAGTCAACTCTGTTAGCTTCTTTGTCAGTCACATTAAATCGAAAGCTCTTGCCTTCTTTGAGTCCTTCCGTATCTCTGCTCTTACTACATCTCTTCCAATAGTGCCTCATTTATTACTGTGTTTCCTCCATCTACACTGGCCAGTGATGATTAATTCAATGCTGCTGCAACCCTCTCTTCTAGCAAATAGTGTGTATGTGTTTGTGTGAGTGTGCACGTGTGTGAACCTATGATACACATACTTCGGACCAGTTCCTATTTCAGACAGAACTGTCATGAAATGAATAAAGCCTCAACATAAGACAGTAAGTTTTCTTATGTTAGAGTGTCTATTAATGAACTATTTCAGGTGTCAGTTGTCAGCTGTGCAAACCGAGAAGTAGAATAAGCAGTGTGCATATTTGCATTTAGTTTGATTCTTTCCAAAGTGTGATATATTGCCTGACTGGTGCCTGTGTGGTAGTTATGGAACAATCTGTGTGTGGCATTTTTATGTTGCCATAAACGTAGGGCATTTAATTTGGGTGAATATCTACTATATGATACGTGATTTTTGAATAAAGGCTTGTCCAAGCCTAAAAACTCTCAGAAGGAAAATAGCATGACCAGATAAAGATATGCCTAAGTGCATTTAGGCTAGTGAAAGACCTCTCTGAAAAGTTGTGTTTTGCATAGTATAGGGAGTGTGTTTCTACCTGTATTTGGTTTACTCATACGTGTATATGTGTACAAATGCATAGCCCATCTAAATGGCTGCAAAGATCATGCAGGAAATTTATAAAAAGTCTCACCACCTCTCTTCTTCTTCTTGCAAATTCCACTTTGGGTGACCATCGTTCCAAAATTTGGAGCATTTTCCAACAATTGCCAGTGTCTTTTTGCAAATATCCTGAAGAAAAAAAAAAGTTCTTTTTCTCTTAGATGCAATTTTTCTGTATGCTTATTAGTCTCCAGAGTAGTATCAGACCATGTTTAAAACGGAGGCTATTTTAATGTTAATTTTCTCTCCGGGTATGAGCGTGGTCATTGTACTTTTGGAAAGAAGGAAGAAGGCTCAGCCAGATTCCCAGTGGAACAAAATATTTCCTTCCAAGCACATGAGCCCTTAGATGTGTAAAATAAAATCTTGATATTATCATTACCTAGCCTTTTTTTTTTTCAGTTAGACTATATAATTTTAAAATGTTTTTGCCATGATTGTCCTTTTCCTTTTGGACCTACACAACTTGAGGCTGCCTTCAACAATGTCAGTGTGTTGTAAAATGTTACGCACAATCTTAATTCTTTCCCTGTTTCCTCATTGTAGTACAAACTTTGATTCCTTACTTGTGCAATATATTTCTCTGTAAGCTCTCTTTCACCTCTTTAAAAAAAAGTGTGGCCATGCATGTGTGGAGGGAGGGGTGGATAAAAGGCAGTTTTTAGGCAAGTCACTTTGTTTCTCTTTCTTTTCCAACTTCTGTTTCGTCTGGATCAGCTGTAAGGCCTCTGAGAGAGCAAAGTGGGTTCTAGTCCGTGGTGCTCTCAGCTGGGAGCTCCAGGCACTGCCATGATACAAATAATGAAAAAAATAATAACGCATTCATACAAACAGCATGTCATGGAGGAGAGGCATAAATATCGACAGTACCGTCTTAACTGTTGTGCATGTTTGTCAATGACAAATGTTCTGTAAGTGAACAAATAACGAAATGTCACAAGACTATCGTGGACAGCTAAAAAATAATCAAACCACCATAGTTTTTAACTTAATGGAAGGCTCCTCAGGGCAACAGGAGTATCCAGTCTCGCTTGTACAGAGCACAGTAACTCCTTGGTCCTGACCATTTGCGCTGGGCCTTATTTGTAATATAAACATTACATATGTATAGGTGTGTACGTATTTATATACACATATTACATACCTGAAGGTTGGTTTCGCTGTACAAAAAATGGAATCCAACAAAAAGAAAGTGCACGTTACTGCTGTCTGGCTTTGATGTGGCTGGAGAGGGGTCAGTGCTCTGTCAGCTCAGAAAGCCAAAAGCATTTCACTGAATCTTGTGTTAAAGAAATGTTAAAGAAATCAAACTCCTAAGTTAACAGTAGACATTAAAGAAAGCCTGGCCTTAAAAAGAGGGTTTCTTGCCATGACTGACTAGGTTTAAATGTATTTAAAGTTAAATTTTTGGAGTAGAACCCACAGAGAGTGAACTTCACTCAGAGCGAAGTCTGAGGCCTAAAAAAGATACGCACCTTTTAGCTATACACAGTTTGAAAAAGAAACCTGTGGTGTCTATGTTGCATTATATAAACTTTACATTGCTTGATGCGATGAAGACCAGCATGAGGAGAACCTTGGCTGCATCTCCATTATACTTCTGCAGGGCAGCCAAACAGTTTACTCACCCATATGTTCTGGGTTCCAAAATCAGTTCTAATAACAAAAAAACAAATGTACAAAAATCGGGATTCAATTTTGTTAAGTAATTATTTATAGTGTGTACAACTTGGAGAGCATTCAACAATACACTGAAGAAAGATTCTTTCTGGCTGTTGATACAAATATGACTCTTGAAGAATAGATGCAAGGCTTAAAGTTTGAAGTGTAATGCCCAAATCATTAAGGACTGCATTGCAGAGAATGCTTTTAAAATGACTGCTGATTGGAAAGATATATTCACTTTTTATTCACTTTTCATCTCAGAGAGACAGAAGAATTCATGTGTTAGCAGCTGTTGATGATGCAAATAATCAGGTTTGCATTCTCCATGTGATCAGCCGACATTGAATTGCTAGTTAAAATGCTGAGAGAAAAAATCAGTTATAAATTCTTCCTGTACCTATATATATTTTTAGCGATCCTTTCATTAGTGAATTTAATAACAAAAAACAGATTTTATATTTCTTTTCTCCCACTAAACATGCATAAAATTTTATCTGTTTCTGCTGCAGTGCATACAGTATTTTAATTGCATTTCATTGTTCCCAAACCTAATTTGTTGGAAGTTAATTTTAACAATATTAGAGCTGGGAGCTGATATAGCGTTCATGTGATGGAATTTGGCAAGATGGACTTTTATGCATAGTAAATCCACAAGTTGGGTTTTTTTTTTCCTTATGTCTTTAAGGTCTAATTTATTTTACGAATGAGTTGGTATTTAAGACATAAACATTACATCGAGTAAGTGTACTACAGCGTTTTTTGAGAGTGCTTTAATTCTTCTGTATAGCAAAAAATGATGGGGTCAAATTGTGCACATCACAGAGTGGCTTTTAAGACAGAGCACATGGTTAGTTTATGTTTAACTGACAGAATCATTTAGGTTGGAAAAGACCTTTAAGATCATTGATATTCAGACATATCCTGAAGGATGCAAAACAGGCTTAGCTGCCCCAATACGATATAAGAAGCTGGAATGTTTTCTGTGCTTTCTTTGAGAGCCCTTCTATATTGAGCTTAAAAAAAAGGAAGAGAAGTCATCAACCTTTTCTAGTAGCTAGTCCATTCAGAAAGGAGAAGATCTGTTGGAGTACTTGAAAGTAATAAAACTGGTAGCTACCAGCTAACTCTGCTTATTGGAGTTAATCTTAGTGATGAGACTCATCCATCTTTCAAGCCTTTCCTCCTTATCTGTAAAATAGTTACCTAATTCTTTTGCGCGCACTTATGTAGGTGAGCAACATGGCCCGCCGCAGGTTGAAACGACACCGGTGCTCATTTAAAACTAGTTTTGTGTCTGGGACATGCTCTGTAACCAGCTTTTTTGCTGTGGTTTTGTTTGTTTGTTGCTCTTTTAAGAAGAGGGGTACAGCTTGGGCGTCGCTGCCGATCAGGACAAAATGGAAGAGTGCACGGGCAACCTCCAGGCTTGAGAGAAA
Organism: Astur gentilis; assembly: GCF_929443795.1. Classification (NCBI taxonomy): domain Eukaryota; kingdom Metazoa; phylum Chordata; class Aves; order Accipitriformes; family Accipitridae; genus Astur; species Astur gentilis. Next base: position 14,389,207 of record NC_064913.1, read on the forward strand.
GGAGAATCCAGCCCTCCCTCGAGTCCCGTGAGGAGTCCGGCTGCTGGTCAGGGCAGACAAACGGCATTTCACTTCGATATCAGATGTGCGGGGAGGAGGGGCTTTGCATCTGAAAGGAAGGAGATGATGCATCCAAGTCAGCTAATGAAAGGCAGACAGGGAATACCTGTCCTGTAGCTCGCAGGGGTGTGTGCTTCCAATAGAAAACACAATTTATTGCGTGGATTCCCCTTTTTTTGGTTGGCTACAGTTAAAATCATGTGCCGAACGGGTTTCAGTAATCCAATGTTCACAAGACAAAGGCGGCTACAATTTCTGTCATTGTTTGGACACAGAACTGTGAGGTCTTCATTTTCAAGTTTAATATGTATAAAAGTCATGGTCTCCTGGTCAGACAGAGAAAACAAAAAGAAAGAAACCCTACCAGATCACTGCTGTGGTACAATCCTGTTACACCAACTGGCATTCCACTTGGGTCACAACCCTATAGATTTAAAGGCTGGAAAGGAGAGAAGTGTGATTTCTGCACCTAACCAAACAACTTACGGTTGAACTGCGAGAATGTTGTTTAAAAATAGACCCTGATTAGAAGTAACTGAAAATTTCTCACCTTTCTGAGCAATCTGTTTCAGTGGTTAACTAACCTTATTGTTACTGTGAGAGTTAGCAATAATTTCAATTTTGTGTAATTTTACCGTCAGCATGGCAAATAAAAGCCACAGATGGGAGGCAAATGGTTTTGTAAAAAGGGGGAGAGTGTTACCACCAATGCGTGAGGGTTAGATGGGATCAGCTCGGCTCTCTCTGGATACAGTATCATGAGCTGGTTGTCTTATCAAAGTCCCAGTTTGTCCCACATGTTTGTTGGCTCAGATAGAGTGGGAAGGATGTCATACTGGAAATCTTGAAGACACTCTCTCCATTCTTTAAATGGTCTTTGAATCCTGGCCGATTGGAGAGAGGGGACAATATGCAAGATCGCGCAGCATCACTTCCAAGAAACGAGATGAAATGTCCCGTGCCGCTGTTAAGAAGTGACCAGCAAGGGGAGAACAAAACCACCAAGAGGCAGAATCCCTTTTCCCATGGGAACTAGAGCTGCTGAATCTAAAGCCAAGCCAACGTGTCCTTACTGGTGTTACTGGGGCCCTCCAGGCAGTGGATTCTACTAATAGCGCAACAGAAGTGCTGTCACTCTTGCTATCCTTCCCTTCTACATCTGGTATGATGAATCAGGATTTAAGTTACTTGTCTGTTAACACATGCTGCTCTTGAGGAGACAGGGGAAAAAAAAAAAAAAGGAAACAAAAGAAGTGAGGGTCTTACAAAGATGGAATGAGGTGACATCACATTACTGTGTTGTAAATGGCATGAAAATATGTTGGAGGAGTAGTCTTTGGAAAATTGAGTCTCTGACATTAAATGTTTGTGTCTTGAACATTCCCTATTTTCATGATGAGTAAGGGGTTTTTTTGGCAAAAAGATTCATAGGATGCACAAGTTCATCTTTGAGCTTAGATCAGGGGGATGATTCTCTATCACTCCTGTTGGAAAAAAGTTAGAGGAATAAAAATCACAATGTTGTCATGTTGCCACAGAAACTGGAGGGTTCCTCTGTAGTTACACATCTGTGATCTTAAAAAACCTAAATTTGTATTCTGTTTCAGCATCATTCTGAAGCTGACAGTGGGAGTCTGATTAAAAAAAAAAAATAGAAGAGTCTAAATCAATTGTTATAAATCTAGCATGTGATTGCCTCTCCCCAGCCCCCTTTCTATATATGCAGGTGCGCATGTCTCCTTTCGAAAGCTTCCTAAATTGTTGAAGAAAGTGTTGAGTTTAAATGGTCCATGTATCTCTTCTATTGGGGAACAGTCCCATTTCAATTGAAAGGAACAGCTTCCATTAGCGGAACAATTCCCCCTGCTTTTTGTTCCTTGCTACAGCTAAGCCTTTGTGATTTCCTTTCTGAGCTATAAAGTTCTGGAGGAGTGAATATATATGCTACTCTTCTGCTGCAATTTCTTGTTACTCTCTGAATGTACGGGGCTTGAGGGGAGGGAACATGACCATATGGAAATGGCTTTCTTATCCAAGTGGAAACAGTTTTAGTCAGCTTTCAGGCAGGCTCCATAAACATAATACAGTAGAGGAACTCGCAGAGCTGTACTTTAATGGCCATTAAAATTGCCTCTGCAGTGCATTCAGAGCCAGGATACAGTGAATACCGATGTTTGTATTATGAATGGAAGACAAATGTCTTCTGAACAAAAGAAAATCTAATGTTAATTAAACTTTTCCAGGGGTTGGGGTGGCTAATTCTGCTTTTGTGTTGCTAAATCTCCTTTGATTTTAATTGCATGACAAAAAAACGGACTGTAAGTGTAATGTTAGCAAATGTTCATATTTGATTACAAGCATCTGTGTATGCTAAGTCAAAGAATTAAATGCTTTTAACTGGGGTGGGTTTGGGTTTTTGTTTGTTTGTTTTGGGGGGTTGTTTTGGCTTGGTTTTGGTTGGTTTTTTTTGTTTCTTTTTGTTTTATTTTGTGGGTTTTTTTTCCAGCACAACCACATTGATAACAAAGCTTGTACTGTCAGTATGTTGAAGGTCATTCTTATAATCTGTTCAGTGAGAACTGCTCCCTTTTAGGTGAAAAGAAAAATCAACTGAGCATACCTAAAATTGTCTAGAAAATCCTATTACACTTACTGAATTTCAGTTATATGTTTCAGATTCACATGGAATTCAATGAACGCTCAGATCAAATATGAAAAATTGTAGCAAGTTTCCAATGATATGCACAGGGGTTTTTTCCCCCCTTTTGTGGCTGACTTACAAGGCACATTCTTCTCAGAGATGGCAAAGGATAAACTGAAATTATTAACATTAAAACATACCTAATACTGTGATATTTTTTAGAACTGGAAACAAAGGTAGGATATGTCTTTTCCATCTGTCTTGCCTTCCTGGCATCTGTCTGTCTCTCTGGAGCAAGTCAATAAAAATGATTAGAGCTGGCATCTCACAAACGTACACCCTTAAACCATGAAGCAATAATACTGTGAAGGAAATTTTTTTCTGACCTTTTCAAATTACATCCAACTGTCTAGGGAATTTCTCAGTGACTAGAGGTAATAAGGTTCAATCCGTTTTGCTGGTTGGCTTCAAATTTAGCTCCTCAGAAGCCCTAACTTATCTATTCTTTTTATCTTGGCCTTGGCATCTATTCAGTACAGTAATCCATGCATCTAATCTTTTTTTTTTTTTTTTTTTTTTTTTCCTCCCCTCTCAGGTTTAGCTGGTGGATCACATTGTGAAATCTGCAGCCATGAAAGGCCCTCCATTTACTGCACCCTTCAAAACGAAATATTAGCATGGGAGGCTAAGCTGGTATGTTGCCTTTGAGAGGCTCTTGTTGAATTTAATTAGCTTTTAGATTTCATCTCCATCTCACATCTCAGCTTTCACCATTGTATGTGATTTAGGCTTCAGTGACTTTCATTATTTAAAACTTTTCCAACTTAGCTGTGCCACTTTAGAATACCAAGGGGGAAAATGAAGTTTAAAGTTCATTGTTTTAAATTGATTTCTGTTTAGTTTTTATGATATGAGCTTGGAAACAACAGATACACAGCCTCCCAGTAAGTATAGTGAATCATTCAAGTGAGAAAGGCAAACAAGCATTTGTGCATGGCTTGTTTCTCATTGTACTCCATGAAGTAAAACTGGAAACAGGTAAAGAACATTTTTAGCAAAATATTTATTAGAGGATTTTGATGTCAAATATTTTTATACCTGGGAGAAAACGCTTTCTTTTCAACTCATTTGGATATCTGGTTTCATTTTTGTGACTTCCGCAGGGTATTATGGAGCAGTGATTTCAATTTCTGGGTCACAAGGAACTCCAGGACAGCACAAGGAGAGCTGTCGATGAGAAATGGTAAGCTCTTGGCTGTCAACTTACTCCCCATATGGTTAGGACCTAGAGATTAGTTTCATTTTAGGCAAGGGAAAGTCGTAAAAATTGGCCTTTGATGCTTTGGCTTCCCCAGAGTATTAAGTCTGTGTTTAGTTATAGCTGATGTGCTATTGAATGACCTGCAGAATATTGAAAGTGCATGCATATTAAAAAGCACCTGTAAAACACTTGCTTTTAATCGTGCAAGAAATATACTGGAAGACGTAGGTAGCTAACTTGTATACAGTCACAAGGCAAAGCAGTAGCTACAAAGAGGTTTGGTAAAGGTATGTGGTGGTTGGTTGTGGTTTTTTTTTTCTTTTTCCTGAATTCATCTTCATTTTGATTCTCCCTTCTGCAGTGTAGGGAAACATAGTCAGATGGATCAAGTACAGAACTGGGAGTTTATAGATCTTGTCCCTGTACGTAAATGGGCCTCTACTAGGGCTGTAATGTTTGTCGAGTCACTTAATCATTTTGCACCACAACCTTGGCTTCTGTGAAAAGCTGTCAGTCAGTACTCGGCGGAGGATGAGCACAGGGTGCAATCTGACTATTTCATTGTCTTTAATTGATGCAGCTGAAATAAAATAGGTTCATTTTTAATCAAATTGTATTGTGCATCATTGATATTAGCAATGCTGGAAGTGGGATTCTCAATAACCTGAAGGCCAGTCATATGCCTGGAAGTTGGCCACAAAACTTTTGAGAATGGCTTTAATTCTGAAATGAATTCAGGGAAAACAGTACCCCACATTGGCAAGCCTTCTCTCATTCACAGTTATTTCTTTAGCATCCTTACTGTCACATCATGAAAAGAAGTGTTGCTAAATGGACAGATCCAGATATGTTTTTAAGCAAGCAGGAATAAGCATTTCAAAATTCCTTGATTACTTCAGTACAAAAGATAACATACCTGAATTGGCAGTATGCTAGATAGCGTCCTTGTTTCAGAGATAATGTGAAAGGACATATTTTGAGTGTACGCAAACACACAGCTTGGTACTAAAATAAAGTGTAGGTAATGAATGTCTGTGTGGATGTGTTCATTTACTCTCCCATCTTGGAAGCTCCACTGATACATGTAGAGTTATTTCTTAGTAGAACAGTTTTGCTGTTCTGAATTCTACATGAATTAGGCTTCTCGTGGCACTCCACCGTCCAGGTTGGCCTCCAGATATGGAGACCAGCAACCCAAAAGGGTCCATAGTTTGCCAAGTGTGTCAGAGGACTGAGAAATGCCTCACGGAAGGAGCAAGTTTTAGCATCTCAAAGCAATGACACTGTTGTTGGCTGTACGTATGTACCTTCTTACAGTAGGTGCTTGAAAAATGCATTAAAACTATCCCTTGTAGTATCTCAGGCAGAAACGCATGGGGATGGCAATATTTTGAATGCAAGTAGGATATTAAGATGGTGGCAGTGTGAGTTTTCTTTCACTGAGCGAGTTCTTGTTTCCAGGATTCTAATTTGTAATCTTGAATGCGGGACAGAAGCAGTTCTGTCAACAGGTCTTTCTACTATAGTGATGGTTTTCAACTCATAAGTATTGAAAATGAATTTGAATTAATAAAGAGAAAGGATTTTTCTTATTTATTAATTTAAATTCAGTTCATCGCAGTATATGTTGCATGAAAGGAACTATGTGGTGATATCTAAATGTTTACATTTCATTACTGGAGTCTTTGTGTACCAGTAGTTGCGAGCTATGGACAACAGTTGAGGTAAATGTGGTGTTGTCCGCTTGGAATGTAGTTGAGTATCTTTTCCTTTGTCAAAGCCAAGCAGTCTGGATCACTAAAGGTCCGGAAACCTCAGAACTATATTCTGGTTTTTGGTATTACTGGGCAATATCAAACTGTTCTTTGCAAACTAAGCCATTCTTGAAAGTAGCTGAGTAAAAAAACAAAAACAAAAACCCACAACTATTTTTCAACTCAGACATACTACACTATGTCTTGTAGTGGGAGAAGTAACAACAGAACTCCTGATGTTTGTCTGGTTTAATGTCTTTATAGCTTTGCCTTCTCTTCTGTCATTCCTGATTTTTATAAATTGAAAGTCCAACAATAGGAAAACAAAATGGGTGCCAGGGATAGGTATATGAAAAATGGTGTTTTGGCTTTGCTCTTTTTCCTTGGTTCTTAGAAAATATCCAGTTTAACAAATCTTTATGAGAAGGAAATTCTGTAGATGGAGTCAAAGTAACTCCCATCCATGCATCAGTGGTGTTAAAATGGGAAATTACATTGTGCACATCAAAGGGATTGTGCGAATGTTATTGATACACCATTCTTTATTGTTCTGTGTTATTTATATTTTCATCATTAGTCTATAAAGTCTTAATAATTAGCTCTCTAATTTCCCAGAAAAAGCATGTTAATTTATTGAACTCGCCGAAGCCAAAAAAAAAGGCAAAAAAAAAGCTGATCGGTCTAGCATTGTAAGTTAATAGTATAGAACAAAGTGTAGTCATAATTAGTTGAGAAAAGGACTTCCCTTGTTCATTCCAGTTTATAATAAAAAGTCCCTCGCCAAAGTGACTTAGAAAATAATGCATTCAGACTGAGCAGAATTACCGCCTAGCAGATTCTATTTATCTGTAGCTTAAAAAGCAGCTGCGTTTTTGTAAAAAGCAATGAATGTGGCAGTCCTACTTAAAGGTAGAAGAAAAAGAACACCCCTTGTTTTGTAATAAGGGGATTTTCAATTTAAAAGGGAGAGAGAGAGCCTGTTGTGTGAAGTATGGTTATTACATTCACTGTATTCTATCTCACCCACCAGGAGGCTAATAACGAAGGAGTCAGTGAAGGAGACCAATGCCACGAGGGTTATCTCGCAGCCCCAGATGCTGGATAAGTTGAAGGAGGCAGAATCGCTTTTGGATGACATTCAGGAAGGCCTTGAATGATTATTTGGCAAAGAAAAGACTATTCTTTCCAAGGTAAACAGTCCATTTCATCTGTCTGCTGTTGGTGTTGGTGTAAAATATGTTTGTATAAATACCTCTAAAGTTCATTTTTTATCGTTTTTCAGGTTTTTTTCTCTCGATGCAGCAATGATCTCTCAGGAATCCTTTCTGAGACAAAGGATCCACTCCACGTCCAACCACACCTAAGGAAATGCTTTGAAGGAATTGCCAAGCTCACTTTTAATCACGAGAAAGAAATTACCCACATGGAGTCAGCAGAAAATGAAAAAGTAGAGCTCGTGCTGCGAATAATTCCAGCAAGTGCCAAGGGGCTAGTTGAGAAATGGCTTCATGAGGTGAATATCTTTAGCTCTTACTTAGGGTTTAGTTACTGTATAATCATTTTCTCTTTTAGGAGCAATGAATATCATAAGCATATTTCCTAACTAAATGGCGCTCTGAATATTTGTCAAGATGTTGACAGATTTCAGCCTTATTGTTGTTATTTATTGCAACTAATTTAGCATCTGCAAACATGCAGAAATTAATTCTAATAAAAAGCTTTCAGAGTCAGGCTGTCAGCAGAAGTGGGTCTGTGTCTGAAACCATATATGTGAATATATGTTTGAGTCTACATGTATGTGTTCTCGTGCTTTCATGGTGTAATGTCTGTAGTTCAGGAGGATAACATTTAAAAAAAAAAATATCAGAGAAATGTAAGATTTTGAATGCTTCCCACCCTGCAGAAAGTGTGTCCCACAGTGTTGGAAGGGTTTAATTTCCAATTATTTTAACAAAAGGGAAGAGAAATTATGTCACTGATAACACCCTAACCTTTCCCCTTTGGGCCTCTCATCGAAATTCATTGGTTTCGGTACAAAATTAGTTTGGTGACCTTTTTTTGTTTGCTTTATTTAACCTTCCTCTGCCAGCGGACGGGAACAGGCCCTTCCCTTCTCTTTTTTTTTTTTTTTTTTTTTTTTTTTGTTTTTGTTTCTGGACCAAAACTCGCATTTTCCTTCCCACGTGCTTCCCTTTCTCCTGAGGCAGGATCAACCGCCGGGAATGCCTATTCCCTGTCCTCTGCTGTTGCGGGTGCTGGGCTTCTTCTCGGTGGTTTATCCCTGGGACCCTCCACGCAAGGGCGAGGGCACCCAGCTCCAGCGGGAGAGGGAAGGGGGAGCCGGGGGAACCCTGGTTTTATACCCCGCTAATTCGGCAGAGGCTGGGGGAGATCCCCGGGTGGCAAAACGCGGAGCCGGTTGGTGGGTCCAAGGGGTTTGCCCCCGTTACGTACCGTGTTTCTGCTGGCCGGGTGAGCGAAGGCGAACGCTCAAGTCCGCTCATCAATCCCTGTTTCCCACCTAACGGATCGGCGTGGCACCAACGTGCCGGTTTCGGATGCGCAATTTGAAGTGGTCCATCCGCGGCATCATTCAGGGTAGGGGTGGGAGGAAAACAGGGCAGGATTTAGGCAAGCCCAAACGCTCCCCGCCCTGTTCTCCATGTCAAACTGGGGGTTTGGACAACAGTTTCCAGCACAAAGTTATCTTCCTAGCCCAAAAAAATTAAAAAAATAAAAAAAAAATGGAGCTGCAGTGGGTAAGTGGCAGTCCTGAGAAGCACAGGAAAAGCCCAAATTCTCAGTACACCAAGCCTACAATAGACTTTATACTTTTTAGTTTTCACAAATGAGACTGGGTTGGGGAAGGTGAGCAGCTGTGTTTATTTTAATACATCTCATTTAACCCTCACCTGAAAACAAATTGGAAGGTTTGGGAGTGCATTAATCTGGACCCGATTAGTGTCTCTTTCTCCCTCAAAAGTGCAACCTGAGATTAATGAATATAAACTAGAGTTTCATATGCAGTCTTTAAATCATTTGCATGTTTTATGCATGATAATTGAATTTATTTATGCACTTCCTTTCATTTAATGATTTCTTGCTCTTTTCTATGCTATCAACATTATATTATGCAAGAAATAGGATTTGGTAGGCAAGAAAGGATAGCAGTATATAAATCAAACCTGAGTTAATTTTTAGTTCCAGTGTCAACAGTAGATCAGAATTAATATTGGTGCCATGCCAGTGGGGTTACATGGCCGGGAAAATGTAAAATATTTTTGGTAAAGCAGAGACTTTCAGATTAACAAGACAGTTCTGATGCAGCTTAGTTTGCTTGCAAGGGTACAAGCAAAATTATTTTCTAATGGCAGTTAAATTATTGTATTGACTTTTCAATGACCCTGGAGACTTGTGTTTCAACTTGGCCAATTAGTAGTAATAAGAAGATGAAAAGTAATTACATTAATAAATAACTGTTTTCAGACCGGGACCTCAGTATCATAGTCTGGCTTAGAAAATAAGGGTATACTATAATTTGTCTCATTTGGTCTTTCATTGGGAGAAATATGGACTTTGGAGCTACAGTAAATTTATTGTAGCCGAGAAGGTAGAAGTCCTAGGGACGAGTGAGTCATATTAGGAGCGAGCAGCTCTGTGGTAGTAGCTGTTTCAGTGCCATAAGCAGGGAATTTTGCTTTGTTTCTCCAATTAAGCTCAGATGTCTTAAAGATGTCTTAGTGATGGAGTCTGAATTTTTTTTTTAATGCATGCCAGGAAGCTACTGTGGAAATAGTTTTTAAAAGATGCTGGTAGTGGTGCTTTCATAGCTTTAATCTATACCAGTTTCTTTTGTGTCTCTTGTCTTTCCTTATGTGTTGAAAGATGTATGTGGAAGTGATATTTTTCTGTGGTGTCCTGTCTTTTATCAGTGAATTAAATGGTCGTGTCTTGTGATTGTTTCTTGATTCTCGTAGGTAGGAATGTGTTTAAAGGCTAAAGCTCTGTTAATTTGTGATGTAACCATTTCAGTGTCTTCCTTGTCATTGAAATGTAGTTTAAAATGTTCAGTAATGTAGCATGAAATCATTGGTTAGTTTTGGAATGGTGGTGAAATCATGTGAAGAAAATAAGTATTGCATCTGATCAAGATAAATTCACTCTAGTGTTTTATGGCTTTTTATTCCTATGTGATAGTAATAAAGTCTCATGTAGGGATGGAAGCCATGAAATACATTGTGAAAAATCATCAACTCAGATGGGGCCATCAGGATAGCATGCTGTAGTTGTAGTGTTATTGAGAATGATTGGAAGATGATTTAGTATGTCACCACGTTGACTACCATGTTTTTTGCATTTTTGTTTCTTCATCCTTCACCCACGTAGTTTGATGAGAGGAAATCAGTTTGTAACGAGCCGATCCATCTTTACATCAGTGTTCAGTGTTTAAATTGTTCATACATCTTTCGTTTTCTGCCAAAGATAACACTGTATATGAAACGCTAAGCTAAGAATTTAATATAGCTAATAAACACATGCCAAAGTGAATACAAAGAAAAGCCAATGAATTTCTAAATGCTTGAAAATTAAGGAGGAATCAAAGCAAGGTCTACCCTGTTAGCGAGTGGTCCAGGTTCTTTATTTCCATGTGCGAGAGCAAATCGGAGAGATGATCTGGGGATTAAAACAGAATTCTTTTCCCTGCTTACATGTCTTTCTGAAAGCGCGTGATCTTTTCTCTCTCTGGAACTGAGATAAAGGCTGACGATGGTGGGGGCAGAGAACAATTTCTGACAATTTCCTTACAGTGCTGCCATTCCACATACTGCCTTACTGCTCCATCTGCTTCGCTCTTGGGTACCAATTTCCTTTGGGAATATTTTGGGGAATGTTATTTATTCTGATGCAACTATTTATGATTTTCCTTCTGTATTCTTTCTCTGAAGCATATGTTAATAAAACATGATTGATTTTTTTGTACTTTGACTCCTTTATTATTTCTCTCAGGTGTGAATTTTTTCTCTGCTAAAAAGTACTTCCTCATTACTGTAACTAAGGACATCTTCTGGTGAAAAGCCACAGCAATAATTAAGCAGGAGGTATATTTCCCATTTTATTATAAATTCAGATGTCTGGTTTAAATCAAATAGCACACAGAGACTTTAACCTTGATTAAATTCACATCTGCTGTGTGACAATTATTTCAGTCTTACTTGGGCTTACAAAGATGGTAGATAGCAGTTTGGTCCAATGCTGCCCTGTGAAGAAAAATTTATAAAAACCTGTAAAACAAGTTACCTTCAGACTTCTATTAAAAGGCAAAGTATTTTCTTCCTTATGTTTTCACAAAATTGCTTCCAAGAGTATCCAGGGTGTACTGCCAAGAGAATAAACTGGGCTTATTTTTCAACTTTGTATTTGGCTAAGATAAAAATTGTCTTCGTGTTTTCAGTATATACTTTGGTGATTACTTTTCAGACATCTGGGACAAAGTACTTAAAATAGTTTCACATAGGCTCCTGTACTCTTTTTCTCCATTTCTCCCAGTTTAATGATGAATTGCAGTTAAACTATATTGTTGTCAGTCTTAAATAATATGCAATTCATCTTTACTGCAGACTATACTTTGAAAAGTAGTCTACAGTCCCACCTGAACAGTGTATTTTCAGTACTGTATTTTGTCTCCAAATTACTTCCAGAGTCAAGCGTTCTCCAAGTTGAAGTACTTCTTTTAGGTGCCAACCCAAATGGTCGAACATGGGATCTTAAAGGAGAGCGGAGCTCTATTCCTGTACATCAGCACCAGTTTGGAAGGATTTTACTAACCAGAAATTAACTCCTCACTTTAAGCAGTACCAACCCATTAATCTTGTTAGATTACTTCCTTTGCAATGCCCTTGTTTTCAACAAATTTACACAGGTGTGACTGGAACTTGTGAAATAACTTTTTCATTGTTAACAGTTGAGGAGAATCCAGCTCATTCTCCTGTAGTAGTTCTGGTTCTGCAGTGGTCAAAGAAAGCTAACGAATACTCTGCATTTTAGCAAAAACTACTCTGAAAATGCAATGTACGTATTTTCTGAATACGTTGATGGTGTTCTTAAACCCTCAGGTAACCTGGTATAAATAGGTTAAGGCACTTTGCTTTATTAGCACAGCATGAAGTTCACTGTGCAAATGATTGCCTCCACCTTGGCTAATAGTAAGGATTAAAGGAGGGAACTGAGAATTGAGTTTCAAAAGGCAGGGTTTGTCACTGGGGCCACTGTCATGCCTGCATTTTTTGTGGGGGACATCTAATAGTACAAACCAGTGTGATATGTTCACTCAGGGAATAATATACATGCTTTCTATGATTTGAAGGAGATTTGGCCAGTAAAGAAAAACTTATTCACCCCACTTCTAGATTATACAGAGTGCCTACCTGACCTTTTGGACACTGACCTGGGCTTACTCTGCCTGTGTTTCTAGGGTGAGGTGCTGAAAACTGAAGATTTGGCTCTGTGTCAGGCTAATGCAGCCTGACTGCTTTGTGTCTGCTGAGGGCAAAGCTTTTTCCTTGGCGCCTGAGCAGGACCGGTTCACGTCTGCCAGAACAAGGCCTGTCAGCGTACCTGTAGGAGCTTTCCTCTTGCCAACTTTATTTGTCCCCTTTGCCTAGTGAAATGGGGGATAAGAGTAAAAACTTAAGCGTGGCTTTTGGAAACTGCCTAGATCTGGTTTTCCAAATAGAAGTTGCGAAGGGGTGCGCTCAAATCCATGGAGAGAAATGCCAGGAACGTTACAATCCTCTGAAATAACACCAGAGGTAAATGCATCCCCGTTCTCGAGGCACGGGAATGGCCTAGCAGTGCTGTTGTGCTTTGATCCCTTTCTTCGTGGCGTGTCTGCTGACGTAACCCCACTGTTATTGGAGGCGAGAGTGTCGGTTTGGGATTATTTCTTTCTTTGTAGTAGTAGTTCATCCGTAGATGATGTAGATACCTTCTTTAGTCTGTTCTTTCCTGAAAAATTTTATTATTTCTACCCTATTTATTTTACTTTTCCTCTGCCTCCAGGGTGGAGCTGATCCGTTTATTTCCTTTTTTTTCTGAGCAAGGAATATGCTTTCTCATGAATCCTGCAACATGACATCAGAAGTACCTCTTTGAATTATGCGTTACAAGAACTCGACAATCAGGCTTTAAGTGACACCTTGCTGTGGCGGCGAAGAGAGTATTTTTCTTGTCAGTGTCAGTTTGAGTAAAAAGTGTGTGTATGTTTAAAATGTAGTCACTTGTCAGAAAAAAAGCAAGATCTCATCACAGAGATTTACCACTTTAACATTTGGCAAATGTCCATACTGTATGTGTTCTTTATTTATTAACAGCCTGAGTTAAGAGCAAGACAATATGCTACTTAGGCCTTTAAAATATTGTCTTAGGTAGTGTACCTACCAGTTTTCAGGAGAAGCAACCTCTCGGCAATCTCAGATCCCAGCAGGATTTCGTAAGTCTTTCTAGGACAATGCAAATGGCCTGAGTGTCACCCGTGAAAGGGTGCAAATCTCTGAAAACAAGCGTAATGTGTTTTCCGAGGCCGGGAATGTAAAATCAAGGGCAGTTGTTTTCTGCTGGAGCTAGTGCTTTAAAGCAGTCTTCAAGGGGAGCATCACGGAGAATAAATCACAGCAATTCAATCTGGATGTAAGAAAGGTTTTGTGAGCTGTTGGGAGGGCCACGCCACTGGAGGAAGAAGAGAGGTTTTGCAATAGCTGTATAAATATAAAATTGGAAGGGCTCTTTCTGGAGTCTGGCACTTACCTATTCTCCTAGCACTATCATTGTCTCGCTGATGTGAGCGTCAGTTGATTGTCCATCCGCAACCCCGTGCTGGGTTTTGGAAAAAGAGGTAGGACGTTGTGAGACAAGAAGTTGAGGTGCTATTTCAGTTTGTGGGGTTAGGGGTGGAAGGATCTAGACAGAGAGAGAGACATAAGTTGTTCTGATCAAATTTTTCAGTCTTATTTGAATTCCTAGGATTAGTTTGAAAGGTGCCTTGTCAACCTGATGCTTTACTACCCTTTACAATATTTTACATGTATTCTAATTGTCTTTGTTTTTCTTGATTTCTTAGAAGATATTATACTCAGTGTATTATTTTCCATTCCTCTCCCATACACTCTTTTTAATTACAAACTATCGCCCAGAACTTGACCATCTGGCAAACGTTATATGAGTTTTGGTATTTCTCTCTACCTTGTCAACACAGGGGGCATTTGTTTCTGGCTTTCAACTCAACAGTCATTGCTAAAATAAAACTAGCATTTTCTTTCCATGGAATAAGGCACATATGACCAGAATTGTGCCCAGTTTTCCACCTCAATCTGATGATTTACTTAAAGATATTGCATATCCTTACAAACTTGCCTCTCATTATGTCATGACTCATATTTCTGGGTATAACTTGGGGTCCTTGGTCCTAATTATTTGCTTGGGTGGCTGAACTTTTTGACGGATTTTTTTTTTTTTTTTTTTTTGTTCAACTTTGAAATCAAATGCTTTGGCTGGACCTAAGTTTTCAATAGAATAGGTCAACCTGAAATGGCATGTTGAATGAGTTTACTTGGTTACTTTTGGAACCTTAGCAAGTAGGGAAACTCCCAGAATCATTACAGGAAAAAAATAGTTATAATCTCATAAACCTATTTGGGATAAATAGGATTTTTATTGTTATTTCTCTTATGCTTCCTGGTGTCTAGGTTAGTTTTTCCTACCCTCACAAGAAAATACAACGAGGCGAGTGTCTCCTTGGTTCTTCAGCCCTGGAAGCACTTGGGCATCTGAATGACATTGGAAGGAGGAGATGCCCTGGTCTGATAAAATCCAGAGACTAGCAGTACTCGGAGTCGATGCAATTTGGCGCTTACTCTTTGGCCAAAGTTCCTATATTTTCCGCAGAATTTTCTGTGAACACAAGTCCTCGTGACGCCGAGGAGCTCTCCACCTACGGCCCATTTCAATACATTTCTGTAGGATACTTTTACTGTCTTCATTGTAGTCTTTGTCCATGGGAAATGAGACTCGCCCAGGAAACGACGCGGGGGGACGGGGAGAGGTAGGTAGGCAGTGGAGATGGGGAGCCCAAAGAAAGGATCAGTGGGTTAGTGAAAGCTGCACGACTCTGGATTCATTCCAGCCCTCCTCCGCACAGAAGCTTTTGTGAAACTCGCTGTGGCTTCTGAAAGGAAGGTCCCTATTCATCCGGCCGCTGAAGGAGATCATGCTAATGGGCTCCGGGATCACAAAGACACGCACCACCTGCTGCCAGGAGCGCAGGTCAGGCTTTGTTTGCTGGGCTGAATGCTTTTTTCACTTTAAAAACTGAAGCGTAGGTATATCTTGGATAGAGTTTATGATTCTTTCGTGTCAGCATTTCTATTTTTAAAAGATAAGGCAGAAAACCAGATATTGTCCGTGTTGTTGCAGGTAGACATAGGATGCGTCTCTTGCCGCTGACACAAGGTAGAGTTCAGAAGAAATTCCTGGAAATCCGTATGCAAATGTGTAGATAATAAAACCAAATCTAAAATAGTTTGATTTAAAATTAAGTCTTATTAAATTTAAGCTGAACTTCATCATTTTTATTGAACAGTAGTGAATGACTTTGGCAGACGTAATTAGTATTCTCAAGTTTTCTGAACTAACATATTGCATCTAAATACTCATTGGACTTTTTACTTTAATAAAACATTTCTATTTAATTTCACATTAACAAAATGGATCTGTAATTTTATTTGGCTTGTTAGCAGCAAAAATCTATGTTTGTAACCAGTCTGTCAAATTTGTCCTTTGAGAGGGATAGAAAATAAATAGTCTAAAATGTAACAAAGTTCATTGTAGCCTGTTTTACATTTCCAGAATCTTAAGTCATGATAATGCAGGATTCTCAAGAGTGTTAAACTCTGTCCTGAAATAAATCACCAAATTTGAAATGTAAACATCATAAAGAATCTGTATTTGAAATGATAGGAGTTTTCCTATTGGTGTCAGAGGCACGTAATGAGTCTTGTATGTGTATCCACAGATAGTGTCTTCCCTTTCTCACATGATCTCACAAACACCCATTTTAAGAATTAATGTCTTAGTGTGTTGAGATAATAGGAACTTTTTGAAGGATATAGTGTAATAAAAATTAAATTAAAGCAGTACTTGAAGCAACAAATGTAAACATCTCCTGAGGTATTGCATGCTGTATCCCAATAAAAGCACAGCTGCAAATAATTTGAAAACTAAATTGTATTTTTACATCAACACGGTTAGACAAAAATGACTTATTAAGTAATTGTTATTGTGACATAAGCTTTATGCAGTAGCTGAATTACTTGGCACAGCTAAAACCTCAAACTACCTTGGGAATTTACCACATTCTTTAATTTTCTGATTGATTAAATGGATTATTTGACATTTTGGCAGAGCTTTGAAATCACGGCATAACAAAGACTCCTTTCATTGCTCATTATTTGCTCTCTTCGGGCTTAGCACAGATTCTTTGAAATGAAAGGTTTAAGGTGCTTCTTTCCTGGGTAATTTTTGTTCCAGTTCATGTTTTTAGTAGCAGTGTCACATTTCCAACTTAAATTCCCCCACTGTGTAAATGCAGTTCCTCATAATGACAGTATAACCTATGGAGATATGTAATCTTGAAAAACACTTATATACCTCACAACAGTGTGACTGAAGAATTCAGCATGACGAGTTTGCTACTGGAGAGGCTCTTAACCCTTACACCACTGGCGTTTTCTGGAGTGCGGGAAGCTGAGCAAAATGGTGGGTGTTTTTGTTCAGCTTGTGACAACGTTCAGTTTTCTGCTGCCCTGGGTGGAAGCAGACGACGTCATGCAGCAGCCTGGGGGGACGGTTCGGAGATAGCCAGGTAGGTTGGAGGACATTTGTCATCATCAGCTTGACACCAGTGAGCAAATGCATTGCCTAACTGCACTTAATGTCATTAACGAGCAGTAGCCGGACAAAACAATCCTACTTTCAACATAACAGCATAGTCCCCTCTATTGAAAAACAGCTCATGAGGGTACCTGGAGTGTCCTAGGCGGTTCTGTGCCACGCTCTTTCTCAACACGAGTTTGGTGGAGCTGAGTAGCAAGTACATGGATGAGGTGAGACCTTCAGTGTCTTCTACTCACACATTTTAATGGCAGAACTCCATGGCAGTGCTGGATAGGGGACGCCTGATTTCAAGCCTGTGTCTTTTCTAATACTAGAAATACAAATTGCTTGGGCAGTTGCCCTCAGAGGGGCCTGTGTGTCGTCCCTCACGGTCGTGGGCAGCAGTCTGGGGCTACACACGTGTGAGGACATGGCTGCACCAATTCCATTGCCATGGCAAGATTTCTGGCCCCCAAAATCCCTTCCATGTGCCTGCATCAGTAATGGAGCATAGCTCTCCAGGCTGCCTGTGATATACAGCAAAATAATTACGTGGGTTCCTGTGAGCTCCAGACGTGCCTTCTGAGCCATGGTGGGTTCACGAGCGCTTGGGACTATACAAACTGCTTCCTATTCTTAAAATAAAACTTCCCTTGCAAGACAGCACTTGCTGTGCTCCATCTCTTGTTCTCTTTAAGACAGAGAAAGACCTTTGATTTGCTAAAACTGGGGGTCCAAACCTTACAAAGGTGAAGATGTAATTCTTTACATTTTCCCATTCCAAGGGAAGAAGAAATGCTAGGGTCCTGCTTGGCCTCCAGGCACTTCCAGATGTGTCTGCAAGGTTCTGCTCGTGTGTCTAAGAGTCCAAGTTTGGTTCCAGTCTTTATGACTGGTTCCGAGGTGATGCTCTCACCTGTCGTGCTTCCCTTCCTGAGAGTGGGAGCAGGATCACAGTAATTAGCAAGCTTTTTCTGAGGCTGTAGCTTGAATTGGAAGTTGTGTGGTGGCCAAGTCTGTTCTGACTTGGACAATTTGTCCAGCTGAGGTAAAGCCAGTGTTTCTGATAGTCCTCTAATATAAGTCAGTTTGAACTCTAAGGATGAAAAACACTGTGTAAGTCTATATATGATTATAATTTATTCATTTGAAGTAGTGATTCTTGAAGTCAAAGTTGTGCAGTGCTTTCTGTTACATTATGTTGTTTTCAATTGCCAATACCTTGTTCAAGCTGAAATTTTCTATGCCTGGAGTCTTCTTCAGGCAGATTACAAAAAAAAAAAAACCCAACAACCCTGAACCAAAACCCCAGAAGCACAATTCACTTAGAAAAAAAGTTTTCAGCACTGCTGTACTAGTTTGAGGCGAGCATCTATACGTTGAATAAAACCTTTCCAACACTATTAATGAACTAGGTTTGGTTCATATGATGGAATTTGTGGTTTAAAAACTTAGGAAATAACATACACAAAATCAAAGAAGAAAGCAAAGGTGCCCAATTCTGTGTTTAGGAATGTAAGAACCTACAAATCTTAAGGGAGATGCAATCTTTTACATGCATTTTGACAAAGTCTTCAGTTACGCATTAATTGTATGTCCCAGCCTGCCTAACAAACCCAGTGGAAACCGACACTCAGATCCTGGCCCTCTCCACGGCTACAAAGACAGGTAGTGTTTCACCTGAAGTGGAACAACTTCAGTTGGAAAGACTGAGGAATTCCCACTCCAGATAACCCACCTCAGATATCTGATGTGAGTTCAAGAGCCCTTAGGCAAAGTCTTGATCATCCAAATAACTCATCAGCTGGATAAGAGAATAGAACACCACCAGTATCGCCTCTGGGATGGGCTGTTTTGAGAAGTCGGAAGGGTTTAGGATGTCTAGAGTACATTTACCAGTTGTGGAGCTGACGTTGGAACATCTCAGAAGGAAAGAGTTACTGCATGAAGTTTAGGAATTGGTAGGCTCTCAGGGCCAGAAACACAAAGGTATTTCTGTGCCTGATTCCTGGCAAGCCATGTAAACAGAAGTGAGGTTTGCAGGGGAAAAAATGTGCTTACGCAACTTATAAATGGCAAGGGAGTCTGTGGATAAAACACTGCGTATCTCTTCGCATGCTCTGATGGTTGAGGTTTTAGACGTGTGCTTGAATTATGGCTGAGGTAGCTGCAGAGGGGATGTTGGTAGCGTTCTAGCTGTCTGCGTGCATGCTTTTAGTCTGCTGCAAATGGGAGGAAATACGATTTTGCACTTAAAACCCATCCCACCTTAATAATTCCAGTTTGCGTCTGCCGAGGGCAGCTCAGCGGATGTGTGGCAGCTGGATAATGGGGCCGAACCTGGGGCCACAGCGGAGTATCAAGTGCATGCATGAATCCTGCATGTGCAGCAGGTTCTAGCTGTGACAAAGTCATTACTGACTTGATTTAAAATGAAAGAAACGAAAACCCGCAAAGGTTTTTACATCTTACCCATAATGAGATCATACAGCAGTTGTATTTAGTGTAAGACTATTTAAGCCCTGGCTCTAGCGCTGGAGTCATCCCTTTTGGGTCACATATCTGCATCTGATGTGCCTCAGCTCTAGAAGGAGCAAGACCCTCGGGTTTCCTTGCCCTCCGAGCAGTGGCATGTGTAGGATCAACCACTTGTGCTGTTTAGAAATCCCTCGCTTAAGCACCAGTCCCAGCCCTTCAGGTAATGCCACCTCGTTGTCAGTTTTAGTTCCCACTTTAGCCTCTCATCTCTCTGTGAGCGTAACGCTGTCTACCACCATGCAAATACCTTACAGTAGCTGTAAAGCTGCTGAAGAAAGGCTCTGATTGTAAGCCAATATAGCCACGCTGGTAGGAAATCTCGCTTGAATGTGCCACAGGTCAATTTTCTTCAATTGCAACCCTGTGCCTTAGGCCTGAGATTCACCTTGGCTGGTTACACTTTGGGAAAAATCTCCGTTCCTTTCTTATGCTTTACGTTGCAGTGTCTAGTTAGCTCAGCGTAGAAATTCACCCTATGTAACAAAAATACAGCCTCAGAATGAACTGAGCTCAGCATATAATTCAGGTTTTATTTTAAAACGGCTATAGCCTTTGGGTTGTATTGTGCATTGTGGGTGTATTTGAGTGTGAAAGCTCGATGGGTTAGTTCTATCCAGAGTAAGTGGTAGTTAATGAAACCTTTTATTAGTAAAGTTTAGATAATTACCTGGGTAATTGTACAGACAAATAATTCAGTAATTTGAAATGATTTATTATGTGTATAATGATACTTTACTCTCTTTAAGTGCGGCTTAACATGTTAATTACAGACACTCAAGGGACGTGCAAAAAGTTATTTTAGTGATGGTATGTTATTAATTCTCCAGGGACACTGCTTTTTTAGAACAGCACCTGCAGAGAGATTCAAACGTGAAGCCAACATGTGATATTGGCATTTAAAGATTTAAAAATAAAACCCCAAAAACAACTTCCATGGTGGGTTTTCTTTTTTTCAGGTTTGGTTTGTTGGGGTTTTTTTTTCTTGTAGTGTTGAGGCCACTTCAGTTCTCTTGACAATGAGCCTCTACCTGGAATTGAGGTAGATGCCAAGTGTCTTTCTAGAGCACTTATCAGGACATAATAATCCTGGTGTGAAAGTACCCCGCGTCATTTGATCCTGTCTTCCCCTGTGACAGTTCCTGTAAGTTGCTGTTCTTCAAGTTCTCCTGGCTATAGCTACCTACCCAAGATAACAGATCTCTCAATTTTGCAGGTCAATAGTGTTAATATGTAGCACTGCTTTAGTCTCTGATAGCATCTTTTCCGTTGATACCTCAGTGATGTCTTTTGCAAATGCAGAATACAGCAGCACTTGTTCACTGAGAGTACTATCATGCATCTGATCCTGGGCTAGGTGTGGGAATGTTGTCCCCTGTGACATTGGAACTGTTGCTGTCTGACAAAACCACCAATCTGTTAGAATGAAGAGGTTTGGTGCTTTTTTTGCTTTTTGGTTTCTTTGGGGTTTTTTTTCAGTGGTTTGGGTTTTGGGTGGTTTTTTTTTTTTTTTTTTTACAAATCTCTTATTAATGAAAGGCAGAATTTCCTGAAAACCTGACTCATTCCTTGATGGCTTCCTAGAGATGGCACAGTTAGGTTTGTCATCTCTGGGGAGCCTGGGTGTGCTGGAGCTGTTACAGTCCTTGTTTTGATGTGGTAGATGAGTACCAGCTTCATGCCAGGCAGCCGGGAGCCCCATGTCACCTCAGGACTCCCAAATCTTTTCTGCGCGGCAGGGAGCAGGTAAACACCACCAAGACATCGCTTGGGGCTTGCTGGTGAGTTGTTGCTGGGCAGGGGGAGATAAGTCTTGAAGCAAGTGCGAATTAATACTCTCAGGTGTGGTTCTATTCCATGTAAATGTGACACTGAATAATGCCAAAACGGTGATGGTTTCTATCCATCATCTGTGCAACCTGTGTTTCAGACAATTCTCCTGAGGAGTTATTTGTCAACAGTGGTGTGTCCTGCCATGTCACATTCCACGCGTGTGAACTGTGCAAGTAAGTTTGAATGGAGGCAGAGGAAGGGGAAAGTGCAATGATTTCTTAGTAACAGGTGCTGAAACTGCAATAATGCACGCACGAAGATCAGCTGATGAGATTGCCACCTCAGTCCTGTCATATCTGCAAATCCCACTGATCTCTTTTTAGACCAAGTTATAGGTAGCTCTTAGTTGTTTTAGTAGTTTAGGTTACCCTATATCCCCACCTGACCTTAAATTTGATAGAATAGGTGCATTTGAGTTGAGTAGGCATCTTCTTTCTTTTACGCACCAATTCTTCTTCGCATTCACTATAGTTAGGCCTATCATGTAGCTGGCCAGAAGACACTGATGTCTGCAGGCATTCATCCCACTTGAGAAAACCTGCCTCTTCCCTTATCGTATTATCATAGCACGGGATTGTCTGGTCTCAGGATTCACTCTCGTGGAAATTCCAGCTCCTCTGGATAAAATATGCAGTTCTGAAAAGCGATGTGTATTTTATAACTTCTAAAAAGTCTAATATGTGTATTTTGCTCTTTACACAATTATAAACAATATTCAGCACAGTGTAGCAAAGAGGAGGAGATTCCAGATGGCGCAGAGGAGATAGTAACATTACAAGATGTTCCAAAAGGTGCAGCAAGAAAAATGACGTCCCATGAAGCAGCAGCATGAGGCATATATAACATGGAATTTATTCAGTAAATATCTAGATCGCCATTCAGTGGCATTCAAGACATGCTAAACTGAGAATGAATACTGTACTTATGTTATTAGAAAAGCTTAGTAAGTTTGTATGTGATGGTTCATTCAGGATTATCTCAGGCATGTGGATATTTATCATGATATTACTGCAGCTAATACACTGAAGAGATGTATATCTCATTAAGCTAGGAAAAACTTTAATAGCTGATACTTTATCTTCAGGGCAATAAATCAAGGGAGCCTCTCTAGCCAAGCATAAAAGTTCAGACATTATAGCATGTGAAATAACAATATTGATCTCTCAGACTGATGCCAGTTGGGAACAGCTACGGAAAAGCAGGAAATACCCAAAGGGATGGAAATCGTGACAGGTTTCCAAATCTTGCTTACAGGGATTCCACAAATCCATTGGCTACAGCAACTAAAAGAGGGTAGAAATGTGGTATTAATTGGCAGAGCATGAATTCCTGAACCAGATCCATCAACTTTCAGTTGGTTTGAGGAAGGATCTGCCCAAAACTGAATGAAGAAAGAAGTAAAATACCATTTCTAATGTGTTTCTCTCAGTACAAGATCTTGCTCGTGGGAATATGCTGAGAGCTGCCAACATAGGAGCAGGTTGTCCAGAGGATAACCTGCTCCTAGACTGTTTCCCTGTGGCTCACTTGCTGCTTTTCCCCTGCTGCTGTGGAGAGTTCGTGAGGATGCCCTCAGCAGGGGGAATTGGGTATAGAATATTGAAATAAGGAATAAATAAGGAATAAGGATTGCCATGAATTTATGCCACAGCAGATTACAACATGAAAGGTGAAACTAATTCAAGAGCTGATGTGTACAAGTACAGAGGAAAAAAATCTTAAAAGTAACTTGGAATGCAAAATAAGCGACATCTTCTAGGAAGACAACCATATTTGCAGCAATGTAGGATTATGCGTTTGGGCACCTAGCATAATTGTATATTGCATTACTGAACTATGCTATCTTCTCATGAATCTCTTAGACAATAGCAATACAGGCTGGATTAAAAAAAAATAAATATAAGCTTCTTTCAGCCATTTTTCACCTCAAGGCCTCACTTTGTCTCTCCTGTTTTTTACAGTCTCCCCTTCCCTTACTGTTGCTTTCAAATCAGGGACAACTTGGAGGAGATTGCTGAAAGCAGTAAAAGTACACAGCCAAATGAAAACTCTGCAGAGAGTTTTGTTTTGGAAAATGTTATTCTCATTGAAAGCCTTTCAGGAAGCAAAATTAGATTTCTTTAAAAAACATTTTTGGAAAAAACCCTACCTTTTTCTCTAGTGTTTAGCAAATTACTTTCAGGCAGTCTGCTAAACAGAAAAGGAGTTTTTTAGTGAAAACTCAGGAGAGGAGTTGCTTGTTGGCCAATTTACCCGCAAAGCTATTAGTTCTTCTGACCTTGGAGAAGAAAACTGGAAATAGACGTATGACATCTGAGGACCGTTTCAGCTTTTAGTACACAGAAACTTAATTTGATTCATATTGTGAAAATTTATATCCAACCACAACTTTCAGCCAAGCATCTTACTGAGCGTGACATGTGCATTAAAATATTTTGAAAAGGGATCAAAGCGATAGGAAGTTGTTCTTCTGATAGGCAGCTGCAGAATCATTCCTTGTCTGCATTGCATGAGACACAGTAGTGCTCTTAGGGCTCCAAGAGCTATAAAACAAGCTCTTACAGAGCACTTCCTTTGCATCATCCTGATAAGAATTTCTGCTATGACAAACTATTTTTTTTGGTCTCTTTTATATCCAAATATTTGTGCAGTGAATGTTATTTTTCCCACTGGTCTTATATTTTTATAGTTGGAGTAGAGAAAAAAGCCAGTGGCTCAGTAGGTTAACACCTTCTGTAAATGTTATCATTGAACTTGTCCATCATTTTTGCTCTCCATGCTGGAACTTCAGTTGCTGTTTCTTTTTCTAAAACCTTTCCCCTCACGTCCCCCTGCCGCCATGGGATAGAGTGGCTGTTTTGGTGAACACGACAGTTAGGTTCTAGGAAAAGTATAACGATGGCAAAGTAGGTTTGCCATAGCTACTCAACCTTGTCCAGACCAGTCTTTCACCCAGGAGCAGTGTAGGGGCAAAGATTTGCAAATGAGGACAGCAGCGTGGACACCGTGGCCAACTCTACCTGTGCTGAACTCGCTCCCTTACCACCAACCTTGCAGAGCAGAAAAGCAGAAGAAATACACACGCAGGGATGCAGCTTCTCATCTCTTTGCTCCTCTTTTGCCTGCAAGTTGCTGAGAAATCCCAGGTCTTTATTACCACTGTCCCACGGTCTGATGGTGCTTCTTTGCATCTCATCCATGTTATGATGCTGCTCTGCTTTGCGCTATCGGATTAAATTAATCCAGATGTTATTCAGCACTATTCTGATAAAACTAGAGGTAGAACCTAGGTTTAGTGTGGCGGGTTTGAACTAACTATTCTTTCCAAAGAAAGGCACCAAATTTCCATGCTTATTTCTTTTGTGCTCGCCAAGCAACAGTCTTCTCTGCATAATTCCCTGGTTCCCAGCTGATCAGCAAATTGCCCCGTGGGCACTACTTCAGAGAGCATGTCCCCAGATGTGCGTGGCCTGGCACAGGGACAGGTTTCCCCTGAGCTTGGCGGCTCCAAGAGGCCGGGTTTAGGTTGGTACTCTGGTGGCTTAATCTGTATCAGCATCCATCCCAGGTGCAGCACGGCATCTTGCCTCAATACCTGTGGTCGTTGTTTGGGGATGCATTAGAAACCTGCCTGGTACCAACACGCCGATCGCAAAGAAGAAAGGCGAAGGTATTTTTGAACATAGTGCCAAAAGGGAGTCAGAGGAAAGGTGGCCCTCTTGCTCTCAATCCTGCCCTTGGGCAGTGCTGTGATACAGGAGTGGTTTACGTGTCGTGTGGCAGAGCTCGGGGAGCAGGAAATAAAGCTCTTCCCACCTATACGTGAATCGTTCTCTTCCCCAACTTGCTGGTGACAATGTGGTTTCGTTTTGGTACTTTCCCCCGTGAAGGTACTCCGGTAACTCCTGAACAGAATAACCCCAGCAGTCAGACACTGTGCTCCTCACCAGCCGCACTTCCATGCCTTCACCGAAAAATCCCTCGTACTTTCTCAATCTGTTAGGTTGGGGAAGAGGTAGAGAGAGATACTAGCATGTTTGGGGATTTTGTAGTTCCAAGCGGGGAAAAATTTGAAGTGACTGGGGAGTTCCCAGCCGTGGTGCAGGGACTGAACCTTCTGAGAGGGACAAGAAGTGAGTGTGATGAAATAACCCTGTTGGCTTTCTGTAAAAAATCCCCCCAAATAAAAACGACCTACCCTAGGAAATATCTGAAAAATTGAAGCTGTTCTTCCAGAGGAAGTTAGCCATATGGCATTGTTCTTGTGAAAATACCTTAAAAATATTTTAACATACAAGAATTTTACTGAACAAGGCTACAGACATGAACATAGTATTGGTTTGCCCCTTCACTGCAGAAATATAGATGAGATTTAAAAGCCACAGTAATTTATGAGCTGTACTTAGAACCCATAAAGGGATATCTCGGATTCAGAATTGTTTCATTCCTGATGTGATTTAGAAGATTAAACTGTCATATTTTAGCACAGATAGATGGCCATCATTGCCATAATTAATCATGTACAATAAATTCTATTATTTAGAAGCTACTTCATACAAAAGTTGAAAGTATTTTTTATATAATGCAAAATGTAGTAGATTAGTTAAGCCTTATAATTATGTTTTGTAGATATATGTTGATTTGTTTCATATGCAGAGGCTATTTACTTTACAAAATAATCCAATATACTAAATGCATACTGCAAAACAATACAGTAATGGAGTGTTTGCTAATGACTTCAATTTAAGGACAGCCTGTCTAATAGCTGAGATAAGATGTTACTAAAACAGTGTGCTAATGATTTGAAAATTACTACCAAAATTGTGTTCGGTCTACAACGGGTTGCAGGCATAATTGTGCTAATAAATAACGAAGTCAGCCCTGATTTGCAAGCTCCTATCATGATTACTATGAGTTTTAGAAATCAGACGGGGCTAAATCATGCTGGTGTGCTCACATGAATAGCCTCTTTGGTGGCACTGCTCATTTGAGTAAGGAGAGCAAGCACACCCTTGCTAGACAGGATTTGCATTAAACATTCATAACTGACTGGTCAAAACTGCTTAACTGTGCATGTTCCTTGAAATTCTCTCTCCTGAAATTCGGTCTACATACTGTCCTGAATATAAGTTTGTAGGTAGATGTATAGATTTTTAAAATTTGGCTAAGATAGGATTCCATTCCTATCTATAACTGACTGTAAAACATTGTACCGGTGTCACTACCACCTTTTTCTATGTCACTTAGGTGTTCAAAGTGCTCATCTAGGACAAGGTAGACCTGAGTTTAGTTTCTTCTCTGCCTGCATGGCAGTAAAGTTGAATCTTCTAGCTTCTAAGAAAATGCTCTAAAAGATGCAAGTTATTACAGAGGGTCAGTCATAGCTCCTCATGGAAGGGATCGTGCGTCAGTTTGACCAGTGGCTCAGAGCATCTGTTTGGTTTTTCGTCTTTACTGTGGGCTTAAATAGGAAGAGAATAAAATACATTAAATAGACCTCGGGACAGAAACTGAACCATAATTCATTGTTTTCAGTGAGCCAGCTTCAGTATGGTACCACCCCAGAAGAGCCTTCAATTTGGCAATTAGCCTGTGAGATGGGGGCTGCGTCTTTGTGCCCTCTGACGAGGCACGGGCGTGAGATCGGGTTAGAGCTGCGCTGTTTTAGCACTACTGAGGTACTGCTGGGAGTTGCCCGAGGCAAAATTCTGCAATCCCAAAGCAAATGTTTGGGTAGCTATAGTACTATTTCACAGCTGGATCAACAGTTTGTAAATCAGGATTTGGGGTTTATGCGTGAAAATCTCTGTGGTTTGTGGTCCAAAGCTTTTGCACAGCCTCCCGTTTCAGTGCTGATAAGTGTGTTCTTAAAAACAAGCTGGGGTTCTGGCACAGTGATTTTTTATTATTATTTTTTTTTTTCATTCAGAAACAGAATGAAAAACCTGTGCACAGCTACTTGTAAGGAGCAACACTTAAAAGCGTTAGCCAGAAACTGAAGATGTGAAAAAGTTTGTCCTCCAGTTTTCTGACGAGGCGGGGATTGCCTGTTCCTTCTGCTCCCCGCAGCAAGGTGAGGCAGCGAACCAGCTCACCTACTGCTGTGTCAACCCCCTTGCCGAAAAGCGCTGGCTGAGGCTCCCTCCTGAGGTTCTTGATTAGGATAAGCGCTTTACGAGCACGCGGTCGGCGGTGTGTGCTGGCACGGCCTCCGAGGTGAGCTGGGAGGATGCCGAGGAAGGCAGACGTGGCTTTAGAGGAGCAGGTAAAGGGGCAGCCCTGTGGTGTACCCGCCTCGGTGGTGCAAATTCCCTACTACTGACCAGAGAGGAGTTAAGAGGCTCCTGGCAGGCTGGGAGCCGCGCAGCTGGAAGCCGTGAGGAGCGGTGGTGAAAGGCTGTATTCAGCTGTAGGTCAGGGAGAGAAAAGCAAGGCTAAGCAAGGAACATGGGAGGCTTAATTCACTTGGCTGCTTCCTTTCCCATCACAGCTGTTCTACTTCAGGTTATTTACCAGGCCTGAATTCTTCCTTTCTTCGTCATTGTTGACTGTAGTTAGCTTGCTTTGGGGTTGAAAGGAGCTAAGAGTCAATTATGTGTCTAGGAGCTTCTGAATGTCTTAAGTGTGGTAGATGGCTGCAACCCCTACCGCTCACATCTAATGAGGCAAGGCAGACAGCTGCCCGCCTCCGGTCCGGCGCGGGCCCACCGAAATGCTCCAAACAGCCCAACAAAAGCAAACGGGAAAGGAGGGAACCTCGTACGGCACTGTTCGCTCGGCCTCTCTGCAACGTGTTCGGTGCTGCCTAATGCAGGCGGACCGTCTTCACGTGGCTTCGAGATTTTGGGAAGGCGCGTGTAATGAGCGGTGAGCGATGCTGAGCTGCAGGGACGGTACCCTGACAGAGCTCCGGCTAGCGCTCGTGGTGCCTGGCATTGCTCGCCGCCTGCTCGTTTGCTGTTTTTTATCTTGCCTCTGCTCACGAATGCTTGTGCTAACGCAGCAGTGGTTACTGACGTATACTTTCCAGCATCGTTCACCTCACCTCTGCTTCTAGTCCCCGGTCCGCTGGGTTTAGCCTGGAGAGTTCACTTTGCCGTTCACCTCCTCTGACTCCTCTGCCTTGTATCTTAGTTAATTATCTGTAGACAAAGCCACACTTGATGCCTTATCAACTAGAAAGACTGAATTAATCAGCTTTGTTAGGCAAAGGTTATAGCGAGGGGGTGACCATCCTATCCATCTGTTCGCTCATCTCCTGAAGAGTAACCATAACAGAACTCTTAAAAATCCTATTAATGGATTATAGGTCAATAACCTAGACACTCCGATAGCACTGCAAGGAACTATGGACAAAATGCCTGGGATTAATGGATTTTCTGAAGACTTTTATAAGGTCTTTTATAGATGTTTCCCTCTCAAATGCTAATATGTTCTGCAAGTAGAAAGAAAATGGCTTTTTACCACTGTATTCCCTTGATGTGGCTAGGAAAAGCAGGGAAGTACCTTAAACTATGTAAAATGCATTGACTTGATCAATTAATATGTAAAGTTCAAGGAGAAAACTTTGGCCTTTTGCCTTCAGAAGTAATCATCCAAGTCGCAGAATTATCTCATCTTGACGCATGAGGAGACTCATGCATTGAAATTCAAAAGTTCACCCAATTTACTACTGGCGATCAAATTGGCAAAACGTACTGGGGAAGCATCAGACGATTCACTGTGCAGCATACCTTGCTGAGGCAAATACAATCTCCCTCAAATTTTGTCTTTTAGAAAAGTGTTCTACAAGTAGGCTAAGAAATTCTGTCAACTTCTTTACCCTTTAATTATGGAAACTTTCTTTCATTCGGAGGTGTATTGTAACCTATTCAGATGTTAGGGCTCTAAATACCGTGTTTGTGCTTAGTTTGCAGTAAGCACGGCTGTGCAACAGGGTGACCATTTATCTCTGTTCTTTTTTGCCTTGACAGCTAGACTTGACATCTCAAATTGCTGCAGCATACACTCACACCCAGAGTAAGGCACAAAGGGTGCAGAGCTGTTTATCGAATCTTTTGTCCCTTATGTCTATTAATGCGCAGTGTTGAAGAAAACTACACGATTAAAATGGGAAACTGAAGATTTATGCCATTGCTGGGAATTTGCTGCTATTATCTCCAGTGCTAAAATATCATTTAAGTTTTGCACCTTTCCCCATTATTGTTCTGCAAGAAGAAAGGGATCTGCACGGTCTGAGGATGACTGGGACTTGGTCCCAAATAAAAAGACAATCCACATCTTTTCTGGAAAAGTCAGTAGTTACAGGTGTTTACAGTATTATATTTATGCACCAGAAATAATAAAGTGGGGTGTTCTGTCTAGAACTTTTTTCTTTTTGGGGGTATCAAGACTTCTGATTATAAGCAGAGCAAATTTGGCAGTTCACTAGGTCTGCTAGTTTCCTGAGCCTTCTTCGCATTTCTTCCAAGCCCTCAGAAAGGATGCGGTGTCGTGTCACGCTCTTCAGTCTCTCAGGATGAAGGTCTGAGCTCTTACTGAGAGATTTTTTCTCCTATTTGCTGAGACATATCCCAGAGAAAGGTAATGAAAAAGATCCCCTCCTCTCACAGGGCTCGGGCTCTATAAGGAGCTGGTCTGCCCAAGTTGCTGAGGTGTCTTCTGCCACCTGCAGAAAAAAAAAAAAAGAAAAAAAAAGTTTACAGAACAACCCTC
Source organism: Astur gentilis (assembly GCF_929443795.1). Taxonomy (NCBI): domain Eukaryota; kingdom Metazoa; phylum Chordata; class Aves; order Accipitriformes; family Accipitridae; genus Astur; species Astur gentilis. Next base: position 14,418,932 of record NC_064913.1, read on the forward strand.
TCCCCATCCCTCAAAAGTGGAGCGTTCAAGAGGAGCCTGGGAAGTTGGCCAGGAAAAGCCAGCTCCTCTTCCTCACCCTGAAGCAGAGAACCCTGAAGGGAGAGCATCGGAGAAATGATTTTTTTTATATATATATTTTATTTTCAGAAGCAACCCTGAAAGAAGACGGCAAGCGAAGCTGGAATCAGGCTGAGTACATGGGGATGCATGTCTGAAATGGCAAAGGTCCTTCTCGACAGCAGCAGCGGTTCCAGCAAAACCAGGGCAGTGACCACACTCCTGGTGTGCTTCTGGAGGTGTCTGACCCAGGAACTGACCAAGACTGCTGAGATTTATCTCTGAGGTGTGAAAAGCTCTCAGCGTGAGCTCATCGGGCTGCACGTCAGGCAGGGTTCAAACAAGGAGCTGTAGAGTGCTGGCAGGTTGTTCTTACTTCTCGCCCTAGCTTAAAAGGCTGCCCAGCCAGATAGGCACTTAATTCTCTTTATGTCACACGTTACATAAAAAAAAAACCAAAAAAACTTGCAAACATTTGGGCATCTTTATGAAGGTCAAGATTTGCACACGAATTGTCTCTGAATATCACAGATTCTTTGCTGCCTTCTAATTTCTGGGGAAGCAGATGTAAATCCTAAGGGACGAACAATACAGGTATTGTCTGGACAGTTCTGCATAAATCTTCCTTGACCAATTCCCTAAAATTGGAAGATGTTTTGTTTTGTCAAGGTTTGGGGTTTTTTTTTGTTTTTAATCTGAACACACTGATCTAATGTTCCCTTTTTTTGCTGCTTTCACATATTTGCTGTCGTCTGTCACACATTTCATCTGGAAGCATATGAGTAACAGTTTGGCTAGAGCGTAGGACGAACAGAAAAACCTGCTTATAAAGAAAGATAATTGACACAGTAAGAGTTCAGGACAAATCCCTTCCACAAACAGTCCCGCTGTAGTCAGTGTGACTAGTTGTGTGAATAAGGCAAATAGGATTTGGCTCTTGCTGCAGTCCCGGCCACCTTTTATCATTGGCGAGAGAGAAAAACACCATAAAATTAAATAGGTATCATCCTCCTCACATTCCTAGTGTAACTGTTTTAACTGGAATGCCTCATAAACAGATAAAGGCACTCCTGAGCTTTGGGATGATCATTTTTTAAATGACCATTTAGGGCTGGATTATGGTTTTACATTTTCACCTTGGAGGTTTTAAGGGCTGTTTGGGACATTAAGTGCTAACCTATCAAAGCCTAAACTGAAAGGCAATGTTGCTTGGGGTCGTATAGCCCAGTGAAATAATACAGTTTTGCTGCTGTTAATAGGTAAATACTTTCATTTGTGGAAGGAAAATGGTGATTCAAAAACGTTTGATGCTCTAAAACTCTCACAGCAGCTGGATATTTTACATTGGTTTCTATAATATTCTTATGATAACATTCCTATCCCGCAGGGGTCTGCTTGAATATCAGAGCACTCATCTTTTTTAAGTTTTGCATAATGTGAGATATTAAAATTAAGGCTGGTGTTTACTGTTCAGTTCTTACACACAAATTCCACATTCACAGCTAGATATTATTTCCCTTGGAAATGCTTTCTGTCCCTGCCAGTTACTGAATGCAATCAGATAGCTTTGCATGGGCCAGCATACCAATTAAGTACCATGCCTGGGATGTGCGCTGTTCCCTCCATCAGAAGCTCAGTGGTTCATCGCCAAGTGAGCCGTGTATATTGATAAGGAGAGAGCCTGACTCCACAATGGAGGCAGAATCTATTTCTTGAAAACGCTTTCAGCAAGTGGTTCGAGGAGGAAAGGGGAAAGGGGGCAGGCGACACGTGAAATGGCTAGAAAAATGAAACAGGAGGAAAGATTAATGGAAGCGGGATCAGAAAAATATTCAATTAGAACTTGCAGGCCTGGTCACATTACTCTATGTTACTGTACATCTTGTCATTATCCAAATCTGTTGCTAAACTGTTGGCATTTGTCTTCATTATGCGGTAAAATGGTATAATGAATAGGTTACAAATATGATGGAGGAAATGCCCTGGAATTATCACGATGCCTAAGAATGAAAAATGCCTTAATTTAAATTATTGGTGTGCGGCATCTGCCAAGTGCACAGACAGATGTGAAGAGTGGGATGTGATTTTGTTCTGATGCTGCCTTCAAAGTTTCTGTTCCACTTCAAAGGTGTTTTCAGGCTGAATCCTTCCTTGAAAGCCAATGTCAGGGGTGCGATACAACAGAGAGCAGCATTTGACATATTTTGTAGCTGCGAGGAACTGCGCAGCCTGATAGCTTAGGTCCGATTTTGGAGCCTTCTGCAAGCAGCGCTCCCCCACATGTCAGGTGGAGAGCTAGTTAATGTATAGATTATGACTTTTAACAATGAAGTGAGATATGAGGTGGGGAAAAAGCTACTATCTCAGCCTAGTTAATTAGACATAATTTAGTCTTCAGAATTGCACTGATCCGTACAGATGTGTTACCTTTCAAGCTCAATTTTACATTTGACTGATTATAATCTTCTAGAAAGACATTTTCAGGGTATTTAAACCTAACATTTGGCCTACTTTAAAACTGCGAGAGTCTGAAAATCAGTACCACTACATAATAAAGAATTTTATATTAGGATCAGGATATGAATGAATATTTTACTAAAAGTTCAAATAAAATCTTAAATAATATTAAAGTACTATTTCAGCAGCCTAATCCGGAGCATAGCCCTCCCTTTCCTAGATGTGTATTAACTTTAATAGAGCTTCCCAATGACTGCAAGGACTGCCCACCCAGTCTGAAGTCCAAGCTTCCACTTCTCATTAGGAAGTATGGGTCGTAAAAATAACGTGTGCATTATAGAAGGAGAATGAGAAGTCATCCAGCAAGGATGCAAATCCCGAGCTGGAGGAAGTCTGTCAGCTTAGTCCTCTGCTAGAGATGTTTTGTGTGATCTTCAGGAGGTCTCAGTAGGTGCCCGGGCTTCGTTTTTCCATCTGGAAAATGGGCATAAGGAGGGATGGAAGAAGGAAGGCTGAAAGGGGTATCCTAGCAGGAGTTGCTCTGACTAAGCTGAAGTTTGTGGGACACTCAACAGTTAGAGCAGTGACTGATGGAAACAACCTATTAAGTTCTTTCCTTCAGTTTTTGGAGACTGTCACGTACTGCTGCAGTTCGTGGCACGCAGATAGTGCAATACACGAGAAGATGTCTTCTACCTCGTGTGCGAAAAGTGAAGCACTCCGATGGAGATTTGTACAGATGTTCTTACTAAATTCTTTATCTTGTGTTGATATCTTTACCTTGATTTACATGTGTTACTTTGACATCAGATCAAGTATTTGGATGAGATTTCACTTCCATATGAGCATCGTTTTATATCGCATTAGATTTAATGGTATACAGCTATCTTTGCTTCACTGTGAATGGTAGCTATATTTTAAACTCATAATATGCTGAAGCTGATAGGATTGTATCTATCATTCAGAGGATAATTCTAGTCTTAAACTTCATAAATGCCGTTAGATTCTTCATGGTAATGTTTCACTGTTAAATTGCACATTTGGAACCAGATGGCTCAGAAAATTGATAAGATGATACCAAATCTCTCACCTCTCAGTCATTGTTGGGTTGAATCCAGCCCTGGTTCAGAGTAACCAAAAGTTGCTACTGTCTGACAGCTGTTTTGTGGCTTAGAGGTTTCCAAGTGGACAGGTGTCCACAACAGAAAAAAAAATTTAAAAAATCACCTGCACAAATAGAGGGTTGCAGCAGAGGAGAGTTTATTGGCACTGAAAACAGAGTAACTTCTCTGATCGTTGGATATGTGTGTTGCAGAATGGAGTCTACACCTCTTTCTGGAGATGCCTAAAATGTCTAAATTCTGCTGCACCACTTTGGTACATCAGTGCCTGTCAGTAAGCTCCTGTAACTTCTTTCGTGAAATATAAATTCACCTAAATTCTGTGCTGGTTTTGGCTGGGATAGAGTTAATTTTCTTCACAGTAGCTAGTAGAGGGCTATGTTTTGGATTTGTGCTGGAAACAGTGTTGGTGATTCAGGGATGTTTTCTTTAACTGCTGAGCAGTGCTCACCCAGAGCCAAAGGATCTTCTGCTTCTCCCCCCACCCCAGCAGCGAGGGGGCACAGGCTGGGGGGGCACAAGGAGTCGGGAGGGGACACAGCCAGGACAGCTGACCCCGACTGACCCGAGGGATATTCCAGACCATAGGATGTCATGCTCAGCATATAGACCGGGGGAAGGAGAAGGAAAGGAGGACACTCAGAGTGATGGCGTTTGTCTTCCCAAGTCACCGTCAGGCATGACGGAGCCCTGATTTCCTGGGATGGCTGATGGGATGTGGTGAATGAATTCCTTAGCTTGCTTTGCTTGTATGTGTGGCTTTTGCTTTACCTGTTAAACTGTCGTTATCTCAACCCATGAGTTTTTTCATTTTTACTCTTCCAATTCTCTCCCCCATCCCACCAGGGAGGGGAGCGAGTGAGCGGCTGCGTGGGGCTTAGTTGCCGGCTGGGGTTAAAGCACGACAAATGCATGTAAGATGAAATGCTATAATGTTTTCCATCCCTTTGAAATAAAGCTCTGATCTTTACAGCTTACAAGCTAGCTCCCTGATGAACAAATAGTTCATTACAGAACCCATGTAACGGCAACAGTGTAGGAAAATATTTATAATGATAGCGGGATGCCAGGACTAAAGAAGCAGGATGATCTCCATGTTTTTTTAATCATTAATTCGTAGCGTAGCGTGACTGGTACAAAAGGGAAAGAATAGTCCCCATTCTGCAGATAGGGCCAGAGGGGACAATCTATCATTGATAGGAATTAGATGTATATTTACAAGAAGGATGCATGGTATGAGATCTAAAACAGTGATTCTGACTACTTATCATTAATGCCAGGGGGAAACTTGATGCACTGATTCATGTGGTAGCCTGAAACATGGAAGGCTCATGTCCTTTTTCTGCTTTTGCCCAGCGAGTCTTTTTGTGTGTCTTTGAACTAGTCCCTGTGCTTTAGTTTCCGTGATGCAGAAGAGGGAGGATATCGCTCCGGTTCCTAAACACAGCAGCGTGAGTTAAGTGCGTTCGGGTCCGCGTACGAGTGCCTCGCAGTGACGGCCGTGGCAGGAGCTGTGGCTCGACAGGCAGAGCCCCCGTTAGACCTCTGAGGATAGAAAAGATTAGCGAGCCCGGCTGCATTTGCTTTGCATTAGTATTCGTATTTCTTTTCTTCCTCACGCGTCCGCGTCGATCCCGCGCGGCGTGGTGATGGCGTTCCCAACCATCAGGCACACAACCGGCTGTGACCGTATGCGGTGCTGCCCAGTTTGGCCAGAAATGCCTTGAATCTGAGCTGGGGCCACCAGTCTCCTCCAGGGATGAGCCAGGAGTGGGGAATATGTCCTGTGGTGCGGAGGCACGCAGCTGCCTGGCGTAGCCGGCAGAGAAAGGTGCTGCTGCCGAGACGAGGATGGGTGCGGGCAACAGCAACCTGAACTCCAAGTTCAACACGGTGTTCCCCTCTCAGAGGTAAAGCGTGACTTTTGTACTGGGTGCTACCGGTGGAGTGAGTATCAAAGTGGTAAACGTGGCATGGAGGGAAAATGTTGCGCTCTTCCCAGCTGTTTGAGAATGATTATATACCGATTAATTGAAGAAAATGGCATGTGACACTGTCAGTGTTCTGGAATGTCACATATTAGATCCCCAAAAGTAAATGAGACACATATTCATTTTAATTAAAATGTTATCAAGAGGTGCTGTTGACCAAGAAGCCCATTAACAATAATCTGCTTTAGTAACAAGTGAGCAAGTCAATTTATTGAACTGAACTAAAAGGCAAACCCAGTAACAACTGCCCACTGAGCAAGTATTTGATCTTTCAGCTTTCTCTGCTTAGCAGAGGGAGGTGTTCCCTGAATATTACAGGCTTTTGTCTTCTTCCTCACTACCTTGTGGTAACTTGTAGAAACTGTCTCCATGGTGCAATCAGCATTTGCTCCTCAAACTTAAAAGGGAGATTTGCTAGCAGATCCAACTTGAAAAAAACCACATTTAGAGAGCGATGAGTTGCCTGGTACCATTATTTTCTTTTGCGTCTCAGCTGTTAAAATCTTTGAACAGGACGGACCGTTTTCCTTGGAGATCTGGCTATTTTACACACAGAGCTTAGTGTACAAGATTGGGGGTTGCAACAGAGGCTACCTGCAATGAAAAATGACAAGGTTGCACAAATTTACCTTTTTATGTTAAATTCATTACTCCACTCCTTTAGATTGATTACCGTATGCTGTGTGATTAAACTGGCTGGAAGTTCCCTGAGAAGAATTCTGCCTTTATAGGAGGTCTCAACGTGGGCATAAAGCCGGCAATGCCTATACTGGGAGCACTGGGAGATGGCAATTGGCCAATAATCCAAGCTGTGTGGCACGGTAGACACGCTGCAGGGAAGGGATGCCATCCAGAGGGACCTGGACAGGCTTGAGAGGTGGGTCAGTGCGAACCTCATGAGGTTCAACAAGGCCAAGTGCAAGGTTTCATTTTAGTTTGGAATTTGTGTTTCTTGGTGTCTCTTTCCATGGATATCCCGATCCAAGTCCAGTGGCCAGTTCATTTCCCACACATGTGCATTTTATTTTTAGGACCCAACGGGTGGTTTCTCGCAGAGGGAGCTGGAAGGACAGAAACCCAGTGGGCCACCAGCTCTTCTTCAGCCTGTGGGGATGGGAATCCAGCCCAAAGCTAAACCCCTTTAGCTTTACCAGAATAAGCGATAGCCGTGAGCACCCAGCAGTGCTGTCACAGGCTGGTGTCTGGTGCAGTGATGTCTCCTTACCCAGCCTACACGGTGATAAGAAGAGTGAGATAATTTGAGTTAGAGGCCGCAGTAGTCTGTGGTCCCAGTGGTTACTCCCAGCTCAGGACAGGAGTTGGTTTGAACACGTTGCAGATGGTGTTTTCCTTCTACCGTCAAGAAAGGATTGCCTGCTTAAGCCTGCCTGGTTATCATTTGGAAACGACAAGCAGAAGCAGAGCTCACTGAGGATCCAGACAGTTTATTTCATTTTCCTGGATTTTTGTGTGATGACTCAGCTAGCATTTAGCAAAGACTCATAGCAATTAATTAGGCTTGTTGCTGATAATCAATGGCTGGCAACAAGTTATGTAAACCCTGCAGAATATACCGGGCATGGGAGAAGTTACAGCCCGTGATAGATTTACCATCTAAGGGCTAGATTTTTAAATCTTAGTCATTGCTTAGTATTGCAAGAGTAGGGAACTTGGGTGGCTCACCCAGTCATTCAAAATATAAGTGCTATTGATGGTAAACACACAGATAGAATTCAAGGTCCAGGCAAGGCTTCTGCCTTTAGAGGATCTTCTATTCCTTTCTATTTGTAGCATAATATAATTTTAGTAACATGGATCAGTGTGTTTGGGCCTTACAGGAATTTTTTTCTTAAAAGATAAAATAATGTTAAGCCATCCTAATTAAATAGCAGGGCCATAATCAAATGTTGCTTTCTGCCAAGAATCTCTTTGAGAGGAATGCCCCTCTGGATTTTTATTTTTTTTCTTGTTTTATGGTTGAGAAAGCAAACTTCAAAGGATAAATGGCCTTCAAAATTGCCTTATCTCAGTGAAGCCCTTAAGTGTGCGTGGAGGAGGAGATGAGACCATTCAGAATGAGGACTAGAATAGTCAGACACCGGTTTACTGGAAGGACTTTGAAGATGATCGCTCTTGTCCCTGCCCCCAGGTGCAGTGTTGCTGTGCTAGCAATGCAATTCTCCACCTCAGCCCTGAGCACCGATTGCAGTAATGTCATCATGCACTTGTTTGCACTGTGGCAGCGTGTGGCCTAGTCACATGAAATGTTTTTTGTGTAGCACATAGAGGTGACCAGGCATGGCAAAATATAAAAATATTATCTTAATTTTTTTTATTTATTTTTTTTTTTAAATGCATGAAAAATTTAGGGTCTCAGCAAGAAGAGGTAATCTGTATGAGTTTATTGGAGCCAGGTATAGCTTTCCAGATCCTCTCTGGGGAATCAGAGCCCCACTAAACTGTACTGAATAAAAACATCCAATACACGCTGACTGCTTTTGTTACAGTAAGTTCCTATATTACCAAGAAAACAACACCCAAAATGATAGTAAATGTAAAATTGTCAACGTTGTCCATCATTCATACAGGCTGTGGCAAGAATATATGGATTGTAACCATGATGAACTGAAAACAACATTACCAAAATAACTGGAATTTACTCATTACCTGCAGGAGTGCAGCTATTACAGTCTACTATGATGAGTGTAGCTGGAGGTGTAGACATGTTTTGAATGCACAAAACAGCTTCAAGATCGGGCATCTTGCAAACATACTTCTGAAATCTGCTTCTCTTTGTCTTGGTTTCTCTAGTAAAGCTAAAATATTTAGGTTAGAGTCAAGCCAAATATTATTCCCTCTTTACTGCTAGCCCTTTTTCCAAATATCTCATTTTCTCCACACTTTGTGGATGCTCCCCTGTGGGGCTTTTCATGGCATCTTCGACCTCCTTGTCTTGGGGCTAGTGGAAGAAGACATACCACTCAGTCATAACACCATTGTCTTTTAATGTGCATTCACAGTCTGGGTTGCTGGCTACTGAATCTGCAAGGGGGCCAGTATACTTTTGTGTTTTTTTTTTTTCTCTGTTGCTTCAAATCAAGGCTTATTTACAATCATGGGCAAGTATCTCTGCTGTCCACCTGCAATCCTTTGGCAGACATCTGGTACGGATAAATGGTCTCAGCCTAGTGCCAGCCTTTGGTTTCCCGTTTGCGCTTGTCTGCTGTACTTTTGAAGATGGAAGTGGGAATAGCTCCATGGCCCTTCTCCTGGTGCACTGAAGCAACTTCTCTCATTGCTTCAAACAACTGAGGAAGAGGCACTTGAGTTTCTGTTCATAAATGTGCCGAACTTTGCCTTTCCAAATTTCATGTGCTCTGGCTGAATGAAGGGTTCCTTTTCTGGAGGGTGTTCTGGTTTAGCCTGTTTCAGAAGAACTAATTTCTTTTGGCAAACGTACATTTTAGGAAAAAAGAAAACAGATTCTCAACTGGACACTACAACAGATGGGTAAACGCTGGTGTCTACCTGCCTTGGAGAACAATGATGAAACTTAACAGTGAAAAGTGAACATTAACATGTTTCATTTAGATACAGACCGTGGGAGTCAAGCCATGATCTGGAGGTACAGTAAAAACCAAAGAAAACTTATCTAATGTTCTAATTTTCTAATGTTTCTGAAACATTATGAATGGAAAAAAATGGAATATGCAACTTTTCCCTTTACAACAGAATGTATTGTATTTATTTGATAAAGCAATTAGCACAATTAACTAACTTTCTTTTTTAAGAGTCAAAATTGCTTTGACAATGCTCTCTAATAAATAGTTTTTTGTTGAATTTGACATTACCTGTCACCAAGGTTAAACAAGGGAAACACTGCCTACTGGTAATACAATGGAAAGCTTTAATCTAAAATCAATATTGTTTTAAAGACAATTTGCTCTAATTAGATTGAGATGGTAACATGACGGATCTCTCAAGAAGTAAATTAGCTTTCTGTATATATGCAGAAGTTTAGTAAATGTCTCATTAAAAATGGGAACTCAGCTCAGATCAGGCAATTCAAGTTGAAAAGCGTCAGTTTGCTCCTGGCTGACCTGGTGATAAAAGTAGCAGGGTTTGTAAAATGCAAAGAATCAGTTTCTTCCCTGGTCTTTTTTTTCTTTTTCTTTTTTTTTTTTCTTCTTTTTTTTTTTTGCCCCTTCCCTTTAGGTTTTGGTTTGTTTTGTTTATTTATGTGGGTGATTTACATTTAAATATAATCTGGTACCAAGGAAAAAGAATATGTCAGTGCAGTGAAGTTACTGTCAATGTGTTCTGTGTCCTTAATGCCTCTCTGGCATGAAGAGGAATGGTTTTTTGTTTTATGGTGATTCATAATGATGTGATATAAAATAATATTGGCATAGTGTTGGGCTGTAACTTGTAGCAGTCTATCTGAAGGCTGGTATCAGAAGACAGTGGTTAAGTGAAGAGGTTGATGGCAGAAACTTCTTTCTTAGGATATCCACTTTGAATAAAACCTTTGTTTCAATGGTGGAAATACAGTGACAGGTGAAGACATGATGTGTATAGATAAGTGATGAAGGTGAAATAAAATAGATGCATTCCATAGAAGTTTCTGGTGCAGGAACACAGAGATTCCTTTACCTACGAGCTGCTGGAAAAAAAGAAATAGGCGACTTCAATATAAGGACATAGGGCTCACCAGAATTAATGTTTTTTCCTGTGGTATGCAGAAAAACCAACTCATTTTCTACAGGCTGTTACCTCCCTCACAAGCAGAGAAAACTGCTGAAAGTCCTTCCCAAAACGGGGGACATGATCAGAAACTGCTTCAAAAGAAGGGCATGGTTTTATTGTCATTCGTACTATAGGTAACCCAGATTTTTTAGCCCAAATTGTCGACTGATTTGCCAACGCTAGAAGGATCAATTTTAAAGCATTCTTGTTCAGGCATAACTACTTGGAGAACTGCAGGAACAGGCTCAGCCCTCCTCCCAAGCGCAGGAGTGCAGAGTATGCACCTTAGCATCTTTGCGTTCTAAAGATAATTTTTTTCAACTTAATACCTTCTTCTCTGCATGATCAAATAGGGGAGGCAACACTGAAAATCATTAGTTTTATTCAGATCTAAAATATGGTGATCAAAGTTGGATGTATCCATATATCAAAGATTCAGTGAATGAAAGAAAAAACAATGTACAATTTCTTACAGCATGGGAGAATTTGTTGTCTACTAGTTCTATTTGCATTTACGATTGAGTTTTGGTAGCAGATGATTGTTGAACATATGTTAATAATCAGCCCTTGGATAGTTCCACAAATATACTGAAAATCACTATCACATTTATGAATGTGACTTGTTGAGTAGCTGATAAATAGGCTGAGAGACTGATCAAAACAAAGCCTTGATGGAGAAAGGGTGCACAGATTTTCTTGAGTTTTTAGTGAACATTATGTCTGAACCTAAGTATCTCTTCAATCTCCCTAGGGCCAGAGGAAGAGAATCAATGGAGAGTGTGACTCCAAATCTTCTGAGAAATGAGGTGAAAAGGGCAGCAATGAAACCAATTTCAAAATCAAATTGCTATAGCATTTAGAGATACTGATAACCTGCTAATACTTCAACAGTAAAAAAGCAGATAAGCAGCGCCACCCCTTCCTGTCTTTTCTTTGTCACCACGTAAATAAAGAAGTGTCGTTATCTCACCGGATATTTAAAATGCTTAGACATTCAGGGACAAAACCAGAAACAGTGCTGTAGGTGACACTGATGGTGGCAAACAGTCAATTGAGACAAGGCTTTGGCAGGGAAAAAGATTTTGCAGGACACCCAGCTGTTTTTATTCCTTAATGTGCCGCAAACCTTTTTAGGTTAATAAACATTAACGTCGCTCCATGTTAATATTGCTGCGGCATTCATCTACTTTTACATTGTCTCAGTAACATTCATAAGAGAGTCAGTCTAAAACATCACATTAAACGCTGTCACCGAAGGTGTCTGTTAACTCTTTCAGCATTCACTGTAGAGCTGTGACAGATGAAGGACCTTCTAAACTGCAGGTGGGTCAGACCCTGCCCTGCTGCTCAGTTTGGTTGACGTCAGGGATAACTAATCCTCAGGTGGAAGTTAGATCTGTAATACACCTTCCTTCGCTGTGCCACCTTAGGGCTGTCTGCTTTAGGAACATTAAAATAGCAGCAGTTGCCGGTGTAACCCCCCATCTTTGGGTTGAGCTCCAGCCTCTTTCGCTCACGGTCTGTGCGACCTTGGACATTCACTTAATCTTGCCGTACATTATCCTTATTTTCTCTTTTGTCAGTCTTGATTGTATTGTCTCCAGGGCAGAGGAGCCTGTTGCTTATCACAGTATGAGGGTATCTGGCTACTATTGTTATGCAAAGTTAATTATGAAGTGAAGTTATTAATACTAAATGACTTATACTGGTGGAAATTTAGCATTTAATAATTGTTCGCTGTTTAAAAATGTATTCCCTATCCAGTTGTTTTCATAGGAGTTTAAGGCAAAAGGGCATACAGTTGAAGCTGCGGGTGGGGGCAAAGCAATGCCAGCTGCCGGGCTTTTCGGCAGGCCACTGGCATCAGTTGGGACTGTGCCCTTGGAAGATTGAACCGAAAAGTTTTGCCACCTCGCCTAGAATTTAAGCAGTATCTATCTCAGCTATTTATATGAAGTTACGCTGTGGTCATAAACCAGTCAAATGGTGCCTCAGGTTCACCTCTCATCCTGGCAAAGCAGCGGTTCAGTGGATCATTGCCACCTTTTCAGCCATCAGCAAAAGCTGTTCTCCTCTTCTAGACATCTTTCCCTGAACTTCTGACAAGATTTGACCCTGGTTATATATCTGACTGGCTGCTTTTTGTGTTTCCCTGAACCCAATTCCACAGAGACTGGAAGAAATCTGAAAATAAAAGTATTTTTTACAGGTGCAGACTCTTGGATGGTGGTAGGAGGGAGCATCACTGTGTCTGGAGCTTTGCTGGGTGCACTTTTCAGTGCCTGGATTTTCCCCTCATGTCCCTGTTGTTCTCCCTCATTTCCCTACTGTACAATAGAACATACTGCTTTGCAATTATTGACAGAAAAACGGGATAGATTTGAGTAAAACGTCAATCTCAATATTTGATGAAATAAATGTACAGGCAAGCGACATTTCTTGGGGCTGTAGTGCGGCAAAAATGTAGGAAATGTTACTTCTCCGACCTAGAGTTGTTTGCAGCCTATCACTACCTTATGAGCAGAAGTGTGAAAAATGTTAGCAGGGATAAACCATTGCTGGCCAGGGCTTCCTCTGGCATTGCGATGCACGTTGAAAATACTGCACCCTCTGAGCTGACCCACTTAAAAGTTTTCTTTTCTTTGATTAATCCATTTTGCAAACCTTAACTCTTAATAACTTTCTGCTGCCAGTACCTGCTGGCCTGCCAATGCACTCACACGCATGACCGAGGAGGCAATTGTCTACTTTGCAACTGTAATTCAGCTACATCTTTTTGAAAGTTAGCCACCGTTGTTTCTTGGGGGGTTTGGTGTAGGTTTTTTGATTTTTTTTTCAGTGTTCTTTCTGCAATGCAGCTGTGTCTCGCTGGCAGTCAGAAGTGTCTGTAAGCTACTTTTTTTTCCTGTTGTTCAAGTATTCATTCTGCATCTGGCATCTCTGCAACAGGGACTGTCCAATTTGTGAGTGGGCACTGTTCCATCTGAACAGACGGGGAGGAGTGGAGACAGACAAAAGATCATATGGAGTAGTCAGCTAAAAAGTGTGGCGTTGAACCCGATCAAGTGGCGTAGATTTTTCTTTATTAGGGTTTTTTTGTTGGTTTTTTTTTTTTTTTTTAGAAAATCCTTCGCAAATTCCTTTACAGGGCAGCCATCAACACAATTGACAGTAACACTGCACCCTGAACGAATGTAGGGTTTGAAAACTGAGTTTCACCTCCCCTCTCAGCCCGTGATTTCTTGTTCAGGGGATTAAAACAAAAAACCTCCTACTTTCTGTATTTGGTTTCCATGCCTGTGTCTGAAGCGTATTCAGAAGAACCCTTTTCACTGGTCATGACATAAAGGCTTATACAGCGGTATGAAGAACTGATGTCTAACTCTGTAACTCTTCAAAGCAGAGAAAAGCTTCCAAATTTTTAAGCTGGTTACACGGCTGATTAGGTTGGAGTCTAACAGGTAACTTAAAAATCAACCCCTGTCTCTGCTTATGTTATTACAATGTAATCTGGGGACAGAGCTTAGAAAAATGTTTTCTCTGGAGCTGTTTTTTTCCTTTGTTTTACAGTATTTGTTCTGAGCTTTTCCAAAACCCTTTCTGTTTTAAGTTGCACAGTGTTAAGTGTCATAGGGAACAGAAGGTTTTAAAAAAATAACCCAACTCTGTTTCTTGCCTCTTTCATTTCCTTGCTTTTCTTTTCAATCCTAGCCAGTTCCATCTCCTCTTTCCTTTGCCCTTCACTAAGCAAGCACAATTTAATCAGATTTATTGTGAGATAGGAAAGCAGAAATTGAGAAACAGGGAAGAGAAGTGATTAAGCATGGTTACAAGTTACTAGTGCATCTCAGCCAATGTGGGCACATATTGGAGGACTTGTATTTCCTCACGCAGTCCTGTGGGCCACTCGAAATTGTTATGTCAGGTAATGTTTCGGGTGGACCGATTAAAGTATTTTTCTTCTTTCTTTTTTGTTAAGGGTTTGCTTTGTCTTTCCAGAGCTTTTGGAAGACAAGCTGTCTGTTTAGTTCTTAATGGCCTACAAAAACTCCATTTCGGTAAGTAGTAATCACCTAAATTTGTGAGTTTGTGCATAGAGCTTACATTCCCAACAAAAATAGATTAGAGCCCATTGCACTCCTCTGTTCACTGCATTTGACTACTCTATCCAAATTGTGCTCCTTGTCACTGTATCTGTTCACTGATAAGTGTAACAGGTTGTGTTTTTATTATTTTTAGCCCTGCACAACTTTTATTCAGAAAGGTTGCTGACAAAAATGACCTGCCTGGGTAGAAGAGAATTTATCCCCATGTGAAATCCTGTCTTGGTAAGATGGACAGTAGAATTTGTTACCAATTTTTTTAAACTCCAGACCTGGTGCATACCAGGTCAGGAGGGGAGCTCCTCTACCATAGCACCAAATGACTTTTCTTAAAATTAAACTTAAGCATTTTATTTTACTGGGTAAATTTAGAACCCATTATTTAAAAAACAAAACAAACCAGGTTTCAGCAGAGTTGACAATGCTTGTCCCTTCCTTCCTGCTAAAGTTTATTAACTAGGTGGATTTTGACAGCCCTGAACTGCAGAAGTGTTGCCTCATTCTGTGTCTCAAATGTGGCATATTTTAAAGTTCCAGGTCTGTGCCTTTATTTTTCTTTCTAATGAGAATCTCAGTTCTTCCAAAATCTAAGTGTTGGGGGTTTTTTTGTAGCTCTTCTGCAGGGAAAAAAATTGAAAATGTAACTTGAATGCACCTTGCAGGCTTAAAAACCTGACCTGCAAATAAAATCAACCTGAAGCTTTTTAGGAAATCTGACAGAGTGGAATCCATACTCTGTTGAAATCAAATCTGCCATCTACTTCACTGAGAATAAGTCTTCATCTCAGATGTTTAAGCTGAATTTATGACTCCTGAAGGTCATACTTTTGTGTGTGATTTTTGAATGCTTGGAGCTGATATGCCCATGGTTTCTTTAAAAAGTTTCCTTCGTATTTTCAGTCAGCCAAAAAAAAAGAATTTGCCCTCCATCACAGAATGTAAAGAAAATATGCCAGCTGCAGATACTGACCCTTAACTTCTCCGTATTGTTCCCATTTTATATGTCTTTTGGACAGCTGTTACAAAAGGCGGTGGAATGCCTTCCCTTTCACAGTGTTTTGGGTTTGTGTGGTGGGGTTTTGATGGCAGGGGAGGGGCTGCAGGGCTGGGTCCTGTGAGAAGCTTCTAGAAGCTTCCCTGGCTCCAAGCTGGACCCAGCTCTGGCCCAAGGCCGAGCCCATCAGTGACCGTGGAAACACCTGTGGGAGAGCAGATTTAAGAGGGGAAACCTGCAGTGAGTAGGGGGATTGGAATATGAAATCCTTGTGCAGATACCAGGTCAGTGAAGAAGGAGGGGAGGAGGGTTGCCGGAGGAGGTTGATGCCCCCGCAGCCCGCGGTGAGGCGGCAGGCTGTCCCCCACAGCCCATGGAGGGGAGCAGGGGAGCTGCCCACCTGCAGTCCGGGGAGAGAGGAGCCCACGCCGGAGCAGGTGGATGGATGCCCCACGAGATGGCCACCATTCCCTGGGGAAGCCTGCGCTGGAGCAGGGGGATGGGTGCTCCCCAAGATGGCCGCCACTCTGTGGGAAAGCCCGTGCTGGAGCAGGCTGTGCCTGAAGGACTGCAGCCCGTGGAAGGGACCCATGCTGGAGCAGTCTGGGAAGAACTGCAGCCTGAGGGAAGGACCCATGTTGGAGAATTTGTGGAGGACTGTCTCCTGGGGGAGAGACCCCATGCTGGAGCAGGGGATGAGGGAGGAGTCCTCCCCCTGAGGAGGAAGGAGCGGCAGAGACAAGGTGTGAGGAACTGACCCCAGCCCCCATTCCCCGTCCCCCTGCGCTGCCAAGGGAAGGAGGTGGAGAATTTGGGAATGAAGTTAAGCCCAGGAAGAAGGGAGGGGTGGGTAAAGGTGTTTTGAGATTTGCTTTTACTTCCTATTATCCTTGTTTTGATTTGATTGGTAGTAAATTAAATTGATTTTGTTTTTTCCCCAAGTTGAGCCTGAGTTTTGCCCCTGACCGTAAGTGGTGAGTGATCCCTCCCTGTCCTTGTCTTGACCCATGAGCTTTTCATTATATTTTCTCCTCCCCATCCCACAGCGAGTGGCTGCGTGGTGCTTTGCTGCCGGCTGGGCTTAAACCACGACACACGGATGCAGATAGTGGAGACTCTTCTCTTTTGACTGGAAGGAGGCTTTTTGGCTGTATAGTCTGGCAACTTTGCTGAGCTCCTGAGCCTTTCATCTTAATTCCTTAAGACAGCTTTGCAGTTGTGATTTGCAGTTTTGACTGGCTGTGTTTTGATATTTGGGACTCTTGTGATTCTGTGGCTTCCAAACAGCTAGCATCAAACCTGATATGTGGGGGCCATTAATGTAGATTTGAAACCTTGGCGTTATGTAGCATACCAAGCATAACTGATTTCAGATTTACACTATATCATTTGTCTCAGCTGCTGCATCCCTCTCCTTCAATAGGCATGTAAGCAGTAAACTTCAAGGAAGATGTGGTTTTGTTATATGTGTCCTGGTGCATTTTTCTTCCTTCCTCCATCTTTCCACCAGTTCCACCCACATATTTTCCAGGTTGCTTCAGATTATAATGATTTTGGGAATGCATTTTATTTTTGTTGAATTGACTAGGGAATGTGCAAAAGTTTGGCAGCTGTAATTTGGAGTTTACAGAGTTCCTTGTGTGTATTGCAGTCAACAAGGGAACAAAACAATTTAGTTTTCAACTTGCATGATAAAACGTACAGTTCTGTGGTAGTATCTCCAGGCAATTCATAGCATACATCTAGTAACACAGTCTCATTTGTTAGAAATATGTGAGCTGTATCTGTTGCTATGTAGACATATCAATAGTTTCATATATATAACTATATAAATAAAAAATATCCAGGATGTCACTACAGATTATAAAAAGTCTTCTGTGTGGCTTTCATTCCAGAAAGAAGTTTGGCAGAGAAGACCAAAATATTTTTACAACCTTGCTGATACGTAAGCCCAGAAGTCCTGCCCAATGAAGAGACATTCTAAAATGTATTAATACAGGTCTAAGAAACGAGGAGGTTTTGTTTCCCACCCATTAAAAGCAAGAAATGTCTCCTTCCAGCTCAGCAGTGACAAAGGAGGAAGACAAATCCTTGGTGCCTTGGGAATTGCACAGGTACTGTCATTCTGGAGAGCACTAGGCTTGTTCTGCATGGCGGGGATGGGGGGAACAGGCTGTGACTGCTGCTTTGACTGGGTCGGAAAGCTGCAGCTGCAGTCTGTTGGCTTACAGGTATGAAAGGGAGGACTTGGACATCCCTTTCTCGCGCTGTGTTTTTCTGTATCGAAACATGTGCAGGGGAATAGTAACAATATGCTGCGTTAGTACATGATGCATAAAAGGCAGGAATTTACCTGCAGCACTTTTGCTTTCAAAGGCTTTCAGAAGAGCAGTGGATGATTTTGGACTAGAAGCCAGGTGCTAGTGCTGGGCAGGGGGGGAGCAGGGAGGGAGCAGCAAGTGGTTTCTGTCCAGCCTTGTCTCTAGTGCAAAGCTGCAGCCATCCTGCAGTTTGCAGTGATGCTGGGTGCGTGTTCAGTACCATAGTTGCAGTCGGGGGGAAGAAACGGAGCTGAATTCAACCTGTTTCCACACTGAAGGCTACAAGCGGTGGTGTCAGGAGCACATCATGGGCCCCAGTTTTATACTGTTTATTGCTGGTTATTAAGCAGGACACGCTGCCGAAAGATAATTTGGTTACCAGATGTCTGGTCGTCGTTTTAGCAGCACACATGGAACCGTGGCCTTGGTGTGGGCTGGTAACGTTTCAGCGAGGGGTTTGGGTGGGGCTTTGCAACCTTGGTGGAGGAAAGGAGAAGAAATTTGATGTCCTGGCTCAGAGTATGTTGAAAGCAGCCCCTTCATTTAAGGAAAAGAAATAACTGCAATAAAAAAGTTTCAGTTCATGATGATATTGATGAATGTGAAGAGTATGGCAACTTCCACCACCTGTTTTGGAATAGTAGCCATTTTATTTTCACTGTCAAAAATGGCCTAATGAAAGACTGGAAGTTCTTTGGAGGAATTGAAATTCAGTGATGTAAATACACTATTTTTTTTTTTTTCTTATTCTCTCTTTGGGGGCAAGAAGCCACCAGATCACAGGATGTCTAGGTACAGCATCATGCAGTTTACTTATATGTATATTGGCCCTCAGGCCCTTTAAGTTGCTATTAGATGGAAGGGCACTGCACTGGCATCTGCGGATATTCTTATATTTATGAGGGGAGATTACATGTGATCACTGGGAATTAGGCAGGGGTGGAAAATGAGAGTGAGAATTTAGGAAAAAGAGGTACAAGAAAAGAAAGGGTAGCCCAAGAGTAAATCTCTTGCAACTGCAGAAAATTAAAGAAGCATGGATGGCCATCACAGAAGATGGTCAGTCAGATGGTGCCTAAATTATTAAAGATGTGCAAATACACTGGCATGCTTATCCAGCAGGAGACAGTTACCATGGTTGAGATTAGAGAATAAGTAACAATACGGAAGTAGCCCAGGAGTTATCAAAGGAAAATAAGTTGGTATATTTAGCAGCTAGTGTGTAGTGCTGGTTATGGTTCTGTAGGTGATTTGGCTGTCTGGTACCCCAAAAGCGGATTAGGAGGAGGTACCTTCTGATAACGCCGTGCATTGGGGATGGTGTTCCTTGGGCTTTCCCTACCTCACGCTGGTGTTTAGCGCGGTGAGGAGACGATGCCCTCCTCATCCTCTAACCTTTTTGCTAGTTGCTAGAGCCCATTAGAGGGCTGAAGGCAGGATGATGGGGTGGAGATTCAGTGGAGCTATACGAAAGAAAAATGACCTGTGCGGGATGAGTCGCTGCCTACATAGTTCCCAGGTTCAGCCCTTCCTGCAGAAGTCAGGGGCAAAGTGCTTACTCATTTAAATAGAAAGAGGATCTGAACTCTATGCACTTTTAGTGCCTTATACATGATTTGGTTAACATTCTTTTAGTATTTTGGTCTGGCTAATAACAGCAGCTTTAACAATAGAACTTCTAAATTCTAATCTAGCTTTTATGTGCAATAAAAAGGAGCCAGAGATTATTTAGTATTACTTATAAATAAAACTCTTATGTTTCATCTTTTTAATCAGAGTTTGCCGTGTAATGGTGATACCTCTGAAAACATACCAGCTCCACAAACAGTAAGTGGTAATCGTAAAAGCACTTTCAGATTCCAATTGTTCCCATTCTCACAATTTATAGCCTGAGAAGGCAATTGCTGCATAGGTTGGAGAAGCAGCTGAATACTCTTTAAGTCTAGCCAGGTTTCTCCTGCATATTACCTTTTTTTTTAAGGCATAGCTATTAGCCAGGGCTTTATTTCCTTGAATGCTACTTTCTAGGTAATGAAAAGAATGATATCTCTTGTCTCTTTACGGAGGATAACCTAAGCAGCACAAACCTAGATGCAAAACATTTTTGGATTTAAATAAGCAGAGGTTGTCTTTTGTTTGTGAAGTCTGTGTGAAGTAGATTGTTTTTCAATCTGAATTAATGTACCCTATCATTCCTCACCTACCTAGGCTGCATTGTCCCCTTTTCAGGACATACAATAGCAATAAAATTGGTGCAGTTTACACTTTTTCTGCAGGGCAGCTTCCATTCACTAATTCCTATTTCACTTTCCAAGATGTGTTCGTTCTTGCCATCTGCTCTTTTGGTTCATACCGCCCCATACTGCAGTGTGAGCCCCATCTTGCACATGGAGTCAGAAAAGGAAATGAGGAAAAATATATCATTTCCTACTACTATGGATACTGGCTTTCATTGCCATTCTCAGGCACTTGAGACTTCTTAGTCTTCATTTTACACTCTTGGCTACTGATTTAAAAAGAAAGGAGATGTAGTTGCCTCTAAAAGAAGTAATTTAAGAGCTTTTTCTTAAAAAAAATAAATAAAAAATAATCTTTTTAATCAAAAGTAATGACAACACAAATTCTGGTACCCAAACTGAATGGCAGATATGACAATACTTTATTACTTTTTCTGGTGAATTTTGGAAATCTTAGGGGCTTTACAAATACCTTCCCTAGCAATCTTGAACCATTTTGACTCTCTAGTTCTGCCTAAGGAAGGCTTTGCTGCTGCCAGGTGGACTCCGTGCCTGGCTGGGGAACAGACTCAAGCAGATTGGTCCTTCCCTTGCTCGCTAGAGAAGTGAGGCTGACACAATTGCCTTTAAGCTGAGCTGGCTGACTTCGTACCTTAAGTGCCTAGGCAGATTGGAAAAGGTTTTCTACTACCCTGGTCTTCCATCCTTGGCACCGTTGCTTGGATGGTGGTGGTTTGAAGGTGTGCGTCGTGCCTTAAAGCGTGTTAAAGAAAAGCGTTGGAAGAGTCCAGCTTTGCCCCTGAGCCAGAGGGAGGAGATGGATGCCTGCAGGGGTGGTGAATCGGAGCACTTCAGTCGGACACCTGAAATAGCAGTGTTGATATCCAGCCCATCTTCTGCCTGTATAAGATGACATCCCTGCAAAGGTTAATCAGTTTGAATGTTAATATCATTCTTATTTTCCAACCAATATCTTTCAAATGTATAGTGTGAGCTCATCGTCATCCAGGATTAACAACGTGATGAGTTTGAACTTTTAAAAGCAAGACGCTTTGTAGTTATTGGAGAGCAGAAAAAGGTCACAATGCTTTGTACAAAACAGAACCATGTAGATTTTTGGGCCCATAATTTGCCTGCTTTTCTCAATAATTTCTAAAGAAGCGTGGAGTATAAATAAGGCCAAATTAGTAAAAGGGACTGGTCTGCTTGTGTGTACGGTGTAAGAGGCGATCGGGTAAAAGGAATTGTCCACATAGGTTGGCTCTTGCAGCCTTGTTCTGGTTGGCACAACATCATAATTTCATTTGTTTCCTAGGAACAAAACCACACTAGGCCCAATTCACCATTCTGCCTGACTCTCTCTACTCTTTTGGCTAGAAGTTATGTTTTGGTTGCAAATAATAGTCGGAGAGAAATGGGAAAATGCATAGGTGTCATTGTTTCCTTGATCAGTGTAAGGCAAAGGAAAACTCAAGTATTTACTTTTCTGCTGTGGCTGCTATTGTCCTTGGGGACTGCTGAAACTTTAAATCAGAGTCCTAATTGGCACTCGGATAGCCATGAAATACCAGAAGCTTCAAAAGGAGCTTAAGAGAGTAGTTGCTGCCTTTTGCCTGCTCCGTCCTATGCTACCCACAGCACATACATAACAAGGATTTGGGAGATACAGTTATCGGCATTAAATCTTGCTGTGTGACTAGCTCAGACTTTGTAAGACTAGGCGCCCCTGAGCAAGGAGCTGACACCGAAGTCATAAACCTGGAGCAAATTACACTGTGCAAGTGATTGGAATTGTGACATGATTTGCCCTGATTCATCCGCTGGTGGTTTTGCTGCTCTTCAGGTAAGCCTGCAGTGCTTTTAAGAGTTGTGCTGTCACTTACAGCTTTTAAAAATCGAGATAGCTGGCCAAAAGTTAATGTGTTCTTGTGCCCATAGCCTAAGTAGTGAGGAAGGGTGGAATAGCAGCTAAAGGGATGAATGCTACTTGTGTGAGACCAGAGGCAGAGAGGGTCCGTGCTTGGCTGGTATGGTTGCACATCCCTGGTTTGGAGTTTGCCAGTTCAGAGTGACTTGGTGGACTAATGGCTGCCTCCGCTGCTCCCATGTTTCTGGTGGACACTGGACATATTTTGAACCTGTTGTATTGGTTTGTTGTTTTTTTTAACCTGACACCAAAACATGTTTTTATCAGAAAGCCCCCTTCACAGTTGTAGCGATCAGGGTAGTACTCAGGGTAGTAGCGATCATGCAGCATTAATGGAAATTCTTGCTGATCTGTACAGTGTTGGTCCCAGAGCTTTTGAATCCATTCTGTTGCCCTGTGCTAGAATGATGAAGCATGAACAAGCAGAGCTGGAGTTGTCAGGATGTTTTAGTTTAGGTGGATGCAGGCAGCAATGATAATGGTTATTGGAAGCCAGGGAAATTGATTTTTTTTTTTTTTTCCCCACACCAAACATTTTCTGCTTCTAATGTTACAGTGTCTAGCACAGCTTCATTTCTCCAGGACAGGACTTCTTTCCAGCTGTTGCAAGCTGTTCTTGCTGACCATGAGTATGCCACGCTGGAGGGACAGCACAGCTGGGGTAGCTGTTCTTCTTCCTGCTGGCAAAATGGAGAAAAGTGGGGAAGGGACTCTTAATCTCTTGCCAAGACAATGAAAGTTGTTCAAAATTCACTAGAAATAGGTGAACCTTTACTTCCAATAGAAAGCAAAGGCTCCTCGCACAGTGATGGGGTGGTTCTACTGCACTTAACAAAGTAGGTCATTTTATGCCTGGGCACTTCAAGCAAGTTTTTCTGGGTTTTAAAGAATCCCCAGAGAACTAAAACCCAAAGCTACCCCCAGAGCTGATGCCCTACCACCCTAGCCACTTCAGGCTAGCATATAGCAGTTAGGTACTCTGGGAAGACATCAGAGAAATATTTCCCAGTTCTTGTTTCAGCTGATGTGGGCATGAAATTTGAGAGGTGCCACCATCTCCTGCTGATACCCAAAGAGTTTTGCTTCAGTGGTTAGGAAAGGGAATTGGCTGGACCATGTCCTGAACAGCCTTTGGTCGGAACTTCCGGCTCCAGCAATCCCAAGAAGGGCTATTTGAAGCAGGGAAGACTCAGCATTTTAAGAAGCAGCCATGAAATTTGGTAAGAGAAACACAGAAGCTACAAGAAAAAGCCAATACCGTTTGTACATCATTGAGACTGGACTGAAACTCTGCTGTTTACAAGTAGATTGTTTGGGTTTGAGTCGTATGAAACAGTTGTGTAAATAGCTATGTTTCCATTTAGAGAGGCTGATTGTTCAAGAGTTATGCCATGGAAATTGCATTTATGGTTTTGTTTATGGAAGAGCAGAGAATGCAGCTTTATAAGATCATTCCCCTTCCTGCACGGAGCGGCCGTTTAGGCACTCGCAGGGTCATCCCCCCCCCCCAAAGCCATCGCTCTGCAGTGCTGAGACTGGTGCTGAGACACCCCTGTGGCCGTGCTCCCATGGCACCGCCGTCACGGTCTGCAGGCTCACCGGCTTTCTCTCCAAACTCTTCCCTCACCCCCTTCTGCCATAAAAGTGTGTGTAAGTGTGCAGGTACATACAGAAATAATATCAGCAAGCATAAAGATAAAACAATTAAATATAGCAATAGTGAAAAATAGTGGTGGGAACTACCTACTTACCCTCATATAGTTAGTCCTTTGTGAATTCCCAAGTATCCTTATTTTACTAGCATTAGCTTGTTCTCTGAAAAGGAACTTAAAGTGGGTTCTGGCTTTTTTTTTTTTTTTTCCTTTGCACTTGACTAATTTTGTGTGCAGTATTTTCAGTCTGTGTCAAATGAGATGGGTTGTTCCTTTACCTTTCAGCTGTGGAAGTTCAGCCTAAAGTTGGATTAAGGGTCAGTTTTCCTGAGTAATATCAGTTTGGCAATATCAGTTTGGCAGGCAAAGGGCAGTGACACCTGGACAACCTCTCTGACCAGCCAGGATTTGTCCATGTGGGACACGCTAGAACCTGGCAAGCAATTTGGGTGGCAACATGGAGTGATGTGGAGAGAACAGAGTCCATCCATCCCTCCGTCTGTCTGTCTCTTTCAGTGTTGGAATTTCAAGAAAAGTAAGATGCTTTTAATTTTGTATAAGCAGGAAGCGCCGGTTTCGCACAGTCATTTCCTGAATAAGAGCTGCGTTTTGATTCCAGGTTCCTTGTTAGAGGAGCACTTTGATAGGTCTAATCAGTGTTGTGGTTGGGGAGGGTGTGAGTTAAAGCATTATACCTGTATTTATTATATAGTTATGTATGTATCCATCCATTATGCAGGAGTAACTTAGTTTTACTTCCAGGGTGGTTTTTTACTGGAAACTTAGAAGCCCCGCTGCACAGCTAGAATGAAGAGTAACTTTCAATTATTCAGTACCTTGATTCCATCAAGAAAAATGTATACCTTCTTTCATAATAGTACAGTACCTTTGCAAGAAGTAATAATATGACAAATATTGCTTTTTGCCAAATAAAAGAAACAGCATTTCATAACACTGCAATCACAAAATATCTGTATTATGTTAAAAAGTTTTACACTTATGAATGCATTAATTTACTAGAAACTTTGTTAAATGTTTCATGTTTGTTAGCACAGGCTCTTGTCTGCTGCTTTGTTAGAAGACATCCACTGCAGCCACTTCAACTTTTGATGTTGCTCTTATTTTTATTTCCCCAAATGCTGTTGGCAGGGTTCTTTACCTTGAATCAAGGTTATTATTATAAAAATTCCACAATTCTGCCAATGAGAATGAGATAGTAAGCTATCTTGGCATGCTAATTTAGGTAACTTTTCAGGTATGCTTATTTAAACAAGAGAGGCATGAGAAATGTGAAAAATGCTAGCACTTATCGGAAATGCAAATGTGGCATTTGTTCAGCTTAATATGAATGCCTCTGCACCAGGCAACAACACCAGAAGTGCCAATTAGGATGCAGTCATGGTTCCAAAAATTCACCCTTTCTTTTCAGCTAATATGACATTTATGTGTTGGGTCTTTTTCTTTCGAAGAGTAGCTGTGCTTCAACCTACCTGCACAGAAATGCCAGTCTTGCTTGAATTTTATTTTAACTAAAAACCTGTTATTGTGCCAGGCATCAATACAGAACTGTTATGCCTGTAATGTGTTTTATTATGGCTAGAATTTAAAGAGCTGTGCCATATAGGTCAATCAGTGTTACGAATGACAGCAGTTGTTATCTGCTAGTGAGGACAGCAGTATAATAATAATGTTTATTGCACATCATTTTTCAATGATTTTATGCTATCGTTTAGGAGATGAATGAAATGGCTCTCTAGCAGACATGAATGTAAATAAATTAAACATTAAGAACCAGTGAGTTCTAATCATCTTTCTTTAAGATTGCACTAAATGGTTGCAATCAGTGAAATAGATGAGAGATTGCATTAAATTGCTCTTCCAGATACTATATCATGCCAGCTCAAACAAGGTTCACATGCATTACAAAACAGCTCAGGTTGAAGGAGCAGCTGGAATGCCTCATAGGCATGCATTAGCTGAGAGTAATGCACTGGTTGCGTACCACTGCTTACAGTCTTTTATATTAACATACATGGAGTGACAAAGAGAAACCCAAACAAATAACAAGGGAAAACCTGTACTGTTTTGTTCCAGGGCTTTACTCTTATTACAGATTTATATGAATATATGCCATGGTTTAGGGGATTATGCAGGACCATAGCATCGGTTGCAGTATTTTCTCAGCTCTTTCTTTCAGTCTCTGCTGGTATTTTAGGACATTATTGGAAATTCACAGGGCGAAAAGATGACAGGTTGGAGAATGAAAGGAGTTTGTTACTGTTATGAGGAGAGAATACAGCTGCTGTGATATGGGTAGCAGATAGGCAATATCTGAGAAGCTGTCAGCAGGACACGTTAAGGCTGGGTTTTCAGGAGCTGACCTCTTATTCTGCCAGCACAAATCCACAAATTAAATTGTGTGAGCGGTTAGGTCACAGAGAGGGAGAGACTTCTGTATCTGTCTGACCTAAGGTACACGCATGAAAGCGAACCTGAAATAGGGAGGGCCTCAGGGTCAGCAAAGACAGATTGGAAATCTGTCTCTTTAAGTCGCAGCACGGTAAGCACAATTAAAATTGTGGTTGCTCAGGTCCTCTGCTGCCAACAGCAGGAGCAGCGTCCCTTTTCATTTAAGGGTAATACGGCCCAAAGTTATTTCCTTACTGATGGTGTGCTAGTCCCCGGCCGCATGGCACTGCCTTGGTGGGATGCTCCAAGCATCCTTGCAGCAGCTGCTCTTAGCATGAGGAAAGGGAGCCTGTCACATTTCCCAGCTTCTGTGTTCAAGTCCTGTTGGACAGTTGTCCTATTAAGAATTAAAATTCCATATTTCTAGATTTCCCCTCCCTCCCCAAGCAGCAGCTGTTGACCAAATACAACTCACCTTCCTCCTCAGCCCTCTTACTTTCTGTGTCAGAATTTTCCCCATCTTGCTGCACAGTGTGTGTTTTGAGACGATTTTTCTGGAGCGCAGAGAGGAGGGCAGGAGTTAGCAGCGTGCAAACCGCGCAAGGTTTGGCATTCACCTCTTCCCCAAAACATGCCTTGAACTTGCTCTTATGCTCTGCTCCTGCCTCTGAGGGAAGTTGGCTGCACCCTGCACAGAAACACTCCTTTTGGGGAGGTTAAATGGCATTTCAGTTTGTCTGGGTTTTGACATCTTCACCTTGATTTGTAGTTTTAGACCAAATTCTGAATCCAGATAACCTGGCACTCAGGTATTTGAAGATATGACTCAAGGTTTCTTCAGGTTCAGAAAAATGTGTTAATATTATTATATTGTTTGTCTTAGTGTTTATTCAGAGCATTGTGGGCTTTCCCATTAACAAGAAAGAAAAAGAAGTCTGGGAACAAAAGAAACATTTACTGAGACATTTTTTGTGAATGTGAGAATCCTATGGACCACCAAAATACTGGCTGATATCCCCCCGCAAAAAAAATTTTTTTTTACCTTTTTTCATCTTTGTTTTCAGTGCTTTTACATTTTTTCCTGTTGTCCAGCTCACTAACTTCATTGGTGAGTTTGTTTTGCTTCAAATCCATGTCAAACTTCAGTGCTGACTGTGATGCTGGGGGCTCTCGGGTGGCAGGAGGAGCCATGCTGGGCTCTCTGCTGCTTCTGGTACAGAGCTACAGAAACCAGAGACAGAAGAAAGATGTGCTCTGCCCGCTGTATGGTACAGCCTGGTTTATGGTAATGATGCACTTTTTTTCTTGGACTTTCATTTTTAGTATTCACTATCTCTTCCAATAGGAAAACCAAAGATACTGATGAAACATTCCTTGAGCATGTCAGCTTATTACTTACCTGCAACAATGAGTCTGTGTTGAATATTTAGATGTAGTACATCTTCACCACAGTAAGAGAAAACGGTGGATGAAGGAAAAAGCTCTATCCTCAGGTTTTATCCAGCCTTTTCAGTGACTACTCAAATTATAAAGCATTTTTTTGTTGGTTTGGTTTGGCTGTTTTTGTTATTTTTGTTGTACTGCACATTCATTCGGTAGCTTTTACTCAGGAGTAGACAGGAATCAGCCAGGTCATATCCTGCACAAATATCAAAACAAACACTTGAGTCAACATCTGGCTATGTACCTCATAATTGCATGCTCTTCACAGTCCAATATTCTTTTCAAAGAGTGACACCTAAATCTTTCCTTAAATGCCTTAAGATTCAATAAAAAAAGACCTGCAGTACGATAGCTCTTTCAAGCCACAGTGGGAGAAAAAAGGAATCATTCCGGATTTTTTTTTTGTAGTATTACTCATCCTTATCAGTGGGCCAAAATTTATGGCAAGGAGCAGCAAGGTTAACAGAGTACTTCACCAAGTGTTTCAGAACAGATACTGACTCGCTCCACAAAAGGGAAAAACTTAATCCTTATCTCATAACTGCAGGGAAAAAAAGATGGGAGCCCTTAAGTTCTCCCCGTGGCTCCCAACTTTACTTGTGATCACCACAAACTTCCTTATCATTGGAAGTCTGCAGCATCTGCTGCTTTTAAAATCCTGAAATACTCCCAATAAAAGCACTTTTCTGAATCCAGCAAGAATTTGCTCTCTAGGTTCAGAGATTCTTCAGCCTACAGAGGAGGTGTCTGAGGAGCGAAGATATCGGTGGACTATGTTGCAAGGAGACATCTGTATTTGGTAAGTAACATGTGAACCTGTTGCCTGCTGAGCAATACCACATTTTGCCTGTGCCTTTCATGTATGAGGTGGTATTTTCAGTGCTGCAGATAGCTTCTGACTCCAGTCTCTAAAATGGGAAGTTTTAAGACTCTGCAATTCTCACTGAAGTTAATGGAAGGTATAAGAGACCTATACTTTAAATTATAAAAATTCTGGTTCCCAAGGGGTAGTGAGACTTAGGTTATCTTTCCATTAATGCTAGCTGTTACACTGGGGTGGCCTACTGTCCTTTGGTTTATTTAACTCTTCAATCTTTTAACTAGCAGGCAAAAATATGCTTTAGTCCTAAGCATGAGAGCTGGCCACATAACCAGTACCACTTAACTTATATAGATGACAGTAAGCTGTCTGCTGAAGAGAGACAGGACAGATAATCCTAAGACCTTTTAAACTTTTTTCTCCAGAATTTAACTGCAGAAGTTAGAGACTTCCTCCCAGCAGGTATAGCCAGCACTGTTCAAGTGGGACTTTGCCCCTACGTATTAAGTATTTTCTCATTTTCCTCTGAATTTCAGAGGTTTATTGCTTTAATCACTAATCAGGCAAATAAGATCAAAACTAGAACAATAGTGTGATGTATAGAGGAATTCCAAGATGATTCTGTTTGAATTATTAGCCAATAGTTGAGATAACGGCTGTAGTCCAGAGCAGCAGGATGCAACACTGACTTGATGGATGTGGTGACCAAGGCTGAGATTCAGACGTGGTGGTTGTTAAAGTTCTTAACAGAGCCTCTAAAAGAGGTAAGTATCACCAATTCCCAAAGTCTTACGGTTTTGTTGTTGCAGTTTGTCATTGTTTGAATGGTTTCTAAATCCTGTCCGGGTCAATTCTGACACTAGATACCCATGTTCCCATAGTTAGCAGTTTGAAGGTGGTGTCTGTGCTCTGCAAAGGGAGCGTTTCAGCCAAACCCTGCTCTGAGGAAGAAGTGCACTAAAAATGATGGAAGGCACCCCAGCAAGATAAGACAGTCTATCTTTCATTTACCTATGTAGCATGTAGGAAGAGACCGGGAGGAATCAAGGATACTACTGGTGTCTTGTGTTCCTGTAGTAGAAGTGATTTTGATATGTGAAACTGTGGTTAGACTGCAACAGAGGAGTAGAAGAAGGGCAAATATTGCCTGAAACTATGTACGGGTTTTGCTGACTGATATTCTAAGAGCTTTGTGATATGCATCCAGGTACTTGAGGCTGTACCTAGACAACTAAAGGGAAAATGTGTAAAAAGGGATATACAAGTTCTGTCCCCTTTCCGAAACAGGTAGAGAGCAGCGAGATGGGATGTGGGGATGAAAACCTGTTTCTACGGGGCTAAAGAACTTGAAATACGTGCTCTGTTTTGAGCGGGGCAGGGGGGCACTTAGTGTGGAAATGGAAGTAGGTCTGCGTCTGGCTAGAGAGGCTAGCAATGCATCTATATATTGCGACAGCTTGTGACTTCACGGTGCGAAACCTTTGTTAACAAAACAGGATAATGCCCCCCAAAGGGAGCGTCCTCCTGTCCAGCAGTGCCAGCTCAACTGCTTACATGTGACAGCTCTGCGAGTTGAGGCAAAAGACCCCACAACTTTCTCTTCCTCTTCACTTTCTGGGTTAATTTTTCAACCAATTAACCCCCAGGCTGGTTTGCTGTGTGGTGCAGAAGCAGCTGTGCTGATAATGCTGAACCGTGTGTGATTAGGTTGGGAGGTGGCCAGGAGAGCTGTGACTCTGTTTCAGGGTGCTGGCACCAGTTGTCCTCCCTTGTGCATTCCCAGCTGGCCTGAGATCCACAAAAGCAAAACGCCATCAGCTTTTGTATATGTGTATTGCTTATGTTGGTCTAGGCTTCCACCTGACTGCAGTTTTTTAATTGCTGTAACTCTGATAAGGGTATGAGCTTTTTGTCTCCTAAAGTTGTAACTCCAAGCGTTAGACCAGCATCACAGTGCCTCCTGCCAGTACAGTTTATTACCCTATGGGAACAAAAAAACCAAAATAACTTGTGCTGATAAAAGCATTTTCTGTGGGTGAATCTGTGTTCATGCCCAGTTTTGACCCTGGTGTATTTAAGACCACACACATGTCAGGGGTTTATCCTTTTATCCCCAAATGACTGTCAGGTTGCCTCACGCTGCTGGGAAACTGCATTAACCAGTTAGGGTGGAAAGACCGGTCCCTGGCAGTGGCTCAAGGGGCGGGTGATATCTGCTGGGATGCTGCTTTCAGGGTAAGCCTAGTTCGAGGCTGAGACCCCGGTCAGCTGAGACTGGTAAAGAAAGTGTGATGGTAACGTTGATGCCATGCTCCGAAATGACCGGTCCAGGTGTGCGACAAGTGCAACGGTTGTAAATACAACTGAGGGGGATGCTATTGGCTCAAGGACCATCGTCATTCCTCGCAATTCATCACAGAACCGCAGGAATCCTTATTTTCCAAAGTTTCTATAACCTCCTACAGAGGGGTTAGACATTTCTATGGAGCAGCTGCAAATGACCTGTAGCTGGTGTCCGCAGCACCGCTGGTCTGCAGTCATAGAATCATTGAGGCTGGAACAGTCCACAGCCTGGAGACACTGCCGGCTCCGTGCTGTGCTTGCAGATCTGAAAGTCACCACGCTTAAGACTGTCCTGAGATGTCCTTAAGATCCAGAGACCTTCACATTTCATCTCGCCAAAGGAAAACGAGAGACCTCAGAGGCTGCGTGATTAACCTGGAAAAGATTTGTGTCTCATGCTGTTTTCAGAGTAGCAAAAATCCAACTTAAAATCAGAAAAGGGGATTCTGGAAGGAAAAACAGCAGGGGTTGGGTTATGTGGGGGTACCAAAGCAATGTTCCTGCTAGCTTGGGTAAGTTATTGTAAGTACTCCAAAATCACCATCATGATGCTATAAAAAATATCCCCATCACCTTTTATAAAATGAGCAGGTCAAATTAAATCCAGTGATTTCAGGACAATTTGCTAATTGTAATTAAGTAAAATACAGAGGTCTGTTTCAGGTGTCTCTTGCTTCTGAAATTTATTTAGCTTAGAAACAGATGGAGAGAGAGAAGAAGAAAAAACTACTTTCCACTGTTTTGTGGAATGAAGGTCCTCGCAAATAATTACTTTGACTAATTGCACATTTTCCATGGGGTTATTGTTGAGAGAGAGTAGTTTTCGGTAGCATATATTTTAAAAGCAAGGAACGTGAAATGCACTGCTAAACCACAGGCTTTGCTATTGTATTGCACCAACGCTGGGAAATGATGTTGGATGGGTGATGGAAAATGTATTTTGAAGACAAGTAATAGTGCTAGTAAAGGAACTGAGGCTTTAAGCTGGTAAAGATGTTTCTCTCTACTGCCTGCTAAAGAATAAAAGGTAGGAATTGGAAGCTCCACAAGTCATCAGCTGGAATTATATTCCTGGAGATCCAGGAGAAAATACAAGTCTGTGGGCAAGACCACTTCTAAGAAAACTGAACAGTAAAAGCAAACCGAACAGGCTATTTTCCTTGCTGGAAAACTCTAAAAGAGTTTTATTTTACCATCTCTTGTTCCTGATTTTTCTCTTGAGCAGCTATTTTTCAAGGGGCAAATGAGAATAAACAGTTCTTTTATTTTTCTTTGATGGTTGTCTTTACTCGACAATAATCTGTATGTAGCAGGAATATAGAGGTTCTCAAACATTTTACTCTTAAATCAATTAAAAGAATAAGGAAAAGTCTTAAACCAGACAATCAAAATGGCTGGACGATTGGTGGCAAGCATACCCTCTACCTCACTGTAGTCATTGTGAGGTTTTTGATAATATGTTGTTAAATGTACATTTTTCTTCACTCTGTCACAGTAGTCAAGGATTCCAAGGATGCAGTGTTTCAAAGGGGGTATTAATGGCTTCTGATATTTTGAATTGTTTACACAGAGTGGAAGGGCTGTGGTGGTAAACACTGGAGGTAATTTCAGTGAGAACCTTGAGTGGAGCCAAGTTACACAGCGCAGAAGAATGGAGGGTGATGTGGTGTCAGCTGGGACCGGGAGATCTGACTCTCCTGCTCAGCTTTGGGAGTCAGCTTTTGGGTATCAGTAGCAAAAGTGCAGACACAATGAAAGATATAAGCAAATTCTTAATGGCTTGACCTTTCAGAAGACTGTATCTACGTGACTTTTGCCCTTTTCATTGTTACCATCCAGTAGCCTTTTCTTAAAAAAATAAAAAATAAAAAAACCCTCCAGGACAAAACAAACAAGCTCTGAATTAATTAATGTGAATGTGAAAAGTTATAGGATGATCTCTTGGGAGACAGGCAGAGATATGGTTGGGATTTTGAAGCATCTTGCTTGCATGGAAAGAATGACATTTCTGCACAATCCTCATCATTGTGTATTATGAACTTTGTATCCAGGCTTAATGAGACTGTGTGGCTCTTGTATTTGTTGTCTGGTGGGTTTTGTTTTTTTTTAACAGAAACAGTTAGTGAAAATAATAGAGGGAAGAAGGGAGCAACAAGGAAAGTCAGAACCCAGCTATTTAAGAGAGAGAACCTGAGCAGAACCCTAATGGACTTTGGGACACAGCTTTTGTGATAACCAAAGGCAGACTCACAGAGGTTTCCTCTGACACAAGTCCATAGCTTAGGGTTTCTTCACACACATCATTCCTCTCTGAGCACTTGGACTGACAGCAGGCACAGCATGATCAACTTTCCAGCCTAAAGCTTTTGCTAGCATAGTAGGATATGCCAACTAAATTCCTGTAAAATTTTCCCAATGTTTAACATTTTTCAGGTGTTTGTAAAAATGGAAACCTAGGGGATCCTCTGCAGGGTTCTCTTAGTAAAAGCAGCCAGCAGTGAAAACATATATCCAGTAAGTACATACCCTATAAAATGTAGCATGGGACGCTGAAAGGCAATGTAGGTGAACTCCTGGGAAACGGGCTGCAGGCTGGCAGCAGCGTGGTAAGGAGTAAATCAGTTGTGATATGCAGCAGGACAAGAGAGATGTACTATGAGAGGTGTCCATGAGGTTTGATAACTATTTCCCATGTAGTAGTTGGCATATCTGAGCACCAAGGGAAGGATACAATTGCTTATGGCATTGAAAAAGGGCAGTAATGCTATGGAATAGTGGGCTGGAAAATTCTGGCTGACTCCTTGTAAATGCTGATTCTAGCAGCTATAGCAGATGAGGAAATGACCTTTCGAGAAGCAGCACAGTATCACTGTTGTATGGTGCATTTACAGTTGCGGACAGACGCTTGGCGCTATAGAATCAAATACAGAATTCTGTACAGTATTGCTCTTTATTTTTCAGTGATTAACTCTGAGAGCTGGGATGATATACCACCTGAGGTTTTCTCTGATGCTAAATCAATTTTCTTTTGCTCATATTTTATTGTTATAGTTATTGGTTCTGAATAACCCCTGAAAGCTTACTGCCATATATGAAACTGTTCCTTCATTAGTGTCTGATGATCCACAGGGATGTTTTCATGGAAACTTCTACATATTGACCTATAATTTTTCTAGGATTTGAACAATCTTAATGATAGCAAAAAACCTCTGCTACTACAGAGAGGGGCAATTATTTATTTGTAGAGTCAGCAGTGACTTTACCCCTAAGCTATAATAAAACTGTTAAAACCAAGTGTTCACTAACTTCCCAGCTAGGAAACATTTTCTGAACCTTTCCCTGTATAGTTTTCTGTGGTTTGAATTATCATTTATTAAATATATTATGACACACTATTTACCACAGACCACAGCGCTGAGACCTTTGTGTGGCTATGTCCCCTAGGAATTTCATAAATAAATCACTGAAAACTAGACATGTACTTCAATCCCTTTTGCTGTATTTTACGTCTTCTGAATGATATCTGCTTTGACGTGGATGAGACCAGGTTTATTAATGTTGCTTTATCAGTTGCTAAGGGCTGTGATGTGCTGAAGTGGAATTTGGACATTGCTGCTGCTTAGCATGTGTGGCTTGTAGACCATAAAGCTATTATCCCAGCTGGAGGGGGAGAAAAAAAACCCCAACCCAAAACCAAAAGAAAAAATAAAAGAAAGGGGAAAAAGGTACTTATTATTCAAGACAGCTGAGCAAATTGAAAACTCTTGGTTCATCTGAAAACCTCTACTGAACTTTCCCCAAACAGGAAAATTAATGAAATGCTGCTTGACTATTTTGCTTTTTCTGCATTGTGTTTTGACATTAATTTGATCTGAAATTTCATCTTGACTAATAGTCAGCTTCCTTAATATTCATCTTACTTTGGTGGCCCAGGTCTGTGCACTCAAGGATTTGCTGCTGAAATAGCAGCGTTTTGTAAAAGTCGGTGTTTTTCCTTGGTTGCTTACAGAAAGTGAATCTAAGAGAATTGGTCTGTTACTGGATGTGCATCTGATTCTGAGTCAGGAAGAGCTGTAGAGGTTCAGCATTTCTCATTATTGAGCCATACAAACAAGGAGGTGCCTCAGACTGGCGCATGCAGACTTTTGAAAAGAAAAAAAAAACCACACCAACCCTCACTGAGTAGCTCTGTTCAAATCTTGCTGCTTATCCTTCAAGCCTTGTCCATTCAATAATGTAGCCTTATTATAAAACACATTTAAACACGTATGTGATGAAACCTTAGTTCGTTCTTTGGTGCAGTACTGCGTACGGATAGGCCTAAAGGATGTGGGTTTAGATCTTGGTGCTGGAGCAGACGTGGACTCTGTGCAGGTAAGACTCAGCGCTAACAAATGCCCATGCTGACTGCCTTGCCACGCTGGGACCGATTGCTGTCACCCTGTCCTGGAAAAAAGCGTTCCCTGTCCTGCTTTTTGGTTGAATTCAATATGATGCAGCTTTTGTCATATTCTTTTTGTGAGCAGAAGAAAAATTTTTAATCCAAGGGACCTTTTTTGTCCTACCTCCATTAAATAGCCAGCTGAAAAGAAATGTTTGGAAGTTATATTTACTTTTGTAATAAAAATTAGATGTGATCCCTACCTACCATAATTATTTTTTAATCATGCACCATGCTATGCACCTCTTTGGCTATATATAGATTCTTTGACTGTATATATATGCATATATACATAGGTTTTTCAGCTATACTGAAATGGAAATTTTTAATTTGTTCTAATTCTTGTTTACATACAAAAATTTGACTATTTTTCATGTGTGAATTTGGGAAGTTCTTTTTGTAAATCAGCTCAGTGTATCGTTACTTTATGTATTTCAGCAGAAGGCATACTAAAGTGCTTTGGGCTGCGGTGTATTGAGATCAGCCATCCATTTATGAAATGCCCTCCTGACATTTAGAAGCAATATCCATTCTGCAAGAGCAACAATGTGTGAAAACCTGTAGGAAGGAACATAAATAATGGTTTATCCAGTTGAACCGTAGAGCCACTGGTTTGTAAATAGGACAGATATAACTAACGTGCTGTAATTTGGAGGCTACTCTGTCATAAACCCAACTGACTTTTGCTATGTCTGAGACGTGTATGTCACATAGTGTATCACCTGCTTCGTGCTCTACAGGTGGTGGATTATCTTTGGTGATCTCTGAGAAATTAATTATTAGATCTAAGGGCTTTATGAGATTAGATAAACTCTCAAGCTGAAGTAGAACATCTCCAGTGTATCTCCCTCTGTCTTGGGCCCTCTGAGTTGCCTCTCAAATAATAAATATCCTATTTATTCTTAATTACAAGTAGGTGATGTGTATTTGCATTAACCTTTGTTTATTCTGCCATTGGAGGAAGTAAATTAGTGGCATTGAGACTATAACCTTTATTAAACAGTGTAGCCAACTAATCTGCTCTAATCTCACAGTATGAAGCTGACAAAGGTGTTTATGGAAACTTGCTGAGATTTCGAAACTTAACAGTACAGAATTAAGCTTTTTGTGTGCTGTGGAATAATTTGTCTTGTAATTTAGCTTTAATTCACATTTTCACAATTAATTAAACATCAACCTAATCATTATACACATAAAGCATTTAAATTGATGTATGAAGAATGATGGGGAATGAATAATGCTTTGAAGATCCATTTCAAATTAGTTGTTTGATTAATGAATATTCCACAAGGGCATTTGTGTGATGACCTCTGTTGATGACTTAAGGAAAGGCATGTCTGTTTAGATAATGAGAAGACAAAGTGAGTGAGAGTTATCTCTGCAAGTAAGCAGTGTAGAATTACAAGGATTAATCTATAGGAAGTATATTACTTTTTTGCATTGCTTGTAAGAGATAACATAGAACTGTAAGTTCAGTAAATAAGTTTGGCATCTGAAGATGCTACTTTACGATAAAATGCACTAGCTGTATATGTCGGTCATCTTTCTCTGGTGACAGAGAACCACAGCGGAGGGCTCTTCTCTCTTCCTAAGCCCATTACTGCCTGCCAGTACCTAAAGGGGGGCCTACAAAAAAAGCCAGAGTGGGATTTTTTTTTACAAGGGCATGTAGTGATAGGACAAGGGGTGATGGCTTTAAACTGAAAGAGGGTAGATTTAGGTTAGATGTAAGGACAAAGTTCTTCACTGTGAGGGTGGTGAGGCAGTGGAAGAGGTTGCCCAGAGAAGCTGTGGCTGCCCCATCCCTGGCAGTGTTCAAGGCCGGGTTGGATGGGGCTTTGAGCAACCTGGTCTAGTGGAAGGTGTCCCTGCCCACCTTTAAGGTCCCTTCCAACCCAAACCATTCTATGATTACGATCCTTCACAGCACTAAACCTTTTGTTTTCTTGCATGCAACAGAAGTAAAATGCTTCACACTGTAGCTCATTCACTTCCTATTGCTTCTGTAGTTATAGGGATTAAATACAAAAGTTTTACCTGGTAACCTTACTTAATAGATTGGGTTTCCAGCTGTTTTACTTCAGCAGCGTACGAAAAGTGTGTATAAAAGTAATGGTAGTCTTATATATCAGAAATGCGATGTGGTTCGGCACCTACAAGAGTTTCCCCGGTGCGGGGTTCTGCCCTTCGCCTGGCACCCTCTGAGCTGCTGGCAGGATGGAGCGCTGGGTGGGCCAAGCAGATGTTCAATCTGATCATGCCTACCTTCCATAGTAATGAAAATATTGGGAAAAAGATGTTGCTGGGTATCAGTCTGAACATTTTTTAAGTTTATCACAAGATCCCAATGAAATATTTCATAAATACTTTGGTCAAGAGTTAGCCGTGTCTCTGCGCTCTGCTTTCAGCTTGTAGCATTGGAGCGTGTAGGGACAAGAAAGACCACCCTGGAAAGTGCCAGAGCCTGAGGAGCTCTTCAACGGGCGAGGGGTACATGGCGGGCACCCTGGCATGGCCACCAATTCCCAGGTGCCATTTCTGGTGCTGTTGGGGTCACTTATTGCTAGTGTGGCTGCCTTTGGTGATCTTGAAGAAGGTGTAATTAAGGCAGAAAACCCAGTAGTCTTAGCTTTTCCTTAGTTTCCCTTCTCCTAGGCTGTCCTGACTGTGAAAAAAGGTGTTATTTTGAAGTAAGAATTCAGCAGGGTTGAGGAAAATCCAGTCCAGCCCCTCTTGAAGATACCTCTGAGTTCTCCAGCTGACAAGAATGTAGACATTAGATCTGGTCATGAGTCTTTACATAAGGCACTTTTTAAATTGTAGAACGTGGATTTGATGAAATAGGATTTTTTCTGCGTTACTAGGCAAGATTTACCAATTAATTTTTTTTTTTTAAGAGATAATTCCTCAGGTCCAGGATGGAGCTTGTCGCCCAACCCTTACCCTCTAAGAACACAGAAAAGGATGCAATGGGTGAGATCAATAAAACCCCAAATCCAATAGTCTGTCTGCAGCAATGGCAGGTAGAGAAGCAAGGAAATCCTGAGCGGATAGCTCGTATTCCCTCAGCTTCCAGTAGGCCAAGGGTTTCCTTCAGCAAGGGTGATATCTTTGTGTTTAAAAAGATAGATAGCCTGCTTGGTTCAGTCAGAGATTAGGATGGGGTGTCCCACATGCTAGTCAATAATATTTGTGTTCAGACTTTCCCTTTGGTTCAGGGAATATTGGATAATGGAAAGAAAGCCAGAATGCTGCTCATGCACAGATTGATTTAGAACAGAGGTGTGAATGCAGGTTTCAGACACCTTCTCTCACATTTTTTCCATTCCCGAGTCCCTTTCTTCTGATATGTTTTGTTCTCTTAGTTGCAGTCTCAGCAAAAAATTGAAACAAAATTCTAATATTTCATCTTAACCCAGGCAGCCACGGAGCAGCCATGTTTACTGCCTTCTCTTTCCCCCGAAGTAGAGAGGGCAGCCAGCACAACATGGCACCATCTCTCCTCTCCAGCTCATTCGAGCTTCAGTTGACAGCTCAGGGAAGATGTTTTAAATTTCCTGTCAAACATAAGATTTTTTTCCTTAACCTGTGTGATTTCAAGGGCCACATTTGAGAATCTAAAAGGGGTTGTGAGCAGTGGGGACTGGGACCGGGCGCTTGTGGTTTGAACATCCACAGCTTTTAAACCATTCAGAGTCAGAGAAAAATTCCATCGTTCTCAGGCGCTCGTCCTCTCCGCTTCCTCAGCACAAGGGGAAAACTTTGCCTGGATGTGACATGCACGTGTCTCTCGAAGGAGAGGTAATATTTCAAACAAGTTAATCCTGCTAGGATGACTCCTTTCGTACTGGATGGGTTCTGAGGTGATGCGTTAAATCAAGACAGATCCTGTCCTCTTCCCCTTGGCGTAACATCTCCTGCCTGCTGGCATCCCTGCCCTGGGCAGGAGGGGTTTCTACCAACTCTCGGTACAGGGAGAGCAAGAGCTCCCATTTCTCCAGCTTACATATTATTAAAAATAATTAGAAGGCAAATGAAAGCAGGCTTGAAGTAAAGGCTAATGCAGTGAAAAGGGTGAAATAAATTTAGAAGTAGAGAATATCAGCGCACAGATGTCAATCACAGCAGGATAAACTGCAGTATTTACACAAGAGAAATCGGAACCATGCCCACTGTGCTGTCTGCCAATATGCTCCTTTGGAACGGCACTATTTATAGCACGGTACTTTTACCACCAATAGAAGCCCACAAATATTAGTACTTAAAATATAGAATGCCTTTGCAGTCATCAATGGATAATCATGATTTGAAGTTTATACCCCTAAAAGTGATCTCTTTTAACTTTGTCATTGTTCTTTGCTATATTTCTGAACTTTGTTGTTGATAAAATTAATTCTGTGTTGTGATTGCAGTGAATAAGTGAGAACAGCAGAAAAATAGATTTATTAATGAGTTCTTTTTAAATAACACTTTGAATCAATAAGTGCAGATGAAGCTTCACTTACACAGAACATGAAGCTGTAACCAGAAAAAGCTTTAAAAATAATATGACGATAATGTTAACAATAGTTTACTGCTAACATTCATTTTGCTTTGGGTAGTAGGTAAGTGTATTGGTTTTGTCTGGCAAGGTTTTGGTAGCAGGGGGCGGGTTACAGGGGTGGCTTCTGTAAGAAGCTGCTGGAAGCTTCCCCTGTGTTCGAGAGAGAGCGAGCCCATACCAGCCGGCTCGGAGACGGACCCACCACCGGCCAAGGCCGAGCCTGTCAGCGATAGTGGTAGCGCCTCTGTGATAACATTTTTAAGAAGGAAAAAAAAAAGTTGGGACGGGGAGAAACAGCCACCGGGGAGAGGAGTGAGAACATGTAAGAGAAACAAGTTTGCGGACACCAAGGTCAGTGAAGAAGGACGGGGAGGAGATGCTCCAGGCGCCGGAGCAGAGATTCCCCTGCAGCCCATGGGGAAGCCCCTGGTGAGGCAGGCTGTCCCCCTGCAGTCCAGGGAGGTCCACGGGGGAGCAGATCTCCACCTGCAGCCCGGGGAGGACCCCACGTCGGAGCAGGTGGGTTCCCGCAGGAGGCTGTGACCCCATAGGAAGCCTGCGCTGGAGCAGGTTCCTAGCAGGACCTGCAGATCTGTGGAGAGAGGAGCCCACGGAGCAGGTTTTCTGGCAGGACTTGTGACCCCGTGGGGGACCCACGCTGGAGCAGTGTGCTCCTGAAGGACTGCACACCGTGGAATGGACCCATGCTGGAGCAGTTTGTGAAGAACTGCAGCCCGTGGGAATGGCCCACGTTGGAGGAGTTCGTGGAGGACTGTCTCCCGTGGGTGGGACCCCACGCTGGAGCAGGGGAAGAGTGTGATCAGCCCTCATCCTGAGGAGGTGAAGCGGCAGAAAATAACGTGTGATGACCATAAACCCCATCCCTGTCCCCCTGTGCCGCTGGGGGGGCTTGGTGGTGAAATCCAGGAGTGAAGTTGTGCCCGGGAAGGAGGGAGGGATGGTGGGAAGGTGTTCTGAGATTTCGTTTTATTTCTCATTACCTTGCTCTGGTTGATTTGTAATAAATTGAGTTAATTTTCCCAAACTGAGTCTGTTTTGCCCGTGACGGTAATAGTGAATGATCTCTCCTGTCCTTATCTCGACCCGCAAGCCTTTTGTTATATTTTCTCTCCCCTGTCCAGCTGAGGATGGGGGAGTGATAGAACGGCTTTGGTGGGCACCTGGTGTTCAGCCAGGGTTAACCCATCACAGTAAGTTATTCGGATACATCTAAATCTACTTTTCAATACAATGAGCACTTAAAAGCTTATGACTGACTTTTGGTGAGACTTAGGGGCATATATTTGAAACCAGGGCACAAACTTATAAGTAAAATATTAACTAATCTTTACCTGGATTCTGATATAGAGCCCCTCAACAAAATTTAGGAGGTTACTACATTGTGGAAGTTAGAACACCTGCAGTGAGATGCTAGTAAGTAGACGTGTTAGGCAAGGGAAATGCCATTTCTTGATTCATGCTGAACACCTAATTCCATCTAGTGTAATGTATGGCCTGTCATAGGGTATTGATTCAACTGAAAGAGCGTCACTAGTTAAATAAAATATCTTTAAAACATTCTGTATAATTAGTTCATTTCTAATGATCCACATACCTACAGGAAAAATCCTAGGAAAGAAAGAAGAAATCTTCTCCCTCAAGAAAAGAGAAAGTGAGTACTCCACTCTCAGTTCCCAG
This sequence comes from Astur gentilis, assembly GCF_929443795.1. Taxonomy (NCBI): domain Eukaryota; kingdom Metazoa; phylum Chordata; class Aves; order Accipitriformes; family Accipitridae; genus Astur; species Astur gentilis. The sequence goes on from NC_064913.1 coordinate 14,460,235, forward strand.
CTGGTGTAAATCAGTGTCCTTCACTGCTCGGGGATTTGTCGCATTACCTATTTGTCTTTGCTTGTGGTATAGCTGAAGTGAAAAGAAGGCAATCGTTTATCTCTAAGCTTCTTATCTTGTGAATAGTGTGCTGCAGTGTGCGTGTGCGTGTGCATGTGTAGATTCAAAGTTATTGCTGGAATAATGAAACTACCATTTAACCAGAGATTTATATAAAATTGTAAGCCCCCCCCGCCCCAAAACACCAAAACAAACAAAGAAACACCCCCCAAAACAACAACAAAAAAACACTAAATGCTTTTAAAGCCCCATGATAGAAGATCAAATGGAAGTTTTCAGCTCCCAGTGCCCAGCGGCTGCTGACTCCCCTGTGCGAATTGCCCTCCTGGTCCCCCCGGAGAGAGTGCTCCGGTGGGAGCCATCAGAGCAACCTGGCTCCACTCAGCCAGCAGCCTGGAGTAACCGTCGGCTGGCATTAATATGCCTTCACTGAAGGGTGAAACTCTTCTGCAGTTTCTTTGCTACCCGTGTATGTCGATTTTTTATTATTTTTTTTTTATCCCCCCCCCCCCCCCCGCAGGCTTCTCCTTATTAGTGCCCTAGAAATAGCCTTTCTGTGAAAGTAAAATGTTGAAACTCTACTTCTAAGTGTGTACTGTTCCACCCTTGCATTTTTAGTGGTGAAAACTGGTTGTTACATCTACAGCTGAAAGCTTCAAAATCCTGAGCTTATTGAAAGAAAAGGGATCAATTTTGAAACTGTGCTGGAAAGGAAAAAAAAAAACACCCTGAAAAAAAGTATTCAATGACAAGGTATCCAGCCATGCAAAGATGTTTGGAGAGGAGAGCTGCTGCCTTTATTCTTGAATGGCACAATTCAGAGAGCTTTTAGAGCAATAAAATCACACCTTTGGCAATCACGGGGGATGATTTCTGCACAGAAGCATTGCAATGTAAAAGTCTAGGTGATGTACCTTGAGCTTGTTTTCCTGGTCCAACTTGAGGAATCTGAGCTGTTGTTTGTGCATCATTGTCCTGGTTCTCCAAACCTACCCACAGAAGCTATTAATTCCCAAAGAGACAGGAGGTTCACCACTTGCCTGGAGGGCCAAGTAGGGTCTACTGCCACACTTTGCAGACCCTGGTCTGAAAAAATATTTAGCTCTCCAGGCAGGTAGATTCCTAAATTCTCATCTGAACTTTCACTGCATTTTCAGATTAACCAAAGGTAATACATCAAAATGAAATTAATTGAATCAATGGCTTTATTTTGCTCAGCCTCGATTGAAAACTGTGTGGACCATGAGGCATGCGGTCTGTCAGGTACCTGTCTCTCAGAAGAGAATAAACTGTAGCTCCTGTGAAGCGCTGTGGCAGCTCAAGGAAAGATTAATGTTGAACTGTCCTGAGACAAGATATTTTAATTGTATTTAGCAAACTAAATTAGTTCTGCATGGATCAATCCAACCTAAGCCAATCTGTTTCATTTTCATTTTGTACTCTGGAAATTGAAACATGACAGAAAAATTTCGGTTCTCCCAAATTTGCTTTCTGTTAAAAGAGTCTTCCCCCTCAAATTCTCTATAAAATTCTCAACGGACATGTAATATTTACTTTTTCTTGGTCATGGCTGAAAACCAAATTCCTTCAAGGTTGCTGTTTGCAAAATCCTTTTGCTGGGCAGAAGACATGCAAAGATCAAAGCTGTCCCTGAACTGACTGGTTTCATCAGGGAAAGGTGCCTCTCCAGCTCATCAAACCATACACTCTAAAATCAGGCAAACAGCTCAGAATAAATATTGTATGATGATTTCACTCAAAGGGGCAGGTTTGGGGTTGTAGCCATGCTGCCATTAACGCGGATAGCTTTTGGTCAGCTTGGACAGTCGGGTAATGGTGCTTGCTTCTGTCTGCAGTAAAACGAGCTGTTCTGAAGAATCACAAGCCAGCAAATTCAACAGCGGGAAGGAGAGAGAGGGCATTGCGGAGTCGTTGCACAAGGACCGGTAGCTGCTGCTTGCTGGTGAGAGCCATTCCAGACCTTATGCTTGTAATTGGCACTCTAAGATGCTTTTGCTTTTTTATGTTTCCAAGTGAGCCATTCAGCTAACGTTAATTTCACTCAATGGCAATAAAGGTGAAATCTCTCTAAAAATAATTCTTTTCCTTTGCATCAAGATATGATCCCTAAGTAAACAGGCTTTAATTAATGGCAGAGAGTATCCTGTCAGCTAGCAGCACTCCCTTCCTCTGTGGAGCTACACTGAATTCATGGAGCTTTTAAAATTACTCCTCAGACACAGCATCACTGTTTCTCTTTCATCCTATCCCCCAACACCCCCCTCTGCAGTGAGACGCAGTGGTTTTGAGCGATAGGATACGAAAATAGCACCTAAGCAGCTGCACTAAGTGGGTCTGCTGTGCCATTAAAAAGGAGAAAAGATTTCCAGTTTGTTTTGTGGAGGTTCGTACAGTGGTGGCATTTCAATATTTTTTTTTTAAAAGCTCTCATCTTTTTGCATGCCCGTACTGGGAGGTGATAGCCTCCAGCAAACATGGTGTGCATATCATCGTTGGCTTTCTCTACGAGTTATCCTCACCAGAAGTCAGGGGACAGGATTGTTTTGATGACTCACAGATTGAGTAAAACGGTGCTGGACTTTTCATCAGCTGTGGGTTGTCTCTGTCTCGCCTTGGTGCTGTGGGGACGGGAGAGACGCAGGAAGGGTCATCTTAGCCCTCAAAAATGTTTAGCAGCAACTTGCTACTGGCCTGAGGTATCCCACTTCCAGCTCCCTTTCCCTCCCCAGTGTGCTTGGAGTTGGGTAGAGCAGACCCTGGTGTTTCTGAGCATTTTCTCACTGCTTACGGCTATTTCAAATGAGCTCGCTGTGCTGCTAATATTTCTAAACTGATGGCTGGCTGCCTGCTAGGGCGCTGCTGAGTGCGTGCAACTTGCCTTGCAAAATGTAGCTGGAAGGATCCTATCTGTCGCCACCGAAGGAACCGAGCCATGCAAACTCCCCTCTGCTGTGGAGCGCCCACATAACGCAGTTAAAAGGGCTTTGGGAAGCACTTCATCCCTGAAGACTTCAACACCTCCCTTCTGTTACCTCTGTAAGGGCACCTCATTGACAACCTGGGTGTGCTACCTGCTGGCGAGATTGATCTTTACCCTGTGTCAGAACGATGCTTAATGATCATTCAGATTAATTTCCAAATGTCCTTGTGATATCTCTCAAGGAGGAAGACAAACAGTGGGTTTGCTATATTTAACTGGGTTTCGTGAGAGGTTTGTTTTGCTGATAGATCGAGTCAGTGAAGAAATGTTTGCCGGCAGTTATGACCTCATTGATGCCGTTGACCAAGCGGAAGGACGGCTATTTCTGCTGACTTGCCTGCGCGGGTGCTGGTGCTTCTCCCTCTGCACGGAGCAATAGGGGCATTAGTGGTAAGTGGAGCTTAAGCCTTTACACACTAAGGAATTGCTTGCTGAGAAATCCAAGGAGACAGATCTTCAATTAGAGGGAGGAGGATGAAAATCAAATAGGCGACAGGCGTGGTGCTGTGGGCACGGCGTGCTGAACAGCTTTTCAGTGGCCACACCGGCGCGAGCAGCAGCTGCCACTGCTGCTGGCTCTTGCCCTGTGTTTCATGTCTCCCTACTCATCCTGCAGTCCCATGCTGGCACAGGCTTTTTTTTCTGGGCAGGCAGTGAAGCAGGCTGGGAATTGAACACTCTTTTTTTTTTTTTTTTTTTTTAATTTTCTTCCAGAGGGTATTTTTCAGCTGGATCAAGTTTCTGCAGCCTACCTGGCCATTTGGACACAAGTGCAGTGGCAGGGATGCAATGATTCACGGCCAGGAGCAAGCCATTGGAAAGGACGGCTGGACGGGGCAGTGACTGGCCAGAGCAAACCTGCCACCAAATGCCAGAGCACAGCTTCCATCCAGGCAGTATCGTAGAAATACTCTGTGTTTTGATTTAACATGCAAAAACCTGCAAGGTAGACATTATGCCAATTCACTAACTGGATTTCTGGAAGGGAGCCTCCATTTTATTTTAAAGAGTTTTGATCATACAGTCAAAAGAGCATATACACATAGCTTTGGCTCTCCTGTATCTTTTCCCAGCAAAGAATCAATATGGTTGCTGTGGATTTTCAAAGAAAAACGATAACCCCGTGGCAAATGGTTGCTTGTAAAAATGTTTTATGGTTGTTCTTGCCTTACTTGACTATGATGAATAAGAAAGAGATGGTTCTTGCCTTGCTTGACTACTACGAGCAAGGAAGAGATGTATCCACCACACGCTCTGTTAACTGGGAAATTCTCCGGCATTGCAGGCAGGGTCTTGGTCTGGTCCCCCCAGTGCCCCAGGGAGCATCCCCTTGTCCCAGCGCTGCATTTCGGCTGCTGGGCAGAGGTCAGGCCAGAGGGTTGTGAGGAAAACCTGAGAGCTCCTTAGTCCTAGGCCAGGGCAGAAATCATGAAGTGGGATCGTCTAAACCAAAGACTAAACCTTAAATGAAAGCAAACCATAAAAATGGCTCTTTCTGACCTTGTCCAGAAGACCGCAGAGGAGTTTAAAGGGGTCATTCACAGATGGCATAATCGCCACGCGGCAAGATAAATCAAAATTGTGGCTTTAATATCAGAGAGATAATCAAGACTTGGCCTACTTGTTGCACATTTCATTTTATAGGCAGAAGTTATGGGTTTATGTACTGGAACTCTCTTTATAACAGCTTATCAAAAGTGCTTCACATGAACATATGTTTTCCCATGGTTGTGTTTTCTGAGCATGCTGAACGATTTAGTAATACCAGCTAATGATGCAAAATGGGTTTCAATAGCAATTTTAGTGGCTAAATGAATCATACTTAGATAAGGGAAATCTGAAACATTCCAATTTATGCAAAATTGCTAAATGACCTATCCAACATATCTCTGAGGAGAAGTTAACACAGGGTGGTACAAGGAACTGGAAAAATACAGCGATGTTTTCTCCTTTACAAATGAATGGGATTTTAAAGAGAACTTTAACATGCAATACTAACTATTTCCTTTATGCTTGTTATCTTTAAAAAGATTCTTGTAAGTCTTTGGAGATGAATTCTTTTCTTCCTTTCTGCATGTAGTCTGCTGAAGTACTGGTTTATTGTCATTTGTTTTCTTTTTTTTTATGTAATTTCTCTGTCTTTTTCTCTTTCTTCTTTTTCATTAGATATTAATAAACAGAGGAAAACAACAAAATACAAGTGATGTGATTAGGCAAACAAATACTGTAGTGCATCTTTTACCCTGCTTTATCTTATACACTTATCAAGTGATGTGGTTTCCTCCAAAAAGAGGTTTTCAAATCTGCTTAGAAAATATGAGAAGATTTCTTACACTGTTTTGGACATGCCAGTGTTGATTAACAAAGGCATTCATATCTGTGCAACTAAAATCAAATTACCATAAAACCTACAGAAAAGAAAAATGGAATTAGCTGAGTTCCATGCCATGATTTTTATCAGAAAATTATTGGGACTATCCATCTGCTTTGTATTTTTCTTAGGTCCCTGTCCAAAAGACGTGATCTACTAGCGTGTTTGGGAAAACAAGAAAAAACCAAAAGGACAGTAAACCAATGGAAAATCTTGTTGACATAATACAAGGCAAGCTGTCCAGAAAAGTAAGTGTTACTCTTCAGGCACTAATTACTAACGATGTTCATGGTATGTGAATTTCAGTCAGCCTTCCAGTACCAGTAGGTTGTATTTCTAAAAATGGTGCCTGAAGAAGTGCTTTATTAAGGAAGCATATACTATTTACTGCTGCACTGCTGGGTAGTGTTTTATATTGCAAAACACTTCTTAACTTTTAAATAAATTTTATCCCTGGTGACAAGTTAATAGATATCACACTAGGCTATTTGCTATGAATTGATTTATGTTGGTAGTAGACAGAAATGGTAGCCTTCTTATTCTGAAAGAAAATTGGGAGTGGGATGTGGAGGAGGAAGTAGAGGAAAAATGAATTTTATAGTGATCTTAATTAGAAAAATATTACAGCGCCAGGGTCACACAATGGGAGTGAAGCATTGTTTCACTTCGTGGCAGAAAGATTGATAGATTCTGCCTAGGATTTGTGGCAAAAGCCCATTGTAAATTGCTGTAAACGGCAAATAAAAATTACAGCCAGAAACAATTTTTTGTGAACCTAGTCTGCACAATCAGGATTTATTTTTTTCTTTCTTAGGATATTTCATATACGCCTATCTAAGGAATCTCCATATTTCCAAAACAATCTCTGCTGAGACATGAAACAACTATCCTTAGAATATAGGACTTAAAATGAGTCCATGAGGGTAAGTTATCCTCAGTGCACATAAGGAGAAAAATATAATTTATAAAGTTGACATTGACCTATTTTAATTATTTCTGTGCTTCTCAGACACCAAACATGAAGTTTGGGACCAGCAGCACCCAGAACGTGTCCCCTCAATAGATTGGAAGAGTACTCGGGGACTCTATTCAAGTGTAAACGAACATTATAGGGTGGCACGATAACTGATAGAAGATTACAGACTCTGATTAAATTACTGCAAGCCAAAAGCAGTGAAAATAGCACAAGAAATTAATTTACAGAAAAATCAGTCTTGAAATGTTCTCAAGCAACACTAATTTAAGCTTTTCATTGCTTTGAAGAAATGGTGTTACGTGAAACTCAGAACACATTTCAAAGGCCTTCCAAAGCCTATAGAGGCTAAAATGATTTTCAAGTCACAGCCCTTCCTACCTCTCTTTTCTTTTGGTACCACTGAGGAACATGGTGGAAAGGTGGAGATCTGCATCAGGATAAGGTATGTGTACTACTTGTATCTGGGAAATAAAAAAACCATCTCCTAGAAATCTCCGAGCTCTAGACCTAGGCGTGTCAAGTAATACCGTCAAATATTAAATCTGACTGCCAGATAAGCAAACAAATGCCAGCAAACAGCTTCATGACAGGAAAATTAAGAAAATTCATTATATTTGTGGGCTTCCTTTTTTTTTTTTTTTTTTCCTCCCCTCAAGGCTGCAACTTGCGTTACTTCAACCATGACTTACCCAGGCCAGCTCCTTGTTTTGTTCAGCGTACCTCCAGGTGACACACCACAGCGCGTCACATTCAATGTCCTAGGCTCTCTACTTTGTCTCTGAGAAAAGGGCACCTCAAATGGGAGATAATTTAGAGGATCGTGTTCTGAGGTAGTGGATACCTTAGATATACTATAGATGGAATGTAACCAGTCTAAATTCAGGTGTCTACATTTAAACACCTAATTTCATATGGCTAATTGTTACCAACCACTTCAATGGAAAGGGTAGGGATTCCTTCCTGAGGCAGGTGTGGTATATTCCGCCCTAAAAAGTTCCCTGCCCACTTCCAACAGCTGGAGGCTGACTCCCACCTTGAAGCCTATTCCTTGCCTCCAAGATGCTTTTTATTTTTCAAGTCTTCTATAGGTTAAATGTTCATCGTTTGGAAAGGATCTTTCCTTGAATTTGTTAAATTTGATGTTATCATATTCCCATGCTTTCTTTCTCTTTGTTAGTATTTTAATACCTGAAACACAGAAACTCACAAAACAGGTTATTTTGTATCTATCTGTTTCCAGAGAAAAAAGACACCTTTGAATGTCAGAACAGAAATTGAGAGTGTAGATTTTAGTGTAAATCTTATGATTGGGTCTAAAATCAGGAGTTAAATCTGTTTCTTAAGAAACAGATTTACAATGACATGAACAGCTAATTGTACTGTGTTTATATTCCTACTCTCTTAAAACAAATTGTTTTCTTTACATTTTTTTTAAGTCTCAAAACAGCAGCTGTCTAAAAAGAAGACTTACGTTTTGCTTGGAAATTAATTCTGGGCATAGCAAATATTAGAAAAATGATAAGAAGTAAGGTCACATTCTTCTCCTTCCCCCATCCCTCCCCCCCTGTGAAATTATACAAATGACATTACAACATTTCAGAATGTTTTTTGTAAATAATTTTCACTTTACATTGAATATTTGCACATTAATAACTTGGGGATTTTGTCATTTTCAGTGTACTCTTCTTTCATCAACACTGTGTGATTATTCATAATGAGCAGCCGGTGTCTTTGAAAGTACTGTAGACTGTGCAAGTAAGATAAAAAAAATTATTTTTGTAGTGACTGCAAACGAAAGACCTCATTAATCAACTAGATTCCATTTAAACATTAGCATTGGAAGCTTCAGTATATCATCATTATATGTTTAACCCCTTAAAGCTGCTCCCCTCAAAGTCACCCCCTGGAATCTGCGCGACAGCATCGTGCAGCGAATACGTACCCTGAGTTAACGAAATGTGTGCTCCAGACCAAGAGCAGAGCTGGTCGCCTCCTGGATGCATTCTCAGACCTCTCGCTGGGTTTACTAAAAGCACTATTTGAGCATGGACGGGAGAAACAGCTCCCTTCCCAAAGCATTTGGATGGGTTAGGAAACTGCTGATTCCACCGTAAAGGGTACGAAGCTGATGTGAATGGATTTTTGTATTATGAAGTTAGCCCAGTAATGCCGACTGCATTTCCCTTTCTCTGTGTGCGTATTAGCATCCCATTTTATATAACTCTTGGAAGAAATATTTGAAGTATTACAGAAATGTACCACTTTTCTCGGAGGAAGCTGTGGAGGTATCTGTTGCAGTCCATGGTTAAAGCTGAGATGCATTTTGCATTCATTAGCCGTTCAGCCTCTGTCAATTCCGAAATGTGTATTTTGGGACCATATTCTGTAAACCACCATCAGGAAAAGGGAAGACAGCCTGAAACTGTGTATCTTTCAACTCAGTTTAATCAGGAGGTATGAACATAAAATACAAAGTTCCTTACTTGCAAATTTTCTGTTTATTACTGGGTGTCAGCAGAGATACTGCTTTCTTTTTTTCTTTTTTAATTTTTTTTTTTTTTTTTTTTTTTTTGATGGAGGTAAAAGAAAGCCTGCTGGAAGCATTAAAAAAAAAATCCCTAAAAATTTCTACATCCTTCTCAGTTTGCTGTGTTGCATCTGTATATGTTATACTCATCTGCTTTTTCTTGAACACTGCTGAGCCCCACTGGATTCAAGGTTCCATTTTGCCAGCCATTGCATCCCTACAAGAGACAGTTACTTCAGAGGACCAAGGGCTCGGAAGTCATCGAGCTTATAACTTGTTATGTGCTCACTTAGGGGTCTAGGGAGAAGAACAGAGACCTGAAACTGTCAGGCTAAAGAAACACTTGCTGCTGGTTAGGTAGCCACTGTCAATGGTGAGGTACTGGGTTAGACTCAGATCCAGCCGAGCAAAGCTGTGGTCTCCCTAAAGACCTGAGTTCTTTCGAGGACTGAAAATTAATGTGATCCTTCTGTGGTAGTATAGGGCATGCACTTTATATATGCTAATATAAAACCTGTATTCCAGTGTGATCCCAAGGTGCTGTTTCTAAGCTAGATTCTGTGAAAAATCTTTATTTTCACTAATTTTAGCAGGACTCCACAGCTGAGAAGCTGCTGGGCAGAGAAGTCCATGGCCCCAAGGCAACCCATAAGCCATGTCTCTTGCACTGGAAGAGGTGGGAGCTGGGACAAAGACTGTCCTCACACCCTCCCCGAGGGAGCACGCTTACCTGTATCACCCATGCAGTGTCATTTCCTCCTCCTCATTAGCTTCCCACATTATGCGACAACAGAAGTGTCCATGCGGACAGGCAACTTGTGCTTGATTTATTGTCGCTGATGCTGACACAAGTAATAAACTCAAAGGAAGATGAAAATTGCCTAGCAAGAATGATTCGAATAACACCTGCCTTCCTGGGCAAAGGAGCACTTATTTGCTTCTCCTCCACTGACAACATACTCACTGACCTTTACAGGAATGGTGAAAACTGCACACATGCCAATATTTAGGAAATTAATGCCTTTTTATATCTAGTCTCTAAACAAACATAAAGGAAAGAGCAGGATCTGTTCTCTGGCACTTATTATATGCCAAAAATATGAAGATTAACTCTCCTTCCAACAAAGGGAAGAAATCCTACTTACTTAATAAAAATCTGAAGATGTATTTGAATGATGTAGAAGATGTATCAATTCTGAAATGCTGATGAATATTTTGAAATGATCTGTTGAATAAGTGATTTTTGTAACAGCCAGAGCTCTCAGAAAAATGCCAATAAGTTTCTGTCCACATATTAAGTGCAAGTTGTGATTCTCCCAAGTGAATGAAATTAAGATTTGAAGTTGAAGAGCAATTTGCATCTTAAAACCACTATACCTCATTGAGCACAGTTGATAGTAGCATTCTGCCTATTCGAATGCCTTCTGGGTTTCAAGACGGGAAATAATTGTTGGAAATGTAGTATGTCTTTCTGTGTCTTTATAGCTGGAGATCCTTCTATATAAAAATATAGACAAATGCTATTTTACACCCAAAGACGTGCAGAGACGGTGGTACCTCCATGCCAGAGATTCAGAACTCAAGTTGAGGAGACCTTGAGCAACCTTCCTTCGCTGGACCAGAAGACCTCTGGAGATCCCTTCCAGCTACTTTGTCCTGTAAGTCCATGAAACACTTTGTGTTTCCTTGCCAGTTCATGCACACGTTGCATTAAGAATCTTGTGATTTCTGAAGGCGCTAAAGGGCTAATAGATGATGCAATGGAGGGGTGAGGGGAGAAGTCAAAGGTACAGATTTGTTAGGGTTGTCAAAACTTCTAGTACCTCTCTACCCCCTTTTTAAATTAGGACCAAAGTCTGGAACTGAACATCTCTAAGAGAGTGAGGAACATTGTGTAAGAGGTGTAATATAGGGATGTGAAGTTCACTTGAGGATGGTGCTGATGGTGGGTAGTGCTTGATTTCTGGACCGGTCTTCCTGAGAGCTCGGTGGAGGAGCAACAATGCTCTGGCATGTCATACACCCAAGAGCGGTCCTTCGAGGAGTGAGATAACCAGCATGTCGTGTAACCACCTCATGGGCTGATCTGCTTCCTGCTGTGTCCCAAAGCAGCAAGCAAAGGAAGGCAGAAAGATTATTTGTTGTCCCCTTCTCAGTTGCACCATGACTGCTGTGTCAAAGAGGGTGATATGCTTAAGCCATTAAAAAGTAGTCTAGTAATTTTATTTCCTCTTACAAGGACCCTGTCTCTACTAAGGGGATTCTTTTAATGCACAGATTTATTAAAGGTGTTTCTTTAAATGCAGAGTACTGTTTGGCTATCTTCTTTCTTTTTCTTCTTTTTTTTTTTTTTTTTTTTTTTTTACCCTCCAGGATTTAGGTCAACACAGCTATAGTCATGTACAAGCATTTAAGCAATTAGCACCAGGCATGTTTTAAAATAAATGGCAGTATGTTGGCTCAAGGTAGAAATGCAGGCACAGAGACACTGAGGTATGGGTAGTACTAAGCAAAGCTCAAAGTATTTTTTACTATTTTATGATAAGATAATATGATTTGAGGGAAATCTCTGTAGTTGGGTCCCTACCTTATTCAGTTGCAAAAACTTGAGATGGCTAGAGCATCAGAATGAAAAGAAATGGGCTGCCAATCTCTCCAGTCCCAGTAGGGTTAGAGATGAACAGCTCTTCACACAGCTACAGCTGCGCACCAGGCACGTGCTTTTCTTCATTTAGCACTTGGGACTGACCAAACCTGGAGTCTGATGGACTGCTCAGTAGATGAGTATAAAAGTTCTTCTTTATCATAATTTGCACTGCAGTGTTTGGTCAACTTCCATTATAGCTGTCTCCTATGATGATAGATAGCCCATAACATTTGAGTCACCCAATATTCCTTCCCAAATTAAGTAAAAAGAGGAAAAGAGCTTAAAATATTTATAACGAAAGCCTGCATATCAAGTTATAGATAACCTCAGTTCTGAGATGGAGTCAGATATCCTCATTTTTCTTGTGTAATTCTGGACATTTTGGTATGAGTCTGACACAGGTCATAGCCCATGGGTTTCTGAGCAGGAGGCTGATAACACTATAAGTTGTGACTGTGGGACCGAGAGATAGGAATATCCTTTAGAGTGTGAGTAATAGACAGAAATGTTTTTTACAATGACCAAATATTATTTTTCATCAGCCCTCTAAAAAGTTTCAACCTGCCCTAATTTTCTCCATTGAATCTAATAGAACTGGATTAAACTACAGGGGAGATGAGAACATAAATTTGATTCCTTTCATTCCATGTAATATTAGGGTTTGTATTCTTTCAAGCTGTAATAACCTCTAGACTTCAGCAAAATTGAAAACCTTTAAATAGCCTTTCACAACCTTTCAGCGTAGTAATGAAGTTTTAAGTGCTCACTGGAGATTTTCAGTTCAGAAAAATCTAAGCAGCAGTAGATATTAAAATCTAATGTTTACTTCAACTCTTTTACAGCCTAATGGGTTTTTCTGACAGCGTAATTTTTAAGAGGTTGGGTTTCATTTATTAATATAGTATTCTCACCCTGGAAATCTTTCTTCTTTAAGGACTCTGGTGGGAGCCTTATACTTAGACTTTGTTGGAGCACCTGAAAAGCCAGCTAAAACAGAGAAAAGAGAAACTTGCTAAGACCCAACTAGAACAACAAGCAGGTTAAAAAAAAAAAAAAAAAAAAGCCTCATGATTTAAACACCACAGGAGGCAAAAAACAAATTAAGGATGTAGATTCCCTGTGTGCACATAATTACAAGTGTGTGAGTCACTGGAGTCAGCACGGTTGCTCATCTACCTAAAGACCTAGAGAGGATGTCTGGCTGCACTCAACTCGGGGAGCAGCTAAACGGATTTTATTTATTTATTTATTAAGCTGTTGCTCAAGGGGGTAGCAATGGGGAGAGAAAATTGCAGGGTGAATTTGCACTGATTAAAGAAACGCAGTCTGTGTACACAGGCGTTTCTGAGGCACAGTGTGGGACTGGAAGGATTCGGGGTTTGTGTGCTGCTAAATTAGCAGAGGAAAGAGGATCTGAATTTCATTGAGACAATAACGGTATAAGTCCCAGAGGGATATTTTTCATTGCTGTATCGCTCTATATACAATGTTTTATACATACATATTTTTATTATGCATACAAACAGTTATTAGTATTTGCTGGGAACATATAGTAAAGTGACTGGGAGCTTTGCTTCCTCTTATAATAATGCATTCGAATGGCACTTGGGTATCTTTTGTTGATAGTTTTTCATCTTCTTCTTAAATCTTAAAACAAAAGCAGAAGAAAATACAGAAATAAGGACACAAGGAAATTTATCTATAATTCCTCTATCCAACAGAGAGAAGTCCAGTGCTTCTAAAGCAACAAATTACAATATATTTTGATTAAGAAAATAAACATCTAGGAGAGGGAGGATTTGCTTATGATTATCTCTTAAGTACATAAACACATGCAAATGAAAAGAAACAGGTCCCAACATAGACATATATGTAATAGCAAAACATCCCATGGCTGGTTTCTAATTTCTAGCTAATTTTGACTCATCAGTGTGTGCTTAACTTTAAGAGCATATTTATTTCTATTGGTTAAACAAAATGCTATCGGGCTAACTACCAGCGCAGTGTCCCCAGCCACCTACTGAAATCCCTGTTATAGGTCCTTGTTTACCCATTCAGGCCAGCGCTGGCTTCTCCAGGAAAGGAGCTTCCCGACTTGTCTGTGATGCTCTGCTGTTGCTTCCAGCCTCTGCTTCATGGAGAAGTGTGAGGAGAGTCACAGATCAGTGGTCGAAAGGAAAACCCAAAAAGTATAACTGAAGTACGGGAATGCCTGTACTCAGCAACTTGCTATTCCAGTTCCTGGCAGATGTACTTCAACTGTTCAGCACTCCTTGCTCAACAACAGCTAAGCGTTAACATCTCAGAGGATGTCAATTGTCGAGCAATGCAAAACGGCACAACTCTTCAATCTTCCCGAGTTGAAAAGAAACTAGAAGCTTTAGGTAAAGGGAAAAGCTAAGAAGCCAGAGAAGTGTTCACAATATGGGGAGAAAAGCATGAGAGAGAGGGAGAGAGACAAAACATACACTGAGAGCAATTTGAGAGAGATATTGCTGGTTCAGAAAATGCAGTCATACAAACATTGAAGAGAAAGATACTTCATTAGAAAGTCTAAGAGACTGAAACGTGCGATTTCCCGTTTCATGTGTCGTGACGCTCAGGATTAAATACTTCTGTTGGCTGAGACATCTCCAAGGAGTCATTTGAGCCCCTGCCACTGGTATGGCTGGGGCTGCTGCTGCTGCGAGGGACAAAAAGCTCTAGTCAGCTTTCCTCCTTGTCTCCAGCTACATGCACTTTCTGACCATGTGAACATAGCTTTCTGCAGCACGTATGGTACAGAAATGCAGTGCCAGTGGAGCAAGTCACTTGCTTTTAGTTTTGCAGACAAAAGTTCCATTCACATTACTTTCCCATGGATTTATTTAAATCTGTCTTTGGCAGATAGGAGAAGGAAGAAAACGAAAGGTTAGGAGCAAGAGGACATGCTGACAGAGAAGGAAATGCTAAAAAGAATAATTGAGACCTAGAAGAAAAAAATGACAAAATGGATCACCGACACCTCTGTTCTCACACAGTTACAGAAGGAAGCAGGGGAATGAACAAAAGGGAAAATGCAACGCAAAGAAATGATAGTTGAGGGATATGAAAAGCTCAGAACAGCTGGTAAGACTCGCTGGGCTAGCTCTCTCACTTGGTATTGTAGGTATTTGGAAGTGGCTTTACCAGAGTAGGCATGTGTGTCACACCCACAGAGGAGAGCAAACCCAGGTCTACTTCTAGACTAGTGATGATGATGTGCTGGCCTTTCCTCAGAGTTAAGACATTGGTGTTCAGTCTCCACTCTTGGGAGATTTGTGTGCCTCTGCCATTCCTGTCGTGGTTTCAGCCCAGCTGGTAACAAAGCATCACAAAGCTGGTTGCTCGCTCCTTCCCCCCGTGGTGGGATGGGGAGGCAAAAATATAAAGAAACACTCGTGGGTTGAGACAAGGACAGGGAGGGATCACTCCCCACTTATGGTCACGGGCAAAAGACAGGCTCAACTTGGGGAGGAAATAAAATCAGTTTAACTTGTTATCAATCAAATCAAAACAAGGATAATAGGAAGTGAAACTGAATCTCTAAACACCTTTACCCACCCCTCCCTTCTTCATGGGCTTGACTTTGCTCCCGATTTTCTCTCCCTCCTCCCCCAGCGGCGCAGGAGGACGGGGAATGGGGGCTGGGGTCAGTTCATCCCACCTTGTCTCTGCCGCTCCTTCCTCCTCAGGGGGAGGACTCCTCACTCATCCCCTGCTCCAGCATGGGGTCCCTCGCATGGAGACAGTCCTCCATAAACCTCTCCAACGTGGGTCCTTCCCTCAGGCTGCAGTTCTTCCCAGACTGCTCCAGCGTGGGTCCCTTCCACGGGCTGCAGTCCTTCAGGCACAGCCTGCTCCCACGCAGGCTTTCCCATGGAGTCCCGGCCATCTTGGTGTTACCTGATAGATCCGGGAGAGGTGTTACTGCTCTCTTGGCCTGGGCCAGCGGAGGGTCCAGCCTGGAGCTGGGGAAGATTCTCGTAGCTTCTCACAGGAGCCACCCCTGCAGCCCCTCCCCTGCCATCAAAACCCCACCACACAAACCCAAAACAATTCCCCACTGGTCTCCAGCCCTCTGCCCTGATGGAGCAAAGCATGACATTTGGGCAGACCAAAACAAAAGCACCAGGCATCACAGCAGCAAATGGAAACTCTGCTGATGAAGACAGGCTACTGGGCTTCAGAGAGAATAATCTGAGGTATTCATACACATTGCTGCTTTGAAATTAGCTGTAACCACCAAGGACAAAAGTTCGGGATATCACTATGGACAGGTCATTGTAAACCTCTGCTTAATATGCAAATGTGGAGCAGTCAATTAAGAAGCGACCCAGCCAAACTGGTTATCTAATGATCTAGATACAGAATAACACTGAAAACATCAACAGTGCCATGATTTGAAAAGGCTCCCTTCTCCCTCCAACTCCATGCTGTTGTTCAGCTCAAGCAGCTCTGTCTTGGAAAGATGTTAACGATGAGAAGGAGGGGCTTCAAAAGACAAATTTCTGGCAGTTTAAGACAGAGTGAGATTTTGGGTTGACCAGATGATCTTTCAAGGTCCTTGCAACCTGGGCTGTTCTGTGATTCTATGATTTTGAAATGACAAGAGGCCAAAAAGTATCAGGACTGTTATGTATGGAAGGAGCATTGCCCAGAAGAGGTAGTTTACTCCTGTGTCCACTTTTGCTTAAAAACATATGTGAAAAGACAAAGTAAAGCTGATAAACAATGAACTTTAAAAAAAAAAAAACAACAAACCACAACTATTTTAACCAGTATATCCAGTTACTAAAGATGCTTCCAGATCCTGGAAGCTGAAACAAGAACTGAACATTTGCATGGGCAATGAAAACCTCCATCTTATCTCCAGATAGGATGCTCTTTTTACACAGTTCTTATTAATTTGGATTATAAAAACTGAAGTCGTCGGGCATGAACTAATTGCCAGGTGCACGTCTCCACTGCAGAAAGCAGTGTGCAGATATGACTGAATTAACTGAGCAAGAGTTGGGGCAGAGATCTCGCCCAGAATTGCACTCTCTGTGACTCCAGGCACTTGGGATTACTGTGTTTATAGAGAGTTTGGGTTTGTCTCCGTGGCACTGCACTATGCCTGCTGCCTTAAAACTGACAATGCAAGGTATAAACTTCTCTTGTCAGAGATCAGCTCATATGCCTTGCACCTTTCTCTGATTTTAGAATCATGTGAAAAGATAGACTGAGAAAAGAGTTCAAGATCATCCTAGTCTCCCTCTCTTCAACAGAGCTGGATCGACAAAGTCATGTGTCCCCATGCACATTTGTCTATCTTTAAGACCAAAGCATGGGCATTCCACAGGGTGCTCATCCGCCACTGTCATGAAAAATAGATTGTCTTTTTTGTAAAAGAAGCCTTTTTTTTAAAATGCTTGTTATTGTCTCTTTCAGTCTCGTGAAATGATCCACTGTAGAACATTCCCATTTCTCTTTCCAGATGTTCTCCAGTGGTGTACAGTTTTGTACATTTTCTTTAAAACTCAGCACAGCATTTTAGCTGGAGATTCTTCAGTGCTGGATGAGTATTTGGTGAGCATCTCTTTATGCATCTTGACCTCTCATGACAGCATTTTTGAAACAACAGGGCTTTGGTTATTCACATTAGTAAGGTGGTATGCTTTTTAAGTTTCACGCTCTGTTCTGTAATGCAGGTGGCTAATGGAAATACCAGAGAACAGCAGACTCGGGTGCAATGCACTGCAGAGCCCTGCTTGATAGAGTCCTCTGATAATCAACCACCAGTAGCTACATTTAAACTATTGTTTTTCCAGCCGTTATACCCAGCCTGAAATAAATTCCCCCAAAACACTTTTCCCTAGCTTTTTCCTGAGATGGTGTCAAAAGTCTTACTGAAGAGAAGGTGTGTGACATCTACTATAGCTTCCATACCAACTAGTCATTCTCCTGTCATAGGAAGAAATTAGATTTTTTTGATGTGATTGTTCCTGACAAATCAACTCAGACTGTTGCTTATCTTGTTTTCTTTCCAGGGCTTATGAAAAGGCCTTTGTTTAATTGTTCCAGTGCTTTTTAGGCAATTTGAAATTGTGCTGGTAATTCTCTGGCTCCTTCTGTATAAATATCAGATTTCCGTGGGCCCTTCCCAGTTTTCTAATATCTCACTAGTCACCCATGAATCCTCAAAGGTGGTGGGTAATGATTCTGCCATTGCTTCAGCCAGATCTTTAAATACAATAATTGAGCTAATTACTTTTTAACCTCTTATTTGCCTGCATTAACCTGAGGTATTACCCCACTGTCATTGGTATTGCTGGCTACCATATTGTGGCTGGCCTCTCTAGTAAAGACAGATGCAAAAAGGTAGTAAGCTTTCATCTTCTCATCACTACCTGTTGATAATTTTTCCTTTGCAAATTGTGTTCCAACATATTTTTTCATCTCCCGGTATTACTAATATTCTTGAATGATTTCTAGTTATGCACCATGTCCCTTCATAGTTGTATCTCATTTCATGCTTTTGCAAGTCCACCTCTACCACCTTTTGCTATTTCTGTAAGCCTCCCTGTAAGCTGATACAATTTTTGCCTCCTGTATGTCTTCAAGTATTCCTGGTAAGTGAAAAGATTACAGTTTACCAAACTCTCTATTAGTTTCTCTGTCTTAGTTTGCACTTCTGTCCTTAGTACAGTCATGTCGAGGAACTGCCATTTCTCCTTGCCTATTTTTCCCTTTCAGCTTAGTTCCTGGAGAGCTGACCAGTCAATTTTTTTCAGGTTATCAATATCTTGAAACCCATTGGTTTCTCTTTTGCTGTTCTTTCTCCATAATGATGCTCACTTGACCTGTTTTCTATATTCAGGTTTTCAAATTCCTTATGCGATTAGTTAGAATCAAATATAGAAATACTTTGTTTCTGGAGCTTCCTCTGCCATCTGTGTCTAGTGGATGATGCCAGAGTATCTGAAGAAGAATGGGATTCTGTGTACATCCAGTTTCCATTAGTTGCCTATGTAGCTGAAATGCTTGAGCACCACCAAGTACTTTCATTTAAATGCTTCTGCTTATTGCTCATAAAAGCCTCTTCTACCAGATCACCCTGTTTCGGTGAACTTTAATAGATTCCTGACACGGTTTAACCCCATCCAGCAACTAAGCACCACATAGCCACTTGCTCATTCCTCCCCCCTCGCAGTGGGCTGGGGAGGAGTATCGGAAAAAAAACCCCCACCAAAACCTATTGGGTTGAAATATGAACAGTTTAATGACTAAAATAAAATAAAATACAATAATAGTAATAATGAAAGATAATAATAATTGTAAAGAGAGGGGCCATAACAAAAAGAGAGAGAAATAGAACCCAAGAAAAGACAAGTGATGCACAATGCAATTGCTCACCACCTGCTGATGGATGCTCGAGCAGCGATCCCCGCCTCCCGGCCAGCTCCCCCCAGTTCATATACTGAGGGTGATGTTCTGTGGTATGGAATACCCCTTTGGCTGGTTCAGGACAGCTGTCCGGGCTGTGCTCCCTCCCTGCTTGCTGGCAGAGCATGGCAAACTAAAAAATCTTTAACTTAGGATAAGCGCTACTTAGCAACAACTAAAACATCAGTGTGTTATCAACATTATTATCACACTAAATCAAGACACAGAACTGTACCAGCTACTAGGAAGAAAATTAACTCTATCCCAGCCAAAACCAGGACAATTCCCCACCATATGTATTTCCCTTTAATAGTTACTTAAGAGCTCTCCAGCTGCTCCGAAGCTCTCTGCATTCTGTGATCTCAGAGCAAATAAATATGTCCTTAATATTTGAAATATCAGATCCTTCCTTTTTCCTCTACCTGTACTTCTTGAGCAAGTTTTGTATTACCTCATATACTAGCTCTGAGAATGTGATTGGCTTGAGCCTTTTGGGCCAAGTAGGCAATAATTTTGATCGTGTATGAAGAGTTCAGTCTTCTCTTGTTTTTTCCATGTACTTGTGTACTGGGATGCAGAAATCTAAGATAAACACTGAATTTGATCCATTCTTCTCTTCCTCTTCTCTTCTCTGACCCTATTTCCAATAGGTCCATCCTCCCAAAATTTTATGGCTTGACCAGATAACTCCTGTTAATAGGTATCCATGGTGGCTTGCTTGCTTTGTCACCTCTCCCTTTCCATCCCAAAGACAGCTCAGGTAGGCTTTACTGGCTCATGTGCAAAGATTGACCTCTGGTGGATTAGAGGGGCTACTGGTGTGACCCATCTGGGCTGTTCCTGCATCTCCTATATATCTATATACTTGGGAGCTGAGGTTCCTGAGAGTGGCAGGTGAGACCCTACTTGGTGCTCTCTGCCTCTGTATGAGCTGGAGCCTGATGGCCCCACAGGTGATCTCTCTGTCAAAGTCTTTCTACTTCATTTGTCTTGAAGTATAAACCTGAGAGTTTTAGATGTGTTTTATTTATAAGCAGTGTCCAGGGAGGGAAGTGCAGCAAGTGGGAAGCCAGGAGGAAATAACTTCTCTGCAGCTCCACTGGATGTCCATCTGCGTTACCCGTTCGCCAAATCAATAGCGGTGGTTACTCGTGGAAGAGCTTGTGAGCAGCTGTCTGGAAATCACAACATGGTCCTGAGCTTGCAATGTAGATGCAGAACTTTACTTTCCTTGTGATGTCTCTTTTCTGTGGGTATGTTTGAGAATTTTATTCTGGACAGCGTATGCACCCCAAGCAAGCGCTGTGCTTTACTCTAGACTACACTGTGTGTTGTCAAATTAGCTTTGACACCAGTGGTACAGCATTCACCTTTTCACCCTCTGCACTCTTCAACCCAGCTACAGCAGCGCAACAAGTATGTGTCCAGCACAGCTTAAATCAGCATGTTTATTTTTAGATTTTTCATGGTTTATGTCTTTGTTTCTGTAGGTATTTTAACTTCCACAAAACCACATCTGCAGGCAGTGATGTTTTCTGCTCGGTCTTCAGGAGATGGCGCATATTCGTTTCCAGGTTGGTATAAAGAACACAAAGCAAAACCAATTACTTGAAAAATTCAGGGAACACCTGGGTTGCTCTGTTGCTGGTGTGTCCCCAGGGGCTGCCAAGGAGAAGTGCCCAACCCAGGCTGTGCCCAAAGAGGTACCTACCCCAGGGCTGCTCAGCTGGAATTGGCCTCCCCTCGGGATGCTTCGTCCTTCTCAGGCTACCAGGCAGCCTGGTGGGAGAGGAAGACATGGGTATGGAGGAGGAGGTTAGTTCTTGCCCAAGTGCCTCATGGTGAGAGTCACCTCACCCTGGTGGGGTTTCCTTGTGTCAGCAGAGAGAGGAGAGGAATCCGGGAACCTCTTTTTCTCCCATTGACTTGTTCAACCAAGAAGCATTCCTCCCTTACTTGCTCACTAGTTTTGGAGGGGGCTTTCATAATCTTTTTTTTTTTTTTTTATTCCCCTGAAAGTTATGTGTTTTCTTTAAAAGAATTGATTTTTTTATTGATGGACACTGAGAAGCGTGTTCAAGTGCAGGAGTTGGGTGGACATGAAACTGCTGCTGCTACTCTTTTAACTTTGTCTTCCTGCTGTTAGAGATTTATTTTTAAAATTGTGTGTAAATGCATTTCACATGCTACTGTGAAAGTTCGAGTTAGTTAAGAACCGCATGAGCTGCTTTTATATTACAGACTCAGATTGGATAAATAAGGGGAAATTCCGGGGCTGGGGAGTGGTGGTAGGGGAGGCCGAATTATAGGCAGTAAAAGTAAATGTTGCCAAATCCTATACATTTTAAATAACAAAAAAATGATCTTTTTAAGCTCTTTTCTTTTGGCAGTGCTTTGTGTTGAACTGTTCTGATGGACGAGACTACAAAGCCATGGGGAAATTCTTCAAAGGTCTGGCACAATCTGGACCCTTGGTGTGCTTTGATGAATTTAATCGTATAGAGCTGGAGGTAATTGTAGTTCCAGTTTCTTAGCAAAGTTGGTATTCAATGGAAGTGACAAGCTTGACAACTTCATTAACAGTACTGACATTAAACAACACTGACTGAAGTTTACTCTTAAATGAAAAAAAAATACAATTTTAGTACATTTTAATCAAACTCAACTGGTTGTCTGTGCCAAATCCTTCCTTGTGATTTTTTTACGGTTTCTGCATTCTCTACTGTAAATAATAGCCAGAGAAATATTGCTGTTGCAACCTTCTGAGCACAGTGACAGAGGAGGTTTGTGGGGAGACATTGTATTTTGTTCGTGATAGATTAGCGGCGAGATTTCTCTTCCGCACTGGTATGCAACCTGCCACTCACAGTGTTTTGAAAGACAGGAGTTAACTTTCATCTACAGAAAGCTCACAGCCAGGGAGAGAGACTGCTTTAATACTGCATTTATTACCTTGTTGGGGATGGGGGGGGGAGCAACAGAAACCAAAAAGGAATCCTGCAAAGAGGGATCTGCAACAAATGAGAGCTCTGGGTTTCAAGAAGGTAATTTATTACACTTGCACAAAGCATAATTAAATGTCCACACAGGGAAATACTGCATAACTTATTTTCTTGCATAAACTGAGGTGATCTGGTTGATCTTCTATAGATCCTACATTTTTCTGATTATTTTTTTTTCTTTCTTTTAAAATCATAGCTACTGGCAACCCTTGGTAGAAGGTATTGACATTGAATTAGGTTATAACAGTTCATTTAAATTTCTGCTTCTAAGGTAACACCGAAACAGGCTTTAAAAATACAATATGCTTGCTGTATTTTCCATTATCTTGTATTAGCACATTAGAGATACATAGCTATTTCTGGAAGATGCTATGGCTTTAGCATTTTCATTCATTTAAGAGGTTATTATTTGATGCATAGGGAATTTTCCAATGCATTGGGCAATTTATTAGCTGAAGGGTGTGATGGATTTTTGCTTTTATTACATTTAGTAGCATATTAAAACATCATTTTAAAGTTTAAAAACAAATGTGCTGGTGTTTTCAAACCAAAAGTGTATTGAAGAGCTTGCTTTGTGCTTCCCTTCAATGCTCTTTGTAGCCGTTCAGCAAACGTTGACCCTTCAGACACGGGGTCTGAGCAGGTGCAGGTGTAGGACGATATGGCTGGACTCACCCCCCGCTATGTTTAACGTCAGCAATTTGGGTGGGCTGGTGGAGTGGAGCTGTCGAACAATCCAAAAGGAACAATAGTAGAACAACTTTGCCGGGGTGGACAAAACTATAGGATCATTTCTTCTTTATCACAGTTTGCTCCTCTGTTAGATTTTTTTCCCTAGATTGCAGTACCATGAAGAGCAACTGTGCCTGCATTGGTTCTTTTTCAATAAAAAGGCAGCGTGCACGCCTTTTTGTATTAGAGTGCAGCATACACCAAGCAAATGCCTGAGTGAAATCTCTTTTGCCTTTGTGCACTTTTTTCCTCTGCCCACTGACAGGAGATCCCTCAAGACCAGCACTAAGCTCCTCTTCATTAGAACCTGGTTTTCAATTTAAATTTTAATTAGAATGGATGACTAGGATACTTACCATTCGCTGTAATTTCTGCATGCCACTAATCAACAACCAGAAGTATACTTCTTGTTTTTATTTCTAAAAGCTAAATTCCGTTTCTGTAAAAGGTTTGTTGCTGGCAGTTAAAATTATTGTAGCTCATCCCATCTAGTTTCATTTTTGATCAGGATTCATGCTTGCAGAGGGATAGTCTTTTTTTTTCACTCTTTTAATGTAAGGTCACCTAGAACCTGGATTCTTACATTAACTTAGGGCTAGGGTGCAGTTAAGGTTAGGGTTAAACTGCATACATGTGCAGTTCTAAATGTGGGGGTTTTAACACTTTTTTGATCCATTATGATATATTATATTATGCTATATTAATGTATTATCATACACTGGATATAATGATATATGCTTGTTGAGATTCAACTGGAGGATTACACCTTTCTGGTGTTGATTTTACTTGTCTTTTTATCCTTATTTTTTGTTTGTTTTAATTCTGAGACATAGTTTGAATTCTAGATGTCTTCAAACTGGAAAATAAACTACTAGATCTAAATATTACCTATGTGGAATTTCTGGTCCTCAAACTGCTGAAGAAATTTATTTCCAAAGAAAGAAGTGCCGTACAAATGGCAAAGGATTTTATCTAACTAAAAGGCAATATACCTGATTAAGGAATTTCTCAGCCCCTGGCACCCAGAGGCTGCCATAGACAGAGTGAGCTGGTACAGAATAACTTTGGTAGAGGCCACCCAGACATTTGAATCGTCTGATATCATTTCAAGGCTTTTATCACATATTTAGACCAGTGCCTGGAAATCCATCAGAGGCCAGTAGGTATCTTCTTCTGGTTTAGGTTGCTGGTCAGTCCCCACAATCGTTCCCAGCCACCGCTCATTATTGCCGTAATTGCCTGGCAGTAAGACAGTTGGGTCTGTGTTGGAGCGCTAACATCAGAGCTGTGAGTCAGCTTTGGGGCTTCTGAGGCTTTTTCATGTCCTAAAAAGAGCTCAGATCTAACGCAGCTTCTAGTCGGTAGACTTCAACTGAAAAAAAATACCATCTCTACATGTCTGGTTTCTTCCCTCAGTCCAATACCGTGACATCGGTCTCTGCACAAGCTCGGCTAAGCTGCTATCATCCACTCTTCAATCTAGAAATTCACAAAGGTATTCATCCCTTTGTAAGTGTCGAAACAGGCAAGATAAAAACACAGAGACTGTAAATGTCCTGTAGGGAGAACCATTGGGAATTCCACTGGGAATTTTGCCATTGAAGTGAGTAGATCCAAAATTTTGCCTCTTCGTCTTTAATTGCTTTTCAAAAGCTCTAATACTCTCACTCTTAATTTTGTATGAGTATTTGCACAAGAACATCCAGAATACATAGTGGGTTTTTTGAAAGTTCTAAATATTTTTAAAGTCACACACTTGAAAATTTTCTTAATGACACGTTGTAGGAAAGAATAAATGGCAGAAAAGGGAAATCAAATATTCCCTTAGAATTCTGAGTACTGAGATCTAAATAAGTTCACCACTGGCGTGTTACTGGGCCTGAAACTGTGTCACAGGGGTAAGTATGTACAAGAATTTCAGACTGTAGACGAAGCTAGCTAATATGCCACTGCATCAGGCCAGATATTACATTATAATGGATCACACAATTCAAATAACTTCAGAGTTTCTCTCATTTCATAGAAAGATATTATGCTGCTTCTGCGTGCTTAAAGAAAGTACACTGTGACACAGCTATAATCACAAGAAAAGTAATACTCTAACAGGAAAATGAAATAGGACATTATCATGCTGGTAGATAGCAAAAGAAGTGAACTCATCTTTTCTGCAAGTGCATTCCCCAAACTGGAGATAAAAAAAGTGATTTAATTTCTGTAATAAATATTCTAAGAGAAAGAAATCCAACCTTTTGCTTTCTGACCCCAACAATATTTGTTATTCATAATAAAGTGTTTGGATTACTAGCTTCAGCTATTTTTCCTTTTTTTTCTTTAATCTGTTCCTTCGTGTTCTTTTTTTTTTTACAGTGCCTGAATAAGTAACACTATTCCAAGTGTGGCAACAGTAGCTACAAGGGAGCTGTAGAGAAATAAGCAATACAGTCTTACAGCATATATCAATAGTATTTCTTAGTCATTCTCATTCTGGAGCTTCCACTGGGTGCCACCCACCCAGGCACCCTGCTTGGACATGAAGGAGAAGGAGGCATTGCATCGGGCCATGCGATCACCGTGAAGGCAGCACACCTGGATAAATCTGGTTTTCTCCTGAGAGCCAGCAGAAATGAAGGATGGGTGTGAAAGCTGTTTCACGCACACTTTGGCTGAGCTAGTGCAAAGATGGTCACGTTACGAAGTATTATTGAAGAAGGTGGTATCCATCGATGCAATAATTTCTTCAGCCCGTCATCGAGCTAGCGGTTGGTCTCAAGGTATCCAATATCTGCTTTGTTATTGGCATTTATAAATAAGAGAAATTGGTGGAATTATCTTAAAGGAGGGCTTTACTCCCAATTCACATCAGGTAAAACAGGAAATAAATCTCTTCCTTTTGTCTCCCTACACCTGCTTGATTTGAACCCCAGCATGTACTTTCCCTCTTTGCCAATTTTTGTATCCTTGTGTCCAGCAGTGCCCTTCTCTTCCCAGCTTCCTAACCTCACCTGCCCATTCTCTGCCACCGATTAAAGTCCGGTTTGGGTTCCTTATTTCTGTATTGTCTTGTAGAAGCTGAAACGTGCACTCAGGTTCAGATTTAACACTATCTTCATAGCCACGTGCTCTATTCTGGGACAGTGATAGAAATGTTAATTTGAAATTTGAGAGTCCTCCGAAGGAGAAGGACAGATTCTGCCTAATGCAGCCTCCCTTCTCAGTTCCCCCGAGGTGACAGTCCGCTCCCAGGGGTGCGATTCAAACTGCCACACTGAGGTCTGCAGTAGTGACCTGTGTTGCATGCAAAGACTTTTGTATTACAAGATCATCTCTCGCCTTTAGAAACATTAATTTTTAGAAACACAAATGCTATTTACTGGGAGGTGCTTACTTCCAGCCTGTGTCTTCCAGACCAAAATCAACAAGAGGGAGACAGCTCGTATTTTTTCCTTCACTGAGACAGAGGTAAGGGAAGATCCATCCTGTTCTCAAGTGTGATTTCCTGATCTATAACCAGTTCCCTCACCTGCAATCCACTCTGGCACATTGATCTTTGTGCATTTAAAATATCAGTAAAATAGATTGCAGTTCCATCCCCAGTTTTTCCGCCATCCTGAAAAGATGTGACACCCTCCAAGTATAGGATGTGGCTAATTGAAGGCATTGAGTTGAGCAGGCAGAGCGCTAAGGGAATCTTGCGCCAAGCCCATACACTGCCCAGCGCTGGTCCTGTAAATTTTGTGCATGAATTATTTCAAAAATGTGCTTTTCCCATCAGTCAAACATCTTCTGGTGCGTATCCCTGTATATCAATGACGGTTGTCTGTTTCTGTGAATTTTACAATACTTGTTTATTTTATGGTAGCTTGTGAGGCTGTTCAATTTTCACTGCTGTTATGTGACATTCTCTTGTGCAAGGTATCACTTTACTGTTGTTCTTCTATTATTTTTTTTTAATGTGCATGTGTTCACAAAGCAGCCTTGAGAATAGCATGCCATGATCATTTTTCCTTACAAATGAAGGGAATAGCTGACTTTTCCTATTCATTTTCCAAATGTCACTTCATAAATTCACCTGGTTTATAACCACTGAAACCATCCTGGGTAGGTTCTGCTGTTTACTTATTTCCATAAGCAAACTTTTAAACTCATTTGTCCTGTTTCTAACATTTTCAATACTCTTTCTTTGAAAGCTTCAAAGACAACTCAGGATAATTAGTTTAAATCCCGAAATCCCATTTTTCTTTGTGGGTTGTCTTGATATTTTTGACTATGGGGATGAAATGTCAGCTATTTATAGACTTTTTTTAAAAAAAAACAAAGTATGAAAATATTTTATCCCTAAAAAATAATTATGCTTAAAAATAATCCTTTACTATACCCCCCCCAAAAGTCTCATGCAATGTACCTCTCACTCTCTTTTATATCAAATGTGTTCAGTTTAGAAGACTGAACATGAAGCGTCTTAAGATCTAACATTTTCAGATGGATCTGGACTTTTTTCTGCTACTTAAAATTTTATGTAGTGCAAAGAGGGTGCTCTGGGAATGCTTGCCAGCACCTTTGCTAGCAACGCAGAAGAGAATTTAGCTCGTTCCTCCAAAGCTCTGCACTAGCTCTGCAGTACTAGTCTTGGTAAAAATGCTTAACGTATATGTAGTAAAGCAACTTGAAATCCTGACCTTACAGCAGTTGAAGAAAGCCTGGCCGTTAATTTTGAAAATGTTATATGCTCTCTCGCTAATTTAGCAGTGCATGTTGGCATGTGACTAATGAAAAGAACTGCTCAAATTGGTTTACTTGACTGGGGCTTGGATCTGTGCAGATTTCAAAATGTATGGAATATATGTGCTTTTACATTCATTTTTCCCTTGTGACTACAGTAGTATAAAACATTGAATCTTTATTGGACAGTTGTTTTGTTTAGGACAATGGTCTTATCCTTAAATGAACAATTCACACGTCAGAGTGGTATTTTCTTCATGGACATATTGCCAAATTTATATTGAAATCCACTTTAATATCTATTCTTCCCTTGCTTTATTTTTGCATGTTTATTTTATGTGCCAGGGGTAGATATTCTGAGTGGCCCAGAGATGATATTGTAGCAGAATTGTTATTACCCTGGCTATTTTAGATCTAACTGCACACTAATTTTTCAAAGCTTTTGATTATTTGTCATTAAATGTATGTGAAAGTTGCACTTGGGTAATGGGACTGATGTGTTTATAACATGCAAAAAAGACTCACTTGCATTTCAACAGTGTATTTGACTATGCTGGTATTTATTTCGAGAATATAAATTTCCCAAATTGATGACCCCACATCTGTGTGTGTTATTTCATCCTGGTGAAAGGTTGCAATATTTTCCCCAAAGAAAATACATCCCATATTTCATTTCCTCATGCAGCTACTGTTGAGAGAGGGGTTGGGTTTTTTCAAACTAGGAGCTCAAGAGGATGTTTGTTTTCTTATTTGTTTATTTGTTTAAAAGAGTTAGGTTGTTATACTTAAGTGTACTGCCCTGTTTCTTTCAAAGTGAATGGAAAACCAAGCTTCTAGTTAACTTGAATGTTTGAAAGGCTTTTTTTCTGAAAAGGCGTATTCTTCTGTTGGAATTTTATATTTCCTTATCTTCAGCAGGGCCAGACTTTAAAGGCCTGAAAGCAGCTCCCATTGATTTTTCTGCAAGTCCCTAATCAAGTATCCGAGAAAGAAATTTGACCCTAAATAAGGATTTCTAGGGCAAGGGGGATTTGTCCGGGCAGTCTGTTTCTGAAGGAAGAAAGCTATATTCTTTCCTCTCTTGAAAGGCAGTTGATGAAAGAAACATAAGGAACGGCTTGGCAAAAGGGAAACAAAAAGGTTCTAAACTGCAGGTAGAAACAATATATCTTTTGATAAAGCTAATGTTGCTTTGTGTTAAAAGCAGAGTTCAGACTGCCGGCAGTTACACTCTTTGTGCGGTGATTTCCTGCCTCACGCCATCAAAGACTCGCAAGCACCATGTTGAATAAACCACCACTCAAAAAGAAAAACAGGGGGAAAAAAAAAAAAAAGCCAAACCCCGAAGGTAGGAGATGATGAACAGGTATTGCACTGTCTTTTATAGAGAGGGGGATGCAGATCTCGAAGAGCAAGGTGACGGGGACAGAGTCACAGTGGGCTGGTGGGGTTTGGCCACCGCGGTGCCTTGCCTCCGAGCAGAAACACAGCGCAGCTTTGAAACGCTGGTCTGGTGTTCAAGCAAAAAGCCCCCGGACCATCGTGACCCCGGCGAGAAGGTAAAAGAAGTGTTTGGACTTGGATGTTTGTCCAAAGGTATACCCGCAGAGATACCCCAACTAAGTAGTTGCCCATTTCCCTTTTTTTAAATGGTTTCTTCCTCTTTGGAGCTTGGTTTTGGTTTTTTGTTGTTTTGGTTTTGTTTTTGTTTTTTTCATTTTTTTTAAACCACATTCCTAACCAAGATAGTTTGTGATGTAAAAATCAACAAAACAGAATCCCAAACTTCTGAGCAAATATTCTATCTGCTACCCCAGCTTCGATAAGCTAACAGCTCCATTTCAAATAAGTCATTTATTTTTGCCTATTATGGTTTTAAGGAATAGGTTACGTTTAGCATGCTTGTATTAAAAAGGGGCTATTTATCTATGTTCTTTTTAATACAACATGGGGAAAGTGATTAAAAGTCAAAATAAAATGGAATATTTATTATTTTGCCCATCTGTTACTTACATTTGTTTTTTGCATCCCTGGACAAAGTGGAAAATAAGTTTGCATTAATTAATTCAAGCAATTCTCTGTTGTACTATCCAAACACGATGTGTAATATTTGCAGCCTATTTCAGGTCTCAAAATATGTGAAGGGAAATGATCCAGATATATTTGAACAGGTGTAGTGATAACTTTGCAGGGTATATTTTAGGGGTGAGGGGGGTTGTGGTTTGGGAGTTTTTTGGTTTGGTTTTGGGTTGTGTTTTGGTTTTTTTTATTTCCTGGTGTAATTGCCTTCACACACACACACACACACACACACACACACAAAAAAACCCCCACCCTATAAAGATAACCACTGAACTTCCTCCTTGCTATCTGCAGTTAAGTTGGAAACAATGAATTCTCTGTACTTCTTGCCCCTGCCCTGTATGACAGCACCATATCTTTGATGCTAGATTTCCAGTAGGTAACCTTGTTACTTTGATGAAATGTCTTTGAGAGGTGGGTTCACAGTAGAGTTCGCTAGTCTTACTGTCATAAAATAGGAATTTTAAAAGAAACAACAAAAATGTAAGCTGCTTGCTCTTTAGGCTTAAGGAAGGCTTTGTTTCACTCCAAAGCCTGCAGATTTCATGCATAACCCAAACAGAAATTATTTTCCCATTAACTGGGTTGCTTTTCCTGACTATTTTATGTTATTTTATTTTATTTCTTACTAGCTCATTTTAGATCTGTGTCCAGCAGCTAGTACAGAGAGCAGGGCACATCACCACTTGTCTCCACATGCCACTGCCACTCTCTAGGTTGGAAGAAGAAAAGGACCCAGTATGGCTCCTACTGGGATCCTACCAGTTCCCAGTGGGATGTCAGGACGATCTGCTGGTTGAAAATTTGGGAGTCAGCAGAGTTCTAGCATCTACTGTAAAGAAAGCCACTATTTCATTACGTGGCTTGTGGCAACTCGCCAGCTTTTCTTCTTAGCAGTCAACCTTGCTGTTAAGTTGTGGAAAAGCAAAACCTTGTGGAAAAGCAAATATTTCATCTAAGCTAAATTGTCTCCGGTAAACAAATTTTTTAAAGTTAATTTGCTTGAGGTTTGCCATTATATTCAAGAGAGATTTGTCAAACCTTTTTCTTGTTTCCGTGTGTAATTTTAGAAACTCCAACTAGTGAAACATTTTTACAGCTAAATAAGTAGTTCAGCTTCACTGGGGAGTAGGCTACGGAGACTGCAAGCACTGACAGTTTTGCTGAGATAGTTTCATGGCCCTCTAGCACAAAGTGATGAGCAAAGAAAACACCAACTCTTGATTAAAATGAAATCCACTTATTTAACAGTCTTACTTTTAATATCAATTTAACCTTCAACTAGCCAGTGTGAAAGCAGATGCAACGTGGCGTGTCTTGCTGGTATGCATTAAGCCCTTGAACGCTTCCATTTTAATTTGGAGCTGAAGTTTGACCTCATTTAAAGTTTTCCATTCTTGTAATTATAAATTGGATGTATTCCAATGGCTAGTGTTACATCAGATATACTTTTTAAATGAGTTCCAGATTTTTAGTTCTTGTCACAAGATCTGTCTTAGCAACCCATGGGTGACAAGAGCGAAGTCTGTTCCCGTCCTCACTGGAAATCTGAAAGTTGATTTCCAGACATAGGAAGTGCTGGTTCCCAGCAAAACATTCAGAGATGTCAGCTTGCCAAAATTAACTCATCGTGCTGGTGGCAGAGGGCATTTTACTTGCAGGCATCTATTTTATAGTCACATTCCCCATTGTCTGCTTGTTCTTGGGAGGAGCTGGTGGAGTGAGAGCCGACTTTCTCCTGCCCCGCTGCCGAAAGGCTTTGTCTGACCATTAAAGAGAAAGCAGTTCAGTGAAACTGTTTCAGTTTCAAGTACGTCAGCACATTCGATCATGACACATCAACTCCTCCTTTACAATAGAAAACTTCCTTGAATGTTCATGCTGTGGTTTTGCATTGCAAACCAGCTTCCTTTTTACGTGGGAATTCATAGATTTAGCTTACAAAATTCCTCTCTGCGGAGGGCGGCAGGTTTCTGGGGTGCCAGGCTGGGAAAGGGGGAGCGAATGCCCTCCCGCAGGAGCACGGACCATCTCCTCGCCGGCTGCTCCAGGGCAAGAAGTGTCTCTTGGACCTCTCGGCCCTTGCTATGAGTGTGGAGCAACACGTCTGTTCAAAACCAGAACCAAACCGAAGGCCCTGACAAAACTGAGCACTCCCTGCTCTCCCCTTGGAGAGAAGAGCGGAGAGGGAATAAAACGTAAATAGCAGGTATTAAACGTGGTGCTGAACACGTGGCTGGAGGGTATGCCTATGAGACCTACAATATATACTGATAAAGAATATAAATACATAGTAGATAATGAAATTATATAGATAAATATAAATTAACAATGTTTGACTTCCTATTCATGCTATGCGGTAGTATTATTGTTA
Organism: Astur gentilis; assembly: GCF_929443795.1. NCBI lineage: Eukaryota > Metazoa > Chordata > Aves > Accipitriformes > Accipitridae > Astur > Astur gentilis. The sequence continues at coordinate 14,492,172 of NC_064913.1, forward strand.
AAAGAACTAGTACAATGTGTTGTTTAAAAACGAAAAGCAGGCATGTTTTGTCAGGATGATTTAAGACCATATAGAGTAAAAATAATCTATCATAGAGAAGAATTACGCTTCGGCTGGAGACGAGACTAGCACGCGATCGGCAGGGGTTAAGTACTGGCAGTGCAATGTGTTACCACCCGGCAGAGGAGCTGCCTTAATTGCCCCCGTGAGCAGGGTGAGCCTGGTTCAACTGGGAGGTAAAGCGGGTTAGTCCAAATCTCGATAAAATAGACTGAGGTTAACGCAGTTAGGAAGAAGTTTCAGCCACTGCGTTTTGGCTCATCATTGGGGAAGGCTCTATCAAATCAAAGTTGGGGTTTGGCCACTCAACTGAGAGGCGGTAAGTTATTAAAGCTGTTGTAATTTGGTCTCGTTCGCTTGAGAGCTTTTGTCTGTCGGTGCCTCTGGGGGCGGGTGGGAAGCGACTCGCCGGTCCCGCGGATGCTGAGCGGGACATGGGCATGCAATATCGTGGTTTCTTACAGCCCAGCCATTCGTACAAGGTTACTTTGCCCTCATGGTTTCTTTTGTTTTATTAGTGTTGTTCCCCCACTTGGTTTTGGACAATCGAGAGTACGTTTCTTGGTGGTTTTCCCTGGGAAAATGTACACAAGATCTTCTGGGAGGAGAACCATCCTAGCAAGTCACTGGAAAAAAAACCCACGTGCCTCTTGCATGAGCCAAACCTCGAACTGGGATTTCCACTATATTTAAACAAGCTATGATCTCTGCTTATCAGAAATCATATCTCAGTGGAGACTTTATCAGCCATACTCAGTATGGCCCATTACGGTTGGCAATATGACCCTTTAAATCAAAATTATTTTAGGAGGTTATTTGTTGCTGGAAATGAAAAATGATATATTCTAAATGGGCTTCTAAACTAAGGAAATAAAGGACTTGGTGTTTCATTGCTGGATTTGGAAACTCTCCAAGGAAGATTTTTAAAGTCTATATCTTGTTTACAGTGTGTTCTCACTCACATATCAGATAAAATGTTATGTTTTCTTACCTTAACAGTTACTGATGGAAAATGTTTAACAAACAGCCTCACACAGGAATTTACAAAAAATAATGTCCAGGAGAATATAGAAGACAGTTCTATCTAAGATGAACAGTGTAGCTCATCAAAGTAGAAGCATTTCATTTTATTTATTTTTACCATCAGTTTGGATGTAAATTCATGAGGCTCACACCAAGTTTGAATTTGGTTCATTTTGTCTTATCTTTTTTTTTAAGACAAGAAAATGAGAACAAAGCCATTAATATCTCCAGTTCATGTTCGCCTCAGTTTATAATGACATACCAGGAGACTCATAAGGACTAGAAATAAATGGCTGCAAAACCCCTCTGTGTTCTTTTTCTTCTTAGTAGGCAATTGTACAGTCAGAGTTGACTTTTTACTTCGACTGGTGTATGAAAAAAACCTGTATAAAGCGTTGAAGATTCTATTCAAAAATCAATCAAGCATCTTCCAGACATGAAACCCCCAGTTCACATCCACCTTATGTTGTAAATGATAAAGCAGGAGCAATTTCACTCTCTTGTTACAGTTTTGAAAAAAATTTGTGAACTTTATGCAGTAAGATTTTAGCACCTATGTTCTGAAGGTGTAATCCTTACAAGAGTAGCAATTTGCCAAACTTGAGTAATTTTTATGGTTTTTAATAGAGCTGATGGTTTTGGTTTGTTTCGCAGTCTGAAAGTGAGAGATGAAAATGAAGATGGAGATGGAAAGGGGTTGTCCGTTATAGTGGTAGCTGTACCGTATTTATGAAGCCTTCTAAAACCAGTATGTACAGAGCCATCTTTTCAACAACTATTAAAAAGTTGCCAGCGAGTGGCCAACAACTGCATCGACCTGCAGACTGGAAAGTGGAGAGGGGTTGCTCTATCCAGGGTGAAAAGCAAACCCATACAGGGTTTGTGGAAGAGGCAGGGCATCATCCAAAAGATTTTTGTTAATTGCAGATCTCCCTAACCTCGAGCGTATGCATAATAAACCGTGTCTAGTTAAGGAATCTCTTTGCTGAGCGTTTATTCCTTGTTTGTAACCTAAGTAGTACATGACTTCTGGGTTAAATACAGCCTTTTTGGTATCTATTGTCAATTCTATGTACAAACGCGTGGCTGCTGGTTGGTTTTAGTTGGGACAGACTGGGAAAGATGTATCTTTTCGGCTGGGGACATCAAGCACAGCATTCTCAGTTAAAGTAGCTAGCGGATCTTTTTGACGTGATGCTTCTTTAAATCCTTATAGATTTTTAAGGTGAGACTTGGCAAGGAAGCTCTACCTATAAACAGGTAATAAAAGATTAATGGCTTTTTTACCTAATGGTTAACTAAATCTTACAGCATACCTCCTGACAGGTTACTTATGTTGATTCTGTTTATGTCCTTGTTACCACTTGTACTTTGTAGCTGCCTTTTGCTTCACCTCATAAACATGTGGGACACTTTACGCTCATGCATCAAGTATGTGATTCGTTAAACTCTCTGGTAATCTCTTGCCATTTGTGTATAAAAATGGATGCACCCAACCCCCCTGAGATTCACCCCAAATAATTTTATGGCAATAATAGAATTATGAACACCCACTTATATATAACTGATAATAAAATCTTATCTAATTTTGAAAGATACTGTAAATTCTGTATTAGAAACATTTTAAGTGATGATACTGAAAAAAACCCAACCCCAAACTCCTCCCAAACAGTATATAAATCAGGTGTGTTTTCTGTAAATTTTCCATATAAGGAAATCATTGTCTAGTTAACCAGACAGCAACGCTAGAGCATTAAAAAAGGTAAATTGTGTAAGTACTATATGAAATGATGGCTGTTGCTCCATTTTGAACTGGGGAAGAGAATGAATAGTCTAGTAGCTAGTTGGGCTTGAAAGATGAGATCTTTTTCCCAGTACTGCACTTTGGGTAAATCACTCTTAGGCTGGGCTACGTTTCATCGGACTCTGATCTAATATTAAGACGTCTGAGTTTGAGCCGACGACTTCGCACTGCCCTGGCAGGAGAGGTAGAGACAAGGATGTTTCCAGAGGGTTAGTCAGCGGATGAGCCTGGGGTGACATCTCACTTTAGCTCCTCGAATTAGGGCAGACAAACATCGTGCTTTGTTTCTCTGACTCATAGGATAATGGCAGAGAGAGGCTGGGCGGTAAACCTATTTAATCCAGAGAGGTACTCGGGAAGCCTGCTGTTGGAGGCAATATCGGTATCTCAAATGGATACGCAGACAGATTTTGCCAGGACGTTCCCAGACAGGAGAGCACTTCCAGGTGTTCTGGGATTTGTTTTGGTTTATTTTTAGGGTCTGTTTGTTCAAAGTATGAGTGAGGTTTTAATTGAGTGGGAACTTGGGAGAATAAAGCTCCTTTGGTAAAATAATTAGCATTAATTAATGTTAAGTGAGAGAAAAGAAATTTACTGCTCATGCCATGATTATGAATAAACCACTTTTGTGGGAACTTTAAAGAAATGTTCGCAATTTCGTTAAGAATGTAAATCTTGAAGCTGCTGAGCTGCTGTGAACTAACTCAGCTGGAGGTGGGGAAAAAGAATCGGGAGCAGCAGTTTTGCACTGATCTGGTTCTTTCTTATTCACATACCTGATCAATTTACAAAGTTCCCACCCCACAGATAAAGAAAATTCCTCTTAGAATAGGTGTTATCAGATTTATAATAACTGAAAGCAGATTGCAGCATTCACAGAAAGCTAGGATTTTTATTTTAGATAAAATATTAAATAGAAAGTATAGCATTTAACATTTCAGTTTGTATACATTGATTTAATTTTTATATCACCGTTTTATTGCCATTTTTGATACCCCTGTGAAGCTGTTTCATGAAAACCCTTTCTTTCAGTTAGAATTCATTTTTCCTCTTGGTTTGCATGGTAAGGGGCATAGTTACTTGTATTGAACATGAGTATTCATAGCAACAGATTTCAATTTTGCAAGGAAATTCCAAGTACCTATGAAGAACCTTAATACGATATACTTTAAATTCTAAGGAGGGCACTATCTAGTCTGGAGCACAGTTTAGTGGTTCTGGAAAATAAATTGATGGAAATAAATTAAAAGTTAACTGAGTTTTATTTAATTATCATGTTGCTAAAGTTTTAAATGGCAGATGTCACTTGGAATAGATCCTATTCTCCAGATCCACAATCAAAATAATCAATAAAACACTTTAGCTTCAATGCTTTCTCTGCATGTAGAAAATAGAAATTCTGTCTCCCGTCTGCAATGTGCCGCTCCTGATTCTTATGTGTTAAAGGTGCTGTTTTCCATGGTGAAAATTAAGAAGAAAACGTTTTCTGTATCCCTAGCTATTTGAGCCTCCTCCAACGAGCCGGCTGGCTCCAGCATTTTCACACAGATGCAGGCAGTGATAGTCAGTTGGCTCCGAAAGTGCTGCTGCTCAGTTTTGGGTGCAGTTCTGGCCACGCTCAGGCTGGGATTTTTCCATACAACAGCACTGTCCTTTATCACCTGTATAAATCCCAGAAGGAGTAAGAGGGGATAAGTGGGAGAGGGGGATGCACACCCAGGATTTCATGGGAATAGCAGCCATTTCTGTACTATCTGTCTTAAAATGGAGACCAGTCAAGGTTTGCTCATTCTACAGAGAGATAATTTTCTGCTTGAGATCCCGCAAATTAATTGCCAAGTGTCTCAGCTATCCCAGGAGAGGCGGTGGAAGGTGTATTGACAGTACCTGCAGATAGCCGGGAGAGATGAGCAGTTAATGGGATTCACCAAGTCACCTCCCCGACGGGGGAACGCGCTTCTGGTCTTAACTTAAAAATCAAATTCACCCGTCGGAGAAGCTCTCTGGCTTTGCAGGCGAGGGGTTTCTCTCCGCACCCAGGATTTCTACGCTTAACTGCATGATTTCTTCCCAAAGTCAGGGGAATTTGTCTTGGTCGAGCCTTGTCCCCATCACGGCAGTGCGGTGGTGAGCAAGAGCTCTCCTTGGGACAGGCAGCGGAGACTGCCCTGCTGGGGCTCCTTCCCATCCCAGCCCTGGGAATGGGGTTTGGGAAGGGCTGGGAAAGTTCCCTGTGGCGATGATACAGGCTGTAAAAGGTGGATCTAAGTGATTATATGTTTCAGAACTACCTGAGCAACGGGCAGCAGCGCACTCAGTTGCGGCAGGTGGGAGCGCTGCGTCCATTCCTCGTTAATCCTGGGAATGTATCAATTAAAAGCCGGGAAACTACCGTCTCCCAAGACTTTACTGGTGAGGCTTGCCAAGGGAATGAAGGAGCGTCGCCCGTTTTAGCACGCTGGCGCCTGTGAAATCTGCGACCCCTTCAGAATCAGGGTAATTTTGAGCAGCCCCTGCCCCGCTGGGTGGTGGAAGCAATTCCCCACATACATAAACCCGGTGCCACTGCAGACTCCAGCACATTTCAGTGCCAGCGTCACGCAATTTGGGAAGGTTTAAAGAACGGTGGAAGCATGTGCGTGCACAGGGCTGACAGCCAGACATCAAGGTAAGGCGCTAACGTTCGCAGGTTGCATTCAGCAGTGCAATTCCCCAGAGAGCAACCTGGGGGAGTTCAGCAGCCGGTGGAGTAAGGAGGTGTTGAGGATTCAGGTAAAGTGTGTGCAGCTGGGCAGACAAGCCTGGGTAGTAGTGATGTGGGTGAAAACCTAAGTGTGCTACAGATTCCTTGCTCACCAATTTTACCCAGAAAAATATATAGAAAAGCAAGGTCACTGTCAACAACTAATTCAAGCAGAATGAAAGCCTTAAGAAATCAGGATTGTTTCTTGGATAACAAATAAGACGCTCTTCTCATCTTAATATTTTTAGTAATGCCCATGAGATTTGGTGTCTTGGGCTGTGAGAGAGGGGTGATAGATATTAGATTGGATCAGCTGAACATATAGAGAGAAATGCTGCAAATCAATTTTCCTCGATACGTGGACACGTATACCAAGTGCTATAATATTGCCACCCCAAATGAGTGCCTGTAAGTCTTAGCAAATACTGCGCTTACCTGTGTGTGGGGGTGCCCGACGTGTCTGATGAAATAAGAAATGTTACAAGCTCTCATCTGCAAGTGAAAATGAAGCAAAGTCTTTCTCAGGTTTGAAAAGTTCCATTCTATGAATTTTTCAAATCGTCATTGCCTTTTCAAACCGCTCTGCACCGTCTGGGAAGGGCGAGTAAAAACGTTCACATCTCACACTTCAGCTTGTTTACACGAGAATTCAGGTTGGTCCTGCAGGCCCAGGGGGCTCAGCTAATCACCTGGACCATATAGTGAAACAACCTCCAAACTGTTCAAAGTTCATTCATCGCTACTCCTCAGCGACACTAATGAGTACAATTATGTCTTTGCAGCTGGGGAGGGGGCAGCGGCACTCGGCTCTGCGCCGTGTTTCGTACCCTGCCAGGCACGACGGGCTCCCCGCGCCAGGTTCTCCGTCCCCCCCGCCGAGCCTTTCTCTCCGCTTCCAGCCGCCCTCCTTACCTGCTCTCCCGGCTCTTCCCAGCTTCTTCTTCCAGCTCCGAGGCTGTCGTCGGTCCCAGCTGGGGCACTCCTCACCTCGTGGGTGCCAGCCGGCGTGTTTCAATTACTAAAGCTAACAAGCGACTTGACACCTTTCCCAATTATGATGTGCAAAGACGTCACGCAAAACAACCCCCAAACTCTGTAAAAGTTTTGCTTTTACAGAAGTAGCAATGGAAAGGGCAAAATTTTCCAAGAGGCAGGAAAGGGGCCGTGGGAAGGAGGCTGACGAGAGGCGTGAGGGCACGGAGCAGGACCGTACATCTGATGGGACTTTGCCTTGCACCACGGCTGGGCTGTGCAAGGCGTCCGAATGCCCCCTCTTTGTGTCATCAGCCGCTCCAGCGGCTCTTTTGGGAATATGTGTGTGGGGAGGAGGACATTTTAAATGTCTTAGCCTACTTCCTGCATGGAAAATGACCAGTCTTTGGAAATTTAAGATCGGGCCTCTGAAGAACTTTGCTAGCTTCTTCCCTAATCACCCTCTTTCACACCCGTACCCTCCAGAGACCCCTTTGTATTTGGATCTTTCCTGCCAATGGGCTAAGGATGGGGTTATATATGTTTTTGGTAAATAAAGGTGGGAAGGAACCATTTCAGCTGGGCTTAGCCACATCTGTCAAACAAAGTGTGTGTAAGCATAGCTAATTACAGAAAGAGGACCCTAATATTTGCCTAATTTGGAGGTGAATTTCCTTGGCAAAAGGGGAAACCAACTGAGATGAATCTAGACAAGGAAAACGGGTCTACACTAATGCATCCTTAATAGACCTCCCCAACAGATGTATAAGAGAATCTATTTTCTTGCTCAGATACCTATTGTCTATGTGTATGTATATACATATACAATCAAAGCTTTATACCGTACCATGCCGTGTTTTCCTAATACAATTGCCTACTACTGTCCTGCTGAATTCCTGCCCCCAGCTCCTGCTTTCTTCTCTCCCTGGGAAATATGGATTTGCAGTGTCTGACAGGTCCACATTGACCTTAATAGAATTACTTCCAATCTATGCTGGCGTCGATGAGAGGGACGTCTTGTCCTTTTCTGTGCCTATTGTCAGCAAAAAAATCGTTCTTTCATAGTTGCTACAGTATGTGAATGGGGAGTGTCTGGGATCCTATTGCAGGTATTGGGAATTTGAAAGTGAAAGGATTTTACCTGTGCGACTCTAGTTGGTCTAATCTATAAGAGAAATAGAATTTCTTTGCCGATCAAACTTAATTTCATTAGCTAATGACTCATGTAATTAAAAGCAATGTGTCCATTTTCCTGTCTGGCCAGACAGCTCCTGGTGGGTGTTGCTGATGCCACCAAATGAAGGGGACCGCTGGGAGCACAAAACGAGTTGGAGAGGAACCGAATACTGATGGCCTCTTTGCAAGACAAGTTCTCTGCACTGTAGACATCTACAGCTTCTTTTTATGAAGTATGATCTCCGGGCTGGGCACCTTCTCCGATGATAATCCTTAATTTAAGAAGCATGCTGTCACAAGAGAGAGGAGCGAATAGGAAATTGCTAAGGATATTTTCTCTTCCTAAAACAAGAGGTATTTTACTGCGAGAGAGATGTAAATCACAGTGGGGAAATTGGCCAACTGAACTACCAGGGGGCTAGATCTGGGGAAGAATTAAATTTAGTCTCTTTATTACATACCTTATGAAGACGCCACATTTGAGATGCAGGTACGAGGATGGCAACCTCGTGTCTCCTGTACCCCCAGCCACAACGAGCTGCTCCTCGGGTCCCTTTTGGGGTGCCGGCTGCCCTGCAGGTCGCCTGCCCCAGGATGCGTTAGCCTCCCCCGAGGCTCGCTGCCTGCTTGGACAGAAAGTCAGGTCCCCAGGGCAGCTCCGAGGCAACTTTTGTGAGCCAGTCCAATTTCCCATGGATCCTGCAGCTCGCAGTGCCTCCAATGTGCTGCTGCCAGGGCCGGGGAGCAAAAAGTGAAAAGTTTGTTTTCTATAGCTTTAGCCAACAGAGGAGTCCTAAAGACATATTTTTTTTACCTTTTTGTGATCTTGCACAGAAGGAGATGACTTGCAAATATGTCCCTCTATGCTAGATTCTATTTCTTTAGTTCCATGACGTTCTGCATTGTGTATTTGCCAAGTAATTCCAGGTTGTAATTCATTCTAAACAAAGGGGTTTGTGTGGTGTTTATTCTTTAATGATTGGACAGTGGATTAGAGCAGACTTTTGGCAGAGATCCTTCAAACTTGTTTACATTTCCATCTGTCTCTGCATCTTCTTGAGGTTTTTCAGGTTATTGTGTATGTACCTTATTTCATATTCCTGAGAGGAACAGGCATTTTAAAAATAGAAGTAAATGAGATATTTCAGGTTTTGAAATTTCACACTTAGGTATTCCTCAGTGTCTAACAGGCAGTTTTTTAGTTGCCTTAGAATTCTGAACACTTTTGTTTCTTCTACAGCTAATTTATTATGCCCTCCTTGAGAAAACCAGATTGCTTGTTTTTTAGCCTTTAAATGCTTTGGTATAGCTTTTAGTCGTTGTCTTGCATTAATGCGGTGGATCTATAGTTAGGGAGACTAAGAAATATTTCGCTTTCATGTGTTGGCTTCAACACTTTGAAAAATAGATCTTAGACTTGGTGTTTCATATTCATCTCCATTTTGCTTTTGAACACGCATGGAAAAGTGGCATGGTAATTTAAGTTGTTTTGGCAGGGAATTTGCTAGTAGCCTTTACTCCCTGAAATGCATTTGGAAAGGCCTTTTTATTCTTTGAAAAATGTCACAGCATCATTACAGCCATGTAGAGTTATTAAATATATATTTTAATGGAAGCTATGAACTGTTATTTTCCCTTGGATGCACATCTGTATGTGTATGGGGGGGGGGGGGGGGATTGACAGGCTTTTCTTCTGGAAGTTGCCATTCTTCTTGTTGATCTGAATTATTGTGTAATAAATTTCTTTTTCTTTTTTTTATGGCATGAAACCTCCCTTCCGTGTGTTTATACTGCCTTGCAGCAGCCCAAGTGTTTTAAATGTCACAGTGAGCAGTTCAAGGTATCTATGTGATTTGATCACAGAGTAGTTTTCAACTGTTTCTTTTGGGCATGATAGTAACCTAATCTCTGATAGGACTAAAGGCACGCTGACAAACCAGATGGTTTTTGCTATTTGAAATTTGGATTTTAGAGATTTTTATGTGTTGAAGAAATACGGCATTGCCGATCTTAGAAATGCGAGTAATGGAATTTTTACACACTTTATCTGAAATAGTAGCGTTCTTTCAAACTACCTGTTTGTGAAACCCACTCTAGCTCTGCCAGCTCAAGAGGGGAGATCAAATTAGGACATCTCAGAAAGCTTACTGTTCAAATCAGGTCTATTTAAATGTCATTCAACCCAACAACCAGAAACAATTCGCTGTTGAGAGTCTTCGGCATGTATATCCAACATACAATACGCACATACACTGTGTTTTGCTTTGTCCTTGCATGTAAGGGTGCATCGTTTAAAAGAAAGAGATACACAGCATCTACTTCTGGACTGCAGTGGTAGAAACAAGAGATATGCCTGTTCAGGTATCTCGCTGAAAAACGACAGCTTGCTGGTGCCGGACATCTTCCGTAGCTGCAATATCATCACTAAAATATCCCTAGCTTGTTTAACGGTCTCAGGGGACACCCCTGTCGGGGTCCCTCTCTGTGCAAGCGGTTGTCAGCAGGAGTGAGCCTCCCCTCCCGTTCCCGACCTCGACCTCGTGCTGATGCTGCACGTTGGGAAGATGAGGCTGGAAAATCAGGATTAGAGACCAGAGAGGTTGTTTGCATCCAGGTAGGGTGTCATCTGCTTTCAAAGCTGCAGGAGAAAACCTCTCCAAAATGCAGAAACTTCTGGTTCAAGTTCAAACAGGCTGTTGAAGAGAGATGGGGAAGTGCTTGGCTGAGTCGACCGATCCAGAGTAGATTAATTTCTTTTCCTGGCTGCATACATCTATCTCTCTATAAAATAAGAACAATAGAAATGACCAAGAGTAATGATGTCTCCTCTCATGTTATAACAATGCCATGTCCTAAATCTCTCCAGGCAGCAGCACTGCTCACTCTGTAGGTCATTCTGATGGCAACAAGTTTAGAAGGAATATCATTTACGGGGGGGAAAAGGACAAACTTTTAGATGCGCAGGTTCTTTTCTAGTTCTGAAACAGAATGAAGAAAGGGTCTTCTTTACATCTATTGTTGCTGTCAAGCTCTTTGGGCTGGATTTTTTTTTTTTTTTTTTTTATGTATTCCCTCCAGAAACTCTTACTTCACAACAAGACATTCAAAGGTAGCCGGAGATATCTGAGCAGGGCTCGTCCCACCGTCCATCACCTCACCCAACAGCCAGGCTGGAAGACAAAGAGGGGACGCGATGGTTTTCGGCTGGGACCTGCGCGGGTCTGTGTTAGGCTCATACAGGGAAGGCACGCAGGCTCTCGCCTCCCTGCCGCACAACGTCAGGCTTAGCTCTGGATGTTGAACAGGACTTTGTTTAACAATCCAGGGCTGTGAAAATAGCTTTTTTGTGTGTGTGCGAGTTGCATGTGCAAATAGCTCATCTGGGTCTAAAAGGACACAGAATTTATTTATGCACAGCTCCTTTTTTATACTGTTATTCACTGCTGTTATGAGAGTCCAGGTTTAACATTATTTTGGGGTCGTTTCCCTGTACATACTGCTTCTGTCCGTCCATGTACCTAGTCTGTCACTATTAGGTAACAGAAAGATAATCTTTGCACTTTTAATGGGTTTCCTTTTATTTTAAATGAAAAAATATTTTCCAAAATAGGTGGAACGCTCGCTCTCTTTGATGCCAGCTCAGTATACCACCGAGTATCATCTTAGCTTATATCTTCACTACTCTGTGGTGGGATTTCAACAATAAACTGTTCATTTCTGCCAGTTTTTTAACTTGTCACCCTCAGAGATGTTTGAAAGAGACTTTTGATTCACAAAGTTTTATATGTATTTTAGATGATGAAAGGCCAGAATTTTACTTTTATGTTTCAGCAATAAATGTGGAACCCTCTGAACTTTTTTTAAATAGCAAATCTTATTAATTGTAGATGAAGGATTAAAGGAGATTTAAATAAGAGAAGCTAAAATGATTACATTAGTGGTGGCCCTGGCCGCACATTCCTTATCTGTTTTGGTGGGTTTTTTTAATTTTCTGTGTCTGTCCCACAGCATTCTGTTCTCTGATAGCATCATTTCTGACCTCTTCCCAGGGGTTGTTTTACCAGCTCCTGACCACGGCATCCTGAATGTATCCATCAGGGAAATCACAGAGAAAATGAATCTGCAGCTGGTTCCCTGGTTCATTGGTTAGATAATACAAACCAGGACATCTTTCTATTTAATACTTTAAAGTGTGAATGCAGAATTCTTTGGTTTAAGAAAATAATGTGAAAGCATTCCAGTGGAATCATACATAGCCTTTCACATCTTTAAACAGTCATTGTTCTGAACTATGTATACGCGTTATTTAAGCAAGCTGATAAATGGACCTCCAGGGCAAAAGCTTTAGAAATGAAAACAGGTATCCGTGGAAAAAAACCACCTTTCCTTTAAATCTACCCTCCTCTCCTTGGTTCCCCAATATCCCACTCTCTTTAGGAAAGTTGTGATATATTCCTTAGTGGATCTGCTACCTTTGTATATTTTTATATTCATTGAATCAATTTTATGTATTGCATGCTATAACTTTAGGGGTGTAGTACCAGTCCTTCTGCCATCCTCCGTTAGAAAACAAACAAACAAACAGATTTTTTTTAGGACTTAATATAAATCTTGTCTTTTTAGGGGGGTAATTTAGACTATGCATAGCAACTGCTGTCATGGAAAACCAAATGATCTCTTGGTTAAGCATTTTATCTCCATAAATAAATGTGATTATTTTTTTTGTCTTTGAAAGGTCTATGAACAAGTGCTAGTTTGGTATGGTTTTATGTTGGTGGAAAGCCCTCTAGGGTGCATAAACCTCTGCTTTGAAAGTACTTGCTGGATTCTTGAACAGCAGGAAGGAAAAGGTGTAATGGCTGAACATACCGTAGAGCATGTTTTCATATGCCCAAGAACTATCACTATGAAGCAGTGGTATGGCAGATTTGATCCAATTTCACATGAATGGAGCAATGGCTGGTGTTTCAGAGAGCAGAACAGGGTTCCTGTAGTGAAAACTACTAACCACTTTAATTATATTTTCATGCGTGGCCTATTTTATAGTGCAATTTTCCTGAAAGGCTTACAATTTGATTTCTCAGACTCAGGAGATTAGTTTGGTTAGGGTTTTCTTTGAAAACTAATGGACACCTGGCAAGCTTTTTTTTTTTTTTTTTCCTTCATGTGCGAATGTAGGTTACAAATAAACCTTACAGATAAACCCTTAAACCTATTTTAAGATGTGATAATGAGTAAAAGGCCAGTCTTAACCAGCAGTATTCAATACGAATAAGTGAACTGCAAAAAATGGAGGAACTGGTTGTGATGAAGTGCCTGGCTGCTGTTCACCTTGGTTCAGACTGTCTTTGTGGTGCAGGACTGAAGCGGACTGGGTGGCCATAACCGTAGATGTGCATCTCTCTCTGTCTGTAAAGCAACAGCCTCGGCTTTCTGGATGGTCCCTGCTCTGAGTTACAAGCTGGTGTGTCCCTGAGTAATCGCACAGTTAAGCGAGCTGAAGATCTGAACAGGATTTGGCTGGGGGTGGGGGAGAATAAATTCTAAGCCCATGTTTCTGACTATATAAATATTGGAGGAAAAACTGTTATGGACTCACTCTATTTACAGAATGCATCTTCCTTTCAGTACAGTCCCTGTTAGTATTTGCTGTGAATTGGATAGTATAAAGAGATTATTTTGCAGTATCGTTTAATCTGTTTCTGAAACAAACTGTCATAAGGGAGCACAATGCAGAAGCTGTCCAGAGATATCAAAAAGAAAGACATTTAGCCAACATGATTTTCCAAAAGGAAAACAAAATTGTGTCTTGAATCAGCAGTATATAATCATGAACAGACTCGTTTTCATAATGTCCTTGAAACAAATCTGCCATATGAGATGAAAACATAATGTCTAAAGATACTGTGGCAAATGCAATGCAACAAGCTACTTCGGCATAACCTGGATCCAGGAACCTGAGACAACACTAAATAACAATATTAACATATAAAATGATATTGCTGAGAGAAAGGAGAAGGAATTAAGGAGGGCAAGGGAGAGAAAATGTTGCCAGCAGTGAACTGAAGTGAGATAGAAAATGGGTGAGACAGCCGATAGAGGAAGAAGTTTCTCGCAGATGGTGGGAGCGTGGAGGGGGGGCTGAATGCTCCTGAGAGTAGCAGGCGTTTCAGAAAAAGGGGGGATGGCAGTGCCAGCTCAGTGGAGGGAAGGAGAGCACAACAGCAGAAAATAATTCCACATTCTATTATATGCGCGTTAAAAAACTGGCTCTGGCGTAATTTTGCGGCACGTCTGTGTGTTCCTCAATGAAGACCCTGGTTTTAGTGTCGTAGGGGCAGCTGCTCAGGCTCTCAATAGTTCTCCCACATGAGGACTGCCCGCTCACAAAGAACTGCGAATAATAGTGATTTTTTTTTTCCTCCTATTTTCAGGAAGATAAAAATCCATGGAGAACATGTTCATTTTAACGAGGTCACAGGGACTGCTCCGAGACTTATCTGGCAAGAAATGGTTTGTTTGGTGCAGGTCGGCTTTTCTGCCCCAGACCCCTCACCTGCTATCAGTTCATCAGCCACTTCTGGGCGAAGTGGCTTACCTTTTCTCCTGTCGTGGTTGAGGGCACCCAACAGGTTTTTTCAGCCCTGGTTTCGCGGGGCAGCCCGTGTGTTTCATGCAGCAGAAGAACCTGACACGTAGCTCGTGCAGGAGCAGACTGCCCACTGCCTGCTGCAGGTTCCTCCAGGCCAACTTACCCTTCCAGCGCGGGAGCTTCTCCCCTCTAACCAAAGGGCCGTATCCTCTAGCCTTTAAGCAACTTGATTAGAGTTTGCTCAGGAGTCTGTACATGCAAGCGAAAGTGCCTTTTGGATGACTGATCCTGCCCTCAAGACCAAAAAAAATTCATTTGTTCTTACTTTGAGGAATCTGTTCCCTTCTCCTCCACTTCTCTCTTCCCAAGGATCATTGAGATGTACGGTCTCAATGGTTGTACAACACAGACACAGCGAGAGCAGCTATCAGCAGAGACGCCGGTCCTTCGCAAGAAGGTTTCCAGGAATTCTAGAGTGGATACAGTGAAGTAGACCAGTACGATGCAAGGAGCCATGGCACAACCAGACAGAGGAAAGACAATTCAGAGACAGCAAGACAAAGGAAAAACAATTCAGAGGAAGACATGACCCCAAAGGTGAAGAGGAGCCCACACAACCAGTTCTCTTCACGCGAGAAAAGTGTTGCTAAAGAGAACTAAAATCTGTAACTACTTCCATAACGCGCCTATTCTGCACACACCGCTACGGCAAGTGCTCCGGGGATGTTGTGTAATCGTGACTGGGAGGCTGGGAGGGAGGGTGATCACTCTATTAGAATGTGGCCCACACTGTGAGAAAATAATAATAAATGGATTGCTGCATCTTCAACTCTTAATTTAATTTAATTTAATTGCATTTAATTAATATGATTTTTTAATCAAGAAGCAAAATCTAATGTATGATAATAACTCTGCTCTTCAGGAGAGCCTGTGAAAATCATGCATCTTGTTTGTAGATGGTACCAAAAGCTGTTTAGCCTGGAGGATAGATGCCTTATATTTCAAGGATATTGAGTTCAAACCCTATGTAGTTTGTACTTTCATTAAAATTTCTATTAACTTTTTCCATTGGTATAGGACTTATGATTTAATTCTTTCTTTTTTTTTTCAAAGCAGAAATTGATTTATAAGCTAACTTATTTCTCATGTAAGAGAGGCAAATTAACTGAGAGGCAAAGTAACTGTTCATCAGCTAGTGACTATCTTTATGCCATTTTGGTAGTTTATTTGTTTATTTCCAATATTCACTTTTCTTTCGATACATAAACTATTCTTTAAAATACTCAGAAAAGCTAAGATCCAATTTGGATGTTGCTCTGCTTTTTATTTTCTCTTGCTACACAGTCCACAGCTCTACATATGTATAAATAAATGTATAACAGGCTTCCATGAGGTACCCAGTACCTGAACTAAAATGTCATGATGCTGAACAAATACCTTCACTTCATGCCCTGGAACAGGATGGACTGTCAGGGAGAATTGTCTGTGATACTTCTTCTGTCTTTTTTGCCTTGAACACAGTGAAATGATAAACCTTCAGAATGCTAATAAAGTCTGTAGGACGTGTTCCGCACTTGCTGCATTTGCTGACACCAAACTGTGAATTTTCATTACCATGGGGCAAATGCCAAGTCCACATTTGTGAAGCTCTTTTCTGGCTATGTAGATGAACATCCTGATGGGGACAATTTGGCCTAAAGCACCCACAACGCGCTTTAGACTTCTGTTCCATATGGCCCAGTTGCCTAGAGCTAAAATATCAATATAGAGCTGTAGGATGTCTTGTCCAGATGACAAGGGTGTTATTAACATGTTAGAAGAATAACAATAACTAAGTATTCAGTGCTGAGACAGTTCTTCTCATATACTATGCATAACTTCTTCTTATTATTGATATTTAAAAATGCACCTTTCAGGCTCGGTTCTGATTCCATTTGTCACAGTGCTGTTTTTCAAGGTCTCTTTTTCCTACACTGATGTATTATTCTCCAGTCTGAAAAGTAATTGCGAGTCCTTGAGGCTCATAAGGGATTTGAATCCTTTGCTGACTAAGGATGCGATTTAAATAAATGCTCATCATTAAGCAGGTATGTAGAAGCTGTGTTACACCGGAACCTCAATGTGCTCTAAGTGGAATTTGGTACTATAAAGCACAAAGATATTTTTCCCCAAAGGACCCTTCTTGGAAAGTTTTCACATGAAGAAGAAGAAATGGGTGGGAACAAGTGACTGAACTTTCTGAACTGCTCTTTCATAATCCTCCCTCTGTCCTTTCACTCCTCTCATCTTGAAAAGAAGTGACACGATTACCATTTTATTGCTCTGGGAACAAAAAATGGCTAAACTCCTCTTGATTTCTCTGGACGTGGCAGACCAGTGATGTAGGTACCTCCAGAGCACCGGTATGTCTGAGGACCTGCACAGCCAGGGTGACCTTCGCTCACTCGTTGCCTCTTCAGGTTAGAGTTCCCTTCTCTGGGTAAATGCAGCAATGTTTTGTAGTTTGTGCTGTCTGTTCATATTAAGCATAAACAAGGGTGCTGGGTATTATTATTATTGGTTTTGGTGTTGGTTTTTTTTATTTTTAGTATTATTATTATCATCATTAGTATTTAGTATTATTAGTATCCAGCTTTCCACCCCGCCCTTGGTTTTTCCTGTTGTCTCTGTGGCTTTCCAGAACTGTCAGCAGCAATTTTGGTTCGTCTGTGAGAAGAACACCACCCTACGCCTGGCATCAGGTGAAGCAAACTGCAAGAAAAAAATGTTCTTTTCGACAGCTTTGCTGAAAAACGCCCCTTACTGTTCTAAACACAGGAAGGGGTGGTTGGGATGCAGAACAGAGGAGCCAGCCACGTACTTGTGCACCGGTTCTCTCCCTCACATTTGAGCACTGGCGTTTCTCCTTTCTCTTCTGCCTGCGGGGTTTATAAAGCCGGAGAAGAGACGGAGAAGTCCCTCAGCTCCTTGGCCCTGCAGTATGGGCTGCTCAAAGACCTGGGACCTCGGTGACCGCAGCGAAGCGTGTGCTCATCCCTCCACAGCAGAGCAGAGCAAGGTTAAAGCCCACCAGCTCCCTCCACTCTACCTCTGTTGCGTGGGCTCCGCTCAAGCTGTTCCCACGTTCTCCCTCCCTCCCCCCCTAAATTTGTGGTTCTCCCTACCTCGCTCGAACCTTGACTTTGGTTTTGCTTGGAAAGACAAAACCAAAGTCTCTGCCTCTGAGCGCACGCCTGATATCTAGCGAGCGGCTGGCGAGTGCAACGAGTTTTGCGGGACCTCTGAAGTAATCTTTGCTACTTGCAGTGAGTTCAGCAGAGTCCGGGGAAAGACCCCAGCGGGCAAGTTCTCCTTGGTGTCAGGCTGTGGGAAGTCTGGAATTCTGGGACTGTAATTTCCCATGTCAGACAGACCAGAGAGCAATGTCCCCTGGTAACTAACAGCCTCTCTCTATCGTCTCACTGTACCTTTTCTTTTTCTTTCAGTTACCTGGCTCTAAGATATTTAAATCACCTAAACGTCTCGGCACCAGCCAGCACCGCTGCGCGTCCCTGAGCCGCTGGTTGGAGGCACGGGGCCATCGGCTGCGAGGGAGCACGGATCTCAGGTGAGGTTTCTGCATTTGGCCACTCAACTGGTGGTGGTCTTTCCAGGGGTAACTGCTGGGCATGCTTCATTTTTGCATTTCTTTTTGTTTCAAGCTGCCCGAGCTAACCTGAAGATCCACAACCAGGAGAAATTTCTGACTGCGCCTGGACCTCGGGGAAGGTAGTGCTGCAATTTCATAGCGGTTTCTTTCAGTTTTTCTTGCCTTCAGTCTTAAAAGCTCTTGGTGATGCTGCTATGACCAATAGCTGAAGAAGACTGGGACAGGCATTGACTATGTGATTTATGTCTAGATCATTAAACCATCTCCTTCCCAGCATTTTAACTGCATCCCAAAGATTCTCTAGGCTAATGGTAACTTGACCCTGCTTTCCTCCCAAAACAAGGTTTCTGTGATGCTGTCTGCATGTTTCTGGGTCTAATGACTGGTGAACCGGTCGGTCGATGTCAGTTAGATCTGCCGTAGAGGCACTGATCAGAGAACGCATTCACAGACAGATTCACACTTTCCTGCCCATGTGCGGTACAGCCTGACCTGTGATCCTCGTACAAGAACAGGAATTCACGTTTTCTCCCTCCATACAGGTTTCACCTCCAAGCCCAGGTGTTGCCCTGGTGCATGGCACGCTTGCACCACTGACCATGAAAAGCTGCTGTGTTCCATACTGCAGACAGGGAAAAAAAAAAAAATAATCTTAAAATCCTTTAAGTTTTATGCAGGGGGAGCAGAAAAAGGTGACCAGGAAGGAGCAGGAGGGGAGCAAGATTTCTGGAGTGGCTTGCGCTGGAGGGAAGGCTAGTCCTGTGCTAGACTTCAGCAGATCTGTGTAAGTAAGTGAGACGTCCTTGCAGCACACCATGCACGCATGAGCCTCCAAGCAGAAGACACAAATTTGTTGGAAACTCATCTTCCTTAGTTCACAAATACTTGTCTGGAGGAAAAAAAGCACAACGCTGTTTCCTTCCTTCTTTCTTCCAACTCATATGATTTTAACTTCACACTGTGCTAGCCCTAAGCCTCAGCATGTGCAATATTTTGTTAGAGACTATAACTGTTTTAGAGGCTGAAAGTCAAAAGCTCTTGAGATTTAACCTCAAGCAATGTTTTCTTAGGAAAGGGAAGACTTTCAAAGGGGTTGAACGAACACTAGAATTCGATATTAGAGGTTAAATTTATTGAATTATTATATTCAAAAAATCGTTCTGGTAACTTCTATAAGCTTTCTGTTCCCTCAAGGCCTATAAAATAACATTTGGAGTATTAAAATATCTCTTGCTTTATAAATAAGTAAGTGGGAAAACAGTGTATTTAAAAAGCACTGAGTCAAAAGATTTCTGAAAGAGGTAATCTATAAAATATGTGGCGTATATAAAAATATATTACTAAAGAATGATGTGTCAGTCTAGAAACTTGGACTGGGAACCAGGGCTTCCTTAGCTGGGGCTTGAGCTGAGAAAAGTAGGGTCAGAAGAAAACCCAAGGAGGGTTGGGGCCACTTCAGGATAAATTAGACTTTGTGCCCAGCTGGAAAGTTGCTAGGCAGCCATTTTTCTCTGAGCGAGTTACAAACAACAGATTCCTCCTCTTGAAATACAGAAAGTTCCCAGTTTGATTCTGCTGACCAAAAAAAAAAAGTATTTGCATTTTAAGTTGAGCACCCAGAGAAATCGCATGAGCAGAAGCTCATGACGAAGTAAATAGTTGCAGAGGTACTGGGGCATCCTTTGCTCAGCCAGAACATCTGGAGGTCAACAAAGGAATAAACTGGGCAATACACGGAAAGAGGAGGAATTTTTGACGTTCAAGTTCAAAGAACTTCATGGAGTTGTTTACTGCTATGACCTTGTCTGTGTGACATTAACATTCTTTTAATATCCAGTTTATGTATGTGTCAAAGATGTGTGTGCATATGCACATATGCATGCATGTGTTAATATAAATATATTTTTACAGTCATTTTCAATCATTTTCATACTGCTAGATATGCATAGGTATAGAGACACTATCAATAAATCAAGGCGAAATAGTGCTGATAACAAGCAAGATCACCCCAGGGCAGAAAATGAGAAAAAGTGATGCAATACCTTAAAGACAGAGAATAAACATGGAAAATGATTTAAAATTTCTTTGGGATAAGTGAAGTATGGACGTGATTAAAAGAAAGAAAGAACAAGATAAAAAGAAAAGTGTGGAATGAGTAGGACATAGTCAAAGCATATAGAGTTTATTCAATAGAAGATTTGCCAGCTAAAGCTCGTAATGAAATATAACCAGATTGACAGTGAGGCAAGACAAGGTATGTACCAAGATCCAACCCTGATGTGCATCAGTGCCTGTTATGTGCAGGCCACAGACTGATGATCCCTGGCCCTCAGACTTTCTTGACCTTGCTTGCAGATTTTCAGCCCTACTCCTCTCCTCCTTTCAGCACTGCTCTGGGCTCTTCAGGCACATGCAGTGGCTTTAGTTTCAGTCCATTGGCTTGAAGTTATTCTTATTCTTGTTTGGATATGTGGTTAGAAAGAGTATATTCTGCTATCTCTTACCATATGTCTCCACCTCTTCAAATACAGAAAACAGTAAAAAAAAATAATAAATTATATATACACACACACACACACACACATATGGCAAAAGGAACATAAAAGTTGCAAAGTCCAGCATTGAAAAGTTAGGCAATGTCAGACTGAATTTCTCAGGGCATCCTTAATTTTGCCTCCTGGTGAATATGTATTATCATACAGTTTTAATTACAAGGTTGCATACTATTACTTGTCCCCAGGACACCTGCTTCAGCAGGGCACAGGATGGATGGTGCTCACTTAATGAGCAGCTCTTCAATATGTTCTTTTATCCTCATTGCTTGGCGTTTGGCCCCAGGCCTTATTTACTGCACACTGCTCAGGCATGGTTCTAAAGACAGAATTATTCATTTCCTACTCGACTGGTTCTTCTCACTCTATCTGAACATGTTACAAACTTTAATGAATCTTTACAATACCCTAGGAAGAGCAGGGTCAGCTACCTTTTGTAGGTAGGGACCTGCAACATTTCTACTTATCCTTGGTTTTAACATTCATTTCAATTGCTTTTTCCTCCCCCCTTTCAAAAGAAACCTTTTTTTTTTTTTCAGGATGGGCTTCTCCCCACACCTCATTTGCTGAATGTTGTGGCTGAAAATTTCAAAAACCAGCGCAATTTAAGGTAGCAACCCCGCACGGAAAACATCGGTCCCTTTGTCAGAGCAATAAGCTCTGCGAAAACACAGCGCTGTCCCCGCAAGACCCAAGAGTGACGCTGTGGGTCGCAGAAGCTGTGCCTCACCTTGCCTGTGGTATTTCTATAGGTGGGAGTCTAGGTACACGTGCGCGAGATGTAGGTGACATGCAGACCTCCACGTATAGGGGTACGTATAGAAAGTCCTGCCTACAGGGAAACAGGGTGTGTATGGAAACAGGGCTGAGCCCCTTCCTCAAGCGACCCTTGCCCGGGCTTCAGCGCAGCTTTGCCAAGTCCCTCCAGCTAAGGGAGTCAGGGCTGCTTCCTTAATGAGAGAATCGACAGATTTCTTTACAAAATCTAAACCTCATGAATTACATTTTTTTTAAAGCCTGGACTCTTTGCCCGCGTATTACACTCTAAAGCCTTCTGTAGCATGCCTGTTTCCAGTAACACGTGTCATTTTAAACCACCTTTGTCTAAAAAGAAAAGGAAACTGGGCACAAAAATTGGATCTTCCCTTTCCTTGCTTAACCTCTTCTGTTTACTGCATAAAAGCCGTAAGTTAAAATAAAGACCTGGTAATATTCTACCCTGGGCCAGTGAAATTCAATATCCAATATCCTTTGGTGGATTTTTTGACTTAAGAAGGCGGATGTTTGCAGGTGCGTCAGAGAGATTAGCCTCTGTTTAGGAATCGCTGAGAGGAAATGGTCGAAAATATAGTGGAGAGAATCTCTTTGGTGTGCAACTGGAAGAAGATTAAAACATTGGCAAATTACTCAAGCACTGATGTATTTTTTTAATATTCTTTTATAGAAATCAGTACAGGCCAGTTGGGCAACTTATACAATTTTTTAGCTGAATATGTTTGCTGAAGTTCAGCAGAAAACTCAGCCAAGTTGAGATTAGCTGGAGAATTACTGGCATGCAAGATGAGGACGTCTGAGCCTCCAGAACCAGGTGACCAGCTTTTTTAATAAGTAGGTAGACAGGCATGAGGTTCAAAGCCAACTGCTTTTTGCCATTTTTCCTTTTTTAATATTTTTTTTTTCCTTTTGGCTGATCAGAGCCTTCAGGCACTTTGAATACCTCGATCCATCTTCTCTGCATTCATCATGCCAGTCTGTGAATCTATGCCTTTAAATAGACCATTCTTATTGACGGTTTTCTGGACATCATTCTCTGTGGAAGAATATATTCTTTTTCTGGACTATATGAATCTACCTAGTAGGAGACGAGGACTCACTACATTACGGACCAGTGTCTGTAGCTAAACTTTTTCACTTTTTGAGAATGCCCGTATCTGATGCTGCAATTTTGAGTATCTCAGAGTTCAGATGTGAATTCAGATGTTCCCAGGTTTTGGCTGAAGGCATATGACTTTTGGAAATCAAGATTTGTTTGAAAGTCATAAAAGCATTCCTGGAGAGAAGACCCCAAAACAGCCCTACCCTCCGTGGCCCTTGTGCAAAGGTTTTGTAGTCACTGTGGTTTGCCGGTGGAGGACCTCTCCTCTTCTCTTTTATCACTGAGGATACGGTGACATTTTTTTAGCTTTGGCAACTAATGAACACTCTCTTCTGAAATGCCATGAGATCAAGAAGAGAACTTTGGGTGAACTAGATTAATCAGGACTGTGTTGTTTTTCCCTTTTCCGGTTCATGGCATATTCTCATTTAGTTCACAGTTTACAGTGCAAGATAAATGGGCAAAACACAATCACAAGAGACTGAATTTTCTTTCTTCTCTTGCCTGCTATTTGTTGTGTGTACATTCTCTTTCTATCTTTCCTGATCTCGTGCTTAAAGAGAAATTTAGTCTTTCCCGGGGTACTGATGGGAGAAGGAAAATGTGTTCTCCTTAAGAAAAATGTATATTCAAAGACTTTATTAAAAATGTCTTAGCCTGTAATTACAATTACAAATAATCTGTAGAAAATGTGTAATTTGATTTTCAGGTGGTTCAGACTTCCAGTTGGAATAAGAATTTCAGATATGCTCCATTTTGTTCTCTTGTGTCCCATTCCATACAAATCTTTCTTTGACCATCTGCTGAATGACTTTTCAGAATGGCGGCCCAGATTTTTTTTTTGCTTTTGTTTTTCCTCTTTTCCCTTTTTTCCCCCTTGGAATCTTAACAGACTGTTTTTAAATTATGGGGTATGTAACCTGGTTAGAAAATAACCTCAGTTTGGATAGTAATATAATTTGCACTGATTCTGCACCATTAGATATAATATAGCATATCGCTGTGGTAGAGAAAAGGGCTTTTGCTCCATTAGACTTCCCGGCATTTCATTGTCTTTCACCAACAAAGATGTTCACACCCAGTTGGTTCAACTACCAAGGAAATGGCAAAACAGAGGAATAGCGATTGACAGGAACCTGGAAATAAAAAGGCAACTTCACTGGGCAGGTACTTCACTGCTCTGCTCTTCCTCTGATAAGCCTTAGCAAGTAAGTGCTTCCAACAGCAACAGGTTATTCTTAACATTGGTCACCTCCCTCTGCTTCTATCACTGTTTAAATCGTTAATATATTTATCCCAGACTTTGCCACGAGAGTTTCAGCAGACTCCATTTGCAAGGACTCAATCTGTTTTCTGTGATTAATACAATTCTGATACCAGGTATGGCTGTTTTTTATTCGAAAGGGGAATACATTAATCTGTCATAGTACTTCTTTTTCACCTGAGCAATGAGAAAAAGGCAGACTCTGAGAAGGAAGGGGAAAAGTTCCTGTCCTAGTACCTCCCCTCTGGGGATGCTCCAAGCAACAAGATTCAAAAGGTACTCTGAGAAATCCAGCAAGTTCAACATCAATTATCTTCCTGTGGTGTTTTCCCCATCCTGGTGACTGGTGGCGCACAATATGATGCCAGAAAGTCATCAGTCTGGCAGCTGGGGTGTTTTTGTTTTGTTTTGCTTTGCTTTTCTTTTCTAACACTGATCCAGTAAATATTTGCTGGGCCATTTGCACCATCTGCCATGCAAATGTTAGTCCAAGGAAGAATGGCAGACATAGGGGAATATCTATGTTAAAGCGCCATTTAAAGTGGAAATGCTGGTGCCAGTGGCAGGAAACTGTGAGAACAAAGAAGCTGAGCAAGAAATACAGAGGAGAAAAGGACACAGCCTCTGCAGCTTTTTCGAGAATCATCTGCTTCCCAGCTCCTCTGACCAAAAGTAGGGACCACACATTTAACATGCTTCTCTTCCCCCAAGACACTATGAACATGGAAATCCAAGGACCTACATGTGAGTGGCTTGGCACTAGGAGAGAACAAACTGGTTTGGCTCAATTAGAAAACAAACCGAGCCTTTGTCCAATATCTGCAACTAAAAATACAAATTTATGTGGCTCGAACCCACTTTGGTTTCTGTCTGTTGCTCTTGTGTGCTCGGGGGTTGCTGTCTGAGTCAGAAGCTGGAGGAGGTGTGATTTACAGCCAAGAAGGGATCATCTCGAGATATGGCAGGGTTGTTATAAACAAAACGCCGTGAGATGCACTGATGTAATGAAATGCCCGTGTTGCCTCAGGCCAAAGAGGAGGACTTCTGATATTCTTATGATAAGTACCTGGGTTTTTGTCGCCTCCTCGATTGTGTGAGTCAGCTCTACATCTAATAGATTAAAAACTCATCATGTTTCTGAACGCTTTTCCTCTTAATGGAACCAGCTTCCTTTTGAGTTTCTTCGATACCCCCTGGATCACTTCAGATGAACTCTCAAACAAAAAAAGACAAGAAAATGCACCTTCCTTTTGTTTGACCTGTGGTACAGAGAAAGGGGAAAAGACCGTGATATCGATTTTCAGATGGCGTGTACCTCACCACAGGTCAAGTCAGCTTACAGTAAAACACAAGGATCTGTGTAACACAAAAGGAAACAATAAAAGGTGATTTCCTGGGCATCAGCCCCTCACAGCTATTGTTGCTGCAGCCACACAAACCCTGTGCGCTCCTGATGCTTGACCTTCAATCACTGTGACAATGACGTGTGGTTATGAAAGCGCCGAATTTCGCTTTCTTCCATTGTAACATTCTCCACTGGCATTTATGATAGGAATGATTGCTGTCAGAGAAAATGAGGTGTCAAGATGCTTGGACAAAGCCTCACAGCCATCCGTAGCGTTAGGAAATCACATAAACAAACCAGCAACGTCATGAGCAGTGTACGTTAATGGAAGAATGATTGTTTCAACAGGGGGAAATAAAAACAACCCTTAAAACAGAAAACGTCTTTCTCCTTTGGCAAAGCGATGAAGTGATTACCAGTGTTGTTCTTATTAGTGACTCCTGCTTATATATTTCTATCTAATATTTAATGCGTTTTTGCAGCCTGGTGGTAGTTCTGGGCATTTTTCTTCACTGTGGTGAAACCAAAAGGATACATCTGTGCAACAAAATGCAAAGTACCAACCTCCCGGCTCAGCTCAAGTCATGGTAAGAGTTCACAGACAAAGGGGACACCGAGCAGCTGTATCTTTTGATGTTTCAGTGGAAAGTAAAACCAAAACTAAATGATCCTTCCTATTGGAAGAAAGTATAACAAATCGGAGTTGTTTGGAAAGCCAGGGTTAAATGAACTCACTTACTTACTTTCATTGTATAAACGATAAAATTATTTTCCATGTGCTTGATTGCATTGGGTAGATATTTCTCATTTTGTATGCGCAAAACAGTGAGAGAGAGTTTGAATTTTTTCGTTTCCCATCCATTTTCTCAGTGAATTCACTGACTCTTTCAAATCTGAAAAATACAAATTATACTGTCAGAAGGGAAATCAGGATGGCATTTCTTGCTTCCAGACTTCCTTTGCTGCCATGTCGGTTATGCTTGCATGTGCTGGAATGGGGAGCGTTATACACTGTATCAGTGATGGAGTTGCTGTTGTGGATTTGCAAAAAGACAGTGATGTGAGTGAATCTGAATCTGTCATCTTTTTATTGTTTGGTGAGACAAAAGGTAATTTTTAACTCAGTCCCATGTGTCATTCACATGTGCTCAGCGTTGTCTGCAGCATCATCCATCTGCCACCTTTACCCAACCCGAGGACTGGGAAGCCCATCTCTAGCAAATGGAAAGCATACATTAAAAATAATGAGCGCTGGTTTTGCAGCATTCCAGAGCATTTTTTTTTTTCACTGAGGTATATGTGCAGGCTTATTTATTTCAGTTTAATTTTGTTTCTGTTGCTTGACTTTCGTAATAGATATACCAGCTATCAACCATTAATTGATTCGTCATAGATGTATTGATTAATCTCAGATGTCGAAGAAGGTCAGTGCCCAACTGTTTCCAATTTTAATTCCAAATGATGCTTTTTACCATCTTGATTTAGTGGGCTCCCACTATATTCAGTTCGTTGTGTCTTGCTATGAGAGGGATGCATCTTCCTTTCCTTTCAAGCTGATTGACAGCCACTTCCAGGCAGGAGATAGCAGCTGCCACAAACTCGCATTCTTGTCTTCCTTGTTTGCCCTAAGTGAGATGAAACTATATAAAGGGAGTTCATTCTCTGAGATCACTAAGGCTGAGACTTGGGGCACTGTTCTCTTATGTGCCACAGGACTGCCATAGATAAGCCATACAGTTTTCAGAGACAAAATTTCACATGCTTTTCTGAAAGGGATTTAAAGTCTTGGAAGGATGAAACATATTTCTGAAACTACCTGTGTAACGACCAGATCTAGGAGGATGACTTTCATAAAGGGCATATTGTTACATTACAATTTGCAGTGTCGTTGCTACTGGGACACTATAGATGTATGCGGCGTTTTAAGGGGCCTGCATAGTTTAGTGGCTCACATACATTGTATTTCTCAGAGCAATTGCCTGCTGCCTGTGGCAGAGGAGAAGCTTACTCTATTAAGCAATAAATATAATGTGTAATTGTGTTTAAATGCAAACTCATATTTTTATGTTATTTTTCTTTTTTAAGGGCACACCCTGAAGGTAATAATTAATTATAAAGAATGGCTGGACATCCAGAGTGACTTTATGAAATTCTAATTGGTTTGTGGTGCTGGCACATGCTTGCTTTTCGTTTTCCTCACGTTTTTCTGGATATTTAAGTTGGGCACGAACTGAACAACACACGATAGCTCTTGCAGGTGCACACAAGGTGCCAGAGCATCAGAGCATTTAACCTTGTCAAAGTGAGATCTATGGCAGGAAAGATGGCACTGTGAGGACCAGGTAGGGTGTTTGGCATTCGTTCGGTGTCTCTGCCACTTCTGCACGCTCGTTTTCCCTTTCAGACAGATGGACCTCACCACAGCTTCGTTTAGGCCAGACTCCAACGTTTATATTCTCCAGGTAGATTCTCACTCTCTGTGGTCCTCACCCTGGGGCTTGAGGAAGGTCAGTCACGCTACCCTTATTAAAAATGGGAGTAGCTGGGGATGCGGCAAGGTTTCCCCTGTTCCAGGAGCACACGCTACCCGTCAGCATCGTGGAGTTTCCAGAGGTGTCCACACTTGCCTTCTCCGGTTGGGCGACGTGACAAAGTAATCTCTTGCCGACAGCGCAGACCTTTGGCTCAGTGCCGATCTCGGACTTTTCTGAGAGCTGTGCCGTCGACTTCGAAGGCAGAAGGAGAAAATTGCAAAACTTCTGGCTCCATTCCCCGGAGGGGAAACCCAGGGACTGGGGTTGACGTGCCGGAACCTGATGGGGCTTTCTAGACGGCACGCTAACGCGAAGGAAGAGGTAATTAGTATTAAGCCTTCAGGAAGTACATTAACTGAGTTAGGTTAAACAGTAGTATTTCTCAGACTATTTTGTTTCCTGATACCAATCAAGAATAATTAATCTGCATATAAATATTATAATTATGTAGGAAGATAAAGATACATGAATTGCACCTAGCTGAAAAAAAATTTCTGAAATATTTCTTGAGAAGTCCCTCTTCTAGGGTTTGGGGTTTTTGGGGCTTGAAAATCAATTTTCATTCATGTCTGAGAAGGCAGGGGAGGGTGACTGAAACAATTTTTGACATTTTTTCTTTTATTCAGTATTTTTGCCTTGATTGAATCTAGCCAGTGAGCAAGCCACAGGTGACTCAGGGCTGACTGTACGGCAAGGATGCTGTTGCTGGGAGGAAGGGCTTCTGAAGCAGAGGAACGGGAGTCTCATGTAAGTACAACTACTCGCATCCCGGTGCCTTTGAAGCTCTGGGCTTCAGTCCGCTACGTATTGCAACCTGCGAGGCAGATCATTTAGCAACTGATGGAATTCATTAGAGTAGAACAATGATGACATTTGTATTGGCAGCTGTCTAGCAGCAAATATTTTAGTTTCATGCTAAGCATGATCAAGCCAAACAGGAATTGATTATAAACCCAAGTCAATATTTTGCTGGCAAAAGTAAAATATTCAGTGAGAAAAAAGTGGCCACTTTTCAGAGAAACTTATTGTAATGTATTATTAATGCAAAGATGATCAGATAAAAACTGGAACTTGGCAAGCTGTCAAAAACTCGGAGTGAATAAAAAATTTATAAAACACTATTGAGTTATAACAATCCTATTATAGATCCCAGCAATCATTTTTGCTGAAGCACGCTCCTTAGATTATTTTACTGTTGAGACATTAGGATACAAGGATTTAAAGCTTTGAAGCTTCTCTCTCATTCACTCTCTTTTCTTTTGGAATAGCATAAAATTAAAAATGAAATTTACACAGTAAATTATTTAGCTTCAGTTCACATTTGGATTGAATAAGAACAATAGAGTTTAAAATAATGGCAGTATTTTTCCTTTATGGATTGTATTTTGCTGACTTACATGAAAAATTACCGCTATTACATTCAAGCAGAATGAATTGCTTTATGAAATCTGTAAACTTAATTTGTGCATGCACTCAACCACTAGCTGCAGACATGATGCTTTCAGGAAAAAAAAAATAACCCTGGCGAAATGCTTCTCCATCTATGGATTTTCTCTGCTTGCGAATGTTTTAAATTTTTATTACCTGTGTCATTCTTATATATGAGATCCATTCTTCCCAAATGCTGGGCAGTGACATTAGGTGGATACATTCTGAAATGGGCACCTATAACCGTCCATATCTCTGAGTGTCTGTCCCTTTTCGCACAGGGATTTCTAAAGTGCCTGTATCACTCTTGTATTTAAGCTTCATTTTTCTCGCAGATAGCTTAAAGCAAGGGATGCCTTGAAATATCGGTTCTTCTGCTAGATTTCAGCTTTGTCTGTCTCACTTAGGACTAAGCGGTTTTTGTTCCCTAAACGTAAGGCCAGCCCTGAAGGTTTGCTAGTTGAAAGCAATGCAGTTCTGAAATAAGGATAAAACTTCACTTTCTTTCTTAACGCAGGTGTCTCGGAGCAGAACACGAGCTTACCAGGTCCTGCCAGTCCTAGATACCGCAACGCAACTGCCGTAAATGCCTACGAGGGGGAAGGTGTTAGCCGGACCCGTTTTTGGTCAGATTGCCAGCTCTTTCAGTTTGTATCCATATATTAATTGATCTAAGCGATAAGGTAGCTGCTCTGCAATAATTGACCTTCAGCCTAGGGAGCAGGGTGTTCAGAAGGGACCGGGGGACCTCTCTTTCGAGCAGCAGTTCTCCCACGGCAGAACGCAGGCGGACGTCAAGCTTTGTCTGCGGGGTGCAACGCGGTTCCCGTACAAAAGGCAGGGATGCGCTGGCGCGATGCTGGCACCGAGCCCATGTCCCCGCTCCCACAGACTGGCTGGCTAGCCACCCTAAGCGCCCTGCTAGCCACGGGCTCCCAGCGTCCCGCTCTGGGCTGATGCAGACCCTGCAGCTCAGGGTGCGAGCTGAGCCCACCAGCGTGCGCCTGCCCCGCGTGGTGCGGAGCATCTTGCGTTCTCATTTGAGGAACGTGGGGGAAATGAAGACTCTTTGTAGGTATTTGAATAACTGATAATCTTAGGATGAGAATAGATTAAACTTTTCTTCACTTAGCAGCTCACCTAAAGTCTGAACGCCAGGGCACCTTTCGTCTGGTCACAGACGTAATGTAATGAAACCACATTTGATACCATGACCCATGAATTGTTATTTTTAACTTGACATTTCTTTCACGTCACTGCAGATGTTCTGAGGAACGGGAAATAAATGAAATTACTGGGTTCTTTTGAACTAACAGTCTATTGTCAGGTTTATCATGTTACAGTGGTAACAGCAATTGCCTTAAGTGATTTTTAATGGATAACCGTACACATCGAGTTATGATCTTGTCAGATGTGAAAACTAACCAGGGTTAAGTTTCATCAATATTTGAATAGAAAGCTAAAGAAAATCCTGAGGCCTAAAGAAAGCTGGGAGAACAGGAGGTTATTAGGAAAAGAAAATAACAACAGGAAAACTTAGTACAGTTAATTAAAATTAATTGACCATCCTCTTTTCAAAAAAATTAATGATTGCAGCTGTTTATGCAAAATACGGGTGATTACTTTGTAATTAAGAACAGAAATTTGATAAGAACAGTCACAATTCATTTACATATATATATATGTGTGTGTTTGTATATACATATATATATATAGATCGGCTTCCTATTCTCCAGTCTGACATCTGCCAAGCAAAGGTAAGGTGTCACACTGCAATTCGAAGTACACACATCACGAAGAGCCACGTTCTGCTGTTCTGACATCATATAGGATCTAATATGTAACCAGTAGTTTAGGATCCATAATGCAAACATTGTGATACAGTCCGAAAAGCCAGTTGGTTCCTGGATCCCATTACGCTAGACTCTCACAAGCATAAAAAAAGAAACCATCCCTAGGTTTTCCAGTCAGATAGAGGCAAAGGGGCTGGAAATAGACCGTACAAACAAAGAAACAAGAAGAAGACTTAACTTCTGCTCATTTACATGAATTACAAGTTTGCTCGTTTTTAACTAGGGTGCATAAGGGCAAGAGCGTAAGGGCAACCACAAGGGAGAAGAGAAATAGTCCTAGTGCATGACATTCAGTTTAAGGCACCTGAATTTAGCTGGCTACATGTGTCTTTTCATCTGCTCTGCATGTCTAAGCTCCCACAGTGTTCAGTGGAGATTTAGTTGAGACAGGGGAATCAAAAGAGCCATTCAGCTCACCTACCTGGTGATTTGTCAGCCAGATTGCTCCCAGAGACGGTGCTGCGGGCATGGAGAGGAACCTACTCCTGCACTAGAAGGGACTTATTCTTCCAGTAAACCATTATACTGAGTATGGTAATCACCTTCCTACCTGGAAGCATTGCTTCGTAGCATTCAAAATGCCCTTAATTTATCTTAATTCTTAGTTGAGGCAATATCTCTATGAGGCTGCAGTGTCACAGATGTTTCCTCTCACCCTATGAGATGAACGAGATCCAGCTCGGCCATACAAATCTTCCCAACCCTTCCATAGCACAGGTGTGAATTTCTGGTTTGGATGTAACTATTCATTTTTATTTATTTGACCTTTATTTTGTCTTATTTGGACTGCTCATTTGAATGACTCTCCACACATGTAAACTTAAACAGGCTTTTTGTATTTGGGCTTTTCAAAACCACTTTTGCTCTCAGCATCTGAACTCAGCACCCATGCAGAGCGAGTGAGCAGGAAACGATCTCCTGGAGTAATTTTAAGAGCCTTTCTGTAAATGACGTTGTACCAGTTACCTAACGGTGCACGAAAGCGACATAAAACTGGAGATGCTCTTACCAATGTTTCTGTGTAATCACAGCATTAGGACGTCAGGTCTTTGGGCTGGAACTTTTTGAGTGGCATAGTATAGTTCAAGTATCACTTAATGCTCAATCCTGAGTCGTGTCCCTTCTGCAGAGCGAGTGCATTAAAGTCACGGTGGGATTGTAGCTGGTGGTTTTCTCAGATGCTGTTTCATGAATCAGATTTTTATCCGGGAAGAGGAGTAGTTGCATGGACAGAGCTGTCTTCTAACATCTGAGGTTAATCTTGGTTCTCTCCATTTTCTACCTGTATTGCAGATAAAGTGAGCTGTTCCACAGGTGCTGTTTCCACACAGGGAAGCCACCAGCCATGCCATTATCGCTGAGTTACCTAGAACTGTGTTTGCAGTTTCTTGAATTCTTGTGCTGGGCTTGCTGCCTCCTTTCCCCCTCTGCCCCCTCTGTCCTATTTGGCTGTTATCTGCAGCTCTGCGCTGTAGAAGGGACATGCCATGGGACTTAGGAGCAGAGTTTTCAGCTTATTAGCATCTCAGCCAGTGGAGCATCTGATTCCACAAGGGCCTGTCAGTAAACCTAAAGGAAGGTCTTGTCTGCATTAGGATCTGCTTGACTATTTGTAAGTGTTGGCCAGCCCATTAAACTATCAGTAATAGGAACTACCAGCTGCATTTGAAGCCCCGGTACTTTGCAAATCTTCAAAATTCCTCCAACGTGTATGGTGACCCATTATCTCAAATGAGCTCATTGCAAATACAGTGTTTGGTGACTATTACCTCAGTGTGATTCACTGGAGTGCTGGCTAATGTGTTGCTTACTTCTGTTAGTTTCAAAAGAACAACTGTAATAATCAATTATCAGCGGGCGGTGGTTTCCTCCATGTTCAAATGCATCAATTGCCAGTTGCTGCCAAGCTCGGCTGGGTGCATCACAAATTGTCATAGCCTCCCGGTGCTTCTGTCTCTGGTACTTTGCACAGTGGCAATGATTTCTGACCATTTTTACTGTCTCTGCGTTCATGTTGGCCCAATAAAGTCTGCTTGTTGCCCAGTCTTTTGCATAACGCCATCTGAGGTGTCCTCATGAATCTTTTCCAGACTCTCTTGGTGCATTTTAATTGGAGTCTCTATTTTCCCCTCTTTCTGCACTTGCTCATTCTCTCAGTCACCTCTGGGTTTTTTCCATTCCAAAAGTCTCCGGTAGTCAAGGGAACTAGTTTCTGTGCAGCCCAGTCTGAGCTTATTATTTCTTTTAAAGGACTCATTGCATTGTCACTCTCAGTTTCTCTCTGTTTTTCAACTCGCATGTTTTGCAGATCTAGTAACCATTACAGCAGCGTGTGTGCTTCTTCTTCCAAATACTTTTCTTTGGCTTTTTGTTTCGTTTTGTTCTGTTCTGCATTTTGTCCTTCTTTGAAATTACTCAGTTTTCTATTTCGCATTTGAGAAGTACTTTCATAACTCTAGCATTGACCATGGAAATCACTGTGGCACAAAAGACAAAGCTTTGTCAAGAATGTCCCTGTAGTCACATTAAATAATATAAGAGCATCCAAACTGGGTTGAGCAAAGGTCTATCCAGTCCAGTATCTTACCCCCAGCCATGGCTGACAGCAGATGCCGAAGAATGAGTTTGAAAAGCTGTTGGCCATCTATGAAAATACTGAAATATTCTCCAAGTGTCCTACAAGTTGCAGGTCAGTGGCTTCCTAAACCAACATATTGGGGGGGCTGGGATTTTTTATTTATTTAGCGTTTAATTACCCTCACACAATTCTTCTTCTCTTAATTGAATCACAGAATCATAGACTGGCTTGGGTTGAAAGGACTTTAAAGATCATCTAGTTCCAACCCCCTACCATGGGCAGGGACATTGGACTGGTTGCTTTCCAAATCTGTGCAAACTTCTATGTAAATCCCCAACAATCTGAAGCAAGAAGATCTGCAGCTGAAGTATAAGCTGTGTGAAGAACAGCTTGCTTTTTTTTTTTTTTTTTTTTTTTTTGTGTGAGCCTACCACCTCCAAGTACCAATAGATGCTTTCTTGTTCTTGTACAGGAATAGATGGCAAATAGTTCTTTCCTGGCTGTTCTCTCCCTGCCCTTCACAATTTCATAATCTTCTATTATATGCCTCCCTCAGTCACTGCCTTTTCAAAGCATAATGCTGTTTTCTGTTCTGTTCTGTGTTCTTTTCCTGATAATTCTTTAGGTTGGCTTTTTATTTTTTTTAACCATAACTCCACACCTTGCTGACATTTTCAAGGAATTTTCTACTTATCCATTAGAAGCCTAGGATCTTGGTCCTGAATGGTAATATCAGATAAAATTGCACAGTTATATATCAGAAGTTCTTCCTCATTTTCCTACTTGTACATTTCTTTACATTGAGTTCTGATGTCCAGTCATTCAGCTTTAAGAGGTCCTTATACAGTTTCCCACTGTTGGTCTTCAACTTTCCTACCCTGAATAACCCAGTATTCTCAGTAAACTTTGTCACCTCAACGCCCACCCTCTGTTTCACAGCATTTAAGAATATGTTAAACAGCGTGAGTCCCAGCACAGTCCCTGTGGGACTCCATTGGTGACCTCCCTCCACTGTGAAAATTGGCCATTTACTCTTACCCTTTCTTCCAATTGTTTAATCAATTATTTATTCATGCAACGACCTTCCTTTTTATCCCATGCCTGTTTAGTTACTTTAGGAGCCTTTGTAGAAGGACCTTGCTGAATGTCTTTTGGAAATCCATGTAGACTATCAGCCAGATCTCTTTTATCCACATGAATGAAATAAGCAGTTTTTAAAGTGTGAATAATCTGACCTATTTCCAGTCACCTACATCAGGATGAAATGAAGTTACCCCTGGAGTGCTTATTCACTCCGTTGACTTGAGAGGGAATCTAGACATACAGCCATTGGCTTCAGTGAGCTTTCCACTAGAGAGCACAGGTATCCCTGCCTTTCTCTATAAAATGTATAAGGAGCTATATCTACCACTTTCTGGCCCACAGATCATTTATCCATTGCTGTCCCACAGAGTCAGCTCTTCTCTCCAAGTCCAGTTTTCTGAAAAAACTCTTGCTCCAGAGTCCCTCCATTTGTTCTTCTGTTCCACTTGGTACCCAAATTTTGCCATTTTTCTGACGTTGTGCCTTACTTTGCTTTGAATGCTCACCAAAATGCAGAATTCCAAGCAGGACAGGGAAAACTAGTAGGGAAATTTTAATAGGGCTTTTAAAGACTGACTTCACTCAGCTCAGCTCCATACACCTGGACACAGAAGAAGCAGCAGGATCCCAAGACGCTTCTCCATGCCCTCGAAGGCTCCAATCTGGCAACTTGTCACATAACGCTGTCTGAACACATGCACTTTCCATTATTTAATATGTTTGTTTTCAAAACTGTGAGGCTTGGTTTTAAACTGTTTTCTTGGTTCCTCTAGCTTGCCTTTTTTTTTTTTTCATAGACTGCCTAATTTTCTTTCAGAATGACCCTTTTCCATGAATGAAAAGGTACAAATTCGCATGTTCAATATCTAGCTTAAATATTTCATCTGCTTATATAAATTGAGAGAAGTATTGATATATCTGTCAGATATTCTTATTGTAACAGAGAAATAACCATTCATTTATTTCATTATATTACTATAACAACTATTCCTATTTGACCTTGCGAATATGTTTCTGTAGATGCTTGTTATTTGAGAGTTTCATTATTCAAAGATTTCAAACGGTTGTTAGAATTAACCCAATCAGTTTTCCTTTATGTTAATGATATTAATTATTAGAACTGGGATAGCTATGCTTCTCTGCCTGTATCATCTTAGCATACCAATTCAGGTTTATACAACAGTTTGGTTGGCTGCATTTCCACTGATAAAGAATCTGTGTGGAACAGCTTCTTGGTCCTTCTGGTCCACCGTCTTTTGTGTTTTCAGTTTCCTAACAGTGCCTGCTTATTTATTTTCTTTTCCTTAATCTGCTGAGTTTATTATTTAATATGATTAATTCTGAAGTAGTTTCTTTCATATCTCAGATCATATAGTAGTACCTATTTCAAAAGCTTGCTGGCAGTTTGTGATTAGGTAATTTTAGTCTGAATGAGCTTAAAGTCTTATACGTTATTCTGCGGCAATAACTACAGCTGTCTTTCTTGATTTAGACTAAATGCCTATAATTCTATAGCTAATTAAATTAAATCTTTGAATGCCCTATCTCTAGACTTAAATATCAGACTACTTTAGAAATATGAATATTTTAGGGGGTTAAAATTAGACGATTTATAGTAATGTATCTGGGGATTTTATTATGCCTCCTTTGAAATACGTAACATTATTTAATTCCAGATTAATATGTTTAGCAGCAAGTCCCTCAGTACTTCTGACTCGTTCTTCACAAGCCCTTCTCCCAACATCTGGCTACTGTTGCTCTTGCCCATGCTCCCGGACCAGGCCCATCAGATGTCACTTACTTTTGGCCTCAGCTACACACTCTTTCATGGTGGTATTTCTTCCTCACGTTTGCGTTATAGTGCTGAGGCATCTCTCCTGCTTTTGAGCCTCGGGAACGGCTGTGGAGCCCAGGTCTTCTACCGAGGTGTGCCTGACATGGGGAGGTCCCTGCAGGAATAGACATCAGTGCCAAGCTCCAGCCTCCATCAGGGCTTTCCTTGTCAAGGTCACCCCTGCGGCACTCATCATTTTTTTACCATGGGCGCTCCCACATGCACAGGTCCCACCACATCACCCAAGCCTCTCAGAAGGTGGTTTCCCAGAGCAGGAACAGCCCCCACCAAGGGTAGGGCCGCATCGGGATGGATGTGTCCAAACGCATCATGTCACATCCCATTTTCTGCTTGTTTGACGGAGTAGGCAAAGGCTGGAGGATGTAGAGGCTCATCGCTGCCAGGCGTGTCATGAGGGACGCAGAGGCATGGAGAGATGGACTTACTTCCCCACGGTTGCACGGGAAACATGTGGCAGGGTGGGGAATTAAACCCAGACCTCCCAGCTGCCCAACAGTGCCTTAACTCCAAGACTGAATGTCTCCACTGTGATGATGAACTGTTTTTCAGATGAGTTGCAAAGCAGTCAGCGTGCTCCTCTGCAGTCCTTAAAGATCTCAAGACTGCTTTTCATGAGCTTCCAGGAGCATTACTTAGCTGAGTGTCCTGGCTGCAGTCCAGCCTGGTTTACTGCAGACTGCATCTCTAGACTTCCACCATTTCAGACTTCCATCATTTCCAACACAAACCATCTTAACAAATCACTCAGCACCGCTGATGCTGCTAAAAAGTTCCGTAGGGTTGCTCCATAGCCACTGTAAAGCCATGAAGTGAAGCAATCTTTTTATGTAAATGCTGTATGCCACGTACAGTCAGTCTGTCTGTCTGCACTTCCAGTGCTTGGAATTTTTCATTGTCTTTACAACTGTTATTGTTATCATGTACATTCATATGTGATCTCATGGACCAAGGAGCTCTGTGAAATGGCCGCCTTTTGGCCTGAACTTGGAACTGATTGTATACGCAGAAGTCAAGGTTCTGTTTCAATAAGAGATTTTTTGGACACTCTGGATACAGACAGAAAGGGATGAATAATTGTGATGGCTCTTCAGACTCTTAGGCAGAGTCCTAAGAAATTTCTGAGCACCTCTTGAGAATTTTCTCTTCATTTTCTTATTAAAACACCCATAGGGTTTGAATTAATCTGCTTCCTTTTCTGCTGGATGGTCCTCTCCAGACAAGCAAAGCCACCTCCAGCGAAGCTCTGTATGTGTGATCCTGGAGCGTTCAGATCCAGTAGATCTGTGGTGTAGTTTCCTAGGTTTGACTGGCCTGTCTAATCCCAAGGTGAAGTCCCATACGGTCAATGATTTTCACTTTTCCCTTCTTTGCTAATGGGGTAATGCTGTGTTCACAACACTTCACCTTCTTATGGAGATAGTCAGGGAACAAGTCCCAACACAGGGTACAGCCTCCCTGGCTATAACCCACACCAGGCACACCTTAGGCCAGCATTTACCAATTGCTTGCAACACGTATGCTAACCCCAGAACATGTTGTAAGCTTTGCATTTTTTGGTAGTTTTATTAGTTTTTAAAATATGTCACGCTAATTTTATGAAAGTATTGCATTGACTTCATCTGACAGTTTTACATAGTCTATTCTTAAGCACCAGCAAGATATTCATCAGCTTTCTTGACAATTTTTGCCCATTTTCCATGCAGAGACTTTTGCCTCCCCAGTGCTTAAAATAGCGTCCAGGTTCAGCTTGAGTTTCTTCCATGGATTTTTCCACTGTTCTATTTTTATGTACTCATTTCAAAGCCAGTAGAGTCCTTTTTCCAGA
Organism: Astur gentilis; assembly: GCF_929443795.1. Lineage (NCBI taxonomy): Eukaryota > Metazoa > Chordata > Aves > Accipitriformes > Accipitridae > Astur > Astur gentilis. The sequence goes on from NC_064913.1 coordinate 14,530,384, forward strand.
TATGTAGAGAGGGCAAAAAAATTCTCCAAGCACAAGACCATCAGTAGATTTCAGTTGTTTGCCTTCTTTCCAGCTAAGTATATATGGTATGTCAGCACTGGGTTTGGATGTAAAGCCCTGTGTATGTTGAGCTGGTTTAGATTATCTGATTTTATTCCCCTCATTCCTTCAGAGTCTAATCCATTATACCAATGCTGTATGATATAACTGGAATAGCGTGTAAGACTTGATTGGAATATTAATTGTCCCTGAGAGTTATTTCTTTTCTGGGACACATATTTTGAAACTTTACTGCATAAGAAGTGGTTAGTAATTTTTTCTTATTATCCTATTCCCATTGTATTTCTTATATTAGTTAGAAGTGTGAGTTAATATTTGAGACCTCTCAATAGGTCTTTTCACTTCCTAGAACCCTGAAAAAGGTGCCATGGCATTGTCAGCCTGCCTTTTTGTTATACATCCTCAAAAAGTTTGCTAAAGATATCCATTCCTGTTAAATGAAATCCAACGTTTGTTATATATATACTCACAGAAATGTGCTCTAGAAATGGCAAAATATAACCAACTTGAGAAAATGAAATCAGTCACCACCTCATCCACTAGATTATCAGAGCTTGAGTTAAAAAAAAAAAAAAGTTGCTAAAAAGAAAGGCCCAGAAAACCAAAATGTAAATTCCCCTTGTCACGTTCCTGTATTATTGGCAGATGCCCCAGGCAACTCTGCTTTCTCTGTCTCGGAAAGTGGAAACTATTACCCAGAGCACGGTGTCTGAAGAGATCTCGGAGCTCAGAGAAACTCCAGGGCAGCAGACTGGGTTAAACAGGGATGAGGGATGATGAGGGCAAAGATTTCCAAATCCCACCACCTGCAGTTCTCTTTTATTGGAAACCTGAATGCTTGGGTGCATGTTTCGGCTTCAATACTTTCTCCACATGGCCGAAGGGGGTATCGAGCTGGTCAGGGCTGTCGATACAACCAGCTCCGTCTGTCCTTTCGTGCTGTCCGTCCTCCCGACAGAACGAGCTAGGGACAAGCGTCGCCAACTAACGGCAACAATTTTTCTCTTAACACCGCGTTTCTTCCAGCCGCTCTTTATGCTCCGTCCTTCCAGAGAATATGGGTCTGCTTGCTTCAATCCATCTGCAGTAATTTGCGATGACACCAGATACTGGGGTGGGGGGGAGCAAGCGTGACCCCACCGCAGGACTCTGGCTCCTGCCTAGCAACAGCATCCACCGGCGCGCTGGTGGTACGCTCTTCCTCCCCGCGCTGGAAGAACAAATGCTAATATCCTTTGCATGTGACTCCAGAAACTGAATAATAGGAGCTGACCTGACCAGAAATGCCAGGATCACAAAGTCTCAGGAGTTTAGTCGCTAGCATAATGCATCATTATGCTGGTGAACCAAACTCCTTGCTTGCTGTTTGCGGCCACATTAAATATAAATAAGAGAACTAAACAAACCACTGAAAAATAGTCTAATTAAATTGTGCAGTGAGATAGGCCCATGGCTTTTAGTGCTTTTAATTCCCCATGAAAAAAAAAAACAAACGGTATTCTCTTTCCTTCTTTTTCATGACAGTTGTTCCCTCACAGAAAAGCTAAAAGCAGCTGGTGTTGGCTTGTCGCTAATAAAGGACTTTCTCCTGTGAACGACTTTGCAGGGTTAAGCAAAGCATCTGCAGGACCAAACCAAGACTTAGATCAACAGCGAATATGATCAAACTTCATTTGTGTGGCCACTGATCTCCTCTGCAGAATAACCCCTGTGCCTGGCAGGGCACTTTGCTCTCTGGCCTGAAGAAGGAGGGGAGTCAGGGGCACGGCACGGCACGGCACGGCACGGCACGCTGCCACCGTGCCAGGTCCTCTTCTCTGCCCGGGCTGAAGACCATGCTCAGCTGCAAGCACGTCCTTTGGGATTTGGCATTACTACTCACAGGCTGAAAGATAAGCAGGTGCGTAAATGCTGTGTAAGCCACGGTCAAATGGGGAGTACTTGTATCTCCTCCGTGTGAAGCGTGTCCTACACAAGTTTTACAAAAGTTAGAAGTGCCAGGCTCCATAAGTAGCAGTTACAGCCTTTTAGTTTTCAGGGCTCCTTCTCACTTGAAGGATTCGTAAAAACAACCTTCTTCAGCTCTAGCTGTCTGCACTTCTCCCTAAAGGAGAAGTATCTATTAAACTTTTTATGATATGTAAACAAGTACATTTCCTTTAAAAATGACAGTGTTTTCACAAACAGTGCCCCAGTCCCTGGATTTAGCTCCAGAGAGGTATTTCATGGAAAATACCTTCCAGTCACTCTGCTTCTGATTACAATAGCAGATCTGAAAAATGGCCACTTGCCACATAGTCCTCCAAGCACTCATAATATCCCCCTTTTCCCAAATCAAACGCATTTGAATTTCTTTGCCTCATAGAATCCAGCAGCTTTTTTGGGTGAGGAAAAACACGTATTCTGGAAAATGAGAGGCTGAATATTTCCCTCTGGATTCGGGTTGATAAATATTAAAGAATGGCAGCAGTTCTGATTCGCAACGAAGAAAAAAGACACTACTCCAATCTCCTGAGCCATATTGGAAAGCTTATTTTATTTAGCAAAGAGAGTGATGAAAATTGCACTGGAGACGTCAACACTTTGGTAGCCCCGAAGCATTTTGGCACTCTCCGATTACATGAACTGAATCGAGAGAGGCTGCCCCAGTGCTGTGCTCGCTGCCTGTCCTAACAGGTGTATCAGGGAATGTTTGCCAAAAAGGCGGAGAATGGTGCATTTCTGATGAGCCAGTGGATGCCATGTAGCCAGAGAAGTAGCTCGATGATAATAATATGTCAAAACACAAGCAAAACATAACCTTCTGTGAATCTCTGAGTGCTTTTTTTTTTGCTTGCAGTCTGTAGCCTCTTGAAAATATTAGGATTAGGCAACGTATTTTAAATCACTTCAACAGCCATTTTTAGAAAAGAACATGCTGTCTGGGCTCTACAACTCACCAAGCACGTAAGATGAAATAGGCCACAAACACCCAAACCTAACCTCTCTTTTGGTCCTTAATCAAAACGTGTAACATTTCAAAATTCTCTAGCAACAGCTTTTCTAAAAATAGGCATTTAGGCTATCAGTGCAGAGTATTCTTCTAACCTTTTCAAAAGTGTTTGCAAATGACAAAATTGTTCCTATTGTAATTAATGGCATCACGTTAAGGAATATGGGGGAAACAGACCTAAAGGCTCTGACAATAATTTTGTTCCTAATATATTCCCCTGGTTTGCCTTTGAACTCTGTTATTGCTTGCCTTGCAGCTGTGTTTAATGAGTGGTGAGATTATTCAAATGAGCCCACAGCAGAACATTGTTTTCTTAGTTCCTAGATCTTGAGAAGACATCTCCTGCTACAGTCAGTAGGTAAAACCTGATTCACAACCTTAGCATCGAATTCAATTTTATGCTTAAGGGTTTGTAAGTACCTTCGTTCCCTATAAATATAATTGTGCTCGGTTGTGATGGAGCTGATCTCTACTTACAGCAGCTGCCAATGAGCCGGCAATAAAACAAAGGGAGAAACAGCTCAGCCTGTCACCGATGAGTGAGAAGCCAAATGTGACTGTGCTTATGCCGTGGCATACAGGCTTCTGCGAGTAGATTGCGAAGAGAGCTTACAGGACACTCAGATGCAGCAGATTTGTATATGGGAGCTTGTTGCCATCTGTTATTTCCCATTCTTAACCACTGGGTTTAGTCCCTGGGAGAGAAAAGGGAGACAGAAAGAAATTTAATTCCTTACGAAGATATATTGCATGAGAGACATTTTCCAGCATGGAAAAAAAATTAATAAGGTCCAATTTAAAACTGATAAATAGTCAATTCAGTATGGTAGGATTAAGGATTTTTCCTAAGGAATTTACCAAGAGATAAGCATCTCATGAATAAATAAATTCAGCTGCAGCACACTAATGTATTTATTGATTCACAAGCCATTTGTTTGAGAGTTTGCCCCTGAGGAGCAGAAGGTACCCTATTATTATTGATAATATAAGAGTTACAGTTATATTCAGAAACGACAAACTACATTTAAATGATGTCTCGGGGTTAGAACAAGAACCCACCAAAGCCAGGAAATTCAAAGTTAAGTGTGACACTATGTCAGAATGCATGGTGTCAGGAAAAATGACAGTTGTGTCTTCGCATATCTTGGCTTCTGTGGTTTATATCTCAATTTTAATGGCATAGAAGTGATATCATTTCCCTCTAAATTCATTTTTGTTTTACTTTATCATAAATAAAACAGAACAGGGCAGGACTGTGCATATGGAAGGAGGCCACAACAGCTCTCCTGAGGTAATATCTGCCCGTGATAGAAAGGACTCTTTACCACTTGTCTGAAGACCTACTTTCCAAATTGCTTATTATTTATTAGTTGCATGTTTGCCTGGTTAAACAATTTATTGATAGCTTCTGCAGGCAGGTATAAGGACAAAATACCTGGCCAAGAAACTTACAGAGAGGATAGGCGACAGAAAAACAAGGCTTGTAGGGAGGTGAGAGAAATCACAGGAGTGCGGCTCTGAGCGGTGCTGGGAATTAGAGCTTTTTCAAAGGCAGAAAGATATTTTTTTTTTTTTTTTTTTTTTTTTTTTTCCAGCTGTCCCTTTTGCTAACATCTTCTGGGGGAAAACATCCCGAAGACGACATCCACTGTGCTGGAGACTCAAATGTCACGTCTGCGCTCTGCCTTGAACAGCGGCTGCTGGTGCCCCTACATCCAGTTGGGTGCTGTGCAGTCAGGGGGGCTGAGCTGCTTCGTGCTGCCCGTCCTCCCCGAGGAACACAGCCCCTCTCTTGGGGGGTCTCAGGGGAGATCTTGCAGGAGACCTTTGATCTTTTCATAATCCATGTCCTTGAAGGAACAGAAGGATCTCCTGCCTGTGTACTAGCTAGCCGCGCCGTACACGTAATTTCCTTGCGGGTGGAAAAAGGTTTAGCTAAAACTATGCTTTCCTAGGTAGGGGAAAACCCACGTTTGCCTTTACCGTGCCCTGGTAGGCAATTCATGAAGCTTAAATTATAATTGGTCGGAATAAACTATGCTCCTAATCCTCTTTATTTGTGCAGCTCACAGGGGTCTCCCAGGTTACAGAAACTTTTACCCTTTTGTGTCTCACCTCCTGGATCCAAACGGGGAACCCACACCGTGAATCCCACACCGTGAATTTGTTGCACGTGGCAGAGGACACCGCGTCTGTTCATCAGTGGCAGGATTATATTCGCAGATCAATGTATTCATAGAACTTACAAAGGTTACACTCCAGGTTAACTGCCAGGCAGCAAGTTGGGGGATCCGTCCACTTTAGGGAGGGCGGTTCAGGAATGCTGGACTATTTAAAGGGCTGACATAACAAGCGTTCCATAGGCTGTTTCCCACGTGTGTGACAAAACTGACAACCTAGCCCCTTTCTTTACGTACCTTAGTGCAGTGAGAGATGTAAGGTAGATGCCCAGGCGAGGGTCCTCTATCTGAATATGAGGCTTGATAATTATATTTCTCTCGAAGGTATCCCAGCCGAGGTTTGCCTTCAAAAACAAACACGGTACATATATATGTTTTGCACACAGTGGGCAAATTCACAGGCAGCAACTCTTGAGATGTTTGCATTCATAAAAGTCCATCATAGTAATAATGAGATTTTTTTTTTCAAAGGTTGAAGAAATAAAGCCACAGATGTGACGCATTTCAGGTGGCCATTAATAGTTTGAACTTGGCTAAGTTACAAAACTGCCAGAAATTCTCACAAAAGAATATGAAAAGCTGGTGCAGGTGAGATCTGTTTGATCTGCTTATTGGAAACGGGGTGGGAGATAATGTTCTTTGAAGGCAATTTTACAAATAATTTCTACTCTCCTAGACCTGGTCAGCATTTCAGCATGTGACTAATAACTAGGCTCATGGACAGGGCCTTCTTTTTTTTTATCCCTGATACCCTTACAGCGGTAATCATGCATCTTGTCAGTTGTTATAAAGATAAAGACAAATGTTCTCCATTGCTGTACTGTCAGCGCATTGCAGTACAAGCAGAAGGGTAGCACAGCACACCTGTTAGATGTGTGGAATATACCATTTGTCTTGTCAACGCCGCAGAATCGGGTGTACCCTTAGATGACAGGATCTTCGGCGCAGGAAAAAATTTAGGTCTGCTCTTTACATTGCCGTTGACCATTCTGCTGCCATCTGTGTGCCTCCCCAAGGCTCTTCAATAAGTTAGGAGATAAGGAGCGAGATTCTCTCCAAAACCGCTACTTTTTACATGCGGAAAAACCTTGCCTTTTCATCTGGCACACCTCATATAGAAAACCAGTGAGCTATACATTCATTATTAAATACACGCAGTGTGACTTGGAGGCAGAAGTTCATGATCGTGACCTTTCTTCTTTTATTACATTCAGCTTTTGAAGAAACAGATGGGGTTTAGCTTAACTGTTAACATAAATTGCCGTATGGAACAAAACACAGCTGATTATTATATTAACACTGATTTTAATATGTTTCATCATGTTATTGCGGCTCCAGTTGTCAGGCTATTCTGTTCAGTATATTCATTCAAGAAATTTAATGTTGTATCTTACAAATTGAGATCCTATTACAAACATATGGCGTATAAATAGATTTTGCCACCTGGTGACTGTTAAAAATCTGTAAGGAAGAGATTGCCATAGTGTTAACTCCTCCCTGCTGGAAGTCCATTTTCCAATCACAGACATTTTAAAGAAATTCTAAGAGGTGGAAGCTCTTGATTTGCTGCTGTGACAAAGGGTTAATTGTGCTAATTGCATTGTAATACCTGCTCAGTTTAAAGTCTTTCCCTGTTGTGATTGTCTTGGGAGTCAAATTGTTTTTAAATTGGTTTGTCACTTGAATGCATTTGGAACTTTGTGATTAGGGTTGTGGAAACCGAGATAATGTCTAAGTTATATAAGAGTTCCTTCCATAATCAATCACTGTCTCGTTTTAGATCTACCTAAGAAGGTTCCTGCACACATGGGAATATGCCGATTGAGGTAATGGATGAGGTAAGCTAGCTGCTTGCTGGCTGTGAACATTTGCGTTTCTTTCCACCAGTGAGTGCTGTATGGAATATTTGTGGGCTCTCTGCTTTCTAGAGTCAGGCCCATGACCTCCATGAGTTATGGTACACCATGAAATGAGCAGTTAAAAAAAAATCCTCTCCTAAATCTTAAGAATGTTTGCTTAATCGTGTTGCTCTTGTCTGCTCTAACAAACAAAGAAATAAGGCAGCAGACCCTACTCATTGACCATTCGAGTCAATGGACAGATTTTTATGGGACGAGCACCAAGCCTGGGGACCTGACAATTTGCAAAGCAGGTGGGGAGCATTGTTACTCAGGGCAGCCTGTTTAGCTGCGCCTGACAGAAAAGACCTACAAATACGAGTCCTGCAGGCTTGTTCCTTTGTTTATGGATTGGTAAAAGTATTGAAATGTATCTATAAGGTAGTGAGAAAGGGATGAGGCTGCTAGTAAGAATAACTAACTGATGGGTTGAGTTTTAAGGAGGTGTCTCCAATGGTAATTGGTGATCTTGGCAAAGGTAGCGGTGCCTACGCTCTGTAATGACCTGAGCACCATAAATGCTGAAGATAGATGGGTAGACTTGATAGCAATACAGTTACTCCAACAGTGTTATAGGGGCCAAGTAAAGGGCAAGTAATTCCCTAGGGAGGGAACTGATAAAAGGCATCAGGGTAGATTGATGGAAGGAAGAGGAAATGGGTTAGGTGAAATTTATTGCAGAGCTGCGCAGTGCTTGCCGCGGATAGAGTGGAAATATGAAAGAGAATTGAGTGGCAGTAACAGCCAGATAGACAAAGTGGAAGCAGCTAATGGGGAAAGGAGACTGAAGAAGCGATTCGGGTGCTGGATGGACAAACACGTATAGGCGGGAGCTGGGCGCACAAGAGGCAAGCGTGGGAGGCTGGGGTGTGGGGGATCCGAGTGGGACATGGGTGGGCGTCGGGGCCACGTGGGGATGAGCAGTGAAGGTGGGAGCAATGATGGACGGGGCCAGTGAGCGTTGCGAGCAGGCTGTGGATGTCACGAGCTGTGACAGGGACAGAGGGATGAACTGAAAACTGTAGCATCCCTTGCACGCTGGGGACAACGCGTAGGAAACGCTCTCTTAGACCTATAGGCAGCTCTGAGGTGATGGGGCCTTTGCCCGTGGCTATGGTGCACCTAATAAAAAGTCATTGCCTAAGGTACAGACTGCTGAAAGCATGGGGATTGTCGGCAGCAAAAGAAAAAGCAATAGCAGCACAAAGTGGTGAATTCTCTCCCCAGCACATCCTTGATTCACTGCACAGTCAGCCTCCTTAAACCAGCTGTGCCAGGCGACCCATAGGAGGACTATGGAAAAATCACTGAAGCCTTTTGTATCTAAAGCAAGTATTAGAGGTGCTGTCAGGGCTGGAAACAAAACGGATAAGATACAGAGGATTTGTTAGGCCATTCATGTGTCCCACGCCAATGCATTAGTGTCCAGTTGATGTGTAAGAGCAGTTCCTGGTTACCCAATGGTCGTGGTTACCCCATGACGTATGTTCATTGGGTTTCCTTGGCTGTTATCCCACAACTGAAGGGAAAGTCTAGAGATCTGGTCACCACCAGAATGTCTGTCTTCGCTCTGGAATAATCAGACCTCTTTCTGGTTTTTTATCTTGCCATGGGCAAACTGTTTTAATTTTGACTACTGCAAGCAGGAGTGTGTTTTTATCCATTCATTTTCTTACCTTCTCTGGACCTGGTTATTTTGCCTTGGCTAAGATTTTGTTGAAAACAGGTACAAGTTTGTCCTGCAGCCTTCTGTTGTGCATCTGACCCTACTTGTGCTATTTCTTTTTCCTGTAGAAATGCTTAAATCACTACAGTAGTTAATGATGAAAATACTATATATAGCATATGATATCATGATCATCACATAGACATTTACAATCAAGATAAATTATTGCCAGTATTTTTTCTAGTATTTTTTGTCAGATATAAACTGCATAGAACACAACTTGTTAGTGAGACAGAAATGTACTGTACCAAGTTACTGTTCTGTGGCTTCTAAATGACTTTAAATCACATTGTATCCGATAATTACTAATGCTCCATTAAAGATCGGAAAGGCAATTTATTAGGGACTCCCAAAAGTCTTCTTTAAGCAGTGCAATCTGTGTTTGGTTAAAAGTTTACATAAAATCAATACAAAATTATAGCAGCATAAATAGTTAAACAGTTCTCCGTTAATGTTATACTTGAATTGGTTCTGCTCTTGACAATTTGGAAAATGTAAGCTACAGAGGAAGGGTAGCTGAGATCTCAGGGAAGGAGGATGCAAATGATTTTGCTGTTCTGAATGCCATGTGGAATGGAAGACCATCAATCTATTACTTGCCAGTGATGTCTTTGTAGTCTTTTTTTCATCTCCTGGAGGAATCTTGAAAGTGTCATCAAAATAATGGCAAGAGAAAGTTTTTACTGCATGTTAGTTCTTGCTAGCAAAATGTTTAATATCATTCCTTGGTAAGAAGTGGTTCTAATTTTAATTAAGGTCCAAATCATCTCCTCTCTACACAAAAATAAGAACAGTAAAGCAGCAGGTGCTGAGGCTGGGGAATAAGTGTTTCATTCCTTAAAATAAAATTGAGGACAAAAAAACCCTCCAAACAAACCACAGGTGAAAAATAAACTAAGGAAAATTACTTTCACCTCCACCTACTCTGCCAATTTATTTACTAGGACATTATTTACCTCTCTCTAAAAGTCTTACAACCTTAAAAAAAAAAAAAAAAAAAAAAAAAAAGTTAAACCACTTGTCAATTTTCCAGCCTTGCAGGGTAATTTCAACAGTTTGATTATGAATTGAACGTACGTTCTACTTACTGAACTAAAGCAACAGATTAGTCATAGCTGGTGTCAGAAGTCGTTTTTGTTTACAAAGTGGCGGTGTTGGGTATACCTAAAGAAAGACTCCCAAAAGTCACATTTGTACCACAAGCAAATGGTTCAAACCTCAAGCTGGAAACATACACATTAATTCTTTTTCTCTTCTTGGCAAGTAAGGTAAAAGAAATCATCTCAAAAGTCAGCTCAAAGCACTGCTGCAACAACTGCACAAGACAGAGCAGGGGCAGAGGCGGGGAATCTGCTGATTCCCATTGTATTAGTCAAGAATAAAGGAGGGGTGGTTTGTATCTGATTTGGAAGGGCGTAAGCAGCAAAGTATTTGCAAAGGATTTAATCGGTGTCCCATATTGCATGTATCCCATTCGTTTCTCTAGCCGGGTCTCCGAAAGCCTCCGCTGTCTGGGCTTTGAGAAACCCCGGCAAAAGGACTTCCATGCTGTAGGGCTTTTCATCCCACCCAAAAGCAAAGCGACCTGTGACTTTGCTCCACAGCAAGTTTTCATAACTATCTTCACGTGAAGAACTTCTTTTGCCCATCAGTACTCTGGACACCAGGGAGACCTGCAATTTTATGGCAAGTGAAGGATATGCTCTTTGGCAAAAGTGTTGCTTTTCCTGGTAAAGCAGACTGAAGGCCGTGGTGTAATGAACTTGCTTGGCTCACCACAGATCAACCTTAAGAAAGGTCTGTATTTAGGATGTATGAAATAATCAGCAAGCCTTCCCTACCTGAATATCCTATTTGCTTTAGACATAAAATCTAATTTCTTAATGAGGGTATGTGTGGATCTTATCAACCTGCAGTTAATGATAAAAGCAAATCTTATAAACAGGCAGACTTTAAATAACACATTAAGCCTTATCACTGATGATATCTTTAATTACAGTAAAGCAAATTGTAAGACAGTCTAATGGGAAATACAAATTACTTGTTAAAATTATTAACAGAGTTAATGTGCTTACATTTGTTTATGTGTACAGGAATCATTTCAAATATTTGACTGCAATGACAATATGTGTAAAGATCAATTAAAAGTCAGGAAGATGAGATATTGGATTTTCAGACCTTAATAGGATTTCATCTGCACTTGTTATATTATGTTATCCACTTATAATTGAGCTTCCATCATATCATAGAATCTGTCACTTCACCAATTTATATTTCTAACCTCTAATGAAACTTCTATTTGCTAAGGAGAATTTTTGAAACCCATGATCCTGGTGGAGCCGTCTGGTACAAGCATTAATCTGCCCCACTCAGAGATTGACGTTTCAGCCTATCGACACAAAAAACAAATGTAGCAGTGGCAATACCTAGGTAGTCGCCGACTTCACAAACATTGCTGCCTTCACAAGTTGATCTCGTAAGTAGCTTAGGTGGAGTAAAAGGCAGTTTTATGTATAAGAAGCAAGGTAAACTGGTAAGATGAAAATTGCTAGGAGCCCGTCTAATATGAGTTTATTAAATTCAGCGGAATGAAAATAACTGCCAAAAATGCGGCAAAAGTACTTTTGTTTACTTGTCTGCTCTGTCGGCCCTGCCCCAGCCGAGGCTTTGCCCCTGGAATGGGTCTGTGACAATCCATCCGCACCAGTTTTGGGGTCCGCTTGGAGTTGCTCAAACTCACTGGTGGTTTCCAGCCACGCGACGCTGATGGGGACCCCCTACAAGTCATGGCTATGGCCCCACTTCATCCGGCCCCGTCCATCCTGTGCCTTGGTTGGCGAGATGCAGTCACTCCAGCGGAGTGGTCTGTTGGCACTTTGGGGAAGTGTGAGTACTAGGATGAGCCCCTGTTACATGAACACAAGCTCAAAACCAGTGTAAAGCCGGGGTCTTTCAGTGTTCTCAGGCTGAAGCTATTCTAAACAAAAGTGATCGCTCTAAACTAATACCCTTGTAATTTAGCTTATCTTTTCTTCTAGTTTCCATGCAGTATTCCAAGGCAATAATTTGTGCATAAAGTGGACCTTGGCCAAGGTATTTCTGTGGAGAGCTAACATTTTAGCAGTACTTTATTGTAACAGCAAGCTTAACCTTGAAACCAACAGATGTTGCTTTGAAATGATCTGATGTAAGGTAGTCTGTAAGACCAAGCTTAGATGATAATGATGGGAAAAACACCAGACACAGAGCATATACTGATGCTGTGTTTGAAAGCACCTATCCATATTAAATTTTCTGGCAAAAATATATATATATATTTTAAAAACTTTTTAGAAAGCAGAAGTTAAGTTTTTCCTGACATCAGTCTGACCCTTATTTAAACTCTCCGCTGCTAGAGATTGTCTCGATTGATTACACCTGGGACATTAAGTAATGTGCTACAAAGATACCACAGTGCACACTGTCTTCTCTGGTATTTGTTGCTTAAAATAAAAAAAATATTTTCAGAAAAAAAGCATGAGGGGGGAAAAAAAAAAAAGGAGAGAATATGAAAGAATATATGCCAGGTTCTCTGGCGGTATAAACTGGTATTGCTTCTAGCCTAGCCCCAGGTTTATTTACAGAGCCAAATACTGTTGCTGAGCTGATTTTTAATGACATGAGAAAAAGCTGAATAGAAATAGACTTGCAAAATAAGCCAAAACACATATGATTAAAACTACAACAACTTTCAGGAAAACAAGTCTCACACCACAGGTTGTCCGAGCTGACCGGCAAGCGTTCCCTGCGGTGCCCTGGTCACCAGCTGTATCGCCGTTCTCCAGCTGACCGATAACCCCATTTTAAACACTAAACATAGAGTAGCAAATGTTTTTGTAGGAGTGTGGGCACCCGCGGCTGCGAGGAGCGGTTGTGTGTGTGCTCATCCCCCCGCAAAGGCGGTCAAGGAGGGCTCTGAAAGCCAGCAGGACCATCCGAGACCACCGGGCAGCTTCCCAATGCTCTGATTTACGCCTGTCCTCGCGGAAATATTGGGGTCCCCAGTCCCAGGTGAGCGTCCTGAGCACCGCGGTTGCTCCGGGGGTTTAATGACTCGGGTCCCAGCGATGTGTTCCCTGCAGCAGACGAGGTTTTGTGGGCATTGCTCCTGGATGGGCGTCTGGGGCAGAGACCCTTGTCCCAGGGATCACCCTTTTGGCATCTCGCTGTCTAGATTTTTAGAAAAAGAAAAGAAAAAAAACCCATCTCCACTCATTGCAGGACTAGGTTCTGGGTGATGCTCATCTCATGCGGCATGGGGCTCACTGAGGCAATTGCTCCTGCACTCCTCTGAACGCTAAAAATGATCGTATGAGGGGATTCAGGATCATGCAGATCTGGTACGTTGCACGTGTAGGCATAAGTTAGAGTTGCCTCAGAGTGTACGAAGTGTTGAACCTCTAGAGCCAATAGGCCAAAATTTGTAGTTTCCCCCTTAAAAACAAGGAAATGCTTTCATTATTTTATTTGCTGGCTTGTTACTACGGCAACATTTATATGAATAATTCATTCCTTCTTCAACTTTCTCTTAACAAAGTCAAAGACTACATCCTAAATATCTAAGCAGACCAAACTCTTTTTTTTTTTTCTTCCACTTTTTCCAGCTAAAATGGTGTTGCAATCCTTTAGTATTATTATGCCTGAGACAAGCATTATTCTCAATTATTTTTGGTCATGGCCTGAAATTATTAAGCATTCAGTCCTTTCCATGATGCTTTCACTTAGAGATTATTTTAGTCTATTCTTTTTGTTAATTGATCTTCTTAAGCCAAAACATTTTAAAAAATTATACGTGTGATAGTAGCCTTTAAAAACCCCATAATTTCTCCAAGTTATTTTCCCCTTGCTGATACTTGCTAATTTAATGAGAAAGACTAGCCAGACATGGTCATCGAAAGCCCCAAATTTCACTTTGACTATGAAGCGCATCCCTTCATCTGCAGTGAAACTGCCGACCGTGTCAGACGGTGGCTGCCTGTGATCCCACCGAGTCGGCCAGGAGCGATGCCCTACAAAGCTCCGGGTACTGCAGACCAGGCCAGCAGCCGAAGGGAAAACGATTTTGCAGAGGAAGCAAATAGTCTGGCAAAGGACTTGGTGGCACACAGGGGCAAAAGCCTTAATGAAAAGCAGGAGAGGTTCCTCCTGAGATCAGCCCGTGGGCAACCACTGCGGTGGGAGGGCAGCACAAAGGTAGAAGGCGAGCGGCACCACGCAGCCGTTGCAGAAACCCAGCATCCTGGTCACCCCCTTGGGTTGCGCTTTGACAACATCCTCAATTTTCTGTTGGTTTTAATTTACTGACTGTTTTCACCAGAAAACTCGTGGGATTGCTAGGAGCGCCTTTTGCCCCCTGCTAAAATATTTCACAGCCACTCATACCCACAGTTGGAGGAGAAAGATGAGCTCTTCAGATTGCCTTTTGCAAAATGTTTTTTATTGTTGAAGGGATGTGGAGCTGTTTCAAAGATTTTTTTGAGTGATTTCCAGTGTCTCAAAAATTTTGTTCTAATTTAGTAGATCTTTGAAAAGAAGCAATTCACTTGATGACTCTTCAGCTGCTTCACTTTTCATCCCATTTCCTCTGCACATAGCCTGATACTTATTGACTTAAAATCATACAAAAAAAAAAAAATATATTTGTGGAACTTTCCTAGAGTTGCAAATGAGGAAGCCTGTCAATACTTTTCATAATCCAGAAAAAAGCCACTTAGGGATAGCTGACATTTTACGAAATCAAAGCAACTGTTCTGCTATATTTTTAAAGATTTGGACAACTCCTGAAAAGAAAAATGAGAAAAAGTGCTCCCGATTCTGAGCGAATACAGATTTTTTTTTTTTTTAATGACATTCTCAGTCAATTTCCTATGTAATATGAATGATCAGCAAGCAGAGTTGTCTGATTTTTGTCATATTTATTAATGATGCACAATACTAGCATGGTACCCTGTGCAAATTATAAGCTGATTAGTTTTCAGCCGTGTCAGCTAGTACTTTGATCCTGTCTGAATTGATATGCTAAGCAAGGAGAAAGTAAATCATTGCTTAGGTGGGAAGCCTATATCAATACCGCATGCTTCTTAGCAAGGCAGGAGAGGAACAACTTATAGTTCATCGAGGTTGTTTCTTGTGCTTGAGCCAGCCCAGCTCAGGTACACTGAGCGCTGTTAGCCTGTGCTGCGTAAGTGTATAGAAAAAACATCTCCGTGCTGCAGAAAACGGCGATGGGCATTTGGTAGGTCCAGGTGGAGTCAGTACCAAGTCCAAACGGCAGCAGAAATTGTGCTGCCAGCAATGCTCTGGTTTAACTGGGCCATGAAGCTGAGGGTCTCCCCACCTTCGTGCACTGCAGACCTCTTTGTCTTTAAGCCTCTGACTATTAATCCTCATGGCTTTGCCAAATCTCGGTTTGTGACTGCTTTGCTCCTTGCAGCTCCCCCTGTAGCCAAGCCCCCAACTTCTTAAAATTAATGTGCATGACTGCATGCCATTAAATAGTTGCAAGATTTCACCCTCAAAAGGTCATGTTTTATCGGTAGACAGGGCACTTCTGTTGACAGCTTGAGTCAGGCAATGTGTGTATGCACATCTGGGCGTGCATATGTCTATGACGAAGTGCTGTGAGCAAGATATAATCGTAATGTTGGGCAAAGGTTCAAGAAACTAGTCTCTCTCCATTAGGTCAAAGCAACACTGGCCTTTAATGTCGCATTATAAAAGTGTGACACAGATAACTAGATTAAGAATGCGAACTTGAAGCTACTCTAATTCAATAGTTATTTGAATTACAATACTGTGAAGATACATACCATGTCTTGTGACAGAAAAGAGAAAGGCTTTAATAGTTTCTATTTAACAACTGCAACACATCCTACAATTTAACTCTTCTCATTATGGCTTTTATTTCATTGCACTGTACAATACTTTGCTGTGAGAGATCTGTATATCTGTGTGCATGAAGTAAGGTGATGGCTTTACAAATATCTCATTCTGACTGCGTCCTGCAAATCATTCCGCAGGGAGGGAAGAAAGAGGGAGCAGACGGGTTGCATGGGAAATGACGGTAGAGCGTAATCTTTTAAAGCACCTTGTCACAGAAGCACAGTTAGGACCATATTGATCACAAAACTCACTACCTTGTAGGAATGACGCAGGATATGCTAAGGCATTGCAAACAATAGGAAATGAAACTTTCCATCATCAGACAAATGGTTTTATTATTCCTTACTGCTTGTGGAAAACAAATAGACGACTTTGTCAAGGTGGGAAAGGAAGGCAACAGAAAACACATTGCATTCTCATTATCAGATGAGACCGTTGTGTTTATTTCTCTTATTTTATGTGTTACAGTTTCAGTCTGCTGGTACTTTCTCTGCTCAGAGGGCAGACCCAAAATGAATCTGGTCGTGCCTGGCACCGAATATGAAAGCCCTTGATATATTTCTTTGCTCTGTTGGGTGCCTATAGTGAACAGCATTTTATTTTTTAGTCATCCATGTTATACACAAGAGTCCAATTTGGTGAAGTTTTCTTGCTCAGAAAGTCATACAGGCATGGACTTTAATCAACAGGATTTAAAGTGGGCTTTAAAATAAGTCTTTAATAGTGTAGTCCTCGACAGCAATGTAAATGGACTTATGTATATACTTAAATGTATTCCTGAGCTAAAAATGTAATTCATATGAGAAATCTCTGAGACACCGGTAAGCTCTCAGCTGCAGTTATGTCCTCTGTAAAATGGGAGTAATTGTACTGATAGCATAAGCCTTTCAGGAAATCCGTGATATAATGTTGAAAGCAGCTTGCATACAGCAGCCTCCCGAGGGACGTGATTCCCTTTGCTGTCCGAGTGACAGACGTGGTCCCGGGGTGCTGACAACACTGCGGGTTGCACATGAGGATACGAACACGTATGCTATAGGAGAGGGACACGGAGCGAGGGAGCTTGGCTTTGAGAAGGATCAGAAAGAAGGGGGATGAATTTTTGCCGGCGGTGGTCCCAGAGCTGCCCTTCCTGACATTTTTAGCCACAACTGCTTTCCAAGCCTCCTCATCAGAAGCTGCTCCCAAAGAAGGGAGAGAAGGCGACCAACTTTGCCCTTTCTTGCTCTTCCCAGTGCCTTGCTGATGAGGCTTGGCTTATTCATTGAGTAGTGCTGGTTGAGGAAGAGGGAAAGTAACAGTGGTGTAATTACAAATTTCCTGCTCAGTGGGAACTTGGTGTGTTTCTTCCCCAAAAGAACCTGTTGGAGCCATCTCATCCGCAGCAGCTGGAGCAGGAAATCTCTGCTGGAGGGATTCAGTCTCCCGGTTCCTGGGAGCCATAGGCACCAGCGGGAGCAGGCAGAGACACAGCGGAGGTCAAAACGAGCTCTTACCTCAACTGCTGTCAAGTGGGGTATTGCTTGCCGGGCAGCCACATACTCTGTGAAGCCATCCACAGATTTAAAGTTTTGCTGAGAGGTCTTCTTGGTAACTTCTAAATTTAATTTTTAAGTCAAATCTGGAGTTTGAATTCTGTGATTATTGCTTAGGGGTCAATTAGTATCCCAGATACTGTATTTTTCACAAAGAGGGAATATCTAGATCCAAACACAGTGTCTGAGGGACCCAAGTGGGATGCCTGTGTGATAGGCTAGTCCTTCAGCATATGCATACAGAGACAGGGAAAAAAAAAATGATACCTTTTCCAGACAATTTCCACATCATTTCCCATTCCATTGTGACCATGCTGATCCCATCACTTATTCTTCAGTATCATAAACAAGTCATAATATATTAGTCAAAGCAGTTGCAAAGAGTTCATATAGCTGAAGGGAATCCTGAGAAATAGGTTATACAGCATTGATCTCCCAGGAGGCCTTAAATAACAATCTAAAATGTATGGGACAGTGATCACTGGGTTTGTTACTGCCATTTCAGCTTGATATTTTGCAATTTATAGTTTCTTGATAAATTGGAATCCATTCAGCTGGTTCGTATTATGTGGGACTATGGAACTGTCTACGTTACAGTGAAGGATTAAAGTGAGATGCAAATGACTTGGAGGTGTCTAATGACTTTGCTTAGCAAATTAATGTAGATGGGAAATCATCTCTGCCCCATTAGAAGGAATAAGATGCTACAAAACATCAACATGCAAACAATGCATTAGTTCAGGGTGCTTCTCCACTCCAAGAGGACATTCCAGCCCCTATTTTCAGGATTTCCCACTTGACTGTTTGAAACTATTGCCTTAGGCTAAAACTTGTATTTGTAAAACAAGGTTTCAGGTTGGTGATATATTATTTTCCAGTCACATTTTTAACATTGCAGAAGGGGGTGGGGGTTGAAAATCAAGTTGTCATTCAATTTGTAATGCTCTGGGAGTATAAAAAGGAATATTTGCCATTTGAAATGTACTTTTCCCTCTTAATTAGTTTCTGGATGTTGGTAACAATCTGTTTTTTCCGTTAAAGAGTTCCAATGGTACAAGTGGACATACCATGAAATGTTCACAAAACATTTTGGGAGGTTATGCTTTTCAAGCCAGCACCTTTGAGACTCGCAAGATTGAACAGGGATTGGTGCCTTGGGAAAAGTTTGCTAAAAACATAAAAGTTGACAGAGTCGTTTTGTCTGAAAATCAATCTGCTACGTGTGAGTGATAATTTTCTTTCAACATGACATACTTATGGATTTTGTGTGTTCAATATGGAAACTTTTGCAGAATGTAACTGGTGATCTGCCACCATCAAGGGTTTGCAGAGTTCCTCTCTGCAGGAAGGACTCACTCCCTGATCCATGGGACCCCAACACTCACCGCTGCAGGACTGACTTCTAGGTGTCTCTTTTTGGTCAATTTGGGGACATCCTGCTGCTGGAGCAACTGACTGGCACTATCATTTCATTTTGTCCTCCTTTGCTCAGCCACCGCACTGAAAATCCATTTGGCTGCTTTCCTGCAGAAGTCAAGAGGACAAAACCCACCCAGCAGCTGGCAAGCTGTTGGCCATCATTCGCAGCAGAGCGGTATTTTGCATAGATTTTTCTGCTTGGTTATTTTTAATTTGGATCATTTCAGCAACCTGTTTTACAACCTGGCCGCACAAAGAGAGGTGCCAGGACAGGTCTGGAGCAGGGCTGGGAGGGCTGGCTGCCCCCCTAGGAGCAGAGGGAGGGCAGCAGGAGGTCTGGTGCCTTCAGACCATCGTACTTGACTAGAGCTAAGCTGGAGCACCTTCACTTCCCCGAACCAGGTACTGAAGATGTCAGATCTTCAGCGCTATCTGTTTTATTCTACCGGTCTGGTCCAGTAATTGTAATTATTGGTAATTGTAGGTAGAGCCAACAGCAAGTTTTGGCTGCCGTCGATGAGAAAAAGGGTGGAAATGCTGCAAAATTGCAGTCTTTTCAAAGCAGGTGTTGTGTCACTCATTTGAAGTATCCAGCTGGTCTTGCCATGCTGCTGCTGCGGAACTGGGATATCGCTGGCGACAGCATGCTACCCATGAAGTTCTAATGGATTAAAACCAATGTCTTTGGTGAGTGTTTTGCTCATTTAGAGATGCAGTTACTAGAAACCTCGCTTCCCTGCTTCCGTAATGATTCCTCTGTTTTCCTGCCGTCTCCTTCTGCGGCAGTGCGTTCTTGGCTAGCACCACTCAGAGAGAGGACACGGGACTCGGGACGGTTGTAAAAGACGTGCCACTGGTAGGACTCTCACATGAAGTGGGAGTTGGGGTCAAGGCCGTTTCCCTTCTTTCTGTTTCATCCTCTCCCCAGTGTGAAGGAGATCACTCCCCCTTCATCTTCTCCATACAATTCACGTCTCTGTAAGCTTTAATCTTACCACCCCTCAGCCGACTCTCTTCCAGGCTGAGGGATTCTCATCTATTCTTCTCTTCTTGAAAGGATGCCATAGCCTGGGTCTCTGTTTTCTTCTTCCTCCCCGTGTTAGTCAGTTCTCTCACATTGCTTCTGAGGTGACTAAAATCGCACACAGTCATAAAAATGTGTGTGCGCCCTGAATTCATAAGTGACATAAGGTCTTTTCTGTTTTGCTCTGATAACTTTTCCAATAACTCTGAATGTCTGATTTGCCTTTTTTACCCATCATTGTGCTGAGGTGCCTACATTTCTGAGTAATAATTGCCAAGTTAGAACTCAGCCCTGTACATTTATAGTTTGGGTTATTTTCCACACACATACTCTGCTTCATATTTATTACCATGGAATATCATTTGCTATTTTATCACTCAGCCACATAGTATCAGTAGATGTTTCTGCAATTATTCACAATCAACTGTGGTCTGCAAATGTGGTCACCTCATTCCCATTTACAGCTCAGTTCTAAATATGCCGAGGAGCACAGATGCATCTGGGACCTCACGGTAACATTTCTGCACTGTGAAAACTGGGCATCTGTACTTACCTCATAGTACTTTGTGTCCCAGTACTAACTTTACCTTTTAATCTCAGATAATCCCTTGCAGAAATTTAAAGCAATTTCATAGAGAAATGATTGTAGCTCCTTGCCCTCAGTTTGGAAGGCTGAGTCTGAGACTTCACTTCTAAGTGTTTTTCTGAATTCCTCTCTAGGTTTTCTGGTATTTGTTTGAAGTTCTGATACTTGTTTGGGATTTCTTATGATTTCTGCAATGCTGCATTTTTATAGAGAAACAAAAGAAAGTATTTTTTCACTTTTGTGATGCAATATATAGGTATAGTGTTTATTGGGTTTCTAATATTATTATCAGTATTATAAGTAGTTCTGTGACTTGCAGAAATCACGCAGCATCTTTTTTGTAGATTCTCCTAGGTCTAATAAGAATTGCCCTTATTAGCCTTTCAGTGGGATCACTGGATTCCTTCTGCATAGCTGTTTATCTTTGCAAACCTCGTGGGAGATTCAAAACCCCCTCTCTTTGTCTTTGCCAAATTTGGTTGAAACGAGGTTCAGAAGTTGCGCGGGAAAGACAGACACACAGACATGTGCATGCAGTGTGACGGCATGAGCCCTTTCCTTAGGCAGCTGGGCTAAAAGCAAAGTATAGAGGATGTACTCTGAATTCTCTTGTAGTCTTGTATGCTCACTCCATTGCCATGCATCTGGCTCTTTGTAGTCTTTGTCAGAAATCTGACATCTCCAGGCATGCATAATGCATACTTCAAGAAAAGACAAAAACCACGTTGCTATATATACAGGTTTATAATAACGATACATTAATTGTTTTGTGAGCTTCCGAAAGTATTTCTATAGTGTCAACTAATGTTGAATGGAATAATGTGAGTTTAAGCAAAAGCAGTTTCCATGGTTACACTGGAGGTATTCTAAATATAGCAGCTGATGTAATCAGTTACTGGGACTAGATACAAGATTGCTGTGTATTTCAGTAAGAAGTTTCTTCTCTGGAGATACCTGTGAGAAAGTGTCTATATTACTTGAGGATACTATTTTTCAAATTATTTCTGTTGTCCCATGATTTTCTGCTCCTCAGAGCCTTTCCATTTTTCCATTTACAGGCTGGTAGCTTCTTTATAGTTATTATAAATCATATACATCAGATCACTTTAATGCTGTTACAGAATCCTTAACACCAAATGTAACATTCCAGAAAACGGTTTCCACATCTGGCCAGAGGAAGATTGTAGGTTTTGTAATTTCTTCTACCCATATATTAAAACCCTGTTATCAGCATCTGTCATATCTGTCTATCCATCTTATCTGTGTCTATGTCCATCTATCTTTGCTCCCATTGCTGTCATGTCTCCAGTGCCCTCTGATCTGATTTTATCCAGAGGGAAAAGAATGGCTTAATGATCCGAACACATCTCCTTTTCCAAGACATGTAATAAAACATTCCCCTTCCTCACCCCCAACTGAGCAATTATTTCCCAATGGAACAAATTTCACCCTGTGAAATTTGGACTAAGTGCTTAGCACGCAATACGTAAGAATGAGTAAATAGGTGGGATGAAGATTTGTTGTCACTGGGGAGGAAGAGGGAGCAGGAGAAAATACTCAGAGAATTTATTCACAGTTGTTTGCCCATCTCTCCTTTGTGTCGCTTTTCTGGCCCTACTGAGTCCTGGTGAAATTCTGATTTCTCTCTGACAGTGTAGTTCATAGTAAGTGCTAAGGGAAAGTCAGTCACTGGCTACAGACAGAGCAGTTTGCTTCCACAGCAAGCTTTTTTAGTATATCTAGCTTCAGTCATTCCTGTATTAACCAAGAAATCCTTTCCATTCCCACTGTTTCTTTTACTGTTCTACTCCATTTCAACCTTAATTAATTTTAAAAATGACACACTGCATTTCAGGAGTGCTAAGAAAAAATACAGTAGGTTAGATAAACTGGAAAAAATGTCCCTCTCAGAAAGCACTGCTATACTCCAAGTCAGGGTTTCTTTGTTTATTAATAGCAACTGGTCAACAATTACTTGTCTTCTCAGAGCAGAGTGTTGCAAACGTGCTGCGTTTCCAGTATCAGTGGAAACAGCATTCCTGTTTTCCACAGGCAAAGAGTGACAACATATGTAAGATGCTGCATTAACAGCTAGAGGCTAAAAATCATGCATCCTATTGCATTTTCACCCCTTCCAATAATTCTGTTATTAATCTTAGCTCCTAAACATTTTTTTTTCTGGTGCAGATAGCCTGAAGACGATGATGTGACAGTGACGAAAGACTGCAATAAAGGGCCGCTGAAACTTTTGGGGAGAGGTTTCTACTTTCACAAGGCAACAGGCAGTGGCAGCATTCGATGAACAGAAATTAATTCTATTTTCAAAATATGAAAGCTCATAGAATTATAGAAATTATGGAAGAAAAAGATATATAGGGTCATCTTTTCCATACTGGAGGCTGTGGCAGCTTTGTCCCTGCCTTATAAGGTACTTTTTGAGTCTAGGTTTCAGGTCTCCGGAGAAAGGGCTTAATGGCTTACTGTGAAAAACTGTTCCCCTGTATAGCAAGTTTCATTATCAAAGCTTGGTTTTATATTTAGCTGTGAATGTATCATTTCTGAAAAGATGATCCTACTACTGCTCCTGCTTTTATCTGTGATGCCACTTTAATCAACTCTTTCCATCCTTAGCGTTCAGGTGTTTCTGGTCCTTCTGGATGGTTCATGTATCCTCCCACTCGTACTTGGTGCTTGGCCAACCTGGTCACATTTAGGTTTCTTACCTTTCCATACAAGTCAGGCCCTCTGACTGTCAATTAACCTTTCTTGGCAAATGACTCTTCTTCCAGATAGGTTATTGACGCAGTTGAGTAAGATTTTACCTGAGAGTAAAATTGTTTCTGCAGTAGAGTTAACCATGTTTAAGGCTGCAGCCAGTGCTGTATTCCTGAGTGGAAGTTGACAGTAGTAGATTTGAAGGGAATGAAATTTTAAAAGTGTCTGAATAAGGTAAATGTCAATTAAATAGACTCACTGGGTGAAATCCTAATCACACTGAAGTCAAAGACGAACTGCAACTGGCCATGATGTCTCTTTGCCCTTGTAATCAAAGCAGAGCTGCCCCTGAGAAGTCTTTGTTTTCAACAAGGTTGTTAGATCAAGTCCAATTTAGGGCTGTTAGGTGGGCACCTGCCTGCCAAGGATCACTTTCAAAAACAGTAATAGCTTTTTCTTTTGCTCATTCTTTTGAAGGTCTCCTGATCCTGCCTCTCCATAGGTGTCAAAATGCCTGATTTGGCATTCGGCACCCGGGAGGGAGGGAAGGATGAACAGGGTGAAGGGAGAACTGTCAAAGGTGGTCTTCCCTGATGGAACAGTCTTCCTCCAGCAGCCACCGACCTGCCCTAGAAAACTCCCAATGCAAACCACTAAGTGTCCATCCCTTTCCCTCCCCTGTGAGGTCTTTCTGCTCCCTCCTGTAGCTGTACCAGTTCAGCAGTTCATGTGGTTGAACTCCAAAGGGACAGACAGAATACCTGTGATTTTTATGTTTTGTGGTGGGATTTTTTTTCAGTTGTGCCTACCGGGCAAAATTAACAACCCCAGTGCAGGTTAACTCACGTAGTTCTCTTACAGTGTATGTGCTTGATTCAAAACCAGGGGGACTCATTTAGTGACTTGTAACCTAACAGTGATTTCTCTAAAACTTACCTATGGCTCCCACATGTGGAGTTTTGCCACTAATTTCAGTAGGGTAATCATGCACCCTCCTGTGTGTCAGTTGGGTGAATTCTGCTCTCATTCCAGAGTCTGTGCAGAGAAGGTAATCAGAGTTGTCATGCAAATCTATGCTAGAAGATGGCCCAGGAATCTTCTACATGGACTGGCCATATGACAATTAGATGGGGATGAAATTGGGTACCTGGCCAGCACATTTGTACAACAGCCATCAAGGAGTTTGGGAACATATTACCAGCCTTGGAAGGGAGCTGAGAAACAGAATCATCCTTTCCATCCAGTCTTTCAATGTTTCAGAGGCTCAGGACAAGGCGGGAGACCCATGGTTTAGGCAGCAAGTTTATTACCTTTCCTCATGATCATTAAGCAATGCAGGAATGGCTCTACAGTAATAGGTCAGCCACCCTCCTTCATTAATTTCAGCCACTTTGAGGGCTGCCGCAACCACTCTTCAGGCATCATGCCAACCGGTTGCTGGTATCCCATTTTCCACTCTTCATGCATGAACTATCAGGTTGGAGAGAGGTGGGTTTCTTCTTGCTTTGAAAGCAGTGCAAAAGAGTTTGGCATGAGGCAGGAGTCCACCTGTGGTGAGACAGAGGAAAAAAGAAGGAAGGGAAATGCATATTATGCTCAAGAGAAATTCATTAAATAACAACAAACAGGGGTTTGCAGCTGAGACAAGGGCAATGCAAGGCCATGGCACTTAGAGGAAAGAAGTTTCCAGAACGGCCCCAGCCCCGTCCTCCTGCTATGCACAGCAATACATAGGAGTCTCACCAAGCCATGGGGATATTTCTTTGCTCACTGTGTTCCCCCAGTCCCCAGCTGCAGTGTCTCCATCAGCAAAATGTCAACGCAGACCACATCTACCCACAGGGCAACAGTGAAGCCATCAACCTAAAACTAGTTTCCTGCTACCACACGTAAGGTGAGTGTTGGGAGGCTTCCGAGGGCAGCAGTGACCCTCTCCTCTGTGAAGATGGGTGCACCCAAGCCCCCCCAGACTGTTCTGCATGCTCTAAAATTCCAGAGCCAGGCAGGCTGCTATGGGTTCATAGGACTAAGTGCTCACCCCCCTGGCAAAAACATCCTCCCGGTATGGAGGGAGTGAATCAGGCTACTACCTATGGGCAAGACCGGTGAGAAATATCCCTTGGAAGCCTGCTCTCTGTTTCCTGCAGATCTGGGGCTGAAAGTATGTGAAGGCAGTGGTGTGTGTGAAGACAAGAGCGCCGAGAGGCCTTAGCTTGCCTCTGATCTTATGCTACCTGTCTATTTGCAGTCCTGCCCTAACCTTGCCCATGGTACTCCTGGATGCATGTGAATTTCAAGTTCTGGAATATTATAATAATCTCCTACAAGTCTCTGTCAAACATTTCCTACAGCTACTCTACCTAAACCCAACCTCTGGCTCTTGTAAAAGTAGCCTACAGTTGCAGCCTCACTTTCCTTCTCTTACTTCCCCATCTATTGTGAAACCCAAGAGGCTAAGACGTGAGCTGGGGGCCATTTTTCTATTGACAGTAAAGCCTGCGTTACCATTTCAGAAGTCCCAAGTTGGTGTAGCTATGGTTTTGACACAACGAATAAAATACCAAGTACAGTGTTGATGGCCAAGATGGGCGCCAGACATACCGAAGTGGAGGGCAGATCATGAGAGGCATGGGTCTGGTTCAACCTCCTTGCCTTTGCAGATGTGCAGGGTGTGAGCTCAAAGGAGGTGTAATGTTTTTGCATGGTTGGGTGTCCACCTGCATCTGGCAGGCAAGCGGTGAGGCTGAGAGCAACCTTCCCACGTGTTGCTGGAAGGTGAGCGCCCCAAACCAATGCTCTTCTGGCAGCTAGGGTGAACAAAATACAGACAGCAGCTATCCCAGTTATCTTCTGAACCAAGGCTGTGGAGAAAAGGGATGCCAGAAAGCTGGAAAGGACCTTCTTCAGAAGGAAAATAATCGAAAGGGCACTTTATGGAAAAAAAGTCTTTTCAAGAGGAAAAGAATGAAGTGGAAAATTCCAAGCGGTTCTACTGGTTTTACCCATCAGCTCTCTTCTGCTGTTTCATCTGGGGGTTATTTTTCTTTTCTGTACGCACTTTGTTGTTTCTGACTCCTTAAAGCCTATCTCTCTATTCTGCTGTGCAAAGCATCAGGGATGCATAGCAAGTTGATTATCCTCATGAAGCAGCTACCATAACGTTGAGATTCAGGCATTTTCTTTATCATTAGCCTAACAAAGCATATAGAGTTGTAGCTAACTGGAAAGATACAGTACATTATTGTTGTTATTATTTCTATTTTTGAAAACCAGGACACTGTGGTGTGGGGAGGGGGTGGGCTGCATGGGTGCGTAGACAGACAGTCATTTAATCTGAAATGGAGAGCAAAATGTAATTGGTAGGCTTAGACTCATTAGTATGCTGCAGCCTGGATCTGTGATTCCTATTAGAAAAAATATTAAAGGGCCACTGTTCAGGGAATTGAAGGTGGCACAAACAATTTAGTGGAGTTTTTCATCAATATCTTGCAGAGGGGTTGCACCTTTTTGACTTTTAAGACTAGAATGCAATATTTAAGCAGAATGTACTCCATCAGCTGGACTTGCAGCATAGCACATCATCCTTTGAAGTATAAATCTTTTGAAAACAGAATAATTTCTTTGTTAGTCTTCAATCTGTATCCTTGGGCTGGAATAGTTATTTGGGCTTTTGGTTTTATGTGGCTTATGTGCATGAAAGTAAAACACAAACAAAACAACAAGCCAAAAGGAAAACGCCATTCATGTTCTTATGATCAGGCAGAAAGAAAAAAACATTAAAAATCAGGATGTGTATGTTTCTCTTGCATACTTCTAATCAGAAAATAGGGTGAATGATAATCTTTTCATTAAAATAGTGGTGCAGTGAAAAGATCAAGGCTTCAGACAAAATTAAACTCCTTTCTTTATAAAAATATTAAGTATTTGAAAGAATTGAATTCATTATGTATTATTTATAGTCAATAGTTCATTTTTAATTGTGACTGAGTTAAGTTAGACTTCTTGCCAGACTTAATGATGAGCCTTTTTACATGAGGTATTTTCTCAGTGTGCTAGAAATGATCATAAACTCCCCGCTCTCATGAGAAAAATAAGCCTACACAAAACTTTACATATATGAGAGTAGTGGAGACACATAGTATTTGAGCACTTCATTGAACTGCTGTTATAAAGTGGGTTTGTTTTAATACTCCAAGGTATGACTTATAAGAAAGCAAATGAAAAAATTCTGTATTGAGTCCCCAAAGATGGAATGTACCTATGCCAAAAGTTACAGTTCAGAAGATCTAAAAACATGGTATAGTTTCTCCCCTATTAATTATTTACATGTTTTAATGATAAGTTTTATTTGGAAGAAATCCCTTCCAATTTTCCAAAACTATCACATATGCAGTTGCTGAAATGTGTTTTAGAAACCCTCATATAAGCAAAGACTAAAGAATCACCCTAATTCCTTTCTAATACAGAGATGCCAGCAGAGACATTTTAATGTATTATTACATTTAATCACAATATTGTAATCCATTCACCTAGAAATTCATTAATCATAATTCATGCTGCAAGAAAGCATATTAAAATATAGTGATAGTGGGCAAGCAAATCTGTGTTCATAGCAGTGTTATTTAAACAGCCGTATACACTCGTAGTTATGCAATTAACCTGCAGGAATAATCTACTATTATAGAGTTACTACTATTATACATACCTCATCTGGAAGATGGCCTAAGCTGACAGTATAAATATCACTGAAGTAAAGGTTTTGCCTCGGCTGGTGCACCGTTTCTCCCCTGTAAACTAAAGAGGCAATTTTTGGGGAGCCCTGAAGTCTTCACCTTTAGGCAGAGTTTTGGTCCCACTCACTTCACACTCTAACTCTGAGCCTGAAAGAGAAGTGCTTGTGGCTCATGGGTCAGAGATTCAGATATGTTAGAAAGAAGGAAACTTTTGCTTCTTTTGGCTTCTGTTTATACTTTTCTTTGTTATGGTGTTTTTCATTTAGTATGGATGAGGCTTCTATCTGCCTGTTTGGCTAGGATGAAAATGACAATTGTGAAAATTGTGAATAGTATTGTCATGTCATTAGGAACATTATGAATTATTTATGTAGCATGCACAGGGTGCTAGACATCTTATATGCACATCATCAGACAACTCCCTCTTCCTAAAGTCAGGAGTTGTTACTGAGGAGTTATTACTAATAAGTTAGAGGAGGCTGCAACAGGATACAAGCACACAAACCCATGACCGAAATAGTCATTGTAAATTCCGTAGTCTTTTTCCTTTTGCCTTTTTCAGGATTCTCTCTCCTTTCCCCATCCCAGCTAATTTCACAGCCAGCTGTGCACCCAGCTGCCCCCATACTCGGTGAAAGCAGCCAGCAGATACCATAGCGGTGCATTGCCGGTCCCAGCTCTTCAGAGCGCTTTCAAGGCACTAAGGTTGTTCTGGGGTGTCCTATGGGCTGGTAAGTTTTTAACAAATGTCATCTTTTTTGCTTGGAATATGCTGAGCTAGTTCAGGCAGGAGCTAAGACCGTTCTTAGGGGATCCGCGATCTCCACCGTTCATTTCCAGCACTGGATCTCCCAGCAGAGTCCGGAGATACATCTTTATGGAGGGTCTACCACAACATCCAGCTCACAAGTGCTGACGTGGTCCTTCCTCTAGACATGAACCGTGCCAGCGTGGGCTGAGCCCAAAGCGCACCACAAGCAGGTCCTTTGAGCAGAGGAGACGAAGCGATGGCGCTGCCATGGAAAAAGGGTGGGTAGATGCTCAGCTCCGGAGCCCTGAGGACCTGAGGTGCTCAGGTAGCTCCTGGTGCTTAGGTGGGAGCTGGTTACGCCGAGCCGAGCCAAGAATAAAAAGCTCGTTCACTTGGTAGGGTGAAAAATTAGGCTTGTGCCTCTCCCAGAAACTGGATGGTAGTAGGGCGGTTGACATTTAGTTTATTTGCAGAGACAATCTTTTTACTGCTGCCGGTCAATGGGGCACACTTCAAATGCTGCCTGCAGACCTGGAGGTGCTTTGTAATAGGTGACTCCTGTAAAAAATGACAGAAAACTCATTCGCTGACAGCTGTGGGAACAGAGGTTTGTAATAGAATAGCAGTTTCACAATACATTGCTTATCAAGTGATTACTACTTACAGTCAAGGAAATCAGCATCTAGCCCGACGTGGGAGGTGTCGCGTGATATTGGTGTGAGGAGGGGAGAATCTGACATTTCAGGAGCTTCAGGCTGGTGTAGCCTTGACCAGGAGGCAGCGTGGTGAGCCTGGCAGCAAGGCAAATATGAGATGCCAAAAAATATAGGATGGGTCTTTTTTTTTTTTTTTTTTTTTTTTTTTGCACCAATCTGCTACAAAAAGCCCTCCACAAATGCAAGTACCAAAACTCTGTAAATGATGTGAAAATCTGACAGATTCTGGTAATTCCAGTGTCGGCACAGGCATGGAGGTTGACCCAGGCGCAGCACTGGCGGCAGAGATCCAACCATTCCCGGTGTTTTCTACGTGAAAGCTTGCAGAAAATGCCAGACCCTGTCGGAGGCTGAGGACTCTCCATGGGAGACCCAGGACCTGTCCCATGGCCGGGCAGGTTGGGGCCGTGGGGAGCTGGAGGCCGGTGTCGCTGGGGCAGGGACTGACGGTCCCGGGGGGGCCAAAATGGGGTCCTGGGACCTGGGCGGGGTGGGGGAACCCCGGGGGTCCAGGCAGGGAGCGTCGGTGCCAGGGATGCCCTCGGGGTCATGGCAACAGTCACTTGGAGGTGTTGGAAAAACGTGTTTTCTGCGTGTATATTCAGAGCAATGTGGGTGCGTGTGTAAGCACCCAGCTGCCGGTTACAAACCAGACCTCAGAATTACGACTGTGAGCACTTAGAAGTAATGATATGGTGGGAAAATCACCATATGCTGCTATTTAATCCTGCCTCTCCTCCCTGGAAAGCACCTATTTTGACTGTGAGAGTAATATATGTGCTGACGTTTGGAGGAAGAGACACCTTGAGTGTATGTGTGCTGTTTAGATAGCTTATACATAAAAGCTTATGATTCAAGGAGCTGACTGTCTAGCTGAGATAGGCAGTACCAGAAGAAGCAGCATTAAACCGAGAGATGAGATAGCATGCAATAATGCAAAGGGAGACAAGCAAAATCCTCTTGGCTAGTGTGCGCTGGGGGTGCAGATGTTGCGGCGTTAAGCTTACGCTTCCCAGGTTCCCTTCCGTACGGGCTGATAGCCGAGCCTGGCACTGCAGCGATAGCAGAGGTTGTCCAGGGAACGGAGCACTGCGCTGGCCGAGGGGACCTGAACCGTAACCACAAGACGACTGTGCCCAGTGGAAGAGAGAAGGTATTCAAACCACAAAAAGCGCCCTTAGCAGAAGTTCAGGCATCTCCAATAGGAAGGGGAGTAAGAACCGATAGTTGATAAAACACCCTGACTGCGAAGTTGCAGAGAAGGAGACGAGGGCTGTGGGGCAGAGAGTAAAAATAGAAAGAGTCTGGAAGAGGAGGCTGAGCCATCTGATGTAGAGGGATCTCTCAGGGACTGAAGCAGAAGACTGCAGGTCCCTGGACGTCTGGCTTACAGACAGGAGAGAGCCACTTGCAAACAGTAGATTTTGTGGTTGGCTGTCAAAATGAGCATCAGCTTTACTAGGGAAGGAAAGTAGGGGTCAGTGAGAAAAGGAAAGCTGCAGTTGTTATGAGGATGACCTGATAGCTAAGTATGTGGGGTGGGATACAAAGGTGGAAAAGACAGGGAAATACACGAACGGTACAGTCTCCCTCGGAGCAGTGAGAACCAGGCTGGTGGAGCCTGCAGCTAAAACCAGAGCAGAGCACAGTAGGTCAGACAGGTTGGGAAAGCTGGCAAAAGAACATCACTGTATCTAAAATTTAAAGAAAAAAACAGACAGCTGTAACCGTGCCTTTGACAGTTGATTTAACTACTCACTTTTAATTATATTTTGCCATTTGAAGTGAAACGTATTCGCTTGAAATATTTTATCCACATGGCTTTTAGCCTTTCTTCCAATTACATCGCACCCTTCCTCTTAAAGATTAACAAGCTTTAATGAACTCTATTGTTGCTAATTCATCTCCCTTTTATTTTGACAGTGTGACTTCTGTTTACAATTAGTACAGCTAACATTATGCAGGGTCATGTGGGTCGAAAGAAGAGGATTTCTATTCAACACGGTGAGAAAACAAAAGAGTCCTTTCCTCTGGAGTGCTTGTTACTTTTGGTTTGTTTTGGTTTTAATGAAGAAAAATCTCCCAGAAATAGATCTTCTGGTGGGACTTACACTTGAGCATCTGATTCCAAAAGATACCTTTGAAAACTCCTCTTCGCTGCGACCTACCTCTGGAGGTACCTAAGGTTCATAGGTACTGTGGATTTCTGCCTGGTTTCTTAAGGAAGTAAGACTGATGTCATCATCCAGTATACATTTGTTTTACCTACAGATTCTCTTCGAGTACATTTGGAACTCATTATTTAGTTCCAACCAGATTTGAAAGTAGAATGACAGTCTTAAGTATATTAAATTCCAGACGTTTGATGAAAATAAACAGCTGTGTAGAGGAGTAAGACTTTAATTAGGGTGCCCACTATGAGAAAGCCTGCAGCACGAGCTTAATCCTTATTAGACACTGAAGATGCTATGAGGCAGAGAAGGAGGGAATAACAAATCCCAGCTGTGGTCTCCGAAATCTCCAGTCAGACCTCATATTCTGTCAGAGAGTAGATAATCCCAGAAAGAAACCAGCTTTTGGATGCATTGCTCACGGAGTTTCTCCTTTGACTCTATTATTACTTTAGTTAATTATTTTATGCATTTGACTCTGAAAATGCCTAAAGACTCTGTGTGATCCCTGTCAACTTCCCCCTGCTTTGAAAGAGCTGAGCAGCCCTTCCCCATCCTCAGGTCAAACCCAGAGGAGACTTTCCCCCTGAAGATTCATCCGCACACCAGTCTGACCAGCTTCGGAGGCCATGGGCAGCCCGATCGAGGTCCCTGGTGCTCTGAGAGCATCTACCTCCTCTTTCCCTTCATGTAGAACCTTCCCTTGTGGTTACTGGGCTCATCTGCCGAGTGGTCCACCGATCACTGCTCAGTTCTGCTCTGCCCGAAGTGCCCTCCGAAATCCTCTAACCTTCGGTCCCAGGACTGCTCTGGGGCAAGGACAGAGGTGCCTCGGAGCCTGTGCCAGGGTGAACTGAACAAATTCAGAGGTGTAGGAGACCGTACCTGTTCTGAGGCTCGCTTGGGATGACTAACACTACGTTTAGGTCCTTGTTCTGAGGTTATTGGATTAAACAGCGCTGGAACCCAGGCCTCTCTTCTCACAGGTGAGCATCCTTTCGTTAAGCTATGGGGTTTATAAAATCTTCATGTTTGCTCTTCAAATATCTCTCTTCAGTCCCTTCTTCCTAGTTCCTGTACCTACCTTGCATTATTTTTATGTAGCGGCACACCTTCAACATAGGGGCTGCTCAGCATCCTTTCCCAAGCCAGCCTACAGCTTCCTGCTTTTGTCTTTGTGTGAGGAGCAGAAGAATAATAAGAAGAAGTAAGAAGAAGAAGAAGTACTAAGAATTACCTCGGCAGTAGAATTGACATCAAGAACTGAGATCCTGCTCAGGCCTTGGGAAGAAAGAAAGAGTACAGATGTCAATCTTCAAGGGAGAGTTCTGGTGGTGACTTCTGCCTGAGGGACAGGACTTAAGACTTATCATTGTCATTAGCTGCATATGTCAATTAGCTCTAGGCAGCTTCCTGCCCAGCATGCGGGTTATTTCCGAGCCCGTGTTGCACATGAGAATGCCTGCGTGACGCATGGCTTTGTGGTGCCACTGGAGACCAGGCTGGATACACCACCAGTTGGGGAACTGGTGCTGTGCGTCTTGCAATTAGGGTGTAGTTATTGCACATGGGCACCCCGTGGCCATCTGAAACTCTACTGTGCCCCGTTGGATCTGGATCTGTTGTTTACCCACTGCAGTGCAGAAGCCCTGTAGCTCATGCCAGTTTGCCCTCTTTCTCAAGACTGCTTCAATTCTGGAGATAGCTGGGCAAAACTTTGCATGGTGTTGCCCTGCGTGACAATGACATACAAGATCACCTATGCCAGCAACCTTTTTAGGTTGCATGAGGGATCTGGAATCTCAACAGGAGAAGGCAGCTAAGAGTTCAGCACTGTGGGATCTGGCTTTTAGTCTCTTTTATTTTGAACCTAACTTTTAGTCTTGGTCATTGACCATCTGTCTTTTCATTAATTATTTTGGGCGTTCTGAAACTCCATGTTCTGTCAGTCTTTGTAGTTGTATAATGAATTTAAACCTCCTGTAATTCAACCTGACGAGCTATAAATAGATTTTGCTTTGGGCTGCCTTTCATTTTCAGCAAGCCCAGTATCTGTGACTAGCTGCTGTCTGCCTATTTGCATTTTTACCTCTGAATACAGTCAAGTAGGTACCATGTTCTGACTCCTTTATTGTTTCTGCTGGTGTTCTGCATTCCCATGCAGGGAGAAGTCTTTGCTCTAGTACAAATGATAACAGTGCATCTTGTTCCCTGGCACGCTGCTGACTCCTCAGGAATTGCATGGGTCATGCAGTCCTACCGCATCACCTCGTAGGTCACACACGCAGAGGCTCTGCGAGCTGCTGAGCTCCTTTAGCTCCTGCAGGAGCCCTGGTGTTAGAATTTGACTAGGATGGGGAGCTGGCACTTCAACAGAGAGCCCCAGGGTAAATAATGATCACAAGGAGCACAAGTATGTGGCTTTTCAAACCTCTTCTGGATAATGTGAGAGGCTGATGAATGTAATCTTTTTCTCTTTAATGTTCAACTATCCTTGGCGTAAAAATCTTCTCAGGCCTATGGCATCATGGAGGTGTCTGACTCAGAACAGTGAATAGCATGAAAAATCCAATGTTCACAACTTCTATTTTTATGCATTCATGCAGAGGAGGTACCTTTAGATTCCTCTGGCGGCTGGTGAAATCTAAACATAAAACAGTTCCCGTCTTTGATAAAGTCAAATATCAGACTCCTGAACTGAGATCAGACTCCACAGAGGAACATTTAGATGTAGGCACACACAACTTTGTTTGTTGTAAGTTTTCTCCCAGGAAAAAGGAGATGATCAGTGGTTTCAAACTGAGCACAGATTTTAATTGCTTAGTTATTTGCCAGGAGGTAGTAGTCACTAATATGTGACTGCACTGTACAAATTATTCCTGTAAAGTAAACTGGTATTTTTACAGGAACGTGAATGAGATGCTCAAACTGCATTTGAATAGAATCGGAGCAGCTGACTCCTCAAATCCCTTGTGAAAAGCATGGGCATAGCCTATTACCACTGTACCAGAGCATGTTGGGAACACTAAGGATTGGGATTTTTTTCAGAACCTGAATAGCGTTAAGTTTGAGCCATTTCCCATTCTGTGACAGCAAAACAGATTAATTGTATCTCAGGCTCCATTTTCAGTATGTTTGTCACCAGATTGGGTGAATAGGATTGTAATCCTTCTATTCAGCTGAACTGCAGCTTACTGCATGACCTTTTCAACAAATGTATTTTAATTAGCTGTATGTTCACCTTCTTCCTACTGCTGAAAGCAGGAAAAATGGATTATTGACAGTATGGAGTATTATATATTTAACCTTTTAGGCGGAGAATTTGGGCTGGAGTGAAACCAATCTGTAAGGACAGCTACCAATATTGTACAGGTCAAACTGTGGCTAATTCAGAGCTTAATTGTATACACTCAGGTGTATACAGTGCACATCTCTGGAGCCACAAAATGTCTGCGGTAATTAAATAGTCTTTGGAGTTTTCTGTTCTTCCCCGATTCTTCTTTTTCCCCTTTTCTATGGCAGCCTCAAGCTCGGCATCTAAAGGGCACGACAAGGGCCCCTGTTAGGTGGTTTGTGCAGGGGTGAGGCAATACTGAAAACGTTTGCCCATCTGCAAGGACGTCTAATTCCAGCCCATCGGTAACGTACAGCCAGGCCCAGGGCCAGCTTTGGTCAGGGAAGGGGCTGATTAGAGAGACGGTACTTCAGGACACACTCCAAACAGAACTAATTCGGTTTTTTACAAAAACGGGTGGGAATCCCAGAGGAGAGGCCATATTCAGCTGCGGGAGCATTGGCCAACTGCTTCCTCTTCAATCTGCAGCTTTAAAAGGCTTCAAAGGCTTCTAATTAAAATAAAAAGGATGTTGTTAGATCCCTATGCACCGATGTATTTTGTGTGTTTGGCCGTGGCTCTCTGTAAACGTTACAGACATCCTCGCTAGAGGATCGTGCGTCTTATCCACCTCTGCTGGTCACCACAGCATCCCGCTGGCAGGGACCCTGCAATAAGTCACAGG
Source organism: Astur gentilis (assembly GCF_929443795.1). Lineage (NCBI taxonomy): Eukaryota > Metazoa > Chordata > Aves > Accipitriformes > Accipitridae > Astur > Astur gentilis. The sequence goes on from NC_064913.1 coordinate 14,565,830, forward strand.
CAGCCAGGGACTCTGTTAACTTTTTTACCCCAGAATTACGATTTTGACCTTGGGGCGTCACACCACCTCTCTGACTTCCCCCCCCCCCCTAGCTTTTATCTGCCTTGTCGGTTCGTAGCACAGGCTCTTGCAGGAGGTGGGTTACCTTTACCTGTGCGCCCGCGTGCTGCCTAGCAAAATGTTGCTGCACGTAATATAGCCGGTGTGGTGCAAATGCGTTGTCGGTGCTAATCCAGGACAAACAAGGGAGGAGGCCTGAGTGGTTCGACCTCAACCAAAGCGAGAGTTCCAATGAAAAATCCAGCACTACCTGGCAGCTTGCTTTCTTCAGTCCTCTGGACCCCAGTAGAGGGGACTGCGAATAGCTTCTGGTTTTCAGGAAACATAAGCGACAAGCTATCAACCCCAGCAATTGGTTTCTATCAGCTTATATTGGTTACATTTTCAAAGCTATGTTCAAAAGGAAAAGGGCAGGAAACATAATGCTTCAATGATACTGCCATTTGCTAGATTCCCTTAATAAGCCAGCTGTGAATAGATGAAATTGCTTTGTGAACCTGCTGCATGAAGCAGGCGTTCCTTGCAGCTTTCTCACGCGGGGGAATAGCCGCTGAGGTCAGAAAACGCCCCACGGATCGGCAGAGCAGTTCTGCCGCCGGTCCCCGAAGTTAGGGGAACTCCTTTGGAAGGGTGCGAGGGAGGAGTGCGTGCAACGAGGTCGTTTTGACCTCTCTCCAGCCAGACACGTGCACCTATAGCAGCGATGAGGGCAGGAGGCTAACCCAGATAAGGGAGAACAAAATAAGTGCCAGTTTGATATACGAGTACACACCAAGCTTTAAGCCTGGCTCCTGCCCTTTTCTGTGTGTAATAAATGAAATGACCTTCCAGTTAAAGTGTAAGAGATTGGAAAAGACAAAGCAGAGCAGCGAGGCCCTTTTTCCCAGTGTACACTTGCATTAGAATTCTGCTCTCACACTCCTGCAAAGGAAAACTGTAGCTTGAAGAGAAAACAACATAGCATTAAGCCATCCTGGTGTCAAATATTGTAAAAGAAAACAGTTAACGACACCGCATTCTCATTACCAGCTTTGGGTATAATAGCCTCCCTCCCTCAATACCAAACAGGATTTCTTAGTGCTCTTTTGTGCTCGAGTCTCCAACTTGGCAATTCCACCCAGCCCGCTGCTCGTAAACTGCAACTCCTTTGTCATTCCTAGGTATTTTCTGTAGTTTTTGCTTTTATTGTGACCCGAAACTATTTTATGACTGAGTTCTATTGTTGTTCTGTGTACAGTGGGTAATGAAACACCTTTATCTGCATCTTTTGGTTCTTTCTTTTATTCTCCCAGCTTAATGACATTACTGTGAGCACCACTGGGACTGTTATGCAGATGTACTGCATACCGGAGAAGTTGCTGCTTCAGGATAAGCCATTACTTTTTGTTGCCCCCACAGGCCTGGGAAAGATAGCTATTACAAACAACTTCCTGCGACAGTTACCTCATGAAAAATATGTTGTATGTCAAATTAACTTCTCAGCGCAGGCCTCAGCTAATCATACCCAGGACATCTTCCTAACGAAACTCGAAAGGTACCCAGAGTTTTAATTAAAATCAAATATGTAATTGTGCTTAGTTTACTCCACAGAGATTATCCACAAAATAATGTGAAATGCTCTCCTTCCATTTCTGACAGAATAAATGAAAGCTGATTTGTTTCTCCATGTAATGTTTATTACCGGGGAAACTACACTTTAATTGATGTTGAAATATATTCTGATTTATGGGGCCTATAGAACAGCACACAGTCCGGAAAGCACGTCTACTTAACTTTATCTTCTTAGCTGTTTTTGCTTTAGGAGAATGAATCAGCTGCTTGTCCCTGGGTATTCTTCAGTCTAAAGCATATTAAAGGGAATCACCAGATTGGGTCCCAACTAGTAAAGAGAGCCATCTGTTAGGGAAAGATCTGAGCAGTAGGCTATATATGGTACTCGCCAACACACGGAGGGCAAAAAGATCAACTGGAAGAATGGCAGCATCCAGGGGATTATATCTAGAAAATGGTTAGCTCTCCAGCATCTAAATCATGCATTTTTAATTCATCACATGGCAGACAAACAAGTCAAACATTAATTGGCATGATAAAAGGCAGCTCATACTGTATTCTGCACCTTTCAATACGGAGAGGGTTGCTTGCCAGCCAGCCTAGACAAAACTTCGAACTTTGTATTTGCAAGCACCAGAAATGAGACCTGTGGGCAACATCCTGCATCAATTAATGCAAAAATAAAGAAAGAAATAAAAGTGAAGAGAAAGTGCTGAAAGTGCTCAGTGCGGCCATGAGTCAGTAAGAACATTATAGATGATATTTTTGGTGTTAAAACTTACTGTAATAATTGCAGTAAGTAATAAAAGCAAACAACTAAGATTTTGACTCAGCTGTAACATAAATAGTCCAACTACATAAAGAATACATTTTTATGCACACTGGAGTTTGATAAATGCTATTATGAAAACTGTCAGACAGTAGTGAATGAAGAAATATATCCTACCAACAGTACAAAGGACTAGAAAATGCCATGAGGGTATTTGCCGAGGGCCTTACAAGTCACAATCATTTTAATCTCTGGATATTCAAGGTCAAACCACTTGTTCAATGTATTTTTGTTTTATAGTTATGCTTTTCTTTAAGCTGTGTTTTCAAACTTCTGTCATCAAAGAGAATGTTAAGGTAGTCTAGGCAGAAGATTTGGAGTAACTAGACATCCAAAAATGATCAGTCCCAATCCTGGCAAGGTCACCATAAGCTTTTGCTCTCTGAAGTGGGCAGCTGCACTGGTTTAGCCCACACTAAAATAGGAATTTTCTCTCAAATGAGGAAAATCCTCAGAACGGGACTGTTTTCAATTTATATAAAGTACATAGGCAAGAGCAGAGCAGACTCTAGAAAAGTGCTAGTTCAACACAGAGATGGTAAAAATTGCCAATTTTTGATTACTTGCGTTTTGAATTTCCAGTTCATAAAAATTATTTGAAAAGTCTATCTGTTTGGGTGATGGATTGCAGTGGACTAGCTATGGAATGAGTGAGAACATGCAGCTTCTGAAAAATGTAATAGATGTCTGGAAAAACTGTTAAATATTTTGAAAAAAAGTGCCTTTCATGCTCTTTTTATATCTGCTTCTCAGCCAAAAGCTGTTGAAGAACCTGAAATGTGGGGTTCCAAAACTGTATGAAAGAAAAGTACTTTTTTTTGAATGAGAAACACCAGCTACCCAGCTTAGATAGTTTTATGGACTAGATGAGGTTTCTTCCCTGGTTATGCCTGGCCAGGATCACTTGGGGGTTATTTATTACAGGCCGGGATCATAGCGGTACAACTTGTAGCATAGTTTCCCAGAGTTACTTTGGCCCCATCAACTGAAGCAGATAGCGAACATTTCAGAAAGATTTACTCAGAGTGAGTGATCTTTAACGTATGCATCTACAAGCAGTTCCTGGGAATGAAATCGAACCGTAGTACAGATGTTGCAGAGCTTCATTTTAAGGTTTCCAGTTGATCACAGAGACTTGTAAAAGCAAAGAACAGTTTAACTATTCTTGTAAGAAAGGTCATTGTTTGTATTTTATTAACTTTTTAATTGCTAAACATCTGCCACTAAATTGGAAGCCCCAGCACAAAGCGTTTTGCATTTTATGTACAAATCAACACAATCTAGTGTAGTAAAAGTCAATGGCGGAATGACACAGTACCCAACTTGGTCCACGCGGTAGAGGTGGCTGTCATCTCGAGGTGGGTGCTGTGAAGGTTAGATGTATGGAAACGCAGGTAGCAATTTGGAAAATGCAGCCTAGTTATTAAGAGAAGGCTGCGGGTGGTCGTGGCATCGTGGAAATCCCTCCCCCCCCCCCCCCCCCCCAAACATCTCCAGTGCAGATGTTCACGGGTGAGGATCAAAGGGAGCCCGGGCAGGGTGCACGGCTCTCCTGGGGGCACGGAATACTGGAGTTAAGACGAAGGAAACCAAACGTACCCAGGTCCATCTGGACAGTCGTGGGCTGAGACGAGGGAGGAGGGAGGTGGTGGCCCCAGAGGAGGGAGTCAGTCCTATGCGTGGTTTTTGGGCAGAGCGGAGGCGGCAGGAGGCTGTGACAGCGATGCAGGGTGCACCTTCAGCGTAACAAACGCTGCCAAACTGCCTGATCAAAGAGGCGCTTAAGGTACATACAGCACGAGGCAACTTTCTGGTCTATAAAGAAATCAGCTAAAGGAGAACCCATCCTGGATCTGTCAGAGTGATTCAGTCGGTGATTATTTCAGTAGAGTATTTGATCAAATGACTCAAACTTCCAGGCATTTTGTCAACTGACTGAAAATGAACACCAGGCGTCTGACTACATGCCTGAAGTCACGTACTGAATTAAGCAGTCAAATAAATAAGGGGACTAACAGTTAGTGCCCAGTGTGCTCGCAGAAATGAGATTTCTTTCACGCCCTGATGACAAAGGTTGGACTGCCCTTCTTTCGACTGGTGGGGGAGGAGGGACAACCTGTACTCCTTTGCCTGTGTCTGGTTTGTAACTTGTCCAAACCTTCTGCTGAAGGGCAGTGAGGGGGAGGCGAGGGCGGCAGTGTACCCTCTTCTGTGTCAGTCAAAATACTCTGGCCTGGAACACGAGATGGGGAAAGTTGCTCTTCAGGGGCTGGAGAAGCAACTTCGTCTTCTGTGGAGCTTTTCTTGTGCTGAGTCTCTCTCGGAGCAGATTGCATTTACCCACCTGCTGGAGCAAATGTGGGTTGAGTGATTTTTGTAGTTTGATTACAGCTTCTGTTTTGAAGGGGTGTTTTTTGCCCGAGCTGCTTCACCATTCCTTGGTGACCACATTTAATTAATTCTTGAAAAAAAGAGGGAGATCTTTGCCAAGTAACTTCTCTCACAGACAGGGTCTTTTCAGGGTGTACACTCAGGCCCCTGAGTGGAAACTCAGCTGCTTGCAGCCATATTTTCCATCAGGGCAGATAGGCAGGTTGCACTGTTAAGCACATCACTTCACGCCTGCTTGGGGAATGTGAAGTGCTGTACTGAAAGGCACGAAGCGAACTAGCACTTTTCCATGCTTGTCTGCACAGCCCTCTGGTGAACGAAGGGAACTCCAGATCCGAGTTCTCCCCGGAGAGTTGGTGATTAACGCCAACATCTCCTGTGCTTCCTCCAGGAGAGAGATGAAAAAAACAAGACCGTCCTTACGAGCATCGCTGGGCCCATTGGGCGCTGCCGGCGCTGCCGCTTGCTGCTGGCCCAGAGATGCAGCTTTACGAGCGATTAGAATATAGAGAGAAGCTTCGTGGCAGATTTCCCAGCGTGCAGAAATCTAGAAAGGTACTTTGTGAACTGAAAATGGAACACGTCTGTCTTTGGGAAAAGGCTTCGCTTATCTAAACGTATTCCTGTGGATTTGTTTTGCTCGGCTTCCAGCAGAAAACAGCTCTCGGGAGCCCTCCAGACTCCCAGTCCCCCTTTTCCTTTGATGCAGGGAAACTGCCTGAGACTCCACAGCTGTCCAGCTGTTCTGCGTGGAGGAAAAATGGCCCGCTTTGAGTACTGCAGGCGGTTCCCTTCACTGCCAGAGAGAACCCCCTCACAAACAGCATCCTGTTGGTATTTCTGCAGGGCTCCCTCATCCAGGTTTCAGAACAGATCTTACTCATCTGTGTGAGTTACCGCTTCCATTTATTCCAGGCAAAAGGCCTAAGTTAAAATGGAAATTAATGTATTTGTTAACTTTTTCCTCTCATTTATGTTTGTTAGCTTTTCTCTTATGCACAGCGTATATTACAATGAATTAAAAAATAATAATAGCTAATCGCAGCCTGGCAGGGATTTTTAATGGATTTAATTTTTCTCTATCGTGCTTACATGTAATCTCTAACATTCAGTGTTTTATGGGCTTGTTATCGCTCTAGTAGTGCTTGCAGAGTGTGCCTGGAGCGCTTGCAGAATAACCGTGGGAAATACGAGCTCCCCCAAGACCGACAGGTGCCGGTTCCCGTTCCCAAGCCAAGCAACACGTCCTGGGTCTGGATGGCTGATTTAGCGTGATTCATGTCATAGCTGGTTTTTGCCTTTCCCGCAACCACTTTGAGGGAAGGGAGCACTTAACGGGACGATTTACGCCACGTATTCGGGAGGTGGCCTGGAAACACGCTCAGGCTCGGCCCTCGAACTGCCCTGGTTGTGTGGAAGCTGACAGACTCTCCACGCTTTTCGTCGAAATGAAAGCTGGCTACCTTTCACTGTGTTGTGACATATTCCATATGAAATGGTGGCATTGTCACACACGAAATAGTAGAACCTGAGCGTTGCCCGGGTGGGTACGAGCGAGGCGCGTGTCAGCTGCGCGGGGGATCGGGACCAGCTGGGGTCCAGCACCGTCCCCCCGCAGGTCCTGCCGCTGCCTTGGGGGGGACATTTAGGTTTCACCACTCAGCTTCTTTTTATAAAGCATGAATCCATTGTAATGCTCCAAAATAGTGAGGATTGTTGGTCCGTGCAGTGCAGGAAGCACTGTTGCTATGGTAACCAGTCCTGTATAATTTTTGTGTGTTTCTGTAATAAAACCCTATATATATATATATATATATATGTGCATTACTTTTATTAGATTGTTGTACCTTCGAAAAGCATTGCTCAGCTTTTTACCTCAGAATCAACAGTTTAATTTCAGACTGGGTCGGTATCAAAATGATGATCATTATTATTCCAGATGCTTTTTTGGTGGCCTTTGTGAATTTACTGATGGTCCCAGCTCAATAGATAGTGACAGGTGTCTACACTATTAGTGTCTACTACAATTAGCACTAATTGGTACCTCTATTGGCAGCAGAGGTTGGCTAGGGATTTAATGGAGATGAGAGATGAACACGCGCTCTCTCTCTGTTCTTCCCTTCTTTCCCCAAATATAGAGCAAAACACATCTGAAATAAGTCCTCATGGTCAAAGTAAAGAAGAGAGAAAGTTTCAATATTTATTACTTGGTTTGTTCCTGAGTGGTGGCTTAATGGAAGCATTCAATCTCTGAGACTTCCAATTTGGCACTTTTCAGGTGAAATTTTCATTACTAGCCTAATTTTTTCCAGGTGCACTTCTGCAGCTGCGATGTATTGTGCCATAATTTAGCACCTGCAGTTCTTTCTAACAGCAAGAATTTCCAACCAGGAAAAAAAAGGTTGGGTCCAGCCTTGATTTAAGTAAGTAAAATTTAAAAAGCAACCCCATCATGAAAAGAGCAACAACAAGCTGCTTTTAAAGGAGGTTTAATCAAGCAGAAGCATTAGTGATCCAATACTCTTTGCTGATAAGCATTAGTAAAAAGAGGAAGGAATCTCTGTGTATTGCATTTTGAAGGATTTTCTACAAGACTGTTCGTTTGCTTAATTGTTACTTCCCTTTGTAGGAAAATCTCCCCCATTTGTTAATTTGTTTCTTTTCTTCTTATGCCTGACAAACAGCTCTAACCATGTTAAATTGTTCGCTTGTGATAGGGGAAAGGGGTTTTTTATTTATGCCTGTGAAGTTAGTTGAAAGTCTTAGAAACGTGAAATTTATAGCAAGTTCAATACAGGTGAATTACACTCCAAGTAAGTGTTGGCAGCTCTTTATCTTTTCCTTGTTTTCCATATTTAATTCCACCCTTGAAAGATGGAATATGCATCATTTCCCCATCGTCTCTCTCTGGTTCACGTTGAGTGAAGAGTTTTGAATTAATTATGTTAAATTATTAATAGCTCAAGATTTGAAAACATTACAGGATTTGAGTAATGTTTTATCAGGCAGTAGCTGTATGATAATTCTGACGTTTTCATACAGCAGAGTACACTTCCAGCTGACTGATAGGTAAAAATTATGACTATATGTTGGAAGCACTGAATTCAGTTCATTGTGAAGCATAATAAGGTAATGAAGGTTTAAGCTGCATATTAGAAAAAAACCCCTCCTGTTAATGAATAGACTCTGGGAAAAACAATGAAAGCGGCATTTCTCAGGTCATGTAAAATGAACTGTACGGAAATATAGAACACAAACCAGCTCCATATTGCTAAGGACATGAATGACATAAGAGGCCTTTTCTGCATCTAATTCCTGTGATTGTCTGATACAAAATATTATCTGATATATCACCTCTATCTGTCAGTAATCAACTGATGGCTAGCTAACAGTTCATTTATCAGGGAAAAGGAAAAAAACTGTTAACGCTAGGCCCTCAAGACAAGGCACTGAGCTGCTAGAATTCTTCTAGCATAAAGGGCCAAATACAAAGTTTATCTACTGTTAAATCTCCCTGACATTTTAACTAGGGCTATAAAATAAATGGTCATCTAAATCAAGCTGTATTAATTTCAAGTATTATTTTGAACCTGTTTTATGGCACTACAACCATCCGACAGCATTTAAGGGAGAGGCACGACAGCTGACAAAAGACCCGAGAATTAGTTCTATAATTATTTGCACAGGGAAAATGGCTTCTTTCCACATTCAGCCCACAGTGTAGTTCTTGATACATTTCATCGGCCTCGCGTAATAAACCCTGCGGAGGAATTAAAGAGCCAGGAAATATAGGTTAGACTCACAAGACGGACGCCGGCACTTAGCGCTCGTTTCAGCCCCCCCCGGCGTTTGCAGCCCACCTCCCCTGCTCTGCCTGCGTCTCCTCGGGCGGGGAGCCGAGGACGGGGGCTCAGGGCACCCTTCCACCCGGGCAGGGATCGATCCCATCGCTCAGGGGACCTGCCCTACCCAGGACATTTTCCCGGGGTTGGCACAATTTCCATTTCTTGTACCAAGCAACGAGCTGTTCTGTGGGCTGACGAGAAACGAGAGCAAAGGGCTGCCCAGCTCTCCTTGAAAAGTGGGATTTTGCCGGCTCCGATACTTGCGGTCTCCTGGTGGGTAAGGTCCTTGGATGGTGGCGTTGGCGGGTGGGAGCTCTGAACCTTGTTCTTCTTTCTCCCCACGGGATGGAGAAACCTCGAGCATCCAGCTGTGGTTTCCTTAAGAAGGCAGAGTGCCTAAAAGCCGTGTGCGACATGACCTAAATCTTCCTCGTGGATCTAGACCCATCTGAGGAACAAGCTTTAGTGCGAGAGACAAAATATGTATACCTCTGTCCTTAGATATCTAACCATAAAGGGTTGTATTCCTAAGGTATTTAGACATCTGTTGAGTCATGTAACTGCTAGAGTGATTTTCAAATGTACCTTAGTAGGTTTGACAGCCGGTTCTTATTTCAAAGAGTTATTTAGACAGCCAGGAAGATTTTCAAAGCATTTCTCTATTTCTCTGAGTATTGCACATCTACTGAAAACCCAGACCACGGTCTTTTGCAGGGAGAAGCGTGATGCCGTTCATATGCATCTATAACATCACTGACCATTTTATAACATATTCTATAAGCCTCGGCGTCTGATTCGGTACTCGCAAGGACTCCTGCAGGACTGGGCTTCGCTAAGATGATTAACTTCTTCTCCAAAAGAAGCAACGGCTTTACTCTTCCTCCAGCCAGTGGGTTTTCAACTTGTTTCACCACTTTCACTCTTGGTAGCTGGTATTTCAACTCTGCCTCCTGTCCTCGTACTGCCCAACCCTCCTGTCTCTTCGGTATGTTAGACATTCGCCAGGGACCCAGCACAACAAATCCACCTTGAGTAGAAGTAAAACCGATGTCTTATTTTTGACTCCTTAGCTTACCTAGGATCCACACTGGAGCACAGTATCCTATTGCTGACAGCCCAACCAGGTACTTTTTTTCTGAGGGGGAAAAGAAAGGGGGAAATTCTTGCAAGGCCTGTAATTAAAATTTGTTGTCGTACTACACGCTGAACCGCAGGGTGTCATATCTCAGCTCTCTTCCATTTATGTTGTTATTTCACAGTGTCACAAGTGTTCGTGGTGTAATCAGGATACAGAATGGCAGAACTGAAGCAATCTGCTCTGTAGTTGCCATTAGTTCAAGTTCTCATTGTCTTGTAATTAGCCGGAGTGAATGCGGCTCCCCAGCAGCACACTGCACACCGTGACATGCTTTGGAACGAGGCACAGGGCTGGAAATAAAAGCCTTTCACTCAGGGTGCCAAAGTGCCTACTGTAGGTGCAACACCGAAATTCACTTATTATAATCCCTTTTGCCTAATTAATTCCATTGATACATTCACGTTCATCAGAGTTTTGTTGACAGTCTTTAACAAAGATTTTTTTTTCTTTTCCTTTTTTTTTTTTGTTTAAACTGGAATAGTTTTATTAGCTTGTTTACTTCAGAACAACGTGCCACCTTTGATTAAACTCCATGTGGATTTATAACTATGTCCTCCCCATGTTTCTGTGACCTTTACGGCACATCTGATAAAAATAAAAGGTCATGGATTCCAAAAGAACTGGTTCTAATAATAATGTCAGGCAGGCTCCCCTGAAAGTGTGTGATTTCCCTTCTTTCTTCTCTTTTCTTCTCTTCCTCTCTCTCTCTTTTTCTGCTTTTTCAAAGTAAGACGAAAATTAACATGAATAAAATTAATGGTTTAATTTTGCAGGAGAAAGAAGAGGGTTTACAGTGCTCCACTGGGGAAAAGGGCTTTTGTCTTTGTTGATGACCTAAACATGCCTGCCAAGGAGAAATATGGTGCCCAGCCTCCCATTGAACTGCTGCAGCAATGGATTGACCATGGCTACTGGTTTGACAGGTGCAATAAATATTAATTAGTGTGCTTGGCTACAGAGGAGTAATGATATACACTGTTTCTCTGAAGCGTTAAATTGTAGTGTTAGTCTTTTATAATTCCTCATCTTCTCAGTCACAACAGGAAAACACTCCGAGTTACATGACTCCCTGTATAGGAAAAGGAATAAAGGCTTATATGTTGCAGTGAATTACAGCATGAGAAAGGCAAGCCTACATGGGAGAGAGGCACAACGTGCATTTTTGTGTTTTTGAGAAAACATCATCAGTATTTAAGCCAGCACAACACAGTTTCAAATAAATTTTTAGTTCTTGGTTGTTAAGGACTAAAACAAAATAATTTGTCTTTCAGCAAACGACTTTGAGGTTAAAATGCAGTTGAAGATGCTTTTCCAACATGCAGTCAGTGTTTAGGGGAAGAGTGTGTAATAGACTCAGGCACTTTTCTGCATGATTCATGTTAATACTGGTTGTTAGAAACACTTCAGATTCTCCCTTGTTTATGTCTCATATGCCTGAATTTAAAAGAAGTTTCTGTTGTTTAAGAGTAAGCCTAGTTAATCTGCAGCTTTAAAAAAATCTGGATTTGAACAGGAACAGTAAAATAGCACCTAGCCATGGAGGCTCCATTACAGTGCTTGATTATTAGACAAATGTAACCATACTTTATGATACACTTAATTATATACACCTGAGGTATAAAGCAGCTGCACTTTTACCAAAAGAATGGGCCATTAATTAGGAACTGGTACTTCTTGTATGTTTTATTATTATTATCATTCACAATTATGCTTAAACCAGTCATTACAGACATTACTGTACTTAAGACCTTGTTTTCTAATAATATATGTTTAACATTGTATCACGACTTTACATGGCAGTCTCAGCCTATGTTCCCTCTGTGCTTTTCAAAAGGGAGGCATGAAAGATGGCAGGTAGTGTCTGCATTTTAATTGGAACTCCTACCTTTCTCTTTACCCTTAACCAAATAAAATAAAGGCTTCAGCTTTTCTGTAGTACAATACAAAAGAGCAAGGAAGTACAAGAGGAGAAATGTGGGTGTTTTCAAGTCTGATGTTTTCTCAAAACTATATTTCTTAATATTTTCAAAGTGAAATTGCACTAGAAGCCTAAAGCATGAGATAGAATCTTTTTATCATTTTATACTGAACTCGGGAAACAGTGATTGAAATGCATGTAATTTTCCCGCTCCAAAATCCCTCATTTTTTAACAAATATAGCAGAGTTTCTTTCCTTTTAGGAACAATAAGTCTTTTCATTGTCAGAAATGTTCATACTACCCTACCCTCTGTATAAACCATGAGAGGGATGTTGGGAAGAAACAGGTGGGGACAACGAGAAAACAAACTCATGCCATTTTGAGTACAAAGGTTTCGCTCTTTTATATACTCAGAATTACTTCTGCTTGTGGGTGCAGCTTGTCACTTGTCAGCTTGTCTGGATCAGCAATATACACAGAAAGAACAATTCAAGGAAGACGGTCTTCGCTGGATAAACAACAAAGCATTAGTTACCTGGAAGGCAAGAAGACTGGCATGTTTTTTCCCCCAATGACAGTCTATAACAAGCAAATATTTGCTGATAATGTCTGACAATATAGCCACAGGAAGAAGCAGCTGAGGTAATTCTAGGTAGTATCCTTTACTGTCAGAGGGATCCATGACTTTCTGAGGTGATTAAACTGTTGGTGGCAAAGCCATTGAAGATGCTAAATAGGAAAGATTTGCTAGTAAAAGACCCAAGACTGCCTCAGAGCCTGCTTTCTGTCACACACTATCTGCGTGGTTACTGCAGACAACGCAAAGGTTCCTGATTTCATGCAGGTAAGAAGTCCCAAGGAAATTGTGCTCTTGCGTTTGCAGTGTCTGTCAGCCCCCGCTCCCTGACAACTTGTGAACCAGTTTTGACAGAGCTATTGCAGTCCTGGAGATGAAAAAGCATCCTGAACACACCAGGTGTGACCCCCGTGAGGAAGAGACAGGAGTGGTGCGGGAGCAGGACCAGTGTGTGCTGGGGAACTGGGGTGGGAGGGCTGGGGGGGGACACACGAGGGAATCTGAAGCTGTAGAGCTGCGTGAAGGAGTGGAAGCTCCCTTGGTTTCCCAGTCCATGAAACAAGTTATAATAAATTATCAGAAGAGCTTTGCAAGTACTTGCCTGGACAATCTGCTTCATGGCATATTTTCATTTCTTTACTGGTCTGAGTCTTTCTATAAATTCCAGTCCCCTAAAGATCCCCCTCCAGACCACTGGAGCCCAACATACCAAGCTCTGCACTCAGACTACCTTGAAGATGCCCAAATACCTGCATCGGAGGGAAAAGCAGGCGGTATAAAGTCATTCCTACCAGAATTATCCCACATGGAGGCTCCTCAAATAATTCCCAGCTGGATGTGAGTAGCTCCATCGCCTTTGTGTTACCCAAACAGAGCAAAGGAGCAGGAGCCAGGAGCTAATATGTGACCTCTGGAATACCTCCACCTGGCAGAAAACCACAGCTGAGGGTCCTTTGGTGAAGATCCCTTCATGGCATGAGTAGCACAACACTCTTGAAAGGGGATGGTGAACTGCCAGAAGGAAGTAACAAACAAGACTCACTTTCTTACAGCTAAAGCTGTTATGACTTTTAATCTCCTTTATGGGAATTTGTTTAAAACCTGTTGCGAACCCACAAGGTATACTTGTGTTTGCTCATCTAGGTTTATTTGTTTGCGTCGGTGCATATCGCATTCAAGTCTACTGGGGCTATGTCTTGAATACACTAATGAAATGTTTTGATGAACACGTAGATGCCCCGCGCAAACAAGGCGTGGGAGGGGGAGTCACGGTGCGCTAACGAGGGAAGGAAGATCTAGGCTTGGTTTTGGATGAGGAAGCCTTGCTGGCTGGAGCTGCATGTATCGCCAGCAGAAGACAGGTGTACTCCACAGGAGAAGCAGAATAAATCTGATTCTGAGCAGTATCATCATCATTTTGTATCCACAGCACGTTCGTCTGCGTGTTTGTGCATCTGTTGTATACTTAGGTCTTTGTACTCCAGCAAGCCTTAAGTTATGTAAGTGGTTGCACGTCTACACCTAATAGACCATATGTTACAAAATGGCTCTGAGGTGGCAAAATAAGGATGGGCTCAACATGAAGCAGAAAGCTTAACTGTACTAGGAGTGGAGAAATGGAGGGGACGTGTAGCAATAAAAAGGAACAAATCCTGCCTTAAGATACATACTGTGAGGCGGGTAGCTTTTCCCATGATGACACAACCCTGTTATTTCCTGATGCTAGGAAAAACAAAGAAAGAAGAATTACCACTTGCGTGAATCTCTCTTTCTCTCTTTTCCTCTCTTCTTTGTCTTCCTCCTCATACATGGGCATTGATTTCTTTATTTACCAATACTGTCCCTGAGGAAAGACTGTATTAAAAAGGTTAATTTTAAATGCAGTACAGCTCAGTCTGATTTCTTTCGGAAGCAGGTCCTACAGCCAGTGCTTGGCCAGACAGTCTTGTGTCCTCAATTTACATTACTTTAAATCTTTGACTTTTCAGTGGCACAATTCTAGTGATCGATGAAAAACTTAGTGGATGTCTTCCTTAGACGGAACAGTCCTGATTTTGGAAGTTTTTTCATTAAGCAGGACTTGGCCTTTGAACTTGGTTTGAAGGAATGCGTAATTGGAGAATTTTATAAAGAAAGATGAGATCTGTTCGCTTGGCCCTTTGTAGATCATATGGGTGGTTGAATTACTGGGCTGTTTGACTGAACCCGTCTGAGATAGTCATGTTCAGCTCCAGGCAGTTCTTGCTGGGGGCAAGCAAACAAAAGTATGTCAGCGAGTCAAAGGTGACAGAAGGCTTTCCTCACCACTCTTCTTCCATCCAGGTATACCATAAGACCCAGAAGATATTACACATTTGACAAAGGTCAGGATTCTGGCACATTTTGTGTAGTATTTTCTATTCCTGTAAATATCAGACGTTTCCTGGATTAATCAAGAACCAGCTGCTTCATCTGCCCACTACTTGCTTCTAACCACTTTAAGGAGAAAGACACACATTTATCTGTCTATCTATCTATTTATCTATCTCTGTGTTTGTATGCATATATATGTATGAATATATATAAATATAGTTAGTATAATATCATACAGGTAGCAAGTAGATCTGGAGATGTTTATGCCATTTTATGTAGATAAGAACACAGTAGGGAAGCAGTCCATCATGTGAGGCTTTCCACCATAACAGTTGTTCAACAAATCAGCATCTTGTCTTTCATTTATCTCATTAGGAAAAGTCTCTGCCTCCTCCCTGCCCATCGCTCAAGAATCCTGTGACTTCGGCTGTCGGAACTCTGAAGACTGCAGCAGAGTCTAAGCCAGATATCACTGTGAGCTCTTCATTTTGGTAAGGGATGGAAAAATTCTAACTCACCAGCCATGCCAGACGAGGACAAGAGGTCTGGAGCGTTACAGTTTGCATTTCAGACCTGTGCGACTGTACGCTGAAGAGTCAGGCAAATGTCACTGCGCTGGTGTCCAGGCTGAGCCTAAGGGCGGGCTGCCTGGGCTGGCCCCGCTGATGCTCTCTTGAACTTGCTTGAAGCTACTGGAAGGGCACTCATGGCAACACAAGGCTTTGCAGGGGTTTTGCTGAAGCTGGAAATCCTGCCTGAAAATCTGTGCAAATGCTTAGTTGTCTGTGCCAATTTGTTGACTGTGCTGCTTGTGCTGTCCCAGTTAAACAGTATTACCCAAGCTAACTCATTTAATATGGGTTCAAGCATGTCTCTGGAGGCTGTAGTCACAGCGGTATCCGTGGAGCAGAGCAATCCTAAGGATGTACACATCTGGGGTTTGGGCTTTCAGTTCTGCTAATGAACAAAAAAAGTCATGAAATGTGGAAAACTTGGGTGGAGATCGGCTGAATTCTCTGCAACTTTTCATCTCCTACATCCTGTCTCTACAGCTATTGCTCCTCTGTTCCTACCCTGGCAATTTTCCCCCTTGTTTCCTTTCCAACCTCTGTTTTTTTAAAAAATGAACCCCCTGAGTCACACTTTTTTCAATTTTAGATATAACATCTCATACTCTTCTCTCTCAGGTGGTTCTGAGAAGTCATAGACACGTGAAACCAACAACATTTGGTCCCTGGCAATTGTCCCTACCTTCTCCAGGCTGAAATCAGCCCAAAGCATTAAATCCCTGATGCGGACAGAGAAAATGAGTTGAGCTACCTGCAAAAGGACTGTTGCAAATGGTTTGGCTTCTCTGTAGGGCACAGAAGGAGAACAGAAAACATCTTCCCCTTACTCCTCACGTGATAGATGGTATGAATCTTGCTACGGCAATAAAATATTCCATCAGCATCTGAAGATGCATTACAGGGTGTATCATTTATTATTTCTTCGTACAGTCATACTTATCATGAGATTATAAAGTTAAATTTATGTATATCATATTTTGAAAATTACCAGAGCCAACTGTGTGGGCTATTTATGCTTGATCTATTAATGAAAGAACTCACTTGGCAGGCACAAAATAAGAAAAGAAAAACATGTTTCCATCCTTTCTTGGATTCTAGATCTTGGAGAGTATTTACATGTAGAAAAGTTTCAGAGCTTTAATCTTTTTAATGCCCCATCATCTAATATGTTATTTTAGAAAGGCAGGAGGGAAGAGAGCGCACCACTTTTCTGTTGACCCAATCCCCCCCTTAGAAAGTTCATTCAAATTGTGCAAAGGATGGAAAGGGGAGACAAGATTCAGCTCAGAAACCCCTTTCTTTCTTTTGATTTGTACCTCACCATTGCACTTGCGAAGTCTTTGTGTACATCACAGAGAACACCTCCGAGAGGGAACTGTATAATGGGAACAGACCTGTCTCCACGGATTCCTTAACTGGTGATTTACAGGAGGTTTGAATATACTTGTTTATCCCTGCCTATCACGATAGACTTTATATAGACCGTATGAGATTTAGCTGCGTGTTTTTCTTCTGCCCCTTTTCTCAGTGGCCTTATCCGACACAAATCCTTCCTTACGTGATGAAAGATGACATTCTTCCTATGTGCTGTCCTGGTTGATTCTTCAGACAGCTACCGGGCAGCTGCTGACTGTGTCCTCCCCTCCAATGCAGACCCCGAAGGGCCCTTTGGTCCTTCGCACACTCAGTGCAAAACTTTCCATGGACCCTAGGCAAGGATCCTAGCTCTCTTTCCCTCTCTTGCTCTCAAATTCTTTCAGATTCCGTAACATATTTTACCCACCACTCCTTGAATGATAATTACTTCCCACTATATCTTACTGTCACTCCACGGTTTGAAAACACAGACTCCTGGAGGTCACCAATGAATGAACGGAGTGTAAAGGTTATGCATAAAATCCAGAATTGTTGTTTCTGAAATGATGGTTTCAGAAGTGTTAAGTCTAACATTTTGGGAGTGTTGCTATTTCCACTCCTTACATCAGAGCTCTTGGAAAACAGCATATGCATTTATCAGAAAATTGAGATATGCAAACAAGACCGTATCTTTGGCCCTATCACAATTATTTTAGTTCTATTAGTCACTGAGTGAGACCATGAGTGTCAGACATTTCTAACAGCAAAAAAGTTCTTGCCAAGAAATTAAGGGGGTTTTTCAAGAAATAAGGACATCTTAAAAGAAATTCAAGCTAGTCCTGATAAACAACAGAATTCACTAAAATGAATAGCTGGGAAATTTTTAATAAATGTTTTCTATTGAAAATCCTGAGACATAACTAATATTATTTGGCTTTGGTTTATATTATGATTTTATTGTATTTAATTTTTTTTAAACAAAATGCTCTGTACCCACTTATTCTGTTATTGTTCTAACACCTTCTGGTTTATTTCTCCATCAGAAGTGCTCCCAAACTTGATAGTATAATTATATCTATAGCCTGTACCCATTTTGCAACTCGCATTTTGAGTCAGGGCCTTGTTTACCTTCTCCAGTGTGTTTTCATCTTCAGCTTGGGAACATTTCGGAGAACAAGAAGGGGATTGACTATGGAGGAAGGTTACACTTCGATAATTTTCTGTTGACATGAAGCATTCTTGGTCAGAGCCAGCTTAAAAAAGTCAGTCCACTTATAGCCTCATAACAAGGTGGGGGATTTGAACGAGCCTTCCGAGGGATGAAGGAGCCCGATGGGAAGCCATGAGGGACAGGTTTATTTTACAGCCCAAGAAGAGAAGGAGGCAGAGGGAGCCCCAAGGATGGAGGAGAAGATGCCTCCAGAATGCTTTAAAGGAGTCTGACACTTCAGATCCGTGAGGAAACTGAATCGGGGAAAAGCAGGTAGGAGTTTGACTGTTTTGCATGTATTTCTTTATTTCTTGTGCCGGCTTCATGTATCAGAGCAGCGGGGTTAGAAGCCTCTGCAAAGCTTGGTGGAATTTCTGATTATTGCATATTTGTGGAGCATTAAATGGCAAATCAAAGAGCCTGCAAGGCTTGAACACTGGTAAAATCTTGGGTTAAGCAGCGAAGAGGCTGTCAGTGCCCTGAGAGCACGGCAGTCACGCCGCGGGTCCTGCCTCTGTCAGGGGCAAAAGGGAGCCCGTGCGGAGGACAAGGGATCAGAATACAGGGACCTGCCAAGCGGACTCAAAGCAGGAATCGACATTTCCATACGTTTTATTTGTAAATTCTCCCCAGCCGATAATAGCCATTTTCAGGGAAAGGGTGGTTGCCCAACAAACGCTGACGACCGGGGAACTTGCCGGTGAAGAAAAGGACATGGGGCTCTCACCCCCGTTCAGGTTTTGCCACCCCTCTCCCACTGCTCTCTGCCTCTTGCCCCGTAGGTTGGGGTGATTGACGGTGGCATCAGACAGCATCGCGTTTCAGATCGCAGCGGCAACCCTCTTGTCTTCTGCTTTTTCTTCATGCGTGAATGGAGCGTGCGATTCGCTCACAGCGAGCCATAAAGAAGCTGAACCACCAGATGGACTGGTCTAGCACCAGTCACGCTGCACTTTTCTAAGGCTCAGGCTTCATCCACTTCTGCCCCCCATCCCACCCCCTCCCAGGGCAGTAGCTTTATGAACTGGAACAAAAATGCGATGAGGCTTTCAAGCCTTCTGACGCTGCAGTTCGCGCTCTTTCCTTACCCACTGCACGTTTTCGGTTGAAGTTTAGCAGCAGTTTTTTGTAGAACGGAGGTTGAGATCTGTGACATGGACACATTCGGGTGACTTGAGATGGGCAACACGTCGCTACTGTGGCAGCGGGGAGAAGGTGCGAAAAAAAAAGTTGCACCGAGCAAAGGGAGAGGAAAGAGACAGTGAGTTGACAGAATTACTGCCTAGGCTGTTTAAACAAAATAAAAGAAGCAAATGAAACAAAAGCAAGGGAGAAGTACTGATTTTCAAGAGGGAGCCTGAGAATTCTTAGTAAATCAGGGACTAAGTATCCGCTCTGTTAGGCGGGTGTAGCTGGGGGCACTGGTGATGGCAAAGGTCCCTTAGCAAAATTCCGGAGAAAGGAGTCAGCTCCCGCGTACAAGCAGAGGGAAAGAGGGTCGCTGGGCTAGTGTAAACACTGAGGAAAAGTTGAGTGAGCGAAGTGTCCCCGAAACTCACCAGGTTCCTGCGTGTTACAAAAGAATGGCCTGGGGCGGGGGGGGGGAAATAACGCCCATCTCGGAGGACGAACCTGAGCAAAGCACGGTCCGTGGGGCAGCGGGTTCGCCTGTGCGGAGGCAGGCAGGAGGACCGGAGACAGCAATTTATTCCTGTAATGTTTTTCTTCTGCCTGATTGGCAGACCAGAGATTAGGCCTGTTCCAGTAATTTCTCCGAGAATGCGAATCTTAATTTGCTGTTTGTTAAATTCTTAACTAAAGTCCGAGGTCATTATTTTAAACCCAAACTGTTAGAATAAACACTGTCAGGCATGAATTTGCTTTACAGAATAGCTCTTCCTGACAGCAGCAGAGATGCAGTTACCTTTTAATACCAGGCTGTGAAAAGCTCACCCCCCCAGCCCAACCCCCCCGCTTTCATCTGCAGTAAACAGCATAGCCTGTCCTTATTTTGTGGTATGACTCTATTCTGCTTTCTGAGGTGCGTTTAATAGCAGAGGGATGGCGTGGGGTGCTTTACGCTATCCGTTAAAGAGAGTTTGTGGAGGGAGAGCAGGCAAATTCATTGGGTTTGGGGGTTTGGCAACAATGTGAAAAAAAAAATTAAGTCATTTTGGGGTTTGATGGAGGAAGACAGGGGTGTGGTACAAGTCAAGGACATGCTCTTGGTTGCAGCTATGGCCCCTCCTGGTGGTGGACGACATACAGAGACTCCTCGGTCTCCCTGTTGGGTTTTGATGTAATCTCCACAGAAGCCTTCCCTAACGAAGACAGAACATCTTTCCATGAAGAGCTGATTGAACATTTTGATGCGGAGTTCAACGCTTTTCTGAAATCATATCCAAGCTTAAACGCTTACTAAGTTTACTAACTGTGTATCTTGCCTGCCCGTATCGCCAGCACGATGACCCAAACCCTGTGCCGAGGATTTGCACCCCGTGGAAGTGAACGGGACTTCTGCATTTGCTTAGAAGGGAGAAAACAGCACTATGATTACACCATTTTTCCAATAGAGATAACAAAAAGCCCTTATATGTGTTCATTAAAATAATTTCTCAATGGTTTTCAGGGCTGCAAGTCATGTATTAGCTATTTCCTATATTTAGGTCATAACCAAGGTCTGTTTAATGCACTGTTCTATATCCAAAAGTAACTAAGAGCAAGTGTTTTGATAAGAAGGGATAAGACTTTCGCTGTAGGCAAACGCAGCATGCCCTGCTAAGCTCTTAGCTAACTTGATATACAGCCCTGTTCAGGAAAAGGGAATTGTCACTAAATTGTTGCCTTATTTTACCCTTCAGTAGGAATAAAATTGGCCTATAAGAATGAAAAATTTTAATACATCTCTATTACAATACACTCTCCTAATTGGTATTGATCTTCCCTGTGGTACCTGAAATGCAAGAAATTATTTCAGCGAGATTTGAGCTAACACAAATGGGAAATGGAGACAAAGATTGACACTGAAGAAGGTGGTGGGGAGGGGTAGGGGCTGGCAGAATGTATGGCTTCAGCAGCAAATAAAGAAAATTCTTTGTACAAGGGGAGAGAGCATAAAACAGTCTGAGATTGAAGCTGAGATGATAAATAGCTTTAATAGGAGAGAAATAGATAAAATACGGAGCAAGGAAAAAAAATTAAGAGTCTCTGAAGAGGAAGGACATCTTTTCAGTGAACTAGCTAGGTGAACAAGCTTCAGGAATGGATTTAGTTGGGAATGTAGCTCATGTCCAGCAAGATCAGATGAAGTGTGACAACTCCCTGTTGGCAGGTCAGAGGCTCAGGAAAGCAGCCAGTGCCAGAACCCTGCCAAGAAACGCCTCTGCAGGTGGCAGTGTCCTACAAAGAGGTAGGATTAAAGGAATTCCTGAGCTTAGTCGAAGCACATATGTCTTGGGATTTTTGTTTAGTTTGTCTTGCATCCCCTTCAGTTCATGAAGTTCAAATTATCCTAAACTCCATTGCGCCAAACAAGCAGAGACACTCTCCTCTAATGCACATGGTGGTGACAACCCAATGGGCTGCATACAAGATAATGTTGTTTGCTAATAATACAATCCCAAATGTATTTATCTCGCAACAGAGCACCAGGTAAGTAATTAATTAAAAAGTTGATACATATGGCTTTCTTGAATTGGAGAACAGCATTAGTTCTGAAACATCAGATTTGTGATTTAGTGAAGATATTCAGCATTCTGTGGAAAGCCTGGTTAATCACAGTTTT
This sequence comes from Astur gentilis, assembly GCF_929443795.1. Classification (NCBI taxonomy): domain Eukaryota; kingdom Metazoa; phylum Chordata; class Aves; order Accipitriformes; family Accipitridae; genus Astur; species Astur gentilis. Next base: position 14,587,411 of record NC_064913.1, read on the forward strand.
TCAAAAGCCTAGTCCCATCCTCGTAAACAGAACAGAGTAATAATGAGGCTCTCTGTCACTGTGTCATAATAGAGCAAGGAGGGCAAAACTTCATTACACTCTTTTGACTCACCTTCCATCAATGTGAGAGAGATAAACACAGGGACCCAAAATATTCCATCAGTTTCCAGATGTGTAATTTAGTTCCTTGGTGGAAAGTTCTTCATTCTTCTTCAGCAAGTGAGGGGGAAGCCACTGAGAGTGTATAACCCTCAAACCTGACCAAACTGGGCTCTATCTGAGTTTTCACAAAGTGCTATGCAGCTTTGAAGTGCAAGTTGTTCTTAAACAATTTGAACAAGATGCATTTTTTCCTGTTTTAACCTTATTTGCATGTATTCATCCACATTATTTTGCAGTTGTGGAGCTGCTTGGAAGACGGTACTCCAGCTAGAATACAGGTGCTGAGCTTTGTCTCTGAAACCTTCCTGAGCTGAATTTGAGCACGGCCCAAAGTGACAAAGAACGAATTCAGTTCTCAGCCTTCATTCAGTATTCAACAGCATCAGGACGTGAAAGGTCTGAATTATTTCTCTTCTTTGCCAGGTAAACTTCAAACTCTATAAATTATTTCTGACTGACATGAATGTAGAGAGGGAAAGCAGTTTTGCATGCACATTCAAAAAGGAGAAAATCATATTTTGCAAATAGTTCAAAATTATACTACTCATTGTTTTGTAATGTTCCCAGGCTGCACTGAGTGAAGGTGCTTATTCAGGACCTAATTTTCATTTGCAAGACAACTGTAACACTGTACTTTGGGATATCATTTGGGCTCTAACTCTGCTAGAGCTTTTTTTTTTTTTTTTTTTTTTCCTTTTCCAAAAAATCAATGCAATCCTTGGCTGTGCAAGTCCTTCTTTCGGGGCGCTGACATCCAGCCAACAGAGGGAGCGCTAGCTTAATTAGCAAACCCAATTTCCAGCACTGCCAATGTTGCTGCTGGCTGCACAGATAAGGAGGTCATTATGGAAAAGCTATGCAAGCTTTTTCCCCTAAGAACTGGAGGAGGACAAAACGATCGCCAATGGTACAAAAAGGAAACCTAGCGAGGAATCATTTTCAAGCCATTGTGTGGATTTGAAAAAAAAAAAAGGGGGGGGGGGGGGTTGGGCACGACACGAAAATATGAAGCATTACCCATTAAAACAAAAGGCACCTCCCAGGGTGCAGCCAAGTCCTGGGGTTCAGCTGGTACCTGTGAACAAGCAGAGCCCTCTGAGCCAGTGCAACCTTGTATTGAATCTGGGGCCATCTGTCACCTCATTTATTAGAACTGGTTAAAAAAAAAAAAAGATTAAATTCTTTGCAAAGAGTCCTGCTGGTGAATTTTGGCATTTTTTTCAGTGAGGACTTAATTGCAAATCTTATTTATCCAGTCCTCAAATCTGCCAGTGTCTGTCTACATGGTAATATGGCAGTACACTGCTACTGTGAGCTGGAAAACCAAACCAAGCCAAATAAAGTTTTGCATGCTTCTTTGTTTTCTTTTTATTAAAAAAAGGTCTCTGGCATTGTTTTGACTGGGAATTGTACTCAAAAATTTGATTTCCCTTAATATATTTCATGTTCAGGGTATACTTGCCTGCATCTTTAAACTCAGGTTTATTCTTTCCATAGCTCTGAAGAAGAAATTAAATACATCAAATCTGAACTTAAATATATATATATACACATGCATGTATGTGTGTGTATATATATTTCCTAAGAACTGTGGTTGCATGAAACTGAGAACTTATAACAAGGCAAACTCTCTGGTCCTGAATCCTACTGTGGAAATGAATAAGGAAACTTTTCAGAGGAGCCCCAACGCTGCAGGGAGAGAAACGTGCTTATGTCAAAAGAGCCCTGCGGACACTCATCTCCGCTTGCCTGGCTTTTTTCCTGGTGCAGGCCACTGCACAAAATAACCCAAGTAGGAGAATAAGGCCCTGAGATAATAAGGCAACTGCAAATGGCCAACCCTGAGGAAAAGTTAGGTTTTATTTGGGTTTTGAGTCTTTCAGAAAAACCTTCCCTCCTGCTGATAACAGGCTTATATCCCTGGCTTCTCTAGTGTACCTTTTCCAGTCTTTCCTGGCTGTAAACGCTGATAGAGCCCTTAAAAATACCTGGAAAACATAAAATGAGAGGGAAAAATGGGGAAGATGCAAACAGAGGCTTTGGTAATGTAGGAAGCAACACCTAAGAGCAATGAAAACACCAGAGAAAGCCATGGATGAATTAAAAAGATAAAGTAGTCGTCATGTTAAATTTTTATTTCCTTTAATCATTTACTTTTTCAAATGGATTCCCTTTCTCTTGCGTTTTCATTACATCCATGTTTAGTCCTGTTGTCTGATCCAGCTTACAGCTTCCCTGGCTTGATTGTCTAGAAATATGATCAGAGGGCAGATGTTTATAACTCTGGAAAGTTTCCTTTCACACAAGTTTATTGCTCTACTTGGAGGCCAAGGACACAGGAAACGCAGGCTACGTCCAAGCTCACTTTATCACCAAAGGATTTCTAAGAACTGCACACTATCATAAACAAGATTTGGCTGAACTCTTGACTGACAGGCCAGAGCTGCTGTTTGATAGCAGTGTACCCAGTTTCCTGCTGATAAACCTGAGCTCTAAAGTGGTGCTTTGAAACATCAATGTAGGTGTACTTTTAAATTTTAATTTTTATATTTTTTTTTATTTTTTAAATCTCCTCTTATTCCATTTCTCACCTTGCCTCTGTTCCACAACATTTTTGGGCAACAACATACATGAATGGCCAAGCTGTGGCTGCTGTTTATGTAAATCTTCTTACATCTTCCCCAGAAGGGATTTTTCAGCATACTTTCTGGGTAGCATGTTCAGTTTGAAATAGCTAATGTAATCCATGTATTTTTGTGACTCTGTAAAGATGTAAGTAGTAATTTGTATTCCCAAGAAAAAGAAAAAAAAAAAGGGAGAGGGTTGGTGGGTGGAAGAAGTGGTTTGTAAGGTGCTTTTTATATTCCTGGACCTGAGCATACTTGAGGGGATGAAATTGCAGAGCAGTTTAGAGGTCCATTTTCAGTTATGCTTCACCAGCCCAGGGAGGACTGGGTCGCTGAGGGTGTCTACTGCATTATGCTGCACTTAGGAAATGGCCAAAAGCAAGGAAGGTCAAGGTTGTGTACCTGGTCTTTCAGTTTTATGCACCGACCCAACAGAAAGTAAGAACACCAGAAACTGAGGTTAGACTCCAACGAGCACTGCTGCTGCTGTGTGGGCAAATGTGAAAAGACACGTTTTTGTGCCAGCCACCCTTATCTCTCATCATTTCCTACTGCCAAACTCAGTACTTTCTTTGAAGGAAAGCAAATGCGTGTGAGTGTGGAGCTCAGGATGAGTGCTAAGAAAGACTTTAAGAACTCCAGTCGTAGCCTGTAAATATCTCAGACTCAGAAAAGCCTCTGCATTTGAAAAGGTTGTACAGTTACATGGAAATTATTTGATATCTTGGAATTTGAAGACTGCAGGCTTCTTAAAAACACATGCCATCAATGTATTATTTAGGAAGCAGTACATTCCCTAGAGCACCCACCAGCTAACTTCATAATATGAAGGAAAAAACGCTGTGAAAAAGAGCAGTACCCCAGCCCTTCACCCAAGGGAATAGCTCCTTGCCGAATGTGGACTTCCCAAGCTGCTTTCCGCTTGCATTATTGCAATCATATCTAACTAGCCTCGTGATTATTCCTTCTATAAGGCTGCCTCGTGAATCCTCTTTGTACCCCAGAAATGGCTAGTGAGGGGTTAGCGCTCCCATAGGCTTCTTTATTCTTTGCCACCTTGGCTGAACTCTGCCATTTCAATGGGCAGCCAGCAGGAGAAAGTTTTTGATCAAACTGAAAATCCTTGTGTTTAAGTGGAGCCTGTTTTGTGAAAGCTGAGGGAATAGGCTGAGGAGTTAGTTAATACACCCACTCATCAGCTAATGTTGACACTGGCTCCTACAAAAGTACAAGTGAATAAAATTGCATCATTTTCTGCTAGTTTCTGGAGGTTTTGAGATCACGGGTCTTGGGATTTGCTTTGACACTCTGGCTGTCACTAGCATGCTTGTGTAATTATTGTACGTATTATCGATTTTGAAAGATTCATATTCTCTGCTTTTTTTATTGATTGGTAAGGGGTGATTTTATTGAAGGCAGAACAAGTACCTCAAGCTATTGAAGGAACATGAAAATTAATGCAACTATGGGTACAGGAAGTCTTCTGGGTCCTTTGTGATAAAGTTGTAGACAGTCAAAGCTGGTAGACGGGGAACTTCCCTTCCAGACTGTGAAGGTAATGAGAAAATCAGCTAATGATTTCAGGCAATTCTTGAAAGCCTTGGAGCTTCTAACAGCAGAAATATTATGAAAGATGCACTGACTCTTCTTTCTTTTGCTTGCTTGATTTTTAACTTGATGAGCCCAAAATATGTTCAGGTTAATGAAATTCTGCCCTTGGAACATACATTGTACAATGCAAAGTCAAAATTGCTAATGGTGGCGTAGAAATGAGGCATTCAGTCTAGCTGCCTGTAAGCTTAATTTCATTTCGCAAGTGATTACTGCTAGTCTGCTCTCTGGTTTCTGAGACAGAAATAGTCACCCATTCATTTAGCTTATAATAATAAGCAAAGTCTATGTTTGATGTTATTCGGAACTTGCTTTGAACTGTTAAATGGTCAACAGTTACCATACAACTGAAAGGTGGTAACTTCCCTGTGATTCTTGGTTTAAAAGGAGAGAAATTCTTTGGTTTTAACTCAGTGATGCTGCTTGTGAAACATTCAGCTCAAGGTGTGAGCTATGAAATTCCCTCCCCTGCTGAGGATGAAGAGTCAACAAATGCTGCAACCACACAGCCTCTCCCAGTCACGTGTGAAACAAAACCTCTCCGGCTCTGTCAAGAGGATGGGGTCAGTGTTCAAAATAGCTTAAAATAGGAGAGAGACTTCATCTCATTTTTGCGACATCTCCTTGCAGTGGAGCTTAGCATCATGCAATGATGCAGGAGGAGACCAGCAACATGAGAAAAAATGTAACTGGAGAGAATTTGTGTCTTCAGGCAAGCTCTCTGCCAAGAAATGAAAGCAGGCGTGTGCAATTTGTAAAGGTCCAGAGGGCCCCTTTTGATGAATGAATAATGGGGCAACATCAAAAGCAGATTCCTGGAAATTAAGGAACACCTGATGCAGGTTCCTGCATTTTTGAGATTTCATGATATTCAAGAGAGATTTTGTACAAAAAAAGCGAGTTGCCACCGTATCCATAGCTCACCAGCAAACACATCGAGGCTAGCAGGCCCTCAGCTCGCCGTCAGACTTGCTCACTGGGAGGTCACAGAATGGTTTGGGTTGGAAGGGACCTTCGAGGATCATCTAGTTCACCCCCCCCTGCCATGAGCAGGGACATATTTCACCAGACCAAGCCCCATCCAACCTGGCCTTGAACGCTCCCAGGGACGGAGCATCCACAACTTCTCTGGGCAACCTGGTCCAGTGTCTCACCACCATCATCGTAAAAAATATCTTCCTTATATCCAATCTAAACCTACTCTCTTTCAGTTTAAAATCATTGCCCCTTGTCCTGTCACTACAGGTCCTGGTCAAAAGTCCTTCTCCGTGTTTAATATAAGCCCCCTATATATATCGAAAGGCAGCAATAAGGTCTCCCCGGAGCCTTCTCTTCTCCAGGCTGAACAACCCCAACTCCCTCAGCCTTTCTTTATAGGAGAGGTGCTCCAGCCCTCTGATGATTTTTGTGGCCTCCCTCTGGACCTGCTCCAACAGGTCCATGTCTTTCTCGCGCTGGTGACCCCAGAGCTGAAGGCAGTACTGCAGGGGGGGTCTCACCAGAGCGGAGTAAGGGGAGAGAATCACCTCCCTGACCTACTGGCCACACTGCTTTTTATGCAGCCCAGGGCATGATTGGCTTTCTGGGCTGCAAGTGCATATTGCTGGCTCATACCAGCAACATTAACAGCGGAGAAGGTGTTGTGAAGCTGTGACTCTTTTTTCTGAGCTTTAAATGGGCATATTCCCTGAAATTATTTTCTCTGCTATTTTATTTTCTCCCTTCTTTCAAATCTTGCTTCTTTTCTACCTCTGCTTTTTCCTCTCCATTCATCACCTCTCCAACAACCTGGTCTCCTTTAAAGAATGGGGTCTCATTTCTTCTGCTTCTAAGGCGTAGCTGCATTTTGTCATTGCAAGGAAAGAATTTCCCTGCAATGGAAAGTTGACAGATACCGGCAGACTGAGCTGCAGATATACACGGATACAGCTGTTCCTCATCCTAGTGGCTTGATGAGCTATCCTAGGTGATAGCTCTGGGATTAGGTATCAGTGGGGGTTTTTTGGAAGATGGTGACTTTATCACAATGATGCCATTCTTCTACTTGCGCTTTAAGTCCTTTGTCTCATCCAGGATGCGGGGGAAAGGCTGGACCTATGACTAGACATCCACCACAAGTGTTGCCATAGCGGCCAAATAAAATGTCTCTGAAAGGCAGTGTAGAAGTATGGAAAAAGAAATAAAAACACACCAAAGCTGAAGCTGGACACAAAACCAGTCAAGGGGAGTCAGAAGAGCCTGTCTCTGTGCCAGCAGAGCAGAAAGGGCTGACAGTGGGGACGTGGTCCTTCCAGGGCAACACCACTGACGGGGAAGAAATGTAATTACTTCTCAACTTTTATCACAGACCTAGTCTTCCTTCCTCCTAGGTGTGTCAACGCTGCAAAATGGCAAGGGGAATTACTGGAAGCTGCATTGTTTTATTAACATATTTAAGATACTCTGTTTTTTAGAAGCAAATGAATGGCTCCAGCCAAAATTTTGCATTTTGCACACATAGTACACCGGTATTCACAAGCATGGCGTTCATTTGCACGGGTTAGCCGGCAACACTCATGCTCCTGGTGATTAAATCTTAGCTGTAAAACCCCTACCATTATAGTGCACTATAGCTCGTAATTGTGTCCAGGTGCGTGTGTCAAGAGCAGTCTCAGGGATGTCCATGTACTTTTCATCCTTTTATTGATTCCTTTGCACCTAAAAAGCCACAGCTGCTTCCATTTCAGGAGATGTACTATACTTCTTCTTTTAAAACAGTATGACACAGTTCAGTAGCTGGAATGTGCCGCAGAGCTGGGACTGCTAGATAGCTTGTTTTTAATTTTCTCCGCAGGAAAGAGTAATGTGTAACTTCTCAGCAGAGTAACTGTCACAGAGAAAGAAGATAGAATAAAAGGCATATTTTGGCTCATGTCAAGATAAAACTGAACCAAAAAAAAAAATCTCACAGTTCTGTCTTTATAACTCTGAAACTGAATTTATATCAAGATTTCTGGTTTGAATGAGAAATCGGCCTCAGACACTCATTGGAGACATTGAGACAATTCAAAGTTTCCAAGACTTTCAGTGTGTTGGATTCTAGTATTTTGATTGAAACAGATCTCTAATTAATACTGTAAAAAAATTCACATAAAGAAACCACTATCTGCAGAGAGTGCTGACGCAAGCATAGGGATGAGTAGTTAATTGGGGAAAAACTTCATTACACTTTTACATTTTGCAAACTGCCTTTTACAAATTCATGGGTGGCAATCTTAGCACTTGTAGGCAATGGCTAGGGGGGCACTCTGAAGGAATAGGAACTTGACCTCACTGCTTTTATTTGTTAAAAATATTTAACAACTGCTTTTAGATATTCTGCTAGCATTGGAAGTAGTGATTTCTTTTAATTAAAATCTCCTAAAAACTGATGTGACAGGGTTCTCTGAAAGAAAAGAAAAAAAAAAGGGAAAAAAAAGAAAAGAACTGGCAAATTAATTAACTAAACTAGAAGGTCAGTTTTAAAATCCTGCTGCAGACTAATTAAATCCTAGACACTGACATTTTTGGCTAAAAATTGCAACCATAGTAATTAGTGTTGCAGGAAATTTCCATATGCCATTGTGCCAAATGAATGAGAGTATTTCATAATTGTTCCTTTAGGACTTCTTGCAAATAGCTGTGAGGGACATGATCCTATTGTAGGAAATATGCGAAGGCATCATGGCACTTTCGTTCCAGTAATAGTGGCTCCCCAGGTCAGTTGTGTGAAGGAGGGAGAAGTCTGACAAATGTTAGGAATATTATAAATTATTATTATAGCAGTCTCTCTTTCTTGTTGCCTAACACTTTTATAAATTTTGCTATTTAAAGAAAGAGCCACTACTTAAATAAATAGGGCAAGCTATTAGTCAAAAGGCTGTGGATAAATATATGCTGAATATGCAATTAAAAATCACCATAGTGAACAATTTTATATGATAAAACAAAAGGTGCTGCTAATTATTTTATTTTATTTGCATATATTTAATTATGCAGAGAGGGTTGGGTTTTTTTAATCATTAACTTTTTCAGGACTACTAAGGATTTGTTAAATGTCAGGCAGTAAAATTAAAATGTCAGTATATGACATAAGGGTCAAGTAGACTTAATAAACCTGAACTACATCATTCCACATTTATTTTTCTACTGGAAAATATGGTAAAAATGTGAAATGTTTTTCATACAGGCCATGTGCCTTTTGGATACGATAGATTGAGTGAGTTATTCAGACCTTTATCTTTTCACAACATTGTGCAAACTTCACTCAAAGGGAAAAAGACTTCTCCCATCTTGAGGGGCACTGGTACAAGATGATGATTCGGGTAGCTTTTCCTTTAATAAATCTGTCTCCTCAAAGAAAATTAACATGTCAGAATAAGAAAATGACCAATTCACCCAATAATTAAAATGAGTACAAGATAAACGACTGTTTCAGATGAGTATCACAAAGAGATCGTGCTGCTGTGCTGAAGGACCAGCCTGGGCTCACAGACCTTACGTGGATGCCTGAAATGATGCTCCCGGACCGGCCAGCTTCATCCTCTTGTTCCAGGGCACTGCTCGTTCCTATTATGTCCCTCTTTTATTCTCCACAAAAGTGTCATGATTAGCACTTGGAAAAATAGTTGACGGTCTCCTCTGTGGTCAGCTGAACTGCAAAATGCTCAGCAGTGCCGCACCGTAGGAGTGGGGAGAGAAACTTTCCGAGTGTCTCCAAGCCCCGCTGGCCTAATGTCCTCAAGCCTCCGCAGTTAGTCTGCAGTTTCTTCTTTCAAAGACTAATGTGATGGTCTGTGACTGACTGCAGCAATCAAAGAGCATTCAGGTGCATGTAGAGAACAATTTTCTGGTTGATGCGTTCTTTCAGGTGAACTCATTCAGTAAAATGACGCTTCATACTTCTCTTAGAAAATGTCGGTATTTTTTTCTCTTATTGCAGGTGGAGAATATATGTCTCTGAAGCTATTGTTTCAGGCTCTATGCAAACTTAAGTCCTCTCCTGCTAAAACACGGGGTGAGACCGAATAGCAGGGGGATATAATCTGGGCTCATAATGGCAGAACTTCAGACACATGCGGTCTTATAATATCGGCCACCTGTACAGTGACCAGCGGGCAAGGGTGTTCCAAATCCTGGGTGCCCCAAGTTTTGCACAGGAACTTGAAGTGTTGGGGGATGGACACAAAGCCCGCTCCACGCGGTTGTCCAGTCCATAGTCTAGGAGCTACGCTAGCAATATTCCAGTCTCCAGTGAACCTCAGAGTGGTTTGGCTTTGGGGATGCTCCTGCTAACGGGATGGGCTTCCTTCTCCTTGCAGAAATGTAGTTTGGAGGGAAAAAAAATGTGTGTTCCACTGCTAAATACTGCACAGACATATATCTAAGTAGAAATAAAGATACAAACATGATTAAAATACTTGTTTGAACAATGAGACAAACCTGGGCAGGTTTTACAAATATAATGGTACCTGTTTTTTCTGGGTACCTCAGCACTCATTTTCCTTGGAGGAACTTACTTCAGCGACGACCTCCCCCATGGCCCATGAGACACGTGTCCATCACATCCTCTGCTGGGTCAGTGGGACATTATCCTTCCACAAAGGAAAAGAAACACTAAGTTGTAAGGAAATTTCAAGTGTTTTGCTCTTGTGGCACCAAAATGAGCTGTTGATCACAATAAATCATGGAGTTCCACAAGAGTGCCATCATTTTCATTTACATTGGCAAGCTAACAACTTTGTCCTCTTCCAGAAATAACCTTCCAGGCTCTTTGAATATTCAGGCAGAGGAGGGGGCTATGCTTTCCCTACGCTTATCCCCAGAACTGGAGCGCTGAATTTCTGTAAGGATTTCAAAATCTCACCAAAAAGGGGCTTGTGATCTGCAGGGGCATGGGAGTCCTGTAGTCAGGACCCAACTTGTGATAACACGTATTTGTCCAGTGGCAAATGTTGCTGTTAACTTGATTTAACTGTCTGTGTAGGCATCATCACTGGAATGCATTTCTGTCAGTCGTTTAGGAATAATTGATTAGGGCACAGAGCAAGGAAATTTTTTTATAGATCTGCTGTACAACACTAGGGTAGGTACCTCACATCTCTAGAGTTTATTTCCTCAGCCCTAAGTGGCAATACCGATGCTAAGCCACCCCTGCATTAACCACAGTATGTGTATGATGAGGGTACCTATACTGTTTTTACAGGCTTCGAAGTTTGGGAGGAGAAGAGGAGAAGACCCTGGGAGGTCTTTGTCATGCACAATTTGTCCCATCGCAGCTTTCAGAGCACCGCAGTATGTTTGCACGAATGACCCATTTATATAAAGCTCTCTGAAAACATTTTCAGCCCAAGTGTATATCTAGTGCAGACGTGGTGGTATAGTCTCTGGATTTTGAATCCATATTTAAAATTGAAACAGGCTTTCAATATCTTCAAATAGCAGCAGGATGCTGGATAATTTACATCGTGCCTCATGCGGGCAGGCATGTAATCCAGCACCCTGAAGCTGTGCATTCCACACCCTGAGTACTAAGAAGTTACTTGTGCTCGTAGCATGTAGGAGAGGAGAGTCTCGTAAACTCACCAAACAACGGTGCTTTTCTCAAGATGGAGTTCATCCTCTCTAAAGGCTTTGGAGCAGATGAAGCTGAGCTAATCATCAAGAAACACCTCTCCTCTCTATCATTACTTTGGTTTTTATGTTGGGCATTGGGACAGCTTTTCCCCCTTGTCATCAGGAGGAGAAAGCAGTGGTTGGTGCTCTCTGGCAAAAGCGGAGCCATTTATGGCAGGTTGAGTTTTTCCAAGTTAGTATTCAGGAGTCATACGCAGTTGGTGAATGGAGAGACGATCTCAAAAAGGTGTCGAGAAGGGTCTGGCACAATGGGGGTCTTACGGCACGTTCCTCTCGGCTGATTGTCAAACAAAGGTAGAGCCAGCCATTACTGAAATGTATTAATTTGTGGAAAAATACAAAAATAAACCGGCTACTTAGGGCACTAACTATTACAGACAGAGAAATAATACAATAAATCACTGAAATGAAGAAATGTGGCAAGAGGCACTGAAAACCGAGAGATATTTTGTCACTAAATTGCAACATTAATAGTGTTTTGAAGCTTCACATTTAAATTGCCTATTTCTGACACTCAAAATGCACATTAGGAAAATGATGCTTATTTTATAGTTACTCATTAAAAGGAAGGGGATAAATAAGATGGAGTTTTAAACTATAAATCTCTTTCATAACGAACAACCAATAAGAAAGTGTGGGGCAGACAAATAAATGGATAGTGAAAGAATGATTTTTAAAATGCTTTTGTAATCTAGGGTATAAATGAGCAACTGTCTCATCTGATCTAGGATGAGTCATTTTCAGAAGATCTGAGTATGATCCTCAATGCGGGAGATACTCATATGTTACTTGATAATGAAGAAGAACTAGAAATAATAGAAAAGGTTATTCCTTTTCCCTTGCAATAATTCAGGCATTGTGCAATTATACTATTTGTCTCTTCTTTACATGATTGCGATTCAACATGTATTTCCCCACCTACAAATACATCATCTTTCCCCAGCTAACAAGGCATAACTTCAGATTACCTCATATAGACTGTATGACAAATTCAAGGGAAGAATCAGAAGGAACTTGCACATCACGGTGGCATTTAGTCTTACTGGAAAGGTCTTTCATGATCACCTGTGTAACTTCCCCGTACTTAATGGCTTCTCAGTAGCCTGCTGCTGATCGACTATTTGCATAACATCTGCATTTATCTAATCTTTATTTATTTTTTAAAGACTGCAAAGTTACAGCTCATTTGCAGTGCTTCAGGATTTGAGTATTAAACAAAAATGCAAATACAGCAGTAAGCCCTTAATGAGATGTATCCAGCTCATTTTTTTCAGCATTAACTCCATTCTTTATCTTGTTTGAGCATCCACAGCATAAACTATTCATCAGCTCCAAAACTTCATTTTATTATATCATCAGCCACTGCCATATATTTTACAAGTTTAAATTCTAATTTTATCCAAAATAAGAATAATAATGATGTTTCAAACTGGCATTTATAGTCCAAAGGAAAATAGCTCAAACACTGCAACAAAACATCTTTTCTTCTGCGCCTTGGAGAGTTACCAAGGCAAAATGCAATGATACACGCTTCTGGCTTGGTGGTACTCGACTGCTACTTTGCACCGACTTGAAAGACGATAAAGCCACAAGGTAAGGGGGATGCTAGTTCCACACACTTGAAGCCATGAAAGGAGGTCTGCTTGAGGCAATTTAGATGCCCTGAGGGAAATCCCTACCTTTGGAAGTATCTGAGCATGCACCACATTTTAGCTCCTAATTTTAATCTTCTGAGGCAAATGATATAAAACAAACTTTTGCCCCCAAGAAAGGGGAATGTAATTCTCTGCTTAATACGGCAGTGTGGACAAAACCCTCAGGTCTGGGCCACTGGATCACTTGTCTCTCACCCTTGGACCTCCCGGACTGCAGCAGCCCTTCCCCAGAGCCCTCGGAGACCTCATTCGCCTCCCTCATTTTTGGGCTGCATTACCACCGGTAAGGAAAAGGGATGAAAGGGAGCATGGCTTCCTCTCTCTCTTCAGTACTAGTATTTATTTTTTGTGTCTCTTAAAATGTTAACTGTCCCGGGGAGAACAGCGTGCGGTTCTGGCCACCGATAAATACAACTTGCCGGTACCATTAGGGGTCACTGCCAACAGCACCCATCTTTTTTCATCCCCTTGAGAGCTGCGTGAGAGTCATGGCACCCATAAAGTAGTTTGCTGCCACAGCTGCAGAGTCGCCCGTGCCCAGAAGGATGACGACAAGCCTCTCGTGTCTGGCTTCCTCAGGATTTCCTCTGTGATGATCTGCTCTGCAATAAGGACCATCAATCTCTCCACCAGCTTTGGGAGATCGGGTCTGTCTCTGATCATATTGATGGCCCTTATTCTGCTGCTCTCCCCCCCCCCCCCCCAATCAAAAATGAAAAACAAACATCAGAGCCAAAAAATACCTGCGTGTTTCATGAGTGCCTCTATTGCAGCAATGATGACGTTCAAGCTTCCGTGCCAAAGTCATCTCCACTGTGAGCTACAGAAACCCTTGTTTTTTCCTCAGAAACTGTGCCCACGTTCATTAGGGTTCAGGTTTATCTTTATTTTTTAAGAACTCCATCCCCATTCCTCCTGTTCCCTCTATGTCTTGTGCTTTAGCCTGTGGGTTTGTACATACTGCAGTTTTGATGAACAGGCTACGCTGTGTGGGGTGCATATTGCTCTGCATGCCTCATAGCAAATTCCTATTCACATTCATTACAAGCAAAGGCTATAAGGCTCTGTAGGTTTTTCTTGCAATTTTAAAACATGTTCATATGAGTTACTGAATTTTATGCCCAGGTTGGCTTTTATTGTTAATGGGTTTATTTGGGCAACAGAGGCCAAAACTTTGTCACTGTGACAACTTTTATGGCATCTTTGGTATCTTGCTTAGGAAAGAACAATGTTTCGCAATATGGGGTTGTTGGTCTTAAAAGCCTCATGAGAAAGACTTCATCAATGCATCAACTATAAAGCTGATAATATAATATATATGGTAATATAATAATACAATAAATATTATAACATAAGTAATACAATAAAGATGGTAATATAATACAATCCTGGGGTTTTTAATCTTCTACATTTTCTTTGGATGCTACAATGTTTCTGAATTTTCACAGTGGAAAATTTTATAAGTGGCTTGTCTTTATTGTTAGTTCATTTGCACTAAAGAATTATCAGCTTCACAAACTTCTTTGTAGCTCCCAGTGGAACTAGTGCAATTATAAAGTTGTGCCAATTTGGCTTCTTAGCAGAAGGTATCTGTTGGAAGAAAACAAATCTCTACATTAGATTCCATCATGAACAAACAAATCGTTTTAATTGGCTGCGTAATGAGATGGCCTTTTGTAAAGTACGTACTTGGAAAGTTCATTGTTAAAGTGGATCTCTTAAGTTCTGCACAGGATGAGTGTTACAGCAAAACTAATTGTATGAAGTACAGCACGGCTATGTTTCAGCTTTTAAAATGTAGATCATTCATGTATTGCTTTTTATTGTCTGTTTAGCTGTTTTTAATAATTTAGCAGACTCTGAAATCTCAATATTTTACAACATTATGTACTTGGTTTTTATTTGTTTAAGAGAAAAAGGCAAAGTGTTACACTGCAGTTACAGGTCAACTTCATTTTAAAAGGATGTTATATTTCACTGACTCCTAAAACATAGCTGATTTCAAACGGATAACTTCAGAGTTTCTAAGACATTATGTTAAGACTGCTTAACTCTACTGAAACTTTTTCTTTCTGAGGACGACTTTACTAATTTTGCAAACCGTTATCTTTCTGGTAGTGGAGCAGGGGCAGCTCTTACCTTTGAGATTATGGGATCCATCCCCCCAATAACTTCATACCCTTTGTAAAATCCTTCTTATCCCCGCCCTGTGGTGAGCATGGCTGGTGCCCACACCAGCACCCAGCCCACAACACAGCAGAAGTGGAAGAACGTGCACGGTGGCAAATTCCCCGGCTATCCCCAAGGCCACAGATGTGGGCAAGTGCATGCAGCTTGGGCTGAGAGAAAGGAGGCTTCTAGGATATAATTAGAAGGTCCCAAACCCCCATCTGTCCTGTGATTTTGTCGATGAGGTAAGTGGTAAGGATTTCTTGTATAACCGAGTGCTTCAGCTGTCCTTTTTACAGTGAAGCTGAACAAAGTACATTGGCTTTGTGTGGGAAAACAAGTTCAATAAATGCATTGCAGAGCTCTTGTGCGTTGGTGTGGTAAGTAGCTCTTATTGGGGATTTTCTTGGCCGTCCACAAGCCCACAGAGATGGGCATGTGGCAACTTGGCTGGAGCTTGAAAAGAGGTCAAAGAAGAAATTTAGAAGGGTCTTTACAGGATGCAAAGGAACATTTTGTCTGTTTTCCAAAATCTACCACTAAATATTTTTGTCTTGTTACGGTTATCTTTCTAATGAAAAATGCTACTGTTGCTTTGTACAGTCTTACTCCCTTAAACTTTATTTGTGTAAAGGATATGCACACACTCACACACACCCACTACTTTGAGATCCCCACCAGGTAAAAGGTATCAGCATCAGCACTGTGGTGGATAAGCGTGGTTTCAGAAGACATGACCACAAAATATTTCTGAGGTAAAGGCTTAGAAACGTCTAAATAATGAAAATGTGTCAAGGGAATTAAAAATGGAGTTGTACGTTTAATGCAAGTACTTCCATCCAGCTTTTAAAACATTTTCATAAGGTATCTTAAGCTATCGCATTTCTCTTTTCATTATTGTTTTGGTTTAACCCCAGCCAGCAACTCAGCCCCACGCAGCTGCTCAATCACTCCCCCCCACTCAGTGGGATGGGGGAGAGAACCAGAAGGAAAAAGATAAAACTCGTGGCTTGAGATAAGAACAGTTTAATAGAACAGAAAGGAAGAAACTAGTAATGATAATAATAATAATAAAATGTCAATACTAATAAAAGTATTGGAATATACAAAGCAAGTGATGCACAATGCAATTGCTCACCACCCAACGACCGATGCCCAGTTAGTTCCCGAGCAGTGATCCCCCCAGACCAACTCCCCCCAGTTTATAAACTGGACATGACATCACACGGTATGGAATACCCCTTTGGCCAGTTTGGGTCAGCTGTCCTGGCTGTGTCTCCTCCCAACTCCTTGTGCCTCTCCAGCCGTCTCACTGGCTGGGTATGAGAAGCTGAAAAATCCTTGACTTGGTCTAAACACTACTCAGCAGCAACTGAACCCATCAGTGTGTTATCAACATTCTTCTCATACTGAACCCAAACCACAGCACTGTACCAGCTACTAGAAAAATATTGGTTTGCAAAAAAACCCCCACTACCACAATCTGTATTAGTGCCTTTTAGTAGAAAAGTCAAAGATTAGATGGGCCGTAGAAATGAGCAACTTTCATGCCTTCGAAGCTGCTCCAGGGCAGCTGGCAGCACACCACTGGGTTGGCCTGGCTGCTGCCTTTGCTGGATTCGGCTGGTACCTTTGGTGCTTTTGTTCTGTGGGAGGGGAAAAAAAGTCAGTTTCCATTGTGTCTTTCAAAAGCACTGTGTTCACCACCGTTAAATATCTCTCCATTTTATTTCAAAAGTACCTGTTCCTGTGGTAACTAAATGCAATACCCATCGTCATGGTTAGCATTCAGCAGACGCTCGCCTTGACCTCACCTCTGCAAACGTCCAAGGTTCGTTCCTCTCCCTTATACCACCGCACACCCCGTGGCCTTTTGCAAAACCTCAGCTAAACTTCTTGCTTGACAAATGCATCCTTTTCCCTTCAGTGATGATTAGATACAGGTATGAAGTCTGCATTAAAACTGAAAGATTGTTTGAACCGTACTAATACTGGGTTGCTGTATTGCTGCTGCAGCCGAGGCTGCACCCTGCCTGACAGCAGTACGGAGGTGCCTGGGCCACCGGGATGCTTTTTGGCCCCAAAAGTTCCCTATTGCAGCCCCAGCGCTTCAGAAGAGGCAGAAAGCTAGGAACTGATATCCCAGTTTCTGTTTTGTATGAGATGACTTCTACGGGGCGTTTGGATGCGTGTTCATGAATCAGATATGTTTGAATTATTTACAGAACCTGCTAGCTTCAAAGAACCTAATTAGAGTAGCGTAGCATGTTTTAGGACCAAAAAAAGCAAGCTCTGCTCCTATAAGTAATTCCTGCTCTAATGAACAAACTCAGGAGAGTGAAATGCATAAACAGATTCTGTGGGATCAGGGCACGGAACGTATTTTCAAGCCCAAGGATTTTGTCAGTGTAATATCTATGAAATGCTACAGATATTAGTGGCAAAAGAAATAACAGTACTAAAACTTTATAGCGCAATGTAATCTATTCAACATCAAAGAGGCAAGTATCTGTTTTTCAGTATGACTTAATACAAACCCAGTATTTACTCACCTACAATGGAATTCAAATATTTGCAGAAAATACTATATTTGAATTTCACATCAAAATGGATCATATTTAGCCTCTGTGGTGCTGACACACCTGTTATCTCAAGTTCTTTGTCTTCATTTCAGCAGTCACAAACTCCACCATAAACCTTAAGGACTTTCATATTCCATAATTCAATTTATAGCAGCTTCTGTTACCATAAGAAGTATCCTTATAAAAATGACATCCAAACATTCCCTACATATTTCTGCACCATAAATTCCATATGAAATTCACTTGGTTTTAAAGTCAATTCAAGATTCTTTGATCAGAAGTGGAGGTTCAGCCTGGTAACTTCAAGTTAAACTGTGTTATTTCTGTACTTTATGTATCATCGCTGACTATAAAAACTGTAGAATAAGAACTTAACTGGAAACTCTCCAGGGAAGTGTTTGAGACAGAAAGCAGTATGTTCATGTGTAGCTATATTGCTGCTACTCTGGTGACAGAAAGAAAAATATGTTTTTTTCAGTAAACTGAATGCATATCTCTCAAAAGTCTCACAGGGAATGGTTATTTATAACACTGAGCTGCCATTTTAAGATGGGTACTTTTTGGGGGGTTTTGACTGCCACCAACAATAAGGATTCCAGGCAGCAAATCAGATCCCATAATGAATATTTTACCACTTCCATTCTTGTCAATGATTTTGAAGGTAATCTTGAACTTCTGTTGAGATACTAAGGCTGAAATTTGGACCAGTTCTTCTCATTAAAAAAACCTGGTCGTAAACATACCAGATCTGTAAAATATAGCCGTATTGGTGATCAAAAAACCCTTACCTGTGGACAGCTGTAAACCTATTTACTTATTACTGTTCTTAAATCCCTGCAGGGTGAAAGAGAAATGAAAGATGCCATAGCTCTCCTCTTTTTTTTATTTGCGGTGTATCTGACCTGTGCCTCGGCCTTTCAGTTATGATTTTACTGTGCACTATTTACTAAGCACAGGCAACAGCAGCCTACCTTGTATACTCCCAGTCAAAATCAAAGGCCCTTCTGTATGTCGGGGATATTCTGTTATTAAACCCCAACATTATTAGTTTTTCTTTCCTTTTGACAACAGAAATAGAAATGTGTCAGTAAGAGAAACTCTTCAATTATCTGGATTTTTTTTTTTTTTTTTGAAGGGCAGATCTGAGCCTTCTGAACCTTATCCTATTTTTAACAGAGTTTGCTACAAATAGGGAAGAAGTGGCTTGGCTGCTTGCCAAATCCTCCAGATCCGACTTAAACTCCCTTTCCCTCTCACTGGCTTTGTCTAGACTAGGATCTGTAGGGGGTTCGTTTCCAAATGTTTGCTTGCCCTTTCTAACCTGTGGGAAGGTTCAGGCACTTTTAAGGCCGATTGCCTTTAACAAATACTGATCTGACCCAGCTAAAACTTCCCAGATGTCCGTGGCCGTGGTCAGCCACTGCAGCAGTGCCAGGCACCAGCTGCTTGTTCCGATGCTGCTGAAAGCATCGCGTCGGGGGATTTTTCTCCCTCTGAGTGCAGCATCAGCTCAAAGTACCGCTAATTGTGGTCCAGACGAAGCCGGCAGATAGAGCACTGAGGCAGATGAAGAGCACGGGCATCCACCGTGCATGACTCAACCGGCAGAAGAAAAGTCTTTGCGCGGTGGCTGTTTGGTTAGCCCGGCAAAATCCATAGACCTTGGCGAGGGTTTTCTCTGAGGCAGAACTGCAGGATGTACCTGAACCAAATATTTGGGAAAGGAGAGCCCTCAAAGAACATGGGCGCACACATGTGCAGCTGGGGAGGAGGTTCAGAAAAAGCACATGTGATGCTCCATCCTGCGATGTGCGTGATCCTCGGGGATTCATCCAGGCACCCTTCACGCAGAGCCAGACTTTGGGTCTCCCGAAAGTTGTATCCAAAGCCTGCAGGTGCCCAGCTTGTAGAAACTGTAAATGTTGAGCTGAAGGTCAGGTGCCATGTTTTACTGTGAGTTTCTGGTCTTCCTCTTGAAAACACGGCCTAGTTATTAAATTCTTATCACAGGTACTTGTTCCTAAACGTTAGAGGATGTTTATAGTCTCCGTCCACTACCATTGCCCTTAGGATCCCAGTATATAGAAACAGGCTTTGTGAGGACAGTGTATAAGGTTTTTCTTCATTATGAAGACTCTCACGGATGTGAGCGGAGCGGGGAGATGTTTATCACTGCCATGCAGAAACCCTCCTGCCAAAGAGAAAATTGTTTGCTGACTACCAAAGCCGGAGGAACAGGGAGAGATGGATCTATGGAGGAGCGAACAAAGGGAGAGGGAGAGCCAGCCCCGAGGTCGATGCCGTTCTTTTCCAGCGTGAAAGCCACATTCCTTATTTTAGGAGTCCAAACAGTTATGTAGCCGGACATTCTGTTGACCAGCATTTACCTCATTTTTAAAATACAACTTTCATTACGTGTTAGAGCTCATACAATATTCATAAACACAAGTGTCTGCATCGCTTCTCCTCCGACCTAACCTTCAAGCTGCTGAAGTGGAAATTAGGTTCTGTTCTTGTTGCTGTTTTTAACTTGGCATAACGTTTGCAAATGATACTTGCTGGATTTGCTGAGGCGCAGAAGACTGGCTCTGTGGATCACACCCTCACTCCGGAATGGAAAGGATGGGCCAAACAAAAGGGCGGGGGTGGGGGGGGGAACCTGTGTTTCTCTGACAGAGATAATTGTCACTCCAACATGAAATTTTGGCTCATCCTCTGTTTTGAACAGGTGGAAGGATTCTTTGAATCCCTGCTGAGAAAAAAACTTACATGATTCTGACTCCTTACCTTGAATTAATTAAGAGATTTTCAAAATGTTGGAACATAAGGCCTGAGTTGCTAAATAAGACACATGGGTAAGACTTGAAATATTACACTTTTCTGCTTTACAAGTATATCTGAAAGGTTAGCACCCAGTGAAGCATGCAGATTCGTCTTGTAAAAACAAAATCTGAGGTGCATCCATAAAGATTTTTGGCCAAATTAAGACCTGATGTTTAAGCAGGTGCAGCTTCCCCATTGTGTGGGTAGAGTTTGCCATAACTGCAGCCTAGAGTTATTGACATTAAAAAGCAGGTGGAATAAGTTTATCCTGTTTTAATTGGACTATAATATTCTCTCATTAGACAACAAAGCAGCCTCCTTGGCATCACAGGCACAGAAATCATCACGACTTTCTGCTGCCCAGAGAGGTTAGGAAGCTGCTGCTTTTTTCTGTTCTTGCCTTCTGATCAGGAATTTAGAACAGAAAGCTCACATTATGTTTCTTTCTCTCCCAGACCTGGTGATTTTTAATACAATTTTTTCCATGGGCTGTGAAGCCGGAGGTCTTTTCTGGAAGAAAAGAGTAACCATTGTCCCTTGGTGACTATTCAGGCATGTCTGCAGCTTGTGTTGCTATACCCAAATTAGATTGACCTGAGATGCTGGGCAAATTCTTGAAATACCATACACTCATTCTCTGAATTACGAATCCACTGGTGGTGTTTAATTTATGTAGGGTTTTTTATGTACAGATATTTATACTTCTTTTTTATACTGATGATATCTGAAAGGCGAGAAATGGTTTAAGTGTGAAGAATGTGACTGAGGCTTAGGGGCTCTGTGTTCTCCTCCTCCCCACTGCCACTCATTTCTCATCTGACTTTCGAGCAAGTCATTTACATCTCTTTGCATCAGTTTCCCAGTGCACGTAAAGGAGATTTTTACAGCTACTTCAGAATAATTCATTAATAACACTAATATTGTTTCCTATCTTCACCTGTATTGTTCCACTGGGATATAGACTCTGTGCCTACACAGTAACTGGCAGGAGAAACCCTCTCATAATTGGGGCTCTTTAGGCGTTTGCAAGTATCCAGTTAGTCCAAGCTGGTTTGCCTAAACTATCCTGCCACAAACATGGATGTGGCACATACTCTGGCAATGAGACACCTCAACAAGATGGTGATTTTCCAGCTGTCACTCATCATTCATCTGCCTCCGTTCCACTTTCAACCTCCCTTCCAATGGTAAGTAGGGAGACAACCCTTCCCATTTACAGCAAATACAGGCTACGCGCACGGAGTGCGTACATCTCCAGTTTCCATGCTACGACTGTAGTGAACAACCACTTCTCCTGACCTCCTGCAATGCTGCGTGCTCTCTGCTCCACATGAGGATGGAGACGACTCAGCGTTTCTTTGGAGTCCTTCGACACCTTTCAGGTTTGGCCCCTTGGCAATTAATGGATGGCTTGAAAGCTTGCTAGAAAATGTAGTTCTTTAGCACTGCAGCACTCCTTCATTTAGTACTTTGCAAGTGAGTTGTAAAAATTTGCCCTGGAGACAGGGAAATGCAAATATAAATTAGATGGAGCACTAATAACATTACATTACAGAACAATGCAAACCGTTTTGGACACCCCACAGAGAAGAAATCCATGCATTCCTTTCTGAATTATCTTTATGGAAATTTCTGTAAACGTGCCGTTATTAAAAGAGAGTAGCAATTATTTCCTTCTTTGGTTCATCAGTTGCAGGGAGGGGGAGAATCGGCAGGGGAATTAATTTTGTTTTCTTCCCTCTTCTCTTTTTCTTCCCTGTGCGTGCATGACAGGAACCGAGAGCGCGGAAGCCTCCGCTGGTAGAAAAAAGCAGGAAGGATGGGAGAAGTGGTCAACATCGTTACAGATGGGGCTCTGTAGGTGGAAGTAGTTAAGAGAGTAGCAGAAGCAGACAAGGTTGCG
This sequence comes from Astur gentilis, assembly GCF_929443795.1. Taxonomy (NCBI): domain Eukaryota; kingdom Metazoa; phylum Chordata; class Aves; order Accipitriformes; family Accipitridae; genus Astur; species Astur gentilis. The sequence continues at coordinate 14,609,597 of NC_064913.1, forward strand.
GCTAACAAGGCTACTCAGGAAGCCAAAGCTATTAAGATATGTTGACATAACATTTGCAAGCTTCACAGGGGCCATCATTATAAATTAGATTTAGTATTGATCAGACAGTTCAGCATCGGGGCTGGAGGAGAACTGGACACAGAGTTCTTTACAAAATTGGCACTTCAGATTCCGCCTTCTGATTAACACAGAAGAGCAGAAAACCCCCGTCTCCTGACTGACCTCACACAGAGTGACTGCTGTCCTCTTCCAGGGGGCAAGCAGAAAGTTGCAGTCATTTGGAGTTGGTATAATCTTTCAAAATTGCAGTTGCAGTCATAACAAGGACACTAAGAACAGGCCTGTGAGGTACAAGTTAAATCCAACACGTCTGCAAATGCCAGCAACTCCTTGCTTCTGAGGCCTAGTAGAGGTTTTGCAAGCATATCCTTCAGGATGAAAACCGGTTGGCCGCGTGTTACGATGTGTACTGGGGAAGGGATCTGGTGATTTAACACACAGGGAGAAAGCGGCTTGTGAGGCTTGTTAGATCAACAGGGATTCTAGCCCCATACTTCAGATAAAATGCCCTCTCTTCTAACATTCACCTTTTCCTGTGCAACACCCATGACTTCCTCTTTTTTTCTCTTTTCTCTTTTTTTCTCTTTTTTTTTCTTTTTTCCTTTTGTTCCGGCAGTCTATTTTCATGCCCTTCCAGTAAGCACCACCAGAGCAGAAAATACCCGAGGTTTATAAGAAAGCCACAGGTAATTCACTTCAACTGAAAGTTTCTTTGTCCAAAATGAAGGTTTCGCTGCACTCTCTATCATTTGGCAGTGTTTAAATTCCCAAAGAAAATTGCTGCCAGCAGCTTGACAAGCATGCAGGGCCCGGGCGCTCTCACCATGCCAAACCCCGAATAAAACGCAGTTGGCAGGGGAAGAGGATGATGATCCACCTCGTCCTCCTCTGGTCGCCCAGCGGCCAAATACCCTCCTGTGGTGCCAAGACTGGTTGAAACTTTTTCCCCTGCCCGTCTGACTTGAGTTCAGGGCCCAGATCTCCAAGGGACATGCAGGAGTGTGATGGTACTCCCTCCACTTGCTCCGTCCTCGTGCAAGAAAACCATGGCGTTGTCCCAGGTGCAAGCTCGGCGCCGACCCCCTGACCGTGGCATTTCTGGGTGGTTGGCCTTGGCCTCTCACCACGCGGACTGTAGGTCTTGTTGGTCCCGTTTCTAACGCTCCCCAACGCACGGTTTGTTTGGGCATGCCGGACACCACGCCGGCTGCGTAGAGGTTGCGTGTTGTGTTCACGGTGTCCTGCCATGTGTCTGGCTCTCTGGGGCTTGGTTTTCCCACCTCTTCCCGTTCCCGGACACGGCAGAGGACATCTCTGGTCCCTCAGACAGGAATGGCGCTTGTCTTTCCTTACTCCTCCCCCCTCATCCTTCTGGATTGCTGCCTCCACACAAACGTCCCGTGCTTTAAAACGCTTCACGTCCATTGGCAGCCAAGAGTCAATGTTTGCTCTTAGGCAGCCGTGAGCTGCTACCAGGTCCCTGGAACCAGCTGCTGTTGAAACGGAGGAACCCTAGATGCCACGTCAGCATGTAGTGATTCATACTGAATGAAGTATAACCTCCCTTCTCCTTGATGGTGAGGAGGGATGAAGATCCAAGGAGAAGGGAGGTCTTACTGGACTCAGCCCTGGTTCCTGGGGATCTTGGCAGGCCACTGCCACTGCCTTTCATCTGCTCCTCCAACCTCTGCCTGCAGGAGAAAGCGTCTTCCCGGAGTCGCTTCCCACCTCTCGGGTCTCTGGTGAGGATGGAAAATTGGGAAATGCCCTTCTGAAGAGACAGAGAGGAAACCAGGCCTGCTCCAGGGACACAAGGGGTGGCTCGAAAGTAGATTAAACCTTTTATTTAGGAAGGACTGACTCCGTGCCGATCCCTACATCATCAGGCTTCAGTAACCCTTACGGGATATATTTAAACATCCCTTGGCTTTAGAGAAGAAGCACGGGATGCGTGCCCGGAGCCCTGGCAGCCACGGCCGGTAGCCAGGGAGGGGGCCGGGGTGCAGGACAGCCACCTCGTCGGGGGAGACGAAGCGGAGGAGACCTTCTCCCTCCGTCCGCGGTGAATTAGAGCCGAGCGGCGTGGGGGAGCGAGGGGAGGACGGAGGCTGGCGGCGGGCGAGGGTCGGCCAGCATCCTCCCACCGCCGCGTTGTGGGATGCTGGAGTGCAACGGGGGCGCGGGACTGCAGAAAAGCGCTGGGAGAAAGAAGCTCTTTAAGTGAGGTTGTTCAAGCCTTTATGTCTCATCTCTTCACCCGCGGTGCCCCGGTAAGGAGCAGAGACTGCCCATAAATTGCAGTTTAAATCCATAATACCCCAGCGCTAAACTGTCATCAAATGGTTACAGGTAAAATAACGAGAGAAAAAATGAAGACTGGAGAAGGATTTTTATTGCTTTTAAAAGGTCTCTCTTGCAAGATGCTTGCCTTTTATTTCAAAGATAGTGCTGAAGAGTATTAAGAAGGTGGGGGGAAAGAGATCCCCCACCTCTGAAGTGGGAAAAACCAATACTTTAATCACCACTCCTATTTATAACGTAATCTTTCCTACATTTTGTTTCAGGGTGTTTTATTCAGTACATCTTTTGTAACCATTTCTCTTTTGACTTTCTGGAAGATTATGCTAAATGTCAAAATGTCTCTTTGGGCTCATAAAGCGATGCCATAATAAAGCATCATTTTAACTTAGAATGGGTAAAACAACCTATAAAATAAAATGGAGCATTTTGACATTAATTGAAAAAGTTACCTGCTTTTCTAGTTTCAGCAGATTCATGCCAGCATTAAAAAAAATAAATTAGGTTACAGTTTATTACAACATGCGATGACCTTTAAGTAACTTTATAGCACTTTATGGTTCTGTTGCAGTCTTCTAATCAGCATTGTGTCTGAAGGAAATGATAAGCAGACTTTCTCCTTCCTCCAAAGTTCTGTTAGTTTTAATCCCTATGCATGGAGCAGGATTCCTCCTGCAGCCAGGTGAGTCAGTTTATTTTACAGTTATTTGAGTCTTGTAACGTCCTCCTGGTGAGTTGTTTCGTTTTATTTTTTTTTACGTTTAGTAACTTTTGAGAGTTTCAGAGCTTTTTTATTGCCACCTACATGTGAATAAAAACTAAATGTGGCCACTACAGCATTCAGACCTGTTCCTCTAGCTTTGAACACCAGTAAATAGTTCTGCTAGAAACTGTGCATAATTTTCCATCGGAAGACTTTCTTGTACTAGCTGCCATTTATACAATGAATATACCCTCAAGGTAAATTTATACTGGCAGTCTTGACGCATGTTTACAAAAAGCACAACACCACACAAGCACATACACAGAAACACACTAGGAGGGTGTTTTAATAAGGCTAAAAAAATTATTTTCGAAAGTCCCTGCAGAAAGGTACCCTGCAAGTTTTCCTAAGTGGGTTTTTCAAATTATTTTTTTTTAAAAAGGAGAGAAAAATACATTAACCAAATGTTTCTAGCCGAAATTAAAATGTCTATGATACATTGCTTGAGTATAATAAATTCACCCCTTCTGTTTTTCCTGTGATTTAGTTATAACTGTCTTAGAATATAACAGAAGATACATGATTTAAATTAAAGAGGTCAGAACTGAACATTTGGGATAGTTCAATAAAAAGGAGAAAAAACGGTGATGAAAAACAGCAAAGCAAAGAAGCCAGCAACCAAACAGCCGGCAAGGGATCGGTGCTGCTGCCTTCTTGGTACGGGCTGGTAACAGCTCCTAAGCCAGGGGAAACTTCAGCTGGCTGCTTAGATCAGTTTTCTTCCCAGCATATATCTCATGATTTCTCTTCGTGTGTTGGATCTATTATTATAAAGCATTGTAATTTCCACTGTCATATGACTAAGAGAAAATATTTCTAAAGCTTAGCAGTAAGAGCACATAATAGTTTAGATGCTGTTGTAGTCTTTAATCTGCCTAGCATTTAGTTCCTTTTGTTACAATGAAAATAGTATATTTCTGTTATCGTGTCCAGAGAATTCTGGTGCAAATTGTAAGTTTTCTCCGACAAAGTTGTGTTTGACTATTTCTCTGATGAGGTGAAAGGTCAATTTGCTTATAGTTTCCATGCTTCATTAAAATTCAGCTTCTGTGCTGTGTAATGTGGGTAATATTAATTTTCTAAACATTGATGTACAGCAGCTGCTAACTAATTTCCATAATGGTTGTTCTATTCTAAGGGCATTAAACCTGAAACAAGGTGGATCCAAATGGAAAAAAATGTAGATGATTACTGGCCATCTGCCAAAAAGACGCTTGGGGACGTGAAATTTCTGGAATCACTGAAGGTTCATTTTGATCAAATATTCATATTCTGAGCCATGTGTCAACAATTTTACTGTTTAAAGACAAGGAGGTTGTGGAGGGGAATATTGACACCATCCTTCACGTGGGATTTTGCTTTCAGACTTCTTAGATAAAGGAAAATATGTTGTTAAAGAAGAATGGAGTTAACATTAAGATGTTTTCAAAGGAAGGTGCAAAAGTATCGGAGACACAAATTTCTTCCCTTGGGAAAAGGGAGCGTGAGGGGAGAGAGGTCATAGTAATGCACTCAGCTTTGAAGTCAAGCATAACCATATGCATGACCATTTGGGAAATGCTTCCTGTATTTTCATTTCCGCGGATTCACTATACTAATGCCAGTAGACGGGACTATGGTTTTTAACTGAGGGAGCCGCAGTCCTACGTTAATAGACTCACATGCCCAGGTGGAGTCCCAGGCTTGGGGACCTGAACTGGTAAACCAGCCAACACCTTCTGATTGCATCCACTCCGTGACATTTTACTGCTCTGCTCCCCAAAGTCACCCCTTTCTGGGAGAAATTGCCTGCTGTGTCCCATTCGGTCCCATTCTGCTTACTGCCAGATAGCTCACCCAGATCCATCTGCGATCAGCAATGAGTTTCTCTAGCAGACTGTTTTTCTATTCCTGAGCATTCCACAAACCGCCCCTCATTTTCTCCAGTGGATTTGATAAGCGGCGTTACTCGAACATGCATCAGCTCACGAGCTATGCAGAGTGTGGTCGTGCAATTCGTCTTTATTACTGCTCCGGTTTGACTGCACGCCTCCGTTACGTAGCACCGCACATGACGGAGCGTTTTCTTCCTGGTAAGCTGAGCCAAAATGTGATAAACCAGGGAAGCTCTGTGCACAAACGAAATGGTGATGAGGGCCGTTTTGCCGGTGGAGGACTGATCAGTGCTCTACCTATGCTAGCCCTGCTTTCTCATCGCTTCCATTTCCTCAACGTATGTGCTATGAATATAAGTGTGAAAAAAATTAATAAAAAGACAGCTACAGATGGAGGAACTTCTATGGCTGGGAGATCCCTCTGGGCTTACTAAATGCCAGTCTGAGTGCTGTTTTCTTCGGTTGGGGCAGTGAGAAGGGAACCAAGACAAGGCCAGGCATTTGGGGCCATCCCTAGAAAAGGACAGTGGCACTCCCAGGGCTTATTAGCTTGGGTTCATCACAGAGACGACCCGCCTTCCACATCAGACTGTGGGCAGAAATGAGGTTTTAAACCTGCTCCTGACCGTGCAGACCCATTCTAACATGCCAGGCATGTGGAAAATGTCAACCACAGCTTGGCAGCGGTCTGGTTTTTACCTTGAATTTCCCTGCTGTCCAGGCTCGCCTGATTTCAGCCTTGTCCCCCTCCCTTATCCCCATCCCAGCAATGATTAAGTCAGCCATTGATAGGATTTGGCTGTGTGTAACCCATAATGGGAAAGTGTTAATGAACATCAGAAACAACTACCCAGCCTGTCTGGGAACTGCACTCACCACTTCTGAATATTTCCGTGGCCTTCCGACTCACTTGTCAAGGCCTTTCCTTTCTGCACGTGTGCCGACCTAATGAGAAGTTTCTCCATTGCCCTTTTTTTTTTTTTCCTCTAACCTAGACAGAGCTGCGTGTTGCAGTGGGAAACACAGGCTTCATACTCTCTGCCCTTAACAGTGTGTCTAACAGGGACAATCTGGCTCTTCTGATGCAATGCATGCCAATGAAATCCCCATGACAAATACTTTAAAAAGGTATTTTTGGTTCTTTGTGCTCTGGTTTCATAACATTAAAATGCCAAGCTGCATGCAATAGTGCATCTAGACCAGCTCCGTTTGATCTAAAGCAAGATTAAATCAAGGTGAGAACCAAGTGATATTTCAGTTTCCCGTAGTTTTAGTGACTTAGCTTAGTGGCTTCCTAAGCCAAAAACTGAGTTTGCACCTTTGTGATTAATAGTCCTTGATGGATGTTTCTTTTGTTAATTTATCTAACTGTCTTTTCAACTGCATTATACTGGGGCCCCAGTGAGACGAAATGGGAAATGAAGACTGTTTTTACTAATGAGAATCCTCACTCTTGGTTTTTTTTTTGTATTGATATCATTTAAACACAAGTGTAATACTTCTTTTTCTAATCTTTCAGAATAGCTCATTTCTGAAATTAGAAGAACCATAACAATTCCCAGCCAGAAATGTAGTATTTCAGGAAACGTAGACATTGTTGTAAATAAGGGCTTTGAACAAGAGGGAAAAAAAGACTTCTTAGCTTTAAATATAGCACTGTAATGAAAGATTATCATGTAGAAAATTAATGACTGTGTTTTACCAAGCTGAACTGACTCTCCCCTTCTGCCCTCAGAATGGCCATTTGATTTTAACCCTGCTAAGAGCACCACATAAATAATTAAAGCTACCTGTTGGGATGAGCCTGAGGAAAGGGCAACGGGCAGGCAGGGCTGGGGACGCTGGTCCTGCCATGCAGGGCTGCATCCCCAATGCTCAAGCCAGATGTGGAGAATTTGGGGACGACTCCCCCTTGGCCCTTAATCCACCTCCTCTCCTCCAGGGTGAGACAGGTCCAGAAATAATATCCCCATTTTATAGGTAGGGAAAACTGAGGGGTTTATGTTTATCACAGAAAAATAAGGACGAGCCGCGCAGGCATTATTTCGGTAGAGAATTAACGAGCTGGGAATGCCAGCACCCGTTCTGAAAGTTGTGCTCATGAGCTACCCAAAACAAAGGTGTTATGAAAGGAGAGGGAAAACACGGGTTTCTGTACTCCATTAAAAGTGTTGTTATGGTGCTCTCTGTTCTGTTACTCATTTTATTAGGAGAATAATTTCAGTAAACTACATCTGGCTTTCCTGAGGGCTGTCCCCTCAGGTTAAACAGGCTGTCTAAAAATACCTCCCCCCTTTTTTTAAATGTTCCTCCTTTTTATCTTCCTTTTGATGGCTTTTCATTTGAATTATTTCTCTTTTTTTTACGATTACATTAGCACGTTTTTCCCCTTAATTCTATAATCTTTTCAACTCTAGGCTCCTTTGTACTTTGTGCTTTTGTGCCCTTTTCTTCTCAAGTCCTTTTCATGTTTTCTCCCTTTTGTTTTTCCCTGGGAGCCTTTATTGTCATTTTATCCTTTATTTTTAGTCTTCAGCTGTACAGTAGGAAGTAATGCTAAGAAAATTGAAAAGGAAAAAGCTGCATAAGCCAATGTAGTAAAGAACAGTCATATACTGAGCCATAGGAGAACTTACAAAATGAAGGCACAGTGGTGAAGCCCATATACTTTTGGTCTCCGTGGTGCAATACTCATGAAAAATAAAACAGTGACATTTCCTTTAAAAAACAAAAAAGGCAAGCCAATAAACAAATAAAAACCCCACACCTGTGTGCGTCTATGACTTTGCTATAAAAATGGTCTGGAAATGGACCGCTTTGCGATGAGAATCTGAGCTAAATCCCCCACGCATTGAGATAAATCTATTTTTAAGGCACAGATGTGAGAGAATTTGCCTGGAGACTCCTACCAAGTGAGCAGAACCTGACAGTGACTGATTTTGGCTTGTGCTGGAAGCTGACTTACTGTTTTATGAGTTAACAACTTATTGTTTAAATGCTTTAATGCTGATTTAAGCCAAGAGTGCCTGCTTTGTATAAAGAGGTATAAAACCAGCTATCTTTTATATAAATCACATTCCTGATAAAGTCTCTTTTCCACTGAGGAGACAAACGTGGCCAATTAATATTGGGAATTTGGCAGATTGTTGCTACCAATAAACTGAACTATCTCTGTGTGCATCAAATCCCGTCCTCCCATTTTACTTTTCTCTGCTGCAGCTAAAATTGGAGAAAAATAGAAGTTAAAAAAAGGGAGGCTCTGAGCAGCAGCTCCCAGGGACGAGTGCTGCACGGTGCTGAGCGCTCGTGCAGGCTCCCAATCTCACCTGCCGCACAGATGCCACCAGCAGCTGGGGACGCTATTGGGCTCTCGCTATCTCTGATCTCCTCACCAGGGCTAACTGAAAGACCTTGTTTTCTTTCTTGCTTATTGTTTTTGTGCCCCTCCTCACGAATTGCTCCCTTGGTTGCCACCAAGCCCAGAGCCGTGGGCAGGTCCAGCCTCCACTCCGCTTGGCAGAGCTAGTCCTTTAGTCCGAAGGTCTTTGTAGCAAAACTTATTCTTAAGTATTGGATAGCATTAAGTGTTGTTAAGATATATGTGAAAATAATCTCACTGTTTCAGTATGACATGGTGCAAAACTATTAGCTGAAACTATGAACTGGGAGGAAAGAACAGAATTGGGTTGTGGGGTAAAGTCAATTCAAGGGTTTTCTCACCACTGTTTCAACCATAAAGATCAGGCAGGTTCTAGATACATCTAAAGCAACAGGCAGGGGGCCTGGACTGGAATTTAGCTTCCAGGGTCTAGAAAGAGTCACTCACCAGCCCCAGTACCAGTACCTGCAGCCAGCAGGGCGATGTCGAGGCAGAGCCAGTGTCCCATCCACAGGCTTGAGCTGGAGCTCAGGCTCGGGCTTGTAACCACTCCACTGCTCATCCCTGTTTGCACCAGGCCACTGTGGGAGGCAGGAGGCACAAAATGTCCAAAAAAAACTCTAAATGTCTGCCACTTGCAGGGCTCATGGGATTAGCCAGCTGCATCCAACTGCTCTACAAATATCTCTCCCCCCCCCCCCCCCCTCCAAAAAAATCACAAATTACCATCTAAGTTAAATTCTTCAGTCAGAAGCCCTGCCAGAATGATACTGTCATAAATTTTTATGGAAACATAACCAGGGATGATGAGTTCTTGGGCTGTGATGTTTATTAAAGTGTTTATTGGAACCTTGCGGTACAGTAACAAATGATATTGTAAAACAAATTGGGCTGTTTCTAATCAGCAAAACAACACAAAACTGAGATATCTGAGGCAGATGTATTTCTTTCTTTCAATTTCCATTCCATGAAAAATTACCGATATCTTTCTAAAATCTTTTCAATCACACTGAATTTAGAGCAGTGTACTAGCAAGAATGTTCTTTCTCCTATCCTATATGTTTCACCACTATTCTGTAATTATTTTGGTCTACTTCAGAGACGACACATCCCTGAAGTCAATCCCTCTGTCTTTGTTATGAGAGTCTAAAATTTTCAATAGTCACGGCTTATAAACTCAGAGGGGACCACTGCAGATATTTAATGTGTCTTAACGTTTTAGTCAGACTGTAATTCCCTAAATTATTTTTCAGTTGAGCTAGGCATTTAGAGGGTTAAATTCAACCTTTTCGAGGATCGCACGGTCGATCATAAAATCTCGGTAACCCTGCTTTCTGTGAGTGATGGTCCCCTAGCCATACCTTCTTCTTTTTGAGATGCAGGTCCGTCTCAGCCCATCTAGCTCTGAAGACGTTACTGATGTCCTCTGTGTTGGGCTGTCATATTTCTTCTCTCTGCTCTCCTGTTTCCCTCCTCACAAGCCTCCGCTCGTCCTGTCTGCTGAGACTGTAAATTCTTTGTGGCGGTGGCTTTCACGGCCAGAGCTTTTGTCAGCTTGGCGCGGTTGCCGTCATGGTGCCGTGGGGCCGGCGCGCGGCTGACGGCTCCGGTTTGTTCCCCGTGGCCTCGCAGCGAGAGCTTGGGCTGGCAGCAGCCGTGCCAGTACGCGGGCAGGGCTAAGACGTCAGGGCTGGGGGAAAAAAAGGAGTATTTTGCTCAGAGGTCGAGAGTGTTTATGTCAAGCGCACAGGTAGAGGCATGAAAGGCTTGTGTCGGATGGGGGAGAGAGATATCGGGGACCGGGAATGGGAAATGCCTGGGGAGAAGGGAGAGAAGGAAGAGGGCTGAGTGGTGCAGGGGGCTGGAAAGTTTGGGGGGGAGGTTTGGGGATGCTGCGGAAGACTTTGGGTGGTGCTGGGTGACAGTGCAGGTCTGCTCCCTCCTCCTCCCTTCTCCCCGTGAATCTGTGCCCTTGCACAAACGGCGTGGGGAAGGGGGTGAAGGTAAAGACGAGCCCGTCCCTCTCTTTCCACCCTGGAGAAATCCCCCCCACGCGGCACCACAGCTGGAGCCCAACGCCTGGGCAGAGGTGGATCCAGCTGTGCAGGGAGACAGAGGTGTCCGCTCTGACCGTAGCTTGGGTGGCTTGGACAGCCGGTCCCCATTCCCTCCAGCAGAAAGGACAGGCAAAAGCAGGCAAAAGAGCCAAAACTGCGGCCACCGGTGCCGATCATAATTTTGCAGCCGCCGGCAGTTAGCCGTCCGAGGTAGCTACGTGCTCTGCCTGCACCTGAACTTTGCTCCGGCTGATCTCAAGGTGAAAGGATGATTCAAAATGATAAACTGTGTATGTGTATCTACTTGGAATAAGGGATAACTTTTAGCTTTGGAGACTGGCGAGTGAGCTGAGGAAAATCACTTTAAATAACATGAGATGTGGAAGCATATTTTACCCGTTTATCAGCATTTGATCTAAACCTACTTATGTCAATTTCTGCATATTCTACAGATGCAGAATTGAGGCTTAGAATGAGTGGTGGTTTAGGCTGAGCGTATTTGTCCTAAAACACCTCATCTTCCCCACAAACAGTCCCTTCAAAATGCAGATCTGTGGAAAGAAGGTTCATGCTCACCCCAGCATGAACGAACGCTGAAGCTGCTGTCACACGCGCTGTCACATCTCCGGCCACAGTCTTGCACGGGTACACAGTGCGCATTTTTCAGCCACAACTTTTATAATTCCCTGCCTAACACAAGCTGTGAGAGGGAGCATCTTCCTTTGACACGAAGATTTTCTGTTTACAGAGGTAACTTCTACCTTGGAGACTGGAGCGGGGAGGGAGGGGGTCCAACCCCATCAAAATTTTATAAATCTTGCTAAGATTTTTTCATTACTGTTCTGTCTTAATAGTAATATGAATAATGCAGTGGAGGTAATGACAAGCTTCATTCAAACTTGTTGCAACATGTAACAGTTTACAGCATGTCATAACTATTGTATAAGAAAACTTCCATAGATTTTCTTTTCTCTTTATTTTTAGGAGGCTGGAGGGTGTTACCAAGTTTTCATGAGTTTGTGCACTGGCACAGTAGTCTTCAGTGGGGATTTTGCTGGTTAATCCTTGCAGAGATCGACATGTGGTGACAGGGGCACCTTGAGCATTGGAGAAAGTTAAGATACTAAAGGCCTTTTTTTTTTCCTGACATACAACAGTTTAATATTCTCATCTTGTTTAGTATTATCCTGATGATGAGTAACCTATAGAGAACGCCTTTTCTTGTGCTCTGTGACAGAACTCTCTTGAACCTCCCTTGTGTTCAACGTGCACACACACAAACGCACCAAAATTTTTCTGTTGCCATCCCAACCAGCTCAACATTGTCTTTGTCCATGAGTCAGCTTTAGTGTGAAGTGGCAAAGATTTACAAAACTCGGGTTGAAACCTGGCTAGAAGGCAGCACATTGTAACTGAGCAGAGAGGCCAATGCCAGCAATCTCTCTGTGGAGAGAGATGTTTGATTTTCTTAACTTGGACAACACGGTAGTCAACCAGGAGGCTCAGGGCTGACCCAGAGATACCGTGTGAATATGTCATTAAAAGCCAAACTTTCGATAATCCTTGGGTTTAGCATTGCAGATAGATAGAAAGACCAAGGAAATCACAGCAATATTTGCACATGTTGTTCCCTAAGTATTTCCTCACTACCGCAATACACTCGTACCCGTAATTTACTGCCCTCTCCAACAAAAGACAAAACTGGCCTTTTTTCACAAAATGGGGGCACGGGATGGAAGGCAGGCACATAACTGACAAAACCAGAGAAAGGACAAAGTTGTACGCCGACCCTGAGACACGAGGCAAGGCCAAAGCTTGCAGAGGCAACGGAGAGCTGGGGGACGTGACAAGGGAATTCCTGGTGGAGGTGGCGTGGGGAGAGGCATGGGTGAACCAGACAGGACTAAACAGCTACATTTGAGATGGTCCAGAGGGGAGGGAGTGTAATCAGTGTTAATTAATTACGCTGTGTTTATTTTTACTCTGTTATTCAGTGCCCCAGGTGCTTTACTGGTGGAGAGGGAGGGCACACTAATAAATTGGTATTGCTGCTTATTATTATGTACTAATTTGTTGCAGCAGTTTGTGGGATTTTTTTTTAAAGCAAGTCAATAAAGATAATATTCCTCAAAGGTGATTTCCAGATAAGAAGGCAGTTTATCAGTACTCCCAAATTTCAGCCAGCTGTCATTAAGTGTGTCTCGTCGGCTTGTGAAGGGCTTTGTAGCTGGGTCAGGGCTGCTGGAGACGGCTGCAAGGTTGCTAAGGGAACCGCTCTGTCCTGAGATTCTTCTTATGCATCAAACTTTCATCTTGCAAAAATTTCTGTAGGCAAATCACTGTGAGATGAATGCTAATATGCTGCACAACTGGGACAAGTGGGCTGAGGCAGCTAGAAGGTCTGAGTCACATTTGTTTGATTTCATTTTCGTATTAGGTGTGTGCACAGATGCATATCTAAGAGGACATAAATATATGGTATTACACATGCATTTGTGCTTCTGATATACTGTACTACAGGGATTGTCATTAATAATATTTGGGTTTGGGGGGGGAGGACACCTAGGGTTTTTTGGAAGGTGCTGCACCAAAAAAAAATCAATGTAAAGATTACAAGAACAACCTTAAGTTTGGTGGGCTTTGGATCAGGCTGAAGTGCAGGCAGTCTCACTGGAGCATTTCTGTCTCTAAAACAGGAGGCGTTAGGCACTCAGACAAGCAATACGGCTTGAACTGCACAACTCTTGGAGCTGGAAAATTTTGGCCAAGAATTTGAAACAAACTTACCCTTAAGAAAAAGGCAATAAACCCTTTAATGTGTGCGGAGAGTAGATCACATGTCTCTTTTTCAGGTCTCACCTTATCAGAGAGGTCCATAGATAGTCTAGCACACTGCACACCATTTATCTATCTCAAAAAGTAGAAGGGTTGAGTGAACCCTGCTGGGATTTAAACCTTTGTTTCCAGGGTGTCTGGGTATTTCAAAGCTGATACTTATACTACTAAGCCAACCCCTCTGGCTTAGTTCATTATACAGTGCAGCAGCTTATAGTGAACTCTGACCTGTAGTGAAACTCTTGAAAGTGAAAATCCGGAATAGTTCCAACCTTGGTGCTAGCTTCCAGCAAGAGTATAATTGGTTTATAAACAATTACAAAAGTTACAGAATTTAGTGTACTTTAACTATTGCTTGCTGCAATTCTTTAATGCAATATTTGAATTTTACACAAGCCTTCATCTTAAATAAGTCTTACATTGGAATGACATGTCTATGACATGGGATACAGTCCATCAAGAGAGGACTGTGATTCCTTTTTGGCCTCAGAAGTTCCCTTGTATTTTCAGCAACTAGCTAATGGGCTGATTTAACATCAGTAAAAAATTAGAAATTAAATGTTTGAAAAGATTCCTTGTCAACCAAGATCACTACCCCTAAAGAATACAGGCTTGACAGACCATCTGACTATTATAAATTGCTCAGCTCTGCAATTTCCAGGAGCACAGAAGTCTGCCACAACATAGTCTTGTTTGTGTTTGTACTGACGAGTCTGAGATTGATGCAGTTCATAAAGACGAACAGATAACTTTCAATGTCTGACTTAGATCAGCCTTCAGCAGACTGTAAGAAGTAAGTTTTGACCTATATCAGGATTAAGACCTGCAGCATTCCAAATTAAAGTAAATTAAACTTTTGTCATATCATCTGGCTCCACTAGAAAATTCAGTTTACGGGCAGAGTCTGGCCAGGCACTCCAAATGGGTGGCAGTGGAAGAGAGGATCATGCATTTTTCTTTGAAAACATGGTTCTTTGAAATTATGTAATTCAGAAATGTGGCATTGTTATTATAGCATGATAATCCATGGATAGAAATGTGGCAAGGTTTGGAGGGGGAGATAATATCTTCTATTAGACCCAGCAGATTGTTGGAAAAAAAACAGACAGCCTTCCAGCTACAAAAGCCATTTTTCAAGGCTGAAATAAAAGCAGCATCTTCAGTGTTAAAGGCAACTGAACAGTTGGTCTGAGTTTAACTTGATTACATTAAATAGTTAGACTGTCTGGGCAAGAAAGTGGTTGGTACCTGTGGAGCAAAAGAGTGGTGTAAGCAAGGATAAAGTTGATAAGGTCATTAGCTCCTATTGGGCAAAAAGAGAAAAAGACAGGTAATTCATTGTCTGTGAAAGATGGAGGGGCTTGGGGAGGGAATTACAATGTGCCATAAAGCCAGTCTCTCTATTTAGTCTGTAATTTTTAGTGTCCAGCAGGGGTGTGCATTTTAGTTCCCCCACTCCTCTTCTGAAGGGGGTTTGTACATCTCCCTGGAGGGTTTGGCCTGAGCAGTTGCAGGTAGAGTGGCTATTTTGTGAAAAGAGTCCTTCTGCTAACTGGGAGCTTCTGTCCTTTACTGATGATCTCTGTGAGTTTTTTCCAGTGTGTGGTTATTGTGATTTTACTGCCATGGAAACCGCATGGGTATCTGTCTCACTGGCCAGTGCATAGCGTGTGCTGGGATGTGCTTGTGCAGGAGACAGAGGTTTTGATGTTTCTGTAGCGGTGCATTTACTGTGGTGGTCATGGAGATGCGTTGGCAAGTCTCGTGTGTTGCTCAGACGCCGTATGGTTCACAGAGCCATTGAAATTTTGATTGGAAGAGCGCTCGCTTAGTCCAGAGTCCTGCTTAAGCAGGTCTATGGCAAACACTAAATCAGACTTTGTGGCTTTGTCTAGCCAAGCAAGTATTGAAAACTTGCAAAGACAGAGATTCACCACGTCCCTGGGAAGCCTGTTCCACTGTTGCCCTACGCTCCTAGTGAATAAGTCATTCCTGATGTCCACTCTGAACCTTCAAAGCTGTGATTTGTGGCCATTGCACGTTTTTATACCATCTGCTGTCTACTAGAAAACTGTGGATCTGTTGACTTTGTAACTCCCCTTCAAGCTGTTGTAGGCTGCTCTTAGATTCTCCCCTTATGGATCCTCTTGAGCAGACTAAACAAACCCAGCTCCTTTGATCTCTCTCCATTGGCTCTAAGCCCCGTGCTCAAGACTGTCATGGTGCACGCCACCAAACCTTCCACAGCTTTTTGAGGGCGCACTCTGTCTCACCATCCATGTTGTTCATGAAGATATTGGACAGTATCAGCCTCACAAGCACATCAGCCATATCTTTCACCACCTGCTGAGTTGTCCCATCCACCCCTATGGACGTCAATACATTGTTGGCTGTCCTCCCCATGTAGGACTGATGTGTGCAGAGATCTGGGAGCAGGTTTTCCCTGAGACAAAAAGTCATTGAGTACTTCAGCCTTTTCCATACTGTCCATCACTAGGTTTTCTCCCATTCAGAAATGGACGCACATTTTCTCTGAGTTTCTTTTCACTTCTGTCATGCTTGTACAATCGCATCTTGTTAGCTTTTATGTTCCTTTCCAGTTTTAGCTCCAACTGGGCTTTGGTCTTTCTGGTTTTGTCCCAACATCTCTGAGCAATACTTTTATACTTTTTCCTTTGTTGTCTGCCCTTGTTTCCACTTCTTATGTGCTTTGCATTTTAGTTCATTAAGAAGCTCCTTACTTAGCCAAGTGGGCCTCCTGCCAAAATTCCCAGTCTTCCTGAACAATGGACTGAACAAGCAGTGCATGTTGATCTCCAGAAAACTTGCTTTGAGCAGTGAACTTAGTGAGGCTGGAGGGGGTGGGGGTAGGGGTGGGAGGCAATGTGCTGCCAATTTATTTTCCAAGGAAGGAAATAAATTCCAACTTTCTTCAAGTATGGACGATAATTCAGTAGTATTTTCAAGGCTGGGGTGTTACCCAGGCAGCTGCATACAACTGATGTGACTTTTTAAATGAAGTGACTTTGTATATGGTAGTGTGGTGGTTTGGTTAAATATGGGATCTATTTTCAGAGTTGCCTCACACGTGATGATCCTTTTTTGGTAGCTCTGGGGAGCGTGGGGTAGATGTTGTAAGGAGTTCCTCAAAGCTAATACACTGGGTTTCAGAATCTGAGTGTATACCCCAACCTTTTTGTTTTGTTTTAAATGATTGATTGGTGATTAAATGGCTGCAGAGGTGGGTGCACTGGTCTTGGCTCTGGATGTATTCTATCTATTCTTTATGTTCCTGCTTGTGACCAGGAAATTAGTGTTTGTACAGAAAGCGATTAATGCTGTGGTGGAAATCGATAGGAATTCTAGGTTTTCAGTCCAGATGATGAAGCTTTCTTAGGTTTGTTTGTAGTTATTTAGAATCTCTTTTTCATGGTGACTCCTACAGCATATTGTGGGAGTGTGTTCTTCCAGCTGTGAACATGTCTGAAGAAAGCATTTGTTATTGAAGGCAAAGTCTGGGGGGCTAAGGGTAAAATGCATAAACTGGTCTTGGTGTTGAGATGCTCCTTCTATCCTACAGAAGCTTCTCTATTCTAGTCTAGCATTCTTCATTGCTCTGAAAGTACCTACTACCTTTTTTCACTGCTAAATATAAACATAAAATCTAGAGTACTTTTTCTCTACTTGTTTTCAGCTTTGAAGAACACCGCTTCTCTTTCAAACCTAATAAAAGATATACCTGGTTTTCTCTTCCAGCTATATCAGTTGATCTAATAAAATGTATTACTTCTCTCTACAATCCTCTTCTTCCTCTGACTCAAAGAACATAGTGGAATGGATGTGAATAGCTACTCCAATCCGCTCCTTCATTTGTGCCTCCTCTCATTGAGCCACTTGCATGGCAGGAATAATAAAAATCACAGAATCGCAGCATAATTTAGGTTGGGAGATTTCTTGAGGTCATCTATTCCAATCAGTTACTCAAAGCAGATCTAACTCAGATTAGCTAAAGGTCTTGTTCAGTTATTTTAAATGTCTTGAGGTTCACCTCAGTCCATTTCTCCAGCCTGTCTGGGTCTGTGAGTGGCAGCCCTGCTCTCCAGCATATCAACCACCCTCCTGCTGCCCATTTAGTGTCATCTGTAAACTTCCTGAGGGTGCACTCCATCCTAATGAGCAGGTTGTTAATGAAGATGTTAAAGAGTCTTGGCACAGGTATCAATCTCTGTTGGACTCCACCAGTAAAAGACCACCGGTTGGACTTTATACTGTTGATGACAACTGTCTAAGCCCAGCAGTCCAGTCAAATTTTTATTCACTGTTTTGTGCACTTATCCCATCTGTGTTTCACCAGGTTGGCTGTAAGGATGCTATGGGAGACAACGTAAACCACCTCCCCTGCTTTCAGCTCATCCACAGATCTGTTTGTCTTCATAGAAAATTAAGCTGGTTAGGCAGTTTTCCCTTGGTCAATCCACGCTGTTCTCAGTCACCTTCTCATCTTGCCCATGCTCAGAAATGACATGATCCTTCCAGGACAATTTGCTTCATAATCTTCCCGGGGACTAAGGTGAGGCTGCATGGTCTCTATTTACATGGATCCTCCTTGCCCTTCTTGAAGACATATGTGACATATTGGCTTTTTTCCAGTCATTAAGAACCTCCTCTGATCAAAGTCTTTTGAGGGTGATGGAGGCCTTGCAATGACGTTGGACAGACCGCCTGGCACCTTTGCCTGCATCCCATCTGGCCACGTGGACTCGTGTGCCCAGTTGGCTGAAGTCATCCCTGACTCCATCTCCTTCTACTGTGAGTAGTGTTTAGTTCACAAAGACTCTGCCAGTAAGTTCAGGAACTTGGGAGGGCAAATCTTTCCAATAAAAAATGAGGCAAAAAAAGAATTTAGTACCTCAGTCTTTATCAAGTCTTCTGCTACTGGGTTTCCGGGCCCGCGCTTGCCTTTGCCTTTTTTTTGCTACCAATATATGTCTTGTTGCTCTTCGCATCCCTTGCTGATTTCATCTCCAGTTGAACATCTTTAACTCCATCCCTGCAGGCTCAGGCAATGCTCCATATTACTCCTGGGTCGTTGTTCCCGCTTCTTCCTTCCATGCCCTTATCTGCTGCACTTGCGTTCAACCAGGAGGTTCCTGCTCATCCATGCCGGCTGCCTCCTTCATTTGCTTGACTCCCTGCACATCAGAGTGGCTGTTCCTCTGCTCTGAGAAGGTCGTTTTGGCAATCAACCAGCTGTCCTGGGTTCCTTTGCCCTCCAGGACAAATAAGTAGTAGGACCAACTACTAGATTTATAAGAGCAAGTTAAACTCTTTTATTGTAGTTTCCGTTGATTGGCATGCAAAAGTAAGAAAGAAATCAGCTCAGTAGGGCTAGAGGCAAGAGATAAAATGTCAGAGGGGACTTGTGTTCAGAAGAAATCTTTCTCTTGGCTTCTAAATCTGAGAAACACAGGCATCAAGCAAGAAAAATTTTATATTAAGAACTTTCTTTTTCTTTTCAATTTACTTTGATCAATATGCTATTATCTCTACTAAAAGAAACACTCTTTCTATAAAAAGGTGCAGTATGGAACTGCCCATCAACCAAGAAGCCAAGAGTGATTCTCTCCAGAAGAATATTTTCCAGTGAAGGCATCCTAAGTTGAAAAATATCTTCTATAAAACTTCAAAAAATTGATGTGGAAGAGACAGCTATGCTGATGTCTCTTACTTAGGCAGGTTGGTTCTGAAAAGTCTGCTGAGACCCATTTTATTTGCCCTCTCAGTTTACTTTCCTTTATGTTTACACATAAGTTTTACATTTTGAGTCTCAGTGGCTTCTGAAGATGTTTAAAACATATTCTAGTTTCACACCTAAAATAATACTCATGCCACTATATTTAAGACTTGATTTTGCACAGCAAAAATCCTACAAATTAAGTAATAGGAGTGAAAAATTTTAAAATATCTGAAAAATCACTTCTGAGCATCAATATGTGTCAATACAACAGAAGAGCATTAAAACCACCCCTAATCAAATATTTTGTGATGGTCCCTATGGAGCTTCTGCTCCTCAAGCTTCACCAGAGACTTTTTCTTTGAGTCATTCCTGCAGCCCATCCCAGTCTACAGTTTCAGTTCTTTTGTAGAACACAGCTATTCGTGTTGCTTCAGATCCTGCTGATTTCTTATTAGTGCACCTGCAGATCTTTAAATCTGCCATCACAGAGGCCCAATGAGCAACTGATTGCTTTGCAGATTTGAAGATAGATTTTATTTTAGGTGCCTAAAAATGCAGATGGGTATCTAGTGGGATTTTCAAATGCCCATCATCACCTAGCTCCCATACCTTTTATAATTTCTCCTGCATTTTCAGAAGATAGTTTTATCTCTTTGGCAGGCCTTCAAGGTCAAGCTGGCACACAAATTAAAAACACAGGGGGAAATTAAAATCCATTTCTGCAAAGCTTATGATATTTGAACCTTGGAGCTTCTATTTAGGCATGGTTAAAAATGGAAATGCCCTACTTCTTTTAAGTCATATTTTTTACCTAATAAATAATCTGCAACTTCTGGTTTTAGAAAAAATTCCAATTTTCTTACAGTTTCTCATAATATCTGACTTCCTGCAGAGCTGCTGCATTGTTCATCCAAATTCAAAACCCACATAAAGCAGCAAAAGAAAACATAAGTACATGAGTAATCAGAACTGTGCTTATTAAATCACTAGAAATTGTCCATCTGCTGATGACAAAGAGCTGATGTAACTTGGAGGGTTGCACTTTGGCATATATCATGAGAAGCCAGGATAACAGCCTACGCTCTGCAAATGTGTATATGTGTGACTGGAACTTCTTACAATGACAGAAACAGATCCATGAATAAATTTGTGCAGATTAGGATCATATAAAATGCACAGGCTTGTATAAAGTCTTACAAAGGGACGTAACTAACTCATACTGCAGCCTCTGGGCTGCTGAAGTGGGCAGAAGGTTGAACGTGCTTTGGACCACCAGACCTTTACAACAATTATTGCTCTTTTGGTAGCATGTCAGGATGGTACCTGGCAAACCCTGGTACTTAACTAATGAATAGCAACCACCCCATTTAATTTTGTATAGAATCCCTGAACCATTGCATTTTGTCCTGGGCACAGTTTCAGCTGACAGTTCTTTCCTTTGACATCTCTTGGTGTCGGCTCCTCTTTCCTCTCCAGCCAGTCAGTGAGGAAACTCTGTTGAGTTTGCTAGTAATCAACCACTGACTGAAAGAGATTAATACAATCAAGCACAGAATATCAATGCAATTGAACAGAGTAGTCTAATTTTACTCCTGCCTTCAAACATACCGAGTATATGCAATATTTAAGTCTGAAATTCTTTTTAGACTTTTTATTCTTCTGCATATGCACTACATCTTCAGACACATCTCCTCTTCTCTCTCCAAACAACATCGAACCCCATAGGCCAAATTTATTTGATAATAATCCTATCTAACAGAAAGATGGTGATCTCGAAACATTCAGCTTTGGTAAGAAGAAAGACTCCACCACTGACTCTTTGGGGAAGGACTGCAGCGAGCCTACTTCTCCCTACGGACAGGGGCAACCCCATGCCTCTGGCTCCTTCCCTGGCCCTCCACCAGCATGGCACCAGACCAGAGCTTACCTGGAAACCTCTCCTTTCCAATGGAGTTGGATCACCAATAGTTAAGGAGAAAGATTTTCCTCAGACCTACCATGGGAGTTTTCTTTTCAATTGGCAATTTCATTTTCTGGAAATTTCGAACAAGTGAAAAGATCAGTATTGGACTATTTTCTGGCAAAGGAATGCAAAGAATATAAGCAAAACAATTCAGACAGGGTAGGAAATATATCTATGTTAGGCACATTACTCCCAGGCCTTCAGGAGCATGATTTTATTTTAAACGTGGTATTGCAAAATAAGCATACATGAGCTCATCCCTAATATTTCTTTTGCCTCTTGACTTGACTGCTCCTTGCATTGTCCTTCAGTTTCCTCGCACCATTGCAGGATGGAGTGCAGCAAATTACATCCACCAACAGACAGTCAACTCCAGATGCTAACAGCTACTAATTAGTCAGGGAGAAAGGGAGAACGCTGTTTTGCTACCTGTTGCCATAGCATTTAATAGACTCTGCTCCCTCAAACCCCACAGTTTTCCATCCCTCCTGCTCCCCAGGTGCCATTAGTAGAGAATAATGGTTCCCAAGCTGAGGTCTGCAGATCACAGATGGGCTGCAAAGCCACGCTTTGAAAGGTTTCCTAATTGGTAGCACACGCGTGTTTTCCCGGCTGCCGCAGAGTATTAATGCTCGCTCCCTGGCTGGGTGAAAGCAGGTATATTCTCCAGCATGTGAAAGGCCCACGTTAGGTCCAGCTGCTCCTTACTGGTCTGGGGAACTAATAGGAGAGGAGTTCAATAGATGAATTTCTTGTTGAGCAGCACTATGTTGCTTCAATAAAAAGTTGTGTCTAGAGGCAGTGCTTCAGAAGTTTCCCGGTTCCTGTTATAAGCTTTCAATATTATTAAACCAGGACAAAACCAGTACTTTGTCATATACTTCTAAAATTCACTCACAGCATTTCTGAAACATACAGCTACTGTTTGTTCATGCGTTTGGGTTTTGACTTTGTGTCTGCGTTTGCTGAACATCCATTTGTAGCCGGGGAAAGTGATATTTATTTGAAAGCAGCTTATTGCTGAAAGTCAAGGTAAACCTGCCAGATGTTGAGACTTCAAGACAGAGGGGAAAGGGGTAGATATCACTGCTACATCCAGTGACACCATGAAATCTTTCGTCTACTGAACTGGTTTACATGGAAAAGATTTATTCAGTTACGTGTTAGGAAATTCAAAGGCTGGCTTGTTTTCTATATTTATTCACCGATGTTGGACCCTCCTACTCTTTTCTATCCAGAAGATGGAACATACCTGTTTCAAAATGCTTATCTTAACTGCATTTGCACAGTAGCAAGAATTTTGCGAGAAGTACTAGTCACAAAGAGATACTAAAAAAGAGGAGGAAATCCTTAACTTTTATCGCCAGCAAAAAATGGACAGTGTGTAACTTTATCTAATAAACCTGTTTTATGATTCTGAAGACATATCTACTATAAACTTAACTGCTATAAATGGAGTGCATTACATTCACCACTCTGCATGAAGCAATTTGCTCCGCTAATTTTTCAGTGCATCAAATACCTAACTTTTCAGGCCATATATTTATATTCCCATGACCAGGTGAAATTTGCGCCACTTCAAAAAAAAAAACATTTTAAAGAAAAGTTGTTGAACAAAACAGTGTCATCCTCCAAAATCCTGCACAATTTTTTCTTCCATATTAAATGGGTAATTAGGGCAAGAAACGGCCTTCCTCCTCCAGTGCCTACGATACAGTTTGGATGTGTAACTGCAGCTTTCCCTGCCACTGCAGACACAGCGGTGCTCTTCGCAGTCACAGCAGAGGACGGAAGGATTTCCATCTTTCCCCATCCATTCTCTACTCTGGTTTTATGTCTCCAATTCCCACTTTGTTGCATGATAATTTCATCCACTCCCCTTTGTCTTACTATAACTATTCCTTCATTCTCTCTTTCTTTTCCCTTCCTCCTGTTCCTCTTCACCTGGGTGCACCTTCATTCAATCACGGGTTTTTTATCATAAACCCATGGGTCCTGGGGTGTTCAAGCTCCTCTCATGCCCTCTGTGCCTCTTCTGGTCTCTTGGCACATGTCCATGGCACAAACGGTCACCAAGCATTGAGGGAATCTGAAGTACATAAGCACGGGAATTAACAACTTCATGACACTGATTTTAAGAGTCAGCTGATAACAACCCCTGCTTGCTTTCCCCAAGTCTCAGAGCCAAGTGTCAGCTGTGATAATTCTGGTTTTTAATCAGCTAATTTTGCTGAAAAGGTTAGCTGAGTCCAAGACAGTTGCTCAGGAGGAAAGGACACCAACATTACCTACCTTAACATCTGAGCCAACAAGAAAACACTGGAGTTTCAGGAGACGCCTGGACTATTACAAGTGAAAATAAGCCCCTCTCATCACCGCAGTGAAATCCATTTTAAAAAAATCTTATGCCATAGCCTTGCACTGTGTTGAAAATCTCTTATAAACATTATGGGGTAGGCTGATGAGCTGTCAAGAAAGAAGGAAAAGGTATCAAATTCGGATCATCTCTCCAAATTCCTGTCTGCCGGGAAGCTTTTCAAGGTGATGACAAATGGCTTATCTGCACAGAAAATTAGCCTCCGCCAGTATCCCAGACCCGGGTTTGGGACGAGGCATAAGAAGACAGAAAAAAAGGTCACCTCCATAAAGTTCAAGAGCCCTGCTGAAGAGCATGGCTGCAAAACGGTGTTGGCTGACGTGGGCGTCAGCCTTGTGGGTTTTCATCCCTAGTGAGAAGCAGTACAATATGGCTGGAAACATCTCTCAATTCAGAAGACAAGACCTTTTTACCAAATTTCTTCATGTAGGTACTGGGACGCTAATCTCTTGGAGCCTTTCCTTTCAGTAAATCAATGCCTGCTCCTGCTCCCACTTGACGGGACACTGCAGAAGGCCACAGCCGGGCAGTTGTCAGTCATCCAGTGTCAGAGGTCTGTGTTTCAATCAATATAATTACTCTTCTCATGCCAGGAGGTCCCACTTCATCGAGTAGTGTAAATGCATGGTCCAGCCTCCTGCGTGGCAGGTGGTGTGCTGCCATCCTATGCCCTGAGGTTTAAAAAGAAGGTAAGCATCCAAAGTTGAGGAAAAAAAAAAAAATTTCTGGAGCATTGTGAGTGGATGTAATGCACTGACACTGAGGAATGAAAATCAAGTCATGTTCTCACACAAGAGGAGAAAACTTTTCATCATCTGCTGATGCAAAGGAAATGTTTTCTCCTCCCTCTCTTTTTCTTTTTCTTATGCTGAATATACGAGCTCAGTTTTCAATTAAAATGTTTCACTTATTTCTGCTCACTGCTTAGAAATAAAAGCAATGCGTTGTATCAATTTAAAGGGAAAAAACCACAACGCTTGACAAGCACAGGACTGTCGAAATTAGTTCATTAGGCTCCATTCAAATGTTGTTTCTTGCTATGCTAAGCAACCAAAGTGTTTTAAGGCTTTTGAAATAAAATTGTTAATTGTTTGCTTCCCCCCTCTCCCCCCCCCCCGCTTCTGATACATTTTTGCTTTGATAGTTTGGGAACACGGTGCTAACTGAAAATCTTTCAAAGGAACTCAATCCTACTCTATAGTCTGTGAAGCTGAGACAGACATTTAAACAAAGTGAAATGGAACACATCCAGTTGGGGAAAGGCTGTTATTCATTACAGCAGGGATTTCAAGCACCACATGACCACCCATCTCCAAAATCCTCATTATCTGCCTGAAGTATCTGTCAAAGTATGTTTTCTCTATACAAGTTACTAGGAAAGGAAATCACAGGGACTAATCAGATACTGTTGTTGTTGCAAAATACTTGATGGAAGAGATAGAAAGGAGAAGTTACCCAAGAAAGGGGTAAAAAGAAAAAAATAAAAAAGAAAGGAATAAGTAGCTGGAGACTATTGTTTAGGAGTTACAGAAAAAGGCAGAGCAGAACACCAAAGCTGAAAGGCATAACCAGGATGGCAGTGATAGCAACAAAGAGATGCACTCGGAAAGTATAAAACGTTCATTGTTTTTTGGGGATGGGGAAAGAGGAGAGATAATGTTTGGAAGAACATATAAAAGTACGCTTCATAAAAAGCATCATGGGTTCTTAGAATTAAAGGCTATTGACTCTTGCTAAGGGCTAAAAGGCTGAGTTGTTTCTCTGCGGTGTGGGTCCAACAGTTAGGTTTGGGATACATAAGAGACTTTGAAAGGCGAAAATTTGGATCAGCAATACTGAAAACACAGAAGAATTCTTGGGTTTTTAACAACTGTGTTCACCCATCGTGGTGCTGTGCATCTACCTTGTGTACAAAATAACCCAACGTGCAAAGACAGAGAGTGTCTGTGCATAATGAGGGATCAGGGAGGGTGTAGAGACAGAATATCTGTGATTCCTTCCCAGGTCTAGAAGCACAAACACATTCGCTCCGTTGCACAGCACCAGAAGCACCAAACCTGACTATTCTGACTCCGAAAGCATCCTGGAGTTAAAAAAAGAAAAGGAAGAAAAGAAAAAGAAGTAAACCACGTATAGAAGGAAATCTTTTTTTAATTGTTTCAGTTTTAATTATTTCCAGTTGCTGTGACTAACCCAAGCAAATGCAATCTAGAAACATTTTTCCCTTTAACACAGTGTTTAATGTTAATCTGCTATTCTCGTCACTATGTGGTGTTAATGGATACACCATCTAGTGTGTTTTATGGTACATTTAAACCAGACATCTGGAGAAATAGCCATCAGAGTACTTATCTCTAACACCTATTGTAAAAACAGACTTAATAAAATGAGAACAAATAACAGTGCTGGCAATTACCCTTATCGTGTGTATTCTGGCAAGGAAGGTCAAAAGGTTGTTGGTCTGTATATATATGAACTGATTTTCTCTAATACAGTTTTTCACCTGATTTCCCATAGGTTTTTAGAGGCTTTTTGTTTGAGGGGAGAGGGGGAGGAAAAGTTGGGTTAAGCTACAATATGCTAGAGAATAATCATGTAACTAATATGAGAATCTGGTCCCCCTACCAAGTAGTCATTTATATTAACAAAGAGAGAAAGAATCTGTCAGAGTCTCAGAAGATAAAAGGTTCAGCAATTTCAGAGATTTTACAGATATGTACAGATGTGGGGAGGGAAGTCACAGTCTCAGCTGCTGTGCATTACTATCACACCAAACTTCAGCTATAATTTTAATACTATTTTTTGTTATAGATCTGTTCCAGGGAACATAATTATTTTTTTTTTTTCACCTTTTCCTTTTCTTTTTTTTTTTTTTTTTTAGAGCTTATGTCTGTTGTATGCAGCTCCAAGCATCCTGATGCTCAATAACTCCAGAAGTATAACCAGGTAGGAACTGAAGTGGTAAACACAAGGAAATAGGTTTAAATCAGTACAGAGGTAATTCTCCTTTTCTCACAGTTCATACCCAGGTTTAGAGGAACTACTATGAAGTCCTCTTCCTAAAAACAAAAAGAATGGGGTTTTTTTCCCCTAGGTTGCCTGTAAGGAAATGAATCTGGATTAAATTCAGGCATGAACAGAATGTGGAACAAGTTTGCAAGACTATTTCCATTATGTATACACTCTAATTCTGCAACAAGAATGCCCTTTCTCTGTTTGATATTAACTCAGCATCTGTGTGGAGAATTAATCCAGAATAGCTATCGTAGTTAATTTCCCCTGGTAGAAATGCCCCAAACAAAAGAAATTCTCTTCTCTTATAAATTGCAAGTAAAGAGATAACGAACAGATGCTTTTTCCATATATTATATCTTAGAAAACTTAAGCCCTCCACCTAATTCAAGTTTATTTCTCTCTAGAACCTATCTAGAATACACATACTTGTCTGCATTCATGCTCATACTTCCCTACCTTTGTTTTTAAAACTATGTTTTTAAATACTATGAACATCACAGCGCATCCTTGTAATGCATGGGCTAAGAAATATCTTATGGCCCCAGGAAAATAGAAACTAGTGCTTAAATAAATATTCCAGCAGAATAAGCTACAGGTACACAAGGTTTGATTGCAATTTTGATGAATATGTTGGTGAATTAAAAAACAAAACAAAGCAAAAAGCCCTTCTCAGATGAACTTTGTCTAGCATCTACACTACTCTGAACTAAGTGCCTAAAATGGTCTGGAATTTCACTAATGGATTTTTGAAAGTTATAATCTATTTTAATATCCCTTTATACAAACCAAGCAAAACCAGGCTGCTATTACACAGCTGCCTTATTCAGATGACGTTCATGTTTCTTGAAATAACTTTTTTTTACTTTCCTTGATTTTACAGAAAAGAGGCAAAAGAACTAGATTAAATTTGGGGAATATTCTCATTGTTGCGAGGAAACATCCTGGAGGATGAATGAGCTATTGACATTCTCTCCTCAAGCAAGAAGCTGTCCCAGGAGATCCATAAGAAACAAGAAATAACAACAAAGACTGAAAAACAAATTGATGAAACCAAGAATGGCTGCAGACCTGTAAATAGCTTTTCACACCGTTGCAGTTACTGTTTGAATTGAATAGTTTAGATTTGCAAATTGATGAAGAAATCCACTCATTTCTTAAAAAAATCCTTGTGAAGAACAGATTTCACATTAAATCCAATTTTAAAATAAATACCAATGCTTATATTTAGCCTGCAAAATCATACCTAGTGTAATATTAAGGAGTGTTGGGGGGACAAGCCATGGCAGAATTTGAAACATTGCTTTTAATACTTCACCTGGGATTCACTGTTTCAATGCTCACAAGTTTGGTTTCCAATGTTTTGTTTGGGATTAAAGTGTAAATCACTCAAGCATGTTAATTAGCTTCTCCTCTAACCTGCTTTACATCAGTTCCATGTATCAATACTCTTCAGCTTGGTTTATTAATCCCGCATCAGTCCTATTTACAACAGTGAAAAGTGTAATTCATTACACAGAGGATCAGCAACTTTAAAGATCATTATATATACAGATGTATTTAAACATACACACCATTACAGCAAATTTGGGAAATCAAAGAGCTTGTAACTATCAAAGCCTTTAGCAGACATAAAAAATGCAAATATTTCATGGAAATTATTTAAAACCTAGCAGTGATTAAACCATATTGGGATTTGTCCTTGGTGAAACCTGCTGTCAACAAGCACCCCCCTTTAATTCTTTCTTGCTCTCCTCACTGCAGGCTGCTGTCGATGTGCAGGTTCAAGTCATAAGCTTCAGCATCACTATGAATATTTCCTTCCTCACAAAGGACACTCTCACATAAGACATCTTCTCAACATCCCAAAATATTACAAAGAAACAATAATTATGGCTGATTACTCACTCCCAGTACACTTATTTGTGGTCTACAATTTCAAAAGAGTGAATAGAAGACAGGTGCATAAAATAGGCTTAATGAGACCACCAGAAAATAGTTGCTTTAGCCGTAAATTACTACTTTTACATGCTGTATTTTTAAAAGTGAATGTGTTGCTCATAAAAGATATAAAATTAGTAGGGCTAGAAACTGAGTTCTTTTATTTCACCCCGGAAAAGGCATAACATACAGCCAGTGGTACTGAAAGCTTGCTAACGACATAATATTAATATTCACTAATACCTGGTGGGGTAAATTAATATTGCTTGGCATTAGCTGTAGTTTCGTTCACCTCCTGTATTTAGTGCTTGCTGTTATGGTGCAAACGACATCATTTCTCCCACCATGACTGGTTTTCCCTCCCTAACCGAGCAACCCTTTCTTGGTCTCTTTCCTTTTGGTCTTATCTTCTGCTTTTTCCTTCCAAGGAAATCCTTCATTCAGGATAACATTTCTGCCTTTCTCCTGGCCCAAACAGGGGGTCCCTTCCTTCACCATATATAATCTCCCTTCCTATTCTGCGGCAGCTTTAAATATTGGGCTTTTTCTCCAGGCTCCCACCTTCAGGCTCTTCTTCTTTCTCCTGGCAAGGGACAGAGCCCTCAGACCGCACGCCCGTGCCTTCCTCTCCTCCCCGGCACTGGGCATAAGCCACCCACGTAGAGGGAAGCGATTCCCCTCTGTCTCCTGGCTTTGTTGTGCCTCATTTTGCAGGGTGTCTCCGGCTGTCAGCTACGTGCTAGATCGGACAACATGAGAGGAGAGACAGCAGCTGAAAGCAAAAAAGCTTTAACCTGTGTCGAGAGGCTTGCCTTTTACCTGCAGATAATTCCTCCTTGCTTTCCTCCTTCTCCTGTTTGAGCACTTCTGCAGCCTCAGGTCAGGTCTGTAGGTACAAAAACCTGACCTTCATCATCGAGCAAAGGCCTGAGACAAAGGCATTCTCTCGCCTTCTGAGGGTAAATATGTATTTTGATCACGGTTAATCTGAGCCAGACTCAAAAACACTTCCCAAAAGATAGAAGACTCCTCAATTTTATCAGCTATACTGAAACTCACTTCACTTCTTTTTTTTTTTTTTTTTTTTTTTTGCTTATGTAGTTACTAATAAGCTAGATTAGCTTTGTTTCCCTTTGGGGGAAGGTTCTAATATCTCCTGAAATCATTGCATAGCTGAGTGCCTACTTAGTTTGCTGGAGGTACCAGGAATATCCCCTGCTCTAAGGCAAGGGTGAAGGATCCTAAGACGTAGAAACTACTGCCTGAAATTCCCTGGCTTATGTACTGGTGTTGGCCTGGGTGACCAGAAAAACACTGCGCTGGTCCCCAGGTGTATGCAGGTATGCAATAGTCCTCAATTAAAAAGAAGCGATGAATTACCAGGAAAATGATGAAGACTGCAGCCTGGTTTAGTACCTCCAGTCGTGTCCCATGCACACCTGGTTACTTGATGGGCCTGCAAGTCTTCCCCATCAATGCTGATGCTGGATTATCCTTAAAGTGTATATATGTATATGTACGTGCGCGTGTGTGTTATTTTTTCCCTAAGCTAGTTTCTCTCTCAGAACAGTAAGCACCTGAGGTTGAGTTTTATTGCAACACTCTCTTCTGACTACCTACAATCACATAATACCTCTGAACTTCATCAGGTAAGAAGTTAGGTTTAGGATTCACTTTTCTCTGTCTGCCATACAGACCTGGCGTTGTTTCTTCAACATTTCCATCCCTCAGGGTAAGTAGCAATGAATTATGTCCTCTTAACTATAGGTAACCTTTTATACATAATTGAAAATTCTAGTTTCTTTTAAATTATAGTCTGCCTGGATATTTAATTGGTCCTAGATTTTAAAGAGTCTATCTTCAACATTGGATATTTGATAGATCCCAAGAGCCTTGTTGCTGGCAGCAAGAACTGTCTCTTTGCCTTGTATACACTCAGGCTTAAATAATATTTTTCTAATTGCTTTTCTCCTTTAACTTAACTTTGATTGAGGAAAAAGTCTGTAGCATAATTTGGAAAATAATTTCCTATCCTAATTTCTTATGACCAGCCTCTTGTGGCTTACAGATTAGTGGTTGACCAAGAGTTTGAATGTGTTAAAAATTCTCAGTGCAATGAATAAGGAAGACAGAAATGAATAATGTGTTCCCAGCTGTTGCCTAGATTAATCTGGAAAAAAAAGTGTAATGTCAATATGTTTTACAGTGGTTGTATAAGTCTATCTGAAACAGATCCTCGAGGATGAAAAGCATTTTGTAGGTACAAGTACTGATAGCATTTCAGCAAAATTCTCTTACCTCAGGTACTATGTAGATGTTCTAAACCTCTAACACAGTCCTTGCCATAATATCCCATTACTAAACATATATTTTCTATCAGTTTCCTCGCAAAAGCAAGCCAAATCCAAATTCTTCTGGAGATCATTTCAGGATGCATTTTCCAGCTGTCGTTGCACGTGCTCCTGGTTTCTTCCATCAGCTGTCAGAGATCAGGGGGAAGTCTTTGGAAGTCCTGAAGGTTCCTGCACACCTGGAAAAGGATTTCAGAGGCCCCCGAGCTAATGAAGGTCAATATGACTAGTCCGAAGCACGGGGATTGTCCCGGTATGCTCCAGAGGACCGCTGAACACAGGCGTAAATACTGGGGAGGGTGGGGGGAGATCTCAGCCCAAGCAGCATCGGGTTTGTGCAGGGCCTCCTCAGCTGCTCCGCAGAAGGACGAGCAGGTCTTGGCTCCTCTGCACACTGCTGAGGTGCAGACAGTCAGGGCCTCATTATCTGGAACATCTTTCATGGCATCATATTTTACTGTCTGATTTACTTTACTGTGCTAAGGACATTCTTAATTTTTTTCTATTTTTAGTACCGACGTGGCCATCAGTAGGAAGATTTTCCTATACGGAAGGATAAAGGTCATAGGTTCGATAGAAATTAACACCAAATGCTGCACGAGGCTCTCCAGTCTCTCCTTCTGTACGCTGTGACCTATTAAATGTCGCTCCCGTAGTTTGTAAAAAGCTCACAGGCTCTAGCTTCACCTATCCCATGGAGAGCCGTGCTGTGGGGCACAGAGGGAAGCAGCTGAGATCTGCCGGAGACCCAGGACTGACAAGAGCAAGGACGGATTCAGAGAAAAGCCCTCGTAGCTGTGGCTGAGCCAAGTCCCAGGCTGTAAAGGGACCAGAAACCAAAGAGCAAAAATATTTCAAGAAATCAAATGTAGCCCGAGAGGAAAACTTCCTTATTTACCCTGAACCCAAGCTTTTCAAAATTATTTCTGCCTGCATGTGGAGCTGTAAGCACCGGTGCCCCAAAGGGTGGGGGGAATAGGGGGGGCATGCATCCACAGGTCCCAAGGCCAGGAATAAATACCCCAACCCACCTCTGTCCATTCAAAAAAAAAAATAAATCAGAGCCAGGCATTTTAAAATTTGGTATTTTATCAGATGATCCATTTTAAACAGCAGCTTGAGCTCGAGGTAGTCATGTACAGCAAAAAAAAGGAATTAATTTCTTTCTTTCTCCTCCATGTGCCACTGAGGAGTTGTTTCAAATAGGATTATTTTGTCATTCAAGTTTCAAGGTTAAGATTTGCTCCTATTTATGACTGCAACTCTAAAATCCTTCAAACCAGTAAACTATCACAGTAATTCCAGAAACAAAGGATGTGTAATGAAAAACTGAACTGAGAATTGAGAATCCTGTGGGCCACAAGGAGTGGAATATATTAACATTCACCTCTAAACACTTTCCACGGTTGCTTATATATTAAAAATATAATAATAATAAAAAAAAAATCCTTGAAGCATCTGTGAGATTGCGTGTTGGTCTCCTTTTGAGAAACACAAATTACTCTTTATATTTCTTCTCTGCGAGGGTTTGCAGCAGAACAAAGGCCCAGTAAACAGTGATGAATGGCTCTTCCTTCTCACTGGGGGAGCAGCTTTGGAGAGCCCACATGCTAATCCTGCCCTTACCTGGCTGAAAGATAAATCGTGGGGTGAAATTCTCTGACTTTCAACCCTACCAACCTCCTCTGGCTGAATGAGCCACTTCTGTTCACATGTGAGTTGTTACAGCATTTTGTTTTCCTCTTTCATTTTTTGCCTTTGAAGAGGGAGTGAATTGCAACTACCCATGCCTATTATTAAGACCCGAAGAGAAAATGTTTAAATTAAAGATTGTACAAACATTCAAGCAGCAGTGTAATAAGCTCCATTTGGGAGGCAATGTAGCAAGTTCTGTATTTTTTATTTGGTTCATTACTTAAAACTAAATAACAATTGCTAGTTTTATTGCTACCATTTAACAATGCTGGGATTTTCTCTGTTGGTGTTGAAATGTAGTATGATTTCAATTTTTTTCTCCTTGACATTTTACTCTACTAGTTTAATATTGATCAGCAGATACATATTGTAATCTCTGCTTTCTGCAAGCTGTAACAAAGCAAGAAAACACAAAAAAATACCCTCTGGAGAAAGCCTAACCAGACTGTTCTTTATTGTAAAATAAGGCTTATGTCTGAGACTACTATATCCCTCTGGCTTTATTTCACTTGTTACCTTGAGTGAATTACTTAATGATGGGAGGCAAACCTTTGCTAAAAGGTAATGTGGTGCTTAAATAGTTAGACCAAAATTCTAGCAAACTACACTTATTATTTCTTAAAAAGGACTGTA
This sequence comes from Astur gentilis, assembly GCF_929443795.1. Taxonomy (NCBI): domain Eukaryota; kingdom Metazoa; phylum Chordata; class Aves; order Accipitriformes; family Accipitridae; genus Astur; species Astur gentilis. Next base: position 14,642,572 of record NC_064913.1, read on the forward strand.
AAAGGAAGTGCCATCTTCCAAAACTGCTATTTTGAAATATGTTAGAAACAGATGAGAGTAAAGGACCAATTTTATCACCCGCCCATTTGTCTGTCTATACATTTCTGTCTGTCTGTTTACTTCTCAGAAGCTCATTTCATTCTAGTCCTCAGAAGGAAAATAACATTTGTTCACTTAGAAGTGTTTTTTGCATCAAACACTTCCCACGATCTCAAACATTTAAGCAGAGACCCTGACAGAGATGCAGCATTACTTCGGCTTGGGTTATGAAATGGAGTGCCTTGAGCGGCTGCCTGGAATAGCCCCTCTTGCATGCCAGCAATGTGTCGTATCACGGAAAAGTGGAACTTCGGCACAAGCCAAACAAGCCAGGGGACTGGGATAGAAGAAAATATTTCTGGATGTCTTTATTGCCTTCTTGTTGGCTGGGACTGTAGGAAAGAGTCTAGGTGTGCACGGCGAAGCTGGGGGATGTTTGGGTGCAGGACCTGCAGGAGAGCCGGGAGGAGGGAGGTGTGGACTGGGTGCCCAGGGGTAGCACCCATTTAACATCCACCACTTAGCAGGAAGGAGATGGCTCTTTGGGCGTAGTTTGTTCAGAAGTCAGAGTTCCTGAGACCTTGCAACTTTGGGCAAACACTCCAGAAGGCTTGTGGAGTCCCTCTTACCATTTTTATCTGCTTGTTGGAATCTCAGTGCTGGTAATGCCAGAAATCTTGTGAAAGGGGCAAAGTCAGTTTGTCTTTCCAGAACTTTTGCCCAAATATATCACTACCAAATTTTCTCAGAACACTTTCCCTTCCTGAAGCCTGCAGTGGAAAGCACCCTATAAAGCACTGTTTGATGTGGTACAGGAGACAATGGTTTGGGAACTACTAGAATAAGTGATTTAATTTTAGGCAAAGAGGGAATGAATGAACAACGGCTATAACTAAGATCATGTTCTAGTTAAAAGGCAGGCAGGCCAAGAGAGAGATCCAGTGCTGCTCTGCCCTGGGAACAGCAAAGTCATTCCTCACAGGACTTCTCTGGACTGTAAATCACTTTATAAATGCAAAATGCCTCGGCACAGTCCCAGAACAGAACAATTCTTGCTGCGAGGAGCTATCAACTTGCTTTGCAAAGAAGAACTTGACATCTGGGATAGTCTATAAACACCAAGAAGAACAAGCTGGGACTGCAACCAAAAGCACAAACCCATTCTTGCGATGTACAGATGGGGCCTACAGAAATATCAAACCAGAAGGATTGAATAAGTAAGTTACTCCTCTCTCTCACCCTCTCCCCCTCTATCTGTCTCTGTTTTTAACAATACTGAGCTTTAGAAATGCCAGTTTTTTTAATCTATAAAACCATCTGTGTAGCTTTTCTCAGTGGTATCCTTTCACTTACATCCTGTGTCATTGGTTTGTCTGTCTCCCTTGATGTTGATAATGTTGTTGGCAGCTTCTCTTGAAGGTTCCTATGAGCATACTCTGAATGACAAAGAGGTGGGGGGGAAGGACAGGCAATGCAACGCGACTACAGAGCTGACTTTCATAGCCTTGTGCATATAGAATAGAGTTTAATTCTGTCTTGGTCCATTTTTTCCTCAGCAGCAAAATTTCTAAACCACAGAAGATTTTGCAAGAATGGGCGACTTCCCCCTGGCCACCTCCCCTCTGCCCTGCAGCAGGATCCTCCGGGAGGACCTTGAGGTGCTGCGGAAGTCTGGCTATTGTGATACATTGTCAGTTGTGCATTTATTTGACAAATAAGTTTCCACAACGCTTTCACAAGCTTTGTAAGAACAGGGCCCTTTGGCTAACCACCTGAGACATGGGATGCACTTAAAATCAGGGTGGGTTTTTTTAAAGAACAAATTCACTCTTTAGTTGTCATGTAATCCTAACATTTAAATAATACTTCCTGAGCTGCCCCTCTGTGTGTCAAGTCTTTCTTTTTGTACGGACTAAGTGCCCCCCAAAGCCACTTAACTGTAGCCCAAAGTCTAAGGGGACTAAAATCCCTTTATTTCCCCCATGCTGCCAGGAATCCACACTATCACTTTTTCTCGAAAATCGCTCATTTTGCTGTTTATGTCTCTCTGGTGCAGAAACTGTGCTGGCTGTATGAGGAGTGGTTAATTCCACAGTTAACCTCTCTTGCTCTTTCTGCCACAGCAGAGGAGTTGGCCTCAGGATCAGGAAGCCAGGGAATAGGATGGTGAAGCATCTATCAAAAATATATTCTGTTTTAAAAATATATTCTGTTCTGTTCTGTCCTGTTCGGTTCTGTTTGGTTCTGTTCTGTTTGGTTCGGTTTGGTTCGGTTCGGTTAGGTTCGGTTCTCTTCTCTTCTCTTCTCTTCTGGCCACATCATTTCCATGCCATCCAGTTTGTATCATCAGACCGGTGACTTAACTCTTCCTGATCAATCTCCCTTTAGCCCTTGACAAAATTAGCAAGTCAGACAAGCACAGTTGGTCCAGCAACTGTGTCAGGGCTAGGCAGCCTCCTCCACAGAGAGGTAATAAAACGGGAATAGTGAAGCTGCCCAGAAGAACAGCTGTCCATCTGTAGCACCAATAATCTCCGTTTCAAAGGATAACAGAGGATAAGACCCCTTTGCGGTCTCTCATCCCGGCACTGGGAGGTCCTCACTCTCCCTCCATCTCTACAGGTGTCTCCCCATTTTTTTACCCTAGATTTATAATAAGCTTTGGAAACTCCTTCTGCCTCACTGGCTAGGAAATAAGATCATTCTCATGGGAATGACCTACCACAAGCTCTTCAAACTCAGCAACCCAAGGAAGTCAAGATTGTCTTTCAACAGCAGGGACTCACAAAGTGTTTTCCAAGTCCCCTCTGCAATGGCAGAAACATGGGAATTGACTCCGGAAGGGACTTGGGAAGTGACTCGGGCATCCTAATCCAGCCCCCTGCACAGCTTGAAGGAAAGAAAGATGTTTGTGGGGGACCTACAATTCGCAGAAAACGATACTTGTTCCACCTATCCACAAATTCAGGAAGCTCAGGAACTCGTCTCCAACACACAACAACAACAATAATAGCATGGCTGAAGGTTATTCAGAGCTGCTGCACTGTCCTGAAGGACACCACAGAGATGGGTCTCTTGATGGACAATTGCAGGTTAGCCTACACCAAGACAGGCAGACTGGTGGGACGTATTGCACGCATCTTATCCGTATATTGCCAAATGATCTACAGAGATAGGGAAAAGAATTTTGGCAAATGAAAAATTTACTCCATGTTTTTTATCTCAGAAATTGTCATACAACAGGGCAATTTCAAAGGGTAAGAAGAATCTGGTCTTCTTCCCTGAAGAAGTCTAAAAATAGGCAACTACTCTTCATCCTTGCATGTCCCAAAGTAAAAAAAAAAAAAAAGAAAAAAGAAAAAGAAGGTAATTCAAATAATGCCATGGTGATCCCGAGTTGTTTTCTGAGGAAATGGATTCCATCGTCCTATGGCCTAACACTTAGGAATGTCTCCTAAAATGCACTGCTTTTCTTTGTCCTCAGCTGGAGCAATCCATACACTTAACAACTTGCTTCCTAAGAAATCTTATCCTAACAGGATAGTTTAAAGTTGCAATTATTGCACACAGGGGCTGACGCTCTGTCTCCACGGTATTCTATAATGGGAATAAACCCTCTTTTTCTAGACCAAGGGACAAACCCAAGGCCCTGAGACCTTGCTGTCCTGACATATTTAGAGTCCTTGCAGCCCTCTACTGTCAGAAGTCCACGGCCTTTTCCCTTGCTTCCCAGTCACCCCTACAGTCTAGGGTTTTGCAGTGAAAAGATCCAGCTCTCCTCACAGACATCACAGAGTGCAGAATTTCAACCCTCAAGTTGCCTTCGCGCTGTGTCTTCAAACACCCGTCTGATCTTTCTTGACAATACCATTGTTACAGGTCTGCAGTTGTGTAGTTATCAGCCATGTATTTAATTGGAACGTGCTGGTTTAAATTCAGCTTCTATCTGCGTGCCTGCCATTGTACTTCCACAACTCATTGTGAACGCAAATACCGTTGCTCAGCAGTTAACAAAACTGATTGCACCAGCACAAATTCATTTTAAAATTCATTAAAAGTCAGGATCATTAATGTGTTGCATATTTTTGCACAGCCTGGAAACCTTCTGTTGGCACAATGTTGTGCTGGGCAAAACAAATCCCATGCAACAGCTTCTGTAACTTTGCTGACTGGTCCTTCCCTCCCCCTGCAAAACTGTGCTCCTAGCTCTGATGTGATGGCCTTCAACGAGAGCAGATGAGATATCTCATATTGGTGGGTGCAGAAGGCAGGGAGATGGAGCATCTTCCTGTAAAAGGCAGATATTTGCAGTCAGTTCTTGACAATGATTTCAGCAATGTTTTTCTGGCAATAATTCACCTAGTCAAAAAAAGCTGAAAAATACAAGTGCAGAAAAGCAAAAGTCTCTGGGCTGCCCATCTGTAGATAAGCAGCGAAACTCGTCCTGGTTTCAGCGGTGCAAACTCACCCTTATATTACTGATTGTGGGATACAGGCTCTCCTCCACTGACAAGAGTCCAAACTCAGAGCACTTGCTTCCCCAAAATGGTATTTTATCTGCTAAATTGAAATTCCTCCCATTTGAAAGAATTTCTCCAGCTTAATGTGACATCGCGTGTTACTCCCACAACGCTGATAAATCCAGTTAATTCCCTTCTTCTGTGAAGCAGGATGGAGGCAGACAGACAATGAAATCCAAGGAAGCAGGGTAGGGCTGTGGTTTTCCAAAAACTATGTTGTGCCCCTTTGCTTAATGATAATCTGAGAAACGAGCCAGGTGTTACATGTCATAGCAGAGGGTAAATACCCTGTTCTTCAAGGCAAGTAACCAAAAAGAAAAAAAGGGGATGGAGAGTCCCACCTTGGGCAGTGACAGTACAGGGATGGCCTCAGAAGCACAGGACAGAGTTAAGCACAGGCCAGTGGCCACAGTTTAAACCAGCTTTGACTCATCTTCTCATCGTCCCCATTTTGAGCTTTCCAGAAGCCAGAGGGACTTCCCCGGGGTGCCCCGGTGACTCCCCAGCATAATCCCTGCTGCGCCGGCAGCTCCCAAGCACTGCAGCCCCATTCCACCCCATCCAGCCCGGACACTTCACCCCTGAGAAACTTGCTTCCATCGCACTTTGGGCATCTCAGGAGCAACACCGGCCGCTTCGCTGAACAAAACACGGCTCCTTTAGCCCGGCTGGGCTCACACATGGGATGCAGTGGTGGGCACCACGCAAACTCGCGGACAGCCGCAACATTGCTGTCGGGACCTCAGTGCACTCTAAGTCCGAAGAGGCTTTTGAGGTCAGTGCCTGTAACCCGCTGACGGGTTTATCCGTCAATAAACTGCTTGAGGGGCAAAACCTGTTATCATTCTGCAAAAGCCTCCTAAAAAACAATGATCACGCTAGGAAGATAAGCAGAGCTGTTGTGGCAGGATCTGATCTTTCTACCTTGCGTTTGCAGCCCGTATTGCTCACCATCTTTGGACCCAAGGGTGTAGCCTGCCTTTTTAACTTGTAATTCCCTAATATACATACAGCTCATCGAACTTTTGAGATCCCCTCTCAGAATTTAGTGATGTGATCCTACTGATGTCTAAATGTTGCTATAACTTGTATATGTTGTCCTGCAGCAGATAAAAGCATACAGGCACTTAGCAGTGAGAGACTCTTGGAATTGAGAGCATCTCAACAGTTCTTTGCATTGAAATCTCAGAGCTGCAATCTGAGCTAAGGTTTTAAAATACTGAACAACTTTATTACTCTTTGGTTTGTTTCATTAGCAGGAAAATTCAAGTTCTTTCATGTAGAGTTACTGATAACAAAGGCTGGCTAGTTCTGAATGCCCCGCTGAATTCACAGTGGGGCTTGTGGAACGGGATTGTATAGCAACAAATGCCAACCGCCTAATGTCTCACTGAATTATAGATTTTTGAAGACTGTTTAATAAGAAGGAAAACAGTTAAGATGGTTTCCACTGAATTTTACACATGTATAAAAAACATGGGACTGACATTGACAACATATCTCAGGAGGATTAAATTATTGTTTCACGCTCCTTGTAAATTTGAGCCCTTACTGATACATGCATTACCCCCATTTAGATTATGTATAAAGATATAATTAATATACCAAACATCCGGCAGGTCACATTTTTAAAAGACCTAACACCATTTTTTTTCCACAGGCAATTGATTTTTTTTTCCTCCATGTCACACGGTTTTTCCTCTGAAGGTGTTACCACATTTCCAATAGAGGAATGACTGCAGCAAGTTTCTTTGCTTTGTACTTCAGTTGTTTGTGTGATTCTGTGTTTACCATTTAAATTCAATTAATTTGAATTAGGCCACGACATGAAGCTTTAAGCAATTCTGCATTGGTGAAACATGAGGAGGTCCTAGTTCGTTCAGGATCCCATCCATCATGGGGTGGGAGTCACCTTCTGCCGCAGTAGGTATGCTCAGCACGGTGCACAATTAATGCCGTGGTATTCCTCTGGATTTATTCAGCATTGCCTTCTGATAGGTTCTGCCCTTAGTGGCTGAAACTTACACCAATTTTATACAAACTCCTGCCGTTTCCATCCGCTCAGGATTAAAGCAAACTGTCTGCAAGATTAAGCTCTACAGAAAAGAACAAGTAAAATAAATGAGAGGGCATCCAGCATCCTGCTAATTATTGTGCTTGTGTATGCACACGTAGTCTGTGTGTGGGTGCATACGTGCATGTATATGCTGCCTTATTAGCAGCAAGGCCACTACAAGAGCTACTCAATAGTAAAGTCATCCAGGATTTCCCTGCTTCATCTGCTGACAATTTTGCTAGACTTTAACCTGTTGGGCTGAAGTAGCCTAGGCGGATTTTCCTGCAGGCTATATACTTAGGGAAATATCCAACTCCAGACTGTTCTTTTACTTTTCTAAGAACAGTTTTAAGGAAAAATATGCCCTAGCCTGATCTTCTTGAAAGGTTAACAGGTCATTTGCTACTCCCTTGCAAATCAACCCAAATTTGCCCGTATTACACGCCTTCCTAAGATCACAGTCCGAGCACACTTAGCACAGGAAAGCAGTTCGATTCCTCAAAGAGTCTGCGTTTTCTGGGCACGGTCCCCACTGGGGTGCCCCAACATCGCCCGGCAGCTGCTGCCCAAGGCTGGGGACGGTCACCGGGGCTGGCAGCAGAGCCCCGGCTGGGCTCGCTGGTGGTGGCACGGGGACAAAAGAGCCCTCTTAGCTGGAGGCAAGGATGGGGATGGGGGAGCTGGCCCACGGATCATTTGCTGTGGAGGGGATGAGCAGGCAAGTCTGTGTCTGTCTATGGTACATTTGCCTCAAAGAGTTTGGGAGGTGCTGGGGGTCCAGCTTCCCCCCATCACCAAATAGCTGCAATGGCCGCTGGCGAGGCTTTGTTAGCGCTGGACCACATAAAGGCTATTGCTAACGCTCTCAGCTTTCCACAAGGGTAATTAGCAGAGATTTTTGGTGGCTGAAATTAGTGGAACCTCTGGACTTTAATCTTGCCGCGTCTTTTCGTTCCACCTGAAAAATGAAGATAACAATGTCCCCTCATCTCAGAGAGGGAAAACAGAATTCACCGCTATTCACGAGCCACTTGAAAACAATAGCAGTGACTGTCACCAAAAAGCTGCGGATGAAATTAATAATTATGTATCCAGAACACAGACTGAATAGAGTGCAATACCCGAGACATGGGGCCATGTGCTGAACTATGAAGATAAAACAGAATATTGAAAAGCTGCCCAGCAAGTGATCCTAATCCACCCCAGGCACCTGTGGGTAAAAAACATGTAGCTGTACGATTGAGCACTCCTCATAATGCAAAAACAGAACAGAACTCAATTAAATGCGCACAGACAAACTTGATTCTGGCATTTCCTAAGTTTTGAGGGCTTGATTTTGTAAACAATCATATCCTTTCAAGGTGTATTTTTGAACATGATATATGTACCTGTCTTGTGGTGTGTACAAATACAGGTATTTAGGCACAGTTACTTCCCTGATTTGGCTTTCACCTCATTCTGGAAAAAAATATTGCCTACAATTTATTCCTATCAGAAAGGAAGGAAGGAAGGAAGAAGAGACAGAAAGAAAGAAAGAGAGAAAGAAAGAAGGAGTAGAGGGCACTACTCGACCTATTAAAGTGAACAGTACAGCTAGTGATCTCCAGTGCTTTAAACAAAGTAAGAAATTAACAAGAGTGCTCATTTGCATGTTCAGCCTACTTCCAAAGCCAGACATATTACGTGCCTGGGCATATACTTACCAATGTGATTATCATAGCAATCTCAAAATCTTGATCACACAGTAAATTGGTGCAACTGTCATGAATATCTTTGGGTGCACAGCTGCTTATGCCAGTAATTGCGAAGTTCAGCACCTCTTTAATTTCAGTACACTGAAGACCACCAGGGCAATCACTTTCAGCTGTAGAGACAGTTCATCCTGGCAGCTGAAACCATCTCAATAGATTGTGTTTGCAGCCCTCCTAAAAATTCCCCAAATTGGGGTGCTTGTTTTAGCTACTTGGAAAATCAGTCTTGGGAGAAATTCAACTCCTCTCTGGGTTTTGCTGCAGGGCAGCAGTGGCAGATTAGCCATCTGCATCAGAAAATTGCCAGCTATTGTAGCTAAGGCAGCAGCAATACGAAGGGGGACAGTTTGCAGGAAGAGTCCAAGTGTGCCTGCAGGGGTCCTGAAATATGTAGCTCCACTGACTAAAAATCAGTAAAGCGTTTGCTATTCACAGTCACTGCCACAGTGGCTTTGCTGGGTTTCACAAGTTGCAGAGGAAGGATTTATTCTTGACTTGACCCCACTTCTCTCAACTCCGCAGAATCCTGATTAATGTGCAGCTAAATATCTATCTCATTAGTGACCACCCCAAACACTACGGGGATGTCCTCGGTCTGCTGCCCACAGCGTATTCGTGGAAGAGGACACCTACAGACTTACACCGACCTAAAGTACCACACCTGGGGGAACTGGGAAAATACCATTCCAACACAACTTTTTCCATGCAGGAATTCTCTAACTGGCCATAAATGAAATGGTTTTAATGAAAATGGCCCAAAATAAAAATTCGAAGCCGTTATTTTGAACATCTTAATGATTGAGGATTACTAAGCAATTTGCACAACTTAATTGGAGGCAGTAAGTTAAATGCAGTTTTCTACTGCTAAATCACGCCAAGCCTTTAGGTCAGGAAGAATTCACAAATACCTGTACCAAGCACATAGCTGCCTTGCAGTCCTGATGTTGTCTCCAGTACTGTAATATCTAGCAGTTGAAGCAGAAGTGATGTACTTACAGCAGTGGCGTACTTACTGAAAATTACTGCCTAGCTAGGTTTGTCCAAAGTTTCCCAGTGAAACTGCTGACCATCCTATAATCCAACTATGTTTGCATTAAATCCTAAATCCGCCTTCATTATTGGAAAAAGAAGAAATCCTTCCTTTTTCTTCTGGACAGAAATTAAAGCTTACCTTGTAAACACCAATGAGGATTTATTGTCTAAATGAGTTCTTCCTGTGGTGAAATTCTAAAAGACCTGCCTGTCAATACTAATGAAATCAACCCATCTTTCTTCTTTTGACCAGTGACTTTAAATTCCTAATTGAGTCCTTACGGCCATGTACCATGCCTGACCAGTCAAAACTCCTATCTCTAATGAGTTTAGACCATCCCAAACTTTGAAAAAGGGTACAGTAGCTACCTCTGAACTTGGTGAAGGCAATAAAGTTGAAAAAAAAAAAAAAAAGCTAAAATAAATCTGCTTACTTTATTGGACTGAAACAATTCTTGGTATTCCTAACATGAATCTCATAGATATTTCAAAGGTAAAATACAGATGACTCATTGCAAGATTCCTTATCAGAAAGCTAATATTCTGTGCTAAAGCAATGGAGCAATTTTTACACCTGAGTAATATAAGTGGGCAGTGAGAACACCTACAAATCAAGAATATTTTCTTAAGCAGATGTCTTCTGATTAAGGTAGAGATTACACTATTTTCTGGCTTCACTTACTATACCTAAGTATAAATGTAATGTGAGGGTATCTGATTTACAGTTATTTGGGTCTGTAATTGACACCCCCTCCAGCAAAGGATTAATATATCAGAAGAAAATGAAAATACTCTATTGGTGATGTAGGTCGTTTGAAATATAATGATTTTTCCAAGCTGCCAAACTCCTTATTCCATATGTTGCTATTACAAAAGCATGTATAATGTGAATCAGAGAAAGAAAAGGAGGGTTGTATTCACACCCAGACTTCTAACTGTTACCATTTAAAAGGGCCATAAGGTACCTGTAGGTACAACTCATTCTTTTTCTACCAGTGCATTTAGTGGTTTATTCATCTTGGGGAGAGTTTATTTGTTATTTTGCAGGCTGGACTGCGCTGGAACTTTGCGGGTTGCTGTTCTGAGTGGAGTTTGATTTCCTGCTGTCTCTCTTCATCACCTCTCTCTTTTTGTAGATTCCCCTGCCATTCTCCTGCTTGTATCTCTGAACAGTGGGCATGCTTTTCATTTTAAAAATTACTCCTACTGTGAGCTCACTTAACAGGATTGAACATTCGTGATTTTGCTCTTCAGCAGGTCTTTCCGCTTTTGAAGAAAGAGTTCAGGGCTAGCCACTGTGTTCTGGCCATTGCTGCTTCCCTCCAAAATGAACTTCATTTACACTTTTTTTTCCCTGCTGCCTCCTTGTCTCATCGGTTTTGAGAAGTGCCACTGTTTCTGGTAGGCTGTACACGCAGATATTTCTTTTGCCTTTTAATTCTGACTCTCCACCTAAGAGATGCCCTGGGCCTGGTAGGCAGCAGCACTGGGACGTCACATTGGGGCTCCTGTGCAGCAGACTCTTTTCAGGCTTGGGACTCCCATGGAGACAATGATGTAACTAGTTTTGGGGTTTCTGACCCCAGGACCTGGGTGTTCCCTCTGCGAGGCAGCCTGCTTCTGACAACCCCTCTGGTGGCACTTCTTGCCAGGTGTTGCATTGTAGACATGCCCTAAAAAACCATGCACTGCTGGTCTTAAGAAGCAGTATCACTTCTCAAAGGACAGTTTGTGGTCATTCCTCATTGCATTCTATCAGGCAGTGAGAGCTGGCAAAATAGCTATTGTGTGCTCTACGACCTACCTATTCAGTACCATACTGGTGGTAACCACAGCCTGGTAAAGCACCTTAGTCCTCTGTGACTAAATTTTATTCTTTTGGTCCTTCCTTCATTCACTGTAAAGTCCAGCACATTCCTTAGTCAATGCTTAGTTTTCCTCCTCAGCCTAACGTGCTTACATAGGATGAAGTGTTTGAGGCACTGCATCTTGTGAAAGAAATATTGGAGCCTTGGAGCAGAGATACTATCCTTTCACCCCACTTTTTACTTATTGCATGGCAATGCTATTTCCATGGGGGAATTGCACTGGTTTTTAAAATGCAGGAATGTGGGTTTCATTTTGCAGTTCAGAGTCAGGAACAAGATCCTGGGAAAGCAGAGGTCTCACAGGGAGTGCGATGCACAGAGATCACTGTGATTAAGCAGGTTTCAATCCTGTGTATCGAGAGCTCTGAACTGTTATGCCCAAGTCCTGCCTGAATAGGAAATTAAAATTATGGTATCACTATGCCAAGTGGAACACTTTAATTCTTTTAAATATCCTCCTAGTGTACCTGTGCATTTCCCTTCTTCATGAAACAGAAAGCTTTTCTAACAATTAGGAAAGTGAAGAAAAATTAGAATGTGGAAGATGAAGGATAACAGAAAAAACCTCAAAGGGATAATAGTTTATCCCTTTTCATCCTCAAAGAGTAATATGTTCCCCTGTGATGAAGGTGAGGGATTGTTATTGCTCTCGTTTGCACAAACCTAGGTGGAATAGCATGGGTAAAGGCTTCTTGCACAGCCGTAGAGAGGCATGAGTTCAGGGCTTTCTGAAACATACTTAGACAGCACCTCTTCTAAACAATGTTCTTTATGGGAAGAGAGTTGTCAGCTACATTACCAAGTACCACATGGTACAGTGGAAAGAAATAAACTGGGAACTGTGAATTACATGTTACTTGTCACCTCCAGGCCACGTATTCAGGCAGTTCTTTAGCTTATCCATTGGTTTCTGAAAGGTCAAAATTAAGCTGGATGTTTCCACCCCCTTTACAGTAATATTACAAATTTTGGTGTGATTTAAGGGGATCTCGCCCTGCTCTCTGCAGGCTTAGGATGCAAAATTACAATATTTTGTCTTTTATATGCCAATTACATTAAAAGTAACATTGGTGTAGCGGCAGTATTTTTGAAACCTTCTGCTAGAAGGTCTCAGGACTACAGACTCAGTTATCAGGCTTTTACATTACCCAGGAGCAAGTATCTACAAAGCCAGAGGTACGAGTTGTATTAGGAACAAGATCAGAAGAAGAAAAGACTCTACTCTTCATTGCATTCTCAGCTGCTGTCTTTAAGCAGCACCCATGCTAAGGGATCGCTCCCTGGGGCTTTATGGTGTCGGAGCAAGAAAGATGTCTGAGGATACACACTTCAGAGAAATAGCAAGGAGGGATTTGGGACTCCAACTATAATGAGCTGAACTCGCCTTTGTTACACCAGTACAACTTCCTCGGATCTCAACAGGTTGCACTGGTGTAACAGGAAGCTGAGCGTTGCACTTTGCACGTTAGCATCAAAATTAGTTTCTCCAAAAGGAAGCCGTGGGAAGTGATGATTAGACAAGGTATAAAGCTTATTTTGAAAAGAGAGGGATTTTTGAAAGCTAGGCTAGAGGTTCCGACAAATGAGAGTGGTATCCAGACGCAATAGCTATAGAAAGATAAAGAAGAGTTGACAATGTGATAAAAGAAGAGAGATGTACAGTAGAAAGCTGACTCCAAGTATAGTGCCACCTGAGGAGGCTAAGAATACTTTACTGCACAATTAAAGTTACAAAGGACAAGGCAAAAGTAGCTTAGTGTGCTTCAGGTCAAAGCTAAAGGTGGTGTTCATGATCACAAATGATATCACTCCTCCATGGAAATAAGATTTAGTGGAGACTTTTAATAGGTCTGCTCTGGAGCATTCTGCTAAAATAAGCACATAAAAATCAGGTTGTCCTGGTTTTTTCAGAGGTGCTCTTGTCTTTTTACAGAAAAGCCCTCCTTGTCCTTCAAATTGTTATTGTCTGTCATTGGCCACTGCCATTTAAAAAGCAGTTTGTTTCTCTTAAGTGCTTTTTGTTCCTAGAGCTCCTTGAACCTAAAAGAAATGGAGGCCTTTAGAAAGCTAATGGAAGTTTCAGGTGCTCAACACCTGCGAAGAGAAGGCTCTGGTTTTCTAGTTTCTCTACACTCGCTTTTAAGCTATCTTTAATAAAAACATAATGTTGAATTGTTCACACTAATGTACACACACAGCACTCTGGTTCAGCCATAGTTCTCGTCTTCTGTTTCTGATGTTTGTGACACAGCCCTTTATTTCTTTTTCAGAAAGCTGAGAGGTAAAAACGAGACTTTCTGTAACAACACAGAAAAGACAGGAATGTTAAAAGCTGTACAACAGATTCAAAATAGACAGTCACCTGATGCCTGTTCCATTCCTGGATTTATGCTGAAATATGGGGGAGAGTGCCAATGCATTCATTGAATGCATAAAATCTGTGAGGCTGTCTGTCAGGTGAGAATCAGTCAGGAAGCCTGGAGCAAGGATACCCATAATTATGCCGTCAAAAGGCTTGCAATAAGCAGCAGAATATTTTATTTGCCATCAATCCTACAAAAAGTCTTTTATAACATCTGTGTCAGCAGATTCCAGGTCCCAAGAGGTGCCACTTTTTGAAAGCAGCAGAGAACGCAGTAAGGGTTTGTGGTGTGTTTGCCAAGTACATTCCGTGGAAAACCTCACTGGTTTAATGAAGTTATAGGTGGCAGAGGACATCTCAGTTTCACCATTGTTCGAGGCACTGTTTCTCAAGGTGAGTTGGATTTGCACGTTGACTGATGCTCAGTTAATTTTCATTGTTGGTGACTCCCATTATCTATTACTTGTGCTTCAATAGCAGCTAAATCCTCTGGTCAGCCCCCTCTCACCCCAGTGCTCTTCAGCCACCTCCCAGCTGATACTGGGAAAGGACGTGATGGTGGGGCACTGCACCACATGGTCCTTTCCCCCAGACAGCAGAGACCTGAGCCAAAACTTCCACACAGGGATGCTGTCAGTATTTACCGGTGAAGGTTGTTCCCGTGAGGTGCAGCACCATGGAGTACCTACATCACCTCCGGGTACAAGCCAGCTCGCATCTGACAAGCGTGCATCCCTCTGCACGTCGCAGCCCTTTGCATGTCCAGTTCAAAGGAAGCCAATGTTTCCAAATTAGCCATGCCTGCTGGGATGCTTTACCAGAGTGGAGAGGTCTCATATAGCCACCACGAAACAGCCAGAAAGTCCAGTTACTGATGCTATTTACCAGAACATTGGTTTTAGCCCAGAAGACTGTTTGTTGCCTCTTTCTGATATCGCAAGGCGCATCCATATTAGTGAATAGGGATCATTCTCTGGTCCTGAGATCCGCTGGCCCAGCACCACCATCACCCATATGGCTAAATGCCTTTTGAAAACAGGGGCCACATCTGGCCTGCAGTCGGGTAGGTCCTTAACCTGTGCTAACCCTCAGGCTGTGTCCAAAACCTGGGAGGGATGCTAACCAGCACAAGCCAAAACCACGTCAGGGACCTTGCTGTGCAACTTCCAGTATGGATGATCCCAGGCCAACACGCAGAGCCGTGCCCTGCCCTGGTCCACTGGCATAGACAAAGCCATATAATGTCACTTTGTGAACCTTCTGGCTCTGCTGTGCTCACACATGACAGCAACTTGAAAGTCTGAACTTTTCATTTTGGTGACTGTAAATCAAAGCATCCCACCTGATCTCGAAGAAGTTGAAAAGAGGTTGGAAAACGCAGCTTACCATTTGTATTCAACTTGTATCTCTTTTAATTTATTTCTCCTGCCTTGATAAACCACTCTGAGGTCAATAGTATCTAATTCAGCTAAACTGTGTCATAAAACGTCTCTTATGACAATTTGTAGTTACGATGCAATTATCTTAATTTTGTCTCTGATGAGGCTCTTTCATCGATCGAGGTTTTGATCGGCTGTATCTATGCCTAAAAAGAAAAAAAACGCAGCCGTGCCTTGCTGAAGCTCTTTTCACTGGCTGTTTCATATGGTGCCTGCTCACTGGAGCTCTGTAAGTGATATGTGAAGCAAAAGATTCTGCTTGTCAGCCTGCTTCACAGATCCACTGAAAATAAACACATCAGACACTGAGCTGAGCTAATGGCACACTCGCTTCTGGTTGCTCATTTTTGTTTCGGGTTAATGTCATGCCCCTGCATGTACCATCTGGAGAGGGGAAAGAAAGATCTAATCAAAAATAAAAATAGCTGGTTTAGGTTTAAGTTTTTCTTTTGTACTATGAAGTGCAGGAAGGGAAAATGAAAGGGTGTCATTTACTGTGACCATTGAATAGAATAAGAGCTGTGAATGCCAGCAGGTCTGCTTCTCACCCATGAATCTGGTGCTTCATTTGTTTGGGGGAAGAAGCTTTGCACACCTTTCCAGTGAACCTCAGCAATGCTTCTCGGTATAAACAATAGCTCATATTGTTGAGGAGGCTTATCGAGAAAGTTATGTCAGTAATGATGGGGATTTTCAGCTGGCGTTCCCCAGGATTTGTGAAGCATTTGCTGCCCATAAATGTGTGCTGATAAGCTGCTCGCTGATTAGAATATTCTGTTTGCAGTGCAATCGGTCTCCCGTTTCTCTGACAGGTCTCCTCTGCATCTTAAAAATACCACTAGCACACCAACAGCTTATCACAAGAAGCTATATGAATTCAGAACATGATTCTTTTGCAAGATCATTCAGGTTAGGTGTCAGCATAGACTGAAAAAACAAGGCGCTAGCAAGAGGTGAACATAACAAGCATATCTCATAATCTTTCAATGTTACAGTCCTCATTGTCTCATTCCTGCGTTTTTTGAATATTTGTAGCCTTCACTGTCCTGGTGTCTGCTTTTGACTGTAGGCTCCTCAGGGCAAGTGCGTCTTTGTGTCAGTAATACAGTCTACCCACTAATGGCACTGCACGAGCAGTAATGAGTGAGCCTATTACAAGCAGCTGCAGATACAAATATCAGCAATAGTCTGGATGCTCTGCTCCGTATCTAGGTGCTTAAAAGAGGAAATGAAATGAATCACCTGATTGCTCATCTGAATAATCACACGGGAGACCTGCATGTTTAACAAGTTTAAGGCAAATCCACCAGCAATTGTGCAGGATACTCTCCCATCCTGATGAACATGTCTAACGAGAGGAGAGCCATGAATGACTGCAGAGATGACTCCCACGTGGAAAGCTGCCGTGCCTAAAATAAGCAGCACTGTCTGGGTTCACTTGGATGTTGTGGTGGACACTGCCAGGGTCTTGGAAACTTCACTGCTGCTTCTCTTAGTAGGTGTGGAGAAGGCCAAGGAGAAAAGGATGGGCACACCAACACACCCTTGGCGCTCGTCGATGGCATTTTCAGTTGCAAAGGTAAAATGTCGCCCGTGTCAGAGGCCTTGTCTCAGGACCTAACTGCTGCTCACTGTAAGGGCTTTCATGCCTTTTTTTTAAAAAGCTCTTTTAGAATTGGTAGAATTTTGCTTCAGAATTGAAACTGTCGTAATATCTTCATTAAGCCAGGGGCAGTGTCTAGCAACGGAGCTTTCCTGTGTTGTCTTAACAGCAAATGTCTTCTTCTACAAATCTTGTTAAAAATCCATTGAAAACACTTATTTTAACCACGTGTTTTAAAACTCTGCATTTGCCATGTGTATGTACAGAAAAACAGATTGGCTCAGCCAGATACCTGTGTTTCCATTGTATCTGCTGTATTTTAGCTGTTCTATTTATATTTTAAATAATTTATGCAATTTTGGATATATCCAAATTTCCTGAAGCCTGTAGGGTGAGGATTTACCTCATCCTTGACCTCTGAGGGCACTGAAGTCCTAACTCAGGTATGTGGAATAGCCATGGGGTTATGTTGTGACTTGGATAACCTCAGATCAGCTCCCACTTTGTCTTTTCCTTCAAGCAGAAAGACCTTGGGCCAGTCCTGGAAGCAGTGAAGAGGATTTTCCCTGCCAGACCAGGAGGGAGAGCCGCCACGTAGCAGCAACCCAGAGAGAATTCCCTTTTCTTGCCAGCCCCTGTGCAGAGCCCTGATGAGGAACCCACAGAGGAGGAGATACCCTGATATGAGGGGCACACAACACAGAGAAAGAGATATCCTATTTCTTTCTCAATATAAGCTAGAATTTCTTCTGTTGTTTTTTTTTTTTTTTCCTCAGACTGCTCAGGCCAAAATTTCCATAAATTGTAATATGAATTTTTATTGTGTAAAATATTAAAGGCCTGTCCCATCACTATTAGTATGCCCATTAAAGCACTTGTGCAGGAAAAACATGTAACATGGTATCTCAAAACCACTTTTAAATTATTGGTTCTGGTTTTGAAACATTTTTACATAGGCTCTGGTTTAGTGTCATGAAGACAAAAGCCTCTGAAGAAACTTTTTTCTGTGAAAAGTTTTTCATTTAGCTAAGGAAACCTTAGAGCTTCATGTATTTATTAGTGTATTTATTAATGGCAAGGACCCATACCTGCAGCAGAGCTATCATGAACAATATGATATACCCTAAAGCAATTTAGTTCAGCCAAAATGCAGTGGGGGAGGACAAGTCGTCTCTGACTGATACATAGACTTTTTTTGTGAGAATAAAACTAGGACGCCTTGACTGCACCAGGAATTTAACGTACTCAGACTGGCTCCCTTTGTTAAAACTTTTCACCTACTCAGTGGCCATAAGAAGAGTTTAGGCTGTTCTTTATGCACTTTTCTCATCTTGCCTGAGGTCTGGGAACATCTGCCCTGAGTGGGAGTGGCCCAGGTTTAAATAGGACTCCTAATTATCAAACCTTTACTTCTTCCCTTTGTTTTTAGTTGTAAGATCAAGGTCATCTTTCCATTAAGTTACCCTTGCATCTGAACAAAAAAATCCTTTTATTTTCCAGAAAGCAGAGGGCTAGATCCACACAGGCATTGAAATGCTCCTTCTAAAACTCAGGTCTTCATAAGCCCCGATCCCTTTACTCCAGAAGCACCTGAAGGCTATAGCTTTTATGGTTTGAAAATCACTTTTTTCTAGTCCAGTACCCGTCTCTGCCTCATCCCCGAGAAGCCTCTCTCCCAGCCCTGGTGAGTGGCTCAGCAATGTCTCAGGGGCACAGCTGGGACCCCCAAACTAAGGGCTGTGCTTTTCTGCAGGGCTTGCCACAGCAGAGGTTCCCTGGGGGGCTTTTTCTACCTGGAAGGGATTAACCCATTGCTCTGCCTGACAGCCCCAAGGCTGCCCTGACCACAGGCAGCTTGGACTGTCTCCCAGGCTGGGTTTGGACTAACTCTGCTCTGGGCAAGTTCTGCTCTGTACAGAATAATCAAATACTTGTTGGAAATGGGAGAAGGAAAGGCAGCACTTGATGCTCTCTTCGTGTACTTCAGCTCTCCTTTGAAAGCAGAAAAGATGTGGTCTGAGGTCCCAGTTAGTCATGAAGTATTTGGTAGTCAGTACCCAAGAAGAGCTTGGGAGCAAGCTACCCAGAGGACCCTGCTATTCAGAAGCTTGAACGCGGTTTTCACAACCAAGGACACTCAACAACCTATCTCCAGAAAGGAAGAGCCTTCCTGAACGCTCAAGTCCAAGGGAGGAACAGGCTTTAGGCGTGTGGACGATTTGTTAGTGTTTGCTGTTGCCTATCTTCATCTTCTCACAGCAGAGAAGCTCCCTGGGCTCCAACTCAAGGCAAGTGCTTATATGCATGTGCTGTACAGGGAGTCTAACACAGACGTTGAGGATGCTACAAGGTGACTGGAAACAAGGCTGTGATCCCCAAGCACGCCTTTTGGCACCAGAAGTACTTCTGATAGCATTTTGAAACCTTGTCAATGTTATGTCCATTTTCACAGTTTTCCCAACTTCAGTAAATACTGGACAACATTTTTATATTTCATTTTTCCAGTCTATATGAGAAGGTGATAATTTCTAGACCCACATGACCATCAGTATGTATTGTTAGATTAATATTCATGCAATATGCATTCAACAAGGCAGTTATCTGAGCTCTGCAACATTACCATGCACAAAGCAATCATTTTTGAAAGAATAGAGGGCTTTTAACTTGAATCTCATTGAATCAAAATTACTTATCTACAAAAATGGATACTGTGTTTCAGAAAATGTAATTGCAATTGCAAAACTATTTACAAAAAATTAGAACGGGGTTTATTTTTCACAACGACTACATGACTTTAGCTTTTGTTTTGTGAATTGTTGGCAAACAATATAAAAGTTTTTCACCTCAATGTAATTCACTGCTAGAATTTCTTTGTCATATAATTTAAGCATATATTCTTGATTTATAGTTTGTTCAAGAGAAATTTACAGCAGCATTCAACATTCTTTGTTGAGCTGTATTGGTTAATATTGATTGATAGTGCATATCAGATGATAGTGTTCTGTTCCCTGATTAGATTACATTCTTATAGTAAGAGTTTTCCAATGCCAACTCTAATGCTTTTTAATTCCAAAATTACTTTTGATGAGAATTCTCTTGTAATCATCAAAAATGTCTCTTGTTTCACCTATCACTCTTGCTAGCTAATATATATCATAGACTATTCAAACAAGGAAAAAAAAGGGGAGCAAGCACATCTGAAACAAAGGCATGCTAATGGAATTTGCTGAATTTTTCACCTCTATTAAAAAAAAAAAAACAACGAACTTGTTCACATCATTCTACACACTCATAAGGTTTCAGAATTCTGGATTTAATAAGCCTCAAAAAAATCCCTATATGGAGATGAACAATTTCCTCTTTAACTCTATAATAAGGGAATTATTCACGAGCATAAAAAAAGTTCATATAAATCAGACCTAGCAGTTTTAACCCAAGAGGGCAGAGAGTCAGATGTGAAGAGTCCCTGTATCTTAAATGCCTGATCAAACCAAAACTAGGAGGGGGAGAGAATTCTGGCTCTGGTCTGGACAAAGCTGAAATCCCAGTGGACGTGCATGTTTGTGAAGTTTTAGTCCAACTTGGCAGCAATGGCATGAGCGAAACTGATGCAAGCGCAAGCTGATGCGAAGCAAAACACCTTGCAAAACAGTATTTTCAAAACGCCAATCCCTAAATCCCACAGAGATCACACCTGTGTCTCTTCCCTGTACACCTCCCCAACTTCAGAGGGAGAAAACCATCGATGTGCTATGTTCCTGTGCTAGGTTTTCTGAATTAAAGCCTTATATGGCCATCATAAACTTGATTCCAAAGGTGATTTAATAAGTAACCTGGTTTCCATGTTTGCCAGACTAGAAGGTAATTTCAAAGAAACGGCATCTTTACAAAGAGAGTGGAGATGATTTTGGCAAAATGTGGTCCCATCATGCAACCTAGTAACCTGATCATATTAAGTCCTGAGCAGCTCATCCCACCTCTGGAGCTGGGATGGAAACAGGGTCAGGTTTGATGAAGGCTGTGAAGCTGCAGAACAGCCCTGCAGAACCGCAGTATCTCCCCCTTTTTTACCCTCTGTGCAGAGTATTGCAATCCTCATTGCTACAGGCAGCAGTTGGTGCGCAGGACTGGACCAGACTGGCAGAGGGTAGCTTTGGTAGTGACAATCACCTGGAAAATCATCATTCAAGGACAATGGCATAGAATCCCTGTCACAGAAACACAATACCATTTCTCCTCAGGGCTGGACGTGAGCCTGCCTGAGTCCAGATGCTGGACTTTGTCAGCTAATGATGCTAGACTGAGTGTGGGGCGTGAAAAAAACCAAGTGCGGGAGGAAAGCAGCCTGTGAAAGGGCAGTCATTTGTTGGTCAATCAGGCAGCTGAGAAGAGGGAGATGAAAGACTGCTGGAGGTTACTGTGTAGGCAGATGTTTCACATGTTATTTGTACAGCTGAACCATTGATTTGCTGCTGCTGTTGGGTTTTTCCCCTAAATTAATGTTCCTTCCTCCTCCTGTTAAAATCGTTTTTGTTTCAAACACAGGCTCTTCGTTCGCAAAGGGGAAAGTGTAGTTTCTCAAGGGACACCAGAGAACATACTTGTTTTTCCCAGTGTCAGAATTTGGACATCAGGCTGAAGGCAACAGTTAACTTTTTTAAGCCAGCCCTACACCACTGCTGCATGGGTTACTCTTGTCAATCAGCCAGGGTCACCCTCCTAGAGGATAAACTTCTGCAGCAGATCCCTCCGAAAGGCCTGATGGGCTGTAGAAAAACTGCCAATATCCAAGGACGTCCATGTGCTGTGCTAGAAGCCATATGCTGTGGTTGTTTCCATGCAACAGTTCACTGCCCCTTTATAGCCCTTTGTGCTTAAGAAACCTGTTGGCATGGGCTTCCACTCTCAACCATCCTGAGCTTTCTGCCAAAGTTGTCCCTGTTCTTGACTCTAGACCCTGCCTTTTTGCCCATCTAGCAAACTTCTTAAACAGGTCCTGATTTTCAGGCATTTTCTTCTGCCTTGTATCTACCCTCTGGTCAAATTCTCTTAATATTCCTTAATGATGAGAAGTTCAGTTCTGTGAAGCTCCAAATATAAATATTACTAGTTAGGACTGTCCTTTGTTTGTTCATAATGAATGTAACCAGACCCTATAAGCCTTAGGCAATCAACAACTTGTAGTCTTAGAATTAATCTATTATTATCTGTTAGAATGAGTCTCCAAATAGATAGTTGTCAAGTGCAATCTCCTTTTGTGGAGAGAAAAAAAAAAAAAGGACAAAAAAAAGATTTAAATCTCTGAAACTCGTAATGTTTTACTACCAGCTGCATGAGATTTTCCAAACTTAATTTCCCTATAATAATGCAATTTTCACTCTACAGTGCAGACAGATGCTTTAGGAGTAATTCATCCTACTTTCTGGTTTGATTCAGTGTTTTGTAGCAGACATCATCTCTTCATTCCCCCTCACTCCCCCAGCATCCCTGCTGGAGTTTATCGTTTGCATGTTTTCACACTCCTCCAGCTACTGATCATTTTAAAGGGGGTAGTGCAGGGTGCCATCCCTCCCCCTCAGTCCTACCTACAAGAACTACACCCTGAGATTCGAAGATTTCACTCACATGAATCACCCTGTTAACGCTCTGCAATGACAGTTACATCAGACCTCCTCTCATCAAGGAGAATTTCCAAATCCTTTTGCACAATAACTATCCAGGTAGTACTAACGCATGAACTATTCAATTTCTTCCCTTGCCAGCCAGCTCCAGCACTGTTCAATACAAACGTGACTTCCTGAGACTGAACTACATTTTCCTTCCTAGTACCCTTCATCTTTCACGCCCTCCTAGTTGCTTCCCTGATTAGACTATCCCTTTCTCCTTTCTTGCTATATTTTCTTGTCCAAAGAGAAAGTAGCACTGCAGCCCTGAGGGATGATTGCTGCCGTGGGAGAGTAGCTCTCTAGCTGGCAGGGAAGAGTTGCCCATGTCCCCGCTTGCAGGTTTTGGGAGGTTACCCAACAGCAAAGTTTGTCCGTGCAGGGCAAAGCTAATAGCTGTGCTTTCCTGCTGAGGCTGAATGTTCTGCATAGCACACACGGTATGCTGGGCTACTCCGCTGAGAGAAAAGCTGTGAGAGTGCACTGTGGTTATTCGTATCCTCGGGAGAGGCTGCGCTCCCAGAGTTCAGACTCTTTCTTTTGTTAGGCAGCGCATGGGAAGAAAGGGAATGTCTCTCCGTCGGCTGCAGCAGCTCGTCCGTCGTGCCCCAGGACCTCGAGTCCTGCTCTGCCACTCCGGGCTGTCAGCAGCTCCCTCCGAGGCTGCTGACACCAGCTCTCTGCTCCACTTCCAGTCTTTGTAGTTTCTGCTCGGGAGCCCATGGGGGAATTAATGCCGTTCCTAATACAGCACTGCCCAGGGCTAAGCAGTCTCTTGCAACGTGATGCAAAATTATCAATTTGCAAATATACATTCAACTATGAACCGCTTGTGGTTAGAAGGGTCCCCTGAGAAAATGTGGAGTGTGGAATGCTGTACATCCTGCATAAGCAGGCAATGGGGGAGCTTGTAGGGAGCCTCAAGGCAGCTGGGTAGAGAGTGACCGGGGACTAATCATAAAAAGGGAAAGACGGTGGGACAGACTTGTGGGGAAGACCATGGGAGTCAGTCCACCAGCCCTCTTTGGGGAGAAAAGGGCTTTCCTTTCCTCCCCTCCTTGCCGCCTCTGCTGCTCCCTGCACAAAAGAGAGCAGAAAGGCTGCCTCCTCAGCAGAGGCACACCGAACCTGTGGCAATTAAATCTTCCAGTTGGCAGATCCCGAAGGGTGAGTGACATTTAGCCTGAGCAGCACAAGGAGAGCAAGAATAAACATGGCAGGTGACAACTCGGTGTCTCTATACACAGCCTCTGTGCTGCTGGGGTAAACAGGGTCTATTTGGCTTCCCTGGAATCTGAGTCCTTCTAAGATCCCCCCAAAATAGTGTTTTGGAGGTTCCTGGGTAGGCTATTGTGCCCTCAAAAAGGCAATTCTTCAAAGTGATACCCATGTCTGTTTCCTTGGCCACCTATATACTGGCTTTTAGTAGCTGGTACTCTATAGTTAGGGCATGACCAAGATACAGCTAGTGCCTGAGGGATATTACTCTTTGAGCTGCAGTGGTGGCAGCACAGACTCTCAGATTGAATTTGACACTTTGGATCCTCAATACGGTCTATTATATTCACAGAAACTTCCTTGAACTATTCAGTGGTATTGTAAAGTTTAGTTTAAAGGTTTATTTTAGACTCGCATTGAAAATATTTCAGCATGCAGGTGAGAGAAATTCAGAATTCATTCATTTTCCCTGTCCCGGCTGTAAGTCAGCTCTTCCACAGTGGGATTTTCAGAGCCTTATTATGTTTCCCTCCTCTCTTCTCTGTGGTCATTTGACTGAAGCAGCTCCCCAACTTCACATTTACATTTTTCACATCTTTAAATAGAGATCCATTTGCCTTTAATTGGCTTCACAGAAACACTGGAGTCTTCTGTGAATGTGCACAAGCAATGATATCTAGTAACCCCTCAGAAATCTCCAAGAGAAATGAGCAAAGAGGCCAATTTGGATAATCCAGACTGTGGATTTAAGGCCATGACAGAAGAACGCACTACAATTGGTGGTGTAGTAAATCCTCCAGCCTACCATCAAATTGTTTTCTATCCTGTGACAGCTTTAGTTTCTGACATTCTGGGTGACCAGAAGCTTGTTATTATGAAAAGAAGATATCTTCATTTGGTGCAGGTGTCGATACTTCTTGAAAGCTTCCCAGTGAAGTAAATGAAGGCCCTAGCCTTCTCTACAGGCACTTTTATTTATTCAGCTGTTGTTTTCAGTGTTCTCTGACTTGGAAGAGCTGAGAGGACTTCAGCAGTTAATGTCTCCTAAGATTTCTGAATGGCTGAAAGCACGGCTTTGTATCAAAGCGTCTGAGAGACTCCTGGGCTCCACTGCTTCCCGATGGAGGTGAAGCACAGGGGTCAAACAGGGACTCAACTTTATGCTTTATTTTTGCATCTGATAACAGTCTGGAGCTGTTGATCTGACGACTGACTTTGTAGCTGGTCACTCTCCCTTTCTTGGTATCAGATAATGGCCATAATAAAGACACTTCAGAGGACATGGTAATTAGCACCTATTCATCTTCCAGCAAAGCAACCTCTTATGACTTCTGCTTTGGATACCGAATTCTGCCCCACATCTTCATGAGATGCAGCAGCTCTCAGGATGGTCCACGTAAGCATTTGGATTTCAGATCACTTTCAGAAGTTAGCTGTTAACAAGCTACTCTCAGACTTAAGTGTGGAGCTGTTTGTTACTGCCCTGCTGCAGGACTAAAGCTTTAAATAACAACTATGCAACAAAACACACACATATCCTTGGGTATATGCAAAATAAATAAAAAAAATATCTGGCATTTTCATGGTAATAGGATATATGTGAGTACCAGTCCACAATAAGATGACTGCTGCTGGTTAAAGCATGCATTTTTCCCCATAATATTATCCTAGTGTTTGATAATTCATTTTAAGAGAAAAATATGTCAAGTGAATTTGGATATGTTGGAAATTTGCATTTGAGCACCATTCTACATAAAAGTCCTTCCAAAGCCCTTGAATATAAATGAATCTAAGTTATTTCCATAACACGTTGAACCATTATGCCAATGAATGAAAAGCTCCTCCTAATGCTGTCAATTTATGTTCCAGATTGTGTACCAGGAGAGTAATCATACTGCAAAAGTTTCCAAAGCAGGAATACTGACATACACAGTGTTGTATGTTAGCCTAGTTTAAAATGGATTTTACTTATTCTTGTGCTGATAAAACTGCACCTCGCTGTAAATATATCTGTGGCGATGGAGAATTTCTGTTAACCACTTTATGATCAGTCATATAAGATTCAAAAGAGAGACTCTGATTTTTCCCATCCAAAACAATAATCCTATCAGGCTTATCAGTAATTATTCTGAACATTTTCTTCAGAAATTACCTGTGACACCTGCAGTACGTTCTCACATATAAGGAGCAATAACATTGTCACTAGAAGCAACTTATTAATAGTGCTTCATGTAATGCAGAGTTATATTTATTACAATTTTGTGATACGCTGCTATCCATTAGTCTAAAACTAAAACAAGGAAAGCTATTTAAAACATATCTCTAGCCGAAATCATCTGTGTCCTAAATTATTAAATGCAGTTTTCTGAATAACAATGCTAAGTCCAAGCTTGCTTTATAGCCTCTGGGGCTATTCTGTCAGAAGTTCAGCTCTGCTAAATCAGCTTAGCCTACTTGTAGGTCCCAGGGATGAAGAAAATAGAGGGAACTTTAAGTATGCCAGCACAAGACCAGATATACTATCTTGTCCTGCAACCTCAGCTCTGCTGTACAGCTTAAGAAGCTGGGATTAGGACTTTGTGAGTGTTAGGAGACTTGGGGAAATGGCAACTTTCTAAACGTTTATTGATTAGTTCACTTTAACCTTCCTTCCTGCAGATTCTGTTTAAGTTCCCGATAAATTTCTTTTCTCCATTAAATTTGGTTCTCTGCTGAGACATCATTTCTCTTCGGAGATTTATTTCACTTATTTGACTCTCATTTACTTTGTTGTTCCTTCACTTTATTACACTGTTTTCCAGTTTTTTCTATTACCATTAAGTCTGCAAAGCCTAGCACTCCAAACCCATCTTCAAAGACTCATTCCTGAGGCAAATGAGAAGTCCTATCATCTGGAAAGTCATTCAACCAGGACACCGAGAGCCATTCCAAACCTACCACTTGAACAAGATGTGATAAACTCTTCCACCAAGTGGCTAAGGAAATGGTTACCTCCACTTGGGGGTCTGGAAGCATGGTGCAGGTTAAACATCTACCATCTACCCATTTTTCATAGTTACCATAATAGGTGAGGTTACTAACTCTTTAAATAATCACTGCTGGGAGCCCAAGAGCACTTCTTGGGCAAAGTGAGGAGGGTGACAAGTTAAGAGCTAATGAGTCGTGCATGGATTCTGCAACAGAACTTTCCCATACCAGTTTTGGAGGCAGCTGCCCATCAGCCAAAAGGCCAATTCTTGTTTCTCACTTCTGGATGTAGGGTCAGCTGTCTCAGCAGTGCTGCCCTCAGCTTTTGACCATGATTCCCCTCTTCACTGCAAGACTGCAAGTGGGAGTCTCTGTTCATCTCTCCCATCGCCATTCTCCAGTTCCTGCCTGACCAGGAAGATGCCCATCCCCAAATCTCTCCTCTTTTCCCTTTAGGACAACACCAAGGAATCAAGACTACAACCAGCCTGTCTTCCCAAAAGGGAGATGAGGAAACTCAGTTCTGCTGTCACAATAAAGCCTCCAGTAGTCAGTATTTCACCAAGAAGTGTCTTCTCCTTCAGTCTCAACAATCTTGTTACTTATCTTTGTGCACATAAATCTTTTGGCATAAATCTATTTGTATGGAAACTATCTTCTGTGGGCCAGATGGCCTTTGTGTGTATTTTAGCACTACTGCCAACAATCTGGGGAACTGGACAGAAATGAAACTCCTTTTCACAAGTCCTATCAGTGCATTTTAATGATGTAAGGCTTCTAAAAAACATCTACGATCAGACAGAACAAGGTTGGTTGGAGTTCTCCGAAACAAAAAAGAGCATATTCATGAAGAGGAGGAAGGTACATGACACCCAGACTGTGCACCATCTATCATTGCTTCTGATAGTGCATGCTTTTAGAAAGGAAATTGAAAATGGGCTTACTTTTGCATAAAGATTTTTCAGCCAGTGTCATACATTAGTCCCCAGGCTAGATCATCACAAAAAAAAAAAAAAACAAAACAACCCAAAGCTATCAAGTGTTATAAATGTCTTAAGTCAGGATAAAAAAATCTTGGAAAATATTTGGTTTTCCTAAACTTTAATATGTCTGAAAGGGGCAGGTAGCAATTCTGATGGATGCAGAAAAAATGCTGAAATTGGAGAACAAAAGTGAATTCAAGCCCTGACTACCTGAAAAAAAAAACCAAAACAACCCTACGGTACCCCAGGGTCTGATTTGTTAAAACCATTTCAGTGTAATGCTAAATTATCAAGATTTTTAAAAGGCAATACAAATAAGATAAGATCAAGAATAACAGGAAGAATATATTTGTTTAGGATATTAATGTAGACATTTCCGGCAATTCAGCAATTTGTGAGCAACAAAATGGGTCCCATTTGCATTGAGCTTCTGACCTGCAATATAGCTATAAAGATACCTTTGAGATTTGTCTGTTCTCCTGGAGCTAATCTGCTGGCTTGATTCCTGAATTTTGTTGAGGAACATGATATGTATTGCATGATAAACACCACACAGAGGGTTTCCTGAGAAAGTTCTATCTCAAAAATAAAAAAGTGACATTTTAAATGCCAAGGATTATCAACAGGTGGAAAATAATAAGTTAAGATATCACTCTGTTGGGATTTCTTCAATGCCTTTAATCCAGCAATGAAAATTCAGGACAGATGTGTATGGTTGGGTAAAAAAGGAGAAGCCTGATTCTTTAGCAAAAAAATCTATATGAATCATTTCCACATGCCATTCTTCTTGAAGAATGTTTAATATCCATTTAATTGATGTGCACAGAAATCCTAAAGTATCGGGGGGGGGGGGGGGGGTGTCTTATTTCTAACCTGATTGGAATTGGATTTACTAGGAATGCTGTGAGAGAGCTTGTACTCAGGAGATCTGTGGACTGATGTCTTAACTGAAGAGGTCCAGAGAAGAGAATTAGAATTAGCCATAGACCTTCTGAACACCCGGCCAAATCAACCTTCAAAGCTTTGGAGATTTGTCTATTCCTATTTAAATATGACAAGACCTGCAATGGCAAGACATTTCACACCAAGCATTCTTAAGTCTGTCCAGTGTGGAGAAGCCCTCAGACCCCTGCACTTCACCCATTCTTAGTCTGGACTAAAGGACTTCAGACTGCAGGGCGACTGCCTGGTTCCACCAAAACTGGTGGCAAAGCTCTCACTGACTTCTGTGGAGCCAGAATTTCACACTAGGGATCTCTATCACCATTTATGCACAGCATGCTGCTGCTTACTTACATTTACACACATGCACACATGCACGCACACATGACTGCGCTGACTTTGTACAAAGCCATACTATGGATTGGAACATTACTGGCCAGAGAGAAAAATCCTTGGTTTTCTAAGGCAGCAAATTTCCTGAAGTCCAGCAAAAACAAAATATTGGCAACCTGAAACTGTTGCTTTTGATTTGCATTTCAGCCAAAGCTAGGAGGAGCTGCCTTGTTTCCTGGTGAGCTTTTAAAATAGGAAGCTTGAAGGGCAACAGTATGTCTGTGTAAGAACCCAGGGCAGCGCTCGTCACAGTACGATGGGAGTCCTTCTGCCCCGCGACAATTTCCCGCATCAGTCAGTGCTCTGACTTCAGAGATCAGCCCCATTAGCATGCATAGCACCTGTACAAGTTTTATTTGTAGAAGTAATGTAGAAGCAGAAAATGCATAGGTTCTCTGCTTGGGGAAAGAAGAGGGTGTGCTGTTCAATGCATTCAAATTAGACTGCCTTGATGGACAGAAGTCCTACTTGTGTGATAAAAGGCAGGGCATTTATCAATGTTCTCTTTCCTATTGCTATTCAATCCTTTATGAAACTCAGCCTAAAAACATCTGCTGAAACTTTCTTCCTCTTATAGTTTACCTGTTTTAAATAAAAAGGACTTTGGATGGAGCTAAACCATTTTCTTCTTTCACTGTTAATACTGACTTTGCTTTCCAATTGCTGAAATCTGTCTGCAGCTCAGTGCTTTCCTTTCTGAACATGTAGTTCCAAGACCTCCTTTTTTAACCAAAGAAGATTCACCTGGGGACTGTCTCCTAGGAGATTTAGATGAAGATTTAAGCAGAACATCACATTTTAATCAGATTTGTGCATTTCGCATACAAATAAATTGTCATGTGACAATGAAGGTCTTTCTATTAATAAGAAAATGCATTAATGTTAAAATGGAAAATACTAGCACAGGAGGCTGACAGACATTTAGATCTTATTAAAAATTAAAGCAATCAACAAGTTCACAGTTATTCCAGAGTGGGAATCTGATTTATATAGAGTTTTGATCTAATGCGGTACCACTAACATCATTATCTGCAAAATAAGCCTATGAGTAGTATTTATGTTATGAAACAGTGCTATATGCAACACTTTGGCCAGGTAAATACAAAATAAACTAATTGAACTAAACCTAAAATTCCTGGTTATTTAGTGATTTTATTGCATTTACTGGGGTTTATTTCATTTTCCATTTGACAAAAATTTCTGTTAGTTAAGTACAAAGACCCTGCTGATGGAAAAAATATTAAAATAGCATATATTTGTGAAAACCATTTTAAAAGACTCTAGAGTTTTTGTTAGTATGAGGGTAATGAAGTTGCTGTTATAGCTTTTTTACCTGTTTTTTTAATGATCTGTTCGTGGCTACAGTTGGATTAAAAGGGGATTTTGCTTTGAATTGCCTGTTTTCCCTCTGCAAAATTGGCTCCCTATGCCTCCTGCAGTTTGAAACAAACCCCCTTCTGAACAGGAATTCCAAATCTTCCAAATCACATTAGGAAGGAAGAACTTGGTATCAAAAGGCCAAGCTGCCACTATTTCTTCCTGATGACTCTCATTTAACAGCCATTAAAATGCAAATAGAACTATGATTTTCAGATCACAAAATTAACATTAACAGCTGGAATGATTGATTAAAGGTCATGGCAACTGTATAACTTAATTTCTTATATAATTGTGTTCAGTTTTCTGCAGATTGTTTGGATTTGTGAATTAATTTTAGCTGTTGCTGAACACTGACAGGTGCATTTAGTGGTGTCCCATTTTTGTTAATATCTTCCTGTGTGAATGATTCTCTTCTTTCCGGGAACCAGAAGAGTACCCAGAGGGGACACTCCAGAATTACTATCTTCAACTAACAGGTTTTGCAGCTTATTAGCGGATCTCTCAGAAGTTTTTTATTGACCCAGACAAGACCAAAATGACAATTCATGTGTAGCTAACAAGTTACTCCTCCAGGAGCTTTCTCATGCATGTGTTTACAGAACAGAATAAAAATGGCACGAAGGTCCCAAGAGGCTTTGAGTTAACAGCTCAGATCCTATCTGAGCAGACCATCTTAGATCTGGCTTGCTTTAATGGATGAAATAAGCCACAGGTAGACCAACTTTCATATTACTTTTGAGTCAAGATATCGATAGGATGAGAAAGGAAAGATTTCAAGCAGTACCTGCCTGTACTGTTCCTTAGATGTGCAAAAATGAAACTCAGCTGTAATTCTTATTCTACAGCAAAAGTCGAAGTCATTTTTCAAAAGCTCTCAGAGCAAGATCTGCAAATACTCACCACCCACAAATGCAGCCAGCATTTCAGAAGAATTCAGCCCAAGAGTTTGAGCTTTTTTAAAGTCTACCTGCTTATTTCAGTGCTCAACTTGGAAGCACATCTAAAAACCAGGTCCCAGTGACAGGCGCTAAGTGTTTCCGAAAATATGACCCTAGTGAACATGACTTGAGGCCAGAGAGAGTCTAAGCTAGCATAACTTGTACCTGATCTCGCTCCCATGTCCCAGCAAGAACATGACATCAGCTTCTGCACCTCTCCCCAGCGAGAGCTCCGTTCACCGTCTTTGGTTCCTCTGTCCCCCGCCTGCTAAGAGGTGCAGTTGTTGTGTCTGTTGGGAGCCACATGGAATTACCGAAATATTTCAGCACTTGAAAAGATGGGGAGAGTGGGTCAGTCTGAAATCAGGGCGAGACAAAGTGCTGCGGAGATAAAACATGGAATTTTATTTTTTATTTCCTTTGGTACCACTGCAGACAGACCTCTTTCAGGACCATTGAGACATTCTCACCTGACAAACTCTTTGTTTTTGGAAAAACGCAAGGCAGCGCTGATGCTCCTGCTCCCTTCCGGGGGCAATGAGTAGCTTCTGAGGCTCCTGCTCTTGCTATTGAAGTTTGTTATAGAGTATTGGAGAAGGTTTATAGAGCACAGGGGAGGCAAAGAGCCCAAGGCTGCGTGTGCCCGCAGGTGACTTCTGATCCCATCCTGGGCTTTTGAGTCCTGTATTATCCTGACAAACTCCCTCTCACACCCTGTCCCTTCAGAAGGAGAAAAAGCAGATCTAGAACACGTGCATCAGGGCAGGGAGTGTTGTAACAGCAGTAAGCTAAGCAATCCCCTACATGGGGGAAGATGCTGGATAGTTTTTATTTTTGTAGGCTTCCGCAGCCCTTCAAGTATGAAGGTTTAGCTGTAAAGACCCAAGCCGCTTCAGCAATGCCCAAAGGTCTAATTGTTAAAATCAGGAAACAGAGAGCCCAAAATTACCCTGTTTGGGCAAATGAGAGCAAACAGGAATTAGAACGGTTAGTTTTCCACAGGCAGACAAAAGGACTGAAATGAAATTAGCCTTTAAAGTTTTGTCACAGATGGCAGGATAATGAGTCCTTTTCTGTTTAAATGAACTGAGTGTTCTCACAGCAAAAGTCTCATCTCAAAGCCACATCCCTGCTCTCGTAGTCATTATTCTCTGCTACCCACCTTCTGAGATGGCTCATACCGGAGGGAGAACAGAGTATCTTGACACATATGAGAAGAGGATTTTACCTTGTGGGTTTACAACTAGCACTTCTAAAAACCTGAACTTTTGCCCTTGAAATTCTTTGTTTGTCAGTCAAATACAGATTGCATGAGGAGCATGACAAAAGCAGTCCCATAGCCATTGTCCACATAGCATTATCCCAGTACAGAAGGACTATCTCTAGTGAGGAGAAGGTAATTATTTTTAGGCTCACTAAGTCTTGATTTCTATAGTAAAATTGCCAAAGGGGGGCATCAATATAGGTTATAATGGACTTGACTGTTCCTGCATCCCATCTTTTACGTATGCTATTCAACAGCTGTCAGGTGGGATCCTTCTGGGTTATACAACATTATCATGGATAAACCAGCCTCTCTTCATGTGAAATTCAAATAAATCAGTTTTATTTTTCAGGAGTTCATTAACATACAGAGAATTAAATGTTATCAGCATACATACTTTCCATTATGTAGCTGTTAGAGAATGTTAGTAAAGTACCACAGTGGCTTTAGTTCACATTGGTCTAGCTTCATAGACCTATCTCACATTATACCTTTTTTTAATATACAAAAATTGTATTTTTAAAATTAAAATTTTAATTAAATTTATCTGTATAAAAATAGCTTTGAATTTTTACAGAACTGCAGTTAGTGGACAAAAGAACATGTACTTTTGCCTGCATGCAAATACTTGGCAAAAATACACTTGTGAAAAATGCACTTCCTGGCCCCAAAATATTTTGTGTGTAGCTAACAAAAGACAGTGAGAGCACCTAAAAACATGCCTGAAAAGAGATGGTTC
Organism: Astur gentilis; assembly: GCF_929443795.1. Lineage (NCBI taxonomy): Eukaryota > Metazoa > Chordata > Aves > Accipitriformes > Accipitridae > Astur > Astur gentilis. The sequence goes on from NC_064913.1 coordinate 14,675,729, forward strand.
AGGAACACAGAAAATCTTAAAGAAAACTGTCATTTCAGGATATGAGATCAGTACTGGTTAACACAGAGTTTTCTCTAAGTGCAGAGCAATGTTTTGCCCAATATTGGTAGGATTGTAAAACACAGTTTTAAGAATCCTCCCAATTCAATGAAAATGTCCTTTTGGCTTCGTCTGTCTAAGCAAATGATTCCTCATCTGCAAAAATGTTAAGGCTAAAATTTTGCAAGAAGGTGCAGTTATTTTTGTGTGTGTATATATATGTATATATATATATATATATATATTTGAACAACAGGAAGGATTAATTAGCTATTAGCAGAGCACTCTTGTCGAGCCAGAAATATGGATGATTCAGACTCATAAAGGGAAGTTTTTAATTTCCTAATATGAAATCCAATAACCTTTTGATATGCATGTTGACGATGGTCCTTTTTCTTCAGTCACAATTTTGCTAAGTTGCATTAGTACTGAGCCCTTGGCAAAAATGTTTCCTTCATTATGTAAGTGATAAGTAGTCATATTATTATTCATTGAGATTCCCTGAATGGTTTTATTTTTGCAAGCACCTGCTTGCTTTGAAATATGCTTCCCCCTTTGTTTTGCCAATATATTCAGTACCTGTGGGTTTTCTGTGTATGTGGGGCAAAGTTTTCATATGGCAGGCATTTGGGCAGTTTGGATGTTTTATTGCTTTTCTTCGGTACTCTTACATATTTCACCTATACTCCTGCAATATCTCTCTTTCTAATTGAATCTGTAAGTCAGAAGTCTAAGTGCACTTATGGTACACTTTATACCTATCATCATCTTGCTGCTACTTGCTTTCAATTAAGATAAAAAGCCCGTATCTTTGTGTTGTTGGTATTGGTTCATATTTCTGGAATTGTTCATATTTTCATTTAAGGTTTTGACACTCTTCTGAAACACGAACTGAAGCCTCACAGCCATTCCAGAAAGAAATGAAGGCTATAGAGTAGAAAAAACTTGCCCAAATTTACAGACAAAGTGAGGATCAGACTTGAGATTAGATGCCCTGGTTTCAATCCCACCCCACTGAAGCTTGCAGATGATCTGCCATTGATTTCCTTTGGCTTTTGACCAGGCTCTGTATCGTCTGTCTCTTCTCACTCTGATTTCATAACAGTTCATTACTGTAATCTTGCTAGGGGTTATGAACTTCACTCTTTTCTAACATGGCAGTTAGTGCATGCCTGCGTTATGAGAGTCTTCAACTACTAGGTTAAAAAAAGAGAAAGAAAAAAAGAAAAGAAAAAAAAAGAATTTAAACGGATCCTTGCATGGATGGAAACAACTCTGGCTTAAATGGAGGGTACTGCAACCACATCAGGTTATGTAGGAGCCTGCATTTTGCTAGCCAATGCTAGCAAAGCCTCTTGAAGCTTTCTTTGACTTTGCTGGTAATTCTGAGGCTGATCCTGCCTCTGAGTGCCAAACTATTCTTGCAATTAGAGAAGATACAGACATTTTTTTCCCTTGTTATTATTTGACTATGGATTTCTTGAATGTATGCATTATTTCAAACACTATATTGAATACTTCCTCAAAGATAATTCCGTCTGCAGTTTATGCTTAAGTAATCCATAGAAGGGATTCACTGTTTGAAATATCATGTTCTAACACTTTGGATTGAGCATATAGTTTTCCTGACATTTTTTAATGCCGTGATTACATATTAAAACTTTTAGACTAGTATTTCTACTTTAAAAGCTCACTTTTTTTAAATCCAGTATTTTTTCTTACTTATGAATTTATTATTCAGTTTATGAACATTGACTTACAATATGAGCTTTCAATAAATAATCTTGCCAGAAAGTTCAGTGACTGAAGCTTCAGTTTTGAATGATTATTCTGGCTGGAAGGCTTTAAACAGAGTCTAAAGAGTTGAATAGTGAGGTTGTTAATATACACAGAAAAGTTTTAGGGATATTTACCCAACCCTCTTACCTATATAAAGTACCGAACCCATTATTAGAGGTGATAGATTTCCATGCTGGCTCTAAGAGAGAGGACTTTTTTTGCAGCAGCAGATCCCTCTGCAGAATGAATTATAGAAGTGTATCAGAAATATAACCAAACTTTCTGACATCACAGAAATGTAATCAGTGTGATTTGATTCCTCTCTTCTGTCTAAAACAAAACACTTGTAGAAGTTAGAGAAACTAAAAGCTTTATGCAGCCCTATCTTGGGGAATATATAGTAGTAACATTAAATCAATTTTTTCATAGTGGTTCTTACAATTGGAAGAAGAGTGTATTTTTGTGTGAAAGAGACAGCAGACAGGGAGAAAAGAGGGAAATTCTGCAAACATTTGTTCCAAAGCCAGTAAACCCCCTGTGTTTTATGCTTATATTGTAATTTCTTTGAAGTTCAGACTATCACTTAGTTGTATGCTTTCCCTATATTTTGAACACTGAAAGAATATTAAGTAATACTGTCATACAACCAGTTATTATTAACAATAATAACAAGCAAACCCAAATTTGATTCATATGATTTGCCAATCTGACATCTTTGCTGTCAGTAAATATTCATGCAGTCAAGCTTCACTTCCACTGATGTTCAAAACATTGATTTTCACCTTTGAATTCTGAGATATTCAGAAAACAAACAAAAAAACCCCACATTTAAGTTTGTTATAATTTTCATTGACATGGTTGATTGCCTAAGTCACTCAATTAGAGAACAGAAACAATGCATGCGACTTACATAATTAACACCAGGCTGGAACATAGTAAATGTTTGCGACACCTCTTTATGAGCTAGTCCAACGCAGAAAAGATTTTGGGAGGAAATTCTTAACTAATAAAAACATATGAAAAGTAGACACCACTCCCTTTTGTTCACTGATCTTTGGATTAACAGAAATCCTGGTAGAGCTAGCCATGAAGTAGTCAATCACTCTTCTAATTTGCTTCAAATTTTTAAAACAACAGGGTTTCTCCATGTTGCTTAATAAAGACTGAGCTCCCAAAGGACCCTGTGTCTCAACCTTGCAATTGGCAGGGGCTAGGAGCCACTAAAGCTGTTTGAAAAGAGGCAGCTGCTGGCATCACATAACCTGCCATGACCAGCTGGTCCCATTATGCAAACAAGAGTGTCCCTTGGCAAAGCAATCCAACAGGCTCCAGAGTGTATGGCTGTAGTTCAGTTGGTAGCTTTGAATGATAAAAAAAAGTTGCTGAAAGGAAAAGGTGCTGTGTATAAGTAGTTTTCACCTATCCTCTCTCCAGTGTTGGTGGGTGAATGTTGCTCCAACCTTTTGCTGGAAGAGAGAGCTATTAATTACAGGCATCAAAGGGTTGTCCTGCAAGGCCAGCATGGACCACATGCTGGTCTGAGGAGTGAACTGGCTTTGGAGTGCCTTAGCTGTGACTATAGTCACAGTGATCTGTTAATTTTCTCATGAGAAATACCTTAAACCCATTTTTCTCTCCTGTGAGGCTCTTACAGAACTGCTAACAAGAAGTGCAAATGTGTGATGATCAACCTTCCCCAGACCCACCAAACTCCAAACAAGCTGATTAGGGGGGCAATAAGACACCCACTGTTCTCCCTTCTGAGTTTCCAGCATACAAATTAAGCAAGTAATGGTGGCAATAAACAGTGTAGTTTGAATGAAAAACCTCAGAAATATAGGAAAAGTAAAAGCAAGATGTAGTAGACGTCTGGACTCACTGAACAAGGTTGTCTTTTTCCTGCCTAGAATAACCTCATTTTTTCAATGGTGTTTTTAAATGATATTTCTCTAACAATCCCATAACTCCACTAGTACAATTACCAGAGCTGCCCTAGAGAGTTATCCGGGCAATCCCCAGTGGCTTCAACAGACCTGTTGGCAAATCCATCATCAGCATAATTTCGTACAAAATGATTGAACTGCTATCAAGAACCAAGATGCAAATTCCTTACACAGAGTAGGACTAATCAATAGAAGCTTCTGCCTCTTGATGCTTTGCCTGAGACCACTCCTCACACAGGCTAATGTTGGTAATGCAAAAGAAAACTTATTCTAGCATTTCAATGTTATCAACATGCATTTTTACCTCTCACTGTCCTGATCAGTGAAGGCATTTTCTTTGTTTATGCAGCACGACAGGCATATGGCACCTCACAGAAAATAAAAATAGAATCAAAAGATCAAGATTCCTGCTGATGGAGCATTCAGGAGCCACTGGACCACTATCCTCTGGCTCTCCCAGGGCATCAGTTCAAATTCTGTTGCTACTTAAGCATGCAAAACCAGGCTTTGATTGTGTACACTGAGTATATCTAACATTAGGTTCTCCAAAGAGCGTATCCTCTTCAGTTTAAGAAAAAAAAAATACTGACTATTCTGTTATGAAAATAACTAGGCATATTATAGCAAATACATTTCTTGGACATGGTATAGTAATTTTCCCTTCTTTCATACGAGAAATAGTTCCTCAGATCCAAAATAAAGCCTTCCTAAATATATGAACCTCTTTGCTTGTTGTTTCTTCTCTTATCATCCTATCATCATAGAGACTTCATAAGTCATAATGCAACAGATGAAGTTCCCTGTAGCTCCATACTGAAAGATGTTTTTCATTTTCACAACATTTTTTTAGATTCTGAAAATGCTGAAGCTGGTGATTTTAAACGTCCTACTTACTTTCAAAGTTGCTGAGGCTGCAGAATCAATCTCTGCAATGGTTACCTTCTTCAAGTCTCTCTCATATATCAGTAAAACAGGTATACAGTCTTCTCTTTCTTATGTTGAGTCTGGAATTAAGGTGGATATTAGGCTTGTTTTATAGATTTACAGCCAAAGGTTTTTTCAAGATGTTGTCAAACAGAGCTAAGAAACAGTACAATTCCACTGGGTGCTTAAGAGAAGCCATTTATTGGATTAAAATTTAAGGGATTGTTTTAAAAATTATGAACTTCTAAGTGGTATCACAGCTAGAGATTATGCCACTGCTGGAGATATACTATAGCAAAGTAAGATAGCAACCAGAAATCTTGTCTATTCTGAAAACTGGATGTGAATCCAAAATGTCAGGTATAAGCAGAAAAGCGCAATGAGAGAGAGGACACAATCATTTAGCATTTGATTCTCTGACACTTTAGAGAGAAACAGCTTGAGCCACCTTCTCTTTACAAACCTGACAGAAGTTCTCTGCCAAAAAAACATTTCTGTAGGTCCATTTTGCAAAATTGCTTGTGGACTAAAATAATGAAAGCAGGAAACAGCAAAATAAAGCAGGAGAGTTGGAGACTGTTGCAAGGACGTGAAAGTAAATGGATGAAAACATTTTGCTAGGAAATGAAGGTGCATAAAACAGCTGTGAAGGCTTTTGTTTTCTACTTAAACACACAGTTGCTGCTGACAAAATAACCAAGTCCAAAAACATTCCCTTTCAGGCTTCAAGACATTTGGTCTTTGGCTTACAAATCCCTAAAACATCCTCTCCATTTTAAAGGTTTTCTGAGGAATCCTTCCCTTTTTTTCTTTCCCATAGGGAAAAACAAGCTTCTGCCAAGGCATAAAATACTTAATGTTTCCCACATTTAATCTGCAGTGCAACTAAGAAAACAAAAAGCCAGCTTCCTTGTGAACACTTTCAAGCTTCCAGCTCTCTGCCTCCCGCTCTTGGTGCAGGACTGACCTCATGGGATTTCCTGGGAAATCTGCTTCTGACCGCAGTGGGCACAAGGTTTCACATTCCACCTCTTTTGCTCCTCTGTTCACAAGGATTTTTGTCCTCCCCATCTCCTTGCAAGGTGGTCTTCTTGTTCCTCTCCCAGCTGTCACAAGGCAGGGAAAGGACATGTATTTCTGACATGTACTCATTGCTCACAACCTCCCTTTCTGGTCAAAGAGAAGAAAAGCTGCAGAAACACTTGACACCAAGTGGTGGATGGGACAGAGTGCCTTGTGGTGGGTGGCATCAGGCATAGGATGAAGGTGTGGGACAGGCCAGGGGGCCAGAGGACAAGCCACTGCTGCCCAGCTTTGAAGGACCATAGGTCTAGAGTCCTGCTGACACTTTCCAGCCCTTTCTCAGCCTCAAAGCAAGGGGGCTGGTCTGGCATTTGCTAGTGACAGTTCCCTTCAGTCGGGTCTTCCATTAAAAGGTCTTTGTAGAAGACACAAGCGTTGACATCCCTGACACCCAGAGGTGTCACACTTTGAAGAAAGAAGCACCATTTTCCTAAAGCGGCCTGGAGGGCAAACACCGGTCCTGCATTAAAGAGGATAACTGCCTTCTAATCTCAATCTTTGTGCAGAGCTGACAAGCCAGCAGCTCATGAAGCAAAGGAAGACATTTGTCTAAAAGGTCAATCATTCCCTGATTATCACATTTCTTGAAGCTTTGCTCAAAGCCTCAGGCATGGAGTAGCTGTCAAGTCCTGGAACAGTTGAGTCTCCATCCTGGCAGTCCTTCTGTCCACCCAGCTCTACAAGCACACAGCACTAAACAGTATCCTAGATCGCATGTGTCCTCCCATGCAGTCTTGTTCTTCCTTCTCCTTTTCCCATTATTTGATGAGCCCTTGGATTTGACAACTATCATCCCTAAACACATGTCACTGAACACAAAATTACAAATCTGATGTGGAGAAAGTATCCGGATATTGTCATATTCAATAGGAAATAAAAGCAATCTCTCAAGTCACTTTGATGTCATTAAAATTGGCAAAAATGTTAATAATGACAATTTATATGATTATTTCACTGCACTTTCAAATCTGTCTATCTCCCTCACATCTAGTCAACTTCATAGCACAATAAATGTTACCACACTGAAAAATTCCAGTCTCATTTTACATACTGTTTCACAGTGTCTCTGGACTACTTCTGTGTTTGGCAATGATGTACTACAGAAGGTTTTCTTCTAAGGAACTCTGACTACTGCCTCTGAATACTTATACTGGGACATTAATTTCCCAAAGTTGTTTTAATTTTTGTAATTCCATAGGAAATACAGTGCTCGTATCCAGAAGCTTATCATAAGTGAACAGAACTGTTTTCCAGATATGTTATTTTAAGTGCCTTCCTTCTTTCTGTCCTAAAGTCACCCCCAAGTTTTACTTGTGGAAGTATTGTTCTTCATTGTTCTCTGTGTTTCCTTAATTTCATTTTCTTGCTGAAAGCTGTTTATGTGCTTCTGCAGGGAGGGTATTTTAGAAATTTATTTCCTGATGACAGGAGAAAATTACTCGTTTGTTTGCCTTACCACAAGGAGTGGAGAAAATCTTGCACTTTTTATTCAGGAAAAGCCCTGATGACTTCAATAAGAGGTTTGCTAAAATGTAAAATTGAAGGTACCGTATTTTGGAAGTCTGCCTAATCTGAGCCCACCACAACGTACTGAAAGAACTCCAGTGTTGACATATAAGCTTGACACTGAAGACTTAAATCTGTATGATTAGCTTCAAGCATATGCATAGTTAATTCAGGAACTATTCAATACTTGAAGGGATACACCGGGACAACTCTTGTTGTGATTTGTACCCACATGTGTCAATATGCAGTCTGTCCTGATTTAAGGTCCCAAAATAAGATATCCAGAGAGGCAAACTTTGATGTTTTTGAAAAAGAAAAAAAGTTACTTAAATCTTTTGTTATTTCAGTAGCACAGAGTATGCCCTTGTCCCTGCCAAAGGGGTCCTATCTGATTTTGGGCAGGGCATTTAGACTAAAATGTTAATAGGTGATCACTATTTGCCTCTTCCACATATATAGAATGTGTAATATGAATTCCTGGGGCCAGATCTTCATGCACAGCTGCAGCTGTATATTAGACCTATAGCTTGAACTCTCTCATTTCAATAAAATCATACACTTAAAAAAGTAAAGTCCTGGGTATTTTGAGTAGGTTATGCAAACGGCTTTTGAGTGCTGTTGAGACTTACCGTTTCTGTATGACTGACCAACTGCATCAGCCAAGAACCTGAGCTCCTAGGCCAACAACAGATGCTTGTTAACAAAAACTCTTTTATGATATACCCTGTAAAACATATTTGGGTAAAGTGTTCAGGGTTTTAACAATCTGCTTTAATTGTGTGAACACTTATAATTATTTTTAAAATATTTCCCTTTTTAAATAATTGACTTAAATATATGCAAACTGATGAAAGTCCTGTCAAAACAAATATTCACACTCAGCTTACTAACACCTGAAGCAATAGTTCCTTAGAGAAATGGTGACCTTATTAATGAATTTCAGTGACGCAAATGGTATCACTATGCTACTGCTAGGACTAGGTTACATCATTTTCTCAGCAAGGTCTAGGCAATGTAAGTCTAATTTATTTTCTGCCTTACTGCCTGGCCGTACCTCAGTTTTGTGTCACAACAGTTTATGTACTTTTGTGGCATATCATTGTTCACGATCAAAAAAGGTGGAAGTGCCAAGTTTGAAACAGCTTGATCAAATACAGATTCACCTCTGAATTTAGCTCTACACAGCAGCAAAGAAAAAGAAGTGATGTACTTCCCAGACACAAGCTTGTGTACAGCGTGAGAGTGCCTGCCAGTATCAGAGAAGTAAAATGTAAGAGCACTTTAATTCTCTAAGAGAGCCATTACAAAGTTAGGGAACACATTGTAAGACTAAACTGAGAACGCTTGAAAGTGGAAATGATCTTCAGATGTAGTTCTAACCTTAGCTCTCTTCCACAGCAATACCAGGCTTTCAGTCCTCCTCTCTGTGTACCTTTTTATCTGTTACACAAAATCTGCTAGGAGCATTCTCTATGATCTTTAGAAGTAAAGCAGAGGATTCAAAGGCTGTTCCAATATAGGAATGAGATTGGATTTTTCCCATATAGAGCAATTCCGAATTCTCTGAGGGCAGGTATGAAAATCTTGTTGCTCAAAACCAGTGGCAGAGTAGAAAGTGTATCCATTCCTTGATGACTGCAGCATCAAGAAATATCTCAAGAGACAATCTTCCTCCAAAGGAGTCGGTCTCCTCAGAATGAGTAAACACCATATTAAATTGGCCCAGACAGGAATGAATGTACTGTAAACATGATTCCCACAATTACTGCTGAAACCTGCACTGAAACAAGAAGCAAAGATTTGTGAATAATTTCCTTTGAACAGTGATTTTCTGTTTTCTTGCCTGGCATATGGCATACCTGTCAGGTATGTGCTGGTCAGCAATAGATAAAAAGAGCTGGTGTATAGAGAGAAAGGAGGCTTTTGTAACATGGTAAGTGAAGCAAAGTAAATAATATCAGAAGTGATTTTTGCATTTCTAATGATGAGGATTCTTCAACTTTCTTATTTCATTTTGTCTCCTAAAGTGTTACTTTTTTCTTTATAAAAGGGGGGGGGGGGGGGGGGGGGGGAGTGGATTGATATGCCATCTTAGTTCTCTAAGCATTCAGCATTTTCTTTTTGAGCTATGTTGGTCAGCTGTAATTTGCCAGCCAAGTCACCCAATTTGTGCTATGCTTGTTTCCTAGCTGAATCCAGGTGTGAGTGCTCCCAGCATGAATACTGACAGATTAGTGTAAAAAATTGCTTCCTGAGAATACCTGCACCTGTCACTGTGTTACTTGTCACTAGGTTTTCATTTTCTGAAAATGTTCAGAAATGTTAGGTGAATTTCCACTGCAGCCAAACATCAGGAAAGAAGACTGAATTCAGCTGGAGGAACTTCACTTCCCATTCTAGCCCGTGAGCCTTTCAGCCCCAGCACATGATGTCCTTGGGGTCTTGAATTTCATAGGAAGTTTCACAGAGGAGACACTGCAAAGTGTGGCAAAACAAGTTAAAACACATTTGAACACCTGCGCGTCCATAGGCCTGAACCAAATGGATAACTTGCCTAACTTATCTGAAATGTGAACAAAACATCTCTCTTTGCTACTCATTGTGGGCCCAATATGTGAAAGAGGAATGGTCTTTACTGAGAATTTCAGAGGTGAGGCCAAGATTGAGTTTATAATGGAAAACAAGTTTTGACCTTAGCTATGCAGAGCCAGTAGCCTCTCCATAATACAACTGTCAGTTCAATTTTTGTCAGTGATATAAACATGGAATTGAAATAAGTGTTAGACTAGGATTTGGATGAAAGTTTTAATCAGATGAGCACCTGCACTCCAAGTTTTATTAAACCGTTGAGACTGAAATTGTGTGTGAAACATTGCCATCCAGTGGCTGCTTGTACAATTTCCAACACTACCACAAAAACGTTGTGGAAGAGAAAAACGTTATGGATTATGGCATTCCTCCTCTTTTACGAAACCACAGTGGTCTCTGCATTAGCACCACAGTGCTAGACAGAATGTTCAAATACCGAGGGTCTGCAGTTTTTTTCAAGTTGTGCACTTTTAAAGTAAACATTCATTTCTTATAGCAATGCATTGTATTGACATTTAGGTCTCAGAAAAAAAAATCACTTCTGCATCTATGGTGCATCCCTCAGAAGGGGAGTTTGCAACTGCGAGGTGAAAGCCCAAAAGGGTGAAGTGGCCAGCCAAAGGCCATACAGCTCAGATCCTGAAATCATGATGAAACATCATTTTTTCCAGCTCAATGTCATTGCTCACTCCCCTTTATCCCATCCTGCCAGTCCTGTGCCATCGGTCCCCTGGAGTTTCCTCCTTCCTGAAAGCTCCACCACTGATTTTTCCCTCTCACAGGGGATTGAAACTTTTGAAAGCTCCACATGCTGCCCCTGGGAACTAATTCCTCTGCAAAGGACATCTAGAGCTTGGGCAGATAGTGACTTCTGCCAGCTTGTCACCCACAGTCAGCACTGAACTGGAGGGACCACAGTTGGTCTTTGTCTCTGACAAATCCTCTGTCCCTCTGTGGAGCTACCCTGAGATTTTTCAGATGGCCAGAGGGAGTTAGAGGCACAGTTGCAGACATTCAACCGAGGGCTTAATTTCTGTGGAGAACACTGCTGGTTGTTAATAAAAGCATCACCAGCAGTAGTCACGTCTTTGCAATGGAAGTGCTAATCCATAGGAAATAAGATTGAGAATAGCTGTATTAGTTATTGCTGTGACTCAGCTCCTTTGAGTCATGGCCCACATTGGGTGGAAATTAAGAAACTGCTCCTCTCCCAGGTCCATAAACCACCTGGTTCTACTTTCTTCTTATCACCATATTCATCTGATTTCCACCAGGTTATATAGATCTGTTTTCTCATCCTACACAGTCATCACATTGCTATGTCTGGAATCCCATGACAATATTAGTCCTGATCCCCATTAGGGGAAACTGATGCCCACAAGTACAGGCATTATCTCACCAAGCTGCAAAGCAGTCCTTGTAGCATAAGATTAAAACCTGTTCCTCAGCTCTACAGAGTTGCAGCATTTGGACTGGATGGTACACATCCCAAACAACACAAGACCTTTGCAGGCGGGTAAATACTTGCTCTGTCTGTGGTAACAGGCTGGACTGTATACAGCAGCTAAGTTAAAGGTCACACTTATTACTAAAGATAAAAGGATTAGTACAAAAATGTAGCTTATTTTGTTAAAAATAAAAGTAACTATAGGATTGCAATACTCAGGGCAGGAAAAACAAAGAAATTGAAAGCTTGAAATAGGCCTGTACTCCCAAACTGTTTCAAGTTCTTCCTTTTGGAGATCTGCCCTGGCTAGCCAAACTCAGGAGCAGTCTGACAGTCCTGTTAAATGGTATCTTCATGGAATAAATCAAAAGGACACTAAATAACTTGCAGCTCTGGGACTGAATCATGAAGCATTACCCTATCTTATAAGTATACCTTATAGATTATTCAGCTATGCATCTAAAGTCAAATTCGCCAAGCAGTAGCCCATCCCCTACATTCTGCCATAAAGAAGAGGAATCCATGAGTCTTGCTGTAAATCTGCAGAACATCAGAGGATTATAGTATTTAAACAAATCATCAGAGCCTTTCTAGGCTTTCTGCTTTCTTTGCTTTGCTAATTAACTTTTATGTAACTCATTGTATTACCTAGCTGCAACAGGGAGCTGGCACAGTAATCCATCTGCAAGGTGACCCCGGTTGTGTGCTATGCAGATTGGGATATTGATATGCTGTTGTGGACTGCAAGACATATCTGTTTCTGTCCCTTGTCTGTCATTTGTAGACACAAGGGGAAGAATGGCTGAGAGTCTAACAAGAGAGCTTGATCCTACCATATCTCTAGACTAATGCAGGGAACAATGAGACTGGGATAACCATCCTCACTTGGACATTATGGTGATTGGCTTCATTACCGTGCCTATGATTGATCGGTGCTTTGAGAGACTTAGTCAAATCAAAGCTCTAAATAGATACAGCTTTTGTGATTGTTAATTTTAAGGCAGCATTCAGTGCTTTTTAGCTCTTGGGCTTATCTTTGCTCTCTCTGCATTTGAATCTATATAATCAAAGCCCCTTTGGGAGCTGTGACTTACTGCAGTCAGACTCGCTGCAGTTATGGAGGCCCACAGAAAAGATCAACACTTTTTCTTAAGTCCTCTGGATTTATTGTAAAGGCATCTGAAATGATGATCACTATAAATATTTTTCAGCAGGATTTACTCTGCTATGAAAAAAAAGGCAGGTGTTAAAGTTATTAGAAGTATGTCAAAAGTTTGCCACTTAATACCAGCCCAGAGGTATGTTTACCAATGATAACAACAAAAATGAGAAAAAGAAAAAAAGTTCTACAGGAATTAGGATTTGTCAGGTTATTTCAGAAAGTTTGGGATCATTTTGGGAAAACCAATTTTTAGAAGAGAAGGCTGTATGAAAGCAGCATTTCAGCAATCAGACTCTCTAAATCCAAAATGTAGGAAACCTTTCTTGCATGAAATAGTGTGTTTCAGTTTCTAGTGATATCTTTTAAAGAGTCAGTCAAAGATTATAGCGTTTACTTGCCCTGGGATCCCCAGGTGACAGCAGAAGTGTGGACAATGACCTTTAAAAAGTCATCTTTCACCTGCACAGAGCCCCTGCAGCACCAAGACTTTCCTGCCATTTCTGACACACCATTTAGAACATGCATCTGAACTTCTTCCTCGCTTGTACAGCACCCCACATGCTTTTATGTCTGCCAGAGAAACAGAAGTAATAACAGATTTGAGAGCCTGTTGTCATTACATACAAATTATTCCCATATATGTTATGTCCCATCAAAACAGTAGTGCATATTCTTCTGTCCCCAACTCAAAAGAAAAGTGTATTAATTCAAAACAAGCTATGCACAGATTTTGCAGGGTTGAGTTTTCCTGCTGCAATTGCTACAGCAGTATTTTGAGCAGCCCAAATTTTGTAACCAGTTGTGGGGGGAGGAAGTTAAAAGCCAGAGAGATGTAAATTAATTGTCTGGAAAGTTCCTAAGTGCGTTTTTGAGTGTAGATTTCCAAGAATCTCTTTTGGACGAAAGAAGAGATTTTTGCTGAGAGCAGTGAGTGTTACTGATTTACTAAAGTTGATATTGACTAGCTGCCTGGTTACAGTCCCAGGCACAGAATTATTTGCCTTCCAGGCTGCCAGCATTAAGTCCTTCAGCTCATCTCTATTTACTTCAGACACAGCCCAGGAGGTAGGAAAATAGATGCCGGCTTTCAAAGAGGAGTCAGGCAGCAGAGAAACCGGCAAAACAATGGTTCCATTCACTGGCAATCCCAATTTTCACAGGTTTGTTCCAGATCCCGCAAGTCCATGACCTGATCCTATGGAAGGATACAGGGGAGTATTGCCACATCTCAGGGAGAAGTGGGGTGTCATGCAAGCAGCTCTTCGTAGTTTGGTTGTGCTTATCATGGCAACTGACCTGGCAGTTTGAAAAACCTTCAAAACCACCAAGGATATTAAAACTTCATAACATGAAGGTATTCCTGCACACAGTGCAGTGGCCCATATCAAGATGAGGAGCTGGTAACACCATGCACTGATGCAGTTTCACAGTTTGAAGAGGCTTTTGTCACAGAGGTAAACCCTGTAGTTCTTAATGGCATTCCTACTGTAGGCTTGGAAAGGATATGAGGACATTCAGTACAGCCTCCTGTTATGAAGGGGCATGAATTTATATAGTCTACACTGAAAAATTTTGGTAGAAGACATAACATCCCTTGATAGCCTGTTCCAGAACATTAACACCTTTATAGCAGGATTATTCTCCTAATATTTAGCCAAAGTAGTGTTTGCTGAAACTTCAGCTGCTATTTTCCTTGGTCTGTGCTGATGAGCAGAGAGAACGATTGATCACTCGTTATAATAATCTTTTAAATTATACAGGGTTGAAAGGTTATCAGCATTACCTCTCCCCAATCAGTTACCTCTTTCCTGAAAGCAACAAATCCTTTCCTCTTTCATTTCTCACAGATGTTTTTTAAACACCTCTGACTATTCTCATTGCTCTTTTTGGGAATGTCTTCCTTTTAATGTGTGGTGCTTTGACCTCTCCAAATGATGTCACACCAGCACTGCAAAGAGTAAATTCTGCTCAGTTCAGTGACACTCTTGCTAATACATCCCAGAGGGAGATTGATTTTCTATGCAACAGTATCTCACTGACTGATTTTTTTATTTTTTTTTCAGTTTGTGATCCAGTATAAGCCCCAGACCCTGTTCTGCAGCTCTGCTCTCTTGTCAGGCATTGGCCATTTTGTGCTCAATTTCGCCTTATTATCATCTTCTGCATTTAATTCTACTAAACTGCACTTTATTGACTTTAGATCCTGAGTTTCTCCACTCAAACTGGTTCTCCAGTTAGTACAAAGCCACCAATTGCAGTTGCAGGCACTGTTTTTACGAGATTCTGCTGGTCAGCAAATGTCCCAGCAAAGTAGGACCAAGGCTGGAGTGGAGCTCTCCAGGATTAGGGTCCTTCATTAAGGAAGGCCTCCCCAGAAGCATGAAGAGGAGAAATAGCAGTAATGTTAGAGACACAACACTTTCTCTCACTGTATTAGTTTCCTTTCATTGTACCTCTAACACCAAAAAAAAAAAAAAAAAAAGAAAAAAAAACATTCTACCGGTAATGTCCCTCAAGTGCTTTGGTCTTTAAGATATTAGCATCTGCCTGAAAAGGGCTGGATCCCATGCATGCTCAGTAGGTCACAGCTGAACTGATCCCTTTTAACCAGCAGCCTTCTGAAAGCAGTTCACATGCTGATGCAAAAGACTGTCATAGTCCAGGAAAGTCTTTGTAACTCGATGCACCTATCAGCTCTTGAAAGCACACCTTATTGTACTTATGAGTAGAACGGGTTGCTTTTAAAATATGACTGTTGTTAAGACCTGTAGATACCAAATAGTTAATGTACAATGCCTTTTAAAAGGCGTAAACAAGCAGATGCATAAATTAAAAATAATACCAATGCCTGTATTCAGATCTTTGGATTCTAGGACAATGGAGCTTCCATCAAAGAGCAACAACAGAGAAAAGATACTCTTGGACTTTGTGAGAAGACACAAGTTGAATAATATTACAGTAATAGGCAGGAATCAGCCTAGATTACTGTCCCAGTGGCCAAGTGATGCTGCTTAATAAAATATCTGCAGGGCTACCATGTCATAGCAGATGACATGAATATTTCATGGTGCTGAATGGAATGTTCTCTTTCTCCACCCCATAGCAAAAAAAGATACTGCTTACTTAGGTACTTATTGCATTTGAACTATGCTCACTCAACACTAAAGAGAAGCCTTTTTCCTCTTCTGACTCATCTTAACCTCCTTGCATTGCCTTTAATAATAGCTACCTTCAAGCATGTCCTGTACATAAGTACTTGACCCAAGTGTGTTTGACCAAGTGAGCAGAGTATTCATTTTATGAAGAAAATTTATAAATAAAAAGTTATGTATATGTTTCCTTTCATCTATAAAATGTGCCACAATTTAGTCTTTTTGGACTGTGTTACACTGGCCTAAGATCCTACAAGTGAAAAACTATCCAGAACTGCATTTTACTTTATCACAGAGAACATCCCTGGTATAAGCAGGGGATTTCCAACACTATCGCTGCTCCTCACAACTTCCTTTCATTCACTGCCTAGGATAGACAGTAAAGTATCCACACATAGTATTGTTCTACTCTTAATTTTATATAGCGTGCTTTGGAGTCTGACTCTTCTTTAGATCAAGACTCTTGTTTGATAGCAGCTGAAATTCCACTGCAGCCAAAGTAGAACACCTACTTTTGCACCAGTCAGGGGCTTGATACGCCCCATGAAACAAGGACTCAGACTCTTCTTGATATGCATGCTCTGCACACACAGCATCACTGCTTCTAGTTAGAATGTGTATTAAGAATGGTATGAATTTTATTTTATGGGTCAATCATTATTAAAAATAATTACACAGCATTAGGCAGCAGCCACTTTCAAAAATGTCATTATCACAACTGCTGGATTCATCTGAAAAGGAATACCAAAGTGATTCATTTACATTATGGAGGAATAGGCTGCAAGCTTTGATTTCAAAAATCATTTTTTCTATACAGAGAAATAAAACAAATGTATTACAGTGGCTTGTTACAAAACAGTCTCAGTTCTGATGACACATCATTAACACCACCAACGGATGAGAAGAGCCTGGTCAGTGGTCCACTCCAGCCATCAGTACTCATGCAGGCTGTACTCTGGGACCAGCAGCAGTGGCAAACATTTTCTGGAAAATCATTGTGCAGGTTCAAATATGCCAAAGGACTCTGATTCGCAATATATGGGGAGTTGAGTTCTCACAGATCTCTGCCCCATCACTTTCTAGGAGATTCTTGCCCAGAGGGGAGGCAACAGAAGCAGCTGTGTGATGGGTCTCAGCCATTGCACTTCAGACTCTGGTATAGCTATTCCTATCATTTAACTAAAACTGTGCAAGCTGATGTATTAGGCTATGAACCACGTAAGCTGGGAAGCCATAACATACCATATCCTGAGCTACGCTGTGTCCACTAATGCAACAGCTACAGCAGCTCCCACGTCGGATGGGCAAGGCAGGCAGCCCCAGGCAATGCTTCTGAAATAACCGCAACAGCTACGTCTGCCATGGCACTGAGGTCACTTCATGCTTTAGACTCTTGTCCTGTTATGGTGGAAAGGGGTGGAAAAAGCTACAGGATGGCTATAACGGAAGTGAGATTAATGGGGAGCTAAATCAGTGTAGTTATTTCCCTACCTGTAGGGGATTAGCAGTTTAGTATGAAACACCATTTTTCCTGTGAAAGCACATAGACTCAAACTACATACAATTGTACACTGCAGGCATTTGAATGCTGTCTGGTTTTGATTCATAGGCCAAATCTATTACAAAATACACAGAATCTGTTATACGGTACTTGAGACAGAACTACCAAATTTCACGCATTACTTTTAGTTTAAATGTGCAAGCTGCAAAGAAAGCCATTCCCGAACCTAATGGAATATAAGATATACCTAAAGATACATTTGGGCCATGACTCTGCAAAATAAGTCTATTTTCTGTTCCAAATGTGATTAGATATGTGTTAATATGCTGATATTGATAGATATGCTCTGTGTGTTAATAAGTTGGGCAATAACAGACTATCAGAGAAGCTACTGTTCTCTATAACTAGAAGAATTTTTGTTTCATTGCAGTTTGGTTTCACATTTTCTTTTCTAGCTCCTATGGTTGCCCTTCTTGCTTTGGCAAAAGATCACCTGCGGATTACTCTTATTTTGTCTCATAATGAAATATACAACATCTCACTCTGAGGAGAGAAATGTATACCTGCTCTAGATGCAAACTGTGCAGACTGAAACAAAATGGTTTAAAATACAGACACTGGAAGAAGAAACTAAAAGCAGTCCTGGAATTTAAATTGTTTCTTGTCATGGAGAAAAACACATGTGGTTTTGAGGAGCCTACTGAATGATAAACATAGAGGACTAGAACTGAAATAAGGCCAAAGGGCTTGTTAGTGGAATAGTCTTTCCACCTGCAAAATAAGCAAAAATATTCTAATTTTAAAAACCCAACTCAAAGCTTAATATTCAAAGATCAAAGACAAACCAAGAAAATATTGCATTTCATTGTCATATGAGGAGTTCCAACAGTAGAAAATGGGTATAATATAAAAAAACTGAAAAAGGAAATAGAAGAAAATGCAGCCATAAAACAAAATTGCCCATGTTCATGTATGCATACCAGTATCAGAGGCAAATCTTGTTTGCCTCCCTTAAGTTAGTTCTGTTTACTGAAACTGAATCCTAGATGGAAGTAGGCTGAGCAGAAATTTTCTTTTCATTGGTATTACTGTGCCTATTTTTCCAGACAGATTAATAACAGCTCCTACTTCTTCAGCAGCTGAACTACATCTGTACAGAATTCTAAAGAAAATTTCAAGTTATTTTAAGCTGCAAGGATGAAGATTTCGTAGTCTCTTAGGCAGCAGAAATCTCCATCAGAAGACTGGTTTCTGATTTCTGTCCACAATTCTCAGTTGCACAATGCAGCAGGAGCTGGACATGCTGCTAAGTGCACATCATGTCAGCAAAATTCATGGCCACTAAATATATTACTGGTGTTACTGTAATTACCACAGCCCTGCTGTGGTAGTGCCTGTAGCCTTGGGACCTCATTGCATTAGGTATTGCATAAGAATATGAAAATTAGATGGTCAGGTGTTTACATGATGTTAATAGAGGTGGTGGCACAGGGGAGTGCAAGGAACCGGTTAGATGGTAGCACTCACTGAAATAAAAGGTGTGCACAGTACAGTGGATGTCTGCCCAATCTTGGAATTTGCAGCAAAGAACATAAAACAGGATTATGAGGCAGAATTTTAAACAAAATACCTGTGGACAACAAATGGCCTAATGTAGCATCATCCCAACACATTTATCTCTGTTTTAGTGAGCTGATATATCAAAATAAATGTTTGCTTGCAGTGATTAAAAGTCAAGTGTGCATCTGCTTACCCCATATATGGAATTAAATTGTGGTAAAACTCAAGGCTTTACATTTTTTTCATGTTTGTTTTTGTCAGATCCATAAAAAGCAGACTTTACCAAGTTCAGTCAGCATGTCCTTCACATGGCTGATCTCAAGTTTCTACACTAGAGTGTCAAGATGTGGCAGCTGATCATTCTTAATCTATTTTTAGAAATACATAAAGTCGATAAAAATCAGCCTTACTGTGGTAGACTTTGAGCAAACACAATGCAGATACTGCTTGACCCAAAAGGGATTATAAACAATGGGGAGGAAGCATACAGACAGTCAAGTGCAGGTTTAGCTAATACTTTTTAAAGCACAGAGCAGGGCTTTCTACTACCTGTTCCCAGAAAAGCCCAGTATGCTTTTCACTGCCGACCCTTCATTTTGCTCTTTTCCTCCATCCTTCTGCAGATCTTATTAAAACTGACAGACACCTGCGTTTCCCCAGATTCTCCTTTTCCCTCTGGACATGTTTACCCAGTGGATTTTGAGGATTTGCTGTATCTGTTTCGGATTTCCATGTCTCTGGGCAGACAGAATTGGTGGCACACCATTGCACATGGTCCAAAAGGAAAGCTGTGAGTAGAAATCTTAGCAATTTCCCATAGTATGAGTGTACCATGCTGGTCCCTGTGCAATGTCCACGCAGCACATCTTTGGCGTGTCTGATGTGAGTAGCAACAAGGGATTTGCTGCTCAGCCCTCCTCGACTAGGCCACCAAACAGCTCTGCTTTCAGTGCGTCCATCCTGCCCCCGGTTTGGGTAATACAACACACAGATGGGCCCGTTCGGCCTGGTCCCCTTTTGGCCTGGTCCCCTTTCAGCCTGGTCCCGTTTGCCTCGGTGCCCTGCAAGGCCAGCCTGGGTAACGCCTGCATGACCGCGCTGCAGGCCCCGCTCTCGGTTCACAGTCATCGTCCCCCTGATCAGGCTGTGATTAGGGAATGCTAACGGCATCCAGCTCCAGAGGCTTTGTCCCACTCCCCTGCCTCGGTTACTTTTTCAAGGCAGGTTTTTATTCCTGCGTCCTGATGCGAGCTGCAGGACTGCCTGCTTGCCTGCTGACACAAAACGCCCCACACACAGAGCAACGCTGTTCAGGCTGAGGGCTGCGGCTCCCAGGTGTATATAAAGGTATATATATTCTCTCACAGGAGACACTAAATCCCCATCAATGAACACCGATGGCAGAAACGCATTTTTTCAGAAGCCCTGGGCGCCCACAGCTCCCCGACCTGGGCTGGGAGCATGGATTCCCAGCTCGCTTCCCCGCCGCCCTCGCTTCACCGAACGGACACCAGCTCCAGATCGCGGGAGGCTGCTCCTCTCTCTGCCAAACGCGGCTAGGAACAATATGGAGAGGGGTCGAAATTGCCAGGCGGAACCCCAGGACGCCGAGGGCTGCCAGGCTGCTGTGAGAGGGCGAGTTCTCCTGACTGACCACAAGATGTCCTCCCTACCCCAGCGCGCGCCCTGCGGCGCCGCGCCAAAACGCCTGAGGGGGGCTCCGGCGCTGAGGCGGGGAGCTCGCAAAACGGTCTGAGAGCTAGATTAACTCTTCGCTTCGATATTTGTGATGATTTTGTTGTGGATTTGTTTTTTTTTTTCCCCTCCCATTGTGGTCCAATTTGGGAAAAGACGGGCAGCCTCTAGCTGGCGGACTGCAGGCCGGGTCTGAAGGCTTCCCCAGAGTACCTCAGGTGCTGTCGCTCATTTAAACAGCGCTGCGTGGATTTGAACATTGAATCGGACAAAAGAAAGACTTTGTGCTAAAAATAATTAACAGATAGAGAGCAAATAGTGTGTCTGCAGTACTAACATTTTGGCGAAATGTTAATTAAAACCAGAGACAACATGTGACAGGCGGGGGGGACAGCACGAAACAAAGAAACGCAACTGTTCTGTCTGTGGGGTCAGATCGCAAGCACCGCGTAAGGGTGAGAAGAGTAATGAGAGCGTGCTGAAGGTCAGTGTCAACGTAGGCCGCCATCTGTTTTTTAATACCAGTTTTAAGTTAACACTGCTTGGCTTCTGTACTCAGCAACCAGTCTTTTCTCTCTCCTCAGTCTGGTACAAGTAGGTGGAGGAAAGCATGTCAGTTATTTTTGGATATGGTCCGTGAGTCCAAGCCCCAGACAGGTGACATCCACTGACTGTGAAGTGTTCAACTGTATGTGTTCAAACAAAAAAAACCCTGTAGTTCTGCCTAACCTTTTTAGATGATTCTCTCACAGCTATGGAAATGCAGCCACGTTAGATTTAGCTGCAGTGCAAAGTTCATGGTGTTGTTACATGACATTCACAGCATCGGCTTTCTTTAAAAAAACTTATTTGCATTCAAGGATAGAAAAGGGAATATAGGTGATACTAAAATAGTAAAATATGCCCAGCTGTTTTATAATTTGGGAGTCAAATATCTTTCACTATTGAGGAAAATGCAGAAACGTAGCTTCATTAACCCAAATCTAAACACAAATTTGAATACAACTGACAATATTTCAGCTGTAAAAGCCCAGTAGTAACAACACTTACACAGATGTAAAAGTATCATGGACAATATGAAAATGAATCATTTAATTACTAGAAAGATAGAAAGGGAAGTTATAAAATCTAAAATTCACCTTTGAACTTTAAAAGGGTTCATTCTAGCTCCTACTATGCCAGTATTAAATTCCATATATAAATAAGCTTTAAGGACCATAAGATATTTCCTGAATAAGTGCTTTCCAAAATCCTGGTTTAGAGAAGAACCTCATGGCCTGACACGGACTATGGAAATCTTGGTTCCTATCAAAGAAGCAGAACCTAGACCAAAAGTGAAGAACCCATGTATACCCTTCTGCTTCTCCAAACAGACCTCTACGTTCATAAAGAGGTAGGAATACTGCTCATTTTAAACACCAACACCATACAAACTCTGTCTTAAAACAGGCATAAACTTCAGATTATCAGAACCCAGGAACATGTACTGGGAACTACCATTCTTCACATGCACTTTCCTTCCCAATTTGCCACTGTACAAACCAGCATATTTTGGCCAATCAAGAATGAAAATTTGTTCGTTACTTTCATTCAAGGAATGGCTGATAATCATGGCAGGCTTTTCAGTATGACTGTATGATGACTGGGAAAGCAATATGAGGTTAGAGTAAAACAACAGCCAGCAGCCTCTGGAAAGTGAGCAGCCCCCTTTTGATACTTGTTGCTCCTCTCCTGAGTTTGCTCACTGCAGTCTTTCTCCTGGCACTTTATAGGATGTTTTAAATAAACTGGGGCCAGGTCCTGAAGCATCTTGAATATAGACACCAAGACAGTAGACTGGGCTGAACACTATGGAAAGTGCTTGTAGAGACAGGAGGACAAGTCTGAGAGGAGGCACTGATCCATCCTCTTCATATCAATCCAATCCATCCATATCAATCAAATTTTCATTCTTTACTGATCAGGGTACCTAAACACTGAAAGTTTCAAGTCCTAGCAAACCCAATACTGTAATCTAGCCAAGACTTACATCATCATAGTGCTTTAAAAGAGATATAGTGCTGCAGGGAAAAAAACCCAGACACTTATCCTGGGTGAGTAATACAAGTATTACCTTAGCAGTATAATTATACTAGTGTAATTATGTAGACAAGTACTTAGGTTGCCTTTGTCAGTGTCTCTCTTCTTTTATATAACCCCTCACTATAAAACACTATTCAAACCAATGCTTTATAGTTTCAGAATATGTTGAATAGTAGGAGGTTGTGGTTTGGCTGCCAAGCAAATTAGAGAGATGACTGCTCTCCCTGGGTAAGAACAAAGGAGTCAGTTCAATAGCAAGCTTGTTCAGGGAATTGAGAGTAGTTATTTCACAGCTTCTGACCCTAGATCTTTAGAGTCACTGTTCAGGGGAACAGAGCAGATGCTCTGTTTGTGCTTTGTCCAAAGGCAAATACAACGAGGTGAAACTGCAAGTCCTAAATGTAGCAACCCAGAGCTGGAGGCAGTGGGACAGCGGTGTGTATGTACCCCAAAATTCCTGAGAATGGCATCTACTAATGCATGCATTCTTAGACGCCTTTCACAAAGCGGTGTAACTGCAATGTGGGATTTCTATTTGGCTAGTTCATACCATGCTGCTGTCTTAGCATTTTCCCTTGGTGACTGCTGCTGTGTGTCTCAGAACCTGTATTTCTATGTTTGAAACAGGTAAGCTTTAAGAAGCCCTGTGGAGACAACTTCGGAAATGGGAAGCTAATGCTGTATACATACATTTGCAGATATCATTGTCTAGAGACAGGAATTTTTCTGCTGAGAGAATGTAGAAAAGCCTCTTCTCTTTCACTTTAAAAACTCAAGTTGTCACAGCAAAGAAATTCTGAAATCAGTTTTCAAAAGTCCAGATCTCTTTGTGTTTTTACCTTTCCACAGAGTTCCCCCATGTTCCCCAGGCCTTCCTATGCCAACGTTTGGTGTGGCTGGCCAGCTTAGGCCTAAATACTGAGGATTTCCCCATTGGTGGCTCCTGGCAGGCCTGAGGTGAGATATTTAAAAACTGAGAACAGAGAAGCTGAGCCTGCGAAGAGCCACACATCTGGATCCAGGGCTGTGTGCTCTTAACTTGCCATTGCCCCTTGCTTTGTCAAACTGGCAGGTTCTCACACATGCCTCCTCAGCAGACAGCTCTATTCAATTTTTGCTAGAGCATCTTCCCACGAAACACTTCAGTTTTGATAAATCAGTGCTTTCAGATGAAAAATAGCTCTACCTAAAAATAAACAACTAGCTTCAGCTTTGAGAGATGTGGATTAGTTAATTGTATCAGCGAGCGCTGACTTTGAAGCTTAGACATAATCACATCCTTAATACCCAACCAAGCTCTGCTAAGAAGAAAGGAGCAATGCAGAAGCTGGCAGAACCCGAGGCTTGAGATTAAGCCCTAGCTTAATACTTGTTGATATTACTGCATCCTATGCCTCCCAGAAGGGATGATACAATACAGCAGAGAAGGACCAGCTTTTGGTCATATTGTTTTCTGTTCCTGTTAATTATCTCCCAGGTCAAGGTGTTCATACTCTGCACCTGTGTCTGCTAATGACAAAGGATCTGTAACAGTCACACTAAAAACATTTAGCAGTCTGTCCTGAGTAATAAGCTAGAGCAATGTTTTGTCTTGCTTCCCAAAGAATGCTCTTTGGCTTGGGTTCACTTCACAAATTACATTCTAAATGCTTTTATCATAGTATTTTGACCCCTAAAAGTGAACTCTAAAATTCATAGCTGTCTTCCCCTCCTCTTTCAACTAAAATGTTTCTTTGTATGCCTTCTTTGAGCAGTTTTCATGGGAAACAGTGACAAGCTATTTGTCTTAGAAACAGTTAAAAGGACACCTGGAAGGTTTAAAGTTCATGCCACTTGTTCACCATGTGGATTATATTCTTAACATCATGAATGTAAGGTGGGGAAAATGCATCAAGAGCAGCTGAATATCTGATCCTGATTCTCCCCAGTTTCATGGAACCCTGCACAGAACAGGGAACACAGTCAAAGCCACTGCAGCCCTTGGCTCCAACAGACACCTATGCTGAGAGTATGTGAAACTGCACTGGCATCATATCGGCTCAGAAAGTGTAGGTTAGGCATATATGGTCCTATGATTGTGAACATAGAGTGAGTGCTAATAGGGCAGTGGTTGGAATATAGATTTATAAACTCTGAAATATTTCTGTGAACTGCTCTGATCCCATAACTGGGAGTTGTGCAGCTAACGGGCTACATGTCCAAGTGCTGGCATTTTCTGTTTGGATAATATGCAAAAGCCTACTCTACAAAGTGCATCCTAATCATCCAACATTTTAAATTGTTTTTAATTTCAAAATAAATGCAATTGAAATTGAATTTGGCAATATCATATGCATTTTTCTTAATCAAATGCAACTTCTATTATATATATTATTCAATGTGCATAATCTTTCAGAGCCTACAAGCAGCGTGCCAAAATCTCCATATTGCAAAAACCAACCCCCATAACAGCTGAGGAGAAGGGACATCCAGCACTGGTCCACAGACAGGTGGTTATAGTAGATCCACAAGGTCCCACCACCTCCTTCTCCCCGTTGAGGCTGTGTTGGATGGACAGCTGAATCCTTCTGTGGCCCAGGACTGTGTGTCCCACTACATTGGCCCAGTGGCTGAGGGTTCAGATCACCGCCCAGACTCATTGCCAGTGCTACCCTGTAACTCACCACATGACATAGGAGCAACGGAGCAAGTTCACATCACTAGCTCATGAGCTGTCCAAGGCTCAAAAATCACATTTGGACATTCTGGCCAGAGGATATGAATTATGAGAAGTTTGGGTGCTTAAGCCAGTGTTAGTACTCACTAATGAGCAATTTCCCAGCTGAACAGTAGGCAAAGGACAGAAGGAAGAATTTTCTATCCAAAGCATCCTGTAGTTCAGCCTACTCACAGAAGCTGCACTGGTCTAAAGGCTGGAGTATTCACTTTGGTGACATTATTTCTTTCGAAAAATCTGAAGGGAATTTGATGAGCCTCTCTGACCCCCATTATCCTCAAGTTTGTCACAAAACTATCTTCTTCCAATCCCTGTAAGCTATGGCAAGGCAGTGTGTGCTGCTTAGGTGACACTCACTCATATGCCAAGGTTCTTTGGGACTGTGCACTGTAGCCACCTAATCCTCGTTGCACAGCAAAGCTACATCACTTGCTGCACCTGCTGCAGTCATAAAGAACAGCGTGCCCTGAAGCATACTTGGATCTCTCTTGCTATTTTTTTCTTTCTTTATTCAGAAATTTGTTTCTCCCAGCTTGCAAATCTCCTAACTACTGTCTACAAGTGTAACTCCTGAACAATTTAACTATCCCTCTGCAACATTTTTGAAGCTGTAAAGCATGCAGAGATTCAAAAAAAGGGAGGAAAATCTGGTCCAGGAAATGGGAGGACTGTTGGAATTCCAGTGTCATATTTTGAAATTCTCCTTTGAGAAAATACGTTGTTGAGAACAGCAAATATATGTGCTAGCTATTTAAGAAACGCCCCCCCCCCCTTATGTATCTTTGCCCCTGCCACTTAATACATTCAAGTTTAATCAGATTCTTATTAAACATTGCTACTTTCTTGCCCAAGTCATATTAAAACTTAATTGGCAATGCTTCTTTCCTACATATTTTTATTTATCCTATTTTTCTCTTCCTCCAGGCCAGCTGAGTTTAGCCATAGAGCCCCATTCCCCTAACCTTAAAACCAACCAATTCCTTTTTATGTCTTCATTTTTCCTGTTATCACGCACTTTTATCCTGTTATGGTTTTGTTCCTCTCCAGCCACTGTGTAATTTTTCCTGAGCACCAGCATTACACGGGTTTGATTCTTGACATAAATGTAATAACTCCAGAGAGTTTGTACATGCAGATCTGTGTTCTGAGGCTTTAATCTAGAAATGAGCATCAAATTTAGAACAAATCGGTTCACAAATCAGCTGTTCATATAACTTTTTCCTAGTATCCTGAGACAGTGGTGCCCTATGCAATCAACAGAAGCCAGTTATCTCTCTGACACTCACTGCAGGTGAATAAAAAACGGAAGGAACACACTGAGATCTCATTTTCTCCTCCTCATCATCCAGGTCAGCAGTGAAGAACTGGTTATAATTAGAACCCTTAGATCTTCTGAATGTAAGTGTTGAAGGACTCTTTAAAGCTTTGGAAGGAGTTACTTGGAAGGATTTGAGAAAAAGCTGGGGAATAGTCCTTCCTCCCCATAGCTCGTTAACTAGTACCACTATGGAGGGAATGTATTCCACGCTGGTAAAGATCTATACGTACCTTCTGTTCTCCCCAGACACATGGGTGAATATTGAAATCCTGACTCAGCCACACCAGTCACTCAGGGGAATGGTGAAATTCTTAAAACATGTCTGAATCCGCTGGTACACTCCGGACGTCCCCCCCTTCCTCCTTCTTCCCCCAGCTTTATATGCTGAGCATGACATCCTATGGTCTGGAATATCCCTCGGGTCAGTTGGGGTCAGCTGTCCTGGCTGTGTCCCCCCCAACTCCTTGTGCCCCCCCAGCCTGTGCCACCTCGCTGCTGGGGTGGGGGGAGAAGCAGAAAATCCCTTGGCTCTGTCTAAGCACTGCTTAGCAGTAACTAAAACATCTCTGCATTATCAACACTGTTTCCAGCACAAATCCAAGCCCCATGCTAGCTACTATAACTCTATCCCAGCAGAAACCAGTACAACTGACTATACAGGGAGGGAGTGTTCACAGTATTCTCATTAAGTGTTGCAGTTAGGAGCTAGGAGATAAGTGATTGCAATTTGGGGATCGCCATTATGTGCATGCAGAGTGAGAGAATCAATGTAGGCACCAGAGCTTGCCGAGCTGCTGCGATCTCTGACCAGTAAACTTTTGACCATGTGCATGGCACACCAGCTGTTATTGGACTGCCCTGATACCATCACCCATCCCCATCCTTTCTGTGCACCGTATCCAACCCTTGAAGACTAGCCATGAAACTGCCGGTTTTGACATGTAACTTCATGCTGTCTTCCCTTTCAGAATGTGACCTGGCAAGGGGAGAAAGCACACTGCACAATGACTGTCTCTTGGCTGTATCATCTAAACACATGAAGGAAATGTTGTGGTTTATGGGCTGCAGAAACTGGAGTTGCAACCTTCCAAATTTCATATCCTCTTTCCATGAGTTCTGTGCATATTTTCCACTCTATAAACATAGCTTTCACTACCTTGTCTTTTCAAAAGCCATTAATTCTCTTTATTTCACTCACAAAAATATCAAACTAGGTAATTGTTTTACCACAAGAGGAAGTTTAAATATGGAACTAGCACAAGGCAACACCCAAATTCTGAATGCATCCTGAAACACAAAGGTATTCGAATCTGAGATATGTATCTATTCACAACATCCTTCTCCCAAATATCTTAGCTGAAGTTCTGCATCCGGTCTGCAGAACTGCAATGCTCTTCTGTCCCTCCCTAAATTGTAGGCAAACTCAGATCTAGATCTAAACTTTACACACAGGCATGGCTCTAGTTAAGAGAATAGGGATATTATTAATTGGCCCTGTAGTGCCCATTTTTGAATACAGTTGTTCTTTCACTTCCAAATATAGGGAATACAGATGGCTACACTCTGCATTTACAGGAGGTAGTGTACGATAAGAATGCCTGTTGTCGTAGGGTACCCACAATTCATTTACCTGAAAAAACTGTATCATTTTGCTGTTTTAATCTTTCATCCTATGAAAATACAATGTTATTCTACAGGGACAGTCAGACTTTAGGAGCTCTCTCCCGTGCATACTAGGGATTTGTTTCTGAATAAAAGTGATGACCAGAAGACTGATTGATTAATCCATTGAGCTCTCTTCTGATATATCTTCTGCCCCAAATATACATCTTTTGGTCAGACTCCCAGACTGATCTAAATAGTCTCACAAAGCTGCATCCCGACAACTTTGAAATCTTCTGGGGAATTGTACCAGATGATGGGCACTGTAAAAGTGATTCTGTACACAGGTTTAAGGATTGACACACCCCTAAGAGTTGAATGCCTTGGTACTTGCCAATTATACTGAAATTATCCTTAATATAACACAGATTAAGACAGAAGCAAAGCTAAAAAGCTTGGTTTCAGCATTGTATTGGAATGGAGTCCCTCTGCAAAGTGTTTGCTTTCTCTCCTTTGTTTAAAAAAATGCCTTCAGGAAAATATACATGTATTAATCATTATTTATTTAACAGGAAAGGGTTATTTATTAGTAGTAATTAACTACTATTCAAATACTAATACAATTATTTGTTAGAAGTAAATTTTTAAAGCATTATGAGTCTACATTTTTAAGTCTCTATAGGAAGAAGAGTTGCTTTACAAATAGCTAGAAAGTGAAAATTTTACCTACTTTAGCTCTTTTTGCCTCTGATTTTACAATTTTTTGTATCTAAGCAATTTAAACATGTTTTCCAGCTTCTAAATATTATCTTCACTCTTCATGCCTTTTCTGGCACTGTACAGGCCTCATTAACATGCACCTAATCTAGGAATGTTCTAAAAGTCAGGTTCTCTCATCAACACATTGCTCTTGACAGTGCTTCACTATAAATAGTCATGCTCAGCTTTTAATGATACAATGCAGAGTTATGAATGACTTTCCATTCTTAATGCACAGTTTCAATCAGTTTTGCCTTTTAAACATGGCTGAAATTTCTTACATTCTTTCTTGGCTCAGAAGCTAGCTTTATTTAAAAATTGGTAACTTATTACTGATTTAATTGGTTTTAAAAACAAAAAGGCATTGTCCAAAATTAGTAGGTTTTGGAGACAGAAAACAAACACACATTGCGGAAATGTCAGGTAAAGGACTTGCTGAATAATACAGGACTTCCTTGCATGAAGAAACAAGATTTAGTAATACTAAAGTTTGTATTAAATGTTTTAGAATAACATGCTGACACACACAATATATTGCTTATCTGATGGTGTGTGTCTTACAGGTTAAAGAAATGTTCCAAGAACTTGCAGGTATGCAGAACTATGTAAATAGGCCTTAAGAATGCCAAGCTATTATGCTTAAATATACTAGTAAGTGAATCATAGAAAATTCTTAATTCTGTAGTAGACAAATATATATATACTATTCACAGATGTGCAGCTCTTACTCAAAGTATTGTTGGTTGTGTGGTTTTTTTTAAAACCTGAAATAATCTGCCAGAAATAATTTTGAAAAGCTCATATTTCAGGCTCAGTAGACCAATAAGTTCATTAAAAAGCTGTCTGTTTGTTTTAATTCTTTTGCTTAAGCAGACAAGTTTGTAGGGTCAGGATTTTGCTCATGTCAGACTGGGCAAAAATTTGATATCTTCACCTGAATTTTGTCAGCAGTGCAAAATATTGTTGGTATTGAGCACTGAAGTAATTTCAAAAAGCTTAGTCTTAATGCCATTTAGGAAACAATGGTTCTAAAAAATATCTTTAGCATTTCCCTTTTTACTTTCCTTAAACTATGACAGAAAAGATTGTGGCCCCCTCATCTATTTAAACAGAAAAGCCTACACAATTTCTTCCAATCTGAGCAGTTAATCTACAGCAAAACTAGACTTTTTCCTGTCTTCCTCTTTTCACAGTTTCTAAAGTGCTGTAATTAAAAGTATATCAGTGTATCAACCTAAGAATGTTCATGGCAGAGTCAAATTGACCAAAAAATACTCTCTCTCTAGTTCCAGGCAACAGTCCTTCAACTGTCAGTTATTATTAAGTAAAAGAAGGAGCAGGAACATTCATTCATTTGGGAAAACTACCATGTTTGGTAATGAGGACTTACGCTGCAGAGATAGGGGACTGGGATGCAGTGGTGATGCAACTTTAATCATTTTCTTCCTCTCAGTCAGTCTTGCTACACTGAGAATGGGCAACTGCAGAGTTACCCAACTCTAGGCGAAAGGGTTCATTTCATCTTTTGCAAAACCCCCAAAATGTGGGTCCTTTGCACATGCATAAACAGGGGAAATGATCTAACTACTTCCCCATTTCCTGTTCCTCTTTATCCTTTCTTTCCTCTCTTTTCTATATTCATTATTAATAACAAATGGACAAAAAAAGGCATCAACTGCACATCTGGTTCAGCTCTGGCAAGAGCTCTCAGGATAAAAGTGGCAACAGCTGCCAAGCGCCTTAATTTCAAAATGGAAATTCTCTTATTAAAACTTTCTGTAAGAGACTGATTGATTATTGCTGCCAAGTGAAACAGGCCAGTCCCATAGTTAAGACATTGTTGTAACTCCTCTCCTTTCCAAACATACTAGCAAAATGCTATCCACGAATTCAGTTAAGAGCATGTGAGGGAGAGGAAATGAGTGATGTTTTTCTCCAGCTATTTTGACCCAGATTTCTAGAATTTCATTTTATGAGCTGATTTTGTGTAAGCTGAATTGGATTTAAGAGATATTTGATTATTTGTTTCTCCTATTTTTAATATAACAATTACATAAAATAGTAATCTCAAATTTCTGCTATCAAACTGATTTTGAATCAGTAATCTTACTGGACTATAAAGTAGAGAATTTCAGAATGCCACCAGAGGGAGCCAATGCAATTGCAAACTTGAAATCCTACTTCTTTTGCAAAAAAAAAAAAAAAAAAAAAACCTTACGGAAAGATCATTATCCTGCAAAATAGCAGACAGCAAATAAATAAAGATTATTGTTCTGAAGCACAGTGTTTGTGCCTTTTGAAGTAAAAATCTACACAGTCCAATCACACATAATTAGGAACACTAATGTAAATGAAAAAAAACCCCTTGCTTATATCCCCCCCCACCCCACCCCCCCCACACCCCAGGAATAGATGCATTATTTTCCTCTGCGCTGCACTTTAATAACCCCTTATTTTAATTGTTTATTGTCACCTTGACAATGTTTCCCTTCACATTTGGCCCCATACCAATTCCTCAGCCTTTTTCTCATCTCTTTAAACTGACATCTCCAAACCAGTGATTGCAGATCACCATCTCCTATCCTATTATCTGTGAGAAAGCTGTAAAATGTCCTGTGTTCTCGGAATCTGACTCTACCTAGCAATGCATCTGATATTTTTTTCTCTTGTTGCTTTTCTTTGATTTTACTAGAATTAAGAGCAATTTGGTGATTGTCAGGCAATGTATTGCAGATACATAGTAGTGGTAAGCTCTTACTTCAAGCAGCTGTGCTCTAAGCACATCATTCTCAACAGTTCCTCATTTGTGGTTTTGGCTATTCAACTGACTAAATATTCATCTCTTGTTTCAAATTTGATTCATTTCTGCATCTTTTTTTAAGTGTCAGGGGTTTACTATTGAGTGAGATGGTTAACCATCCATCACATCTTGAACAATTGCTGGTGAATGTGAACATTTGCTTTTCTCTATCATGCATAACATTGGAAATGGCAATTAATTTCTGTAAGGGCTTATTAATGTTTAATTTTATACCATCTTCCTTCTTCCATCTGCTAAATCTAAAAATCTGTCCACTTCCCTTCTAGTGCTTATCCACTCACTGAAAACTGTGTCAGAAGCAAAAGAAGCTAATCCCAGGAGCTTCTCCTGGCATGGCTGAACAGGACCAGCAGTTTCCT
This sequence comes from Astur gentilis, assembly GCF_929443795.1. Taxonomy (NCBI): domain Eukaryota; kingdom Metazoa; phylum Chordata; class Aves; order Accipitriformes; family Accipitridae; genus Astur; species Astur gentilis. Next base: position 14,707,766 of record NC_064913.1, read on the forward strand.
CCAGCCTTCAGGTCACTTTTTTGCACTCCCATGACTTGGACAAGACATGGGGCATCCTGGTTTTTCTTAAGAAGAAAGAGTAAAACAAAAAAAAGGGGAGGAGGGACGGAAGAATAGTGAAAAGGAAGACAAAAAGACTGCAGAGTGGAGAAGCCAGCAGTAGGAGTCATAGTACAACACATGGCATGGATAAAACCCAACTATTGAAACGAGAATTAAGCCTTACTGGGTTTTGTTAGTCATGAGGATCACCTGGGGTTTCTCAAGGCTTCCCTATGCACATGGATTAATGCAATCATTGGAGTACACACCTGAGTAAGGAAAAGAATGTGGTTTCCATGCCATGTGGCCCTTGTACCCTAAGGAAAGGAGAAGGGGGGAAACTATTACCCCATCAAGTCGTAGTTTTGCCTGGAAAGGGAACTATTCTTTTGTTCCCCATGCAAAACACAATGAAGTAGTAAATGGTGGCAACTGGATGATCAGGAACCCACAGTGAAGCCAGCACTACAACTAATTGCTAGAGTGCTAGTAGCTTTGATCTAGTGCTTGGCTGTTGAAATAAATGAGTTGTCAACTTTGTCTTTTGCTGAGACTATTCTTAGCACTTTTGGTTTTTTGAACATTTATCATAAATTTTTTTCAAAACATTCATCAAGTTCTGAAGGTCTTCTCTAATCGAACTCTTAGAGGAAGATTGCTAACAGACATTATATTGTTCATATAAGCTCCATTAACTCAGATGCCATTAGATGATTCCAAACTGTCATTTGTTATGCCTTCTACTTAATACCAAATGCTTTCACAGAGAAAATATACCTTGATGATGCACTATGATGTTTCAGTATCTGCTCACAATGCTGCTTTCTCTCTCAGCTACAGTGTTTTCTAAACTCTGGATTTTGTGAGTCATCAATACATTTTTTCAATGATGCATAGCTGTCTGTCGTGCTGAAACTTCTCAAAACCTTCACAAAAGCAGCAAAACATACATAAATTTTCCTTTATACTTCCATGACACATTCTGATAGTGTTTTCGAGGTGAGGTCAGTTTTCCTCGTGTTAACTACTAGATAAAAACTAAACTGACTCCTATTCATTCTTGGCTCAGCACTCTGACTTTTTTTTTACCCACTGTTTTTTCAGTACTCCAGCAGTACAATCTGTCAAAATTAGAGAACAGCAAGCGCTATTTATTCAAGGTATGGGGCATTAGTGTGCTCTGATGTGGGAGCGTACAAATTTTTTTTCAAGTCTTCTGTAGGATCTTTTGTGTATTTCTAATTTCATACTGTAAGCAAGCACAGAGGTTTTGGTTTTAATAGCACTTCCTCCCTGTGCTCATCTCTTGTTTTGATGTCCAGTTTCCCCATCATAATTACGTGGCCTGCACTTGTCCATGACATCTATATTGAGTGAGCGTTGGAATGCATAAAAGAAGTTTGTGATGATCAGCTTTCTAAGATAAAGTTAAATTCATTGCATATTCCCTCATTTATCATTTTGCAAACCCAATATCTTTAAATATCTCCCCATGCTCTTTACAGTATAATTGATTTCTTTGTATAATGCCTTTATCTCAGGACATCTTTGTTTTGGTGCTTTTTCCTGTATTACTTTCTGTCAGTTTTGCTATCCCATGTTTTTCCTGTCTCTACACTTCATTTTGCTTTATTAGGTTCATGATTCCTTTTTTTTGAAAGACAGTTGTTCACTCCACTTTTCCTAGTTTGATTTTTCCAGCTTTTATTGTATCTCTTCATGACATTTGCTTGGCAATCCCTTTTGAGGGGAAAGGTGATCAGAATGCAGATTCCCTCTGAGAAGGAGTTTATTCTTATTGGGAGTATCCACTGGATTTAAACCATGCTACAGGAATAGAAATGGCTAGATCAACTATTCAACTTTTCTTTCAGAGTGCTTTTTACCTAAAGAGAAAATGCAGTTCTGCATGGGCACTTCTTGTCTATTTTATTACACAATTCTTAGGACATAAATTTTCAAGCCCTGAGATTCCTCCAACAAGTTTTTAAAAGGCTCCATTTATTAGACGGTTCACATGATGCAACACAGAGAGGAAGCTGCCCAGCTGCATGGCTGCATTAATGCGGTATAAACTATACTAGGCATGCTAATAGGGGAAAGCCCCTCAAGTCCCTCCTCCCACTAATCCACCAGGCACTGGCATACAATGTCATAGTCCCCTTTACCTTGAACTTCTTCATCTCTTCAGCTGTTGATTTTACACGGGATGTCTGACGGCTCATTCGCTTAAGTGATGTAAATTGATTTTTCTAATAACTTCTAAAACTTCATTTTAGCTTGATCAAAATACATTAGCCCAGAAAGAGATCACTAAGTCATACAGACCGCACAACAAATCCATTACACTGGACAGAAATTGTGTAAGGCCAAAAACTACCCAGAAAGAAGTCCTGTAACTTCATATGCTGTTTGATAACTCATACATTCTTACTGAAAAGCTCATTAAATCCTGTGTCGCAAACTTCACAGGGTGAGGGTACAGACAAAAACTAAATGGAAAATAGAACACAAAGAGCAGATGGAGCGTCGGATATGTGTGAATGGGCAGAAATAAGAGCACACAAAATAGCTATGAAGAGTAATCAGAGTCAAATGCATTCAATTTGCAGCAGCTCTTCTGGACTGGGGCATCCTAAAAACCACACCAGTGAAGGGCTTCGCTTCTCATCTAGGGTTTGTGGTTTTGCATTGATTTAGAAGCATTAACTTCTGCAGCTATAGAAGGCTCTCCCCGCCCCCCCCCCCCCCCCCCAGATGTAAAATGACAGTCACTGGGCTGAAATTATTTGTGCCATTTTACAGTCTGGCAAGGAGATGAGGGCCTGACTTACTGCTCACAAAACTTACCTGTCAGCAACTGCTGGTTCCTCATTTCTTTCAGGCCACCCGGATTATTGTGGCAACTACAGTTAGGAGGGAACTGCTGGTGCAAGGAGCTGCCCTAACAACATTTTGTCCTACACTTAGCACGTTCCTGCTGACGCTTTCTGGATCACTCTATAAACTGCATAAGAGGCAAAAACACTTATGTAGGTTTTTTTAATTTTTCTTGGTTTGGACCCCTAACATTTTTCTAATGGGTTTATAGACCTTTGTACAACAAATATAAACCCAGTGACAATTGGTTTGCTTTTCCTACCTTACTTCATGGGCTCTGGTTTCAAAAACCCAAAAGATAACTCTTCTGTGTCAGGGCAGCTCTCCAGAAGGCTGTAGTGCTTTGGAGGTGACACCGAGCCAGTGTCACTCAGTGCTCAGCTTCACTAATATGAAGCAATATATTTTAAAGTACAAATATATTTTAAGCTAACCAAAAGCTACCACCTCAAGAAAATGGAAAGTAATCACAATAACAAATAGCTTCCTATTTGTATAAAATATGGTCAGCAGTGCAGTTGTTTATGTGAAAAGGAAAGCTTAACATATTGTCCTGGTTTCAGCTGGGATAGAGTTAACTGTCTTCCTAGTAGCTGGTACAGTGCTATGTTTTGAGTTCAGCATGCGAAGAATGTTGATAACACTGATGTTTTCAGTTGTTGCTCAGTATTATTTAGACTATAGTCAAGGATTTTTCAGCTTCTCATGGCCACCCAGGGCACAAGAAGTTGGCACAGGACACAACCAAGGCACCTGACCCAAACTGGCCAACGGTGTATTCCATACCATGTGAAGTCCCATCTAGTTTAGGAACTGGGAAGTGGGGGGGGGCAGGGAATCGCTGCTCGGGGACTGGCGGGGTGTCGGTCGGTGGGTGGTGAGCTATTGCCCTGTGCATCATTTGTACATTCCAATCCTTTTATTACTACTGTTGTCATTTTATTAGTGTTATCATTATCATTATAATTTCTTCTTTTCTGCTCTATTAAATCGTTCTTATCTCAACCCAGAAGTTTTACCTTTTTTTTTCCCGAGTTCCTCCCCCATCCCACTGGATGGGGGAAGTGAGTGAGCGGCTACGTGGTACTTAGTTGCTGGCTGGAGTTAAACCACGACACATATTTAATAGAAGGCATAATTTTCAGATTACGGTTCAACAAGCAGCTTATACAGAGAGATGCCCTGGTGTAAGAGGCTTGATCTAGTTCAAGACACTGCTACACGGCCAAATTTTAAGCGGCTATTTCAAATTAGAGATCCTACCTTGACTTTGTACCAGTGTTACTCATGAGCATGCTGCTGGTCTCCTGCATCACACTGTCAGATCTACTGCTTACGGACTCTGGGATGCCAGCGCAGCTGCACTGTGAGGATATTTTGTGCAGCCCAGCCTTCTGCCTGGGGAACCAGACAGTGCCTCCAAGGCAGCACTGCTGCATCTCACAGTTAGCGTCTCAGCATTGCACCTGGGCAACCACAGTGCTAGAAGTAGGGGTAGTTCTATGTGGCAGGAGAAGTACGAGCAGCTGCCATAGCATGGATCCATCCCGGATCACACTGCCAAGGATGATATCAGCTGTGCTGAGCCTCAACATGCCAATAACAACATATGTTCTTTGTCAAGGCAAATAAGTGGTAACACAGGTGGATAACATCAAATTGAGGGGAGCAACTGATACACTCAAGGGCAGGGCTGTCATTCAGTGGGACTTTGGAAAGCTGGAGAAATGAGCCAACATGAATATCTTCCAATTCAATGAGGGCACATGTGAAGTCCTGCAACTCGGATATGATAAACACATACAACAGCCAGGAGCTGACTGGGTAAAGAGCAGCTTTGCAGAAAAGGTCCTGGGAATCCCAGTGAACAACAAGGATGGACTTGAGTACGCAACTGCTCTCATAGCAATGAAAGCTAATCATATACTGGGCTGCGTTAGTACCAGCACAGACAGCAGATCAAGGGAAGTAATTACTACCCCCGGCTCCATCTGGCGCTTGTGAGACTGCCTGCGGAGTACCGTGCTCAGTCTGGGGCACTGCGATACAAAAAAGATATCGACAAACTGGAATGAGTCCAGTGGAGGGTCACCAAAAGAATAGGGAGCTAGGGCACGTGACAAACAAGGAGACACTGAGAACGCTGGTTTTTTTCAGCCTGAAGAACAGAAGGCTACAGGATGATCTAACTGTCATCCTCAGCTACCCAGTGGGAGGGAATAGAGAAGACGGAGCCAGACTGTTCTTGGAGGTGCACAGCAAAAATGACAAAAGGCAACTGATCAAGTTGCAACATGGCAAATTCCAAGTAGATATAAGGGGGGGGGGGGGGGGGCGGGAATTATTCTTCACAGTGAGGGTGGACAACCTGTTGTGGCAAAGACTCACAAAGAGTCTCCCATCTGTGATGATATCCAAAACTCAACTGGACAAGTTGCAAGCTGAGCTTCAGCTAAGCAAGCTGAAGGGGGGAGTAACTAGCTTCCAGTTACAATGGTGTGCTGGATCCCAGCCCTACTCCTGCTTATGGTCATAAAGGGCCTCTTGCAGATGGCTGTTGCTCCAGGCAGCAGGTCTCTAGTAGCTAACTGCTGAACACAAAGCTGGTGCAATGATGAGGAAAGCATGGAAGAAGACTGTTAGGACTGGACATGTGGAATAGCTGTATGCAAATCCTGAGGAGAAGGCAGGTGCTTTACAGACTTTGGAACATTGATACTAGTTCCTAGTACCTGTTCTGCTTTGCGCTTACATGTCTCCATGACAAATCAACAAGGAATGCATTTGCTCTGTAACTGCGAGTCGTTGCAGCCTTCTAATAGTCCATCCACTTCAAAACAGCACTTGTGCTGTGCTGACTCATACCTCAATATCTCTTCTTGCTCCCCTTCTTAGCTTCGGATAAGTCATCTTCTTGGTTGGGGTACACAAGGATGTCTTTGAAAGTCTGGCTTCAGAAGTGTGTATAGGCTTCACTGAGAAACCAAAGGTGGTTGTTGTTTTCACCATAGGAGGACAGTTGGTTAACCCTTCTTTAGGGTTGTTTAAGAATTGACATCACCAGCTCAGGTCAGAGTAGGTATTTTTAGTAGATACATTTGCTCTCCCTGCCAAATGGGGAGTGGGAGGAGGTTGTACAAGAACACGAGCTGGCATATTGACTGGCACTTTTGGTTCAGGGTTGCCCTGGTTGGAAGAAGGTGTGGAGAACATACAAGATGGCTGATGCAGTCAGAAGTAGCTGTCCCAAAATGAGAATGGGCGTGCAGAAGCAGAGCAGTGAGCTGAGGCATGACCAAGGACTGTCGTTACTAAACTAGCTGCTTTCTGATAAAAACACCCTTAGCAATGTACTGAGCTATCGAAAATGGTGCTTCCAAGAGTCTGTCACACCGTAGGCTTTCTCCATATCTCCAGCAGGCCCAGAACTCCCAGCCAGGTCTGCTTTTGCCCTTGTGGACTAAGTGGAGAACACAACAAAATGTCTACACAACTTGTTGTGAGCCTGGCGCCGGTATTCTGAAAGTGCTTAGCGATGCCAAAAATTTGCAAGGGATGTTATGGAGACAGCAGAAGTCCTCTTCCAAGAGAAGACAGCCCAAGGAGAGGTCTGTGCAGGAACCTGAGGCAAAATCAGCTCTCAGGTAAAGAGCAGTAGCTAAGGGAGGTGGGACTGCAGCAAGCACCACCACTTACACCAATGGTCACATCCCAGCTACGTGGCCGCAGGGATCAAGGAACAAAAGGAACTGAGAAGGGACTAGCGAAAAGGTTGAAACTAGCCGAGGGTGAGTGGTCCCACAAAATGCAAACAGGCAATGTTTGATCCACCAGGAAGCCTCCAGGCTTAAAGTTAACCCATCAACATCTTTTGAATAAAATTTGAACCTGCCCAGCAAGGTTGGACCAGCCTAGCAATACTGGTTTTGATCCTGCTCTTGGAGGTTTAAAGCCTATCACCTGATCACAGCCCTACCAGTTCATCTCATTAGTAATGAAGTAATGAAATTATTATGAGACTTTAGTTGTTATTTTTCACTTGTCAAGACAAAAGTTGAATCTGTTGCATCCCCCGAGAAACACACATTTCTACTCAAATGCTTAAACGAGTAGAGCAATTTTTAGAAATGCTTCATTTATGGGTCACTTATATTTAGATGTCTACGTATAGATTGCTGTGATTGCTGTTTGTTCTTTAGCTATGCTTGTCTGAAAAAGCTAAGCTGGGGACCTTTTATCCAAAGAAATATTAGCAGTAGCAGAGGCCATCAAAAGAGAAGACCGGTTGTTCCAATCGCTTGTTTATTATACGGTGTTAATTCTTCATCTAACAAGCTAGCAAATTAAATAGTTTCCAGTCTAATGTCACTGTGATATGAAACTTACAACCACGTTACTGCTGACGGAGTCGGTATCAAACCATATGGTCAGTACGTGTCCTTCTGCCTTTTACTCTCCAATCCCCAAGTAATTGGTTTCCATTTCTCTCGTTCCCATTTTAGGTAGGTAAGAAGCAGGTGCTCCAGCCCCTTCACCCCAAGGACTGCTGACTCCAGGGCTTCTCGGGTTCCCGTCAAAAGAAACTCGTCTGCGTGAACGAGATGCAAAAACCCAAACGCGAAGACACCCGAGCCTCCGCGTTGCTCCTCACCGCCTCCTTGCGCTGCCCCCCTCGGCCATCCGCGCCCGCAGCTCCCCGACGGCTGGGAGGAGCAAGAAGACAAAACCCACGCGTGTGAGTGTGCGGGGCAGGCACAACGCCTCTCCCTCCCCACGCCAGGTCCGAAAGAATCCACGCAAACACAAGCTACGCTTAGGAAGTCCTTCCTCCTCCCACCGCACCCCCGTGCCGGACAAGCTGTAAGGAAGGACACCGGCCGCCCCTTCGCCTTTCGCACATCCCGCACTCGGCTCGCCCGACCCCTCCTGCCCAGCCGAGCCCCCCCCCGAGCCCAGTAAAAAAGAGGGAAGGCGGGATAGGGAAGGCGGGATGCGGGGCCACTTCCCCCGGAGCGGCTGCGGGGACGCGCTCCGGGGGCGCGCCGCGGGTTCCTCGTTAGTATAGTGGTGAGTATCCCCGCCTGTCACGCGGGAGACCGGGGTTCGATTCCCCGACGGGGAGACATGCGCTCGCTTGTTTTTTTTGTTTGCTCGGCGCCAGCTAGACCCACTCCCGACCGCCAGCGTCCCCCCCCCCCCCACTCCCACCGGGAACCAAAATAACCGCGGGGCGCCGCGCCCTATCCCGCAGGATAAAAATACTCCGTGTGGCCTCCCCGTCGGGGAATCGAACCCCGGTCTCCCGCGTGACAGGCGGGGATACTCACCACTATACTAACGAGGAGCTGCCGCTGTCGGAAAATCTCGCGGGGCTGGCTTTATCCGCAAGGCAGCGCCCCGGCGGGACCGGAGCGGTTCGGGCAGCAGCGGCGCCTCCGGACAGCGGGAACCGGGACCCACGGGCCTGCGGAGGGCGGTCACGTCGCGGGAGGCGAGCTCGGCACCACGGCGGGTTGGGGGGGCCCTCGGTGCCAGGGGCCGGTGGCGGGGGGTGTGGGGTGTGGGTGGGGAGAGACAACGTAGTGGCGCAGGAAGGCGGGCAACGAAGCAGCGGCGGAGGAGAGGGGCGGGCGCGGGGTCGGTGTCAGTCGGCGCGGTTGCCTTACCGGGTGAGAAGGGTCCTCATCGCCCCCGTCCCCCCCGGCCGTGTCGCCCCGGGGCGGGGGGCGGCGGCCTGTGGTGGGCGAGTTCTAACACTCTGCGTGCGGGTGCCCAGCAGGACCTCGTGGCGCAACGGTAGCGCGTCTGACTCCAGATCAGAAGGCTGCGTGTTCGAATCACGTCGGGGTCACTTGGTTTTTGGGTTTTTTTTTGTTCTTTTCCTTTCCCTTTCGTTTTCCTTACCTCTACCGGCTTCGTCACAGAGGGACGTTAATTTTTCTTCTTTTTTCCTCTGAAGCTTAGGGTGTCCTCTTTTTGCTTGAACCTGAGAGGGAAAACAGAAGTATAAAACAAGGACAGTCAGAACAAGAAGTATAAAACAAGGACGGTCACCGATGCGGCAGCCTGCGGAGAGAAACGTGAGAAAGAGGTGTTTGGAGAGCGTCTGGCTTTCAGATTTCAAGAGCACCAGTTTGAGGGAAGTACCGGGGTGAAACAGTGCCTCGAGGGGAAAGGAAATGAGGACACTGCTTTCCTTCCCCGCTGTTGGCACTGGAGGCGGGAGGCCTGGGACCCGGGTGGGAAAGAAGGGTGCGCGGAGCTAGATGGGAGCAATGGCACGGGAATACTGGTGTACCAGTGTCACTGGAGTACTGGTGTACCCGTGTCACCGTAGAGATCCCCTTGGGTAAAATAGGCATGTGCATACGGGAGCTTCTAATATCACGCTTAAAAGGCAAGGACGTGTCAAAGATCTACTTTAAGTTCCACAAAGACAACCCACTGTGTGGAAATGACCAGAAAAAGTCAGAAAGATGTATAGGAAGGTAACTGTAAATTTTAAATGGGACAGAGGCCCCCAGAATGGCAGGGAGACCCTGTTTTCAGCACAGAAATTCACATGAGAAGGAGTGGAAGTCAAGGCAGGGACACAAGTGGTCCGGACCAGCCAAGAGCTCGGGCGGATGCAAACACAAACCTGATGGGGGGGAGAGGAGAAGTGCTTCAGAGGGTGTGGAACAGACAAGTTTTCTCAGAGTAGACGTTTCTGCACACTGAGGTGCCACAAAAGCACAGAAAGTATTTAGATTTGATCTAGATATGAGAGACCGAGTCCTAGAAGTAATACTTTAGTGATTTGGAGGGACTGGAATGTTTGACACTTAATGAAATTTAATTAGGAGGGAAACAGAATAGTTTGCCAAGGGCCTGAATTTGAGGGACAGAGAGAAACGTGCCAGAGATACAATACTAAGTTTGTAAGAATTGATTATTACTGTTGTAAACCATGGCAGAAAATGAAGAGAATACAGAAGTATTAGAAACCAGACTCAGCAAAGTCATCAAATAATGTGGGGTTTTTTTTAAGATAAATACCCTTAAAACCTTTCAAATACAGAAATTCTGCATCTTCCTTAAGTCTTCCGTTCCAGTGCTTTGCTATCCTTACTGTTACGAAGCGACTACGTGCAGTTTAACCCTGATGACTCTTTTGGTCTAACTTAAATCCAGCCCTCGTGCTATTGCACTGGAGAACAGTTTATTCCCTTCCTTTTTATAGCTACTCCTTATGTTTTTGAAATTCGTTATGCCTCTCCATAGCTGTTCTAGGGTAACAGACCATGTTTGCTGGGCCTCTGATTATTTGCATCGCTTGCTTCTGGAGTCTTTCCAATTAAGGTGCATTTTTAAGTGCCCAGAACTGGTCACAGTATTTCAGCTGACTCAGATTTTACCAGGTCTGAATAGAAGAGGAGGACTGCCTCACGCGCTCTGCTGACAGGACTTGCATTTACATCGTTAGTCCTTTTTTTTTTTTTTTTTTTTTTTAATGCATAATCTGTTAGATGGGTGCATTTTTTGTTGGATGCATAATCTGTTAGATGTTTCCCTGGTCCCACAAAATACCTCAGACTCGGTTTGATTATCCATCAGAGAGCTGGATGGAAGAAGTGGTGGCAATCTGCTTGTATTCCTGTACTGCTGCCAAAGCAGGTGCGCTGCTCTAGGCATTCTGCGTTGCTGCCAGATGATATCTCTGGCTTGCAGTAAGGGGTTCATCTAATCACAATACAGAAGATCTATTAATAGGAGTGGAAGTTTTCAGGGTGCAGTTTCATTTCACACTGATACACCTAACGTAACGTGAGTGCAGACTGTCACAAAACAGTCGCCCTCGCTCTGCCCTGTCCATCCCCGCCTGCGTGTTTGCCCTGTTCCACTTGGATCACATCTTGCAATTGTGCAGCAGCAGCTGCTGGCTCAGCGTGCGGATCTGGTGGCGCAACTACTAGATCCAACACAAGGAGAGCGTCAGGAGTGCATGGCCTGGGACAGAATAGAGAGCAGGATCATCCTGTTCAACAGCAACCGCAACTACCAATGGTTTGGTTCAATTGTTTGTTAGCTGTTCTTTGGAGAGAGAGCCTACAATCCCTAAATCAAAGTAATTTGTGATGTTTCAAAACTGAATGAAAGAATTAAATGCGCCTTAGCTACGTGCAAACTCTTGCTCTCAATTTTTCCTATTGGTAAAATGGTGTTGTGGTTTAACCCCAGCCAGCAACTCAGCCCCACGCAGCCACTCGCTCACTCCCCCGCACTCAGTGGGATGGGGGAGAGAATCTGGGGAAAAAAGTGAAACTCGTGGGTTGAGATAAGAACGGTTTCATAGGACAGAAAGGAAGAAAGTAATAATGGTAACAATAACAATAATAAAATGACAATAATAAAAGTATTGGAATATACAAAGCAAGTGATGCACAATGCAATTGCTCACCACCCGACGACCGATGCCCAGTTAGTTCCGAAGCTGCAATTCACCTCCCCAGGCCAACTCCCCCCAGTTTATGTACTGGGCATGACATCCCATGGACTGGAATACCCCTTTGGCCAGTTTAGGTCAGCTGTCCTGGCTGTGTCCCCTCCCAACTCCTTGTGCCTCTCCAGCCGTCTCACTGGCTGGGCATGAGAAGCTGAAAAATCCTTGACTTGGTACAAACACTACTCAGCAACAACTGAAAACATCAGTGTGTTATCAACATTCTCCTCAGATTGAACCCAAGACACAGCACTGTACCAGCTACTAGGAGGAAAATTAACTCTATCCCAGCTGAAACCAGGACAACTGGGGATAATAATTCACTTTAATCTCACAGCAGCTGTTTTGTCGAGTTGACTCCATTAATTCTGAGGCACTCAAGTATGCTGGTAGGTATTTGTCCCTCACCAGTGTTTCTACAGTATGCGTGCTTCTGTGCTTTTGTCCCTGTCTAACTTTTAAATACTTCATTTGTAACCTGATTGATCTCTTAACACAGATGTTTTTTCTTATAAATTTGTTACTAGCTAAATATAGGCAATAACTTAAGTCCACATAAGGTTTAAAAATCTTGGAGCTGATGTAATAGCCTATACATGGTAAATATAGCTTCTGCACTATCTCTGTCCATATATGATAAAATTAGATATCCAAATAATTCTTGTTTGGAAATGATTCGGTGTGGGAAACTGCCCTGTAAACTGTCCTTCTCATATCACTTCTGTCAGTGTACTTAAGCAGGAGCTGATACTTCTGTTTTCAATCCTTGTTGGTACAGGCCTTTGTCTCTCACAATGTCAGCGGTAAGACGTTTTAAAACAGTTACACCACGCAGCTGTACACATTTCTTTCCCTGCCTGGGGACAGTCGTACAGACCACCCACAGCACTGGGCACCCCTGTATTCACAACGAGGGCAACCACCCCTCTCGTCTACCATGTTTACCGGCGACACAGACACAGCAGCATTCCCCAGCGGGTGCCAGTGAGAGTGCAGTCGCCTGGCCGGTCCCCCAGTAAAACTACGTCCACTGTCAAATTCAGCAGGAGATGGATCTCTTTCTATAAGGGAATTGCGCTAGAAGCGATATGCTCCGTTATAATAAGGCATGCTTTTTTCTTATTGCTTTGCTGTTTCTACTTAGATTATGCTTAAAAAGAGATGCTTCTGGTAAGAAAGCTAGAGTTACTAAAAAGCCACCTAATTTTTCTAAACTAATCAAGAACGTGGAGGAGAAATGAGTGATTCTAGAAACTATAGTTACACTGTGCCATAACAGCTGGGCAACTGCTTATTTTATTTATAGTAATCCTTTCCGGTTTCTATTGCCTTTCTCAGAGGGAGTATTATTTTCATTGTGAAACTCGCTGTGCACCAAGACTGAATTAATGTTTCATATATTTTTTTTACATTTCCTTTAGCTAAGATTTCCATATCAGCTCAGTCTACGACAAGAGCATGTCTGTAACACTTCCTTATATGCCTTTGCCATGAATGGATTTATAGCCTTCACAATGTTATTATGTATTATGAGGCAAATGTCACATGTGAATGCAAATTACACATCTATACTTCATTACGGATTAAATGTGATCCAAACCTTCCACTGAATTTAAGATACTTTTTTGAGCACACAGATGTAGAAAATTCATTTCTTCAGTGTAGTGCAACATAAACTACCTGTCTCTTTTTTATGGATGGCATTAGAGGTTAGGAATCATAAACTTGGGGAAACTCAAAGCTAGAAATCTGAGAAAGTTTAGAAGGCATTCAGTGCTTTCATGTCAAAGACGACTGTATGACTGAAAATCTCTTTCTCACGCTCAGGAAAGCTAACAAATTCCAGACATTTGGGAGGGTCCTACAAAGGAAGGATTTCTGGCTTCTGCTTTCAGCATATTTCACATTTTTAGGCAAGCTTACAGCAGTTTTTCAACCACTGAAAATGGCCATTGTCTCACACCATTTGCACTTTTTCCTAAACTTTCCTTCTGTCACCATTTATACTGACAAGGGGTAAAATGTGACTACCCGTTCCTCAGGTAGAGGCAGGTATTCTGGTCTTAGAAAACCAGAACTTGCTGTTAGGGATAAACATTTAAGTACTGGAATGCTTCACAGAAGGCAAGGCAAAACAACAGCTTTGTACTCCAACCTTTAAGACACAAAACTGTTTAATAGGCATATGGACCACCTCATATTTTGGGGGGTTTGTGGGTTTTTTTTTCTATATAAAAACAGTAGATCTTTTGAGCTTGTTCATAATGAACTCATTCCCTTATCCTCTTTGACTGATGCCTTCCGCTACACAAAATGCAAGCTTTCTTTCCTTCAAACAAAACAAACAACAACGGTGCAGATCCTCAGCTGTATTAAGGTCTGACTGTGGTTGCAGGTTCCAGTGTTAATCATTACGTATGTGCACATTTTGGCACTCTCTCGTATTACTTGCCCTGTCTTCACCTTGTCTGGAGAACGCCTGTTGTTCCCAAGGAACGACGATGAAAAGTGTAGAACCAGGGAATAAAGGACAGTTTTCTGCCAAGGATTTTTTATGGACTTGACTTGCCAGAGAAGTCTACTGCTCTGAAATAGAGTGACACTGAAGTGTTATACAATGCTTTTTTAGCTTTTGTCACCTTGGAAACAGCTAAAGGTAAGCCAGTAAAAGAGACCAGTGTCCACACTAGGGAGTTAGATCCTTGTAACAATGTAACAGAGAAAATCATTCATGAAAGATAATATATATTTCTATAGTTAGGGAAATAACTTTCAAAACATAAATGGACTGCAAATATGAAATGTAAGTAATGTTAATCTGTGGCTCCGGCTCCGCAACCACTGTATTGGACTTTGAACAAGTAGCCAATCTCACAGTGCTGAGTGTCTGCTGTCTTTATGCTTCTATGCCAGTTTTGCCTGACAACAAAAAGACAAAAAACACAGATCCAACGTAAAGCCAGTTACCCCATCCATTTATGACCAAAGCTGAACTGGGAGTGTAACTAGTGACTTACTACTTCATACCATATTGAAGTTGCATTTTCATGCTACACTTAATGCATTAAAACCAGACTTAACAACCCAGGTACTTAGATTGAAAGGTGTAAACTGACTTCAAGCTCAAAAGGTTTCATTCCTTCCACTCCTAAGGGTCGCTCACAAGAAAAGTGAGCGCCAACTGTATTGCATATTCTGAACAGTATAATGAGTTGAAAATGGCAGCTGCACTCCTCCAAGCAGCAGCATCAGAAAACAAGCTTCAGGCCTGGAGTATAGCACCATTATTGTCTGTGGGGATGTTCGATGGTACCTGCACCCACTTTTTAGATTGTATTTCCACTGTTAACTTTGGTTAAAATTTCCCAGACCCAGTTCCCCCTTACACTGCTTTAAAACATGTTAGACTTGATAGGAATTGAGGTTATTTTTCACATCAGTACGATAGCTGAAGAATCTCTCTGCTGCTGCCTTTCTGAAGCATTCTGTGTCAGTCTGCAACTGGTTTCATATCTGGATAAGATGTAAGTTCTTAAAGGTGGGGCAAAGGCACCCAGGGCACCTAGATGCTTTTCAAAGTGAAACATACTATCTATACTTTAAATTATTAGTGTCAAATTTGGAGAGGAATTCAATTCCTTCAAGCATTTCCAAAACACTTGTCATGTGATACCCATGCTGTGGGAAAAACTTTGGGTAAGATATGCTGGAAAATAAATAGAACCATCTAATTTGTTCTATTTGGGCTTAAACGTGAAAGTAGTCAATCCACATTGGTATATGAATATTTGCTTTGTATGCGTATGTGATCAATGGAAGGAAGACATTTCCACCCACTGTTCAGCCCCATCTAACTGGAAAGGTAAAGTGTATACAACACCATGAACCAAATACTTTCAGATCTAAAGTATCATGAACTGCAGATGATAGCCACCTTGTATCACTACTCGCACTACAAGGTAAATTCCCCAAGCTAAGCTTCTCCCTTGTGTTAATTACTTTGTTACACCACAGCAATTCCTCAGTTGGAAGCATAGGGCTTCTCCTGGGTGGGTGCTTGATTGAATGACAGCCACCATATTTTGTGATGGAACAAACCCAAAGAGAGGAAATGCCCTTCCTCAACTGCAATTTAAACCTCTTTTTGGAACATAAAGAGGAGTGGG
Organism: Astur gentilis; assembly: GCF_929443795.1. NCBI lineage: Eukaryota > Metazoa > Chordata > Aves > Accipitriformes > Accipitridae > Astur > Astur gentilis. The sequence continues at coordinate 14,723,336 of NC_064913.1, forward strand.
TGCAAACACTAACAATCCTGTTTCATATCCGTGATTGATGAGCAAATTAAAATATTCACATTTCAATTCTTATGTCTGATACTGTAACAGAGTGCTCAAAAGCATAAGATACATAGTCAGATCTAAGTATTAAACCGTTCCCATCGTAAAATACAGGAAAGTTTATAGCAGCGTTATGTTCCCAGCATGCCGCGTGTGAGCACATGAAGATTTAAGTCGCTTGTTTACAGGCGGTGCAGTCTTAAACTCAGTCCTACTTCCTCAGCAGGGACACAATGTGAAATTTCTGAAGTGAGCTCAATAGGACTATGCACCTTTCAAATTTTGCACTACTATCGAAGCGATCCGATTTTTTTGTTGTTTGTTTTTAATACATAAGTCACCACAACGGCAGCAGTTACGCTAACAGATTAGCTGCCGATTTCCCAGTTGGATTTCTTCCGAAGCCCGATAGCTAACGTATCACGTGAAGTTCTGCACTCGGCTGGCGATCGCAGCAGCTCGGTTCCCCTGAGAGAAAACTCCTGCAAGTCTTCTTTGCCCGGCAGCCGCTTCAACGAACTGAAGCTAAAGCAGGTGGCGAGCTCACGGCGTGCCTGAGGAGCAGCGGCGGGGACGGACCCGGTGGCAGGTGTCACAGCAGGTCACAGGGATCGCAGCAGGTTACAGGGATCTCCTTAACCGCCTCTCCCCCCCCCGCTCCTCACCACAGGCACTACGCCCGGCCTTGAACCACCGCCCTCCAGCGAGCCGTTCCCGCCCCTTCTCCCGGCAGGGGGAAAACAGCCGGTCGCCGGAGAAGGACGGCGGCGGCGGCGGGGGGGGGGGACGACACGGCGGGGAGACCCCGCGGAGAAGCCGGCGGTAGCGCTGAGGGGAAGGAAGAAGCGCGGTTCTCCTCAGAGCCGCCGCCTAAGGCGGCGCGCGCCCGGCGATCTTCCCGCCGCTGCCGCCGCCGCCTGAGGCGGCGCGCGCCCCGCGATCTTCCCGCCGCTGCCGCTGCCGCCGCCGCCGCCGCCTGAGGCGGCGCGCGCGCACGCGCCCCCGCCCGCCTCCGCGCGCGAGCACCGCCCCCCGCGCCTCTCCCGCCTGAGCCGAATTTAAAACTGCGTTACTCTCCCTCGCGCAAAGCACTAACGCGGGTGGGTCCCGCGCGCCTTCTCCCCTTTTACCGCCCAGCAGCCAATAACAAAGCCGCTTCGTTTTCCTCTCTGCCAATCGGGGCGCGGTTTATTGCTGGCTGGGAGAAGCGCTCGGTGTGCGCGCCCGCCCGCCCGCCCGCTGTGGAGCTGGGTCCCTGGCGCGGCGCGGGGCAGGCGAGTCCTTCTTCTTCTCCTCCTCCTCCTCCTCCGCCCCCGCCCCTTCTCCCCGCGCTTTGTTGGTGCCTCTCCCGGGAGGCTCGGCGGCGATGCCCGAGTTCCTGTCGGATCCGTCGGTGCTGACCAAGGAGAAGCTGAAGAGCGAGCTGATCGCTAACAATGTGAGCCTGCCGGGCGGCGAGCAGCGCAAGGACGTCTACGTGCAGCTCTACCTGCAGCACCTCACCGCCCGCAACCCGCCCGCCGCCGCCGCCCAGCCCGACTTCTCCAGCGACGAGGAACGGGAGCCCACCCCTCTTGGCGCCAGGAACCGCGGAGCCGCCGCCGGGAGGGTGAGTAACAGCCGCTCCGGGACCCCCCCCGCCCGCGCTCCCTCAGCTTCCCGACGGCCTCGGGCCCGTTTTCCCGCCCGAACGGGTCTGTTCCCCCCTCCCCCCGCCTACCGGTCGCGGCTCCGGCTCCCTCTCGCCTTAACTTGAGGCCCGGCTCGGCTCGGCCCGGCCCGAGGGCGCGATCGGTCCGGGGCGGAGGGACCGGGGGTGGGCGCGTTGCCAGGCGGCCGCCCCGCACCGGGAGGAGGCGAGCTGGGAACCGGGGGGGTCGGTGCTGGGCAGCCGCCGGCTTCGACTCCCGCCTGGGAGCCTCTCAGCCGGGGAGGGGCAGCGCGATCGCGAGTGGAGTGTGAGGCAGGACCCCCCCCCCCCCCCCCCCGCCCCGGACCGTAAATTGGGAAGCCGTGACTTTAATTTGGCCGTCGGTCTCGTAAATGAGGTACTCGGGTGTCGGAGGAGTAAAGCGAGAGAAGCTCCGCCGCACGAGGCTGCAACTTACTTTGGAAAGACGACTCCCATCAGCTGTCCCGGTTGTACTGAAGCAACGCTGCTCTCTGTAAATACCTCCAGATGAAGGGACGAAGCTGTGAAGGAACAGCTTGTTCGTTTTCTTTAACGAAGTGGACTGTTTAGTGCGAAGAGGGTCTGCTTAATGTAGCTGTCTCTCGTACCTCTAAGTATATGTTTTATCGCAGAGTGCCTCTGCTGCACCTTCAGTTGCTCCACTGTCGCTTGCTTAGACAGACTTTCTTTTATCACGTAAGGAAAGAGGGGGGGGAGCTGATGCCGTTTGGAGTTTTTGCCTTTGGGAAAATGTGATTTCCTTTTTAATTTTTTAATAAGCGGTCTGTAAATTTGCACGTGTGGAGAAAGCAGTCTTTTAAGTCATAGTTCTAAGCTGTCTGGTCTCCCGTAAAGGCTCGTGTAATGATTGCCAGCTACCGGAGTTGTAATGTGTGTGATATTACAAGTGTTTAATTGTATCTGAAATACTATCTTTCAAAGTTTGTTTGTAAAGGAGAGTGCGGAGAAGGAGACTCCTTTGAAGGTCTTTCATATTTTAACCTTTAAAAAACCCCAACAAACAGTTCTTGAATTAAGAAACTGAAAACTGCATCTAAAAGAAGAGGAGATTTCTAACCAAATTATTTACCTCTTTTTAACATCTAATTCAAATACGTCACTGGCATTCACTGGAGAAACTTTACAGTGAACTAGACACTTCTCTGTGGTCTGCCGGTAACATTCATAAGGTGCTTTTGAATAAAATAGGATGAGCTTGAATCTGATGTGTTTCCCCCTTTTGGGAGAAGGAAAGCCTCATGACAGCTAAAGCTCCTAGATCTGATTTTTCCTTTCGCTTCCACAGTGCTTAAGCTTAAACAATTATGGGTGACTCTTTTGATGTTTACAGAATGGGTGGTACTCTTACACTTCTGTTAACAATGTTTGGAAAGCTCTCCTATTTCTGCTAGTCTTGTGTATTAATATCAGAGCACTGTATCATCGTAACTTCCAAAACTGAAGCAAATATTCTAGTGACACCTGCTTGGATTTGGGGCCATTGTGCTCCCTGCCCCCCCCCCCCCCCCCCCCCCCAAAAAAAAAAAATCTTGGTTGATGTATGCTTATTGTCTGCTTAGTGCAGCTTAGGTAGTTCTGCAACTGCTTGTGGCTTGGGTAGCTGTTGTCCCTGTTCATGCCTTCTGGCATGAGGGTGCTTTTCTGGTCAGCTCTCCTTCCAAAAGACTAACATATGGGTCTCCAAAGTGACTTGCCCCCAAAACAGCTGGAAGGGAGAGGCAGAGTGAAGGAAGCCTGACATCCAGGGGAGTGGGATTCTGGTGTGGAAACAAAGTGAAATATCTTGATAAGATTAAGAGAGGACAGGATGGAAAGCAGTCAGACCTCTGAAAGAGAAGAAACTAAAAATAAGGGGCAAAGGGAGGAAGCTGAGACTGCAAGGCATTACGGAAAGGAGGAATAAAATAAAGGAATCCCATATTTCCTGTAAGTCACTTGGTAGGCTCCAGAAACAAAGGTGGATTCAGCAACCTCTGTTTTTTACTCCTCTGTGTACCTTCATTGTTTTATCTTGGGTATTGCTTTTATGGGCGTATTTAAAAGGACCAGAGAGCAATTTGCACTGGGTGCATAAGGAAACAAAAGTACTTTATAACATGTACTGGTATAATAACATGGCTTCTTTCTGTTATTGGGTTGAGATCTGAGTAATAAAATTGCATTGCTTTATTAGTTCCATTTTAATGTGTATTACAGGTCTTGGAAATTGTAGTATCGGTTTATATACATTGTGGGGGGTGTTGTAAACTCGCTGTTTCAAACTTTTAGGCAATCAACTACTTAATGTGTTTCTAGAACACCAAAATACTTGACTGTATTACAAAGCTATTTGGAGTGCTCTATTTTTCTGTATTTCCTGCATCACTCTAAAAATTTGAATACTGCTTAACTTGAAAGTTACAAAAGTCTTCAATCCAGATGACTCAGTCAAGGCTAGTATTAACTTGTAAAAAGATTTGGAAGAGGGTTTACGTAGGTTTGCTTTTTGGAGGGTTCTGTCCCACTTTGTTTTCTGCTATTCCTTATTTTTTGGTATTTCTTTGGATATAGCTTAATATTCTAAAAAAAGCAAAAAAAACCAAACCAAAACCAACCAAACAAAAAAACAAACAAAAAAACCCAAACCCCCATACCAAAAAAGTTCCCAAAGCCCAGCAATAACAATCAATCAAAAAACCAAACTGATTTGGGAGTGAAGACTCCCTCTCACTCTTGGGGTGGATGAATGAATGCCAGATGCATAGAGGGAGAGGTAGAAAAGGGGCAGAATCACTCTTGGAGGAAAGAAACAGGTACTTTGGAATAGAGTAGAGCAACACCTGTGAGAGATGTCGCCTCTTTCTTCCCGAGTTTGTGTTTATTCATTAGTAATACTGGCGCAACAGTTGCGAGCGCTTAACTTTTTGTGTGCCTGCCTGCTGAAGTCCAAGTGCCTTGCGCGAGTAAGCAATCCTCTGGGTTGCTCAAGTCCCGTGAAAGGATTGGGATCGCAGCCAAAAAGCAGTCTGCCCTTACTTTACGGGCGTAGGCTGTCGAGGGTGCACAACATGTATTGTTTAATACGGCTTTTACTGTGGAAAACGTATCGTATCCGGGATACCCCTTTGGCCCGAATAACGGGCGGTCCTGACTTGTAAATCCCTGCAGTGACCGAGTGGTGGCGGAGCCTTCCCCCGTCCCTGTGGGAAGAGCAGGGGGGTACGACCGACACCGAGCCTGCGGTGTGTGGAGGGGCTGGGGGGGCTTGATTTGAGGGAGTGCTCCTGTTATGTTCGAATCGATGCCTCGCTTGATCTGTCAGCTGACATGCAGATGCCGAAGCGGGGGAGAGCAGTGTGTTTCTCAAAATGGATATGAGAAACAAGTTCAAAGGAGTATTCCGAATATCTGTGTTGCAGTCATTGAACAGGCAGGAAAGCTAAACCAGGTCCCTTGATACTGACATTTAATGTCTTGACATTGCTGTAGTCATTAGTAATTTTAAACTGCCTACACTGTCATTTTAGTGCTCTTTTTGCCAAAGTTCTGGGTGTTTGATAATGCATTGAGGCGCACGTCTTCCATTGATAAAAGCTGTGCAGAAATCAGACAAAACCCCATAGTTTTAATTCTACTACGAATTATGTCTTTTAAATCCATCGCTCTTCCAGCACTCACTTCCAGAGCTCACTTTGGCTATGTACTCTTACCAGGAGAGGAAAAACTTTTAAAATCATGCTTGTTTGGGCCTCAGTCTGATAATATTGTCTGGAGGAGCCAGCTTCTCCAGCTCTACTAATGTTTTTGAGCAACGTTTTTTTTTCTAAGTCTGTTTAGCATAGTGGTACGTGAGGACAGTGGCTGGTATGTGAGACACCTTTTTGCTGCAGGGGGAACCATCTGCATCTGGATGCTCCTGGTCCTGGTTAGTTATGGGCTGAATATCAGGACAGATAGCTCAAAGGAAAAATAACTATGAAATAGCATTTTTTGCCTCTTTAGGAGCATTGTTTTAAAGCACATACCAAAAATATCATCTTGACACTGTTGCCAAACAGGAGCTTTTCAGAGCTCAGAATGTGTAGGGTTTTATGACTTAGCTTATTAGTGCATTTCATGTTCTGGAAGAATCTGTTTTAAAACACACTGAGTGATGGTTTTGACCTTTAAAGTGATGATTTGAAAAAGATTGGTCAGATGTCTCCTCCTCACATCTGTTAATGAAGGTATAATGAGAGCATCTGGACCTAAAAGGCCTGTTCGAAAGGTTATAGAAGAGACCTATCAGGTAAATAAGTTTTTTTGTTTTTATCAAGTAGCCAAGTAAATGAAGAGCTAGCTTCAGCTCTTTGTGGTCAGAATGGTGTGGTAGTGATAATTTCTGTAGCTGAGGTAACTGTAAGGTTTCAAGCCCTTCCCTATTGGAAAAGGGAAGGTAATAGTAAAACTGGTAGTTTATGAAGGTTAGGAGTATGGAAAGTAAAACTGTACACTCCAATATGTGAGAGAATGTGAAGCATATATGCTACCCGGTGAAGGAAGAGAATCTGTTCAGTGTTTCTTATGTGGCTGTGTCTCTTAATTATGATGTGCTGTACCAGTGTGACCCAGAATACAGATTAACACCTTTGTGGCCTTTTAAATAGCACTCATCTGCTGTCTGGGTGACAGCCGTGGGCAGTAGGGGTGAGGTGACTGAGTAATTCCCACTGCAGTGAGAAGTCCTGCCATGCTGTTCTGCACCTTCAGACTTTCTGCAGTTCTAGACTCATGAACTAGGGAGATAAGCTTGTTAAGAGTGCTGGTGTAATAATGGTGGTTATAGTTAAATAAAATAATCCCACTGAAGTAATTTTTGTCTAGCAGTGCATGTCAATTGTTCAGCAGGGACACATACACAAGCCAGTTCCCCAGGTCAGCATTCAGCTGATTGAGCCATGAGACCATCTGTTAGTTTGGTTTCTTGATTTGTTTTTTGTTGTGAATTTTTACTCTTTCACTTAGGTTCTCTGTTCATTATGCAGCATTCATCTGTTTTCAGAGTGGGTACATTGCCTTCACTGAGTAACACGGAATTTAGTGTCTGGGGGGTGGAGGGGGTAGAAGGGCTGAGTAGTCCCCAGTCTTACAATTTAGGACTGTTACCATACATAGGCTTGGAAATTCTAAGTCTGGCACGTTTTTAACTAAGGTTAAAAGGTAAAGAATTCTTAAAGTTGCATGTATCAGTATCTCTGAATTACTGCTGCATAATTTCCTTTCCATTGTTTATTTTGTCTGCCCTGTAGCTTTTGGTAAATATTGTCTTGAGGTGTTTGAGGTTAAAAAGTTCAGCAGGACTTGGTTTAAAAAAAAAAAAAATTCTACTGCAGGAAGTGTTTGTGTATGATAAAATAAAAAGTGCAAGGGGACTAGAGACCTCTGTATTTCACAGTACAAGTCTATTATTTAGACTTGACATGTGCAGTTCCTTATCTCCCCCTCCCCTAAGAGTAATACAGTTATTTGTTACCAGAGAGGACACTGTACAAACTGGAAAATTAAAGACCATTCTGTTGGTGTGGTTTGGGCTTTCTTAGCCTGTATTAACCTCATTCAGAGAAATAGTAAAGAAGCCCTGAGCCTTTCTGCTTGTAGTGATGAAGCTGCACCTGTTTGGGATTAAAGACCTTGAATGTCCTAATGTAGGTGCCATTTACCTTGGGATTTTAAAATGCTTCTTTTGGTGATGTCCCATAGTTGTCTGTTATATTATTTAATGGCTTCTTCAAGATGTTACATATGGTTGTCTTTGGAGTAGTGCTAGAGTTAGTAAAGGTACCCATAAAGATTGTCTGATAAATTGATCTGTGGCTGATGGACTTCTATTCAGCAGGAATGCCAAAGATGAGGTAAGGGATAGCTTCCAGGTCTGAATTCTCATCACTTGCATTTGCTGCTCCTCTCATTAGTGAAAGAAGGTGAAAGCTTTTTGCTGTTGAGAGATGACACTCTGAGAAGACGAACTTCTCTTATGCTCTTGTTTTCCTGTGGCCCTAGAACGAGAATGCTATGTGGGAGACCCATGCTTATAAATCACTTCAGTACTTGTTTGAAGGGTTGGGTCCTAGTTAATCTGAAACTGAGCCTGACAGATACCACTACCAAATTGCCACCTCTTTGGTGTGAACAAATCTGTCTCAAGTGAAGTTCCCAGATCCTCTTCCATCTTCTGTTTTCTAGAAAATGGCAATGACTAGAAATATTTTTTTAATGCTGCCAGCTCTGGATGGAATGAGAAGATCTTCAGATAAGGATTTATTGGTCTGGGTATAGTGTTGCAAGAATACTTTCATTACATGCAAAGTGCACCTTACTTCAGCAAATCCTGGTGTTTGCCACAATTTCATTTTAAGCACTTCACCTCTGCACCACAGTAAGACAACTTTAACTTTACTAATGGCCACCGAACCAGGGAAATGTGGGTGTGGGGTTTTTTTGTTTGTTTTGTTTTAATTTGCAATGATAAATTTTAGAGCTAGCTCTTTTGATCTGTCTCACAGGCTAGTCCCATGGATAAGTTGTGACAATGCATAGAAAGTATAGTGGTGCTTTATACTATAATAGTAGTGGTAATTAAAGCTAATGTTGTTGTTGAGGTTAATGCTGTTGTACCACAGCCAAGGTACAGAAGAAATTCTTCTTTCCTGCCTGATGCTTCTAGGTATGGATCTTATGGTCTAGTGAGTGGTTAAATGGCAGCTTTCTACTTGTACAAGTGACATAATTTGCTTCTGCTTTAAGGAGAGTATTTACTCTAAAGGTTGAAGACCTCACAGAACACAAGTTAATCAATGCATCTGGCCATATTATTGAAGAACACAAGATTACCTTCAACTTTTCATCCTCTTTCACCCTGCTCTTTTTCTCTGCTGAAACTGACTATTCTGATGGTCTCAGTGTATGGTAATACTGCAGGAAAAAGTGAAATAGTACTTGGAAGAAAAAAAGTACCAAACATCCTATGAGATATGCAAGTTTACTTGTGTTAGAGGATGGTATTACACATCAGTTGCAGTTAGATTTCTGGTAGTTAAGATTTCTGTAAAATGTCTAGTAGGGTGCTGAGTAGTTCTGGTGTATATTCTTATAGTGCCTTCTTTGGCCTCTAAGTGCTACAAAGGCAGAGATACATTAAATTAGGTTTCCAGTTTCTCTAAAGTGCTGTTGGAATGTTGATTTCCTGCACCATGGTGGTAGTTTCCTTCTGAAATATGGAAGTAGCATCTTGGCATCTGCTTGGTGATGTGTGCAAACACCAGAGCTGTCAACAGTCTAAACAGATCCCAACAAGAAAACCCAGCATGTGTTTTGGAACTCTTTTCCACTATTGGACAGTTCAGTGGTCCAGAAAAAAATGCACTGAATACAAATTTTTTGTTAATGTGATACCTAACTTGAAATAGTGTTATGAGCAACACATTCAAAAGTAAATACAAGTCTCCTGTAGCTGCAGATTGGTTCTTTTTTGTGTACTAGTTAAGTAGGCTCAGTTGCTTCAACAACTAATTGGATTTTTATGTGATAAAGGAATAGAATTACTGATAAAGTGAGTTCTAAATCTTTCATTAGTGAAATCTGCCACTTTAGTGATCCTGTCCTTTCTTCAGAATGCTTGGAGTCTATATCTTAGAAATAAAAAATAGCATGAGCTCTTGGAGATTCTATTGCTTTTCAGCAGCAGATTTTAAGTTCATCATGCTGGGATTTTCACAATCTAAGAGTTAGAGGAAAATAATTTAATTGGGGAGTCAGTTATATTTGGGAAATCCTCATACAGTCCCTGTTTAGCTTTAAATATTAAGACACTTGAGGCAAGACCAAGCCTGCATGCAGACCAGTATTAACTGACATTAATGGCTAGGTAGATAATGTTGACTCTTACCAGTCATCTTATAGCCTTTTAGTACTATTTTACTAAATACAACAAGGAAAAAAACCCTGTTACCTGTGAGTGAGTGTTATAACACATTTGTATTTGGAATTTTAGTCTTTGGTAAGTACCAGAAAACCCAGATAGGCCCTCTGGGCAACCAAGTTGAGAAACATGTGAAGTGTAGAAGTTGTATCTGTTAATATCCTACAATTTTGAGATACAGATATGACTTGCTTCAAAACACTATCAAGATCTTTCTTAGTTGAGAGCAAGCAGATCCTAAGCATATTTTTTTCTGTCTTACCTCCTTACTCTCTTGCAGATCTTGGAGCTTGAAATGTCTATTGTAGTAACAAAGGCTTCCTAAGTTGAACAAATGTTATGATCACTCTGTTTGGATATAGCAGAAACTGCTAATTTAGGAGTAGCATCTTGGCAGATTATCTTGATAACCATCTGTATGTGGTGGTGGTGTCTTGCCAACTGTTCGAGTAGTGTTGCCAGAGTTGGGTTTAGGATTTGTTAGAGCTACAGTAGCAGAGGCCTAAGCAGACAGGCAGGATTTTGAAAATTTGAGGGTGTTTCTGGGTTTGCCATTCCTGCACTCGCTTTGTAACTTCCTGTAATCTTACAGAGAACACCAGGATAAGTGGGAATGGGGATTTTGGGAACTTGGTTGAGAGGGTGTACATACTGAAGAACTTGTTCCATGTCATTAGAGGAAGAAGCGTTGACCTACTAGGTAGAAGAAAAATGTGAAGAAATGCCAATGGAACATAAATATTTGTGGCTTAGTATAGTGATGGTGAAACAGCTAGAAGCTTACCTCTCCGGTCATAGGAAAGAAATCCTCTCCTCTTGTAAACTTGAACTTCAAATTAAAACATAGGATCAGAATAATGAGTAAGAATTTATTTATTTATTTATTACTATAAAGGAGGCTTGTAATGGGTATTTCCTTATGTAAGTAGGAAACTTGTGCATGTTTGTTTAGTAGGTGTAAATGTTTGAGTTGTTTCGCATAGGCTTTAGGGGTGGTGATGGGGAGAATATAATTACTATTCCTGGTTTTGTATGTTCAGGATTCTAATATATTCCTGTTACCTTAGAAGAAAAAAAGATGTGTTCTGTATTGGCAACACTGTCTCTTGTTTCTCCCTTGCACACTCACAGAAGGCCACAAAGAAAACTGACAAACCCAGGCCAGAGGAGAAGGATGACCTAGATATAACAGAGATGAGTAATGAAGATCTTCAAGAGCAACTTGTGAAGTATGGACTAAACCCTGGCCCAATTGTAGGTAGGTCAACTGAACTAGCAAATATTCATCTGTTCAACATATTTCTCACTAAGCCTTGGTTCTAAGTGCTAAGCTTCTCTGATACAGTTGCTTACTAAGTTTAGTACCAATACTCTTGCAATCCTACTTCCCACTTAATATGCTTTCATTGAACTATTTACATTGGGAAGACTTGAACCACTGCAGTGTAGGCAACTCCACAGTTTGTTCTTCTTGTGTTCTAGGCCAGCTGGAGATGTTGAACTTCTGCTCTGAAGCTGTGTATCCATTAGTTAAAGTTCAGCGCTGGGGTAGTTAGGTCTTCTGATACAGAGGTTGAGATCTGGGGCCTGCTTAAGTAGAAAACACATCTTGCATAATAACCTCATAGCATTGAGAGCAGAATGAGAATAGAGAACTTCCCCTTCCCTAGAGCATTTCCTACTCACTGCATTGTGCAATAATGTTTTCCTTTACTAATATTTTTTCTGGCTCCTTGAACCTAGCATTCTATCCTGCATGCTAACCTATCTCAGGAGAAGTCCTGACCTCAGTTTAATCTTCTGCCTTGGGCACTCATCTGTGATGTGGGATCAAAGCTCCTTGCCTTTCAGATTGCACACTAAGCCAATGGTAAAGGACTTCGATTTCACAACTCTTCAAAAAAGAGATGGTTGCCTGTAGCGTGCTGAGCCTTTTGTGGAATGTCCTTGAAATCCTGGGTGGATGGAAGTGTCAGTGATGGAGCCTGGAGTCCCATGTGTATTCAAAGTCATGCATAATATTTTCTGCTAGCTGTTTCTGTATGCCTTCCCATTCAAGCTATTCCTCTTGGATAGTGCTCAAATCTTCTGAAAAGTTCAAGTACCTATATAGTCCACTGGAAAGATGTTCAAATTTGGTCTAAGTAAAAGCCTTAGTTCTTGATTCTGTTTCTTGTGAGAGTCTGCCACCTCTTTTTAAGGGTGGCTTCCTCTTATCTGAAGTCTTCTAAGGTTAGACTTTTCTGCAGCTGACAGCCCAGGCACCAGTTAACCTCTACAGATTTTTTGCCAGCACAGTCCTGACATGGAAGTATGTGCTAGCCTTCATACAATTTAGTTTTAAATGGCTGTCTTCCTAGATCAAGCAAGCCAACCTGAGGGCTAGGTGCAGCAAACAGAAGTTCCGTTGTTGCTGCTTACTTGTACCACCTCTGATCCTTATTGGACTGAATTTGCCAACAGGGCAAAGGTTAAGCTAAGGGGGAAAGAGTGCTAATTCCAGGGTAAAGGGATTAAGAGGATAATAGTGGAATATGCATGGAAGCTGTCGCTCTTGCAATATCAATCTCCCTAAATTTTCTGGGAGGGCATAACAACTTGTATATTGCCCCATATGAAACAAAGCACCTAAGAAGCAGGTAAGTTCCCTTTTTATAGGTAAATGCTTGTAACTTTCAGTGTGCTAAGAGGTCTAAGTTTATCTTAAGAATTCTCTTAAACCAAAAAGAAGCCTTAAAGGTAGAGTTATATACCTAGGGCCATACAGATGGATTAAAAGTAAAAAAACACGCTTTCAGAGATTCTCAAGGGATATATAACAGACGAGTTCTAGCAATCAACTCAGGAAAGTTGAAAACTGTATCTTTAGCATGTATCCTCCCTTGTTACAGCTACTACTAGGAAGCTTTATGAGAAAAAACTGTTGAAACTGATGGAACAAGATCCAGAACTGAAGCCACCTGTACCTCTCCCAGCGATTTCTTCAACTGCTGAGAACACCAGACAGAATGGAAATAATGATTCTGACCAGTACAGTGACAATGAAGAAGGTAAGACTTGAGGAACTTGCCTGTGAACTATTCAAATTATACATCAGTAATATTTGCAGTAGAAGAAATACCTAGAGGGCATAATCTTCCTGTTAGGTGAGGCTTTAAGATACTGCTCTAGACCATGCAAGTCATGTACTTGATCATGCAGTACTACCACAGTGATCCAGGTGCCTGTTCTGGGAAGGGAATTTTTTGCTACCAAACTGTTCCCTTTTGTCCATTTCCCCAGATTGGAGCCTGTAAATCTGATAGGTAGGAGAACTGCATATTAAGTGTTCCAGTGTTCTTTGTACTTCATCTTTAAGTGTAAGTGCAATTTTGTCTTACGGTGCTCACAGTAGTTATTTGCTGTGGGATAGCGTTTGAATGTTTATTTACTAAAATTCTATACTTTTTTTGTTTAATGTCTCTCATATGACTCAATCCCTTTTATGCTCTATTCCTTATGGACTTAGTTTGGGGTGGCTTGATTGATTGGTCTTGGGTGTGGGTTTTGCGGTTTTAATATCAATTTTATATCAAAAAAGTACAGGGGTGGGGGAAGTGGAACCTAAAACACACCATCATACATCTTAGCAAAGTAAAAACAGTGTAGGCTTTAAAGAGTGTCTTGAATGGAATGTTAGAAGATGCTTATTTTTTGTGGTTTGGTTTTGGGAGTGGGGTTTTTTTTTTTTGTTTTTACAGGAACTCCCATGGAGTTAGGACAGAAAGGGTTGAAATACAACTAGGGACTTGATGGATCTCCCTTTTATGCTTGGGCTTGTGTTTGAACTTTAATCTCTTGCACTTTTGCGGGGAAAGGGATGTTAGAGATTTATTTATTTATTTTTAGGGCAGCTAAGAGCCCAGTCACAACTGACAGCTATCTCCTTATTCTTACATATGCTTCATCTAATTACCAAACTGTTCAAACATGGGGGTGGGGAAGGGACCAAAACCAAACAGACACTTCCCTCTGCCAAAAAAAAAAAAAAAAAGTTTCTGTAAATAAACTCTAAATATGTTGGTGTAATGCTATTAGAATTTTAGAAAAGGGGTGGAAATAATACATTCTCTTACTGGTAAGATGACTGCTAACCACTCACCCTTTGGCATCAAAAAGGAGTTTATATAAAAGGGCCTATTTTAAAGGAAACAAAACTAAAAGCCTAAACAATGTTGAAAAGCTTCAATACCCTTACTACAATCAATAGTATAATGGTACTTTGGTTAAAATAATTGCAACTTGATACCAGTTTCTAAGTGGAACTGCTGGATTGGTCAAAGCATAACTGAAATGTAAGATTTTTAGGACAAAACTGAAGTACTTGGGTCAGTGATTTAAAAAAGTTTTTAAGGTTATTCTTCAAAAGTCTTTGTTCTACATTCAATGGCGAAACTTACCTGTATCTCACAACTTTTTAAGGAAACGGTAACTCATAACAGAGTTATGTTGCCTCTTAAAATGAATTTTTATTAAAATACAATTGATTTAAACTAGTACAACAACCAGTATGTATTATAGAAACTAGTTCTATTAAACCCGGTTACAGATCCGAAGACTGAGCTGAGGCTTGAGAAGAGAGAACCATTGAAAGCCAGGACGAAGACTCCAGTAGCACTCAAACAAAAAAGAGTTGTTGAACACAACCAGGTATGTTTAATTTAGTGGCATCTGGAACAGCTGCTAACTGTAGGTGATGTGTTCACTAAACACCTTACTACTTAACATAATCACATTTGACTAAGTGGGCTATGCTGTTTTTTAAAAGTTCTTTCAGAAAGCCTGTTCTAATACAGCATGAAAATCTTGTGAGTTAACTATAGCTGCTGGTTTTAGCCTGTCTGATAACATTCAAAATTATGGTCTTCTAAAAGCTGTTTGTCTGACTTGCCAGCTGCTGCAGCACCTCTTAGAGAAAAATAATAGGCAACTTTAACAAGTTTAGTTCTGGAAACTTGACAGGTTTTTAAGTCAGATGGGCTGATGTCATCGTGTTGGATGTTTGTAAACAACTTGATTCATAAAAGAAGCAGTTTCTCAAAAAAAATTTGGAAAAAGGTTGGGGTTTTTGGTTCTTATGTTTGTTTTTTTAGAAATGGTTTTAAATATGTATACATACATCCTATTCCTATCTATTTGGCTTGATATCTATAGATACATGTATGTGTTTTGAATACATCTGTTTAATGGCTGTGGTTTAAATATAATACATGAAGTAATGTACTTCTGTTTACACCTATATTTATATATATAGAAGTGTGTTTATGTGTGTACACACATGGACTAGCTATCTATATAATATTTTTTTCCTCAACTTTGCTTGTAGCAGCAGTACTAGAGTAGACATTAATGTGTTGGAAAGCTTCTCCTAAGAGGAAAAATAAATAAATAAGAAGTTTAAAGCTTGCTGTATGTACCACTTGTCCTTTACGTATAAACAATATTAGTTCTATTGTCTTGGTGAAAGAGGGATTTTACAGAAGCACCTTACGTTTTCAGACTGCTGGCTGAATACTGGATTCGGTAGTTGGTGGCTGATCTGTCCTTGTGATGTGACAGTGTCACTAAATACCCTGTTCTACAGCTTAGGTTACTTAGGATCTTTACAGTGTTATTCATCTGAGCAATAACTAGTGGAGTTGTGCTACAGTAAAGGACTTGTATAGAAAACGTTCAGTGACTCAAAATCCGTCCTGTTAATAGCTTCATGTATTTTAGCAGATCAATGACTTTTCTCACTACTTACGCTAAATGCCAGATACTTCCTATTTAGACAGTGTGTATGTACGTATAAATATGCTTTTGCTATGGATGTCTTAAAGCAGGTAACATGTTGCTATGTGAGCTTGGGTAATACAACATAGTTATGGAGATCTGTAGGTAGTTCTGTTTATTTTTAATTGGATTTTTATGGTACAAGCTGAACAGATTTCACTTCTACAAATCAAAACACACACTTAGTTCAACACACAAAATATTCCTTAATTTATTTGGACAACTCCTGCTCAATGGTCTTTATAATGGGCATCTGAATCTTGAGGTTCTTGTATTTAAGGTTTACTTTTTTCTAAATTGCTGTTCACCCAGAAATCCTTGCCAGCCTCAGTGTAACAGAGGTATTTAATTCAGCTATCAACGAACAAAGCTTCCTAGTTTTCAGGAACCCACTTGCAGAATAAAAGGGAAGAGATACAGTGATGTATTTTTGTGGCATTTCAAGTGATGAGCGCTTACTCAATTTTTGGTCATCCAATTACACTGTAATAACATTAGGTCCTTTCCATGTTTTGTCTTGCAATCTTTTATATGTGCAGTATAGATGCAATATGTTGTTACCTGCATATTTTAATTACCAGTAGTTAATCAAAGGAATATCACTTAAAAAATGAAAGGATACCAAATTCTTTAGCAACTCGCTCTCTAGCTTGTTAAACCTTTTACCTTTCAACTGCTGACTGCTGTATTTAAAACAAACAAACAAAAAAAAAACCCCAACACCCAAAACCCCCCAAAACACCCCACTGACAAAAAATTACAGCAGCTTGAAGCCAAGAACAACTCAAAGTTTTTGGCTAGCATATATGTCATATATTTTGCTGAGAACAAAAGTGGAAGGTGGGAAGATGTATTTTTTTTTTTCTTTCCCTCTTTCTGTGAAATTGGATCTTAAGTTTGCAGCTATTGTGTCAAGTGACCATACTCATTCCGCAGAATTATATGCGGCTGTTGTGCAGCGTGTGGCATTGGCTCAAAGATTATGAGGCTCTGAAGAGTGGTGGGGCTGAACTGGTTGGTAGAGTGGTGTGAGCAGATTTATTAGTCACTTCTAGGTCCTGTGCAGCACTAGTCTTAGTCCAGACGTACGTGGCTGAAAATATTGTCTGTCATTTGGCATGGATGGATGTTGCTGTTCTCTTAAGAAAAGAGTGTGAATAGATAGTCTTGAAGCAGGCTGGCACAAAAGAAATTGGGTGGGGAGGTTGAGCAGGCTTATGGGTCTTATCAGTCAGTTAGTGGAGGGCTAGAGGAATTTCAGCTCAGCTGTTTGTGCTTAATTGCCTCATAGTGAGCTGGAAAAGTTGGAAGAAAACCCTAATTCGAATGCCCCCCTCCAATCAGGTAGGTGAATATAGGATTAGAGTTCAAAGCTGGGCCTAAGGCCTCACAGTAAATGGTGCTGAACAGAAAGAGGCAGGCTAAATAAAGTAAATGTTAAGGTCTCCTAGCAGTGTAGAACTGCTCTCTCTCATTGAGACTTTGTGTAGTGACATTCTGCATGTGCTGTATTCCCCTACTCCTCCCTGCATTTTTTTGACTACCTGTATAGCTGGGCTTCTTAAAAATAAAACATGCAGTGTTGCAGCTGCTGGCATACAAATTTCTTGTGGCATACACCCAATAAAAAACTTGGTAGGTGAAAGCTAAGGTAAACTCATAATCTATAGCTTCACTGCTCATGATTAATACGACAGTTAAAAGCACATTCTGAATGGTACTTGTGTACCACACCATTGTTGCTTTTTCTGGTTATATGCAGGGTTTTGGTGTACCTAAAATGAGCCTTACATTCTCATAGGGTTTAATTAGTTCAGATATTTGTGGGATAAGCAGACAAGGTATGCTCAATTGACACTGAGGATGACTGTAACTGTAGACAACAATTTTTTTTATTTTTTTTTTTTTTTATTTTGTCTGTTGAATATGCTCTGCTGAAGTCTGGATGGGTTTTCTGCTGGTTTTCCCCTGGACTTTTCATGCAAGAAAAAAACTTGAAACTTGGTACTTAAAACACATGACTGACAAGCGTCTGAAGAACTAAGGAGAGAGGTGGTTACTTACTGAAGAACTTCTAACTCTTCATTAGAAGAAAACTAGTTCCCAGTCAAACAGCCTGGGGCAGGGGAGCTCTCTATTAGTAGGATGAGGGAATTGCCTTACTGCTTTCTTGAGTGGAACCACTCTGAAATTAAGTGTTTTTCTCTAAGCTTCTAAGGAAGAACACCTCTCAAATGGAAGGTGTATAGGGGTGAGATGGGGAGCTATGAGTGAAGGCTGTAGGTTAAGCTTTTCTTAATAGGGAAGGGAAGCCAGTGTCTGGTGAATATATAGAGAGGGGTTGCGAGATCTTTCATCAGAAGTCTGTTTAAATTGAATATTGGAGACTTGGGCTGAAATCTACAACTCTATACGAAACATCTGAATCTGTTTGGACTTGAGGTCTGTGCATAAATAAACATCATTTGGCTTTCAAAGTATTTCAGTGACTTTGGAGTAAAGCAAAACGCTTGTGCTCCCTCTGCTGGATATGTAGCAGCTGTAATACAGGACTTAAGAGTCGTAAAGCTGCTCTGCTTATAGTTTCACTGGAGTAACTTTGAAGATACAAGTGGGGAATGGATAAGGGCATTTTTAGATGTTTTTTCCCCCTCTTCATAAATGCTTTCCAGCCTGCTCTCTTAACACATTGTTTTGGGGCTACTACTGTTCCAGTGAAGTTATGTCTGCTGTTAGACCTGTTAACTGACAGTTGCACCAGTCTCTGTAACTTCCATCAGCACCGAGTGTAACTTCCAAAAACTTGGCAATACATCAATGCATGAGGTATTAATGTGCAAAGATTTCAGTATTAACAAACTAATAATTTTTATTTTTAAACTTAACCAAATAAAAAGGAAAATCTTGTATATAATCTAGAAGAAGCAGACCCTCATCTCCCTTTCTCTCCAGGTCTATGTTTGGAATTAGTTTTGAGGAGGATTTTTTCTTTGAGCATAAAACTTGCAATAAGGCATGGGGAAGGGTCTGTGTTTATTAATGGCTATAAAAGTTTGGCACTTCATGTTGTTATTCAGATTTGTAAAGATCTGTGTCAGGCTTGATTGTTTAAACCTACTGTTGTGTGAAAACTGTGCGAGTTTCATCTCTGTATGTGGAAACTTCTAAGATTATAAAACATCTCCCCCCTGTGGCTGGAGATTAGTTCCTGTTGAAATGTAGGTGGCTATGCCTAAACCGTTCCCATCTCTGCTTGAGAGAATAAGCCCCTGTCTGGGTAGAGAACAAGGTGATGCTTTCTGCTGATGCTCATAGGTTAATTTTTTTGTGTAGGCAGGTAAGGTAATGGGCCTGGAAGCAGCATATCTGCTGTCCGTGACTTGATGTAACTATTTGTAGCATTAGTTACTTCACTCTATTGCAGTGAACAAATTACCAGTTTTTCCTGTTGTGCATTATCTAGTCAGTTCTGTATTTGAATAATAATGTGCTCTAATGTAAGTATTGTGGTCAACACTATTAATCTAGCTAGCTATTCATTATTGAATGTATTGGGATCCACTTCTATTTTTGATTGTAGACACACTGCTTCTGGTGTATGCATGCTATTCTGGCTTTTGGTTGTGGGTATCCAATGTTAAGAGCTGGCTTTCATGCATTTGATCATGTGTTTGATGCTTGAATAGACCTATTCTCAAGATGGAGTTACTGAGACTGTCTGGACAAGTGGATCTTCAAAAAGTGGACCTCTGCAGGCATTTTCTAGGGAGTCTACAAGAGTGTCAAGAAGAACACCAAGGAAAAGGGTGATGAGAGGCTTTTTACAATAGACAAGCTTTTTTTTCTCGCTGTTAGGGTCCCAGTGGCTATTTTATTCAATTGTTCTCTTTTGTTTGTTTTAAACAAACAGGTGGAAGCTACAGCACAGTTGCCTGTAGATGATGCTGTAATATCAGAGAGTACTCCCATAGCTGAAACTATATTGACTGCAAGCAACGAGACCCTAGTAAATATGCTTAGTAAATTTGTTTAATAAATCATGCAAGTGGTATTTTTCTGTAATATATCTTTACTGACAGAATCATTCTGTTTTGAACAGATAAAAGACTGTTTTAAGGAAAGTAAGACTATTCAGTAGTCTTTGAAACCACGTATTTAGTATCTGTATTGATACCTAATGCTGTTCACTTTGAAATGGGACTAGGTAGACACCTAGGTCACATCTAATGTCTTTTTGGGGGGAGGGATGAAAAGAACCACTTTAAAAGCTTAGATCTTTTCTTAATTTATTTAAGTACATGCAGAATATCTGCTTTTAAGTTTGGCTTTTCATGTGAACTAAATAGCTTTTATGTTTCTAAATGGCTTAAAAGAAACTACTTGGAATGATAAGCAATGTGTTTCCTGTGCTTATTTCAGAGTATCTGTTACACAACTTTCTTGAGTTAACTCCTAACATGCATATATTCAATGCACATAAAGGTTTTGTTGTTTGGTTCTGCCACCTTCCCCCCTTTTATTTTGTTGTTTTTTTTTTTTGGCTGATTCTGAGTTTGAACAATTTTGAATCTCGGCAGGTTGTCAATAGGGTGCCTGGAAATTTCAAGCATGCAGCTCCTACACTGTCAATCAGTGAACTCTCAGACATGCCCAGAAGAACACCAAAGCAACCATTGATGACAGCTGAAGTAAATAAATTAAAGCTTAGATTGCTCTTGCTTACTCTGTGAACAAGATCTTGTGTGTATGTGCTTACTGCTTAGTACAGAAGGGGTAGAGGAGATCGTTACCCAGGTGGCACTAGCCAAAATAAACTAGTGTTGTCACATGGCATAAAAGTGAGAATATAAACATATTTTTATCTTCTCCTTTAAGATTTGGGATGGGTGTGTGTGTGTGTGTGTGTGTAAATCCTGCTGCTTCCCCCCTCCCCCCCTTTCTTTGTTTCCTAAGCAAAATATGTTTTGGTGTGTTATTTCTCCTTGTGCTGCTGTTTTTCTGAACAAAATGTTGAATTTTTTCCCCCCCTTTTAAATTCTTTGAATAGCTCAATGATAGATTTGGATTTTTTACCTTTTGATCTTGTAAATTAGCTTGTCCTGAAAATACACAATGTGCCTTAATTTAGGGAATCAAATAATAGGATTACTATAGACCAAAAGCCTGAATTTAAAAAGCATCCGTAGATTCCTGTCGATTATCAAGAAAGAAAATGATTCTTTAAAGTTAACCTATTCAAGCTGCTGAAATTATATACCTCTTGGAGAACTGTCTAAAGCACTTGCAAGTATATGTAATTATATTAATGTACTACTGTAATATTGTAGAATTTTACATTACAAGATAATGCTTGGCTGAATTTAAATGGAGTTCATTGCTATGTGTAGTTACTGTAGATAAAACTTGTATTAACAACCGTGAAGCCTATTCTACCAAAGGGTCTGAGACTATGAAATGTGCTGCTTTACTTACTTATAATGTGACTGGAATGTAGACTTAGTTGTCAAATAGAAGGTTGTGGGAAAACTTGATGTTCTGTTTCAAACTGCTGAAGTTTTTTTTCAGTTAGTATTTTACTGTACTATGGCATTGTTTATTACAGCAAGAAGAGACAGATTGCCTACATCAGTGCTTTTTTAATCATGTTGGCCACAACCAATCCTGTGATCTGCTCAACACAGCCATGATAGAGGTGATGGTTAAGTTTTTTTGATCATCTACATCATTGGCTGGCAGGTGTATTGTATTTATACAACGTATTCTTTATCTTGAAGGAAACTGAGGAGAGCACTGAATGCTTTAAGACGCCAAAAGTGACCAGACAGCTGCCACTAACAAAGGTTAAACTAACTTCTAAAACCCAAGAAGTAAACTTCTTGAATGTCACTTGGTGACTTATTCATTCTTAAAATTGCACATGGTTATGGTCACTGAGATAGCTATGCAGGAGCTTTCTGTTTTGCGGTTTGTTAGGTCTATAACTGGTTTTGGTTTCCTAGGTGGCGGAGAGAACTCATACAGAAGAACGAAGAGTAGAAAGGGATATTCTTAAGGAAATGTTCCCTTATGAAGTCTCAACACCTACAGGAATTAGGTATTTCTAAGGTTTATGGGGGTTTGTTTCTTGGTTCTTGTAAACCTGTTTAAGCTGAGAAGTATCCTTTGTTAATATTGGCAGATTTCTGAGTAACAGTTTTGCACTCTGGCTCAATGGCAGTCCAGATGACCACCTAGCTCTTCTGTTCTATATACATAGTTTTGTTAGCCAAAATAGCCTCTTTATTTAAATTTGGGGTGGGAGAATAGGATAGTAGTATAGTAGGAATTATTACTGGAACTTCTGGACGTTAAATGTAAAGGGCTTCTCTGTGGTAATGGCTCACAATATTTAAATTTTTGGCTAGATGCAACTGCTTTAGGCCTGCTGTTAAATTAAGAAAAGGTCTCCCAGCATATATTTGAGCTTTCTTTTTGAGAGCCAAAAAGAATTTTCAGATACCCTATTTTTTTCCTTTAAGTAGCAGTCCTGTTGTAGTCAAAGATTACTCTTAGCGTGAATAAGGATGGCACCTAGGAAGGGCTATTACACTTTTCTTTGCAACTTTGTATTTAAACAAAAATTGAAGCAACCCTCTGGATAATTAAGCAATTCACAAAACTTTGTCCTTGTTCAGAGAATAGGAGAAAAAGTTTCCTTATATGAAGATGTGAAATCAACTCCTGTGTTTCCAATATGTTAATTATAGCTTCAATTTAAACTGCAGTTGCATAACGTCTTACCGTAAGGAGAATATATGGTACCATTTACTACTACTGTGGTGTATCTGCTCTCTTGTTTTGAGGTCTTATCAGCATAGTTAAATCTGTACCACTTTTTGAATAAAAATCATGCACGTTTGCTCCTTGTATATAAGGACTTGGCAATGTATGTGGGTTTCTTAACCCTTAATGCTTTGTTTCTGGCTCTGTGTATCAGCTAAGCCATCAGTAGATATTCTAATGGCCAGGGACAATATTAGGTTTAGAAA